>NC_138571.1:2400000-3792500 GCF_947561715.1 Ascidia mentula | reverse complement strand
TGCAATCAAAACAGGAAAAACAAATTTCCGACTTGCAACTTAAACAGAAATGTCAAAGGGAAGAACAACAAAAGAAAATGGATAATTTGGTAAAAACGCACATGCAAAAGATTGAAAGGGATGTACTGAAACAACAAATAGCATTTCAAACCGATAAAGGTAAGCAATGCGTTTGTACAGTGTGGTTATATATTTACTGCATATATTTCAATTTAGGTCTTCCGACACAGTGGTACCCTATGGCATCTGGTATTAACTTACAATACGTTCAACTGGGAAACAATTCAAACGAACATCAAAAAGTGATTGAATGTTTAGGTTCTACATTTACCCCAACAATCATAAAGGTATCATAGTTTATATGTCAATACTTTCAAACCAATAATAATGTCCTTTGGAAGTTTATCCATAAAAGTAACCACGTACAAAGGGGTGTAAACATTTATTTCGTCTATTCCTGCAAATTTTGACTAATATTGTTTGTCGCTACATATAACACATAAGGATGTTTTTCAACAAAGATTTGTGCCAAAAATGAAGCAATATGGCTTGCACTAAATCGAAAAGATACTTATAGTGTATTTGGATTAACAGTTTAAATTCTGCTTCAAAACACAGATTTGGAGAGTTCAAAATATACGACTATATCAGCAATTCATGGCACAAAAAACGTTTGTGAGTGAACAACTGAAAAGTGTCGGATTAAAACATGATCTGGTAACAAGAGAACTATTTCACGGCACGACATGGAATGCTGTAGTTAGTATCTGCAACAACGGATTTGATCGAAGTTATGGTGGCGGCCATGGTAATTACAATCCGTTGGAAAAAATTATCAAGTAAATTATTGAAAAATATTCAAAGGGTCAACTTACGGACAAGGTGTTTACTTCTCAAACAATCCAATGTACTCGAAACGATTTGTTCCGAAATATCAGGATGGAATTGGTAGTTTGCTTCTCGCCGAGGTCATTGTCGGACGTTTTTGTAAAGGACATGACGAAATGCGACATCTTCCCTCCGAAAACGATAAAAATGATATTGGTTTCCACAGTGCCGTGGACAATGTCACTACACCAACACAATTCGTTGTTTTCAAGGACTTTAGTGCTTATCCAATATATATTATTTTTTACAACCAATGATTTAATTCGGGATTTTCGCTTACTGACGATGCAAATTGCTTGTAATTTATATAGTTTGTACCTCCTGGTAAATTTGTGTTTTTTCTGACAAGCAACAAGTACAAAATTTGGTTTTCAAATAAATGTAGCATTTTATTCCTTTTTTGCTGAACACATGTTTGTAAATAACGCAGTGCGGCTGAATTGCATGGCTTCAACATTATAGTAAAAAACCTTGATGAAATATTTTACCACGTGTAACATAGCCAGAGAAACAAACTGATGTATTCTGTAAGGTTTTGTTTGCAGAATTGCATAAGCATTGCATAATTCAATTCGTTTGCAGCATTGCACAAGTATTTGCAAGCCCTTACATGATATATGGCATATTTGCAAAAATGCGTCCCAGACAACACGCGATCAATCACCTTCCATTTAGTGTTACACCAGAACGTGTTCAACAGTGACTCAGAAAATCATTAGTCCTCAGTGTATATGAAATATCTACATCCTGCACCATGCAACCGCGATGTGTCCTTGCTGACCGTATCCTGTGCATTACTTCTTGTATTGTATTGTTTTAAGCGATTCATGATATCACGTGACGTCATTGATCAATCAGCTCTCAGTGGGGAGAGCTTTAAAAAGCCCAGTGTGTACCTGTGAATTCATTCTATCAGTGTACTTATTCCATCGCATTAGTGTTATACTGCTGTTCTGATATTAACTGCAATTCCCTCTGAACCTGGTAGAATCAAAGTTCGTATTGCAGAGTTTTGCAATGTACCGAATCAATGAAACTTTTAACATATTTCAATACAATAATTATTCAGAGAATTTTCCAGGATCTGTTTACCTTGATAACGATGTAGATAACGATGTAGCAGCAAACGTTTAAACAGTGGTGCAAAATACTTTGCGGCCAAATGCGACGGATACGGTCTGCTTGGTGTTTTCAGGCCCTTTTTAAGTACTAACATTTGTCTGTTGTCTTGTGCGCAATCGCTTTCTGTCCAAACACATATTTTGCTAAATTGTCAGTAAATGTACATTTTGAGGTCCAGAAACTGAAGGCCGTCTAAGACTTAAACACCATGCACGGAATTAAAAGCAAGATGTGACAAAACGCACTTTTCCAAGTTATATTAAGACCAATTTGTGCCAGACCCAGCCGTACATGCGCTAAAATTCTTATTCAAACCAGTGATAAAATGGGGAAAAGAAGTTTCCATTGATTTTCGTCTCTTCTCCTTGCACGCGCATCCTGTTGTGATTTGAGACCAACGAAGCGTGTAAGTTTAGGGAAAATACCCGGTGCTTTTTAAAGCCTTCTTGACGTAGAACTACTTTGCCCGAAGTAGAGTAAATCTCCCCCCATCCTTAAGGTTCGTGTGAGTTATCAAGATCATGTTTTGGAGGACATATGCATACGCATACCGGCTGTTTGCTTGCTTGGCGCAGTGACAATTGCAAGGGCGACGGAAGAAACAGTTTAAGCTACATTGGACAATACACAACAAAGTTTCGTGGAGTTACTAGAAAATTTATTGTCATTTTGGAGAAATAAAATTGCAAGGATGTATTTTTCTGTGATTAATTACAGCAAAACATGTCTACATTGGAAAGCTGCAGACAGGGTGGTACACGCACTGTTTCAACCTGTAAGGTCTAATCAGTGCAGCCACTGTGCTAGCTTTTACACTAGCGGGCACACTAATTTCCACTTTGTGGTACCTTTCGGTCAACGTCAATCCGTAGGGTACCCTATACTGAGTACCAAATAACAGAGACGACGAACTACTGTGGAGCGCACTATGGCCAAACAGTTCTGCTGGGTAACCGATAGTGCTATCGGTTACGCCAGTGTAAAAGCTAGCACAGTACCACTGTCAACAGCTGCACTGATGAGACCTTACAGGTCGAAACAGTGCGTGTACACACCCTGTCTGCAGCTTGCCAATATGTCTACATTGTTATTGCATTTACAACCAGGTGCCAATGTGCCTATTTATTATTTACAGCGATGCTGATTTTTTTCGTGTGCCGTTGTTGTTGTATTGGGGAATACGTTCAATAAAGACAAAATCATATTAGAATAATGTAACAGGTGAGACTATACACATGTTAAGTATAGATACGCATGCGGTCATATACACCATCCCGACAAACAGGACAGTTGTTCACCATGTTGGCACACTCCATGCAACAACATCGGTGTCCACAGGGTACAAATGCTATGTTTGCTGGTCTATCCCAACAAACACTACAGTTGCCGTCCTGACCATCACTTTCATCCCTCACTTGCACTCGAGTATCTTAAAAATAATAACAGTGGTCGAAAACATAAAAGCGTGCGAGATTGGTTGACATACAATAAGGTTGCTGGTTCTTTGTGCCATTAATTTACTGCCATATTGATTTAATGCAATTATAAATACAACTTTTACTTCTGTGCACAATTCTGGTGTCCTTATTGATGTAATGCATTCACTGTGTAATTTTTAACATTTTATGATGTTCGTTATATTGCAAACTTAGACGTAGAAAACACAACCACGTTAACAATATATTTTGCAACATACCAGCTTGATAACGAGTTTCTTCAACTGGCTCTGGTTCTGCGTTTTCTTCTTCCTCTTCAAGCTCTTGATGATTATAGTTCTTGCAACAACGTGCATTTAACGGACAGGTAACGGAGTGGAAAAGTAAAATCAGGTCTGAAATATAAAATGATAAATTATTTAGGTATTTTCGCAATGTATAACATTGGATATTTGAATTGTGCTGTTATTTTCATATAATTTTGCACTTTTACTCAACAAATGTATATCAAGACAACGAGTGAATCTCCAGCACCACGTTTGTAAATATAAATACAGTAAACGTTACCTTCCGTTGTTATGTTTCTTGCATCTGCCAAAGAACACAAACTTGCAACAAGGGCGACGATAACAACGTTGTAACTTGTCCCCCATTTCCAGTCGTGACCGAGATCTCCTATTCCTTTCACACTTCCAAACACGGCAACCGCGACAAGGTAGAAAATACCTAAAAACAACCACATACCGATTATCATACCAACTAAGCACCAAGTGCATCGTGACTACAAAAGCCTTTGTTGAACCCTGGCCCTTAAAGTAAAGATTTTAGCTGCCAATCAAATTTTGACGTGGATGGCATACAAGTATAATTTGCAATCCAACTGGGTTGGCAAATCTGTATTGGATATACCTGTTGTGAATATGGAGAGCCACATAATCCTGCGTGAAGTTTCACCATATTTCCAGAGATAAACAATGAGGCTTAGGATTGAAACCAATTGAAAAAATATGCCTATTAATAGCAAGGCAGCAGTGGCATCCCTCGAAGAGCTTTTCAAGTCTGAAAATATTTTTTAAGTACTATTTATCAATAATATTCATTGGCTGATGTTGGTTCTTGAATATTATGGTTGTTTAAATAGAATTGATTTTCAGGCATAAATTAACGTGGTATCTATCAAATCAGTTCTACTTAAATTATAACATGCCCGGCCACAACAGCAGCACAATATCATAGTTCTGTTAAAGAATAAAGGAATTTGGTTATCATAGACTGGCAACGTGAAAACAACCGATAAAACTGAACATTCTACAATCTACAGACACGAATCAACCTTCGTGAGTAACAAATATACACTAAAACAACTATAAACTCTCCAACATTCTCACTGTTCGGAATTCCCCTGCAATTGCTTTGGTTGCAGTAGGTGAAGAGTCCAAGTGTTTGAGGTGTCGATTTGTGGAGAGCCCAGTATGGAAGAGACAATCCGATTATCGCCATTACAAATGAAGTGATGAGGCTATTTCCAGTTAGAACCAAACTTTTTTCGGAACCACCTAGAGCATGGATATGTTACATTAGCAAACATTTTTGTGGATTACTTTAGTTTGGATATTATATCGATTCATCAGAAAATGCAACCTTTCTGTTATCAGGTTACACCAACATTCATTTGCAAATAATTTATTCTTCCCCAAACGTCGGTATTCAAACAATACTTAAATCTACAAAATTAGAATATCAGTTATTCATACCGAGTTCAATTGGATTGTTGCGCCATAATTCACAACAGGAGAGAAATATTGCAATAAGCGCAATAACGAGTTCAATGTAACTTGATCCGAATTTCCAGCCTCCAAGTGCTCCTAATAAACCAAGTGGACTTCCAAATATAGAAACGGCCATCAAGTAAAAAACAACTAGAAAACAGAGTAATTCGGTCAATACAATCACTATTATGATGATTAATTAAAAAATCCAACATATTAACAGAATACAGTATACTGACAAACTATTGAACTCCAAGCACACATCAGTTGATCTGTATCTGAACCATTCCATACGCTCCAAAAAAAAATAATAAACAACACAATATGTGACATTATGCCCAGTATTAGCATGCCAGCTGTAGCTCGTCTTGCATCATTTAACACGCCTAAAAAGGAAATGAAAATATTTGGCAAATTATAAAAATTGACTTTTCGTATCTTCTTCATACGGGCTCCACTCCATGTACAGATGTTATTTTTGCAGAAACGAAATAATCCAAAAGAATTTCCCGTTTGTCTATCTTCGGCCCAGTGTGGAGAAATGGCACTCGTCATCGCCAGGACTAATGACACAGTAAGAAAAGATCCAATCCATACTAAACGTCTTGTCGTATCCATCAATATTGATTTATGCAAGAACAGTTTTAATAAGTTTTCAGGTGGCTAAAATTTTTGCTACAAAAATAAAACAATGGGAATTTCTTGTTCGCCTAAATTAGCGATGTTAGACGTCGCGGAATTATTCTTTCTCAAGTTTGCATGTATTTGTTGGACAAGATACGTTGGTGCGAACGCGCGCAACTTGCCACACAACCTTTACATTTTATTTGTAGTCAGTTACGGTTTCATTTCAGACTAACCGTGGCATGTCAAGCGTGACTTGAATCGTTTGTACGGGGAATATTTGCGTAACAGTCGGTTGCACCCCAGTTATGTTTGCGATGTGAGAACCTTTCTTCACAGTTCAGTCACAAATGTCAAAAGGCAAACAGTAAAATCAGCAATTGCTGCTTAGATATATGTTTAACAGTTCATACACAAACTCAGATCACTGTGCTTGCCCAATTAAGTTTGAAAATCATTCTTTGCACGTAATTTGCCACAGAGACATAACTCTGACTTGACATGTTCACTACTCAACTAAAGCGCCAAATAATTGACATCCAGGCGCTTAAAAGTGACAAATTATTGAGATTTAAGCATTCCATTGGGCATCTCCTTATTTACACATAATAAGACTTATTATTTAGGACTGCCAGAATATGACAGCAAAGGTTATTCGTTAAAAACAATAAGGTTTTAATTGTTTTGTAGCAATTTTTGTACCATAAGTTTCTTGTTCGGGGTCTTTTCCACCATCCTGCAATGCTGCATAGTGTTGGCCTAACACAAAATCTGAAACTAAACCTTCCTGTTGACAATCTGTGAAATCCAAAAAAATATACACTCACTTCATACAGAGCAAATAAATCGTTTCGTTAAAACTGCTTTGCTGATTTTCAAACACAGAACCTACTCGCCATGGCTATTTTAGACGTTATCGCTTCTCGCGCATTCAGTTCCGCTTTAAGCGCAACGAAGCGTTTATTAAAACAACACGGGCGGAAAAAGTTCTCGAAATTCAATTTGATTTCGATGTTTCGAAGCCCTGGAAACTCAATCATGCATCTTGAATATGATTGTTTCAAGTGTTCCATTTTTTAAGAACATAGCCTACTATTTTTACATTCAACGGAAATAATTACCAAATTATATCTGCAATTTTTAATTTGTTTTTGCAGCTGTTTGTTTGCTGTGTACAAAACACAATCAGTGATAACACAATAAACACACCCTTTAGTCGTCAAATATTAAGAAAAAATACCTAATCTTCTGAGCCACAATGCAGAGCCGGTTAACCGTTTGTGACGGAAGTGCGTCATGGACTTACTCAAATTGTTTAGATTTAGTGGTAATAAAAGTCATACATCACATTCTTGGCTGTGCCTGGCTTCCAGTCTGTTACAACTGGCATCCTGAAAACTAAACTTTACTTTGAGCCAAGTCAACAAGGATAATTGGCATATAGTAGACTCTTTACTGTGGTAAATTTGTATTCAAGCGCAGTTAAAAAAAAAACCTCAATGGCAAATTACTGCAAGGTAACCAAAAAAAGCAATTAATGCTTCGAAAGCGTGTAGTGCCTATGTTGTGACCTAGATCCTCAACAGAGACGATAGAAAGAGCTGCAACGACGGTTAAGGGTACAAGACAATCTGTCGAATCACAATGCAAATAACAAACTGTGAGACATCTTCAAGCGCAACACGACTAATATTTTAGATTGCGATGGACTTGCATAGCTTTGCTTTTTTTAAATAATTTGTACAAACACAAAATTAAACACGAAGCAAGCTGTATAAATAAACTATTTAATCTCACTTTGCTAGATTTACAATCCTGCACATTAGTAAAACTATGATTTTATGGCAGAATAACTTCTGAAAACCAATTTGCATGCCAACTAATTGAATCGCTCAAGGTATTGAGTATTCGCAACAATACGTCATAATTAGAAAATTTATTCAAGTGTAAATGTAGATTTGTAGCCAATGTCGTCACAGTACTTGAATTTATTTTTAAATTTGGATGGTAGTAATATTTTTAAAAACAGTGATTAGTCTTTGTATGAAATAATATAGGAAGGATACGCATTGAAATCGTTAAACACGACATATATACCCGGTGTTGCTTTGCTGTTCACTGCACTGTGATAGGGTGCACCCCAACTGGCAGTGGAAAGGTATCGCATTTCTCCATCGCCTTGGCAGTAATAGCCGGTAATTACTTCAGAAAAAAACATCCTACGAATGGCATTTTTGTCCTTTTCAGCGTATTTATCCGAGTAATTTGCCGTAGTTGCGAAGTAAACTCCTTTTCCATAGAGAGTCCCTGAAAAAAATTGTTTTAAGCTTTTGCCAAATAGCTGTTTAATTGTTTAATTGCATATTACCGTTGCAACCGCTGTAACTTCTATCGAATCCATTTTCGCAAATGCTTTCTAAAGCTTTTTGGGTAGTTCCGTGAAACAATTCTTTAGTCACTGCAATATGGTCTAGTTTGTAACGGTGCAACTGTTGGTTCACAAATTGTTTCTGCACCGCGAACTGGTGGAATAATCTGGAATTTTGCAATCGTTCAATCTGTCAAAAAAAAAACTGTGTTGATACAAACTATTAAATTGTGAGTTGCGCTCAAGGTTTCGACATATTAGGTGTTTTCATGGACATGTGCATAATACAAACAACAGAGGCGATAACATAAGTTACCAAGTATGAGTTTGGCCAGGTCACCACAAGGTGAAATAGTGCTGCGCCGAACACATTTAACACAACTTATGAACACATTTTACTGCTCTATATATTTACCTTAATGATATTTTTTTGACAAGTCAAACGAAATTGAACAGAAACCCGATCAAATTCATTAGATCCTTCGTCCAAACTTACAACTTGGTAATCCCCCTCCATCGGACGCCAAGAACTTGGAAGAGCTAAATATTTTAAAATCTGGTGATTTACGAACTCACGATGTTGTTGTAGCAACTGTACGGCTTCTTCGTATTTAAACCTTAAAAAAAGCACTTCTTGTTCATATTGCTGCTTTAACACTTCGTGTTCTTGTTGAACTGCGCACAGCGTTTGTCTTTGATCATTCAGCATCATATCCAAGTTTTCCATCATCATACGATATCTATGTTCCTGCTGATTTTTTTCACCTATAAGTTGTTGCAGACATGTTTCATATTGTTGTTGTTGATCGATCACTGTTTGATTCAATCTTTTTAAGTTTATTTCATCAACCTCCTGTTTTTCTTCCAATGTTTGATTTTTCATTTTCATTTGTTGTAAGTCCTTTCGTTCATTATCAAGGCTTTCTTTCAATTTATCTATCTTATATTGGTGATTCTTTTGAGCTGATAATTGAATTTCTTCATCGTACTTTTGCATTTGTTCATATGCCCTAATCCTGTTTAAAAGTTGCAAGTTCTTTCCGAAAACCTCGTTGTCTTTTTGTCGAAACCGCAATCCTTCAGATACTTTCCACCGTGTTTTGGCCAAACAATTTTTTAAACCATCAATTTCTCGTTGGTATTCCTGCTTTTCGTTCTCCCATTGTTTATGTTGATGTCGATTAATTGTCTCATTTTTTTCGCTCTGGTAACAATGATCAACTAATACTTCTTGTTTGGGAAAATTCAGACACGCAATGAAGTCAAATAAGGCTGTAACGCATCCTAATGCTGCTTGACCCATGGGAACTCTTAAATACTTTAAAAATATTTCCTATTATATCTGGAAAACATATTTATGATTGTTTGGGGGGACATAAATGTCAAGTTTCTTGTGTATCGGCAATTTCTGTGTTAAAATCGTAAAAAACAAAGTTAACGTTGAAAACTCGTGTGTGTGTGTGTGTGTGTGTGTGTGTGTGTGTGTGTGTGTGTGTGTGTGTGTGTGTGTGTGTGTGTGTGTGTGTGTGTGTGTGTGTGTGTGTGTGTGTGTGTGTGTGTGTGTGTGTGTGTGTGTGTGTGTGTGTGTGTGTGTGTGTGTGTGTGTGTGTGTGTGTGTGTGTGTGTGTGTGTGTGTGTGTGTGTGTGTGTGTGTTAAAATCACTTCGCCAAATCGCCCACATAAACAACAAAAGAAGACAGAACAAAAGCAACAAAAAAAACACTTCTCAACATAAACATAGGCAGTAGGCGGTTCATCATTGCATAAATAAAAGATTTTCAACCTATTTCAACTTTAGTTTACTGATATTATGGTCATTACGTGTTACACATTTACAGCATAAAACCGCGTTCTTCACCTTGCAATACCCAACTGTGTTCTCCAATTATGTGTAGGCCAAAAGAAAGCACGGGTACATATCTTAGTTATACATTAAATACGTTAAAAAATGTTGGTATGGTTTATATAATTAAAAGGGTTTCTTAACTTGTCATTGCTATGTTTATGTCTACCAAAGTAAACCTTTGTAGCGACAAATCTAATTACCAGCGAATGTACAAATCCATTTTATTTAGTAAACATATACACACCTGCTCCTACTAGGTAAAACAATGGATCCCCTGAATCTGTTCGCTTGATCCAATTTTGTCCAGCCAAACGGTGCCCTTGTTGCTATGTTGTCTAGTCTGATCGCTTGGGTAAACACTGCTATGTGTTCATGACTGATCAAGCGTGTAAATTTAGGGAAAGCACCTAGGGCGGAAAAACTTTCTCGACAACTGTGTATGATTTCGATGATGATACGGTGTTCACGGAATTTCTATCTATAGGAAGATATAAAATGCGAACCTTCAATATATTTTAGCGATATTTATTTGAATTTTTGTGGTACTAATATTAATCTCTCTGATGGATTGGATTCAAATTTACATTATCACAGTCATGTGAGTGTACTTAACATAAACAGTTCCATTAAACGCAAGTATACAACCATTCTACTTAATCGCTACTGCCCTTATTATATATAGGCTATTTGTCCGTATTTTTAGAAATGCAATTTCGGGTCGGATTTTTTTGAGGTCTCAGCAATGCTAAACGCCAGGTATCGCATCGTGTCTTATCTTGAGACATTATAAAGGACGTTAACTCAATACCAACATAAAACAAGAAAATTTTAGTTACGCCTGTTTTGAATCTAGCCAGTAAGAAACCCTAATATTGCTGTAGATGTTTGAAATTGGAATTTAGAAAAAAGGCCTTTTTTACACTTTTTGTTATTTGTTGTAACTATGCTTTTAAATTTCTTGCCAAAACACACATTCAAAAATGTAATCAGCTGTCACTACTTTTTGACCACTGGCAAAGGATGGTAGCAAAAATTTCAAAAATAGCACTGAAATAAAGTTAAAGCGACGAAACAAAATTTGCTTTGTGGCTAATACTACGATACGTAAAAGACCTGAGGTCACCAACCCAGTTTTAAGGTTCGCGGTAAACCAAGTCACTGAGATCACCTAAACTAAAGGTTGTGATGTAGTTGGGATAAGCACCAGCATCATTGAATATAATGTATTCAGTTGGATTGACAAGTTTGTTGACAGCGCTGTGAAAGGGAGGACCGTCCTTAACCATGGGAAGATGACGCATGTTTTTCGTTGCCTTGCAGTAATGACCTGTAATAACCTCAGCAAGAAACATTCGACATTCATCCATGAAAGAGAACTTTTTTGAGTAATTTGCTGATGGTGCGAAGTAAACTCCGTCTCCTAAAGCATGTTCTGAAAAAAATAATAAAAGATAAATGCGACAGGAGGAAAAGGCTATAATTGCACAATTCGGGAACTAAAAAAGAGTTTTAAACACGTGTAGGTAGTTAGAAAAGCCAGTGAAACCCTAATTTCGGATTCACGACCCAGTCTCCAGAAGGCTTTTCTACTTTTTTTTTAACACTCAACTGTCTTAGCGGCAGAAACTTCTGTCGAAGCCGTTTCTGGCGATGTGGGGCATTGGACGTTTTCTGGTTCCATGAAATAACTCTTTGGTGACAGGAATATGTTCTAATCCGAAGCTCTGCAGCTGAGTCTCCACGCTCTTCTGAATCATGAACCGATAATACAGGCGAGTGTTTTGAACTCGTTCAATCTGTCGCAAAAAATTAAACATAAAGTGTTGATGATCGTGAAAGAAAATTAGAATGCATTTATATGCGATACCATAGTGGAGAATATAGAGCATGCCTGACTTTAAACGCAACGATATTGCTGATAATTTGCCGTTCTCATTCTCTGGCTTTGTGTTACTTGTCACGGGTTTGCATAAGAACCCAACACGCGTTCAAAGAATAAACAGCAACTCGCTTTTCCTTAAGAATTTCTTTGTTACCCCGACAGTTAAACTTGCTGACAACATGTTGAAATTCCTGCAAATCTCCGTCTAATTGAACGAACTTCAATTGACAACCACTTTTCATTGGGGACCAATAGTCGGGAATTTCTGTTTTATTTGCATTTGTTATTTGCAAGAAATGCTTCTATAATTTGCAAATTCATTCGTGTAATGTACTCACCTAGTTCGTCTAACTTTTCCAGCTGTTGCTCGTGTTTGCGCTTTATCCATCCGATGTCCATTTCATGTTGTAACTGTCGGCTTTCTTGTTCAAATTGCAGTTGTTGTATTCGTCGTTTGTGCTTGTCTTTGTATACTTGTTTTTGATCCTGTAGCTTTTGAAGCAGACGCTGTATTTCGCGTTCTTGCTGTCGTTTTTGAATCCGTTGTATTTCGCGTTCTTGCTGTCGTTTTTGGATCCGTTGTGTTTCGCGTTCTTGCTGTCGTTTTTGAATCCGTTGTATTTCGCGTTCTTGCTGTCGTTTTTGGATCCGTTGTGTTTCGCGTTCTTGCTGTCGTTTTTGAATCCGTTGTATTTCGCGCTCCTGTTGTCGTTTTAGGTTCCGTTGTATTTCATGTTCTTGTTGTCGTTCAACATTGCGTTGTATTTCTTTTTCTTGTTGTCGTTCAACATTGCGTTGTATTTCTTTTTCTTGTTGTCGTTCAACATTGCGTTGTATTTCTTTTTCTTGTTGTCGTTTAATATTGCGTTGTATTTCTTTTTCTTGTTGTCGTTTAATATTGCGTTGTATTTCTTCTTCTTGTTGTCGTTTTAGGATGCGTTGCAATTCCTTTTTTTGTTCGTTGTATTTTCTTTGCTGACGTCGCAGTTGACATTCTATCAGAAAGTATTCCTTGTTCATTTGTTGTCGTTGTTCCGAAAAGTGCTGCAGTTGATTTTCCCGTTGTTTTGCCACGTTACATTCTATTTCTTGGTGTTGATGTTATTGTGTGCTGTGTAGTTCTTCTTGATTGTACCTTTGTAGTTGATGCTGTCGTTTTCTTTGTTGTTCGCACTTATGTTTAGGGTCGCATTTCTGTGGTTTAGAACGCTTTGCATCTTCTTTGATATTATTATTACTATTATCGATGTAATCTGCAAAAAAATCGTCTCCAACAGTGACACAGTTTTTCCTATTACTAATATTGTTTACAGCGGGCTGAGGGAGGTTCGTCAATCTCAGCACAGGTAGACAATCACTTTTCATTTGCTATTTAATAATCTGTGGATCACAAGACTGGCAAACCAAAGCGGAGCACACTCGCTCTCAACACCTGCTTGTAAAATCAGCATGTTGCCGGTATGATGTCTCAAAATCATATGGAAGCAGGCCAATAACAATACGTGAAATGTCACCTTTGATATTTTAAATCAGTCGCAGCGGCGGCAACAGTTTGACAATTAGAGGGAGATGTAAAACTACACATCATGGGTCAACCCCGAGTGCAACAAGAACAAAACAATTGACAACTATTACATTGTTTATACACCTCCACTTGCTTTTGAATACTTCGGTTCCTTATTTCATTTTTGATAAAATTTTTATTTTCAATATAGGGTTATGGATTGATTAGTTAACCCTCAACGTGACAGTTAAGCGTAGGTTTGTATAAGTTTTCACAACGAAAATTCAAATAAATCGAAGACTGTGAATGTTTCTTTCATGTAACACAGCCTGGTGTGTGGCGTTTCTTTGCCCTAAATTTTCCAAAAACGTTCGAACAATTACAATAATTCCTCGTATTATTAGTCTTTAAATAGCGCATTTTATTTTCAAACAAACTTGCGAAACTAATTACAGATGAAACTTGAACAGGACAAACAATTTGTTCGCTGTGGCTACAACTTCTGTGATGCTGACGCATAATGTTCGAGATAATAAAATTTGATTACAATGTTGCAACAAACTGATTGTGATGTTGCTCAAAAATTTAATTAGTGTGACAGAGGATATTTTAGCTACATTAATTTTCATGTAAATCTACAACGCGCTATGTAATTGTCCTAATCGTCTAACATAAAGGTTATTATGTAGTTGGGATAAGCACCAGCATCATTGAATATAATGTACTCAGTTGGATTGACAAGTTTGTTTACAGCGCTGTGAAAGAGAGGACCGTCCTTAACCATAGGAAGATGACGCATGTTTTTCTTTGCCTTGCAGTAATGACCTGTAATAACCTCAGCAAGAAACATTCGACGAATCCCATATTCATCCATGAAGGAGAACTTTTTTGAGTAATTTGCCGATGGTGCGAAGTAAACTCCGTCTCCAAAAGCATGTTCTGAAAAACACAATAAAATGTCACAATTCAGGAACAAAAAAAGAGTTTTAAACACGTGCAGGTAGTTAGGAAAGCCAGTAAAACCCTAATTTTGGATTCATGACCCAGTCTCCAGAAGGCCTTTCAAATTTGTTTTTTCAAAAAGCTTTTTTTTACACCCCAGAAACGCTTAACAAAACTTTTTGTCAAAACAAAAACAATAATGTAACGTTACAAAATACTGCAATGTATTGAAAAAAACATCCCAGAGTACAATAAACACTCAACTGTCTTCGCGGCAGAAACTTCTGTCGAACCCGTTTCTGGCGATGTGGGGCATTGGACGTTTTCTGGTTCCATGAAATAACTCTTTGGTGACAGGAATATGTTCTAATCCGAGGCTCTGCAGTTGGGTTTCCACACTCTTCTTCTGAATCATGAACTGATAATACAGGCGAGTGTTTTGAATTCGTTCAATCTGTCGCACAGAAGGCAAACATGAATATCTTCACTATTTACTAAGTTGGTGAAACATTTATGAATCTATTTTTGCACAACTGTGGAGTACTGAAGCACAACAATACACACAAAACACTACCGTTATAATTTCCTTGAGGTCCCGACAGTTAAACTTGCTGACAACATGTTGAAATTCCATTGATTCTTCGTCTAATTGAACGAACTTCAAATGGTAACCACTTTTCATTGGGGACCAATAATCGGGGATTTCTATGTGGCATGGTTTGTATCTAACAAAAGCGTTGTATTCACTTGTGGTTGGGAAAAATCTACTTACTAATTATCTGTTCTTGACTGAGCTGATGTAGTTTTTCCTCTAGTTGTTCGATTTCTTGCTTTTTTCTCTCGATCTCTTGTTTTTGATGCAAATCGTGTTGTTCCTTTTTTAACTTTTGTTGTCTAACTTGTAGATGTTGTTTTTCTTCTTTTAATTTTTGGTCCATTTGAATTCGTCGCAGACGCTTTACTTCGTATTCGTTTTGTAGTTTTAGATTCTGCTGCTCCTGTAAAAGTTGAGCAAGTTTTTGCTTATGCTGTTGTTGTTGATGATCCAAATGATTTTGATACTGTTTCTGCAAGTATTTCTCATTTAATTGTTGCTGTTTTAGAAGCTCTTTTTGTTGTTGTTGTTGTTGTTGTTGTTGTTGTGCTTCACTTCGTAGTTGATTTTCCCGTTCTTGCTCTACGTATCTTTCTTGTTCGTGTTGTTCTTGTATATCTCCTTGATGGTAACTTTGTTCTGGGTCATTTTCCAGGAGTCTAGATCGTTCATCATCTTTGAAACCAACTGCGTAAGCAATAAATCATTTAGTCGGCTTTTGAGACGAGACATAAGAATTATGGATAATTTTTAAAAAACGCCGAAATACTTTTAAGATCCGCATTCCATCCGGCGTAGGCAGAGACAAGACTGGCTAAAAGGGCGATCCACAATGCTGTGTAGCAAGAACCTCGTTTCCAATTGTTGTAACTCCCTTCTCGCAATCCATTCAATCCACTATGCCTCCCAAATACAGAGACGGCGATGATATAAAACGCAGCTACAAAAGAAATAGCGCCTCACATTATCTTGGAGTGTTGTAGTTTAAAGCATGTGTCTGAAATTAGTATGTATAATGAATTATGAATTGGGTTAACCTGAGCCGGTAGCACTATTGATTACCAAGCAGTCGTTTGACCATATTGCGCTCCACGGTGGTTTGGTTCCCAACGGTTCGACGATTGACCGAAAGGTACCACAAAGTGGAAATCTGTGTTCCTGCTAGTGAAAAATCTAGCACAGTGCCATAGTCAACCAGCTGCACTGATTAGATCTTACAGGCCGAAACAGTGTGTACATTCTGTCTGCAGCTCTCAAAGATATGTATGTATTTTTCAGAACCCTAATATTTGCCCTGCATTTTCACATAAATGCGTTGACTGAAATTTGTAACACAGTTTCGTAACTAATATTGCGTAAAGTAAATCCACCTTAATACCTACCAACCACAAGCATACAATTTATTACAGAGTGGATGCAAAGTGGAAAGCACTACAACAGAACAAAATGAGAATCTCTTATTAACGTATACTTACTTGCTACCAGTGTGGCAATTCTCATAAAATTTCCAGCTCTTTCAACCTCTTTCCAGAGGAAGTAAACAAAGAACATGATTGAAACAAATTGAACAAAGACAGCTATCAGTAACATGGCTGCAGTATTATCCCGGGAAGAGCTCCTTAGGTCTAAAAAAAGTAATTGATTTTTTTTCATTAGTTGGGGTTGTGAATACTTTGGCTTCATCACTACTTTTACAAAACGATGTTACAATTTACATGTGTAGGAATCAATTTACAAACAAACACATCAACGCTAAGCAAGTTGTTGATCTCAAATAGTGACAAAAATAGATGGAAATTTTTTTGAATTTTTTTTTTCATTTTCGTGAAACACAGATAGTTAGCAAAAAAAGGACACAACATTTTAAAATATTACGAAATCAGTGTGGGTTCTCGTGGCACCCAGGCCGTCGCCCCAAAGAGTTTTTGGCTGTGACGTGCACGCAGGCATCTTTAGTTTTAGTTTGAAGGTTGTGTTGCGAAATCTACTAGGACAACTATATCTGTACCCGGGTTATTTAATAAAATTGTGACAATTTACTGTAGACACATGTTCTCACTGTTCGGAATTGCCCCGCAATAGCTTTGGTTGCAGTAGGTGAAGAGTCCAAGTGTTTGTGGAGATGATTTGTGGAGAGCCCAGTATGGAAGTGACAATCCGATTATCGCCGTGACAAACGAAGTGATCAGGCTTATTCCAGAAACAGCCAAACTCTTTTGCGAACCACCTTAAAAGGGAATTCAATTTTTTTTTTAATTTTTATCACATGATTTTGTCGTGACTCGGAAAATTAAAAAAAATAATTTGCAAATTTTTCTTGAAACAACGAAAGAAAATCAGACATAAAGGCTTTACTTTTAACCCGATGTTATTTTAGACCTGTTGTCAGAAAATGAAACTCCTAGGTTACAATTAATCATCGCTTCAGCATGAAAGCATCCTTTAAACCAATGTTTCTTAACCTTTTTTGGATCACGAACCTCTAAAACATTCTTTGAAAAGCTATGGACCCCTTTGCAAGAAACACATTGCAAATGTCGAAAAATTAAAATTCATGGACAGCGAAACCTTATGGACAGAGGAAAATCCGTTGATTTTCGGAATAATTGTATTTCGTTTCATGGACCCCTTAATGCATCTTCTCGCACCCCTTGGGGGTTCATGGACCCCAGGTTAAGAACCCCTGCTTTTAACAAATCGGCCATTATGTTTATCGTGAAAATGATATGTTTTAGTCGGACAATGTCATTCAAGGTCATTCATAGCCTACTCTGCTTGATGGGAATATGTCGCCATAGTTTGAAACAAGAAAGAAGTATTCCAAGAATTGCAAAAACAAGTTCAATGTAACTTGATCCGCGTTTCCAACCTTGCATTTTTCCAGCCAGTCCAAGCGGACTTCCAAATATGGCAACAGCAATTAGATAAAACGCAGCTAAAACATAAAATGAGCAGATCAGTGTTAACTTTATTGTTTGCCGATTTGTTGGGAGAAAAGATATTTTATCTGCAATACACTTTGGTTTTGTAAACTACTAAACACGGAAAATTACCTGATGCCACAGACATGCAGAAACACAATTTTGCGGATTTTGAACCTATCGATGCGTTTAAGGCAAAGGCAATTAATGACATAAAATGTATCACCAAACCAATCACTAGCATGGCTGCTGTGGCTTGTCTTCCAGAATTGAGCATACCTGAAACCGAAACGTCAAAGCGTTAGGGGAATATTTAAATGTTTTTTCTTCATACTTTTTGGGACTCCAATGCAGGTGTTATTTTCGCAGTAACGAAATAATCCAAAAGAATTTCCCGTTGATCTATCTTCGGCCCAGTGGGGAGAAATGGCACTCGTCATCGCCAGGACTAATGCCACAGTAAGAAAAGACCCAATCCATACTAAATTTTTCGGACTTTCCATTGTTGTTGTCTAGTGCAGGAAAATTTTTTTATGAGAGTACTTGTCTAAATGCAGAATTTTCTTCTTAAATATTTCACATGCTTGTGTTTGAACGAATGATGTGAAAGGCCTTCCGGTCCCCGAAGCGAGAAACTAAGCACGACCCCTGCTCAAACAACTATGGGTCTGACTGGAGAAGTAAGAGTCTGCAGGGTAATGTTTGCTGGTAATTACAAGCTGATTTCTTAACACAGGTCCCAAAAACAGGAACCTGAAAGATAGAAACTGCACAGTTATTTACCCACAGCAACGTATTTCTATTCGTATTATACCACGAAGTGATAATGACCACCTCGCATTCGCGAAGCCGTTCAGCACATATATTTATATATCTTGTAAGAAATAAGGTACAAAACGAAACTTTTTCTAAATGTTTTCCTGGGGCAATAGCAAATTGTCCAAAATAAGAAAAAGTCTTATAACGAATGGCTATGCGGGAGCCAGCACTAGCTTTGATTTTATACAAAATAGATAATAAATAAATTCTTATCATTCTGTTACTCTCATCCACTCATCGACCAGGATCATTAAAGGAACATCTGTTCGAAAATTCCTTTTTTTATTTCGTTTGGTTGTGCGCAGCTAACAATGCCCTGACTTATGGCCAACATACGTGAGCATTGGCAACAAGCAATGCAATGCGTACAAATAGAGTGTATCCACTGACACAGCATTTCACTTCTGTCAAACATTCACAAAGACAAAACCTGCTTAATTACATCACGCGATTGTCGGCGTGAATAAACTTTTGCTTCGGGTGCTTCACCAAGAGTGACCTCTCCGCGGCAATAAACCAAAAGTCAATCATTTAACTTTCTTACCGGTATTTCTACAACATGGGTCGTGTCGCCATAAAATTTTCCAGAAGACCACATGAACGTTGAAGGCTAAGCACTGAAATCAGTTGTATCTATTCGCGATCGCAAAACACGGAAAGGATAATTATAAAAAATATTTTGTAAATAAAGCAAAAAAAATGTTGCTTGAAAAAAAATAATAACGGTTTGCTCATTGGATGAACTATTTTTTTCAACCTGGAAAGATTTGTTTACCATTGTATTTGATTGTTGTCATTCTGGCAAAATACAATGTTTATTTTTGTGAAATACATTCTGCATCACTGAGCAACATTTTTCCACAAAGTTTATACTATACAATTGAGTTTTTTTGCTTTATATCATAGCAGGTTACATTATTTTTAAAGCATTTGATTTGACAACTATTTCGCATTAATACCACCACAAAAGCCCCACGTATCCCATCAGAATGACCTGAAACACGGATCTTTTTGCGCCATTTTGCTTTCGTCGGTGACGTCACTTTCAATCAAGTGCCAAACCACTTATCCCTCCAGAGATTTTTTTAAATCTCTGCATCTATCAAGCATTGGCTGCAGAATAGCGTAAAAGTAATAAAAATTGGTGGAGATGACACGTATTCCATCAGAATGACTTGAAACACGGGTCTTTTTGCGTTTTTGTGACGTCACCGACAAAGCAGAAAGCGTAAAAAGGCCCTTGTTTGAACTCATTCTGATGATAAACCAGGGGCTTCTATAGAGATATCAATGCGAAATAATTGGCAAGTGAAATGTTTTGTCAAGTAATGTTACTGGTATGTTATAAACCCAGAATAAACTTGATTGTATAAGTCAAATCTTCTTGTGCAATCGTGCCTAACGATGCAGAACTGATTTAGCGAAAAATTAATTTTGGATTCTGCCTTAATGACTGTAGTAAGGATTTGTTGTTTGTTCCATTTCACTTACGTTCTATTGTCGGTGTTGACTTATCTTAAACAGAAAAAATTTTCATTGAGTTTTACAAACATTGTTTTTGAAACGTCGCTGCTTTAATATGACGTCAAAGTTAAATAACCGAACAAGAATGGCGTTAAGCCATACTTTGCTGCATATAATGTGCTTGCTTTACTAATTATTTTATATTTAAAGCAGTTTACCGCATGGCGCAAGCAAATTGAATAAAATCAATTAGTGACATCAAGAACGAGCGTAATGGTCGTGATGGCTGAGGTTATTGGAAAAGACAAAATTAAGAAGACGATTGTAAAGCAGGGAAATGGAAGTAAACCCAAGATAGAAGCTGGAGCCAAAGCAACTTTTCACTTTAGGACAATCGATCCATCCGCTGAGGTACAATTAGTGATTTTCCATTTACTTATGATTGTATTTAACGTAAACATTTGTGCTTTTTGCTGAAAATCATGTAACGTTAACAATAATTCATGGTTCCTGCCCAGATTGGAAATAATGTCACACTTTTTGCGAAAATTTACCGATAATCTGTGCAATATTAATTAGCTAATGCATTGACATATGATTAAACGTTGCAATTGTCCACACAATTTACGATTGCGGAAAAACATCATCTGCGCGAAAAACAAACTTTCCTATCTGGGTTCACACTTGACATCATCAATAGGTCTGATGTCACAATGCCTCAGGTACAGATTGGCTAAAAATGTATATATGTGCATATGCATTACTTGTTGAAGTCAATTCCAACAGCTTTTATAGTTCGATTGGTTTTACAGGATAAAAGCAGTGTAATAGACGATTCGAGGGAGTTTGAGAAACCATTTGAACTTCTGATTGGACGAAGCTTCAAGCTGGAATGTTGGGAGCTGTGTGTTAGCACCATGGTCCCTGGGGAGATTGCAAGGTTTTCATGCCCCATTAAGTGCGTCGTGGATTATCCAGTAATTTCCAGAAGTCTCAGAGATTTGCATCATGGTAAATATTTTTTTTATGTATTAAGATTTGCATCATTCTTAAATGTAAAAACACAGTAAAGTTTGTATATACAAAATAAAATCGATTCATTTAAAATAAGTGGTATATATATATATTTGCCAGATCGAAAAAAAATGTTGTGCCTGTAAGATATGTCTTTGTATCATAGGCGCCTAGTCCGGGGGACAGGGGGTGGCTATTTAAAAAAAAACGAGTGGCTATTACGCGCGGCTGCCCACACCATGTAACTCGTCGCATACGTAACGTTCGATGAAAAAACACCTAAAAACAATGTGTTTCTTACACGACGCACACAAAATATGTTCACCTAGTTTCGCTTGCGTAGCTGACATCGGTTGTTGTAACGTCAGTCTCGCAGTATAATATGCCAACAGCAACAGGTACTTTGTCGATCTCGTGTGTTCATATTTAATGCCGCCCTTTTGGCTAATACGCCTTATGCATTGAAATTCAAAAACAGTTTTTCGATACTTGATGACATCATAGTAACAAATTATGACATCATAATATAGCCGCCCCCCCTGGAAAAATGAAAACTAGGCACCTGTGCTTTGTATATACCATTTTTTCAGTAATTTGTGAAATAAATTGTTCTGACTCAAATCACCAAAAAACGACATTCTAAACTCTTATCTCTTGGATTTAGATGAAACCTAGCAAATGATCACACATTTAAAATTTTATTCCAATTGGTCCAAAAAAGGTCAGGGAGTTACGTACCTGCTAACTCAACATGTTCAAACCTTCTATGTTTGAACCACAGTTTATCAAAAGTTACTAATCATAAAATTGTTTTGCAGACAGATTTTGAATCTTTATTTTTTTTGTTGCACAATTTTGTTCTTGTGCGGCATAGCTGTTGAACTATTAGCTTTACCTTATGGCTAGAACATATCAAATGATTTTTTATTGTTTTTTTGTTTCCTGCAATTTGATATTAAAATGCCTTAATTTGGTTATGGACAAATAGTTTTGGATTTAAAACCTTAATTTTTGAGTAGAGAATTAGTTTGAATGTATATGTATTTATATTTGGTTTAAAATATATATGTGTATACATATGTAAAATGTCCAGCAGTCTTTATAGTTATTGATCGCTAAAAATTGTTCATGTATAACGGCCAAAAAATTTGAAATGAAAAAACCTGCAGGCATTTAGGACATTTAGCATAATGTTTTCAGTGAAAAACTTTACCTGCTTAACATCAACCGAATTGTTTTTGATGACATACACTATGCTTTTGATATAAGTAGTTCCATGTGTGTATAGACAGTTCAAACTACAACAGGATAGTTGTGTTCTAATATTACATTAGTTCTTTGGTCATTGGTAGCTTTCAAATTAATTATATACTGATATTATAGAGGGTGTTGACATAACGATAATGCTTCAATGAACACTTGTTGACCCTACAATTTCATTGTTGAAAGATATGACATTAGCAACCTTAAATCCTAAGATGTGTTCACCACAAACAGCATCATCACAAAAATAATCGTTGTCGTTTTCATTGTTACAAAAGTCAATGAACAATCATATGGCATTTGTTGATTCTGTGTTAGTTTTTGTGCAGATATGTGATACACAATTAGGCGACAAACACCTGTTTTGCACCCTAAATACCATCATTGTTCAAAGTAATTTTTTTACCAGCCAATGTTATCAGTTAGCTGAAATGTGTAAGCTCAGTTTGTGCAAACATATTAAATGTGGGATTTCTAAATAGAAAATATAAAGTCCACATTGTTTGAATGAAACCTTTAAAACGACTCAATAGCGTTTGAGAGTTAATGTTTACATGTTAAAATTTTTTATGTTTAATCACAAGTATATATATATATTAATTAATTGAGAACCAGTTTGTATTATTTATTTGCACAACATGTGAACTATCTTATGTCATGAGAAGCTTTCCAACTAAGTTTAATAATTTCAAGCAAAAGGATATTATTATCTCAAGTAAATGAAAGAATCATCTTAATTGAGCGTTGATATGCCCTCGGGTATGGTAACCATAACAATGTCGTTGATATTATTGTTACAGGTCGTGATAATACTTCACATTCTTGTGGACTTCATGCTGTAGAGAATGGGCTTGGCTACCCAGACCTTAACGACCTTCAGAAAAACATGAGACCACTTGACTTTGAGTTTGAGCTGATTAAGGTATAAGAAAATTTCCAGCATTGTGGCATACGGTGTTAAAACTGATGTAAAATTGGCCCCTATCGACACTGCCAACAATTCAGTTGTCGACTAGTTGCTCAATTGATTTTTAGCATATGTTGCAGTTGTATTTGATTACATAATCCTAATACTCTGTTATCATTGTTGAAAGCTAACTTGTATGTTGCATGTTTGGAAGGCACATATATCATCATCACAAATAGTCATATTTATAATGTGATTGCACATATAATGACCTTAAGTATTTCATGTTTCAAGACTGCATGAAAACATTCATTGCATGTTATGATGTATACATTTGTCAAATATTAAGGTTTAATGGTATTCCAGCATTGCTGAGCAAGCATCAGGTCTGCATACCTATGAAATATTTTTTCCATCCACTTGCTAAAGAACAGTACATTTGTTTAGATGGAAGGAGTGAACACATATGAAAAAGAACTCTGGCAAATGAACCCAGAAGAAATGTTAGCTAACGTACCAAGGTAGGAAAAGGGAAATTTTTTTAACAGGATTTGATGTTGTAATAAATTTACTTGAAACTTGTTCGAGCACAGAAAGCATAAAGATGTTAAAAGCAAAATGTGGTTCATAATTTTACTTTCTTTTCTGATTTGCAAACAAATTCAAAAATGGGATTGAAATAGCAGTATGTTGCCTCAAGTCAAAAAAACAGTCATTATTTGCTTTCTAGATATCATGAAGAAGGGAATAAGTTGTTCAATGAAGGCAAAATAAATGAAGCGGAAAAGAAATACGCCAATGCCATTGGTTGTCTCAAGCATTTGCAGATTAAGGTTTGTCCTCTAATACACAGTATTTAACCCTAATCCAACATATCATACCCCATTCCTTTAATCCGTTTATTACTGAAGAAAAGCTCAAATTTATGAACAAGCTAACTGGTAACTATGTAAAATGCTTACAGAATACATGCCAATTTAAATAACTAAAACAATTAACTAGAAGGTAATTTATCAGTATTAAAGTCGTTGCTGTCTACCAAGCCAGCTGTAAAGCATTATTATTTTACAAAGTATCCATATGCACAATTACAGAATATCTTGTCCACCTTTTGTCTGTTATCTTTATAAACTGTTTTGTATTGTGAACGTTTCGCTCAACTAAAGTTTTTCTAATTAAGAGAATAAACATTAATTATATGCCTGAGTGGGTACCATGGCAACAGTTTTTTCACATTATTTCAAATTTTTGGTCGCATTCGCAACAAACATACAGGTTTCACATCCTTGTTGTTTGTAGGAGAGACCAGGCACAGAAACATGGGTTGATCTCGATAACCAACAGATTCCACTTCTACTCAACTTCTCTCAGTGTAAACTTAGCTTGGGTGAATATCAGATGTGCATCACTCATTGTACAGAAGTTCTTGAGAAGATTGATGGCAGTGTAAGTATATATATGTGGTTTGTGCATAAACTGTTTAAGTAATGAACATCACCCATTGTGGTGCAACTTTGTGGTTGTGTGCGATGGAGCCACAAATGTTGTGTGGTTTGTTTCTGATTGGTTTTACCTGGTTTGGTACCAATGGCAGATAACAGCAACTGTATAGTCACCACAAAGTGAAGTCTTGCTTAGTTGTATATCTGACTGGTTTGTTGTAAATCACACCATAGCCATATTGATGAGACTTATTAGGTAGAAACATTGTCCCTGTCTGCATCTCACTATAAAATATGATGTGTTTCATTAAGGGTCCAGTTTTTAAAGCAGGTTAAAGCAACTAATGTTAACAGCATGGCTTATGAACACCTTTGTGGTTTGTAAAGTGAAAAGCAGTTTGAAAAGTTGATCTTTGCCTTTAAAAACTTGTATTATCACCCTTTGTCGACACACCTACCATACAAATGTAGTTTTGTTAAGTATTTTGTATCTGGCATGTTTTAACATGTAATAATTATTTCGTCAGGAAAATGTTAAAGCACTTTTTAAGCGTGGAAAAGCACATGCTTTTGTGCTCAACGAAAAAGAATGTCGCTTGGACTTTGAGAGAGCTTTGAAGCTTGACCCGTCAGTAAAGGCAGCTGTGGAGAAGGAACTGAAACAACTTGCTGTCCGACAAAAGGAGAGAGACAATGAGTTATCAAAACACCTGAAAGGCATGTTTTCTGGTTTTTAAAGCCGTCTGATCCCTACCCTTAAATATGCCCTATGCCACGAACTGCGTCGGGATTTTATGTCACCCGTATTGTTGCCATTATGTAAAGTGTGTTTATTTTTTGTATGTGTATGTTTACAATTTGAAATAGGATCTAAAACTGTACAAAATTCTGTAGAATGTTTTTTTGTATTCAAAGAGGATATCACATGCATCTAGAACTTGCCCAAGGCACAATAACAATAGAATCTCCAAATTATAGTATTTTCTGAAAAATTTCAGGTTTAATTAGATTAAAAATGTGTTTTAATTGTTAGGGATGTACTTATCTGGTTCTCAGCATGGATAAATGTATGGATCTGCTGCAACCTTTTCATGCCAAGAAATTTATGCCGGGACCATTTTATTTCACTCTCATCTAAATTCTTTGTGACTGTATTCATAATTTGAACTGTACCCCTTTCCCATTGAAGAAATTCCAGTGTCCCACAACTTTTTTGCATAGTTACAAACATATCTGAAAAAGTTTCTCCTTCAAATGTCAGTATTGTAAGTCCCATTGAAAAGCATGTTTGTGTGACAATTTCAATTCATGTTGAGGTTACCAGAAAATTTAATGTCAATATCAACAATATTTGATTTTGGTTGTTCAAAGACTCACAAAAGCTACCTCTAGCCCAAAATTTTAGCCAAAAAGACGTTTTATGCTTTTGAGTCGCATTGAAATCTATTGAACATTTTTCAGGTGCTGTTTTTTTCGCAGAAAATATTTCTTAATGAAACTTCTTTGATGCATTATCTCGATAAAAAATCTCTGTGGCCGTATTTTATCAAAACTCTTTCCTGGGTAACTGTTTTTTTCTGGAATATTGGTGGAAACCTTTTGAATCCGTCATTTTTATGCTTTTGAAGTCAAACCACTTCTTGTTTATGCTTCAATGCTTGTTTCATTGTTGCAACAAGCATAAAAATCTATGGCACAAAATGAAGTTTGTTGTTTTTATTTTTATGAATCCTGTTACCCTGCCAGTCTTGTCTTTCATCGAAAAGTGCTTGAACTTTAAAACTCTCTCATATTTTTCATAGTTTTGTAAGAAAAGTAAAGTTGTTTGCCAGCCGTTTTTCTGCATCGTTTTATACTATGGTGAAAAAAATTACTTTTTCCCTGCTTTTGTAACATTGCATCCATGTTTTTAGGTCGCAATAAGTGCAGTAAGCACAGCAGAATGTGACTGACTAACAAATATTCTCCTTGGAAAAATGTGATCAGTTTGTAGTTTAGCACCAGCTGCAGTATCTATGTGTCGCAAAGTTTGTCGTGCAAAATATTGTTTGACGCCAGCAATAAGTATTTTGAGTTTGGTAATTTCTGTCAAGTTTGTTCACATTTTTTTGTAATACATCACCGTGCTATGTTTTGCACATCAATTATTGTCTTGAAGTGTTTCCAGGTATTTTAGGTGGTGTTACTTCCAACTCTAAATAACAGTTGATTTCGTTGAATTCCACGATTAGTGCCAAACAATAATAATCGTGAAAATTAAAAATGTAGGTTTTCCAGACAAGTTATTTTTGTCCTGATCATATATTTTTTACCACACCAGGATTTGAACCCAGAATTTTCTGGACAGGAATCCAGATTTCTGCTAGGTATGCGGGTCGGGCGCTTTAACCACCAAAGTGACGCTTGTCGACAAAACTTTTTTTCCAGTCGACAAAACTTCAAACGCACATAACTCTGCTGTTTCTCAATGGATTCCGATAATGTTTTGGCACGATGCATAGATTGACACAAAATTTCGAACGAATTTTGTAGCGCATATTAATATGAAGTTTTGTCGACTGGAAAAAAAGTTTTGTAGACTAGCCCCTCTTTGGTCTTTAACCGATGCTCACCTCAAATTTGCCCGAATGTTGTTTACAGCGCCACCTGGCGAAAATTAATATAGCTGTGGAAATTGTGACAAAATGTATGTTGTTAATACGAGTGAAAGTTTGCCTGTTATGTGAATGTTTTCAAACTAGTTTGGTAAAAGTCACCGAGACAACAACAACAAAAAAATTGACGGATTTTTTATTGAAAAGACGAAAAAAAAATATAACACCATATAAAAATCCGGACAGGGCGAAATCAACGTAATTGTTCCAGACATTTTAGCTAAACGACTGAAAGTTCACGTTTAAATTTTCTTTACCGAGGCCTCAACCATCAGGCAACTTGTGATTATAATTATAACTAAACGAATAGGTCGAGTTCTCAATATTAACGTTTGTAGTTTTACTTTTGGATGGTAAAAACAAAATAAGTACATCGTGCGATTATCAACCTCTACATATAAATTCGAACAGTGTTGGTGAATCTGACCCTGCATATTGGACAAGTGTTTCTCACAGATGCGCAACATCTTGGGCAGCAGCAAAGATGTCCACACGGAACGAACGCCATCTCAGCTCGTTGATCCAAACAAACTCGACATGTTCGATCTTCTGATGATGGTTGTTGTCTTTGCTGGGGAACAGCTGGTGTTGGAACCTGGGAAGGAACGTTCACTTGCAATAAAAGAAATCGTGGAATGATTTTGTGTTTTGTTTGTTACAATGGCGTCCGCGCGAGCATGTTGAAAACTACATGTGACGTTGGAACAGCGAATTGACGGTTTAGAAGCACACCATACATATTTGCTGTGATCAGTTGCAGAATTTTGATTAAATTTGATCACTAATAAAAATATTAGGAATAAATTAACATGTTAATTAAATTGTTTTGTTTGAGCAAATTTCGTACCTTGGTTACACGAGGATACGGATGCTGCACCTTGTCACGTGATATGAGGCGGCGTTTTTTTGTTTGTTTGTTTGTCTGGAAAGTATTTGCAATGATGACGTCAAGCAATTGTAAAGTGGAAAAGCTTCTTGTTTATACGCCCAAGACGACGACCGGTCTCATGTCTGGCCCATGAGAGGTTGTGCAGTCAGCGCTTGACAGCCAGGGGCATGGATGTGATTATTTGTTGTGAAACTGTAAGATTTCTCTTCGCAAAGGCTTACTGGACTCCCTCCTAAAATCTGTTGATTTCTAAGATAATGGTACTCGCACCAGCACATTTGTATCTCGTTTAACATGATGTGCTGTTAAACATGCACTATTGCAACACTGGAAGGGCAGCGCTCTTACCTGAGTCATGTTTTGAAAATCAATGACGTAATCAAAATCGACTTGAGTCAAGTCTTGGGTGATTTCAACAGTTGGCGAGTTTTGAAATTTCATCTCAAGTAGGTTCACAACGTTCGCACTGTACGGTCTCCAATTCAGAGAGTTGTCATTGCTGCTGTCCCACCTCCAAGTTATTTGCTTGGCCACAGCACTCTCGCCCGGCAATTCTAACCGGCGTATAGGGTAAACGCGCCCTGTCAATTAGGAAAGTGATTAATGAGCAATTTCCCACCAAGCAACGTAAAACTAAATAGACTCCAATCCATTGCGATTTCAAGCATTTGTGATTTGTTTTACGAAATTACCAATTTTGCCACGTGGGTCGCTAGTGTGAAGTTGATAGAAAAAGGCTTGGACTAACGTATAAAGTAATGCAAGTGCCTCACTTGTTGAACTGTTGGCTTCTTCACTTTTTGAGAAATCGAACGTTCGGTTTTGTGATATTTGTAGCAAGTTGTTTTGCATTGGGTTTTTGGCGAAGTTTTCAAATGCCTTCTCCAGTAAGTTGCAAACATCGCCTTCATAAGTTTCCCATCCTTTGTTATGAGCTCGACGAGATTCCCACACAGCAATATATTCCATACTCCCACACCTTTACATGCACAAGCTTACATAACCTTTTAGCTCAACGAATGAAACCAACTTAGGCTTTCTGGACAATGGCTGAAAAGAATTATTGTAGTGGCACACACTTTAACTTGGTAGTTTATGACGTTATCGAATTAAACCCCCTCATTTGGTGTAAACGAATAGCGTGAAAGCTACCGTATCTCCTCTGCTGTGACTGTTTGTAAAAAGGTTGAAACGGGAGGTAATTTAACGCTGCAAACAAACATTTATACAACGTTCTAGACTTACCTACTCGATGAGTACTGAGTAACGGTTAATCATTCACATCGGCGCCTGAGTTTGATCACAAGCTTTAATAGAGGTGAAGCTACACAGGTTTGTGGTTAAAAAGACACAGGAGCTTGGTTAGAAATGGAGTTAATTAACAGACTGTCTTTCAATCCAGCAAGCTTTTTACCTTCCTTTATCCCACACATTTGGGTCTTACCAGTGATATAAGTGTGTGTGTGTGTGTGTGTGTGTGTGTGTGTGTGTGTGTGTGTGTGTGTGTGTGTGTGTGTGTGTGTGTGAGCAAATGAAACTATTTTGCTATATTTGAAGGTCTGATATACCGATAAATAATTGTAATGTAGAATATGAAACACACTCATGAGAAAAAGTTTTCCGATTTGAAGTTGAGTGATACCACAATCAAGCTGCAGCTAATTTCATACGTATGCAATTACTTTTGTCTAAATAATAACTGAACGTTGACGTTGTAAGATAATATACACTGGGTTTCAGCACCATCTCAATTAACCCTGCAGCTTTTATCTAACTGTAAGCGTCGACCAGTTTGACAATCACAAACAGGAACCAAAGTTTCTCAGTCAGATGCAGTCATGCGTGAAGCATAATAAGCAGCTCGATTGCTCGTTTGCTCGTTCAACCACAAAGAGTAAAAAGTAATATCACCCTTGTTGTGTTTCAGATAACTAAAATTTAGTACCTAAAAAATACTATGAAATCCAGTGGCGTAAATAACACAAAGGACTAATGCAAAAAATAACATGTACAAGCTACTCAAATTAACATTGCCGGTTGGATAATTTCTGCATGAACCAACAGTACCGGTCGATTATTTACATTATTTTGTAAGCAAGCCAACTGGATAACTGATAAATCATTACGCATACACATCTGCAACCAATCCATCTGTTGGTATCTATCATATCTTTCTTAGGTCCTTAGGGTTACCCATTGTAGGTTTAAGTATTGTTTTTTTTTGCGATTAACCACACACATTTAACGAAAACTTTTTCAAGCCACAATTTTAAACAACCTTCTTCTTATGTTTTTACATACCATACGTGCTGACAATGAAAGGGTAAATAATGGTTTAAAAATGCCGTTCCCGCCACAATATTATATGAAAATAAAATCAGGCTGACGATGCATTTTGTTTCCCTGATCATTGTTGCTTTGCAATCGCTATGCAGGGCACAATATTTTATAAGCGTGACACGTGCACAGCTGATATAAAAAATCTTGACGTATGAATCTACCTACCTCGGTATACGTTATTTACCAGTGTGGGGCATAACAGAGCAAAAAGGCAATCATTTAACTATATTGGAACATATTGATACAACCATGGGTGATTAGATAAACTTTTTTAAACACTAGAAGTGAAAGAAGGACAAAATATTGAAAATATAAAACATTGACATCAGTCTGCTGTTACGCGACGAACCAAGGAATTATATCAGGCAGACAGTTGGACAAAACTGTTGGATAATAATTTCTAGAATCGGCCGGATTTGCCTTCCCAGAAACCCAGTTCACAATTCTGATCTGGATGTACGTCACAATTCCTACGGCAATTCGATATAACGTCTCACAGTAAATATATACATTACGGGTTTGTACTTTTAAAAATCGGTCAGTATATTGTCAATATTTGCAGTTGAAACACGCACAAAACTTTCCATTCACCAATAGCTCAATCTTAGTTTATTGCATCATGTGTTTCAGTTTCGTGTGTTGGTACGATTGTCCAACGTCAGGTAACAAACTGTGTGTAGGAAAGTGATCTCACGGAACGCGCAGGAGAAACATCTGCTCACACGATCTACAAGATCAATTGCAACACAAATCAAATCACGGTAGCGGCTTTTGTGGACTTCGAGGCAGATGAAGTTAAACAACAGACAACAGCTAGCAACGGTTTACGACGTGTACCTGGCGAGCGAGGTTTGTTTACTGATCCGTTTAATTTTCCCAGCGAACAACATGTACTGAGTTAATTATTCCAACAACAAGTTATGATATCTGGTGTACTTTTAGTTCATAGCACTGATGACGAGAACACCCGTGTTTGGTCAGCAGTATAGCTTTGGCTTTCCTATACTAGTGTTCCTTGTTTACCACCTTGCCATAGTATGAGTTGAGTATGCTGACATGGCCTACAGTAGCAGCTAATATAACAATACTTAGGATTATATCTCTGTATGTGTGATAAGTTTAATAAATAAAATGCTGTTCTGTATATAGTTAGTACCGCGTTTGTAACAACACGTTTTTCATTAGTAAGTGGTTAGCATCATTTCAATATGCCAAAGAACGCGATGAGAGCACCTGGAATACAAAAGCTGAAGTCAAGCGTCTGGCCAGAATGCCAATAACGTCCCACCACTTGCAAATACTTGATTAATTCTAACATAAATCCTATGATTGATCCGTTGAACTTGACATCAACTATGTCACTTTAACTTAAAAGACAAATATTTTACATACATTGAAACAGAAGTAGTAGAAAGATCAGAGTATGAACACTGTTTCACCAAACTGGTGACGTAAAAGTCACGTGACAGAAAGTAAACAGGATTATTTGCATTGGAAAGATGGAACGATTCAGTACCGTGCCGGGTTTATTGTCGTTTTCGGGGGTTCTTATTGTCTTTTTCTTTAATGTTTCAGAATTGAAGTTACAATGTAGACAGTGCGTAAATGGTGTTTCACTTAGGAATTTTATAAGCACAATTTTGGAACATCGTGAGGTCTTCGCATTTAGTTGTGGCCGCCAACATTGCCATGAAGTCCGTTAAACGAAGAGCATTATCAACATTTATAAATCCTCTGCGTCTTTGCCGACGTTACGTTGATGGTACTATTTCAAATGTGCATTGCGACAGCGTGGAATCGCTGTTCGAACAGCCCGACTCTAACGAGCATCAAGTTCACCATACAATTTGAGTGTGCTGGTGAGGTTATGTCGTTTTTAGATGTTTGATTCCGGGGGACCCTGCGCACAAGCGTGTTCCGAAAACCAACACATTTTGACAGGTATCTGCCGTTCCGATCGACGCATTCCATCTTCCACAAGCGAGCCGAGGTGAAGTGCACAAGTTTTTACCAGAGCGGAGAATCTGCGGTCTACAGACGAGATTTGTGATGTGCAAAGTAGCAAGTGGTTACCCTCGTTCCTTTCCATTGAAGGCCGCGTGCATCCTCATCTAAATGTGGCAAAACTCCCCCAACGCAGGTGTGGTTGGGTTTCCTTCCCTTTCAGGGCTTTCTGAGACCTTGAAGTGACTGCTGGACGATTTCTCCAATCGGGTATTTGAACGCCCGTCAGTCACACAACTCACCGTAATCTCGAATCCCAAAGGCGCAGGAGATGCCAGGGGTGTGGTATAAACTGTGAAGAATGTGAGATGGACCCGTCCTACTTAAGTACTTTGTCGATTTCATAACGACCGAAACGACGACCAAGCAAATTGTTTTTGCAAAAGCTTGTGAGTTTATTGAAAGACATCCTGTTCTTTTTTGACCACGTTTCTGTAAGAGTAAGGAAACGCACATAGGTTATTTTTCATTGTATGTTCTCGTTCGATTCCTTGTCGTATAGTTTACGCCCGAATAAATTGAACATGAACGGGTTTTCTCCAATGTGTGTTCAAATGTGAGTCGATTGACTGTTAGAACTGACGTTTTTTTCAAGGAAGCGAACATTATCTAAAGTTCACAACAAATTGAATTTTTACCTAAGATCATGTTGACGAAAAAACATTTTCCAAAAGCAGCGTCTTGCAAGAGCAACAGCTTCAAGCTCGGATCAAAGAAAAGAAAGTTGTAAATATAATTGATATGTTATATGTGCGAAAGGGCCTTAAAATCAATGAGAGATGCAGACAGAGTGAACACACTTCTGTTTTGATCTGTAAGGTCCCACCAGTACAGTTGGTGACTGTGGCACGAAGCTGTGTCACAGCTGATAGTCTAGCAGGCATTGCATATGCCTTCATTGGTTAAAGCAATGGACGAGCAAAACCTAGAGTTTAACGAATTTCCTGACAGTATTTTATGTAAGAAAATGCTATTTGTTTTAGGATATATAAGTGAATACAAAATGTTTTGATGATTTAGAAAAAAAAAGCTCAATACAAGCATACCTACTGTGCCACAACCAAAACTTTTAGGTTGCTTCATTTCCCACAAGCAAACCTCGCTTTACGCACCCAGCTCCGTAAACAAATATTGAAACAGTTATTTTCTCCTTTCTCGGAACACCTACGCACACAGTTGCTCGGTAAGATATCTGGAAACGAATAAGGTAACAAGTAAATATTAAACTTTTTCGTGGCAAACTACTTTGACGTTGCTGAAATAACCTTTTCTCAGACGTAACGCCCATTCGTAAAATGATATTTGTGATATGAAAAGTTACATAAAGTCTTGCATAAGATTTCTATGTGCTTCCGAAAGTTTAAATTTGTGCACAGAACTGTTTGAACAATATAAACAACGCACAAAAAATGGGGTAATCTATAAACTTTGAAGTTAAAATAATTTAGTTTTACAAAACAATGACAAAAACCCAACATTTTAACTCTAATAAATCTATTCGCCTCCACTCAATTTTAAATCTCAGATGGTGGAAATCAACAACAACCTTTTGGTGAACCGTAAATTAAACGGAAGTTCACCCATCCCTGACGATTGTGTCCGGAATTACGAACCTAATCTTGTTTCAGCTTCAGGTAGATAACGAGCTTTAAAACAACAGACATCAGCCGCCCACGCTGGTTTATAGTTTACGACCAACGGTGCACAGCGCCAGTAACGATTGCTTTCCTCTGAGTTTTAATATTCCAAGCTAACAACAAGTACCGCTACGAGATGAACACAGATTACAGTACGCTTTTCGCAGTATTAAGTGAACATGTTAGTCACAGACTACTGTAGCAGTTAGTAAAATACATCTTTAATTAAAGCTGTGCCAGTATAATGAATTCAATACAGATGTTGCTGAAGTTACGATTGCGATATTTTCTCGAACATAGATTTTTTTTGATAAGAAGTGTAATTTGCTTAAGTCGGTAAAATGTTATGTGTCAATACATGACAGTCGCAGTATGAAAATCCAAATCAATTAAGTAGTAAGAAGGACAATAACGCCTTATATCTAACACGTGAAAGTTACTATCAGCATATATACTAAAACTTTCTGGCCAGGGCAAGAAATAAAACCATCCCAAATACTTGATATTACAGCTTTGACACACTGAAGTGGAGTTAAAGCATTGTTACATTAAATGGGTGACGTACAGAAGTCATGTGGCAGACAACAAACAACAATGTTTGTATTAAAAGCTAAACGATTCAGTATCAGGTAGGGTTAACTGTTATAAGTGGTTTCTCAGTTATATTTTTAATGCTTTAGAATTAGTGTTGCACCTGTTGCTTGTCTCGCTAAAATAATGAATTCACCAACATATTTCACCGGAATATTTCTAACCTCAGCCCTCGTCCTTGCAATGACAAGTGCTATCTTGCCACACTGGGCTGAGGAATCGTCGAGTGGAAATTTTCTCGGATTGTTTCTCTACTGTGGAAATAATACGTGCAGCGCTGCACCAAAACGTAAGAACCTACTAACCCAGTGTTTCCAAACGTTCATTCGTCCTGGTGTGGCGTTTAACGTGTTTTAAAGGCGCCGCGTAACAATCTGTTAGAGCAGCAATTAAGCTAGGTCAATTCCGACGTTAATTTCAAATAAAAGTGTATGTGCTTCTTATCATAATTAATGCGTCGCCATCGCGGTGTGTCTTACTAAAACAAGTTTTTATAACAACAATTCCCTTCCACAAATTGATGTGATACTGTTGTACCATAATGCATGTAGCTTTGAGGTAGCTTTTTATCTCTAGAAATCTTGATATTTAATTTTTTAGATATGTTAAGCCCAGCAAGGAGAGCCATAGCCGGTATGGTGATACTTGGAATTATACTTCACTTGGTTTCTACGTTTCTGTTCATTGGTTATGTTTTTTGTCGAGAAAAGGATGTCATGGTAGTTAACTTGTTCACTTCAATTGGAGCAAGTGAGTTTAATAAACAATACGATATAATTTGCATTTTAATATAAACAGCATCGTTCGTAAAGTGTGTGAATCACATTATTTGAAATGATTTGTTGATTATTTCTCTCCAAGCATTCCGTTGATTCAGCTTACAATGGGGAAAAATAAACACGATATGAATTATGAGCTGCAGACTGCTGTTAGACACTGTTTCGGCCTATAAGCTCTCATCAGTGCAGGTGTTGACTCTGGCACTGCGCTAGCTTTTGAACTAGCTGGCACACAGATTTCCACTTTGTGGAACTGCAGGGACCGGGTGTGTAGAGAGAACACTCGCCATTTATCTGACTCCTAAGACTATTAAAAACATCTGCCAAGAACTGCCTTTGCGACTTTTTAATCAAAATTGAAAACGATAAAGAAACATACCTTGGTTCACAACATACAACGTTAAAATGCAGCGACGAGAGTTATGTTTCAATTGCTTTTGTCTTTTTGTCTTCGTTCTCTCGCATAGTGAGTTTTCTCGCTTCGTACTTTTGTGGCTTACGGCCATCAAAATATATACGGTTATTGAGATTACATAAAACAATGAATTCGAGAGGATTATTAAAAATGTCGATGTGAAATTAAAACCCAAAGCCGATTTGCACATATGTCAGAGATTAACCCATATGTCGGATAGAAACGAAGCGATTGACCCAAAATATCATATGCGCACGTACGCGAAGTAAGTAAATTTCACAATTTAACATAAAATGACATAACGTTTTGCTGCAGAACCTTCGGGACAATCATCGATCCGTTGGGTTCCTAATTGTTGTTTTGTGAAACTGTGTTAAAACTGTGTTATTTGTTTACTTGCCTGAAACAAAACAAAATGTAAACACATTATTTCTATGCGTGGCATGGGGGAGGCATTCCTAAGAAGAAATATAAACTGTTTGTTTTCAGTTGTATTTTATATGATTGCCGTTGCTGTTTTTGGAAGTTCGAAAGGTTTAGAAGGATTAGAAGAAAATTCTGGCGCATATGAATGGAATCGCGGATCAAGTTATATTCTGCTGTGCATTGCATTCGCCTTTTACTTTTTCTGTCTCGTTGGTATCTGCAGTGCTTGGGAAGATGACGAAGGTAGCACTGACTAGTTGTAAATTAAAAAAACTTCTGTCAAGTCAAATAGTAACTTAAATAAACCATCGACACACTTTTTTCCCTTCTAAATGGCTACTTTGCAAATAACGTACTTAGTTTTAAGCTACAAGAATTTTTGACGGTTTTTCATTCTGCAGCACACAATGGACATAATAAATTCTCCGAAAATCATTTCGCATATGCAGGAATGTTGATGGCTTTGTCACTAACTCTGGCAATGACGGCGATAATCTTACCATACTGGTCTACTGATGCCACTGGACTATTTTCAAGAGGTTGGTTCCTTCACAATAACTTGCAAAACATTTTAAAAAAAACAGTGTATTTATTGAGGCGACCTTTAACGTATTTTAATTATTCGGTATTTTGAAATCTAAATGAAATATGTTTTGGGATGTAGCCTAATGGTCTTCCGTTAGACAGGCGAACAAAACCCTTCCGTTTCAACAGGCGAACAAAACCCTGCAAGCAAAGCAACAGCTGCCATGTTGATAATTGGAATAATTTTCCAGTCCATTTCACTCATCTCTTTTAGCTTTTATTGTTGCTGTGAGGACGAATGTACGCTGATAACAATGAGAGTCACTAATGTGTTAACTGGTGAGTTTGCAAACTTTCCTGTGAAAAGCGCACGTATAACCAACCTATTTGTAAAGTCAAACAGTATTTGTTTAAGATCTCTTTGCTTTATTGAGAAAATCCAGATAAATTTGCAAGCAAAAGCGTAACAAGCGCATAAATTTGGATCCGTAATGGTCCTTGTCAAATTTTACACCTGGATTTATAAATTGCATTTGTGAAATCAATTCAACCAAACGGCGAACGTGTTATATTTTACATGTTTATTTGCAGTCATCTTTTATATGATTGCTGTTGCTGTGTTCGGTAGTCCCCTGGCAATGGATTGGAGTGATGGCTTTTCAAGAGGGTCGTGTTACACTCAACTCTGCATTGCTTTCGTTGCAAGCCTCCTTGCTTGTTATTGTGGATTTAAAGGAAATCTTGCTGGTAGTCTTACTTTTCTTTTAAAACAGAGAGATCAACAACAACGCATATTATAACATTGTTAATTTGTTTATGATTTCAAGTCACAAAATGTTGTTAAACTTGGACCAGTCAACCCAGGTTTTTTTCTGAAGACATTCAATCATCATCAAGCCATTTTCGATAGTAGTTTGCGCACCATAAGAATTGCAATTTACGAAATGAGCCTTTCAAACATTTTGTATGGCAATTTCACCTGCAACGACGTACTTAGCTATTAATAAAACGTCGACATAAATTTGCCTTAATACCGAGTGTGTTTCTAAATGTTAAACTTTCTTGATAATGTGATGTTTAGTTAATGAAATACCTGAACTTACAATTGGACTCTAATATAACATTCTTCTTGCAAACAGAAAATCAAAGTGATGAAAGATTAATGGACAATGATCACCTAGAACAACAACGACAACGAGATGAAGATATACGACGGCTCCAACAACAAAATATGCAACAACAACAACAAGAGATAGAGAGAAAACAACGTAAGAAACAAGAGAAAAAAAGAAGAGAAGAAAGAGAAAGACGAAGACAAGAAGAAGAAAGGGAGAGAGAAGAACAGCAAAGACAATGGGAATTACAACAACAACAAATTAATGAAACATATTTACATGAACAATATCAAATCGAACTGGATCTTCAAGAAATGGAATACGAAGAAGGAATTGACCAACTCTTACAAGAACAACAAAACCAAAAACTACAACACGACAAAGAAGTAAAACGTCTGCGACGAAAGCAACGAGAACAAGAAATAAAACAGGAAGAACAAGAACGACAACTGCGTCAACTTCAATGGGAACAAGAACAACAACGAATACATCAAGTACAGCAAATAGAAAAAATAAAGCGTGAGCATCAACAGCAACAAGCACAACAGGCGCGCCTGCAACAAGAAGGGTTACAGCAGCTAAGTCTGCGACACTCAACAGGTAAGTGGATTACACTCATGCCAGAGGCAATATCTTAAAACGTTTTGTTATATTTTTTAAGCAGAGTTTCCACACAACTGGTCGTCAATGAAAAGCGGTTACTATTTAAAGTTCGAGAAGGTAGAGGAATATTCCCAGGAGTTCTTGGATGTGAAAAGCAAGTTTAGGTGTTCTTACCTTCAACAACTCATCACGGTAATGAAAGTTGTTTTGTTAAGGTCCTGTGAACTGTGAACTGTGGTGGCTTTATTTAAAGTAAATCCCCGTAAGCAAAAGTAAAAAGTAAAGCGGTTGTTCGAAAAAAAAAACATCTTTAACTCAACAGATTGAACGAGTTCAAAACACGCGGCTGTATGCCCAATTTAAAGTACAGAAGAAGTTTGTGAAAGATCAACTCTATCGCTACGGATTAAAGCACATTCCTGTTACAAAGGAACTTTTTCACGGTACCAAAAAAGATTCTTTGGAAAGTATATGCAAGAACGGATTTAACAGAAGTTACAGTGGTGCAAACGGTAAGTAACTAAATTATAACGCAATCTACAAATCAAAATGTTATTTCAAGGTTGCCTCTATCATATCTGATGGCTCTATTTAATTACACACTGTTCATATTATTTATCTGAAAGTAAAAAAACACCACGGGAGCAACTGTCTTATATCTTCCTTGGTGTACGCATTTACTCTTTGTCCATATGAAGGTGGATTGCAAAAGTAAATTAAGTTTTACCAGAAGTTTTATTTAAAGTTTAATAGTCATTTGTTTTAAATGTTGGTTTTAAACTTCATTATTTAGAACGTTATTAAATTAATAATATTTCCAATTGTTTTGTTGGTCAGCTGCTGCATATGGAGATGGATCTTACTTTGCAACAACTTCTGATTATTCCGATCAATTTGCACACGAAGATGAAAATGGAATTCGCCGAATGCTCTTTGCTGAAGTTGTTACTGGTCATTACTGCTTAGGTTATGAAGGCATGCGCCTCCTTCCTACAGTCAAGAATGAAGCTCCGTACCACAGTGCAGTTGACAACATCAGCAACCCCACTAAGTACATTGTGTTCCAAGACGCTGGAGCGTATCCAACTTACATTATCACTTATCGATGAGTTTTCGCTAATTATAGTAATTGTGCTACTAAAAAATAATGCAATGGCATGTCTTATATTGGCACTCTTTTTGAGAAGTCTGACTTTTGTACTAAAAAAAAATGCAAACAAGCTTTCTCACGTACCTCTCGCTTTCCTCAGGCCTTTTTCTTTGACCGTCTTGCACTTGTTTGTTGTATAGCATGGTGTTTATGTACACTTGATGAAGCGAGAGGTTCTCGCGAAAGCTAATGTGCATTTTTTAATACAAAATTCAATCTTTCAAAGTATATTTTACAATAATTCGTCATATTTTTGTTCATACTAGTGTGCAACTTATCTTTCTGTGATTTATACGTGCTTTGATTATTCTCGAAAAACAACTTTTGTTGTTTGTCCATAATACAAAAATACAGGTCAAATCACTTCAACCAGGTTTGAAAAGCTTATTGCTGATTCTACCAGGCATATTACTCAATAATTTAAAGCTCCTCTGGCAAGAGCCAAAATTAAATTTTTCAGGTTGAACAGGAAGTCTTTCTTTGCAGCGCAGAGAAACACACTTAAACAGGTATTACAGTTAACGACCGCGCCAGCAACGATTGCTTTCCTTTGTGTTTTAATATTCCAAGCTAACAAGAAGTACCGCTACGAAATTACACAGATTACAGCTGGCTTTGAGCAGTATAAAGTGAACATGTAAGTCATAGATTACTGTAGCAGTTAACTTAATACAGATGTTGCTGAAGTTGTGATTACTATATTTCCTAGAACAAAGACATTTTAAATAAGAAGTGTAATTTGTTCATGGAAGTTACAGCAGTTTCTGCTTTAGAACCAAGAACAACTTGAAGTGTCACGAAAAATTTTACCAAGTTGCGACATCAACAAAAACTGCAGCCAAAATTCGCGGACACAGAAACTCAGACAGGCGACGTGACGACTATCGACAATCAACAAATGCGGGGCGCTGGAAATCTGCAAAAAGACTGAGATAACATATAATTGGTTAAATAAAAAACAAAACTTAATTCTTTAGTCATGTTGTGAAGATATGAAAACCACACCAAAAGAAGAACCTTCTGACATCAATGCCAACACTGCGAAAAAAATTTGGTTTTAAGATCATTGTATGAACTTTGTGTGGGGACTACAGCAACTGTTTTCTTTTTGCGAAAGATCGGACGAAGCAAAACAAAGTACTTCCACTATTGGTCAAGCTGTTGATAGATTAATTGATGAAACTACCATGTTACCGAACACAGTCTTTTCTTTGCAGGACGTAATGTAAGAAAGATTCTATTGATTTAATAAAATAGAGATGTTGTATTTTTTTGCAAGGAAAATGCTACAAGGCAACTGAGAAAGGTGTTGCGATGAAACTTTTTCCCCCGTTTACATTACAGTTTAAGACAGCTTCGAAGCTGACTCGCCGATCCGACTCGTTTTCGGCGAAGAGAAAAAGCAAGCGTCTTAATCTGTTTCAGCCTTCGTTCTAAGGCGGAGAGTGTTTTACGGGACAGCTTAATAATCGATCAGTCTACCGATAACTTCAAATCAAAGCATGTCGTGATAGAAGTACGACTTTAGATTATTCACCCGTTCGTCTGTCACGGCCTTCACGCTACAAAAACGCGTCTGGGAAGAATCGTAGTCGAACTTTTCGTTTCTACATTCAAAACTTAAAATATAAAAAATGGTAAAATCAGAATTCACAAACATTGCTTTGATTTTGTTAAATTGTTTGACTCTCGGCTTGTGCAGCGAATCAGGTCATCCTTACTTGTGGAGGAAGCAACGAAGATCCGATACCAGGACCACCGTGTCCTCCTGGAAAACGGAGTCCACCGGGAGCTGTTGGATCTCGTGGTGTCTAGAGACCGAAAGGAGAGCCCGGTGCCAGTAACACCTGGGAAGATGAATTCAGGCGATTTGAAGCAAAGATGAAAGCAATGGAAGCCAATCTTCAAGCTTATACAGGTGTTTGTAGAGCCTAACGCTGAGCTAGTAGGATGATATTTTATATTCAAAATTTCCTTTATATCATATGCAGCAGCCATTTCCCGCATACAAGATGCAAGTTGCAAGGACCAGTTAGGCTACAATGCTTGGCCTGCGAACCCTGCAATCCTAATGAAATCAATTGAAGGATTGAATTACTTCAAAACCAGGAGAAAGGAGTTTGTCAACTGGTGGAAAACTGCCCGTTCAGGCGAAATCGATTTTTCAATATTGCTAACAAATCAGCTGACTTCAATTCGAAACTTCTGTTAGTTTCACTTGATACTGGTGAAAAACTTATTTTATTTTGATGTTTGTCCCACATATTTATCATGGCATATTATGGAAATTACCACATATATACCATAATTGGTGCAATTTAATTGCTCGTGGATTCTCACCGAACAAGATGGTGTGCCGACATGGTGAACCTCATCCAGGATTTTAACGTTGCCAAAACTGCAACAAATTCAACAATTTTAGACGTGGACGTTTCGCATTATGACGAGTATCACCGATTAGTTTGTGATTATACTTCGGTTTATACTCGAGTCATTTTGCAGCAATGCAAATTCGGAAAAAATTCCACGCGAATTTTCGTCGGCCAAATGTGACAAGATGGCACTTTTTGCTTATATTAGAAGTAAACCAAATTGGTGAATTCATACCCAGTAATTTGGAAAATACCAAAGAAACAAATCAATTTTAAAAAACATTAAACACGTCATATTCCAGCAATAAATAGGATTTAATATCCGGACCTGAACTGAAGGTTCATAATCCAGACCTGAACAGAATAACAATCCAAAACATCGTTTTTACTTACCGCATGTGACTGCTACGTTATTTGTTTCATCAAATATTTATGATACTGTACTTGTGTTGAATCACTATACATGGCATATCATAGTTTAACTTGGGTGATATGTGTGTGATTAAAACAATGTTAGTTTTTGAAGACAAAGGGCGAGGAATATGTAAAACCTCATACAAATAACTCGCTTAATAATATGTGACTGCACATTGGCACAGTCGGCGTGTTTACTTGTCTGACCAAACTCCACCGAGAGCGATTCTCGCAAGCTTGATACATTGAAGCGTTGCAAATCAGCATGGATTCTGATAGTGGTTGACTGTCCGCTTATAACACAATTTAAATTATTCAAACATCGCTCAAAGAAATTTCATGTATGCAAGAAATGTCGCGAATTTAGGCATCGAGTTCATCGCGTTAAAAGCGATGATGGAAACTATACTGAAACAACTATATACAACGAATCATCTTTTTAATATCTTTTAATATTCGGAAAATGACCATTGTATGACCATCAAACAAAAATAACTTACATGTGATTTATGCTCATTTTTAAGACGAATCAAAATACATTGGTTTGTTCAAAAACAAGTTAAGCCTACATAGAAATAGTCTCATTACCCCTGCTCCCGTCTAGGCTGATTTATTTCAGAAAATAAAAGGCCTAAAATTCATCTATAAGTGATGACGTAACTGGGATACGCTCCAGCGTCTCGAAACACAATGTATTTAGTAGGGTTGCTAATATTGTCGACTGCACTGTGGTACGGAGCTTCATTCTTAACTGTAAGAAGATGGCGCATGCCTTCATAACCTAGGCAGTAAAGACCAGTAATCACTTCAACAAACAGCATTCGTCGAATTCCATGTTCATCTTCTTGTGCAAATTGATCGGAATAATCAGAAGTTGTTGCAAAGTAAACTCCATCTCCATATGCAGCAGCTGACCAACAAACAAAACGGAGGCATTAATAATTAACTTCGTTATATTTTTTTGGTTTTTGTACATTCGTCTTTGTCAAACCAACTTGATGACGGACATTTGAATTATATTTATTTCATGACAACTCTTTTTTCAACTTTATACAAGAACTATCAGATGCGTTTTTATCGAACCAGAAAGCTTATTTAAATTTGTAGCTGTTTAATTTCGTTTCTGCTTACCGTTGTCACCACTGTAACTTCTGTCGAATCCGCTCTGGCAGATACTTTCCAAAGAATCTTTTTTGGTTCCGTGGAAAAGTTCCCTTGTAACAGGAATGTGCTCTAATCCGTAGTGATAGAGTTCTTCTGCAACGAACGTCTTCTGCGTTTGGAACTGGGCATACAGACTCTTGTTCTGAACTCGTTCAATCTGTTGGAAATATTGTTAGCGGTGATATCGTTTACGTAAATCTCCTAAAACGGCCTATCAGCATTTTGAGCGATCAATAAAACACAACGGCTAACGCAGAATTAAATTCATGGAATTTCATAAAACAATCAGTTAGCTACCGCGTTCTCACATAAGAATACAGACCGAACGCAGAAAGGCGCTTGAAAACCTCTGCAACTCATAACAGAAACGAGTAGTATGCATCCAGTGGAACAACCTTATTTTCGCTGCAACATTCCTTTTACCGTAATAAGCTCTTGTTGATAGCCGCACTGAAACTTTTTGTACACGTCCACGAACTCATCACAACCTTCCTCAAGCACAACGAACTCTATATAGGTTTCCATTGGTGACCATGTGTCCGGATAAACTAAGAAAACGATTAATTACATTTAAACTTAGCGCAAAGGTGAGGGTAATGCACTTACCTGTAGAGTTCTGCTGCTGTTGTAACCTTTCTTGTTGTTGACCAATCTCTTCTTCGTCTTCATATTGCTGAAGATTCGGTTCGTTTTGATATTGTTCATATAAATATGCTTCATTCAGTTGTTGTTGTTGTTGTACTTCCCTCTGTCTTGGCAGTTGCTCTCTCTCCCTTTCTTCTTGTTGTTGTCTTATTCTGTCTTCTTGTCTTGTTCGTGGCTGTCTATGATTTTCTAGTTGTTCCCGTTGTCGATTCCTTTGTGGTTCTTGTTGTCGATGTTGTTGTTCTTGGACGTTTTCGGCCAGCAATCTTCTTCGACTTTCATCTTGTCGATTTCCTGTGTGGACGAACAAATGTCATTGTAAGTTAAACCCACCTGTGGTGCTTGCATTGTCCCAATGGCTTGGTTAATACAGAACAATCATTTTTAAAAACAAAATGATCCGACATTTTATTACGTTTTGTTTCGTCACCCTCTTCAGTAAACAAAAACCAAGCAGAGATTACCTATCATGGCTTAAATACTTGTGCAAATCAAGTACCTTCCGCAGTGCAGTTAAACTAATGCAAGTAAATCTCGTCTTGGAAAACTTATTTTGTGCACTATCATCGGGAACTACGTCGCGATGCAAATTTAAATCAAGCAAAGAAAGTAAAAACTAACGCAGTAATATTTCATGAAATGGCATGATAGACAGCATCGCCCCACTGCGCAGGTCCTTGCTTGGCGATCACAGCTAAAGTATCGCGATGGGCGATCCTGCCTATCATGCCATTGCATGAAATATTACTGCGTTATCTGATACGGTGGTAGAGATCCCCTACGTATGTGTGAAGAATGCCTGGCAAGTTGTGAGCTTGCACACCAGTGTACCTTGACCACAATATACCCCGGTAAACCACTGAGCTCCTGTAGTTGGTAGAGCGTTGGGCCTGGTTAGCCCAGGGTCGTGAGTTCAAACCTCACCGGGAGCTTGATTGTTTAAATCTTGCTCCGACTTGTCAGGAAAAAGTGGTTGATCCAGCTGGGCTGCGTTGCCTGGGCTGCCAAGCCTGCAAACCCCATGATTATATGAAATAATGAAATTTTCATAGTGACAATCGAATTATGAATACCAACTGACAAATAATTTGAGATAAACCAACAGTTATAACTGATAACGGTTACCCTCATTCTCATGTAAAACACCACAGATGCCAAAGAGGCAACAAAAGCTAAGGGCAAATGCGATGCAAAGCAAAGCATAACTTGGTCCGCGATTTCCTCCGTCTCCATCTAAACCTCTGGGACTCCCGAACACAGCAACCGCAATCATGTAAAACACAGCTGCAAACAACATTTTTATACTTGTTTTCTAGTAGGTTATGTCTACACAGTTTTACCATTTGGTTACATTGGATGCAAAATTATATTGAATGGTTACTGTTGATAAGTAATTAGTATTTATTTCCAAATGAAAAAACTTACTTGCACCAACTGTTGTAAACAGGTTTGCCACCATTGACTCCTGGGATTCACACATAATGGAAGTAATGAAAAGAAATACAGAAACGAAATGACAAAGAATTCCAAGTATTAACATCGCGGCGGTGGCTTTCTTTGCTGGGTATGACATATCTGAAGGAACAAATGTTCGAAATCTAAGATTTATGGAGAATAAAATTACGTTAAAACCCTTCCACGAAAAGATTTTGAGTTTTCTAAACCGATTTTTTTTATCTGGAACTGTTTATTATGTCACTGAATTGTTACAGGTCTACTACTAGTTGGATTTCTTACAAAATAATCCACCACCATCCGCCCAGTGAGGTAAGATGACACTTGTCATTGCAAACACGAGTGATAATGTTAAAAGCAATCCAGTAATTATAGTTGTTCGATTCATGATGATCAATTCAGGACCTGAAACAGACTTAGGTTGAATTCGAAAACATTAAAAATCCGCTTTTTTCAATCGTTGTTAAAACATTTGTAGCAATAAGTTTGTTTGGTTTGCATCAGTTGCATGTTTAAAAATTAACTTTCCAATGTATTGTTACACGAAACTAGTGACATAGCAGTCACGAGCCTAAAGTAAACGCAATTGTTTGCATTAACTGAATAAAAGTTTAGCCAACAGATTAAATTTGATGGTTTTGTTGGTTGTTTAAGCAACACATACAGCAGTATTACCTGATATAAATATTATCACACTGATTTACCTTTATACGAACTCTCTTTTACCTTACCCCTTTAACGTACCCACTTCACACTAGGTATAGGAAGCTTTAACCTACCATTAATACCAATATGTTCCCCTCAAAGCAAACTCCCTTGCTTGGCGCACAGGTCTGTCGTAAACTAGCCCACCTGTCTGTTGTTCAAATACTCGTTGCTGTCAATGATTGCAAACGGCCTCGTTTACAATTGGAAGTTTTTAAGATTTTCCGGCAAACTAAACTTGAGTAATGTAATCATTTGATTTCTTCAATTCCAAGAAATTCTATTTTTTTCCATTCAAACGATTCTGGGTGGTTAAATGCACAACTGGATTTTTAACTATGTGATTTCTTCAATTCCATAAAATTCCATTTCTTGTTTCCAAGCAGAGTTTGTAAATTGCTTGTGCATTTAAGCATCCAGAATCGTTTAAATGACGATGTCCTATTTTTTGTATTGCAGCTATTTCATTCAAATGGTTTTAATGCAGGCATTTCTTGGATTTTGAAAGTTTGAAATCAAAATAAACGATGGTGTTTTTTATCTTCGTCAAATAGTTCATATATCAGTAAAGTAGTGTGGTTGTATTGATTTCAGAAAATATTGCACATTTATTGATTACCAGGAAACATTATTATCAAGAACTGTGTTTGGCTAGCATTACTGTTTCATGCATCAACTTGGCAGCTTCATAACCCTTACTGAACCTGACAAAGCAGCCACTATCAAATTAATATGTCAAACATATCATAGGCGCTGAAATATCGACAACAGATAAAGTTGGAGTTGTGTCGTTACACGACACTAGTGACGTAGCAGTCACGTGCGGAAAGCAAACGAGACTGTTTACATTGGCTGGATGAAAGTTTATCTAACAGTCGGTATTATTACCGTTTTGTTGGTTGTTTAACAACGATTAAAACGCAGATCTTCAATGTTATAGGATTGACGCTAAGCCTGTTTAAAGGCCTGAATTTATCAGCATTAATCAAACAACTTTGTTTACTGGAATATTTTAGACATTAGCACATCAAGAAAGGCTACAACCACTAATTCAATTCGTTCGTACAGATTCTATGATCAATGCAATCCTCCGTGCACTCTTGCATGCACAATACAAGTCGCATTTACAGGCGCTAAAGTGACTTTGTTGAAAACAAATCTTGAATTACCCTAATAACACATACAAGAAAACACTGTCGAAATTTTAACACCATGAGGGATCCCCTAAAAAATTCTACAGGAAGCATTTTGACGCAAAGCACTTCATTTTGCATGTATTCACAACGCATAAATGTCGTTACAGACACGGGTAAGTTGCATCACATTAATATGCCAAGAAAAAAAGTAACATTTGGCTTTTGTTAAAATTAATCGCAACGAATGTAACACTTAAGAGCTCATAAACAAATTTACACAGTACGGTCGCAAAGAACATCCACCAGCAGTGGAAGAATCACAGCCAATGGAATAAAGCAAACCATAACCAACTATCCGGAAATTTTACAGAAATTGTGACGATTTTTTTGATAACATAAATGTTTATTTCAGGTTTGTTTTAAAGTGTTGATCAGGCCAAAAGGTGCAAGGGAATATCCTGGAATGGAGGATTATGTTTTTTTAGATCCGCTACAAGCTACATATATACCCGCAATGTTTTTTCGATGGTTTTTCTGCAAATTGGACAATCCTTCACAGTAAGTGTGCAGATACCACAGCAACAAACGTGACCACACGGAACAAACGCAAACACAGCTTTCTGTTCCATGCAAATCTTGCAACTACGATCTTCGTCTTTTGCGTATTGTGGAGTTTGCGAAGAATCTGCACCAACTTTAAACAGAACGGGTTGAATTGCCTGACGAAATGTATTATACAGTTTACGTTAATCAATAACTTGTTGTTTGCAATGAGTGAACCTTTTGTGAGCAATGTATCAATTTGGACTTTAAGGGATTTGTCGAGGATTGTGCAAAAGAAAATGACCGAAAAACACACTTCAAGTAAAAACTACAGAGCAGTCTTTTCGTGCACTTTATTGGCTATGCTGCAATCAGCATATCGCCGATAGCTTACCACTTTTCACAGGGATATGAATTTTGCTAGCCTGATCATCTTGTCGTGGATGACCCTGCAAACATACGTTCGCATTTATTTGTCAAATCTTGATGTAATTTGTTATGTAACATATTTAACAAGTGAAGTTGAATCAGAAAGTAATCTCTTACTTTGTTGAGCTTAACTCTTGGGAAAGGTTGATTCAACTTGTCTCTCTTCAATCGTCGTTGAGTCTTTGTTCGCTTGTGAGTCTGTAAAGATTCAATTTACATCACATGCGGTATCAAATGTTTTTTCTGTTCCCAATGCAATGTTACTTTTTCGTTTGTGCGTATAGCCTGTAACAGTTTCATCCGATTTACCAACAACGATCTTCTCCATGACATTTAGTCATTGTTACTAACTTTATTCATGACCAAAACTAAAACGTAATTTGTTAAAAAAGAATGTGAAGTTTGCCTTTAATCTCACCTGGACCATAATTTTGAGGTCAATCACATATTCCATATCCATGTCTGGGAATTCTTGTTGCAAATCTACAACCAAAATATTCGCCGAAAACTTTCTCTCCAGCAAATTTAAAATCTCCGCGCTGTATGGTTTCCAATCGTGGTAATTCCCCGAAACGTCATCGCTGTCATCCCACAACCAAACTACGTCATTCGCTAGAGCGCAGTCACCCGGATGTTCTACTCGCCTGATCGGATACACACATCCTAAAGCAAGTCTTACTTCAACATCGTTTTGAAACATGAGACAATCATGGTTAATTGTTATAAAATTTATTATATCTTTATTTTTTTGGGTGATGTCTTCAACGTCGAACAAATTTATCATGAATGGACTTAGTTTCTTACCGAAGGCGTCGACATGTTCGTAGTTTTTGAAGTCGTACGCTTGGTGACGTAAACTGACTGTTCGCTCATCCGGCTTTTTAAGATAGTTTTGGAAAGCTGCTTCTAGTTGTTCACACAGACAACCTCCCAGCATCTGCCATCCATGACAATCTATGCTTTGCTCCTCCCAAATTATAATCGGGGCATTCTTTTTTAATTCTGTAATTGTTACTTAAATAAAACTTGCGATTAATGAAAGCTATAACCACGGGCTTAAAAATAATTACAACCGTTATTTGATCACATATAGGCTACTTAATACACACAACCTGTTGGAAACAAAACTATAAGAAGAGCATCTGCAACATATGTTTCAGTCAAAAGCACCAGGAGTTTTTAATCGAGAAGTAAATATAATTTATAAACCACAAAGCTAATAATGTTTTATATACAGGTTTATACATGGTGACAAAGCTCAAACCAGCAGTGCCGTCAGGCTTCGCTTTACAAAAAATCATGTATAAGCAAGAGAGCGAATAATGTTTTATTGTAGTGAGCTGCAGACATGGGCCCAGTTTCGTCCCAATAGATCTCATCAGTTCAGCTATCGTGTGACGTACAAAGATATTGTCAGCTAAATAGTTGTCAGAGCTCACTGTACCACAAATAAAACGAATAGAATTTAGTTACCTCCCAAGAAATGTAATGCAGAAATGATTTAAAACCCGATTACTGACACAACATCTGTCTTGTCAATAAAGCAGTAGTGCAACTTTTTCGGTGGGACGAATCATGTCATTAAGCCTACCTTTGTTTGAACTGTCCACTTTCTGCGAACACTCAGGTTTGTCATTCCCGTTGCGCTTTACATGCTCGTTTTGTGGGTGATTCCCCGAACTGGTCACTGTGTGTTGATCACGTAATATTTTCCTCTCAACTTCTCCTCGTCCGGGTAGGACACGGTTGGCTTCTCTCGTTGGGTGTTTGCCCGGAGGGTGGTTTACCTTGTTTGGGGGGCACTGAGCACCGTTTACGTGTAGCATTAAATGCGGGGTTAAATCTGGGTAGAGTTGCTGAGGAGGGAATATCACTGATGGAACCCCATTTAAAGATGGAGCCGTGACGTCATCGTCTGGTATGGGGGCGGTCGGGGTTATATAGGGGTTAAAGGGTGGGGGTCGGTTAAGATCGTTTTGCTGGCGGGGGGCCGACATGACATCACAACCTACACAAATCACATGACATTACATCAGGAAAGGTTAATCATTAAGAATGTTTTATGTGTGGATGTAAATTGCTGTTTGACTGGAAAAGTTATCCGTGTACTAATGTGGAGTTTTAAATATCCCTCAAATTAAACCAACATAATAGCTTTGAAGTAAATAAAGTTGTAACATACAAATAATTCGTGCGCTACGGGTACTTCCGTTTTCGCGATACTATTTTCCCAGGAACATACATAGAGCAAATACACTAAGGATCCAATGCGTACCTAGAAAACATAAAATTATCCGCATTTCTATTGTTACAAAATAAGATAGACGAGACATGCATAGCTCGAAAAGGAAAGTTTCATCCATCCAATGCAAACAATCTTGTTTACTTTCCTCACCAGACTGTCACGTCACTAGTTTCCTATACTTAAATACTACCTTATCTGCTGTTTGTCATTCATTGCCTGTGATATGTCTTTGTTCATGTGTGAATTTATTTGTTGCTTCTTTGTCAAGTTCCCTTCGGTTAGATTAATTGATTGATACGATTACCAGTTAACAATTTTAAGTGACTTATTTTCCCAAAGTTGTCGCTGCATTTCCAAGCCATTCGATTAGTTCTGCACCATCAAATCTGACACATGGAACTTTCAACTGATGCAAGTAAATAGTGCTTACTAATGACACACAATAACCTGAATACAATGTCGGAGCTACAAAATCCATTTCATTGCCTATTGCATTGGCGCTGCAACAACCTACCCACTTCATACTACATACAGTAGGTTGGTATGCACAGTCGGCTCGGTTGATGCCTTTTGTTTGCGAAGACATCAAACGTAACTGTGAGCAAACACGTTAGCTTGGTTGGTGTTGCAACACCCGAGTTTTAAGCCACACTGGGAACTAAATCACGCTCCAATCGGTCGAGATGGACGATGTAGATACCTTGGTATGTTTTTTACATCGTACACTACAAAACGTTGTGTACATTCTTTACATACCGGCGAGGTATTTAAAATACCCATGGGCATTTTTTACCGTGTTTGTGTTATATTCAGAGACATTCGTTCTGTCTTGTTTATAACCATGAACCCTTAAGTTTGATGTTTGGCAAAAGAAGGTGCAACAGACACTTCTTTGATAGTGTGATGGAGTCGGTCTTTAATCAGTCATTATTTTAAGGTCTTTACAATTGTGAACGACTTGAAAAAAAAATGCAAAAATGATGCAATGATGCAAAAAAATCTTAACAAACCTTCAGGGTAATTGACGTTTCTGTTACCGATTCGATTGAGTAACGAGATATGATACTGATATATCATATTTAAGCGAGGAAAGACCACAGTCTTTATAGTCCTATAGGACTACGACTCATTATGCCTGATTGTATCTAAAGTTATTGGGTTTTCTGTACAAATACTTTTTAACTTATTCTGCCTAGGACGTATTGATTATGGAGGATAAGAGAGTCTGATTGACCAAGATTTTTATTACATATCTCGTAATTGAATGGTTTCGTTCCAGTCTGGGTTCGTCTGTGACCGTTATAGTGTTGCCTGGTAGTAACAAAAATGAATAATGTGATATGGTGATCTTTGAACATAAATTTCGAAGCACAGTTAAGAAAATAAACAAAGCAAAAACATGTTACTTGCAACTGACACCGATTAGGCCTACAACAAAGAAAATTAAATTAATATCATCGAATTTCAGAACACGTTGTATTGCTCTTATTAGTGTGTTTACTATGGTAACTTTGTCAACTCCCACGCCGGCAACGCGCATCAATTCAGACTAACCAGGGTATCTTGGGTTGGAATCCCAGTGTCGTTAAAAACAAACTATTTTCTTTTGCCGCTTAATTGTGTCATCCCGCGCGACGTACGAGAAGACAATGGTAATACGTCACTGCTTCTAGAGCCGTTACACCTGCTACATTTCCGGATCAAGCAAACAATGGGCACTTCTTTGATATACAATATTCAGTCGCTATAGGTAGTGCCAGTTAGTTGAAGAAACGGGAGCTGTGTTACTGAGACCAATTATTATGAAGGGAAATCATGTTGTTTTGTGTTTTTTCGCCGCTTTATTCTGTTACAAACAAAATGGTGAGTTCTTTTTATTGGTTTTGCGTCGTTACGCAAACAACAATAAAGTACTAAACAGGGGTTGTTTAAATTAGGCGTCAGAGCTGATTGCGGTTCCAACCTTAGCTTTGGAAGCCTCAGTTCAGTTTTCGTTAACAATACCTGTCGCCAATTTTCTCTTACATTCGATGCAACAATTTCTGGCCCAAAAATGTTTTTCATGGAAAACGGAGATCTTCTCAACGACATCTGCACGGTTGTAAAATTACTGATAATGTTTTAATAAATGCGTTAAATCTGCAAACACTTTTAACAACATATAAATAAGCATGGAGGTAATAACATGATTTTTTTATGATCTGCGCACCTTACACCTTTTTGATAACTTCAAGCATGTTAGTACACAAACCATTTTTATGATTTCAAACTTAATCCTTGCTAAATTACGTGTAAAATTCAACTGAGGGTTATTATGCAGCTTTATGATGGAACTTCTGCATCAGGATCTGTTCTGAGGAGCTTTACAGGAGACGGCAAGTCGTCGGGTTTCAACAGGGTGACTGGAAACCGTTTTCTAGAATGCGTTCTGACACAAGATCGAACCGGAACTCCAGTGGGCTTCTCTCTACAACCCGGTAAGAAATGTTTGTCCACATTAGTGAAGCGCTTCCAACAAACGTTTCGCATCAACGGACAAAAACAATTGCAATACTGTGACTACGCAACCACTGTTTAATGTACACTTACAGAAATAACGTTTCTCAAATTTGTTATATTTCTCTGTAGTGACTCCTGCATGCAATCAAATTTTCACTGGTTTTCCTGTTCAAGCCGAAAAACCAGCGACAGCAGCAAGACCGAAAGACATCTGTAGTTGGGTGGTTAACTTGCCTTCTCCCACGAACAACTTCATTCATCGACTTGTTTTTAGACCCATGTTTCTTGTACCCGGTGCTCGTGTGTTTGTGAGTACATTTCATATTAGGACGATAATTAAGATTACCAGGAATCGACCAAAACAATTTGCATCGACGTGAAACTAGTACTTTATACACGAGTCAACTGAATGGGCAAGCGGCTAAACAACGCCAATTGGGTAACAACATATGTGGCTACAGCGACGCAGAGCGGAAACTCGTGGTCTCGTATTGTTCTGATATTCATTGTGACTAACGTACGAGCACACACGCACAATGCCTAACACTAGAAGTACGGATTGAGGTTTTGCATACAGCAACGTCGCTGCACTGTAAACAAGCCAATGTAAACTCGCCTGAGTGGCAAAACCCGTTCTTTCGGATGAGTTTTGTGCTTTATTTCATAACCAAAACGAGAAATCAATTGCTTTAAATTCCACAACTTCCGGTTATAAAGGATACATCATATCAACAACTCCAAGTCAGGCATATTTCCAACCCCGATAAGTTGTTGCGGTTGAATTACAACAAAACACTGAGAATTCAATATCAGGCCCAGATGATATATTGGTTGGTCAAAGATTCAAAGAAGTATTGTTGTTTTGTGAATTTAGATACAGGATGATGACACCGTAAAGCACTTTGAAGGGGGGTATGACGATTTCAACTTTGAAATGCACTTCAACAATAGCTTCGAGATTTTTCTGATATCACCTTACACCACAGCAAGGGTCGCCTTTAAGGTGACAGACGGTAATTTGGGAATTATATGTTTCATTAAATAAGGTGGACTGAAGAAATTATTTCAAAGATTATTTCAAAACAGTTTGCAATTGTTATTATTATGTTTGAGTTTGCAATCTTATGTCATGATGAAAGATAATGAAAATTTTGAAGCAATGCTGTGGATAAACTTAACCGAAAGTAATCTTACATTTGTGACGTTAAATAACCTCGCAAATAACGCTAATGATCAATTATCACATTCAGATACAGTTGTTTGTGTTGGGATTGTTAAAATTACGTCAACTTATTCTCTCTCCAGGACCTGTGGAATCGTGTGGCAACCTCGCCGCATTCGATATTGATGGAAAACTGATCATCGATAACACATGTTTATCCATAAAAGTAAGAGTGAGCAGAGGCGGTAGTTTGTTGTTGTATCACAAGAGTGGAGACATTGAAGAAAATACGTGTTGGGTGAGTATTTGCACACTTGGTGTAATTGGAAATATTGCAAGAAGTCTTCAACTGTTCAATTTATTTAATCCTTAAAAGGATGCAATAACCGCTGTCGGACTTTTGGTTAAAGAAGAATTATTTGCAATATAAACAACCTATATTTCTTGAAGCTTTTCTCCTTGGCCAACATTATTCTGTCCTGTTTTAGTAACTAATTTATAAGTTTAGACTCATCAAGGAGGAGCAAATTTCACGACTTTCACCGGCATATCGGGTGAAGTACATCCTGTACCGGGAGATGGGGGTGTATTATTATCCTGCTCGTTTAGACAGCCACGGTCTGGAGAGCCAGTTATTTTTCAAGTCGAAACACGTAAGAAAGAAAGCGAAAAATAAATTTTATCTTAATTTTTAAAACTAATTTGTGGCAACAGACCATGGAACGTAGAAATGTAAATATATTAATTAAAAAACAGAATAATTGTATTCAAGTCATATTGTACTAAATGCAGGTTTTTCGTCCGATTGCGAATAATGTCTCCCGTCATTCCACAGAAACGCCAGGTTGTCGCCAAAACTTAGTTTTCTCTGATTTTCCTGCAACCGTTCAAGATGGTGGCAATTCCACACAGGACTACGTCTGCGTATGGACTGGCACCAGCATTAGCATGGGTGCAGCCGACGTTCGTGTAACAGCTCAACCAATCACACTTTCACCAGGAGCTTTGCTGAGTGTAAGTGATCCCATTGATGTAAAAACACTTAGGATTCTTCGTCACTTCAACAGTGCATGAAACTCAGATTAAACCAAATCAACCGGATGAACCAACAATTCACTGGAAGGGACCAACCAGCTTTAATTTAACGGTCACTGAACTCATGCAAACCACAAGTTTTAGTATCTACTACATAAATTCGGCAACTTCGGAACGATTTTCCGCACTTCTGGGGATAAGTAATAACTTGCGTAAAAATAATTTCATGCATATTTAACTGAAACTTAATATTTTCGTAGTTCCTCCGGAAAGGATCTGCAGCATAGCCGGAATAGAATTACCGTAAGTTGCAATGAATTAACATTTGTTTTGTTTGTTTGTGTCAACGTAAAGCTGTTCGTAAAATGCAAAGTGAGAAAAAAAACATCGTATAAGATGTAGAAGCATTTTGCAGATCACTGAAGTATGGGATGTTTTTCTGTAATCTCATATCTTTGTAACATTCAGACTTTTCAACGAGGATCTGATTTCACTAAATGCGACCTCAGGCGACCACCTTTACATCTCAACACATTCAGTTGAAAACCTGGACGAGCTTGACCCTGAATGCCGCTCCACTGTCGACGACGCCTTCTTTAAGTTCAACATCACCAAATGTCCCGCTATAAGAAATGTACAAGAGGCAACAAACAATGCATCGTATTTAACTAAGCAAAACAATGAAAATTTTGTTTCAAAACATGCCATCAAGGAAGCAGCTATCGTAACAATTCATAGTCGGAATTTCATGTTTAAATTATCCACCATGTGGCGATAGAGCACCGCCATTGTTAATTTTTCGACACTTGTCAGTCATGCTCTCATCGCGTTTCGATTACTTCATAATGTATATAAGAAGTCTGCCTCCTATGATCTCACTACAGGTTTTCGGCATACTAACTCTTATTTTGCTAAACTAACATTTAAAATCACGATATACTGGTCGTAATATTACTTTGGTCATTTTCTTCATGTTTTATTTTCCGACTCTCTTGCTGTGCAACCGACGTGTTTTTTACAGCCTGGAGGTTCTGATGTGATTGAGATGACGTACACCATATGGAACCAAAAACAATTGGATCTCTCCGACCCAGTGCAACGTTACATCCGATACGCCTTAAACATTACTTGTATGTTCAACGCCACAGTTGAGTTGACATCCGTCAACATTCTGCCGCAGATAAAGTACATAAGCTCTAGTTACATATTTTAACTCGAATTTGAAGATCCAACTATATGTGTTTGATCTCAGTGAAGTTATAACTGCTCTGAATCCAGTTTCCGGGGAATTCGAAATGTCCCTCCAACTTTACGACAGCGATGCCTTTTCTTCTGCTCTGCCTGCGGACGCTTCCGTCGCCGTTCCCGACTTCTTGTATGGAAAGGTTGCTCTTGATCAAGTTACTGACGGGGAATTTATCATTGAGGTAATCACGGCTAAAGCAACTCAAACCAAATAAAAACGTGTGTAATGCCTTCTTTCATTTAAGCTTGAAACGTGTTGGGCGACGCAGACCTTAGACCCGAACACAGAACCGTCATACCCCATCATATCTGGACAGTAAGTTGTTGACAGAAACACTCATATTTGTTTGCAGTTTTGTGGCAGGAGTATCTGAAATAGACGAAAACCCGCGTAAAGTAGAAGTAAAACTGTCTCAGAATAAAACTGTCTCAGAAGCAACAATGACTTGCTATCTGTTTTCTTTAGACATGTTATATAAGAAAAATTCCCCCTGGGAAATAAATGTATTTAGCACCAGCCATTATTGTTTTACCACTAACATTTTGACGGCGCATCGATCGGTACAACTAACACTTTACCGATACGTTACAGTTGTGCCGATACAAGTGGTGATGAACCAACTGGAACCAGGGAGGTGTTGAGAAACTTCCAGGCCGATAATTCAACCTTCAGGTTTCAGACCTTTGTGTGGACCAACGTTAGTGACGTGGAACAAATGATTTTCGTCCATTGTTATTCAACCATTTGCCAGAATTCAACTGGAGCCTGTGTTGACCCTGTAAGTATGCAAAACATAATACTTCATACCGTCCTAGGCGACAACAACTTCATGAGTCTGACATTCTTTTCCAGGGTTGTATGAGGAAACGCCGTTCTGTTAATCCAGACCACCACAGACAGCTAACATTCGGTCCCATTAAAATCGTACAAGCTGAGAAGTGTTACAACGTAAGAAATAATAGTTTTAAAATATCGGTAAATCTTCATAGATTGCGTGTATTGTTGAAGGGAATGTGTTCGGACGTGTGTGAAATTGTTGAGGGAAAAGCTGAGTGTTCGTGTTTCGAGGGAAGAAAACTTACTAGAGGCGGCAAAATGTGCACAGGTAATGAAATCCACAGCGATTTTAAGAAGCTCTGAATGCAAAGAAACGATAAAATATGCTTTCGTGTCTTTAGATGTGGAAAAGGAAACAACACATAACATCAACTTTACATTTACTCTACTTGCTGTCGGGTTTCTTGTCCTTACCGTGGGAGTGATTCTGCATTTCATCCGCAAAAAACCTTCTGCATACAACGTTATATAATAAACCACACGAGGGCAGGCACACACCAACAAACTAGTTTGTTTGGATTGTAAAAAATGATTGCAAAATTTCAACTTCCTTCACTGTTTAACTCAAAACGATAGAAAATGATTATCTTTTGTAAAAGAATTTTAACGATGTTTAACAGTTTATTATTATTCGGATTGACAGAAGAATAGTGCACAAACATAAAAAAAAAATTTCAACAAATTTAATAAAAAGTATGTTTATCGAGAATAAATTTCAATCTTTTATCTTTTTTTCATATTTTGTTGGCGTTTCGTCCATTTGAAGCTTTTTAAATCAAATCAAATTAACTGAATGGGTTTATGTGTAAGCCGCTGATGTTGTACGCTTTTCCAAATTGACCAAAAATTTCTGTCAATTGTGTCATGACAAATTGTTATTATGAGATCAATTTAAATCATTAATCAGGTTTAACCAAAACGGCCAATGACTGTCTCTCAACTTGAACGGAGCTCTTTAAGCTTATATAGACATTCACAGTTTATTTAAGTTGCATTACTGTGGCGCATTCTTATGGTAAATGAATCTAGAATTATTTTTTATCAATTTGCTGGATAAGTTGAGAGGCAAAAGTTTTCAATCTGTTTAATTCTATTTAACACAATCAACAAAAAACAATCAAGTTCTTTCATCAGTGAGTGAAATGCATAGCAACGTGGAAGTCGGCATACGGATGTGACATGAGCGTCAATAGCAGGTTCGCGTCATGATTCCTACTTGATTTTTGTCATTACTAGAAAAACCGTCATGCATCACAGGCTAAGCTAGTTCGAAAGCGGTTAGGGTGATTTAGCTAAAACTGGAGTAATGACCGAAATCAATTTGAGGGCGAGAACACATGTTTGGTTTACACCACGTTTGTACATTTGTATCAGTGTAATTTTTTATTTATACTTTTTACACATTTATTAAGTAAGCATTTGAGGTGATCGTCTTGCTTTACTCTTTGTGGGCGATGTCTTTTAAAGTAAACCTCGAGTCCCGTCAAAACTCCCTTGCTATGACACCGAAGTGAGCATTCGCACAATAAAAACTAAAGCAACTGGTAATCGTTGTCTCGTACTTACATATAAATACAGATTGTGATGCGGTGCGCGATCGACAGCGTCAGGGTACTTTGCTTTCAACAGATCCATATTAGTTTACACTTCTGCAACACAAACCAACTCTTGACAACTCTTGAATAGAGTTAACCTCAACAACTAACAATGGAAGTTAAGCGCTACTCATTGCGGTCATCGTCACACACACAGCAGTTAAACGTTTGCATACGTGAAATTATAACATAAGGACAGTGGAGCCAATAATATGAATTGTGTAAGCTGAGGCCAGATGGCCACTGTTTCGACCTAAAAGGTCTGTCTCATCAGTGCTGCTGATGTGACTTTCAGACGACTTTGCTGACCAAACGGCCAAGCAAAGACTTCCACTTTGTGGTGACTATACAATCACCGTCATCCGTTGGGCACTAAACTAGGTGCAACCTTATGGAGAAAACAAGGTGGCTCCACCTTGCTTATCTTATGATTCCTGTGACATGGGGCCTGGCGGCACTATTGGTTGAGCTTTGCTTGGTCATAGTGTTTCCACTTTGTTTTCTCCGTTAGGTTGTACCTAGTTTGGTGCCCAACTGATGACGGTATTTGTATAGTCACCGCAAAGTGGAAGTCTTTGCTTGGCCGTTTGGTCAGCAAAGTCGTCTGATAGTCACACCAGCTGCACTGATAAGACCTTTTAGGTAAAAACAGTAGCCATCTGTCTGCAGCTTACACAAAAATTATAATCTTACAGAACCCACACGGTCCTTCTAAAATGTGCTCGTGCAACTATGTGGAGCTATGTGTCGTTATGTGCAACTATGTGGAGCTATGTGTCGCTATGTGCAACTATGTGGAGCTATGTGCAACTGTGTGGAGCTATGTGTCGCTATGTGCAACTGTGTGGAGCTATGTGTCGCCATGTGCAACTATGTGGAGCTATGTTTCGCTATGTGCAACTATGTGGAGCTATGTGCAACTGTGTGGAGCTATGTGTCGCCATGTGCAACTATGTGGAGCTATGTGTCGCTATGTGCAACTATGTGGAGCTATGTGCAACTGTGTGAGCTATGTGTCGCCATGTGCAACTGTGTGGAGCTATGTGCCGCTATGTGCAACTATGTGGAGCTATGTGCAACTGTGTGGAGCTATGTGTCGCTATGTGCAACTGTGTGGAGCTATGTGTCGCCATGTGCAACTATGTGGAGCTATGTGTCGCTATGTGCAACTATGTGGAGCTATGTGCAACTGTGTGGAGCTATGTGTCGCCATGTGCAACTGTGTGGAGCTATGTGCCGCTATGTGCAACTATGTGGAGCCATGTGTAGCTATGTGCAACTATGTGGAGCTATGTGCAACTATGTGAAGCTATGTGTCGCTACGTGAAGCTATGTGTCGCTATGTGCAGCTATGTGCAACGGTGTGAAGCTATGTGCAACTATGTGAAGCTATGTGTCGCTGCGTGGAGCTATGTGCAACTTTGTGAAGCTAGTGCAAGTATGTGGAGCTATGTGCCATAGGTCATCAAGGCCCGCAAAGCTTAGACGCCCATAGCAAGAAATATAATTGAATACTGCACGTTAAATCTTGGTTTTACTCTATACGTCACTACATTTTACATTTTGGACATCTTGTTTATAGATTCTGCTTTTTTGACACTGTATGAAATTGGAATTATTGCTTTTGAATTCCCTGCATACAAGAAAACAGTTTTAAACAGTTGTCCGCCCTCCGATCATCCTTACACTCGCATGTGTGCGGCGCTTGGAAAAGTGTTTGGCGAACCCTGTTATATGCATGTGTATATGTTGTTACTGTACTTCAACGTATATTTGCCTAGTTTTGTTAATGAACAGAAGTCTTTATTTTGGCATTGTCTTGCATTGTTCTCCTTAGTATTGCTATTGTGTCATCGCTGCTTCAACAACGTGTATTCTTCGGTTACATCACGAACAAAAATTTGTTTCATTACTAGTGTTTGCAAGCTATTTTGCAAGGAAAGGTGTATGGGGCTAATTGGCAATTGAGTAACCTTGGCAAAAGGCGGTTTATAAACGCGTTGGAAGACATAGCATAACCAAGGCGTATATAACGTTACTTTGACATATTTTCAATACTTTTCGCCTCGTGCTTGTTTTGGATAATAAGTTGCAGGTGGTTTGGGTCGATCACATAGCGACACATAGCTCCACATAGTTACATATAGTCACACATAGCTCCACATAGTTGCACATAGCTTCACATAGCTTCACATATCTCCACATAGCTTCACATAGTTGCACACAGCTCCACATAGTTGCACATAGCTACACATAGTTGCCCATAGCTCCACATAGTTGCACATAGCTTCACATAGTTGCACATAGCTCCACATAGCGACACATAGCGACACATAGTTGCGCATAGCTCCACTTGCACATAGCTCCTCATAGTTGCACATAGCTTCACATAGTTCCACAAAGTTACACATAGCTCCACCTAGTTGCACATAGCGACACATAGTTCCACAAAGTTACACATAGCTCCACCTAGTTGCACGAGCACGTTTTAGAAGCACCCGAAACCACACACTCATAACCTTCAGGAAAGGGACATCCCCTTACACACAACCACATTTTGTTGTTGTATTTTCAGAAAAGAGTAAATGGAGTCATTAGACCAAGTAATTTATATCAACCAATTTTTCAACCACAACTTGGGTTATTAATTCGATCAATCACATTAACTTTGTTCCGTTCTGGTTAATAATTTTTATCTTTGTTTGTCTGCCTTGTGTTATGCAAACAAACTGACAGAGCGGAACTAAATTATGTGAAAGAGGAACTATTTGTACTTACTGGAGCCTTTTTAAGGTAGGCTACATGTATGAAACACAGCATTACTTTAAATAAATGCGAGTTTTGAGCCCTACCAATCACTGGTTATATGTTTGCACTGTTTTGTATGTGACTGGACCAGGATATTTCAGCTGCTTTATTAATGAAGCAAAAACAGTTTGTATCAGTGGTCTATTACCATAGTAATCAGCAAGCATTCAGTTGTGAAAAATTGTCAAGCTTTGTCTTCCAAGTTTATAAATAAGTTATCACAAAGTTGCTATTTTCAATATTTGTACCGCAAAGGATATGAATGCTGTGTAAATGTAAATAATGTGTTATGTATTGCTCTGCTAGGAAATAGTCATAAAAAATCTAACTTTGTTGCATTGCCTTCTAAAGTTGTATTATTTGTAGCTTTAAAAACTAACAATGTCTTCAAGCATTGCTTTGTGAATGATATAAACACAAATGGGAGACCAGAAACCAGGCAACAGTATGTGATTTTTTTACGGAAACCTCGAAAGTTGTTTATAGCAATAACTAATCAATTTGGTAACGATTCATTATCCATGCTCCAAAATAATATTGGCAATACATTTTGTCACCATTATTTATATGTTCATGCCATTTTGTAGCAAATATCATTCATGCACTTAGTGGTATTAGCAGATAAGGTTTTTGCCAGAATGAAAACTTGAGTAATCAATATATGATAGTTTTTATTTAGTTATAAAAATGCAACCCTAATATATCTGACTTATTGACACAAATTTTGATTGTTTAATTACAGATCAGTCACAAAACATTAATGCAACATCAGCAAAAATTGAGAAAAGCCAAGTTGGTCTTCAGGGCAATACAGTTATATTTCATCTTCATCTGGTGGCTGGTAGGTTCAATTTCAAATTGCTTATATTATGTTGGACTTTTTTTTATTTCATATGATATCAAATTTAAATTTTTTGTTCATACATAGTCTGAATCGTAATCCTACTGCAATATTTCAGATAATATTATACTTTATTATAGATTCCAGTGCTTCAAGCAGCACAGATAGTAATCGTAAGTACACTGATTATTTGGAAAAATGATAATATAAATCTTTTAGCAATATGCACTTAAATTACTTTCTTTCCAATATAGTCTTTATGCTGTTTATCATCCATAAAATCCACAAACAAAGAGAAAACTATGCCATAAATGCCGCTGGAGTTCTGCCAAACATAAGAGTGTTTTTTTGTGATTTTGATAGGAAATAATGTACAGTTACTAATGGACAATAATACCAAACAACAATGGCAACTACTGGTGGATGAAAATGTGGCACAACAAAATGTAGAGCATGAAAAAGAGATACACGAAAAAGAAATACAAAAATTGAGAAAGATTTTATCAGACCAATCAGTGCAACACAAAAGGGAAATTCGACACATGAAAAAACAGATTCAACTACAAAATGACTTGATACAAAAGCTATGTCAACAACAACAAATAGGTAAGAAGTTTATTCAATAAATTGTAAACCTTGAGCCAAAAAAGAAACCATTTTGTGTACAGCAAAAATTCCAGCAAATGAATCATCGAAAATAAAAACTGATAAATGGGGATTTGTAGAAGTCAGGGATGGTAGCCAAGAATTTTTGGATGTTCTTCGCAAGTTTAAGTGCTCGCATAATCAAAAAATTATAAGTGTAAGTCAAGAACATTGGAGAGAATGTGTAAAACATTTGTTGGTAGTTGCTGAGTAAAACTTTTAAGTCAATCTGTCAGACAGCTCTTTTAAATGTGTTTTTATTATTAGCAGAAAAATATATTTCGCTCTGAAAAGGGCATCACCAGATTCTGCCAAGAGTAAAACACAAAAGTAACGAAAAATAACTAAGTACGAGCGAAGGTCTCCCACACAAGGGAAAGTAACCTTAATAAAAATTAAAAATAGACAAATAAAAATCTGGATATGTAAGAAATGAAATGACTAAAAAGTTTTACTGAGCAACTATAGACACGGTACCGATGGACAGCCTACCAGGATGACTTGGTTCATCGATCAGGTGTAGTTCATCGTTTTTTTATCAGCATATTTGTTGTTATTGGTTTATTTAACGTATTGACTAACAACTATATATTTCTTTGTTATTGCATATAATGCTTTAAAGTCTCATCTGTGATTTTTGTGACTATGTTTGGTTTACAGGTCAGTCCAGCGCGTTTTATGTCTTTTCGGTAAAAATTAGTAAAATAACTCCAGTTGTGTGCTTCGGCAAATTGATTCACGTTCGAAGTTTTTCGTGTACACAGATTCAACGAGTTGACAACAATCGGTTGTATCAGAAATTTCTGGTTGAGAAGCATTCCGTGCAAACGCAGTTACAACGTGAAAATCTACAACGTTTTCCGGTAACAAAAGAATTATTTCATGGAACATCGAAAAGGGCTGTCGTGAGCATATGTAGCGAAGGCTTTGACAAAAGTTATTGCGGCACTAGTGGTAAGGAAAAATTGCACTAATGCGTCTTATTAGCTGTTATTTTTCAGTACTGGCCTACGTTTCCTTGTTTGGGTGCAACATGTTTATTTATCCATACCTTAAAAACCAAAACGGCATAGTCTGGTTTTATTTTTGCCTACATAGCGATGTTTTCATAATATTGTATACAGTTAGATAGATACGCTAAAACTTTTTATCTGGTTTTCGGTGAACAATAATAGTTCTTACCGACATCTTTTTAATAGGTGAGAGGGAATCAATCAGAATGGGGGAAGGAGATTACTTTGCTACCACATCCAATTACTCCCACATTTTTGCGGTTCCAGACGAGCATGAAACACGTCGAATGATTTTGGCAGAAGTTGTTACAGGCCGCTATTGCGAGGGTTATCAGGGCATGAAAGATCACTCACGTTATGACCCTGGAGCCAATAGTGCAGTGGACGACTCCAATAACCCGACAATGTACGTAATTTTTAGGGACACGCAAGCTTATCCGAAGTACATCATCACTTACCAGTAATATTAATCAGCCACTCTATGTTGTTTACCCACGCAAAATTTTTAAAGGGCTAATATTGTTAATTCATTTTTAAGCAGTCTATACTAAAAACATGTTCCCTAATAAGCATGCTCATAAGAATGCAGTCATAGTTGTTTATAAATGCGGTATTTTTGAGATAAATCCTTTTCTTGCAACTTAGTTCTTTTTTATATTGACAATTACGCGTTGTTTCTGCATCATTTTATCGTTGTGTATAAAATTTTCAAAGTAATTTCTGTGATTTGTTTTTTGTGGTGATCGTAGTGTACATTTGGATAAGTCGCGGTGTTATCCTATCTTCGTCAAAATTTATCAGGAATTTTTATGCATAAGCATTACTGACCGTTAATAAATTGTTTCTGGCCGTCGAACAGAAATGGTTTGATGCAGAAGAAAAACTCAAAAAATACAGTAAATTTAAAATTACAGGTTGTTGTAAATTTACTCTATATGTTTGGGCTACAAAGTTATTTTGTTAATAAGTAGGTGATTCATTTGTAAAATCTCAGGCAGGCAGAGCAGAGCAGCTATGCACGACCCTTACAAACAAACATTAATCTGCTGCCGAAAGTCAAGTCGTACAATTGTTCGGATATAATAGAGTTTACTGTAACAACTTCGTATTCCCTACCCGGCAACATCCAAAAGTCCAAGATGTTACCGCATGTATGGAAAATATCCCAGCGGTCACTAATTGCATTGCGCAATTTTGCATTGATCATCTATTTGCCACATTCTTTTTAAATCACTTGATTTAAATTTTTTTTAATTATCAGTTGCCCCACTTTTTCCTTATTTGTCGCATTTTACAGGAGGTAACTCCCATTTAAATGTTTCTTTTTGCCAATTTGTGTGTTTTAGTACGAAATAATGAGTTGAACAGCATTCTAGCTTTGGCGTTTCTATAATGAATTGAGTAGCACAATTACGTCGTTTAACAAGGACACATTCCTTATTTTATAGCAATGTTCTCTTTGTGGTGTGTTAATTTAGAATTGTTAGTTTCGAACGCATCTGCAGCTGTACATTGATTTTTATGTCATTGGTGTGGCTAATTTTATCGACTCACGTGATTGCAATTGACCAATAGCCGGGCCCTAAACCCTTTCGTTGGAGTTAAAGTTTCATTTCATAAACCGCACTAAAGCAGGATTCAACTTCTTGGCTGTTGGTGAAGAATTTCAATACTGAATGTCTGTATTTCGAATTACTCTCCCGACCCAAAACTATTTTGCGCTTGTGTTTCGTATAATATAACGTGATGGCGATTCATTCAAACAAACTGTGCACTCTTGAGTGTTACGTTTAAATGTAGGCTATACGTGACATGGACAATGGACGTTGCACATATACACATATCATGAACATTGATCACAAATAGCCAAATTACGTCATTAAAGTTCGATCTCTACGCGATCTGTCCAGTCATTGTTTGCAGAAGGTTCGCTTCTCACGTAATTGTTGTAATGCATCAATTGTTCTGGTTTGGTTTTCAAGTACTTGTTTTGTGAAGAGAATGAGTTGCTGTCCATCAGATAAGATAATAGTTTTTGAAAACAGAGGATAGAAATCCTCCAGGGCGCTCTTGTGTCAAATGTTTGTGCGCACTACTCTTAGACGAGGCTTGTCAGGTGTTTCTTGTTGAAAATCAACAAAAAAGGTCATGTGTGGCCGATGTGGCGTCCAGATATTAGTCTGCCACGGCCCTAAGATGAGATGAAAATATTTGCTTGGCGTGGTGGTTTATCTGACACCAATCCCTTAGACATTGCCTCAAACGTAGTGACTTCGTAAAGTAATGATGTTACAAATAACATTATAAAATCAAATTACAAACCATAGATTAATGACATTGATTTTTTGCGAAACATGAGCAACACAAATTTATCTCATATCTCGTCTCTGCCATTTATCTCTGCACCGTCGAAAAAACGTTGATAAACGGCTTGTTGTGCAAAATCACAGCAACTCGACACGAAATTTAAATTACACAAGATGTGTGGTTTGGAAATACTGTACCACTTTAAACTACATGTTTTTGTCGAATTTTTTTGGAAATTAAAGTTAGAAAAGTCATGAAATACCACAAACAACTAAAAAAAGCAGTAGCTTTTTATACAGGATCAGCCTGGCTTATAAATCAGGAATATATATTTCGCCCCATGGGCATCGTTGCGGTGATAAGTTGCAGTGATCGCTAGGCCTGCATCTGCAGTTTTGGGTAGATCCCAATATTTCAATTTTTGAAGTCAGATACCACAAACAAAGGTTGACTTGAACTTTTTCAAGCAATTAAGTTTTGAAAATTATCTGATGCATTGTAACTTCCATTTCTAAATTAACTTTAACTTTTTCAAGCAAATTAAGTTTTGAAAATTATCTGATGCATATTAACTTCCATTTCTGAATTACAATTCGTAAACCCAAACTAAACAACAGAAACCAACAAGTAATTTGTCCATTCTTAATCCACTGCTTTCATTTCGGCGTTGAAGAAAGTACCAACAATCATGTTTGGGTAAAAAAAAAGGAACCCAACAATTAATCACTAGACCTTTCAAATGAATAATTTTCCCCTTTACATCGCTGTACTTTCGGTGGTGTCAGTAGACTCGCTGGCGCCACCCGACGGAAGAGGTGAGGTCAAAGAGTGGCTGCAAAAACCGGACTTATACGCTTCACAGGCCTCCACGTCGAAAGTTTAAACTTATGCAGATTGTGGTGGGGACCATCGACAGCCAACAAGAAGTAGACCTTGTCAACTTGTCCGAAACTGAGCTCGCACAACAATGGTTTTAAGAAGTTGCAAACCATGATCGATGTTTTATCGAAATTCGCTTGGGTCGTTCAAAATCAGAAAGCACTTGTACGTGCGTTCGAGGCGATCTTTGGAGGCACCACACGTAGACCAAAGAAACTGCACAGAGTTTGTCTATAAACATTTTCAAGATTGGTTGCGAAAACACAGTATCGAGTTTTTTTACAACTGTCAACAATGAAACTAAAGTCCCGGTCGTAGAACGCTTCATTCGTACTTTAAATGATTTTTATGATTGAACGAGTGTCCAAAAATACAGACCTCAGTCATATAAAAAGTGATTGCTAGGACTGACCTGGATTATTACCAAATCAGCCAAGATACTGGTTTACAGATTATATATTTTTCGCTTACACGGCATCATCAGTATTCTAAAAGCAACAAATATGATTAGTACGAACGCCTGCGTCTCAAAGCAGCGTGTGTTCCAACTTTGTTCGTTACAAACCGATCCACACAGCGTGCAATGTCCGTTGTACGTCCATCAAGCAGTGTTGAAAGCCCAAGTTTGATTGGCCCGAGCAATCTTTCTGATCCGCGCCGGTTAAATTCACACACACACAGAAAGAGAGCGAGAGATAAAGGAACAACCAGCCAACATGGCATATTTAAACGCACTGACGTGACCACAACGCACCCGACTGCTCTATGAGCAATGTAGCGCGCTATATGCTTTAAGTTAAATAATTACGAAGTAATTTTTTCGGACGTGTCTGTTTAGACCGCTACTAGACCTGAAGCTTTTTGAACAAATTGTGCACTTGTATGGTTTCTCTCCGGTATGAAATCGCCTGTGCATTTGGATTTCTCCTGCGCTTTTGAAACACTTTTCGCAAATTTCACATCTGAAAGGCTTTTCTCCAGTGTGAATTCGGACGTGTGTGGTTAGATGACCTTTATTTCTGAATGCTTTCAAGCAAAATGTGCACTTGTATGGTTTCTCTCCGGTATGAATTCGGACGTGTTTGTTTAGACCGCCACTAGAGCAGAAGCTTTTTGAACAAAATGAGCACTTGTATGGTTTCTCTCCAGTATGAATTCGTCTGTGCATCTTGACTTCACCTGCGCCTTTGAAGCACTTTTCACAAATTTCACATCTGAAAGGCTTTTCCCCAGTATGTATTCGAACGTGTTCGACTAAATTATATTTTAAGGTAAACAATTTTGAACAAAATGAACATTTGAAAGATTTCTCTTTTTTCTGTTTCCGTACCAGTGTGTCTTGACTCTTTCCCATGACGACAATTTTATTTTAATAACTCAATACCAAAGTTGCAAGCGTGTCTAAAAAGCGATGTAATGCATTGTGTAAAAAAATTTCTAACCACTACATGAAACCACATTTAAAAAAGATGTTAGAGCTTTGTTAAAGTTGTAATACACTTAACAAGTCCTAATTAAAACCCTGTTATGTTGCCAATCACAAAAATAACTGAAAAAAGCCTCTTTTGCAAAAGTGGATATTTTAATTAAGCACCAGAACAAAAAACAGGTATCTAACAAACTAAACTTAGCATTGGATTTACAAGTTACTTGAAGTAACTGAACAATGTCAAAATTTCATGTCACAAAATTTTATACACTGGAAAAAAACTGAATCAAACTCGAGAAGAACAAAAAGCACTTACAAAACAAAATATGGAACTAAAGGAAAACATAGCATTAAAATGTTTTTACCTTATGAAATCTACCTAACCAGCAAAACTTCTTTCATGTGACACAAGTTGACCTTCAATTCAATTTTAAATGTTAAAATTAAAGGAAAACATCAAACAATTAACAATTGAAATGTCTGTCTGTTCTGATAGTAACAGTATGGGAGGCTTGATTGTCTAGAGTCTGAAAGACATTCTCATCTCTATTGCAAAAACAACTGGAACTGGAATTGATCATAAACAAAAATTATGTCAGTATATCCCACTCACTACCAATGCAAAAGCACAATAATCAGCAATCAGCAACTTTAATAGCAAAGTTCATATCAAGAATTGGACAAAGCAACAAAGGCAACAGTTATGCATAAAGCCATAAACGAACATCCCCAATGTTGCGACCTATATGCCGAACGTTGTTAACTTAACACGGGGTATTAACAATATAGATTAACCAGTGATAAATAAATCCTATTTGACTAAATCACTTGACATAAGGCCACACATGAGTTCTAACTTTTGTGTTTCCTGACCTGATTTCAATTGAAAACCTGATTTAAAGTTACTGTACCATTTACTATATTAAGGATACACGATTATATTGGTTGAGTAAACTGATTACAAGCAGAGCATGGTTGAATTACTCGTAGACTGAGTAAGAATGAATCAGAAGCATGCACATATATACACCAAGATAAAAGTCAGTTCCAAGTTACCACAACGATGGAAAGTCGATTCGAAATTACCATAACAAAAGCTTTTATGTTATCTGATGGATAGCAACCCATTTTCTTGACAAAACAAGTACTTGAAAAACTAAAACGGGACATGTCATGCATTACAACAAATACGTGAGAAGTGAACACTCTTCAAACAATGACTGGACGGTTCGTGTAGAGATCACATGGGAGCACAAAAACTGGTCACTTAATGACCACATGTGCAAAGAACACAATTCTACCATAAATCAAGATATGAGTTCACCAACGAATGCGCATCCCTATTTACAATCCGAATTTGAGAGGTCACGAACTTTAATAATGTAATCTGGCTATTTGTGTTCAATGTTCATGATATGTTTAATATCCATGTTAAGTAAACATGTTTTTATTGTATGCAAGAATTTGTTGCAGCAATACAACAGACAAACCAAAAAATAAATTGGTACAACCCATTAATGCAAAAAACAGAAACATTTTTGGCAAATATATAATAGCATATGTTGAGGAGTTTCTCTTGGGAAATCGAGAAAACTCCCCACCATACGTTGGTACTGTGGGTGTGTATATTAAAAGACTACTGGCTTGTGGTAAAAATGACATGTATAATATCAATACATATATATACCAGATTTTTCAGACCATAAAGCGCATACTCCAAATATACAGTCCCGCACAGTAGGTGCATGGCATAGCTTTGAATTACTAAAGCCATCCTAAAAATAATAATTAACACAAAAACAGACAAGAACAAACACGCAAAACTTATTAAAAAAAAATCTCGAGATCAACTTAAACCATAATCAAATAAACAAAATTAGTTACTAGAGAAGCCAAGCAAAATCATTACAGGAAAGTATTTAATGTCAACAAGGCAAATCCAAAGCAAACTTGGAAACTTATCAACAAAATAACCACAAGCAACACCAAAAAGAAAACACCCATATCACAAATTACCACACCAAAAAGCACAGTTAAAGATCCAACACACATTGCAAGCAAAATTAACATCTTTTTCACCAACAAGGGAAAAAATATGGCACTACTTGTTCTGCCATCTGCCACACAACCAATACACTACCTCACAAACAGTCCATCAGCATCCCTTTTGTGCACTGCGCAAATATAATTTTTAACACCATTGCACAATTTGATATAAATAAATCAACAGATCCATATGAAATTCCTACCAGACTAGACAAATTAGCACCAGTTGTTACACCAATCATTTGCCTATTGCTAAATTGCTGTATTTAAGACCAATATCATTAATACCAATATTACTTAATATATAGGAAAATAACTGCATTATACATAAAAGGATGATGGATTACGAAATTTGACATTGTCACCAATTTTCTAAATAGATTCCGGCCTGGACATTCTATTGACTTGCCAGAATCAATGCCACATCCTGTAGCGGTTATGTAGATTTGTGCACTGCGCTTAATAACCAATGGTACTTTTAGCAACCACATGTTAAAACCAAAATTTATAACTACTCAATGCATAAACTACAACTTGGAATGGTCATACACAAATACAAAAACCACTGTTTGTAATTAGCCTTTAAGATTTTTTTTATAAACTAAATACTTTTGGCAAGAAGTTCGTTATATTACACCACATTTACCCGTAGAATTAGCTACTTGGAAACTAATGCACATGTTACTTAGCTTGCACCAATGATGTCCATAGGTCAGGTGTAAAATGTTACACAGAACAGGTTTTACTATAATGTTGCTTAACGTACAAAAAAGGTCCTGGTAAAATTTAGCAAAATTATATTGATATTTTTACAAAAGTACAGTCCTTATTTTACCTAAACAAGTTAAACATGAAAGGACAAAAACACGACGAAAAATTTTCGGATAAGGCTTCGAACTACATCCGAAATTAGGCGGAAAGCATAGAAATCTTCACATGTTATGTTGTTTCTATGTTTAAATTTGACAGAAAAATAAACCAACGCAAAACAAAACAACATTTTTATTAAATCAACCATCAAATAGGCATTTTTCAAATAAAAATGTTTCTGAGAACGGTTTCTTCGTGTGTCAAAGCACGTGACGTCAGGTTTTAGACGTAAAAGAAACTTTTTTCAAACAATGTGTCGAATCAACGTCTTTGCATCGTACGTCACATCAAAACGCAATAAACCGGCGTTTATATGTTAAATCTAACGTTAAATCCTTGTTACAAATGCGCCCATTCGAAGTCAACGTTTATGTTACGTCAAAAAAGTGTTAAACCTCATTGTCAATGAGTTCAATAAAAACGAACAAAACCAACCTTCCTGTCATGTTAAAACACATTTCGAATCATAGTTCAAAACGGGTTCATTTGTTTCATTTGAAAAGTATCAAAGCATAATGCTCATATTACGTAGAAACAAACGTCCAGTCTTAGTTTAAATGGGTTTAATTGAAACACATGACACCAACGTTTATATTACGTAAAAACAAACCTCCAATCTTAGTTCTCAATGGGTTCATTTGAAACACATGAAACCAACGTTTATTTTTCGTAAAAACAAACATCTAATCTTAGTTCTTTATGGGTTCATTTGAAACGTATGAAACCAACGCTTATATTAAGTTAAAACAAACGTCCAGTCTTAGTTCTAAACGAGTTCATTCAAAACGTATGAAACCAACGCTTATATTTCGTTAAAGCAAACGTTCATTCTTAGTTCTAAACGAGTTCATTCAAAACGCATGAAACCAACGCTCATATTACGTAGAAACAAACGTCCAGTCTTAGTTTAAATGGGTTTAATTGAAACACATGACACCAACGTTTATATTACGTAAAAACAAACCTCCAATCTTAGTTCTCAATGGGTTCATTTGAAACACATGAAACCAACGTTTATTTTTCGTAAAAACAAACATCTAATCTTAGTTCTTTATGGGTTCATTTGAAACGTATGAAACCAACGCTTATATTAAGTTAAAACAAACGTCCAGTCTTAGTTCTAAACGAGTTCATTCAAAACGTATGAAACCAACGCTTATATTTCGTTAAAGCAAACGTTCATTCTTAGTTCTAAACGAGTTCATTCAAAACGCATGAAACCAGCCTTTATATTACGTTAAAACAAACGTCCAATCTTAGTTCTATATGGGTTCATTTGAAACGTATCATAGCATAATGCTCATATTACGTAAAAACAAACGTCCAGTCTTAGTTTTATATGGGTTCATTTGAAACGTATGAAACCAACGCTTATATTACGTTAAAACAAACGTCCAGTCTTAGTTTTATATGGGTTCATTTGAAACGTATGAAACCAACGCTTATATTACGTTAAAACAAACGTCCAGTCTTAGTTTTATATGGGTTCATTTGAAACGTATCAAAGCAAAGTTCATATTACGTAAAACCAAACGCCGAATCTTAGTTCTAAAGGATTTCATTTGAAACGTATCAAAGCAAAGTTCATATTACGTAAAACCAAACGCCGAATCTTAGTTCTAAACGATTTCATTTGAAACGTATCAAAGCAAAGTTCATATTACGTAAAACCAAACGCCGAATCTTAGTTCTAAACGATTTCATTTGAAACGTATCAAAGCATAATGCTCATATTACGTAAAAACAAACGTCCAGTCTTAGTTTTGTATGGGTTCATTTGAAACGTATCAAACCAACGCTTATATTACGTTAAAACAAACGTCCAGTCTTAGTTTTATATGGGTTCATTTGAAACGTATGAAACCAACGCTTATATTACGTTAAAACAAACGTCCAGTCTTAGTTTTATATGTGTTCATTTGAAACGTATGAAACCAACGCTTATATTACGTTAAAACAAACGTCCAGTCTTAGTTTTATATGGGTTCATTTGAAACGTATGAAACCAACGCTTATATTTCGTTAAAGCAAACGTTCATTCTTAGTTCTAAACGAGTTCATTCAAAACGCATGAAACCAACCTTTATATTACGTTAAAACAAACGTCCAATCTTAGTTCTATATAGGTTCATTTGAAACGTATCAAAGCATAATGCTCATATTACGTAAAAACAAACGTCCAGTCTTAGTTTTATATGGGTTCATTTGAAACGTATGAAACCAACGCTTATATTACGTTAAAACAAACGTCCAGTCTTAGTTTTATATGGGTTCATTTGAAACGTATCAAAGCAAAGTTCATATTACGCAAAAACCAAACGCCGAATCTTAGTTCTAAACGATTTCATTTGAAACGTATCAAAGCAAAGTTCATATTACGTAAAACCAAACGCCGAATCTTAGTTCTAAACGATTTCATTTGAAACGTATCAAAGCATAATGCTCATATTACGTAAAAACAAACGTCCAGTCTTAGTTTTATATGGGTTCATTTGAAACGTATGAAACCAACGCTTATATTACGTTAAAACAAACGTCCAGTCTCAGTTTTATATGGGTTCATTTGAAACGTATGAAACCAACGCTTATATTACGTTAAAACAAACGCCCAGTCTTAGTTTTATATGGGTTCATTTGAATCGTATGAAACCAACGCTTATATTACGTTAAAACAAACGTGCAGTCTCAGTTTTATATGGGTTCATTTGAATCGTATGAAACCAACGCTTATATTACGTTAAAACAAACGCCCAGTCTTAGTTTTATATGGGTTCATTTGAAACGTATGAAACCAACGCTTATATTACGTTAAAACAAACGTCCAGTCTTAGTTTTATATGGGTTCATTTGAATCGTATGAAACCAACGCTTATATTACGTTAAAACAAACGTGCAGTCTCAGTTTTATATGGGTTCATTTGAAACGTATGAAACCAACCCTTATATTGCGTTAAAACAAACGTGCAGTCTCAGTTTTATATGGGTTCATTTGAAACGTATGAAACCAACGCTTGTATTGCGTTAAAACAAACGTCCAGTCTTAGTTTTATATGGGTTCATTTGAAACGTATGAAACCAACGCTTATATTACGTTAAAACAAACGCCCAGTCTTAGTTTTATATGGGTTCATTTGAAACGTATGAAACCAACGCTTATATTACGTTAAAACAAACGTCCAGTCTTAGTTTTATATGGGTTCATTTGAATCGTATGAAACCAACGCTTATATTACGTTAAAGCAAACGTTCATTCTTAGTTCTAAACGAGTTCATTCAAAACGCATGAAACCAACCTTTATATTACGTTAAAACAAACGTCCAGTCTCAGTTTTATATGGGTTCATTTGAATCGTATGAAACCAACGCTTATATTACGTTAAAACAAACGTCCAGTCTTAGTTTTATATGGGTTCATTTGAAACGTATGAAACCAACGCTTATATTACGTTAAAGCAAACGTTCATTCTTAGTTCTGAACGAGTTCATTCAAAACGCATGAAACCAACCTTTATATTACGTTAAAACAAACGTCCAATCTTAGTTCTAAACGATTTCATTTGAAACGTATCAAAGCATAATGCTCATATTACGTAAAAAGAAACGTCCAGTCTTAGTTTTATATGGGTTCATTTGAAACGTATGAAACCAACGCTTATATTACGTTAAAGCAAACGTTCATTCTTAGTTCTAAACGAGTTCATTCAAAACGCATGAAACCATCCTTTATATTACGTTAAAACAAACGTCCAGTCTCAGTTTTATATGGGTTCATTTGAATCGTATGAAACCAACGCTTATATTACGTTAAAACAAACGTCCAGTCTCAGTTTTATATGGGTTCATTTGAAACGTATGAAACCAACGCTTATATTACGTTAAAACAAACGTCCAGTCTCAGTTTTATATGGGTTCATTTGAATCGTATGAAACCAACGCTTATATTACGTTAAAACAAACGTCCAGTCTCAGTTTTATATGGGTTCATTTGAAACGTATGAAACCAACGCTTATATTACGTTAAAACAAACGCCCAGTCTTAGTTTTATGTGTGTTCATTTGAATCGTATGAAACCAACGCTTATATTACGTCAAAACAAACGGCCAGTCTTAGTTTTATGTGTGTTCATTTGAATCGTATGAAACCAACGCTTATATTACGTTAAAACAAACGTCCAGTCTTAGTTTTATATGGGTTCATTTAATTCGTATCAAACCAACGCTTATATTACGTTAAAACAAACGTCCAGTCTTAGTTTAAATGGGTTTAATTGAAACACATGACACCAACGTTTATATTACGTAAAAACAAACATCTAATCTTAGTTCTTCATGGGTTCATTTGAAACGTATGAAACCAACGCTTATATTAAGTTAAAACAAACGTCCAGTCTTAGTTCTAAACGAGTTCATTCAAAACGTATGAAACCAACGCTTATATTTCGTTAAAGCAAACGTTCATTCTTAGTTCTAAACGAGTTCATTCAAAACGCATGAAACCAGCCTTTATATTACGTTAAAACAAACGTCCAATCTTAGTTCTATATGGGTTCATTTGAAACGTATCAAAGCATAATGCTCATATTACGTAAAAACAAACGTCCAGTCTTAGTTTAAATGGGTTCATTTGAAACACATGACACCAACGTTTATATTACGTAAAAACAAACATCTAATCTTAGTTCTTCATGGGTTCATTTGAAACGTATGAAACCAACGCTTATATTAAGTTAAAACAAACGTCCAGTCTTAGTTCTAAACGAGTTCATTCAAAACGTATGAAACCAACGCTTATATTTCGTTAAAGCAAACGTTCATTCTTAGTTCTAAACGAGTTCATTCAAAACGCATGAAACCAGCCTTTATATTACGTTAAAACAAACGTCCAATCTTAGTTCTATATGGGTTCATTTGAAACGTATCAAAGCATAATGCTCATATTACGTAAAAACAAACGTCCAGTCTTAGTTTTATATGGGTTCATTTGAAACGTATGAAACCAACGCTTATATTACGTTAAAACAAACGTCCAGTCTTAGTTTTATATGGGTTCATTTGAAACGTATGAAACCAACGCTTATATTACGTTAAAACAAACGTCCAGTCTTAGTTTTTTTTGGGTTCATTTGAAACGTATCAAAGTAAAGTTCATATTACGTAAAACCAAACGCCGAATCTTAGTTCTAAACGATTTCATTTGAAACGTATCAAAGCAAAGTTCATATTACGTAAAACCAAACGCCGAATCTTAGTTCTAAACGATTTCATTTGAAACGTATCAAAGCAAAGTTCATATTACGTAAAACCAAACGCCGAATCTTAGTTCTAAACGATTTCATTTGAAACGTATCAAAGCATAATGCTCATATTACGTAAAAACAAACGTCCAGTCTTAGTTTTGTATGGGTTCATTTGAAACGTATCAAACCAACGCTTATATTACGTTAAAACAAACGTCCAGTCTTAGTTTTATATGGGTTCATTTGAAACGTATGAAACCAACGCTTATATTACGTTAAAACAAACGTCCAGTCTTAGTTTTATATGTGTTCATTTGAAACGTATGAAACCAACGCTTATATTACGTTAAAACAAACGTCCAGTCTTAGTTTTATATGGGTTCATTTGAAACGTATGAAACCAACGCTTATATTTCGTTAAAGCAAACGTTCATTCTTAGTTATAAACGAGTTCATTCAAAACGCATGAAACCAACCTTTATATTACGTTAAAACAAACGTCCAATCTTAGTTCTATATAGGTTCATTTGAAACGTATCAAAGCATAATGCTCATATTACGTAAAAACAAACGTCCAGTCTTAGTTTTATATGGGTTCATTTGAAACGTATGAAACCAACGCTTATATTACGTTAAAACAAACGTCCAGTCTTAGTTTTATATGGGTTCATTTGAAACGTATCAAAGCAAAGTTCATATTACGCAAAAACCAAACGCCGAATCTTAGTTCTAAACGATTTCATTTGAAACGTATCAAAGCAAAGTTCATATTACGTAAAACCAAACGCCGAATCTTAGTTCTAAACGATTTCATTTGAAACGTATCAAAGCATAATGCTCATATTACGTAAAAACAAACGTCCAGTCTTAGTTTTATATGGGTTCATTTGAAACGTATGAAACCAACGCTTATATTACGTTAAAACAAACGTCCAGTCTTAGTTTTTTCTGGGTTCATTTGAAACGTATGAAACCAACGCTTATATTACGTTAAAACAAACGTCCAGTTTCAGTTTTATATGGGTTCATTTGAAACGTATGAAACCAACGCTTATATTACGTTAAAACAAACGTCCAGTCTTAGTTTTATATGGGTTCATTTGAAACGTATGAAAGCAACGCTTATATTACGTTAAAACAAACGTCCAGTCTTAGTTTTATATTGGTTCATTTGAAACGTATGAAACCAACGCTTATATTACGTTAAAACAAACGTCCAGTCTTAGTTTTATATGGGTTCATTTGAAACGTATGAAACCAACGCTTATATTACGTTAAAACAAACGTCCAGTCTTAGTTTTATATGGGTTCATTTGAAACGTATGAAACCAACGCTTATATTACGTTAAAACAAACGTCCAGTCTTAGTTTTATATGGGTTCATTTGAAACGTATGAAACCAACGCTTACATTACGTAAAAACAAACGTCCAGTCTTAGTTTTATATGGGTTCATTTGAATCGTATGAAACCAACGCTTATATTACGTTAAAACAAACGTCCAGTCTTAGTTTTATATGGGTTCATTTGAAACGTATGAAACCAACGCTTATGTTACGTTAAAACAAACGTCCAGTCTTAGTTTTATGTGGGTTCATTTGAAACGTATGAAACCAACGCCTTTATTACGTTAAAACAAACGTCCAGTCTTAGTTTTATATGGGTTAATTTGAAACGTATGAAGCCAACGCTTATATTACGTAAAAACAAACGTCCAGTCTTAGTTTTATATGGGTTCATTTGAATCGTATGACACCAACGCTTATATTACGTTGAAACAAACGTCCAATCTTAGTTTTATATGGGTTCATTTGAAACGTATGAAACCAACGCTTATATTACGTTAAAACAAACGTCCAGTCTTAGTTTTATGTGTGTTCATTTGAAACGTATGAAACCAACGCTTATATTACGTAAAAACAAACGTCCAGTCTTAGTTTTATGTGGGTTCATTTGAAACATATGAAACCAACGCTTATATTACGTTAAAACAAACGTCCAGTCTTAGTTTTATGTGTGTTCATTTGAAACGTATGAAACCAACGCTTATATTACGTTAAAACAAACGTCCAGTCTTAGTTTTATATGGGTTCATTTGAAACGTATGAAACCAACGCTTATATTACGTTAAAACAAACGTCCAGTCTTAGTTTTATATGGGTTCATTTGAAACGTATCAAAGCAAAGTTCATATTACGCAAAAACCAAACGCCGAATCTTAGTTCTAAACGATTTCATTTGAAACGTATCAAAGCATAATGCTCATATTACGTAAAAACAAACGTCCAGTCTTAGTTTTATATGGGTTCATTTGAAACGTATGAAACCAACGCTTATATTACGTTAAAACAAACGTCCAGTCTTAGTTTTATATGGGTTCATTTGAAACGTATCAAAGCAAAGTTCATATTACGCAAAAACCAAACGCCGAATCTTAGTTCTAAACGATTTCATTTGAAACGTATGAAACCAACGCTTATATTACGTTAAAACAAACGTCCAGTCTCAGTTTTATATGGGTTCATTTGAAACGTATGAAACCAACGCTTATATTACGATAAAACAAACGTCCAGTCTCAGTTTTATATGGGTTCATTTGAAACGTAAGAAACCAACGCTTATATTACGTTAAAACAAACGTCCAGTCTCAGTTTTATATGGGTTCATTTGAATCGTATGAAACCAACGCTTATATTACGTTAAAACAAACGCCCAGTCTTAGTTTTATATGGGTTCATTTGAAACGTATGAAACCAACGCTTATATTACGTTAAAACAAACGCCCAGTCTTAGTTTTATATGGGTTCATTTGAAACGTATGAAACCAACGCTTATATTACGTTAAAACAAACGCCCAGTCTTAGTTTTATATGGGTTCATTTGAAACGTATGAAACCAACGCTTATATTACGTTAAAACAAACGTCCAGTCTTAGTTTTATATGGGTTCAATTGAATCGTATGAAACCAACGCTTATATTACGTTAAAACAAACGTCCAGTCTTAGTTTTATATGGGTTCATTTGAAACGTATGAAACCAACGCTTATATTACGTTAAAGCAAACGTTCATTCTTAGTTCTAAACGAGTTCATTCAAAACGCATGAAACCAACCTTTATATTACGTTAAAACAAACGTCCAGTCTTAGTTTTATATGGGTTCATTTGAAACGTATGAAACCAACGCTTATATTACGTTAAAGCAAACGTTCATTCTTAGTTCTGAACGAGTTCATTCAAAACGCATGAAACCAACCTTTATATTACGTTAAAACAAACGTCCAATCTTAGTTCTAAACGATTTCATTTGAAACGTATCAAAGCATAATGCTCATATTACGTAAAAACAAACGTCCAGTCTTAGTTTTATATGGGTTCATTTGAAACGTATGAAACCAACGCTTATATTACGTTAAAGCAAACGTTCATTCTTAGTTCTGAACGAGTTCATTCAAAACGCATGAAACCAACCTTTATATTACGTTAAAACAAACGTCCAATCTTAGTTCTAAACGATTTCATTTGAAACGTATCAAAGCATAATGCTCATATTACGTAAAAACAAACGTCCAGTCTTAGTTTTATATGGGTTCATTTGAAACGTATGAAACCAACGCTTATATTACGTTAAAGCAAACGTCCAGTCTCAGTTTTATATGGGTTCATTTGAAACGTATGAAACCAACGCTTATATTACGTTAAAACAAACGTCCAGTCTCAGTTTTATATGGGTTCATTTGAATCGTATGAAACCAACGCTTATACTACGTTAAAACAAACGTCCAGTCTTAGTTTTATATGGGTTCATTTGAAACGTATGAAACCAACGCTTATATTACGTTAAAACAAACGTCCAGTCTTAGTTTTATGTGTGTTCATTTGAAACGTATGAAACCAACGCTTATATTACGTTAAAACAAACGTCCAGTCTTAGTTTTATATGGGTTCATTAGAAACGTATGAAACCAACGCTTATATTACGTTAAAACAAACGTCCAGTCTTAGTTTTATATGGGTTCATTTGAAACGTATCAAAGCAAAGTTCATATTACGCAAAAACCAAACGCCGAATCTTAGTTCTAAACGATTTCATTTGAAACGTATCAAAGCATAATGCTCAAATTACGTAAAAACAAACGTCCAGTCTTAGTTTTATATGGGTTTATTTGAAACGTATGAAACCAACGCTTATATTACGTTAAAACAAACGTCCAGTCTTAGTTTTATATGGGTTCATTTGAAACGTATGAAGCCAACGCTTATATTACGTAAAAACAAACGCCCAGTGTTAGTTTTATATGGGTTCATTTGAATCGTATGACACCAACGCTTATATTACGTTAAAACAAACGTCCAGCCTTAGTTTTATATGGGTTCATTTGAAACGTATGAAACCAACGCTTATATTACGTTAAAACAAACGTCCAGTCTTAGTTTTATGTGTGTTCATTTGAAACGTATGAAACCAACGCTTATATTACGTAAAAACAAACGTCCATTCTTAGTTTTATGTGGGTTCATTTGAAACGTATGAAACCAACGCTTATATTACGTGAAAACAAACGTCCAGTCTTAGTTTTATGTGTGTTCATTTGAAACGTATGAAACCAACGCTTATATTACGTTAAAACAAACGTCCAGTCTTAGTTTTATATGGGTTCATTTGAAACGTATGAAACCAACGCTTATATTACGTTAAAACAAACGTCCAGTCTTAGTTTTATATGGGTTCATTTGAAACGTATCAAAGCAAAGTTCATATTACGCAAAAACCAAACGCCGAATCTTAGTTCTAAACGATTTCATTTGAAACGTATCAAAGCATAATGCTCATATTACGTAAAAACAAACGTCCAGTCTTAGTTTTATATGGGTTCATTTGAAACGTATGAAACCAACGCTTATATTACGATAAAACAAACGTCCAGTCTCAGTTTTATATGGGTTCATTTGAAACGTATGAAACCAACGCTTATATTACGTTAAAACAAACGTCCAGTCTTAGTTTTATATGGGTTCATTTGAAACGTAAGAAACCAACGCTTATATTACGTTAAAACAAACGTCCAGTCTCAGTTTTATATGGGTTCATTTGAAACGTATGAAACCAACGCTTATATTACGTTAAAACAAACGTCCAGTCTCAGTTTTATATGGGTTCATTTGAAACGTATGAAACCAACGCTTATATTACGTTAAAACAAACGTCCAGTCTCAGTTTTATATGGGTTCATTTGAAACGTATGAAACCAACGCTTATATTACGTTAAAGCAAACGTTCATTCTTAGTTCTGAACGAGTTCATTCAAAACGCATGAAACCAACCTTTATATTACGTTAAAACAAACGTCCAATCTTAATTCTAAACGATTTCATTTGAAACGTATCAAAGCATAATGCTCATATTACGTAAAAACAAACGTCCAGTCTTAGTTTTATATGGGTTCATTTGAAACGTATGAAACCAACGCTTATATTACGTTAAAGCAAACGTTCATTCTTAGTTCTAAACGAGTTCATTCAAAACGCATGAAACCAACCTTTATATTACGTTAAAACAAACGTCCAGTCTTAGTTTTATATGGGTTCATTTGAAACGTATGAAACCAACGCTTATATTACGTTAAAACAAACGTCCAGTCTTAGTTTTATATGGGTTCATTTGAAACGTATGAAACCAACGCTTATATTACGTTAAAGCAAACGTTCATTCTTAGTTCTGAACGAGTTCATTCAAAACGCATGAAACCAACCTTTATATTACGTTAAAACAAACGTCCAATCTTAGTTCTAAACGATTTCATTTGAAACGTATCAAAGCATAATGCTCATATTACGTAAAAACAAACGTCCAGTCTTAGTTTTATATGGGTTCATTTGAAACGTATGAAACCAACGCTTATATTACGTTAAAGCAAACGTTCATTCTTAGTTCTGAACGAGTTCATTCAAAACGCATGAAACCAACCTTTATATTACGTTAAAACAAACGTCCAATCTTAGTTCTAAACGATTTCATTTGAAACGTATCAAAGCATAATGCTCATATTACGTAAAAACAAACGTCCAGTCTTAGTTTTATATGGGTTCATTTGAAACGTATGAAACCAACGCTTATATTACGTTAAAGCAAACGTCCAGTCTCAGTTTTATATGGGTTCATTTGAAACGTATGAAACCAACGCTTATATTACGTTAAAACAAACGTCCAGTCTCAGTTTTATATGGGTTCATTTGAATCGTATGAAACCAACGCTTATACTACGTTAAAACAAACGTCCAGTCTTAGTTTTATATGGGTTCATTTGAAACGTATGAAACCAACGCTTATATTACGTTAAAACAAACGTCCAGTCTTAGTTTTATGTGTGTTCATTTGAAACGTATGAAACCAACGCTTATATTACGTTAAAACAAACGTCCAGTCTTAGTTTTATATGGGTTCATTAGAAACGTATGAAACCAACGCTTATATTACGTTAAAACAAACGTCCAGTCTTAGTTTTATATGGGTTCATTTGAAACGTATCAAAGCAAAGTTCATATTACGCAAAAACCAAACGCCGAATCTTAGTTCTAAACGATTTCATTTGAAACGTATCAAAGCATAATGCTCAAATTACGTAAAAACAAACGTCCAGTCTTAGTTTTATATGGGTTTATTTAAAACGTATGAAACCAACGCTTATATTACGTTAAAACAAACGTCCAGTCTTAGTTTTATATGGGTTCATTTGAAACGTATGAAGCCAACGCTTATATTACGTAAAAACAAACGCCCAGTGTTAGTTTTATATGGGTTCATTTGAATCGTATGACACCAACGCTTATATTACGTTAAAACAAACGTCCAGCCTTAGTTTTATATGGGTTCATTTGAAACGTATGAAACCAACGCTTATATTACGTTAAAACAAACGTCCAGTCTTAGTTTTATGTGTGTTCATTTGAAACGTATGAAACCAACGCTTATATTACGTAAAAACAAACGTCCAGTCTTAGTTTTATGTGGGTTCATTTGAAACGTATGAAACCAACGCTTATATTACGTTAAAACAAACGTCCAGTCTTAGTTTTATGTGTGTTCATTTGAAACGTATGAAACCAACGCTTATATTACGTTAAAACAAACGTCCAGTCTTAGTTTTATATGGGTTCATTTGAAACGTATGAAACCAACGCTTATATTACGTTAAAACAAACGTCCAGTCTTAGTTTTATATGGGTTCATTTGAAACGTATCAAAGCAAAGTTCATATTACGCAAAAACCAAACGCCGAATCTTAGTTCTAAACGATTTCATTTGAAACGTATCAAAGCATAATGCTCATATTACGTAAAAACAAACGTCCAGTCTTAGTTTTATATGGGTTCATTTGAAACGTATGAAACCAACGCTTATATTACGATAAAACAAACGTCCAGTCTCAGTTTTATATGGGTTCATTTGAAACGTATGAAACCAACGCTTATATTACGTTAAAACAAACGTCCAGTCTTAGTTTTATATGGGTTCATTTGAAACGTAAGAAACCAACGCTTATATTACGTTAAAACAAACGTCCAGTCTCAGTTTTATATGGGTTCATTTGAAACGTATGAAACCAACGCTTATATTACGTTAAAACAAACGTCCAGTCTCAGTTTTATATGGGTTCATTTGAAACGTATGAAACCAACGCTTATATTACGTTAAAACAAACGTCCAGTCTCAGTTTTATATGGGTTCATTTGAAACGTATGAAACCAACGCTTATATTACGTTAAAGCAAACGTTCATTCTTAGTTCTGAACGAGTTCATTCAAAACGCATGAAACCAACCTTTATATTACGTTAAAACAAACGTCCAATCTTAGTTCTAAACGATTTCATTTGAAACGTATCAAAGCATAATGCTCATATTACGTAAAAACAAACGTCCAGTCTTAGTTTTATATGGGTTCATTTGAAACGTATGAAACCAACGCTTATATTACGTTAAAACAAACGTCCAGTCTTAGTTTTATGTGTGTTCATTTGAAACGTATGAAACCAACGCTTATATTACGTAAAAACAAACGTCCAGTCTTAGTTTTATGTGGGTTCATTTGAAACGTATGAAACCAACGCTTATATTACGTTAAAACAAACGTCCAGTCTTAGTTTTATGTGTGTTCATTTGAAACGTATGAAACCAACGCTTATATTACGTTAAAACAAACGTCCAGTCTTAGTTTTATATGGGTTCATTTGAAACGTATGAAACCAACGCTTATATTACGTTAAAACAAACGTCCAGTCTTAGTTTTATATGGGTTCATTTGAAACGTATCAAAGCAAAGTTCATATTACGCAAAAACCAAACGCCGAATCTTAGTTCTAAACGATTTCATTTGAAACGTATCAAAGCATAATGCTCATATTACGTAAAAACAAACGTCCAGTCTTAGTTTTATATGGGTTCATTTGAAACGTATGAAACCAACGCTTATATTACGTTAAAACAAACGTCCAGTCTTAGTTTTTTCTGGGTTCATTTGAAACGTATGAAACCAACGCTTATATTACGTTAAAACAAACGTCCAGTCTCAGTTTTATATGGGTTCATTTGAAACGTATGAAACCAACGCTTATATTACGTTAAAACAAACGTCCAGTCTCAGTTTTATATGGGTTCATTTGAAACGTATGAAACCAACGCTTATATTACGTTAAAACAAACGTCCAGTCTCAGTTTTATATGGGTTCATTTGAAACGTAAGAAACCAACGCTTATATTACGTTAAAACAAACGTCCAGTCTCAGTTTTATATGGGTTCATTTGAAACGTATGAAACCAACGCTTATATTACGTTAAAACAAACGTCCAGTCTCAGTTTTATATGGGTTCATTTGAATCGTATGAAACCAACGCTTATATTACGTTAAAACAAACGTGCAGTCTCAGTTTTATATGGGTTCATTTGAAACGTATGAAACCAACGCTTATATTACGTTAAAACAAACGTCCAGTCTCAGTTTTAAATGGGTTCATTTGAAACGTAAGAAACCAACGCTTATATTACGTTAAAACAAACGTCCAGTCTCAGTTTTATATGGGTTCATTTGAAACGTATGAAACCAACGCTTATATTACGTTAAAACAAACGTCCAGTCTAAGTTTTATATGGGTTCATTTGAAACGTAAGAAACCAACGCTTATATTACGTTAAAACAAACGTCCAGTCTTAGTTTTATGTGTGTTCATTTGAAACGTATGAAACCAACGCTTATATTACGTTAAAGCAAACGTTCATTCTTAGTTCTGAACGAGTTCATTCAAAACGCATGAAACCAACCTTTATATTACGTTAAAACAAACGTCCAATCTTAGTTCTAAACGATTTCATTTGAAACGTATCAAAGCATAATGCTCATATTACGTAAAAACAAACGTCCAGTCTTAGTTTTATATGGGTTCATTTGAAACGTATGAAACCAACGCTTATATTACGTTAAAGCAAACGTTCGTTCTTAGTTCTGAACGAGTTCATTCAAAACGCATGAAACCAACCTTTATATTACGTTAAAACAAACGTCCAATCTTAGTTCTAAACGATTTCATTTGAAACGTATCAAAGCATAATGCTCATATTACGTTAAAACAAACGTCCAGTCTTAGTTTTATTTGGGTTCATTTGAAACGTATGAAACCAACGCTTATATTACGTTAAAACAAACGTCCAGTCTTAGTTTTATATGGGTTCATTTGAAACGTATGAAACCAACGCTTATATTACGTTAAAACAAACGCCCAGTCTTAGTTTTATATGGGTTCATTTGAAACGTATGAAACCAACGCTTATATTACGTTAAAACAAACGTCCAGTCTTAGTTTTATATGGGTTCATTTGAATCGTATCAAACCAACGCTTATATTACGTTAAAACAAACGTCCAGTCTTAGTTTTATATGGGTTCATTTGAATCGTATGAAACCAACGCTTATATTACGTTAAAACAAACGTCCAGTCTTAGTTTTATATGGGTTCATTTGAAACGTATGAAACCAACGCTTAAATTACGTTAAAGCAAACGTTCATTCTTAGTTCTAAACGAGTACATTCAAAACGCATCAAACCAACCTTTATATTACGTTAAAACAAACGTCCAATCTTAGTTCTAAACGAGTTCATTCAAAACGCATGAAACCAACGCTTATATTACGATAAAGCAAACGTTCATTCTTACTTCGAAACGAGTTCATTCAAAACGCATGAAACCAACCTTTATATTACGTTAAAACAAACGTCCAGTCTCAGTTTTATATGGGTTCATTTGAAACGTATGAAACCAACGCTTATATTACGTTAAAACAAACGTCCAGTCTTAGTTTTATATGGGTTCATTCGAAACGTAGGAAACCAACGCTTATATTACGTTAAAACAAACGTCCAGTCTTAGTTTTATATGGGTTCATTTGAAACGTATGAAACCAACGCTTATATTACGTTAAAACAAACGTCCAGTCTTAGTTTTTTCTGGGTTCATTTGAAACGTATGAAACCAACGCTTATATTACGTTAAAAAAAACGTCCAGTCTCAGTTTTATATGGGTTCATTTGAAACGTATGAAACCAACGCTTATATTACGTTAAAACAAACGTCCAGTCTCAGTTTTATATGGGTTCATTTGAAACGTAAGAAACCAACGCTTATATTACGTTAAAACAAACGTCCAGTCTCAGTTTTATCTGGGTTCATTTGAAACGTATGAAACCAACGCTTATATTACGTTAAAACAAACGTCCAGTCTCAGTTTTATATGGGTTCATTTGAAACGTATGAAACCAACGCTTATATTACGTTAAAACAAACGTCCAGTCTCAGTTTTATATGGGTTCATTTGAATCGTATGAAACCAACGCTTATATTACGTTAAAACAAACGTCCAGTCTCAGTTTTATATGGGTTCATTTGAAACGTATGAAACCAACGCTTATATTACGTTAAAACAAACGTCCAGTCTCAGTTTTATATGGGTTCATTTGAAACGTATGAAACCAACGCTTATATTACGTTAAAACAAACGTCCAGTCTCAGTTTTATATGGGTTCATTTGAAACGTATCAAACCAACGCTTATATTACGTTAAAACAAACGTCCAGTCTCAGTTTTATATGGGTTCATTTGAATCGTATGAAACCAACGCTTATATTACGTTAAAACAAACGTCCAGTCTCAGTTTTATATGGGTTCATTTGAATCATATGACACCAACGCTTATATTACGTTAAAACAAACTTTCAGTCTTAGTTTTATATGGGTTCATTTGAAACGTATGAAACCAACGCTTATATTACGTAAAATCAAACGTCCAGTCTTAGTTTTATATGGGTTCATTTGAATCGTATGAAACCAACGCTGATATTACGTTAAAACAAACGTTCAGTCTTAGTTTTATCTGGGTTCATTTGAAACGTATGAAAGCAACGCTTATATTACGTTAAAACAAACGTCCAGTCTTAGTTTTATATGGGTTCATTTGAAACGTATGAAACCAACGCTTATATTACGTTAAAACAAACGTTCAGTCTTAGTTTTATATGGGTTCATTTGAAACGTATGAAAGCAACGCTTATATTACGTTAAAACAAACGTCCAGTCTTAGTTTTATATGGGTTCATTTGAAACGTATGAAACCAACGCTTATATTACGTTAAAACAAACGTCCAGTCTTAGTTTTATATGGGTTCATTTGAATCGTATGAAACCAACGCTTATATTACGTTAAAACAAACGTCCAGTCTTAGTTTTATATGGGTTCATTTGAAACGTATGAAAGCAACGCTTATATTACGTTAAAACAAACGTCCAGTCTTAGTTTTATATGGGTTCATTTGAAACGTATGAAACCAACGCTTATATTACGTTAAAACAAACGTCCAGTCTTAGTTTTATATGGGTTCATTTGAATCGTATGAAACCAACGCTTATATTACGTTAAAACAAACGTCCAGTCTTAGTTTTATATGGGTTCAATTGAATCGTATGAAACCAACGCTTATATTACGTTAAAACAAACGTCCAGTCTTAGTTTTGTATGGGTTCATTTGAATCGTATGAAACCAACGCTTATATTACGTTAAAACAAACGTCCAGTCTTAGTTTTGTATGGGTTCATTTGAATCGTATGAAACCAACGCTTATATTACGTTAAAACAAACGTCCAGTCTTAGTTTTGTATGGGTTCAATTGAATCGTATGAAACCAACGCTTATATTACGTTAAAACAAACGTCCAGTCTTAGTTTTATATGGGTTCATTTGAATCGTATGAAACCAACGCTTATATTACGTTAAAACAAACGTCCATTCTTAGTTTTATATGGGTTCATTTGAAACGTATGAAACCAACGCTTATATTACGTTAAAACAAACGTCCAGTCTTAGTTTTATTTGGGTTCATTTGAAACGTATAAAACCAACGGTTATATTACGTTAAAACAAACGTCCAGTCTTAGTTTTATATGGGTTCATTCGAAACGTAGGAAACCAACGCTTATATTACGTTAAAACAAACGTCCAGTCTTAGTTTTATATGTGTTCATTTGAATTGTATGAAACCAACGCTTATATTACGTTAAAACAAACGTCCAGTCTTAGTTTTATTTGGGTTCATTTGAAACGTATGAAACCAACGGTTATATTACGTTAAAACAAACGTCCAGTCTTAGTTTTACTTGGGTTCATTTGAAACGTATGAAACCAACGCTTATATTACGTTAAAACAAACGTCCAGTCTTAGTTTTATATGGGTTCATTTGAATCGTATGAAACCAACGCTTACATTACGTTAAAACAAACGTCCAGTCTTAGTTTTATATGGGTTCAATTGAATCGTATGAAACCAACGCTTATATTACGTTAAAACAAACGTCCAGTCTTAGTTTTATATGGGTTCAATTGAATCGTATGAAACCAACGCTTATATTACGTTAAAACAAACGTCCAGTCTTAGTTTTATTTGGGTTCATTTGAAACGTATGAAACCAACACTTATATTACGTTAAAACAAACGTCCAGTCTTAGTTTTATATGGGTTCATTTGAATCGTATGAAACCAACGCTTATATTACGTTAAAACAAACGTCCAGTCTTAGTTTTATATGGGTTCAATTGAATCGTATGAAACCAACGCTTATATTACGTTAAAACAAACGTCCAGTCTTAGTTTTGTATGGGTTCATTTGAATCGTATGAAACCAACGCTTATATTACGTTAAAACAAACGTCCAGTCTTAGTTTTGTATGGGTTCATTTGAATCGTATGAAACCAACGCTTATATTACGTTAAAACAAACGTCCATTCTTAGTTTTATATGGGTTCATTTGAAACGTATGAAACCAACGCTTATATTACGTTAAAACAAACGTCCAGTCTTAGTTTTATATAGGTTCATTTGAATCGTATGAAACCAACGCTTATATTACGTTAAAACAAACGTCCAGTCTTAGTTTGATATGGGTTCATTTGAAACGTATGAAACCAACGCTTTTATTACGTCAAAACAAACGTCCAGTCTTAGTTTTATATGGGTTCATTTGAAACGTATGAAACCAACGCTTATGTTACGTTAAAACAAACGTCCAGTCTTAGTTTTATATGGGTTCATTTGAAACGTATGAAACCAACGCTTATATTACGTTAAAACAAACGTCCAGTCTTAGTTTTATATGGGTTCATTCGAAACGTATGAAACCAACGCTTATATTACGTTAAAACAAACGTCCAGTCATAGTTTTATATGGGTTCATTCGAAACGTATGAAACCAACGCTTATATTACGTTAAAACAAACGTCCAGTCTTAGTTTTATATGGGTTCATTTGAATTGTATGAAACCAACGCTTATATTACGTTAAAACAAACGTCCAGTCTTAGTTTTATTTGGGTTCATTTGAAACGTATGAAACCAACGCTTATATTACGTTAAAACAAACGTCCAGTCTTAGTTTTATATGGGTTCATTCAAAACGTATGAAACCAACGCTTATATTACGTTAAAGCAAACGTCCAATCTTAGTTCTAAACGAGTTCATTCAAAACGTATGAAACCAACGCTTATATTACGTTAAAGCAAACATCGAATCTTAGTTCTAAACGAGTTCATTCAAAACGTATGAAACCAACGCTTATATTTCGTTAAAGCAAACATCGAATTTTAGTTCTGAACGAGTTCATTCAAAACGTATGAAACCAACGTTTATACTACTTTAAAGCAAACATCGAATCTTAGTTCTAAAGGAGTTCATTCAAAACTTATGAAACCAACGCTTATATTACGTTAAAGCAAACATCGAATCTTAGTTATAAACGAGTTCATTCAAAACGTATGAAACCAACCTTTATATTACGTTAAAACAAACGTCCAGTCCTAGTTCTATATGGGTTCATTTGAAACGTATGAAACCAACGCTTATATTACGTCAAAACAAACGCCGAATCTTGGTTCTGGACGGGTTCATTTGAGAAGTATGAAATCTGTGTGCTGATTTTGTATCCATGAGGTTTTTAACCGACGTCGCGTATAACCCATGCTGCTACATTATAAAAAACGTTTAAATCACGCCACAGTCAAGTATTTTTAAACTTCGTCGTTTAACGTTGCAGTCACGTCATTTTTTACCTTCTTCGGAAATCCAACTAACGTCCATATTCTGCATCAAATTTTGCAACTTTTAATCGACATTTACTTGAAAATTTGTCAAGCATGTCACCAAATATCGACTCCAAGGCAACGTTGTGAAAGTCGAAATTACGTAGTGTGTTTGCTGGGAATTTGTTGCAGTTGTCTACATTCCGAGATTATTGATTATGACTTTCAGTCATTCGTGTACGTCTCAGATATTTCCCTTCATATTTCCCAAACTTCTCCGCTGGTGGCAAAATCCACCCGGCAGAATATTGTCTATTACACTAAATTCTGCTTTGATAAGATAGCGGAGTCCTGATGGTAACGTTGAACACCACGAACCTTTCTGCGCAATACATGCAATAAAGCGTGCAAGTCCCTCACTCACTATTTTGTTCCCTTGAAAACAAGCGCATTAATATACAAGTTAAGAATCAAATAAAGAAACCCTCAAAACCTCCACATGTTCGCTATACATACACTTGCAAAAATCTTTACTTGCCCGGTGTTGATACAGTTTGCTGCACTGCTTACACACAGATTGGTATCGTGCTGCCATGCGAACGTTGCTGTTATGCGTGACAGGAAATTATTGAACTAATTAAAACCATGAAAAGCACAAATCACATGATTGTATGAATTTCGATCTTTTAGTTTTTTATATTTCACGTTCGTTTGTGTCACGTTACTCTTTGCTCTCTTCATTATTTCACCATTAATTCACCTTCTTGGTGCAATGTATTTATGCCCATTTATATTTTAGTTTTTACTATTGTTTCCATCGCACCAGCAGCACGTTGATTTCTTATCGCAGCGCTCACTGCTTTTCCGCCTGCCTCTCACATTACATCGTTGGGCCAATGAACGACTCCAGTAAACGCCTTTCCTGTTTGGCTTTAGAGCCACACTGGTGATATAAACTGCACTGATGCTGGATTCAGGATACTTTTGTACTGTTGGTAACCATTGTTTGTTAGATTTTACATTTTATTTTCGAGTTTTATGCAAGTGTAGCAAAGTTAAACCGCGCTGCCTCCTGTAAACCTGGATATAAGCGTTGTTGCCAGATGCGAAAAGGTGTCCTTGTCATTATTCGTTTGCACTAGAGCAATTTAACTGTATTTTTTCCACCAAATTTTTGTTGTATTTGTTTTCAGTCTGTCACACTTCATGAGAGCATTATTGGTTGCATTTACTCACGCCTTTCAGTTGCAATATGTTGGTTCAAACTTGTGGTAATTCAACACGTAGCAAAATATGATTTTTATCAATTTGCTGGGTAATATCAGACGAAAACGTCTTAAGTCTGTTTAGAGCATAACATGACTGAAACGGGAAAGTAGGCGCATGGATGTGACATGAGCGGCTTTCGCAAGTTTCTTAAAGGCTTGTGGTCATTGTTAGAAATAGCGTCACGCATCACAGCCCAAGCCAGTTCGGAAGTGATTGGGATTTGGGTGAACTGGTGTCAGAAGGTTCGAGAGCTCGTATATTAGAAAATCGATGGGTTTGAGTATGGTTTGCGAGTAATTGATGGAAAGAATTATATAGATCTGCTCACATTTCATACATATTCCATAATAAGTTTTCTAAATTATAGATGTATTGTGGTGGGTAAATTCTGACAACATGGTCTGTAGACAACCAGACATCAAACTGTCTGCAAACTGTGTGAACAAAGGAATAAAGATGCATTAGGAAGCAAACAAAGGATTTTAAAGCGTGTATTCACTTATTGATTGACTTGTGTAATGTTTAGTTGTTCCAAGTATAGCATTAGATCCAAGAACGCTAATCGACAAAGAGCGTATTGAACAAAAGCAACGTAATTTAGAATTGAACAATGTAACAAAATTTAGTATTGAACAAAGTAACGTAATTTAGTATTGAACAAAGTAACGAAATTTAGTATTGAACAAAGTAACGTAATTTAGTATTGAACAAAGCAACGAAAATAAAACAGAAGATCAAATGATGTGAAACTAACCATGTGAACAAAGAACCAATTTCCAGAGATGGTTGTCGACTGTGCATTTAACCGTGATGACAGGGTGGTTCCACTAATCTCAGGGTGCGTGTATAATCTCTCAAAGATAAGTGAAAACAAATGATGACGCCCTTGCTCATTATCCTCTTATGAGAGGGCTTTCGTCGTATGATTGCTTTGTTTACGTCTACTCGCCTCTGTCTGCCTGTCGACAGGATCAGAATATAACTCTCCACGAGTATTTTAACACATGTGTTACATCAATTATGTGTCTATCCTGTACGAGTTTTTCTGTGCCATATGATAACCAGTTAGACTCTGAAGCGTGCACTTGTCAGTTTTCTTTGCAACATGCGTTATTCTGTGGCTTTTTATCTCCCGGCGGTTTTAAAGCATTTTTTTGCATATGTTACATCAGTAGGGCTTTTCTCCCATGTGAATTCTAACATGATCGGTTAGAATTTTACTAGAACAACTTTGTGTCCACGCTTCTGGTTTTAGAAAACATGTTTCGCTTTTTATTAAAGCATCTTCTTGAATTGATGGTTAACTTGTGTCACGTGAAAGAAGTGCTGCTGGTTAGGGAGATTTCATGAAGTAAAAACATTTTATTGCTACATGATCGGTTAGATGTACTTGTGGGGTTCTCTCCAGTATGAATTCGAATGTGATTGGTTAGACTGCAACTCACGCTGAACCCTTTCGAATCAATTGTGCATTTGTATGGTTTTTCTCCGGTATGAGTTCGTCGGTGCATTTTTAATTCCTTTGCAGATTTGTTTTTTTCGCAAATGTCACACTTAAAAGGCGTCTCTCCTGTGTGTATTCGAACGTGGCTACTGAACACAAAGTGAACTTGACAGTTTCTCTGCACTATGCGTTTTTCTGTGCTTTTTTAAATCCCCTGTTGTTTTGAAGCATTTTTCGCACATGTCACATCTATAAGGATTTTCTCCAGTGTGAATTCTAACATGTGCGGTTAGATGTGATGACATGCGGAATGCTTTCGAACAACATCTGCATTTGTAGGGTTTCTCTTCAGTATGAGTTCGAACGTGTGTGTTTAGACTAGAACTTTCGCGGAACTCTTTTGAACAAATTGTGCATTTGTATGGTTTCTCTCCAGTATGAGTTCGTCTGTGCCTTGTCATATAATTTGCAGATTTGAAGAATTTTTCGCAAATTTCACATTTGAAGGGTTTCTCTCCAGTATGAATTCGAACGTGTCTCTTTAAATTGTCTTTACTTGCGAATGATTTGAAACAAAATTTGCACTCGAAAGGTTTCTCTCCAGTGTGTATTCGAACGTGTCTTCTTAGATTGCTCGAGTGGCTGAAATCTTTTGAACACAAAGTGCACTTGAAAGGCTTTTCCCCGGTGTGAATTCGAACATGATCGGTTAGGTGATTTTTTTCGCTGAATGCTTTCAAGCAAAATGTGCACTTGTAAGGTTTCTCTCCGGTATGAGTTCGGACGTGTTGGTTTAGACTGCCACTAGAGCAGAAGCTTTTTGAACAAATTGTGCACTTGTATGGTTTCTCTCCAGTATGAATTCGTCTGTGCATTTGAAGTTCTCCTGCGCCTTTGAAGCACTTTTCGCAAATTTCACATCTGAAAGGCTTTTCTCCAGTATGTATTCGAACGTGTGTGACTAAATTTCCTTTTAAGGTAAAATATTTTGAACAAATTGTGCACTTGTATGGTTTCTCTCCAGTATGAATTCGAACGTGTACTTTAAGATCGCTACTAGACCTGAAGCTTTTTGAACAAATCGTGCACTTGTATGGTTTCTCCCCTGTATGAATTCGCCTGTGCATTTGGATTTCTGTTGAGGTTTTAAAGCACTTTTCGCAAATTTCACATCTGAAAGGCTGTTCTCCGGTATGTATTCGAACGTGTTCGACTAAATTGCCTTTTAAGGTAAACAATTTTGAACAAAATGAGCATTTGAAAGATTTCTCTTTTTTCTGCTTCCGTTCCACTGTGTCTTGATTCTTTCCCATGACAACAATTTTGTTTTAATAATTCAATACCAAAGTTGCAAGCGTGTCTAAAAAGCGATGTAATGCATGGTGTAAAATAATTTTAAATCATTACGTTAAACCATATATAAAAAAAGATGTTAGAGCGTTGTTAAAGTTGAAATACAGTAAAGTCTTCATTAAAACCCTGTTTTGTTGCCACTCACAAAAAAAAATATTATAAGCCTCCTCTGCAAAGTGGATATTTTAATTAAACATTTGAACAAAAAACAGGTATCTAACAAACTAAACTTAGCATTGGCAGATTTACAGGCAAATAAAGAATGTCAAAATAATCAAACTCAAGAAGATTCAAAACCAGTTACAAACATGTGCAAATAAAGAAAAACAAAATACCAAACGACAACAATTGGAATGGCTGTCGATTCTGATAGGAACAGTATGCAAGACGCAATTGTCTAGACTCTAGAGTTTAAACACATTCCTGACATTGTTTTCTCTGTTGCAAAAATAAGCGGGAGTGATCATAAACAAAAGTTATATCAGTATATCCGACACACTACCAAAGTAAGAGCACAATAATCAGAAATCACCAACTTTATCAGCAAAGTTCACACCAAGAATCGGGCAAAGCTACAAAGGCAACAGTTAGGCATAAAGCCATAAAAAACACAACGAAATTCTATTTGACTAATTCGTTAGACATAAGGTCACACATGAATTCTAACTTTCGTGTTTCCTGACAAAATTTTAAATGCAAACCTTATACAAAGTTACTTTGCCGTTTATTATATTAAGGATACGTGAATATATTTGGTAAATAAACTGATTACAAGCAGAGCATGGTTAAATTAGACGTAGACTGAGTTAGAATGAGTCAGACGAGGAAGCATGCACATAAATACACAAGATAAAGGTCAATTCTAAGTTACCACAACGATAGAAAGTAGGTTCGAAATTACCACGACGAAAGCTATTATCTTATCTGACGGACAGCAGCCCATCTCTTCACAAAACAAGTAGTTGAAAACCAAACCAGAACAAGTGATGCATTACAACAATTACGTGAGAAGCGAACCCTCTGCAAACAATGACGGTTCGCGTAGAGATCGCGAGCGAGCAGAATGGTCAGTTAATAACCGCATGTCACTCAAACAAAACAACGAACATCGTGTTCGAATAGCGTGCTAGATGTAAAAATAACCCAATTCTACCACAAATTAAGATATGAGGTCACCAATGAATGCGCATCCCTATCGACCGCAGTACAATCCGAATTTGAGAGCTCCCGAATGACGAAATTGGGCTATTTGTGATCAATGTTCATGATATGTATATAACAGTCCAATGTCCATGTTATGTAAACATGTTATGTAAACGTAACACCCAAGAACCGAAACATGTTTGCAAATATAATTATTTTATGCAGGAATTTGTTATGCAACAGACAGACTAAAAAGAAATTTGTTACAACCCCTTAATCCAAAAAGTTTGCTTCATAATCTGGCCATGCTAGAAGCCTTTACTAATGCATGCAGTACACTACTTCATATAATTGAAATTTCTAAAAAAAATTACATAAAACACAGCAACCAACAACATACTTTTTATTATCTGAACAACAAAACCACAACATTTATATTCTTAGAGACTTTAACATAGACATTTAAAAACACCACACATACAGGAATACAAACTAATGATAGGGCCTGAACACCAAAATTGTAATAGATAAAGCATCCCACAAAAACTATTACAGAGACAATTCATTACAGATCATATTTTCACAAAAATTTTTCAAATGCCATTCCATGTGGTTCACTAAATTCAACATATCAGACCATTTGCCATAGCTCACAAGCTGAAACCCAAAATTATAGAATAGCTATACTTATTAAAAATACTTTTTGACACAGAAATTTGACACAGAATGACTTTCCATTGAAAACAGAACCAGCATCATTTAAATCAAACTAGATATACAAGATTAATTTGCAACCTTTATCTAAATTTTCCAAAACATTGTAGAAGAGTATACTCCATATATACAGTCCAACACAGAAGGTGCACGACATAGGTTTGGATCACCAAGGCATCCTAAACAACAATGAAAGACAAAAACAAACAAGAACAAAAACAGAAAACTTATTCAACAAGAAAATCTTATGATTAACTTAAACCATAATCAAATAAACAAAATTAGTTATTAGAGCAGCCAAGCAAAATCATTACAAAAACTTATTCAATGTCAATAAGGCAAATCCAAAGCAAACTTATCAACAAAATAATCACAAGTAACACCACAAAGAAAACACCCATATCACAACTTGACAAACCAAATAGCACAGCTAAAGATCCAACGCTCATTGCAAGCAAAATTAACATCTTTTTCATCAACATGGAAAAAATAAAGTGATAAAGTACTACTTGTTCTATAATCTGCCACACAACCAATAGACTACCACACAAACAGTCCATCAGCATCCTTCTTTTTCTGCACTGTGGAAATACATCAAATTTTTAACACCATTGCACAATTAGATATATATACATATATATAAACTAACAGATCCATATGACATTTTTATTAAACTAGTCTAATTAGCAACCTCAATTGTTACACTAATCATTTGACTATTGCTAAATTGAGGCATTAAAACTGCAACCTATCCCAAATGTTTAAAAATATCAAAAGTAATACCAATATTTGAGCGGAACTCTGAAAATTGTCACCAATTTTCAAAATAGATTCAGACCTGAACATTCTACTGACTTAGTCAAAGAACAAATCTATGATCACATGCTGTATTTCATGACCTTCACAAAGCACAGTCAACCATGACCTCATGCTATAAAAACTAGAATTTCATAGTTAAGGTGGTAACACAAAAACCTTCCTTAAGAGCTACCTTACAGGCCGACAGCAATACAGAAAAATGGCCAAATCACACTCAAATGTTTCATATGTGGTTTGTAGCTGGTAATCAATCATACATCCTGTGACAGTTATGCAGATTTGTGCACTGCGCTTAATAACCAATAGTACTTTTAACACCCACACCTGGCAAATACATGTAAAAACCCAAAATTCATAACTATTTAATGCATAACAACTTGGAATGATGCACACAAATGCAAAAAACACTGTTTGTCATTAGCCCTGAAGAATTTTTTACACCGGTTGCTGATGTCCATGCCCGGGCGTCGAATAGTGCCTTTTTCACCACGCGTCAACGAAATTGGGCAAAAAAAACTAATTGCAAAGACGTTCATATATGGAACAACATTCCAGAAAACATAAAAAAGCACTGCACTCATTCCTACTTGATTCATATGCACTTAACGTAACTAGAGTTAACAACACGTGGGCTAATGTAAACGCCTCAAGGATCGTTATGGTTCAATGACTTTGGTCATTTCGCAAAATTTTTTTTTCAACGAATTTAATTTCACGCACGGATGAACACAGCTTCAAATGGTATATCAAAAACAAAACTGAAAAATTTTTGGTGTTTTAACTCATACCACGTTCACCTGCATGCTCCAGGCAAGCTCTGTGCAAAATTAAAAATATCTTACTGCCCGGAAAGGTTTTAATGTTCCCACGTACACCAGACCTTGTTGTCACTCTATATCAGTGTTTCTCAAACTTTTTCCAATCACGTACCGCTCATTTGTTTTTTAATACACTGCGTACCACCGTATTACTATACCATAACTGTTATGACATAACACCAATCAATAACAATTTAGCCAATATCACCAGTTGCTTGGATTTCTTTATTGTGCAGTTGTGACACAATATCAACGAGAAATTGTTGCACAGTTGAATACACGATGTCAGAATTACTTCAACAGTGCAACAATTTCACGTTGATACTATTGCTTCCCAAATGCACAATAAAGAAAACCGACATCATGTATTTGCAGCGGTTTTGGCTTCAATTTAACCAACAAATTAACTCGTTTTTTTGATTGTTGTTTTCAGTACCTTCAGCATTGGCGATGAAGGAAGTTCTTACACAATTACTATATCCGGATATTCGGGGAATATATCAGATTCAATGAATGATGGGACGTACAGTCTAAACGGGATGGGATTTACAACTCGGAACAGAGACAATGATGCGTGAGTAGTAATGATACAACATGTCTGATTATATTTCTGTTTTACTGACGATGAAAAAGTTGTATTGGAAAAGTTAAAATGCATTTCCTCAAACAGTTGATTTTCGTTGATTAAGTTAACCCCCTACCATAAATCAGCATCTGTAACAATCAATTGCTCTAAAACAGGGGGTTGCGTTAAAGTTTTAGTTATACACAAGTTTTAACTGAGTTTAAATAAGTTGTAACACAGTGTTATTGAAAAGCGACTTCTTTATAATTGTAGGTATCCAGTTAATTGTGCTGTGATTTACGGTGGAGCTTGGTGGCATCGTAGGTGTTCATATGCCATTCTCAATGGTCCGTGGTCGAGAACTTCTAGTGGTCACAACACTATGAGTTGGTACTGGTGGAAGAGATCATGGAGCGGAATAATGAGCTCTAAGATGAAAGTGAAATGCGAATGAACGTTGAGAAAGTTTAAAGTGACGAAAGTAACCTTATATCGTTAGTTGCCATGGCAAAATTTGGAAACATTGACAGAATATAAAAGTAAATTTAGCGTTTTTTGAAAAGAATTGACGTCGCAAATCTCTAAAGAATATTTACATCGAATATAATTCGACTATTTTCGGTGTTATAGCAAAAGCTACACATTTTTGTATGTTAGTTGTTATCTTAGTAATTTTTCCCAAACATTTGAAAACATAAGATAAGTAAAGTGGAGCCAATAATATGAATTCTGTAGAATCACAATTGGCTCCACTTTGTTTATCTTATGATTATTGTGACACGGGGCCTGACGGCACTATTGGTTGAGCTTTGCTTGGCCGTAGTGTTTCCACCATGTTTTCTCCGTAAGGTTCCACCTAGTTTGGTGCCCAACGGATGACGGTGATTGTATAGTCACCACGAAGTGGAAGTCTTTGCTTGGCCGTTTGGTCAACAAAGTCGTCTGAAAGTCACACCAGCTGCACTAATGAGACCTTTTGGGTCGAAACAGTGGCCATCTGTCTGCAGATTACACTATTTGAGAACATGTTATATACGATATTTGTTTTGCAAATTATGTCAACATCTCAGTTGGTTATTACCAATATTTTCTGTTCTATCATCCCTTGCATCTCATGTCGTTGTTGTAATATCTCAAGTAACTGTTTACAATCTTAATATTATAACCCATGAGCGTTTGTTAATATAAGCATTAATTCATCAGGTTTGACTATTTATTTCTGATTTCAGAACGTCAGTAAATTTGATTATTTTCTAATAGACTGCAAAAGACTCCATAGATGCAAGCCAATTTTCCACAAATATTTACAGAAATGCGTGGATATCGCGTACAGGATGTGGCAAACATTAAAAAATAATGCGGTGCGAAAATAAATACAAACCGGGGGTAAAACGTGATTGCAGGAAATCCATGAGAGTAAACATAATGCTGTGTGTTGTGTGCATGTGTGATAAATTGTGCTTTGAATAAACAACAATGAGGAAGAAAGCATAAGGTAAAGCCAAAATGACACGTTTAATTTTCGTCACATTCCCCCAAACCCAAAGACTTTGTTTCTGTTGCTGAATAAAACTTCGTTTGCCCGCGTTCCCGCGCCGGCCTGCTTGGTCCAACGAGTCGTCCAATTCGCGGGACGCTGACTCGGTTCGCAAGTTTTCACTAAAAGGAACATAAACGTGGCCATATGCAGGTAGGTCGACTCTTCCGACATCATCTATTCGATCGCACACTTTCGTCGACTTAAGGCATTCGTAGTGGGCGTTATCCGAATGAAGTAAACCATTTGCTTTTTACTAGCCGTGTCCTCGATTATGTAATTGTCGGGGTCAACCACTTCGACAACGCGATAGGGTCCTTTGAAAGATAGCTGCAGCTTTTTGCATTTTCCCACCGGGACTGCTGTGTTTTTGATGAAATACGTAATCACTGACTGCATATGATGTCCTGCGTTGTTGCCGATCGTATACCGACATCTCATCCGTTGGCGCTGGAGTCGGAAACTTTCCCGCACCGCTTCCTAACTAAATTCAAAATGCTGTGAGCTAAAGTAGTAAGATCACGCAAATATTATCAATAAACCTCCGGGTTATTGTCGCCTGTTTTTCCCAATCGATTGAAAAACGAGATATTATAATGTCAAAGTGAAGAAAGACTGAAGCTACTGCTCGTTATGCCTTGTAAATACAGTAATTTTGGTTGTCTCTATTACAACAACTTTAACATGTCTTGTTAATAACGTGCTTGTTAGGAGCCTTGTTCAATTTGGTAACAAACACTTGTTATAATTGTGTTCTAGAATTTCCAATCCTTTGTTTATCTAATCAATAATTTTATTATTGAATTAAGTACTTGCATAACAAGGTTAACAGGAACAACCGTTCATATGATTGGAAGTGTTTAATTCAAACTAGGTAAAACTACTGCTGACGATGCGATCACTTAACACAGAATATGAAAGGTTTTTCTCCTGTATGGATTCAAGCGTGTGTGTTAAGAATACTTTTGTACAAAACGACTCAACGACTTTTCTTTTGTTGGTATTTTTTTTTTCATGACAAACAACTTGTTGCAGTTGTCGACATTCCGATATTAACGATTATGATTTTCTGTCATTCGTGCACGTCTCAGATATTTCCCTTGAAATTTCCCAAACTTTTCCGCTGGTGGCAGAATCCATCCGGTAGAATATTGTCTATTACACTAAATTTTACTTTGATAAGTTTGCGGAGTCCTAATGGTAACGTCGATCACCACGAACCACAATACATGCAAAAACGGGTAAGTTACTTACACACTATTTTGTTCCCTTGAAAATAAGCGCATTAATATACATGTTAATAATCAAATAAAGAAACACCCGAAACCTCCACATGTTCGCTATACATACACTTGCAAAAATCTTTACTTGCCCGATGTTCAGACAGTTTGCTGCACTGCTTACACACATATTGGTATCGTGTTGCCATGCGAACGTTGCTGTTATGCGAGACAGGAAATTATTGAACTAATTAAAACCACAAATCACATGATTGTATGAATTTCGTTCGTTTTTATATTTCACGTTCATTTGTGTCACGTTACTTTTTACTCCCTTCAATACCATTAATTCACCTTCTTGGTGCAATGTATTTATGCCAAATTGTATTTTAGTTTTTATTATTATTTCCATCGCACTAGCGCACGTTGATTTCTTATCGCAGCGCTCACTGCTTTTCCGCCTGCCACTCACATTACATCGTTGGGCCAATGAACGGTTCCAGTAAACGCCTCTCTTGTTTGGTTTTAGAGCCACACTGGTGATATAAACTGCATTGATGCAGGATTCAGGATACTTTTGTACTGTTTGTAACCATTGTTTGTTAGATTTTACAGTTTATTTTCTTGTTTTATGCAAGTATAGCAAAGTTAAACCGCGCTGCGTCCTGTAAACCTGGATATAAGCGTTGTTGCAAGATGCGAAAGTGTGCCCTTGTCATCATTCGTTTGCACTAGAGCAACTTAACTGTATTTTTTTCCACCAAACTTTTGTTGTATTTTTTTCAGTCTGTCACACTTCATGAGAGCATTATTGGTTGTATTTACTCACGCCTTTCAGTTGCAATATGTTGGTTCAAACTTGTGGTAATTAACACGAAGCAAAATTTGATTTTTATCAATTTGCTGGATAATATCAGACGAAAAAGTATTAAGTCTGTTTAGAGCATAACATGACTGAAACGAGAAAGTAGGCGCATGGATGTGACATGAGCATCTTTCGCAAGTTTCTTAAAGGCTTGTGGTCATTGTTAAAAATAGCGTCACGCATCACAGCCCAAGCTAGTTCGGAAGTGATTGGGATTTGGGTGAACTGGTGTCAGAAGGTTCGAAAGCTCGTATATTAGAAAATCGATTGTGTTTGAATTGTATATGGTTTGCGAGTAATTGATGGAAAGAATTATATAGACCAGGTCACATTTCATACATAATCCATAATAAGTTTTCAAACTTATGGATGTATTGTGGTCAGTATATTCTGGAAGCATGGTCTGTGGACATCCAGGCGTCAAACTGTGTGAAAACGGTGCAGCAAACTGTGTGAACAAAGGAAAAGAAATGCAGTAAGAGGCAAACAGAGTTTTTTCGGGGGTTTATTCACTGATTGATTGACTTGTGTAATGTTTAGTTGTTTCAGAAAAACCTCACAGATGTAAGATTTGCGAAAAATGCTTTAAGGCTGCTTGAGAATTCACACTAGAGAGAAGCAATTCAAATGTATATTTTGTACGAACGAGTACACACTTATAAGCCATTTAAACAAACACGTCCGAACTCACAGAGAAGAGAAACCTCACAGATGTAAGATTTGCGAAAAGTGCTATAAAAGTGCACAGGAATTAAAAGTCCACAGTCGCACTCATACTGGAGAAAAGCCATTCAAATGTACACTTTGTTCGAAAGCCTTCACCCAAAGCAGCAATTTAAGATCACACGTTCGAAGTCACACTGGAGAGAAGCCATTTAAATGCACATTTTGTTCCAAAATGTTCACCAAAAAAAGCAACTTAAGCACACACTTGTGAATTCACAGAGGAGAGAAGCCTCACAGATGTGAAATTTGCGATAAATGTTTTGGAACCGCAAGGCAAGTCGGAATCCACATGCGAACACACACTGGAGAAAGACCTTTCAAGTGTGTTTCGCTTCAAAGTTACTTTAAATGTACATGTTCTTAGTCATGCTGTAGAGGAACAGTTTAAGTGCAACATATGTAAAAAAACTTTTTCCACTTGGAGCAATCTAACAACACATTCTTCAAATGCACACTGGAGAGAAGCCATTCGAATGCAAAACTTGTTCAAGAGCGTTCAAACAGAAATACAATTTAAAGGCGCACGTTCGAAATCACTCAGGGAAGAAGCCTTTTTGTTGCGATATTTGTGAAAAATTGTTTGCAATCCTTTCTCACGTCCAAATCCACAGACGAACCCATACTAGAGAGAAACCGTACAAGTGCACGATATGTTCAAAAGGATTCACGCAGAACAGCGGTGTACGGAGACATGCTCGAACACGCACTGGAGAGAAACCTTTCCGGTGCGAGAAACTGTTTACTACTGCGTATTGTATAAAACTCCACCGATCAAATCATATTACAAAGAGACTTCCGAGACCTTATCAGTGTAACAAAGCCTGTGGAAATTCTGGCGATTGAACTAAGACCATTTAACTCCACAACGGATGAAAACATTACAAGTGTATTCTTTGTTCCAACAGATTTGGTGATGTTCACTGTTGACGAAGAAATATTGTAATCCTCTCAATATTGGATGACATTAGTATTGCTAAATTTTCTTATATTTAGTTCTAAAATCTTTGGTTGTTCAGAAATACTTTTTAATTTTAGGTGCTATTGATTATTTGAATCATACCGACGCACAAAGATGACAAAACCACTATGTTTTCGTTATTTCGGGGTTTTTGTTCCGCGAATGTGTAAATACATACGTGAAAAATGCAATCCGAAAGTTTAGTAAAACATTTTTTTGACTGAAATATTTGTTACAATGAGTGTAGAAAAAAGCTGTTGACATAACGCGCCTAAATTGATAATTTAGTCAAAACTACAGGAAACTGTTTGCAGTGAATGAAATCTGAATCTTGACAACAAAGGTAACCAGTCCGTTGTGAGTTCATCCTTCCCTCGAATGCAATTACCTTATATAGCGTAAGATTAGTCAAAAATTATAAAACTTGCCAGTTATGTTGCACTGATGAGACCTACCAGGTTGTGTCTATTGCGTGAAATCAATGGTTTGTCTCCAGTGTGGTTGCACCTAGTTTTTTCGCCTTTGACGTCACCAGAAACGTCATTGTTGCGTCTGTCATTGAAATAGTAACAGTAAAGTTTCCTGAAACATGATTGGCAGTATTGCCCTCCTTTGTAGGTCCTTACATGGCGATCTCAACCCACATCGAGATCACTATGGTTTGCAGGCGGTACCTCCACCAAGCAGGTTGGGTATTTTGTGGCCAAGATACAAGTGAAACCGCACAAGCTAAGTCGTTAGAGCGTTGGACCTGATTAGGCCAGGGTTATAAATTCAAACCTTACCCGAAGCTTGTTTTTTCAGATCTTGCTCCGACTTGTCGGGAAAAAAATTCTAATCTGGCTAGGCTGCATATTCCAATATTTCTCACATTATTACGTCTATAATACACAAGATACATGACGGTGCATTCAAAAATAATGGTAAAACTTTTCCCTAATCTCAACTTTAATTGCATTTCTTGCACTAAAAAAAGTGTTCAAAAAAGTAGAAGTACTTAGTGCTCCTCGTTCCTTTGTTCACACAGTTTTCTGCACAACAATTACATAGGTTGGTTTCTTGTTGGCCACAATTCTAAGCATTCGCGTAAACGATTGATTTTGGTTTTGTATGACTTCTCATTATCCCTTGCGACGTTTCCCCCAACAAAATTTACGAGCAGTGATATAAACTATAAACTACACTGATGCTGGATTCAGTAGACTTTTGTACTGTTGTTAAACGTTAATCATTCTTTGTTAGATTTTACAGTTTATTTTCTTGTTTTATGCAAGTATAGCAAAGTTAAACCGCGCTGCGTCCTGTAAACCTGGACATAAGCGTTGTTGCCAGATGAGAACGTGTGCCTTTGTTATTAACCGTTTGCACTAGAGCAACTTAACTGTATTTTGTTCGCCAAACTTTTTTTGTATTTGTTTTCAGTCTGTCACACTTCATGACAGCATTATTCGTTGTATTTACTCATGCGTTAACAGTTGAATAATGTTGATTCAAACTTGTGGCAATTCAACACAAAGCAAAATATGCTTTTTATCAATTTGCTGGGTTATATTAGACGAAAACGTCTTAAGTCTGATAATTCTAAAGCATAACATGACTGAAACGTGAGAAAGTAGGCATATGGATGTGACATGAGCGTCAAGGACGGCTTGGAGGCAGTTTTTTTCCGTCATTGTTAGAAGCGTCACGCATCACAGCCCAAGCAAGTTCGGAAGTGATTGGGATTTGGGTGAACTGGTGTCAGTAAGTTCGAAAGCTGGTATGTTGTGTTTGAGTTGTATATGGTTTGCTAGTAATTGATTTGATGGAAAGAATTATATAGATCTGCTCACGTTTCATACATAATCCATAATAAGTTTTCTAAATTATGGATGTATTGTGATGGGTAAATTCTGACAACATGGACTGTGGACAACCAGACATCAAACTGTATGAAAACGGTGCTGCAAACTGTGTCAACAAAGGAACAGAGATGCATTACGAAGCAAACAGAGGATTTTAAAGCGTTTATTATTGATTGACTTGTGTAATGTTTAGTTGTTTCCAGTATAGCATTAACTCAAAGAAAAATCGGCAAAAGGCATATGGAACAAAGTAACGAAATTTAGTATTGAACAAAAACAACGTAATTTAGTATTGAACAAAGTAACGAAATTTAGTATTGAACAAAAACAACGAAATTTAGTATTGAACAAAAGCAACGTAATTTAGTATTGAACAAAGTAACGAAATTTAGTATTGAACGAAAACAACGTAATTTAGTATTGAACAAAGTAACGAAATTTAGTATTGAACAAAAGCAACGTAATTTAGCATTGAACAAAGTAAATGAATTTAGTATTGAACAAAGCAACGAAAATCAAGCAGATAATCAAATGATGTGAAACTAACCATGTGAACAAAGAACCAATTTCCAGAGATGGTTGTCGACTGTGCATTTAACCGTGATGACAGGGTAGTTCCACTAATCTCAGGGTGCGTGTATAATCTCTCAAAGATAAGTGAAAACAAATGATGACGCCCTTGCTCATTATCCTCTTATGAGAGGGCTTTCATAATGTGATTGCTTTGTTTACGTCTTCTCGCCTCTGTCTGCCTGTCGACAGGATCAGAATATAACTCTCCACGAGTATTTTAAAACATGTGTTACATCAAATATGTGTCTATCCTGTACGAGTTTTTCTGTGCCATATGATTACCAGTTAGACTCTGAAGCGTGCACTTGTCAGTTTTCTTTGCAACATGCGTTATTCTGTGGCTCTTAATCTCCCAGCGGTTTTAAAGCATTTTTTGCATATGTTTCATCAGTAAGGCTTTTCTCCCATGTGAATTCTAACATGATCGGTTAGATGTACTTGTGGGGTTTCTCTCCAGTATGAATTCGAATGTGATTGGTTAGATTGCAACTCACGCTGAACCCTTTCGAACCAATTGTGCATTTGTATGGTTTTTCTCCGGTATGAGTTCGTCGGTGCATTTTTAATTCCTTTGCAGATTTGAAAAGTTTTTCGCAAATGTCACACTTAAAAGGCTTCTCTCCTGTGTGTATTCGAACGTGGCTACTAAACACATAGTGAACTTGGCAGTTTCTCTGCACTATGCGTTTTTCTGTGTTTTTTTTAAATCCCCTGTTGTTTTGAAGCATTTTTCGCACATGTCACATCTGTAAGGCTTTTCTCCAGTGTGTATTCCAACATGTGCGGTTAGATGTGATGACATGCGGAATGCTTGCGAACAACATCTGCATTTGTAGGGTTTCTCTTCAGTATGAGTTCTAACGTGTATGTTTAGACTAGAACTTTCGCGGAACTCTTTTGAACAAATTTCACATTTGAAGGGTTTCTCTCCAGTATGAATTCGAACGTGTCTCTTTAAATAGTCTTTACTTGCGAATGATTTGAAACAAAATTTGCACTCGAAAGGTTTCTCTCCAGTGTGTATTCGAACGTGTCTTCTTAGATTGCTCGAGTTGCTGAAATCTTTTGAACACAACGTGCACTTGAAAGGTTTTTCTCCGGTATGAATTCGTTTGTGGAGTTTGACTTCACCTGGGGTTGTGAACATTTTTTCGCAAATTTCGCATCTGAAAGGCTTTTCTCCAGTATGTATTCGAACGTGTACTTTTAGATCGCCACTAGACCTGAAGCTTTTTGAACAAATCGTGCACTTGTATGGTTTCTCCCCTGTATGAATTCGCCTGTGCATTTGGATTTCTCCTGAAGTTTTGAAGCACTTTTCGCAAATTTCACATCTGAAAGGCTTTTCTCCAGTATGTATTCGAACGTGTACTTTTAGATCGCCACTAGACCTGAAGCTTTTTGAACAAATCGTGCACTTGTATGGTTTCTCCCCTGTATGAATTCGCCTGTGCATTTGGATTTCTCCTGCGGTTTTAAAGCACTTTTCGCAAATTTCACATCTGAAAGGCTTTTCTCCATTATGTATTCGAACGTGTTTGACTAAATTGCCTTTTAAGGTAAACAATTTTGAACAAAATGAACATTTGAAAGATTTGTCTTTTTTCTGTTTCTGTACCAGTGTGTCTTGATCCTTTTCCATGACGTCAATTTTATTTTAATAATTCAATGCCAAAGTTGCAAGCGTGTCTAAAAAGCGTTGTTAAGGTTGAAATACAGTAAATTCTTTATTAAAACCCTGTTATGTTGCCACTCAAAAAAAATATATTACAAGCCTCTTTTGCCAAAGCGGATATTTTAATTAAACATTTGAACAAAAAACAGGTATCTAACAAACTAAACTTGGCATTGGCAAATTTACAAGCAACTATAAAGAATGTCAAAATTTTATGTCACAATATTCTTAATCTGGCTATTTGTGATCAATGTTCATGATATGTGTAAATGTTCTATGTCCATAATACATAAGCATGTTTTTTTCGCATGCAAGAATTTGTTGCAGCAATACAACAGACAGACCAAAAAATAATTTGTTAATACCCATTAATGCAAGAAGTTTGCTTCATAATCTGGACATACTAGAAGCCTTTGCTAATACATGCAGTAAACTACTTCATGTAATTAAATTGTGTAAAACAAATTGCATCAAACACAGCAACCAGCACCTCTTAAAATAAATACTATTTCCTCAGAGAAAACTCCTCAACACATGCTGGAACTGTGGGCACACATATATATTAAAAGACTACTGGCTTATCATCAAAATGACTCACAATCTCAAACCCAAAACCATAGGATAAACCGTATTTACTAAAAATACTTTCAAATTTAACACAAAATTTCGATTGAAAACAGAACCAACATTATTGAAAACAATTTAGATATACAGAATTAATTTGCAACCTTTATCCATTTGTTTCAAAACACTTTTGAAGAGCAAACTCTATATATACAGTCCAATACAGAAGGTGCTTTGGATTACCAAAGGCATCCTAATAAACAATGAAAGTCAAAAACAAACAAGAACAAACACAGAAAACTTATTCAAAAAGAAAATATCGTGATCAACTTAAACAATATTCAAATAAACAAAATTAGTTGTTAGAGCAGCCAAGCAAAATCATTACAAAAACTTATTTAATGTTAACAAGGCAAATCCAAAGCAAACACGGAAACTTATCAACAAAATAACCACAAGTAACACCACAAACAAAACACCCACATCACAAATTTCGACACCAAAAAGCACAGTTAAAGATCCAACACACATTGCAAGCAAAATTAACATCTTTTTCACCAACAAGGGGAAAAAATATGGCACTACTTGTTCTACCATCTGCCACACAACCAATACACTACCTCACAAACAGTCCATCAGCATACCTTTTGTGCACTGCGCAAATATAATTTTTGCATTGCACAATTAGATATATATAAATTAACAGATTCATATGACATTCCTATCAAACTAGTCAAATTAACAACACCAGTTGTTACACCAATCATTTGCCTATTGCTAAATTGCTGTATTTAAGACTAATATCATTAATACCAATATTACTTAATATATAGGAAAAAACTGTATTATACATAAAAGAATGATGAACTACGAAAATTTGACATTGTCACCAATTTTCTAAATAGATTCAGGCCTAGACATTCTATTGACTTATCCAAAGCAAAATTCAATGATCACATATCTCGCCAATTTGTTAGACCAACAACAGAAAACATGTGCAATATTTCTTGACCTTCACAAAGCTCAGTCAACCATGACATCATGCTACAAAAACTAGAATTTTATAGTTGGGGTGGTAACACAAACACCTTCCTTAAGAGGTACCTCAAAGCCCGACAGCAATACACAAAAATTGCCAAATCTCACTCAAATGTTTCCCATGCGGTTTGTGGCGTACCTCAGAGATTACTTTTGGGACCCCTTTTCTTTCTTTTATATTTATGATTGATCTTATGGGCTTCTAGAATGGGATAGTGCTGGTAATCAATGCTACATGGTGAAGCAGTTATGCAGATTTGTGCACTGCGCTTAATAACCAATAGTACTTTTAGCCAAAGCTATGATTATCACCAAAGCTATGATTATCAACCAAAGTCCATAATTTGAAATACTTTAAGCCTAATATTTCAGTCACGAAAATCCTGCACCATCAACACCAAGCTTATCTCAAAAATAAATTGGCGTATGTAGGGGGTCCACCCTTTTATAAATGATTTTGTCCGCTTAAATAGCTTTTTAACGCTATGTTAATTAGTTTTTTGCCAAAACTAAGTTTCTGCGACATTCCCTTCATGCTTACCAACTATTGTACACTCTGATAGTTGTTTAGCGCCCAAGGCGCTGAAAACATAGATTGTGGCGACCGAACTGCAGTGTTCGCCTGTGCGTTGAAGCATGATATTGCCTTTTTTGGTGTCGCAGTTGCCACCTCTTATACTCGTATTTTTGTGTTGCTCGTTCTTCTGACTCTCGCAACAAACCATCAACCGCTTTAGGATTAACGTTTTGGTGATTTTTGAGAGAAATACTTGTATTTGGTTGTGAATGAGCCCAATTGCCAAGGAGAGGCTTTTCTTATAAAATGTTAAAACCAATTAAATCTGGCGTAAAGTGTATAGTTGTTACGTCACAAATAAATATTTGTCGTCGATTTAAATAGGGATAATATTTCGTTATTGCTTAGTGTTACTTTTGCATGTTCAAGTAACATGAACATTGGACATTTACACATATCATGTACATTGATCACAATTACGCAAATTACGTCTTTAAAGTTCGGGACCTCTCAAATTCGGACAGTACTGCAGTAAAATAGGATGCGCATTCGTTGGTGACGTCATCTCCTAATCTCTGGCAGAATTGTGCTTTTGCAAATCTCCCACCCTATTCTCACGCGATGTTCGTTGTTATGTTTGATTGACATGTGGCCAGTAACTGACCAGTCTTTGTTTGCAGAAGGTTCGCTTCTCACGTAATTGTTGTAATGCATCACTTGTTCTGGTTTGGTTTTCAAGTACTTGATTTGTGAAGAGATGGGATGCTGTCCATCAGATAACATAATAGCTTTTGTCGTGGTAACTTCGAACCGACTTTTTCGTTGTGGTGACTTTTATCGTAGTGTATATATGTGCATGCTTCCTTGACTAACTCAGTCACAGTCTCTGACTCAGTCTAACTCGGTCTACGTCTAATTCAACTATGTTTTGCTTGTAATCAGTTTACCTCATGATCTCGTAACTTGTAATTTCGATTCGATATACTCAACCAATATAATCGCGTATCCTTAATCTAATAGATGGTAAAGTAATTTTTTATCAGGTTTGCAATTAAAAGCAGGTCAGGAACACAACGGTTAGAACTCACGAGTGGCCTTATGTCAAATGATTTAGTCAAATAGGGTTTCGTTATCAAGGGTTAATTAATCTTGTTAACATCCAACGTTAAGTTAATAACATTTGGTATATAGGTCGCAACACTTAGATTTTGTGGTGTGTTTTTTTAGACACACTTGTGATTGTCTGTGCGAAATATTAAGTCTGTTCGACATCTCCTGCAGGGTGACGGAGAATTGTACACTTCGTGACATATTTACCGCCAACGGCGCTAAAACGCGCCATGCTATGTATACATTTTTTCTTATATTGCTATTCGACACCCTTATGGTTGATCGTACGTTATTTCAAGCTTTTTATAGGTTTGTTTTATTGAAAAATCAATGCGCACATGTATTTCTTCGTTGATATTGCGCCTTTCGTCGCCTGTCCGATGCCTATAGGAGAACCGCGTATGTGTGACGTCACAGATACACAATTTTGGGCGTGATTTGGGGAATCCTGTAATCAAAACTATTATAGTTTATCGACAATGTTTTGATAAAAAATACGCCTAGCCGTTCTCATGCGTTAGTTACCAAACTACGACATCGACACACACGATAATATTTCTCAAGATGTTCGTGACGCAATAAAAAATCAACGTCCCGTTCCTGCCCATGCAAGCCCAATTCATACTATAACTACTTTTGTGCACTGAATGTCATCATTTCTGTCACAATAAAACAACAAATGAAACGAACACATTCGTACTCTTTGAACAATGATTCCAATCTATACTGAACTTCGCTTATCGGCGTTGCAAGCAGTAAAAAAGTTTCGGTTTCGGCCCAATATGGCAAAAATATTCGACCGAAACCGAATAATTACAAAAACCTTACATTCGGTCGAATAAATTTGGCGAACCAAGCTTTCGGTGTATCCCTAATACTAACCACAAATATTTTCTTCCACGTGCATCAAAGGAATTGGGCATAAAATCGAATTACAAATGCGTACAAATTCCTGCTTGATTCATCTGCCAACTTAACGTAACTAGAGACAACAACACGTGGGCTATAAGTAAACACCGCAATGATCGTTATGGTTCAATCACTTTTATCATTTCGGCGAAATATTTTTTTTTTCAACGTTTATAATTTCACGCACCAATGAACTCAGATTCAAAAAAACAAAACTTATTTTTAAAAAATCAAAACTTATACCAAGTTTATCGGCATGCTCCAGGCAAGCTCTGTGCAAAATTTAAAAAATCAACGGCCCGTAATAGTTTCAAATGTTTGCTTGTACAAGAGACCTTGTCGCAAACAACTCGGTTTGTAACAAAATAAGTAAAATAAAAACAACAACTATTACGAATGTTTCAGGACTGCTCTAAAAATAACGGCAGTTGGCTGCTCAAATGACTTGGGTTTACTCGTACTTTCACTCAGAAATTAAAGTCTTAAGGTACCTGAAATAGCAAACACAAAAGTCGGCTCATATTATGCACAAACATTACTTCGTTCAATTTCCGTTCTTTATGAGGTTTTCATTACCATCATTCAAACACTCCCATTTCACCAAACATGTCGATGGGAAACAACTGCATTCCAATGATGAAAACTTCATTTCTTTATATACGCTTCAGCACCACGGACCCAAAATTTGGAATGCAATAACACAAAACTGCTAGAATTCTTCGAAGTAATGCAGTACAACCAATAAACTATGAACTGATGTTAGTAAACAATTCACATGTTCCTTATTCCCTAGTTTGTGCACTGGTACACTTTCCAAAATCAAGCACCACTAAATATCACGGAGATGAAATTCCGCTGTGGATAACGTGACTTCCCTCCGATTTAGATGACATGGATATCGAGATGGACAAAGGAGAGGAGTTAGAATATCGTCAAATATTGGCAGCAAATGTTTGTTTTAATTTTCGTAACCACACATTATATTGTAGATCTACATTGTTCTTCTCGCTGTAGCTGTAACGTTCATAGTCCACGTTGTGCATATATCTGACCACAACGCAAACGAAGCAAATTTCCAAGTATCCCGAACGTGTAGGGAATTGCTTCGTTTGCGTTGTGGTCAGATATATGCACAACGTGGACTATGAACGTTTCTGAGTGAAAGTACGAGTAAACCCAAGTCATTTGAGCAGCCAACTGCCGTTATTTTTAGAGCAGTCCTGAAACATTCGTAATAGTTGTTGTTTTTATTTTACTTATTTTGTTACAAACCGAGTTGTTGGCGACAAGGTCTCTTGTACAAGCAAACATTTGAAACTATTACGGGCCGTTGGGTTTTTTGAATTTTGCACAGAGCTTGCCTGAAGCATGCTGATGAACTTGGTATAAGTTTTGTTTTTGATATACCGTTTGAATCTGAGTGCATTGGTGCGTGAAATTATAAACGTTGAAAAAAAAATATATTTCGCCGAAATGACAAAAGTGATTGAACCATAACGATCATAGGGTGTTTACTTATAGCCCACGTGTTGCTGTCTCTAGTTACGTTAAGTTGGCAGATGAATCAAGCAGGAATTTGTACGCATTTGTAATTCCATTTTATGCCCAATTCGATTTAATGCACGTGGAAGAAAATATTTGTGGTTAGTATTAGGGATACACCGAAAGCTCGGTTTGCCAAATTTATTCGACCGAATGTAAGGTTTTTGTAATTATTCGGTTTCGGTCGAATATTTTTGCCATATTGGGCCGAAACCGAAACTTTTTTACTGCTTGCAACGCCGATAAGCAAAGTTCAGTATAGATTGGAATCATTGTTCAAAGAGTACGAATGTGTTCGTTTTGTTTGTTTTTTTTGTGTGACAGAAATGATGACATTCAGTGCACAAAAGTAGTTATAGTATGAATTGGGCTTGCATGGGCATGAACGGGGCGTTGATTTTTTATTGCGTCTCGAACATCTTGAGAAATATTATCGTGTGTGTCGATGTCGTAGTTTGGTAACTAACGCATGAGAACGGCTGGGCGTATTTTTTATCAAAACATTGTCGATAAACTATAATAGTTTTGATTACAGGATTCCCCAAATCACGCCCAAAATTGTGTTCTCCTTTTGGCATCGGACTGGCGACGCAAAGCGCAATATCAACGAAGAAATACATGTGCGCATTGATTTTTCAATAAAACAAACCTATAAAAAGCTTGAAATAACGTACGATCAACCACAAGAGTGTCGAATAGCAATATAACGAAAAATGTAAACAGTGCATAGCGCGTTTTAGCGCCGTTGGCGCTAAATATGTCACGAAGTGTACAATTCTCCGTCACCCTGCAGGAGATGTCGAACAGACTTAATATTTGCACAGACAATCACAAATGTGTCTAAAAAAAACATACCACAAAAACTAAGTGTTGCGACCTGTATGCCAAATGTTATTAACTTAACGTTGGATGTTAACAAGATTAATTAACCATTGATAACGAAACCCTATTTGATTAAATCATTTGACATAAGGCCACTCGTGAGTTCTAACCGTTGTGTTCCTGACCTGCTTTTAATTGCAAACCTGATAAAAAATTACTTTACCATATATTAGATTAAGGATACATGATTATATTGGTTGAGTATATAGAATCGAAATTACAAGTTACGAGATCACGAGACAAACTGATTACAAACAAAGCTTAGTTGAATTAGACGTAGACCGAGTTAGACTGAGTCAGAGACTGTGACTGAGTTAGTCAAGGAAGCATGTACATATATACACTACAATAAAAGTCACCACAACGAAAAAGTCGGTTCGAAATTCCCACGACAAAAGCTATTATGTTATCTGATGGACATCAGCCCATCTCTCCACAAAACAAGTACTTGAAAACCAAACCAGAACAAGTGATGCATTACAACAATTACGTGAGAAGCGAACCCTCTGCAAAAAATGACTGGGCAGTTCGGGTAGAGAACGCGTGCAAGCACAAAGACTGGTCAGTTACTGGCCACATGTCAATCAAACAAAACAACGAACATCGCGTGAGAATAGCGTGGGAGATTTGCAAAAGCACAATTCTACCAGAGATCAGGAAATGAGGTCACCAACGAATGCGCATGCCTATTTTACCTACGTAACGGTTCGGAACGATATTTTTTTTGTAACATAATTTTGGTTAGCATTGGTAACGGTTCCTAACGACCATTTGGTGTTACAATTTTTGTTCGCAACATAATTTTTTAATTCGAGTCTCAACATTGGAAAGTCGTCAGATGGAGGTAGAGGTCCATATATTTTGGCGTTGAAAATCCCACACTTGAATTGATTTGATATGTTAATTAGTTTGGAATTCTCAAGTCTGTATTTAAGCAATAAATTTACATGAAGTGAAGAGATTTATTGAATATGAAGTTACATAGAAAAGAAATAAACTACAGTGATGAACAACGTTGTTGCAACAAGGCACAGCTGTTAGAGCATACAGTGATAAAAATAAATGAATATTATTTACAAAAATAATGGAAGTGAACACTGAACAATGAAAACATTGCGTGTAGCTTCTATGAGTCTCTTATAAACCTCTTAAGTATCAAGGTTGCGTAAGTTCTTCCGGGGTCTAGTGCAAGTCCGACCATTAGTGACAACAAATCTTTTTGTTTTAACGTCTCTATGTTTGAACACTGAATGCATAGCTGGTGGTACTGCAGGTAGTGTGATGTAAACCGCCATTGAAGTTTTGGTAACTGTTTTGAGGGAGTGACAATGTTCCCGCAATTGCATTACAAAGCCGCATGTGTGAAGATGTTTTGATAAGACTTTTTCCCGTGTTCCATCATAGGGGGGAGTTTTTGTTTGACAGGGACACTCTATCTTAAATAATGCCCTAGAGACTTATCCACTTATCAAATGTCCACATGGTATTTACGAAAACACTGCCTTTTTCTCACTACAACACACGTCACGTGGCTTCCAGTTTGTACGATAACGCTTTCGTCTTTCTTACCATTCTATTGTATTTGATTCAATTCTATTCCATGCTATGCTATTTTGAACAAGACTAATTCTGATTTCGATTCGATCAATATAATTACAATTATTCTGCCTGTCTGCATCTCAGCCGAGAGCGCAGGTGAACAGACAATTCAGTGGCAACTAGCCAGCAAGTCAGCCGACCTTCATTGAGACTCATCGCGGTAGAATTACCGACACAAATTGTCAGGAAAGCCGAGTACTCTGCAGTACTGAATTTTTCAATATCAGATTTTGAACTGCTCCGCGAGTCCAATTAAATCTATTGATCTCGTCATGACGTTTTGTTTGTCGATTTGCTTCTTCATACAATAAAGATAAATAGGTCAAAAGGCCGCAAAGTAATACACGCGACGAAAGAAACTGGCCCAGTGTGAATTTAATCAATCAAACTCCGCGGCAAATGGGAGATTACAAAAGCTGTAAAACTTCATATGTTTGTGATGAAATGAGCTTATACTTTACTATTATACTTCAAATTACAGCTACATTAATTTTCAAGATAATTTTCACAGCTTAGTCGGTTCGAAAAATGCACCCTATCAACCTCTTACAACTAAACTGCACGATTGCAAAAATCTATCGCGCATAGAGAAGTTGTCGCGTAAAATATTGTAACTTCCAATATGAGATGTAACTACACTCAAATAATGTAACCACCATGCAACTACAAGGAATAATAGAGCATATTAAGTTTCGCACAAGTACGAATGCTTTAAAGCTGAAATTCAAAAGGAAATTTGCACGACCAAATATGACAAAATTTTGTTCCAAATAACACTCTTCGTAACAAAATTTTGGTCCAGCTAACACATTTCGTAACGAAATTTTGTTTCAGCTAACACTTTTCGTGACAAAATTTTGTTCCTATGTAACAAAATTGAAATTTCGTAAACGAATTTTGTAACAAAATTTCTCAGACAAACATTCGACACCAGGTTGTGGTTAAGAGTTGTACGTAAAGTTTATACACCACGATACCCCGCTAGGCTACGAAAGTACCATTACAAGTCATTGAGATTTTAAAAACATCCACATGGAATGACTTACTCAAAAAAGTAACAATGTGGATGGAAGCAAAGAGTTAAGGGGTGAAAGGTCGAGTCAAAACTGCAACGGATTTGAAATTCGTTTACAGCGTCTGCACCATACGGAATCCAGTTTTAAAATTTATACTAATCAATTACCAACCATTGCTCTAACTGTTTCCTCACATTCAATGCAGTAATATTTCATGCAATGGCATGATTGGGAGGATCACCTCACTATCACTGCATTAGTAGCCTATATTTAAATATACAGATATGAGTGACGATTGGTTGATGCTATGGCGGCTGTAAGATGCGGCGGTATTAACAAAGAGTTGCCTACCTGCAATATAAACAATTTTAATTCAAGCGACTTGAAAATTTGCACACAAATGCTAGATGCCACTGCAAAACAAGTAAAGAAAACCAAACTTGACTATGTCCTCTAGTTTTTTATTTCTGCGCAAAAACGCATGTTACAAAGTGTGGTGGCGAAGGTCGGGCGGAATTAATTAATTTTGAGAGTTGAATCAAGCGACTTGAAGTTTTGCACACAAATACTAGATACCACTGCAAAACGAGTAATGAAAACCAAATTTGAATATGTCCTCTAGTTTTTTATTGCTGCGCAAGAACGTATGTTATAAACTGTGGTGGCGAAGGTCGGGCGGAATTAACTAATTTGTCTGCCTGTGATTTCAACATTTTTATATCAAGCGACTTGAAGTTTTGCACACAAATATTAGATGCCAGTACAAAACGAGCAGTGAAAACCAAATTGAAGTATGTACTTGATAACTAACATTTTTTCAAACAAAATTTTGTTCCAGCTAACACGTTTCGTAACAAAATTTTGTTCCAACTTACAATTTCCCGTAACAATATTTACTTACAACTATCGCTTTTTGTGAGCTAAATTTATTGAAAACCGATGATTGTTGTAACTTAAAGTTTGTTCCTAGCTAACATTTTACGCAACAAAATTTTGTTCCAGCTAACACTTTTCGTAACATAATTTTGGCCCAGCTAACAAGTTTCCTAACAAAATTTTGTTCCCACCAGCACTTTTCACAGCGAAATTTTGTTTCAACTAACACTTTTCGTAACATAATTTTGGCCCAGCTAACAAGTTTCCTAACAAAATTTTGTTCCCACCAGCACTTTTCACAACGAAATTTTGTTCCAGCTAACACTTTTCGTAACATAATTTTGGCCCAGCTAACAAGTTTCCTAACAAAATTTTGTTCCCACCAGCACTTTTCACAACGAAATTTTGTTCCAGCTAACACTTTTCGTAACATAATTTTGGCCCAGCTAACAAGTTTCCTAACAAAATTTTGTTCCCACCAGCACTTTTCACAACGAAATTTTGTTCCAGCTAACACTTTTCGTAACATAATTTTGGCCCAGCTAACAAGTTTCCTAACAAAATCTTGTTCCCACCAGCACTTTTCACAACGAAATTTTGTTTCAACTAACACTTTTCCATAACAAAAATTTCATACAGTTATCGCTTTTTGTGAGCTAAATTTATTTAAAACCGATGATTTTTGCAACTTAAAGTATGTTCCTAACCAATATTTCGAGTAACAAAATCTTGTTCCTACTAACGCTTTTTGTAACGAAATTTTGTTGTATCTAGCACTTTTCGTAGCAAAATTTAGTTCCAGCTAACACTTTTCGCAACAAAATTTTGTTCCAACCAGCACTTTTCCGTAACAAAATTTTGTTCCAACTAACGCTTTTTGAGAGCTAAATTTGTTTAAATCCGATGATTTTTGCAATTTAAAGTATGTTCCTAAACAATATTTCGAGTAACAAATTTTGTTCCAGCTAACGCTTTTCGAAACAAAAATGGGTTCCAAATAACACTTTTTGTAACAAAATTTTCTTCCAACTAACTCTTTTCGTAACAAAATTTTGTTCAAACTTACACTTTTTGCAGCAAAATTCTGTTTTAACTAACGCTGTTCGTAACGAAATTTTGTTCCATCTAGCACCTTTCGTAACAAAAATTTGTTCCAGCTAACGCTTTCCGTAACAAAAATTTCATACAGGTATCGCTTTTTGTGAGCTAAATTTATTTAAAACCGTTGATTTTTGCAATTTAAAGTATGTTTCTAACCAATATTTCGAGTAACAAAATTTTGTCCCCACTAACGCTTTTCGTGACGTAATTTTGTTCCATCTAGCACTTTTCGTAACAAAATTTTGTTCCATCTAGCACTGTTCGTAACAAAATTTTGTTTCAGCTAACACTTTTTCGTAACAAAAATTTCATACAGGTATCGCTTTTTGTGAGCTAAATTTATTTAAAACCGATGATTTTTGCAATTTAAAGTATGTTTCTAACCAATATTTCGAGTAACAAAATTTTGTCCCCACTGATGCTTTTCGTAACGTAATTTTGTTCTATCTAGCACTTTTCGTAACAAAATTTTGTTCCAGCTAACACTTTTCGCAACAAAATTTTGTTCCAAATAACACTTTCCGTATAAAACTTTTGTTCCAACTAACACTTTTCCATAACAAAATTTTCTTACAGGTATCGCTTTTTGTGAGCTAAATTTATTTAAAACCGATGATTTTTGCAACTTAAAATACGTTTCCAGCTAACGTTTCGAGTAACGAAATTTTGTTCCATCTAGCACTTTTCGTAACAAAATTTTGTTCCATCTAGCACTTTTCGTAACAAAATTTTGTTCCAACTAACATTTTTCGTAACAAAATTTTGTTCCCACTAACTCTTTTCGTAACAAAATTTTGTTCCAGCTAACACTATCCTTAACAAAATTTTGTTGCAACTATCACTTTTCGTAACAAAATTTTATTACAGTTATCGCTTTTTGTAAGCTAAATTTATTTAAAACCGATGATATTTGCAACTTAAAGTATGTTCTTAGCCAACATTTCAATTAACAAAATTTTGTTCCAACTAACACTATTCGTAAGAAAATTCTGTTCCAACTAACATTTCGTGTAACAAAATTTTGTTCCAGCTAACACTATCCGTAATAAAATTTTGTTTCAGCTGACACTTTTCGCAACAAAATTTCCTTCCAGCTGACATTTTTGTGAGTTAATGTTATTATTGCAACGATTTTTTGTAAGATAAATTTTGTTCCAGCTAACACTTTTTGTAGCCAAATTTTATTCCCACTAACATTTTTGTGACGTAAATTCTTCCAATAAACAGTTTTGTATCAAAATTGTGTTAAAGCTATCACTTTTGGTGACGAGATCCAATTGGTTTGTTTTCAGCATCTATGTACAAATTGAAGATACAAAATCTTGAGAAAATATTTAAAAAATTCTCTCTGTCGTCATCTAATGAAAAGAAATACGGTAACAAAATTTTTTTTACGGCCAATTTAACGATACTTTTCTGTTTAAAAAATTTTGTTACGACATACCAAAAATTTTTGTAACTTGTAACAAAATTCGAAACAAAATTTTTGTTCCGAAACGGAATTGTTCAATTTGGAACGAAATTTTGTTACTTGGAACGGTTTTGCTTTCAGAGTTAATGGAAAATTGCATTATGCCTTATTACCCTTTGAATTCTACAACAGAAAATGCACTCCCTTTGTCACCTCAGGTTTAGTGGTGGAAGCTGAATTTGCAAAGCTATTTTCGCAGACAGATGTTCTGTAAGATAATGCTTCAGTGTTATGTAAAATTGGGCACAAACAATATCTTGGTAGAAATATTTGGTAATGTTCATTCTTCTGTATTCCTATGTTGCTACCATTGCACTCATTATCAAAGGAAGTGTTTCGGCATTTCATCATGTTTTCTGCAGCCAGGAAATCTGAATGCAAAGGGCAAATACAATTGCCATGCAATATTTCCAAGGAATTGTAATTGTGAATCACTGTCACTGCTGGATTTCCTCTTTTCACCTCTTTTCTTGTAGGCTTTTTCATGCAAAGGTTTCTACTCATTGTTTTCAATCGGCTTTTAATATAACCCGATTTTTACACAGGGTCATAAAAATGTTCCTAAAAATATGCCTGGCTATTAAATAGTTATGCAAAAAGTAAATAATGCAAAAATACACTTACAAAGCCTTCACAACCACCGATTTTACTTTTGAAATTAGGAAAACTGTCAACAATTGCTTTGGCAAGCAGAAATTTTTACTCTGTTGATGGATATCTGCAGCAATAAAAACACTAGTCATACTAACAATTAGTTCTAACTCACTGTTTTTTTTGTCTCCACGCTTCACTGAATGATCAATCAGAACAAGCATTTTTTTGTTCGGGGTATTGAAATAACCATCTTGTTCCCATTGATCCAACATCTCTGCACCTCTTGTGTTATTTTGAAAACTAAAAAAAATATATTATATATGTTGTGTAAGCAGTGTTATATCAACTGATTAACAATAATTGTTGTATATACCGGATTCGTTGGTGCTGGCACAGTAGTAGTAGCTGGAGTTAATGCAATAATAAAACGGGAAATTGCTTTTCGTTGTCCTATTGTCTTTAATCCTACAGCAGCCAGCTCAAGTTTGATTTAGTTCCAATAATGTTTGACCATCTATTTGTTGCTCTAAAGGATCTATATAGGTATTAAATTGCAGAAATCCTGTCTTCAAGCATGTTAGCGACTGTTCCGGCACTTTTTCTGCAACGAATTTGATACCATTGCATAGAGAAGAATTGGAACTTACAAAAAAACGCAAATAAATGGGCAGTTAAACGATTTATTTTTCTGCAAAATCCGGTTCCATTTTTTTTGCCTTTTTACCAAATATTGACTAACCAGGGGGACAAATGGCCCTAGGGGGTAGCTAAACCATTATTTCAAAGGCTAATGTTGATCAAAATTTGTAGATATGGCATGAATCTTTCATAAAATCATGAACGATCGGATACTTAAACGATTCTATTTTCAACAAATACAGCCTGATTTTTTTGCTCCATTTTCAACATAATTTTCAGCAGCACCCACCTTCAAGTAACTACCTTATTAAAATAGCCCAAAACCCAACTAAAACTGCCCCAAACACCCTGAAATTCGCCATGACAACAGCATGCACATGTGTGTTCTTTCAACCGTAAAATTAACTTACTGGTTTGCTTTGTGATGTAAAATTTCTATTGTGACAGGGGTCTACACGGTGGGCATTTCCCAGCACCAAAACTTATTTACATAGAAATACCAATATGTGTCCTAAAGTAAATAACACAACAAAACATTAAAAATGTTTTGGATCCACAAAGTACAAATTCCCTCTGTAGTTGCAAGGTGACTTAAAATTGCAAGGAAATATGCTTTTAAGTTTATTATGTGAAATGCACACATATTTTTTGGGTAATATTTGTCTGACAGCATGTACATAATAATGAGAATCAAACCATTAGGTTTTATCAACAATAAAAAATACTTTATAATCTGGTGAAAGAAAAAATTGAACAATTTACCAAACAATGGTACATCATCAACCATATTATTACTACACAAAACATGATTATGCGTCATTGCTAAAGGTTAAATTTTATGCCACAAACACACTACTTAAACATTCTGATTTCTCCAATAATAAGTTTCCATATTTCAAATTAACCACATGCTCTATTGTACCATTGCCAACATTCAATTTGTCACCAAAATCAGAAAAATATGTCAAGTCGAGGCACTGACAAATTTGATTTTTGACAGCTAACGATTTTGTAATATTTTTGAAATTACAGATCATATGAGCATGTTTTTTAAATACATTATGTTTTGCTTCATATCTCATACATGATAATAAGGACAGGGTGCGATTATTTCTATACATGTTCTTTGTACAGGATGTGAGGTTCTGATATAAGGTCGTGTATCTGGGCAAGTTAATTGGCCTTTACTCACACTGTGGGAAAACACAATCTCCATTACTTTAAAGAGCAACAAAATTAATTTCAAGCGAAGGCTATCTTCTTTAAACAAATCTCTATGATAAGAGGAAGGTGACGTATCAAACACCATGTTTGGACAACTTTCTGTTTGAAAGAACTTTTTGTCACTTTATGCAAACTGTGGTCCGCAAAGTTTGGAGATGGTTTTTTCTTTATTTTCAATATTACCATAGTTAAAGGATGCCAAGCGGTTGTTAATTTCTGTGATTTATACAAATAAATCGCAGCTTTCACTGTGATTAATTTCTTGACTAACTGATGCAGAACCAATTTTATTTCTTTGGGGCAACCCCTTCCAGTATGTCATGCAATAAATAATTTTCAACTACGTTAAAATGTTTTGACTTTGACAAAGGGGATTTTTCCAAGACACCGCAATAAGGAAATTTGTTTTGAACAATAATGGATTCATGACTGCAGGTCATACTCATCATGAAATCAGACACTTTGAATTTAGTTTGAATATCTCTGCGTGTAGCATAACACAATCGACGCAAATAGGTAGCAGATGGTGACTGGAAACCCAAAATTGAATGGGCAGCCAGTGTGTCAGCATCAAGCATTGTGACAGGACCTTGGATAGAAAAACCGGTGTCGATTAAAAAACCATTCTCACTTTCTAACTCATTCAATTCCTCAATAAAAGGATGAAATTTTCGCAGATGGGCTAAATGATTGTAAAGTCGATTGAATGTTGAAAGACAATTGTTTTGCATATACTCTATATACTATTAATGTCTCACGGTGAAGAAGCCGAAGGTGTTTTGAATTTTTTTTTGATTTGCCGTGTAATAAATCCACACCCATACAGACAAGTTTAATTCTCAATATCCATTTGGCTAAGATTTGTCTATACTTTTTTTTCGACATTTTATTTTATAGTAAGCCTTATGGTGCAACTAGGATAACTTCTGTTAGCCTATACCAAAAGCAGTGATGGGATTCAGCCGGTTCGCACCGGTTCTACAGAACCGTTTCATGATGTTTTATGAGATCAGCGAACCGGTTAGCATTACTGGTTACTGTCAATATGACTTTTAACAAGACCCGCTGAAAAATATGATTTTTGTGATAGAACCAACTGACAAAAATTTTGAATCCCACTACTGACCACAAGAAGAACAAACAAGTTAGTTTTAGTTAATAGTAAAACAGTCTTACTTTGCATTGAATCTTCGATATTTTCGTCAATTAACTCTTGACAGTTCGGCAAGTTCATAATTTCTTCAATCGAAAGTGATGACACTTTTGAAACTGTCAAACTGTCCATTGTGATCAGGTATTCTATTAAACGAGCTTGTAACTGGTGAAATTTGAACAGCCAAAAACAATTTTTCGTTAACTTTAACATTACCAAGTGACGTTTATACAAGAGAAAAACTGCATGAAGTTCAGTATTTAATTACATTGGCACTTTTACCAACCAAACTTTACTTAACTCTCTAACTAGTCTACTCGCAATTGATACCGCCAATTTACTGAGACCATGCATGTGAATGACGAAAAAAATACAATTATATAGCCGCCCACCAGGCAACGACCAATCAGATCCAGGGTAGCCAGAATATTTTTTTTTGTTTAGAGACAAACAGGACGACAAAAAACGCCAAAACTAGTTTTCTTGAAGGAACCAGAACAGAGCCAATCGTTTAAATACTGTACGGTTGAATTTTCTGCTTCCCCTGACATATGTTAAATAAACTGTATTTACAGGCAAAGTACATTCGTGTGGTAGAGCAACGGATAACCTACATTCTTTGTTTATTTATGCTCTTGAATTATTTCCGTCTTTCTATGTGCATAGCAATGCCAGTGCTACGCAAACATTCAACAAACAGTCTTTCAAAACTCAATTATGACGTCACTATAGAAGTAGTCAAGTTCACGCTACCCAGCCATAGAGTTTGCAACGCTTCTGAACTAGCTTGGGCTGTGATGCGTGATGTTTTTTTCCTAAAAGAAGCATGCCGCGAACCTGCCCCGTCACAAACGAACGCGGCCAACTTCCGAACGCAAAACTAACAGGGAAGACGCCACCCAGCAAACAATTTGACGTAATTTCTACTTTCGGTCTAATCTACGTAGTGTCGGAATGTTTTTTTTGCGTAAATCTGTCGACGCGAAACTACGTCTTCAAAACGTTTTCAAAAACGCCAACCACATACGTAGAAATGACGTTCTGTACAGTAACGTTCAAAACCAACGTTGGCTGGACATTCGTAACAACGTTATGTTTACGTAGAAATGTCGACTCGAACAACGTTTTCCTGACGTAGCTGCTTACGTCGCGAAAGGAAATTTGTTTTACGTCTAATCTGACAACGATCTGACATTTTTGAAACGTTCCTTTCAACGCCAGATATGCCTTTCAAAAAATTTAGATTTTGTTAATTAATAGTTTTTGATTGCATACACAATAAGCACCACCTGCACGGTCCTGCAGTTTGTCGACATAAAATAATTTATTAAAATAATCCCAGCACAACAATACTATGCTAAATCCGTCAATATGAAGGCAGTGGTGTCCTATAATCCGCTTTTGGGTAGGGGTACTGCAAAAACAAAGCAAGAATATCACCAATCAATATAATTAAAGTTTTATACAGCAGTGTTACACACTAAGACACAGTTTTAAAGTTTACACAAAAACATACCCTTTAAAAGTCGCCACAACGCCTTTCTCTCCGCTTTGTCTTCTCGGTGCATGCTTAAAAAAACAACCCACTTCCTGTTAAATTCTTGGGGGCAGCATGTAGTTTTTCGGCAAGATCATGTAATAACAAATTTTTGTTACAATCAGTTTTGCTATTCTCATAAAAATGCAAATTTAACTTTAAAGTGCATTAAACAAGCCGTGACATGTACCGCAGTACCGGGACATAAAATGTTATACGCATAGCAAGTATTATATGGAAAAAAGATTTGTATACTCTATAATTATAATTTAACACCCTATAGTTGATTTAAACAATCCGCTACAAGTTTATTATTATATCCAGACAAAACCAACACCTACTTATTCATTTGTCCTGTGAGTGTTTTTTTTTTCACATTCCCAGAAGTACCGCCGAGAAAACAGAATATCTGAAAATCAGGTTTTGGTGCAAGATTTAAAAAACATGTCTTTGATAATTTTGGAACCAAAATAACTGTACATGAAATATGAAAAATAGCAATGTATACAATATACAACAATAAAGTTAAATTGCCTTTACTTTCTGTAGGTTCCTTGTCCTGCTTTTCAAAATGATTCTGTCATGGAACTTTTGAACTTAACAAACAAATAATTTCACACTAAAGCCATTTACAAACGATTAAGCTGCAAAACAACCCAAGTACATTAGAGGCCAACAACAAACTTAACATTTTCTAAATAGAACCAAACAAAATATATGTTGTAAGGGTATGCTATTATAGTATAATACTAGAATATCATCTGATGCAATTTCTGTTTCTGACATGTCAAAAGACTAGAGGATATAAGTTTGATTTCACTCGCAGCCAATATCAATAATATCCCTCCCGAGAGGAATCCAACGGTACTTTGAAAAACTTTCCCGCCAATCGGCTTCTCTCCCACAAGCCGCGGCAAGGCCAGATAGCGCCAAATTTTCTTTTACGAATATGTGAGGAATGCGGTGCGTTGACTTGCCGAACTGTGACCACACGCTGTGGCAAATCCATAAGGGACGAACTATAGCGAGGCCGGTGGACAGCCCCAATTAATCATAGTGTGTGGTGTCGCAAGGAATATAGAATTTGTCGAACTGTGTACGGGACCAATACTGCGCATATGACGTTAATATTTGCAAATCATCACTCTAAAAACAACTGACCTTGCCCCATTTCCTAAAAACAGATGTTTAGAAGCAACTATAAAACCACACAAAAGCCTTTCCATCACGTTTACGTTTTCTTTTACAATTTTGGAAAGACTTGTCCTTCACTATCCTGAGATGCGAATTATGCACAGTATTACAACACTCTGTTTTGAGTTGAATTACAAAAACCGCTTTCTTTTGAATGGCTTTTAAGATCGAAACGACTAAGCATTGCTACGTGCGCAGTCAATAGCCGAGCGCGACGGTCGTGCCTTGTTTTCAAACAAGTTGTCAGTCTCTCATTCGTTTGTTTCAACTTAAATCGAAATCAAATTTTACACATTATTAGAACACTCTATTTTGCAGAGTTTAACTGCAAAAACCTATGTGCAAAACGAATTCCGGACTTTCACTTTCATTTTTAATGTAACCGCTCTCTGTAATGGGAATGCCCATGTTTTAGGTGTTTGTTTGATTTCAAATAAAGTAAATTTAGCAGTTTTATGAAATCCAATCCTGAAAAGTTTCCAATTGCACTGGAATTGACGCGAAGGGAGTCCGTCGACGTTGAGCAAAGGAATATCTGAAGCGTAAACAATTGTCAGATTTTGACTGATAATACCTTTTTCCCATGTGAAACGTTTGCGGCCAAGATTTAATGGCTGCATCAACGGGGGATAATGCGCCAAGAGTTTAAGCGAATGCGAAAATGATTTTTGTTCTTAACCCAGATAGTTTGTTTGTAATTTAACTTTCTGAACGATGAATCAAAAGCGTGTTAATAACGATGTCTAGCCCACTTCGCCTGAAATATTAACGATATTTTACAACACTCTTATCTGGCCTATCTTGTCAATAATAATATCCTGCTAAAATACTCACAATTATATTTTTTTAAATATATCAAATTAACATCTTCTCTTCGTTTTACGGAACGTGAGATTACAGGAACTAGCAGAAAGGGGCAAAATGAGAAAATATCCAAATTTAGGGAATTTGGCGCCGAAAGCGCCAATCTGGCAACCCTGATCGGATCTTCGTGTTTGACAAGTTGAGCGCATAAATCAAAATAAAATAGTGGCGCGAAAATTGTGAACAAAGGCGGCAGGTCTCTAGGGAGTTACGTATGCCGCGCCTCAACGTTCACTTCACACACGTCAACAGCGAAAGGTTCAAAATCACTCCCCATCTTTTGAAACTTTTTGATGTTTTATGGAATGTTGTTCCATTTCTGCACGCCTTTAGAGTGGTGAAAAAAGCACTAATCGACGCCCCAGGCATGAACATCAACAATAGTTTATGCATTAAATAGTTACGGATTTTTCTGTTGGTGGTCTAACAAATTGTTCAGATATGTGATCATAGATTTGTGCTTTGACTAAGTCAGTAGAATATCCATGCCTGCATCTATTTTGAAAATTGGTGACAATGTCAAAGTTTCGCAGTCCATCTTCCATAATTTTTTCTAATGCATAAAGAAAAATTGGTATTAACGATATTGGTCTGTAATAAGTCCTCCTCAAATAATGGTATTACTTTTGTTATTTTTAAACATTTGGGACAGGTTGCTGCTTAAATACAGCAATTTAGTAATAGGCAAACGATTAGTGTAACAACTAGTGTTTCTAATTTGAATAGTTTAATAGGAATGTCATATGGATGTGTTGACTTCTTTATTTCCAATTGTGCAATAGTGTGAAAAATTGTATTTCTACAGTGCAGAAAAAGAAGGATGCTGATGGACTGTTTGTGAGGTAGTCTATTGGTTGTGTGGCAGATGGTAGAACAAGTAGTGCCATTTTGTTTCCCTTGTTGGTTGAAAAAATGAAAAAAAATTCCTTTTAATGTGTGTTGGATCTTTAACTGTGCTTTTTGATGTGGTAAGTGATATTGGTGTTTTCTTTGTGGTGTTACTTGTGGTTATTTTGTTGATAAGTTTCCATGTTTGCTTTGGATTTGCCTTGTTAACATTAAATAAGTTTTTGTGATGATTTTGCTTGGCTGCTCTAACAACTAATTTTTTTTATTTGATTATGGTTTAAGTTGATCACGAGATTTTCTTTTTGAATAAGTTTTCTGTGTTTGTTCTTGTTTGTTTTTGTGTTTAATTGCCTTGAGTTTACCTTTGGTCATTCAAAGCTATGTCGTGTACGTTCTGTGTTGGACTGTATATATTTTTGCAGTATATACATAATGTTTTGGAAAATTTAGATAAAGGTTGCAAATTGATCCTAAATGTCTAATTTGTTTTAAATAATGTTGGTTCTGTTTTCAATCAAAATTTTGTGTCAAATTTAAGTATTTTTATTTTTTTAGTATTTTTTTTTTTATGATTTTGGGTTCAAATGAGCATGTGAGCAATAGCAAATGGTCTGATATGTTGAATTTAGTGAACCACATGGAATGGCATTTGAAAAATTGTTGTAAAAATATGATCTATAACGAATGTAGGCCCTATCATTAATTTGTATTCCTGTATGATTTTTTTTTTGATTTGATTTGTATGTGTGGTGTTTTTTAAATGTCAATGTTAAAGTCTCTAAGAATATAAATGTTGTGTTTTTATTGTTCAGAGAGTAAATAATATGTTATAAATTTAAAGTGAAAACTGTTATGTGGTAATCCGAGTGGCTGTGGATTATTCCAATTACCATTGTTTTCTTTTTTTTTTCGTTCAACTTTAATCCACAAATTTTTGCAACGAGGTATATGTATCAATTTTTATGCCTGTCATTTTTACCATAAGCCAGTAGTCTTTTAATATATGCCCACTGTACCACTACCAGCATATGTTAAGGAGTTTTCTCTGAGGAAATCATATTTATTTGAAGAGATGTTGGTTGCCGTGTTTTATGTAATTTTTTTTTAGAAATTTTAATTATATGAGGTAGTGTACTGCATGCATTAGTAAAGGCTTCTAGCATGGCCAGATTATGAAGCAAACTTCTTGTATTAATGGGTTATTACAAATTTCTATTTAGTCTGTCTGTTGTATTGCTGCAACAAATTCTTGCATACAATAAAAACATGTTTACGTAACATGGACATTGGACATATCATGAACATTGATCACAAATAGCCAGATTACATTATTAAAGTTCGGGACCTCTCTCAAATTCGGATTGTAAATAGGGATGCGCATTCGTTGGTGAACTAATACCTTGATTTATGGTAGAATTGTGTTCTCTGCACATGTGGTCATCAACTGACTAGTTTTTGTGCTCGCACGTGATCTCTACGCGAACCGTCCAGTCATTGTTTGGGGAGGGTTCTCTTCTCACGTAATTGTTGTAATGCATCACTTGTTCCGTTTTAGTTTTTCAAGTATTTGTTTTGTGACGAGAATAGCCTACTTGATATATGAACATTGGTAGTGAGTGGGATATACTGATATAACTTTTGTTGATGATCACTTCCGGTTCCACTTGATTTTGCAATGGAGATAACAATGTCTTTTAAACTCTAGACAATCAAGCCTCCCATACTGTTCCTATCAGAACAGACAGCCATTCGAATCGTTAATTGTTTGATGTTTTCCTTTAGTTCCATATTTTATTTTTAGTTCTTTTTGAGTTTGATTCAGTTTTTTTCCAGAGTTTAAAATTTTTGTTTCATGAAATTTTGACATTCTTTAATTGCATGTAAATCTGCAAATGCTAAGTCTGGTTCGTTAAGTATCTGATTTTTTTTCTGCTGCTTAATTAAAATATCAACTTTTGCAGAGGAGGCTTGTTCCAGTTTCTGTTTTTTGTGAGTGGCAAAATAACAGGGTTTTAATACAGACTTGTTAATGATATTTCAACTTTAGCAACACTCTAATATCTTTTCCAAATGTGGCTTCACATAGTAGTTTACAATTATTTTACACAATGCATTACATCGCTTTTTAGACACGCATGCAACTTTGGTATTGAGTCATGAAAATAAAATTTTTGTCATGGGAAAGGATCAAGACACACTGGTACGGGAACAGAAAAAAGAGAAATCTTTCAAATGCTCATTTTGTTCAAAATTGTTTACCTCAAAAGGGAATTTAGTCACACACGTTCGAATACATACTGGAGAAAAGCCTTTCAGATGTGAAATTTGCGAAAAGTGCTTCAAAAGCGCAGGTGAAGTCAAGATGCACAGACGAAGCCATACTGGAGAGAAACCATACAAGTGCTCATTTTGCTCAAAATTGTTTGCCTTAAAAGGCAATTTAGTCACACATGTTCGAATTCACACTGGACAAAAGCCTTTCAGATGTGAAATTTGCGAAAAGTGCTTCAAAAGCGCAGGTGAAGTCAAAATGCACAGACGAATTCATACTGGAAAGAAGCCACACAAGTGCACAATTTGTTTAAAAAGCTTCTGTTCTTCTAGCGGTTTAAACCACCACGTCCGAATTCATACCGGGAAGAAACCATACAAGTGCTCATTTTGTTCAAAATTGTTTACCTTAAAAGGCAATTTAGTCACACATGTCCGAATTCACACTGGGGAAAAGCCTTTCAGATGTGAAATTTGCGAAAAGTGCTTCAAAAGCGCAAGAGAAATGCTAATGCACAGGCGAATTCATACCGGAGAGAAACCATACAAGTGCACAATTTGTTCAAAAAGCTTCAGCTCTAGTGGCGGTCTAAACCAACACGTCCGAATTCATACCGGAGAGAAACCATACAAGTGCACAATTTGTTCAAAAACCTTCAGCTCTAGTCGCGGTCTAAACCAACACGTCCGAATTCATACAGGAGAGAAACCATACAAGTGCACAATTTGTTCAAAAAGCTTCAGCTCTAGTGGCGGTCTAAACCAACACGTCCGAATTCATACAGGAGAGAAACCATACAAGTGCACAATTTGTTCAAATAGCTTCAGCTCTACTGGCGGTCTAAACCAACACGTCCGAATTCATACCGGAGAGAAACCTTTCAAGTGCACGTTGTGTTCAAAAGTTTTCAGCAACTCAAGCAATTTAAGAAGACACGTTCGAACACACACTGGAGAGAAACCTTTCGAGTGCAAATTGTGTTTTAAATCATTCACAAGTAAAGGCAATCTCAGTAGACACGTTCGAATACACACAGGAGAGAGAGAAGCCTTTTAAGTGTGAAATATGCGAAAAACTTTTCAAATCTGCAGAGGAATTAATAAAGCACAGGCGAACTCATACTGGATAGAAGACATATACGTGCGTAATTTGTTTCCAAAGGCTGTAGTTCCAGTCTAACCAATCACATTCGAGTTCACACAGGAGAGAAACCCCACAAGTGTTCATTTTGCTCAAAAGCATTTCGCCAAAAAGCACGTCTAACCGACCATGTCAGAATCCACTCAGAGGAGAAACCATACCGATGTGAATTTTGCGAAAAATGCTTCAGAACATCAAAAGAAGTCCTGATGTACAGACGAAGTCTTACTGGATAGAAGACATATAAGTGCATAGTTTGTTCTGAAGGGTCCCGCTGCAAAAGCAGTTTATACAGGCACGTTCGAATTCATAAGTACATCTAACCGACCATGTCAGAATTCACACAGGAGAAAAGCCTTACAGATGAAACATATGCAAAAAATGCTTTAAAGCATTCACATGACGAAAGCCCTCTCATTAGGGGATAATGGGCAATTGCGTCATCATTTGCGACTTGTTGCCACTTATCTTTGAGAGATCATGCATGCAACCTGAGATTAGTGGAACCACCCTGTCATTACGTCTAAATGCACGGTCGACAACCATCTCTGGAAATTGGTTCTTTGTTCACATGGTGAGTTTCACATCGTTTCATCTTCTGTTTTATTTTCGTTGTTGTATGCTAAATTTCGTTACTTTGTTCAATACGCTTCTTGCCCATCAGCGTCCTTGGAGTATGGAGAATGTGGCGAAAATAAAATATGGCAATTTGGCTTTTCCTAATACTTTCTTCCTTCATCGTTGTTGTTTATTCAAAGCACAATTTAATATATTCGCATACACACAACACACTGCATTATATTTACTCTCCTCGATTTCCTGCAATTACGTTTTAGGCCGCATATCAGTATTAAATCCCAAAAATCTAGTTTTGAAGGCTATCACCATTAATACCCATACTGAGTAATTTACTTTTTTGCCAACAACAATTCCTGTGGTCAGTGACCTATGAAGATCTACTGGTACTATTCATGGAGAAAAAAAATTGATTGCAGCTGCATCCGCAAAAACACAGCAAGGATCTGAGGAGCCTTCAGGAGGATCTTGTGCCCTATAGGATAGCAAAAGCAGTCCCAGGGGCGCAACCAAAGCAACTTTCCTGTGACAATTTTTTTTTGCCATTGCATAGAAAAGGGTTAGGGCCAACATTAAATTGCAAATTGGACGAGGTTTTGGTGATTCATTTTTTCGCAAAACTATCTTACATTTTTTGCAGCCCATTTAGCTAAAATAATGACTGATCGGGGGCCGAAATGACCCCTAGGTGGTGCTTTAAGCAACTATCTTGCAACTAATTTTCACCTTACTGCGCAGCCAAGAGGCGGGCCTAACATAAAATCACAAATTAAGGTATACTTCTGTGATTCAATTTTGAGCTACATCCCCTTGAACATTTTGATGGTTTTTCAACTAAATTTTTCACAGCACCCTGCACCAAACGTCTGACTGACTGAGAAGAGCAAAAAATGCACTAAAACTGCACCAAACACGCTGAAAATCGCCCTGGTTACACCACGTGACTTCTTGCTCATTCAACCTGAAAATTGACCCCAATGCATCACCGGTTGCATGTGACGAAACTGAGACTCTTTATGACAGGAGAGTACAAGACGGGCATTCCCCGCGGGCAAAACTATTTTAATAAAATTACTGATATGCGGTCTTTACATAGGTTGTATTTACTTTCGGACGGCACTCTTTTTCAATGTTTGCCACATCCTGTATCGCGCCAGTGACTTGCGTGTAACTGTCCTTGATTGGTTCATTGACTGATGCAAGGAGCGTTCCGGGAATGATCTGTTAGTCGTGATATGAGTGTCGCGCTGTACTGTGGTTTGTAGTATTGCCAAACTAGTACTTTGTATTGAAGCGTTTATTGGCGTTCAAGACAACAATGTGTCGTTTAAGTCTCCTGCGGCCGCGCCAATCAAGAAATCGCACTACCTCGCGACTGTTACCAAAGCGAGAAGCAAATGTTCGACGAAGAGCGAAGACTTAACCTTGGTTTCTGTCGGTTTTCTTGTAAAAAATAAAGCTCGCTTTTCGCACACCGCATCGAGTGCTCATTGATCAATGCCATCCTTCATGCGAAAATGTAGTCAGGCGTACGGTTGTGTTAAAGAATTATTTTGCCAGCGCGGGAATAAATCTAGTGAGGATTTAAACGGCGACCAACTTTTTTACTTTAATTTTGTTTAAAGTTTCTAAAGCTTTTAATATTAGTTCACTTATTAAAACCAAACGCCAATTTAGTGAAGCCAGTTTGAGGTTTGGCTTTATTGCGAGGGCCGAGCCTTTTCTGAAATAGGATGCAGCGTAAACGATCATATTTGAGCCTCATGGGTTAAAAAAAAAATCAATCACAAAAAGTACCCTCCATTTGCGATTAAGTGAAGCCACCAACCCTCCTCTACACATTTCATTAAGAATTAGATGACTTGTAACTGTTTTTTGGGTCCCCCCAGGGCTGTTTGTACCCCTAGGACTGACAATTTAGCAGTTAGCCTTTGCAAACCCCCCCAATGTGCTGTCTTAATGCAGCTGCAATCATTTTTTTTCTGTTCAGCAATAGTAGTCCCCCTTTATGAGTCATCAGACCCGGCAATTGTTTTTGGCAAACAAGAGAAACTGTAACCAGGTGCACAATGACAAATGACTTCTGAAACTCAATTTTTAGGATTTAATTGTGAGATGCGGCCTAAAGGCTTGTGGTCATTGTCAAAAATAGCGTCACGCAACACAGCCCAAGCTAGTTCGGAAGTGATTGGTATTTGGCTGAACTGGTGTCAGAAGGTTCGAGAGCTGGCATATTAGAATATCGAATGTGTTTGAGTTGTACATGTTTTGCGAGTAATTGAGGGAAAGAATTATATAGACCAGCTCGCATTTCATACCTGCACTGTAATAAGTTTTCAAACTTATGGATGTATTGCGGTCAGTATATTCTGACAGCATGGTCTGTGGACAACCAGGCGTCAAACTGTGTGAAAACGGTGCAGCAAACTGTGTGAACCAAGGAATAGAAATACAGTAAGAGGCAAACAGAGGTTTTTTTCGGGGGGTTATTCACTGATTGATTGACTTGTGTAATGCTTAGTTGTTTCCAGAATAGCGACGAATTTCTATACTGTAAGATGTAGCCTATTATAACATGCATAAATTTCTGTGATATATGAAGAAATGGCGCGATGGTTAACATACGAAAATGAATATGATAATGTATTTTTCTGCAGATTAATTATTTGCATTGTTGTTTTTATCTTGGGTCAAACATTCTGTTATTGTTTTCATTGATCATGTTTTTTCACGATATAGAGATATTTATAGAAATAGAAACACAGGGAAAACAGAACGTGATTCAACAAAGTGGAAACTGAGAATATTTGAGTCCAGTTGTTGGGACAAATAGTGGGTCATGGAAGGTCGTGGAGTGAAGCGGGTAGAAAACCACGAAGGGGAAGATTCATTCAAATGCTCATATTGCTCAAAGGGATTTGGTCTGAAAATAAATTTAAGAAAACGCGTTCTAACTCACAAAGAAGAAAAACCTCACAGATGTAAGATTTGCGAAAAATGCTTTAAGGCTGCGAAGGAATTGAAAGTCCATGGTCGCATTCATACTGGAGAGAAACCATTTGAATGTACAGTTTGTTTGAAAGCTTTCGCCCAAAAAAGTAATTTAAGATCACACGTTCGAAGTCACACTGGACAGAAGCCATTTAAATGCACATTTTGTTCCAAAGTGTTCACCCAAAAAATCAACTTAAGCACACACTTGCGAATTCACACAGGAGAGAAGCCTCACAGATGTGAAATTTGCGATAAATGTTTTGGAACCGCAAGGCAAGTCGGAATCCACATGCGAACACACACTGGAGAAATACCTTTTAAGTGTGCCTTTTGTCCAAAAGTGTTTCGCCTCAAAGTTACTTGAAATGCACATGTTCTAAGTCATGCTGAAGAGGACAGTTTAAGTGCAACATATGTAAAAAAACTTTTTCCACTTCGAGCAATCTAACAACGCATCTTCAAATGCACACGTGAGAGAAGCCATTCGAATGCAAAATTTGTTCGTTCAAACAGAAATACTATTTGAAGGCGCACGTTCGAATTCACTCGGGGAAGAAGCCTGTTAGCCCTATTTCCTGGTGCTTTCACCTGTGACCAATTGAGCAAAAGATACACAACAAAAAAAAACTTTCTCATTTTATTGAAAAACTAGTAAACCTATGTTTTTAGCAGCACACATATCAACTGTAATGAAATCGAGGTATTATTTTACGATGAGTCTGTGAAGAGGAAACACATTGTTTTAAATCGCTTTTGTTTTGTTGTTCTTTTGCGTGTGTATTGAAATAAGTGCCACAGTAAGAACTGATAAATTGGATTGCGGTTTTTCACTTTTGTTTTGTTAACAAACACTCAAACACATTTTCCACTGATCTATTCCATTGATGTTCATTTGTGAAGAAGTAGAGCCTTAAAATCAATATAACAAACAGACATGTGTTTATGTTTTGGAAAGTTATTGAAAAAGGACGCCTCGTCACTGCTGGCCCTAATGTGTAAAAGATTATTTAACTTGGTATTGGGCATTGTTTTTTATTATAGTTTGCTATTTTGAAAAAGAATAATTGTCATAAAATATCATGCAGGCGTAAAGAAACAAATATTCTTTCACCATGAAATCATCACCACTGTTACGTGTTTACGTAACATGGCATTCAAGATATCATGAACATTATGGTCACAGTCAGATTACGTCATTATATTTGTGTGTAAGCTGCAGACAGATGGCCACTGTTTCGACCTAAAAGGTCTCATCAGTGCAGCTGGTGTGACTATCAGACGACTTTGCTGACCAAACGGCCAAGCAAGAAGATGTATGGGAATGCTCGGTGTGACAGATCTCGTTCGTCCAACTTTGATATGCGGAATAACTCCAGATAGATATGATCATTTACAACGTTCGTATACAGCATAGTATATAGGTACGTAACCAGCCAATGGTAACAAATATTGCTTGATTGCTATGATTCGCAATGAAGTTTGTTGAGAATTAGAAATGCAACCAAATACAATCGAGTTTAAACATCATCGAATCAGAATGGAATCAAAGAAAATAATAAGAGAGGACCAAAGCGATACATTATAAATTGGCGGTCACGTGATATTGTGAGATACAGGCAGTGGGCGCGTCAATAAATTCAAAAATAAAATTTTCCAGTTCATTTCGTAAGATAAAGTGTCCTTGTCTAACTCCACGAATAATGGAATACGAGGTCAAATTCTTATCAAGGGGGTTGGCCCGTATGTAGCATTTTTACAAATGCGGGCACGTTTTTTCTCCCTCAAAACAATTACTCGTACGTGAAAGGCGGTTAAGGCCAGGTCCATACAGAAACTGTCGCGAGCGTAGCGTGCACGGGCATTGCCTTCCACACACACAGAGAAACTTTTGGCTGGCGAACTCGCGCGCTGGCGGAAAGAAAAAATCGGCGTCCTCACTTGCCTCATTTTCGCTGTTAGTTATCACACTTGGTGCTTTGTTTTGTATACCACCAAAAAACTTGAGAATAATGCTGTTTACTGCTGACATGTCGGCCGTGGTGTTTGGTGTTAATCATGAGAATGAAGCAGATGGAAAAAAATACTTATGCATATTGCATTAATCAACAATATTACCAAGAACAACTTTGATTATGTTTGTCTAGTTGTACATAACTTTTGTCCAACATCAATACGCGGAACATCTCATTTTATTGGTGTTTTTGATAGTTAAAGTTGATCGTTACAGGAATGTTTTCTTCAAATGCAAGGAGAAAAAATAAATATTTAATGATTTTAGGGCATGACTTAAACCAATAACCTAAAACAACGCAATCAATCAATACAAAAACGACTCCAGTTGCATTGTTCAAGTTTCTGTCGCACCCACCCACTGCGTGTTTCTCTGAAAGCATTATTACTCCCTGCGCCGTACGATTGTTTCGTTTGTCGGGAAATGAACGCATTGGTTTACTCTTGTCATAAGATATAAGTGCCAGAATGCGTGATGATAGGGGTTGAAATTTGAAAGTGTCATTGGCAAATCCGCCCAATAAACCGCAACCCGTCAAAATAACCCGCAACTCGATGTTAAAAACCAGCCAAATTGGGCGGGAAACCAACACCTTAGCAACACTTAATACCAACTCCGCGAATGCTGGAATACGAGGTCAAATTCTTATCAAAGCAGCTTCCAGCTGTGAGTTGTCCCACATGCGGCTTTGTTACGCATTTTTACTCCCTCAAAACAATGGATCGTACTTGGCGGTTGACATCACAAGACTGCAATTCAAACCGAATCACGCTGCAGCACGAAACTATGTGAAAGTTGTGAATTGGTGCTGTGTGAACGAAATGAGGCGAGCAACAGATTGCGTTGAGAGCATACAGAGGTTAGAGAGTTTATTTATGCGATCTTACACCAATGTGTGAGAAAGCGCAATACGACAGATTTAATTTGTCCGACATCAATATGCAGAACACCTCATTGTATTGTTTTTTATGATAGTTAAAGCTGATCTTTACAGGATCAGCTATTGGTTTGATGTTTACAGAAATTGTTGTTAGTTCGTTGTTTTAGACTAGTAAGACACGGCCACCTTAAACTACCGCACTCAGTACATTATGTGGAGGTTGTAATGCTTGAAACAGTAACTTTCATTCTCCTATGAGTCACAAATTGTTGAAATTGTTGCGACTTCACAGACAAGATTAATAATTTCCAATTCACAATGACAGCATCGTGTGCGCGCCATAAAGACACCAAACTATGTGAAAGTTTTGCATGGAACTGTGTGAAGGAAGGATAGGAGTAACACTTTGTGTGACAAAGTTTTCATTTAATGAGAGTTTATTCACATCTGCAACCAAACTGATTCGCAGATAAAAAAAAAGTAGGCAGATAAATAATATATGAGAAGGTGCGAAGAGTCTATATATGATTAGATTTAGAGATCAAATGTAAGTAGACTGTCCATGTTTTGAAGAAACTTTTTTATGAACAACTTTGGAATGGTTTGAAACTTGGTGGATTTGCCATTTTATTGTAAGTAAATGTCACACAATATTTAATTTCCAGAAAAGTGAATCACTATTCATGATTTTTTGTTGGTGGGCTACCATGTTGCTCTGTGTTAAAGGTAAACTCAGGGCAAATCGCAGTTATGTCAATTAACTGAACGCAGTACTGTCTTTTATTTGCCTGTAATTACAACATTGCCAATGACAGTTTTTCCAAATGATTGTTTTTTTATTTAATCCATCAAGGTAAAAAAGAAAACATCAGAAAGTGAGAGTCATTACATACACACCAAGCTACAATAAGTTATATGTCTTAAAATAAATAGCTATATCAAGACTAAATGTTTTTGAATTTAGTTTCTCTCCATAACATACAAAGTGACATGTTTGGTGACACGCAATGTGACATACTGGTAACATGCAATGTGACATACTGGTGACACGCAATTTGACATGCTGGTGACACGCAATGTGATATGCTGAAATTTGAGTTTAAGACTGTGTCTAGGTTAGTCCAGGAAGCGTACACATATATATACACTGCGATAAAAGTCACCATAAGAAAAAAGTCAGTTCGAAGTTACCATGACAAAAGCTATTCTTGATGGACAGCAGCCCATCTCAATTACGTGAGAAGCGAACCTTCAGCAAACAATCGCGTGAGAGAAGCGAACCTTCTGCAAACAATCGCGTGAGATCTCGTGCGACATGAAAAGCGGTCATTTTAATGAAGTGGTCAAGAAGTGACCAACCACTTATCAATCAAACAGAACAACGAAAATAGCGTGCGAATGGCGACGAACTTCGCGTGAGAATAGCGTGAGATCTTTGCAAAAGCATAGTTCTACCGTAAATTGGGAAATGAGGTCACCAACGAATGCGCATTCCTATTTAACCTGCAGAACAGTCCAAATTTGAGAGGTCCCGAACTTTAATGACGTAATTTGGCTATTTGTGCTCAATGTTCATGATATGCGTAAATGTCCAATGTCCAATGTCCATGTTACGTGAACACGTGAACGTAACAGTGACATGTTCTGGATTGGTGACACACGTCAAATAGTGACACGTGTCATAAAAATGGTTACAAGCCCGCCTCAAGCTAGTTCGGTAGCTGAACTGATGTCAGTAAGTTCGAGAGCTGGTATAATAGAAAATGGATTGTGTTTAAATTGTATATGGTTTGTGAGTAATTGATGGAAAGAATTATATAGACCAGCTCACATTTCATACATAATCCATAATAAGTTTTCTAACTTAAGGATGTATTGTGGTCAGTATATTCTGACAGCATGGTCTGTGGACAACCAGACGTTAAATTGTGTGAAAACGGGGCAGCAAACTGTGTGAACAAAGGAATAAAAATGCAGTAAGAAGCAAACAGAGTTTTTTTCGGGGGTTTATTCACTGATTGATTGACTTGTATAATGTTTGCTGCTTAATACTGCTCTTCTGGCAAACTTTATTGTATTTACGTTTCTCGACGTTTCGGCTATTATGCAACAGCCTTCATCAGGAGGAAGTATCTAAGTCTACCACAGTGGACGATTTGAGGCACATAAACAGAAACGCTAAAAAGAAAGAAGTAGTGAAACAACGAAAAAGCGATAAGGGCGAACACACAAGAAACAAACTCTGTTTCCACCGGTGTATCGACACTTGCTAGAGAAAAATTATGCCGATAGACATTACGCACTTCAAAAACCGTGATAAAACCGTGCGGTTAGTGATAAGTATACTGTGCAAGTGTGTTCGCCCTTATCGCTTTTTCGTTGTTTCACTTCTTCTTACTTTTTAGCGTTTCTGTTTATGTGCCTCAAATCGTCCACTGTGGTAGACTTAGATACTTCCTCCTGATGAAGGCTGTTGCATAATAGCCGAAACGACGAGAAACGTAAATACAATAAAGTTTGCCAGAAGAGCAGTATTAAGCAATAAATATGCCTGGCAGCATCAGTAACAATTTGTATAATGTTTAGTTGTTTCCAGTATAGTGACGAATATCTGATTGTAAGATGTAGCCTATCATGAAATGTATAATTTTCTGTGATATTTGAAGAAATGGCGCGATGGTTAACATACGAAAATGGCAATGTATTTTTCTGCAGATTAATTATTTGCATTGTTGTTTTTGTCTTGGGACGAACATCTTGTTATTGTTTTCAGTGATCATATTTTTGCAATATAGAGATATTTATAGAAATAGAAATATAGGGAAAACAGAACGTGATTCAACAAAGTGGAAACCGACTAAACAGCAATAAACACGCTGAAAAATATTTGTGTCCAGCTGTTGGGACAAATAGTAGGTCATGGAAGGTCGTGGAGTAAAGCGGGTACCAAACCACGAAGGAGAAAATCCATTCAAATGCTCATTTTGTTCAAAGGGATTTGGTCTGAAAAAAAGTTTTAGAATACACGTCCTAACTCACAAAGAAGAAAAACCTCACAGATGTAAGATTTGCGAAAAATGCTTTAAGGCTGCAAAGGAATTGAAAGTCCATGGTCGCATTCATACTGGAGAGAAACCATTCGAATGTACAGTTTGTTTGAAAGCTTTCGCCCAAAAAAGTAATTTAAGCAGGCACTTGAGAACTCACACTAGAGAGAAGCAATTCAAATGCACATTTTGTACGAACGAGTACGCACTTATAAGCCATTTAAACAAACACGTCCGAACTCACGGAGAAGAGAAACCTCACAGATGTAAGATTTGCGAAAAGTGCTATAAAAGTGCACAGGAATTAAAAGTCCACAGTCGCACTCATTCTGGAGAGAAGCCATTCAAATGTACACTTTGTTCGAAAGCGTTCACCCAAAGCAGCAATTTAAGATCACACGTTCGAAGTCACACTGGGGAGAAGCCATTTAAATGCACATTTTGTTCCAAAGTGTTCACCCAAAGAAGCAACTTAAGCGCACACTTGCGAATTCACACAGAAGAGAAACCTCACAGATGTGAAATTTGCGATAAATGTTTTGGAACCGCAACGGAAGTCAGAATCCACATGCGAACACACACTGGAGAAAGACCTTTTAAGTGTGCCTTTTGTCCAAAAGTGTTTCGCCTCAAAGTTACTTTAAATGCACATGTTCTAAGTCATGCTGAAGAGGAACAGTTTAAGTGCAACATATGTAAAAAAACTTTTTCCACTTCGAGCAATCTAACAACGCATCTTCAATTGCACACTGGAGAGAAGCCATTCGAATGCAAAATTTGTTCAAGAGCGTTCAAACAGAAATACAATTTAAAGGCGCACGTTCGAATTCACTCCGGGAAGAAGCCTTTTCGTTGCGATATTTGCGAAAAAATGTTTGCAACCCTTTCTCACGTCCAAATCCACAGACGAACCCATACTAGAGAGAAACCGTACAAGTGCATGATATGTTCAAAAGGATTTGCGCAGAACAGCGGTCTAAGAAGACATGCTCGAACACACACTGGAGAGAAACCTTTCCGGTGCGATATTTGCGAGAAACTGTTTACTACTGCGTATTGTATGAAACTCCACCGATCAAATCATATTACAAAGAGACTTCCGAGACCTTATCAGTGTGACAAAGCCTGTGGAAATTCTGGCGATTGAACGAAGACCGTTTAACTCCACAACGGATGAAAACATTACGTGTATTCTTTATTCCAACAGATTTGGTGATGTTCTCTGATTACATTAGTATTCCTACATTTTCTTATATTTAGTTCTAAAATTTTTGTTTGTTCAGAAATATATTCAATTTGAGGTGTTATTGATTATTTGAATCATACCGACGCACGAAGATGACATAACCACTGTTTTTTCGTTATTTCGGTGTTTTTGTTCTGCAAAGTGTTTTTAAATTCGTGAAAAATGGAATCCGAAAGCTTGGTAAAACGTTTTATTTGACTGAAATATTTGTTACAATGAGTGTAGAAAACAGCTGCTGGCATAACGCGCCTAAATGGGGTATTTTAAGACCAAGATAGAAGTTAAACCGCCTAAGCTAAGTAGTTAGAGCGTTGAACCTGATTAGGTCGGGAAAAAGCGTCTAATCCAGCTATGGTACACTGCCTATTCCAATCTTTCTCACATTATTACGTCTATTATACACAAGATACATGACGGTGTATGCAATAATAATGTTTTCTTGGTCTTTTCTGCAAAAACTTTTCCCTAATCTCAACTCTAATTGCATTTCTTGCACTAAAAATTGTGTTCAAAAAAAGTGTATGTAGGTGTGTTATAACATATGTTCGCTGCCCTTACTACAGCATTGACCCCATGTTCTGCTAAATTATAATGTGTTTGCACTTGTTTTGTGAATGGAAACCAATTAGATCAGTTTTCGAAGACAACAATTTAGATTAATTGCCCGAACCGCTTCCGAACTAGCTGTGGTGCGTGGCAGTTTTCTGGTAACCGAACAGCGAGAAACAATAGTCTAAGATGTTTTGTAAAGTTAATGGATCCAATATTATTTTTCATACAAAAAGTGTGATGTTTGACCGTTAACCCCATTTCCTGGTGCTGTCACCTGTGACCAATTGAGCTATAGATCTTATTGAAAAACTAGTGAATCTATGCACTTCGCAGTACACATATCAATTGTAATGAAATCGAGTCAATTGTGTTTTGACGTGATGAGTGATTTGCTTGTTTGCCAACAACAATTCCTGTGGTCAGTGACCCATGAAGATCTACTGGTACTATTCAAAGAGAAACAAATTGATTGCAGCTGCATCCGCCAAAACACAGCAAGGATCTGAGGAGCCTCCAGGAGGTTCTTTTGTCCTACAGGATAGCAAAAACAGTCCCAGGGGGCAGCCAAAGCAACTTTCCTGTGACAATTTTTTTTGCCATTGCATAGAAAAGGGCTAGGGCCAACATTAAATTGCAAATTGGATGAGGTTTTTGTGATTCATTTTTTCGCAAAACCATCTTACATTTTTTTGCAGCCCATTTAGCTAAAATAATGACTGATCGGGGGCCGAAATGACCCCTAGGGGGGGCTTTAAGCAACTATCTTGCAACTAATTTTCACCTTAATGAGTAGCCAAGAGGCGGGCCTAACATAAAATCACAAATTAAGGTATACTTCTGTGATTCAATTTTGAGCTACATCCCCTTGAACATTTTGATGGTTTTTCAACTAAACTTTTCACAGCACCCTGCACCAAACGTCTGACTGACTGAGAAGAGCAAAAAATGCACTAAAACTGCACCAAACACGCTGAAAATCGCCCTGGCTACACCACGTGACTTCTTGCTCATTCAACCAGAAAATTGACCCCAATGCATCACCGGTTGCCTTGTGACGAAACTGAGACTCTCTATGACGCTGGAGTACAAGACGGGCATTCCCCGCGGGCAAAACTATTTTAATAGAATTACTGATATGCGGTCTAAAGCTTACTGATCATTGGTCTGTTGACAATTGTTCTCTTTAGAAATGTCAAATCTTTTGTGTTAGTGTATATAAGTGCATGGCTTCTTGTCTAATTCAGTCTATATTTACGTTTTCGTCTGCGTCTATGGCTACTCTATTCTACTTCGTGTTCAGGCAACATTTTGATTCGATATGCTCATGTATGGCATAAGCATGTAATCTTCATATAATGATTAGTAAAGTGCTTTACGTCGCGTTTTCAAATAAATTCAGGTCAGAAACACAACAATTAGAACACACGTGCGACCTGATGTCAAATGCGTCAATCAAATAGGATTCTGGCGAGCTACAGACAGGGTGTGTACACGCACTGTTTCGACCTGTAAGGTCTCATAGAAATTAAAATCTTCAGGTACCTGAAACAGCAAAACAAAAAGCGGTTCATTTTATGCACAAACATTGCTTCATGTTTTCATTATACCATCATTAAAACACTCCCATATTACCAGATTTGCCGATGGGTCCAACTACTGCATTCCAATAATGAAAACTTCATTTTCTCTAGAAACGCTGCTGTACCACGGACACAAAATTTGGAATTCAATATCACTAACTATTAAAATTCTTCAAAGTAATGCAGTACAACCAAAAAACTATGAACTGATGTTAGTAAACAATTCACACGTGCTTTATTCCCTAATGTGTGCACTGGTATACACTTTCCGAAATCAAGCTCCACTAAAGAATACGGAGATGAAATTTCGCTGTAGATAACGAGAATTCCCTCCGATTTAGATGACGTGGATATCGAGATGGACAAAGGACAGGAGTTAATGAATATCGTCAAATATTGGCAGGCAATATTCGTTTTTATTTTCGTAACCACACATTATATTGTTCTTCTCGATGTACGTTGCGTTCGTAGTCCACGTTATGCATATATCTGACCACAACGCAACCAAAGCAATCACCAACACGTTAATGTGTGTGTTATTCTAACCCCTTTTTCCAAAGGCAACTGGCAGTCCATGTTGTAAATTGCTTCCGCTGCTTTGCGATGCTTGTGTTTGCAAGCTGATGTATTATTTCATTACGTTCCATTGTGTGACATCAGGTGGATATTAGGAAGCCCAGCGCAACATCACTGCTGCGTCATCGACTCTACACAACCAGAAGACCGTTTGCCTCGGGAAATGTAATAAAAAATCACTGCTTTCAATCAACGGCAGTCTGCTTCTTTACGCACAAATCTCTTTTCAATTGTTTGTATTCATGATAAATGTGGTAACTGAAAAATGAGAATAGAATATAACACAAATACAACATCGCTACGAAGGATTAGATCGTATTCACTGACATGTTGACCATCCTGGTATATATCCTTACATGAGTAGATGACCAGAAAGTACCAAAAAAGGATACGAATGGAATTTTTTAATGCTATCACGCTAGAAATGTCCTGTTTAAGGTGACTGGGAGGATTTTCTTTTCAATCTCCATGTTCTGTCAACAGAATTTTGGATGGGTTTGTATTCCTATAAAGCAATCCTTAACTAAACGTCATACAAGTAAAAAAAAACTCAACACAAATGCTGTTAAATTTTGAATAAAAGTTGGTTTTGAATTTAATGCATTTACTGAACATTTACTGAGTGTTACAACTTGCGGACACCCAGTTAAATATGCAGGCCTACCAAGCAAAACGTTTCAAGCACGCTATGTAACAATCCTAGAGTAAATATAACAGTTGTAAGATTTTTGTGCGCGTAACTTTCCATGTGAAGAAGTTTCACAACAATAGAAACGCCATAATGCCCCTACCAACTGTATGATGCAAGGCTAGTGCCAGCAGTCTTAATGTCGGCCACGTGTTGAACTTGTCAGCGTGCAGTAAACCGTTTTGGTGGGTAAATATCTGTTGTGAATTGCAGTGAATTGACTCAAGTTGATAACTTTAATAATGACTGCCTAACGTAAATTTACCTGGTGCAACCGAATGCGATTCGAAGTCGGTCCTTATTACATCTTGTATTGGTGAGTTAAATATTGTCTGTCATGTTACATGTGTCACTGTTCGTTAATATGTGTTTGTTTGTTTGTTTAGTGAACGTGTCACAGTTCGTAAACTGTGCCGCAGAATAAAAAAATACTGTTCTTTGATGTCTGTGCGCTCAAACCCCTATGACAAGGTTAGCTGGCCTTGGGGCCTGTTAAGATAGCCGTGTTACGACGTTAACGAACTTAGAATCGTCAACAAGCGAAGGATCGACGATTGACTTTGTCACGACGGACATTGCCACGCCATGAAATTGAATTACCAGTAAACCGTTTGACGGAAGATCAAGAAAACGAAATAGAAGATTCTTTAAAGGCTCCACAAGATAGCTACGCTTGCGCAGAGAGTCTTATGAAAATGCCGCAAGATCTTTCAGCGCTACGTGAGTTCCTGCCCCAAGTAAATGCGAACTTTGATAAGCTAATAGTATTTTACTCAAATATGTCGGATAGTGATAAACCACCCGAGACAATCTCGAGTAAGCGTAATTACTGCCGAGACAAACAAGAATTCGATGAAAGGGTCGCAACGTGAATATCGAAGCTACATGACCCGCAGCCTAGACCCGTTTCCCTACCAGTGTCACCAGTCGACGCGTTGTCTGTTCACTCGAGTAGAAATTCAACCTCTAGTTCTATACGAAGTGAAATTCGACCCAGTAAAGGTTGTGAACTCGATTTTTGGTAAGGTGCTGTATTCATCGAATGAAGACAACAAAGAAAACCGCCGGCCGAGTTACGCACAGCAATGTGCGCGACTTCTGCGCCGACAAGTAAGGACAAACACACGTGCAAATGAAGTGTTTACTGCGCAACGGGAGCCATTCTCTTGACGCATGTGTCCAGTTTAAGAAAATGTCGTGGAATGATCGACGCAAGTTCGTGCGTTCAATGGGTTTGTGTTTTAAGTGTTTAAAGGCTGGCCACCGTGCTGACTGTGATTCCAGTCAAAGTTGTTTTGTCAACGGATGCGATGGTAAATCGTACCACAAATTGCTGCATTACCCGGCCCCTCCTACTGTTTCCGAAGGGGTAAGGAACGACAATCCTGCTTGTGCTACGATCCGAAGTCGCGAGTACAGCGCAAGTGTCAACGCGTCTAGTGTGTACCCGAATGTCGTACCTGTCGTTGTTCACCATGGGACCACTGCCATTGCCACGTACGCTTTTCTGGATCAGGGTTCTACAACAACGTTATGTGAACGTAAGTTGGTAGACAAATTAGGTGCGTCTGGACGACCTGAACAAATTTTTTTTAAAACACTGACGACACGCAAAAATTGGATACAATCGCAATTTCCGTGTCAGTCGAACCACTTGACGGAGGTGAGCAAATAAACTTGCCAGAAGTAGTGGTTGTTGAACGAATACCTATGAAACCGAACAAGTCTCCCACCTGGAAAATTCAGAAGATGCACCCATCGATAAGGAATCTGCAACAGTCTTCCATTGCTGGATGGACTGTCACATTGTTGATTGGTGCTAGTGTACCTGTGGCACATCGCGTACAGTGCAGTCGTCCTTGAATCGACGAATGCCCAGATGCCGTGAAGACGCCTCTTGGATGGTCTTTGCTGGGTCGATCGCTCGAGGCTGCCTGCAATCCTGTTAAAGATGCCAACTTTGCTTGCGTCGTGAACACCGCACATACCATGTTTCTAAGCGATGAGTGAGACCTGAATCCCAGAGAAGAAGACGAATTGTTTGAAAGTCCTATCTCCAGGGAAGATCGAAGGACGTACCAATTGATTCCATCCAATACATTAATGGACATTATGAATTGCCACTGTCGTGGAGACATGATCACCAAGTTTTGCCTAACAATGTGAAGATGGCCAATAAAAGATTGGAATCGTTAAAACGTCCATTGAGCAACGACGAGAAAATGCATACACTGAGCAAATGCAAGCAACAATCGACAAAGGATTTGCTGAAAGAGTACAAAAGGAGGAACTGAATACCAAACGTCGGATGTGGTACATACCTCATCATGGTGTTGTGAACCCTCACAAACCTGGTAAGTTGCGTGTGGTGTTTGATTGCGCAGCTCAATACCGTGGACTGTCTTTGAACCAAACGTTGATGCAAGGTCCTGACCTTGTTCACAGTCATTGAGGCAACAAGTGCAAGTTGCCCCTCGTGATCGTGACAGTTTGCGTTTCCTTTAGTGGCCTGGTGAGAACCTGTCACGCGAGCCTGTGCCCCACAGAATGAATGTTCGGGGCAACTTCGTCTCCAAGCTGCGCAACCTTTTGTTTACGTCAACCGCTAGTGATTGTGGAAGTGAATTTGAATCCGTTGTTGCCTCTATAGTTGAAGGTAATTTCTACGTTGATGATTGCCTCACATCGGACAGATGTTGAAACTGGGTTGCAGCTTGTCGGTGGTCTGCGCTCCTCACTTAGAAAGGGTGGATTTCACTTGACCAAATGTTGTCAAACTGCAAGGAGATTCTTGATCGCTTACCGGAAAATAAATTATTAATGGCTTTGCAGGTGCGCCCACTGGACGCTGAATTACAAGAGCGTGTGCTCGGTATACAGTGGAATGTTCATACTGATGTATTTCTATTTGCTGTATCGTTGCCAATGAAACCGCGCACTCGTCGAGGCCTCTTGTCAACTATGAATTTTCTATTCGAGCCATTGGGTTTTGTTACCCCCGTCGTGTTGCGAGCCCGGCTCATTTAAGAAGCTTGTGCAAGCAAGAAATTGAATGTGACGATGAGATACCTGCTAAGGACGAAAATGGGAGAAGTGGTTAGTCTGCTTACACAGCTTGCAAGAAAGACGTATTCCACGTTCATTCGGTTTTGGTGTCAGCGCCAATGTAACAAAAAGTCAACTTCATGTGTTTGCTGACGCATCCAAAAAAGCCTACGGAGCTGTGTGCTATCAACGATTGAAGAAAGCGAAGTGACCTGTACCTTGGTTATGTGTAAATGTCGCCTAACACCCCAGGGTGAAAATTCTATTCCACGGTTGGAATTGATGGCCGCTATTCTGGCTCTGAACGTGGAACTGATTGTCAGAAAGGAAATGTGTTTGGGCGTACGTCCCTCCATATTTTGGACAGATTCGTCTGTGGTGCTGCAAAGCATTAAAAATGATAAACGAAGATTTCCGTTGTTTGTCTCTCGTCGTTTGGCAATGATCGAGAAGAATATCTGTGTGAAGAACTAGAAACATGTTATGACGACGGAAAATCCTGCTGATTTGCTTCGAGGGGACTCCCAGCCGATACCTTGATGAGGAGTGTATTGTGGTTTGACGGACTGTCGTTTCTAAAGAAGACACCCGACTGCTGGCCAAACATGTTTGTTGACGCTGCTTCAGATCCCGTTGAGGTTAATGTATTTGATAAGAAACCTTGTGGTGTGTTTACTGTGGCAGAGAAATGTCCTCCCACAATTGTCCTGTTTTAATAACGAAATTTTTTTCGTTGTATCAGCTTAAACGTGCTGCTGCATGTTTTTTTGCGTTTGAAGGCAATCCTGCGAAGTGCGAGAACCGCGTGATTTGGCTCCTCGGCCCTGAGAGTTGATGAGATGCAGACGGCTGAAGCCGAGTTGGTGAAATACGTGCAAGAGGTCATTTCTCACAATGGATGATAGCAATTACCCCAGATGGAAACTTGAAGAAACCAAGCAAGTAATCGGCAATTTTTAGCCCGGATCCCGTGATAATTGATGGAATGCTTAGGATTGGCGGTCGTTTGGAAAAGGCGCCTATTCCTTTTAAGGCCGGACATCCTGTCATTTTGCCTCACAACTCGTACCTGATTGAGTTGCGAATTTCCCATTTCCATGCAGAGTGTGGACATTCTGGCGTGAACCACATTCTGTCCCAGATGAACCAACGCTATTGGATCGTTAAAGGTGTAGTGGCGGTGCGGCGTGTTTTCCGCAGTTTAGTATGCTGGCGTCGTAACGCAAAGCCTGAAAGGCAAATTATGTCCAATGTTCCGCCAGCTCGCTTGCAATGAATGAATTTCCCTTTGCATTTACAGGAGTTGATTATTTCGGACCTCTAGTCGTCGGGCAAAGGCGCTATGCGAAGTTAAGAGATGGGATTGTCCCTTTTCACTACAAGAGCAATTCACCTCGAGGTGGCATATGACCTAAGCACCGATACCTTTATAAATGCCTTTCGCAGATTTATTGCTCGTCGGGGCAAAGTGCTGCAAATTTATTCCAACAACGGCACGAATTTTGTGGGTGCTTCGCGTGTTCTTCGTGACGCCGTACGTGAATGGAACCAGAACCAAATAGAAGAGTTCTTCAAAAAGAAAGAATTTCAGTGGCACTTTAACCCACCTGGTGCAAGGGAAAGGATGATTCGGTCTGTTCGACTCGTCCTCTCCCTGCTGACGAACGAACGAATCCTCAACGATGATCAACTGCAAACATTTCTGCTTGAAGCGGAATAAATTATCAACTTGCGACCCCTGACTCCGGTCACACTTGATGACGTTGGTAATTCACGTTGACACCTAATCACTTGCTAAGGATAAATCCGTTCGGAGGGTTGCCTCCAACCGTCACAAGTGATCGTAACTGCTACGCGCGCCGGGGTTGGCGCAAGGTCCAACATATTGGAGATCAATTTTGGAGACGATGGTCTCGGGAATACTTACGTACAATCATCGCTCGCCATAAGTGGCAGCATGAGAAGAGAAATGTCCAGGTCGGTGATTTGGTCCTTCTGGTTGATGATGCTGCCCCCAGACGTTCTTGGTCGATCGGCCGCGTTGAATCAACCAATCCGGATGATTTCGGTGTGGTCCGCAGTGTTCGAATTCGATCGAGAGGAACGATTGTGCGAAGACCCATTCACAAGCTGTGTGTGGTCGTACCAGTTGATGGGAGAGGAGACGATAACCTGCCACACGATGACACGGCGACAATGGTCGCTGAGAGACACTGATAAACGGTCGATACACCCGCGGGTTGAAATTGTGTTGTGAAAATTGAACGTCGCTGTGACTTATCAATTTTGGGGGGGAGTGTGTGATTTTTGTGCGCGTAACTTATCATGTGAAGAAATTTCAAAACAATAGAAACGTCATAATGCCCCTACCAACTGTATGATGCAAGGCTAGTGCCAGCAGTCTTAATGTCTGCCACGTGTTGAACTTGTCTGCGTGCAGTAAACTGTTTTGGTGGTTAAATATCTGTTGTGAATTGCAGTGAATTGACTCAAGTTGATAACTTAAATAGTGACTGCCTAACGTAAATTTACCTGGTGCAACCGAATGCGATTCGAAGTCGATCTTGTATTGGTGAGTTAAATATTGTTTGTCATGTTACATGTGTCACTGTTCGCTAATATGTGTTTGTTTGTTTAGTGAACGTGTCACAGTAGGTTGACTGTGCCGCAGAATAAAAGAATACTGTTCTTTGCTGTCGGTGCGGTCAAAACCCTGTGACAAGGTTAGCTGGCCGTGGGGCCTGTTAAGTTAGCCGTGTTACAACAGTATCAGTTAACCCAATTTAAATTCCAGTGTTTTTGTCAAGATTATAACAACGAACAAATTTTATAAGTTGTGTATAAGCTGCAGACAGATGGCCACTGTTTCGACCTAAAAGGTCTCATCAGTGCAGCTTGTGTGATTATAAGACGACTTTGCTGACCAAACGGCCAAGCAAAGACTTCCACTTTGTGGTGACTATACAATCACCGTCAATCACCGTCAAATTTTATAAGGTTTGGAGAAACTGCATCAAATCACCAATACGTCCACTAGATGTCGCCTTCGTGTTGACCTACAAGATTTTTCCGGAGGTCAAGGTTTTGCCGAGTATAGGTAAGACTATGACGTATTTAATGTTTTCCATTTAATGTCATTGTTCTAACGATAATTTACCGGATGCTGCCATGTCGTCATAACTAACAAAATCTTAAAAGACATTAGGGGAATACCCCCCCTTATTACGTCAGATTCCCAAAATTTGGGATTTAAGTTTGAAACAACACATAATATTCCTGCTGTGTTTCAATGCATTTACTCGGTTCGGAATAATTATGAAGCAAAAAGTTTAGATACCGCACACACATAGGGATGAAGCGTAGGCATCTGGAAGACAGTTCAAGCGAAATTAACCACGGCTAAACCGTTTGACAATTGATGCCAGCAATCCGGTGAATATCAGTGCTGTGTCTCGCATCGTTATATGGGATCAATGGATTGTTATATTCTCCATTTAACGCCCATGCAGTGTTTGAAATTTCTATTATCTACCCAACATGCTTGACTCCCAATGTTTTGAATGAGGCAACAAAAATCCTGTAATCGCGACGTGTAAGACGCTGACGCAACTTAATTGTCAGTGTATAATTTGTATAGTGTAAACTCTCTGTGTTCTCTTTGCCCACCCCTGGGTTAGCTGCTGGTCGTTGCGTGGTTGATTTGATATTGTTAATTCCTTAGGCCAGCGGTTCTTATCTGGTGAGAAATTGTAGGGTTGTAGGTGAATAATTAGTTGGCACCGAAATACACAAAAGCAGTCGGAAAAGCATTATAATGATCTGTATTCACTGTGTGTTGTACACTTATTGGTAATTGGTAATGCCATGCGGTAGAAAATGTTAAAAAGTATAGCAGATATAGCGAAAATACAATAATTCAATTCTTAGTTAAAAAATGTAACTACCAGTGGGAAATAAAGATAATGATAAAACATGTCTGATTATATTTCTGTTCTACTAAAAAAACAAAACGAATTGTGTTGAAAACGATAAAATCCATTTCTTGAAACAGTTGAATTTCGTTGACAAAGTGAACCGCCTACCCTAAATCAACAATTGTAAAAATCAATTGCTCTGAAACAGGGGGTTGCCTCAAAGTTTCAGTTAAGCGCAAGTTTTAACTGAGTTTAAATAAGTTGTAACACAGAGTTGTTGACAACCGACTTAAATGAGGTAAATATGAAAAAAAATATGACGTCGACGCTACTTATTATTACATTTTGTGTTTTTCGGATGCCACGTCTTCCATAGAATTATGTCAACGTGTCAATTAGATATTGACAACATATTCCGTTTTATCATTCCTTGTATATCATGTCGTTGCAACCGTTTCCATGCTTTATGTTGATAATCCATGTAAATATAAACATTGATCCATCAGATTTGACAGTTGATTTCTAATTCGAGGATGTCAGTAAATTTGATTCAGTTTGGTTTGGCTTTCTCTGATCAACCCAAAAAATGCATTCACGACAATTCACCGCAAATATTTATAGAAATGCGAGGATATCGCGGCGCCATTTCACCGACTTATGGGAAAGGCTACCCGCAGACATACAAGGAACCGTGTTTATAAAACAACCAAATCGAAGGAAAAATAAATTGATGCGAATGTACAATAAATAATATTAGACAGATAACAATGTTAAAAGATATGCAGTCTAAAGATAAAAGGGTTGACAACAATAGGTACGAAGGCGGTTGGAATATTTCATGTTACGCGGTGACGTCGTCATATTGGTGACGTCGTCGTATTGGTGACGTCGTCGTATTGGTGATCTTAATGCCATGGGTCGTGCGCTGTCGAATCTTTTTGCGGCAATCGGATTCCAAGTGTCTTGTTAGGTGACAAAAATGGCAGGTTGCATTCTTGAAACAACATTCGGAAGCCTGACGCGAAGTCTTGCCACATCGATAACATTTCCTCCCTTTCGGTGACTGCACCGTCCTCGAATCCACGTTACGTTTCTCCCACGATTTAGTTGTAGCACGTACCTTGAACACCGAAGTCGATGGCTGCGTCCCGTAAACAGTTTCTTTAGCCACTTTGGCAGCATCTTCGGTTTCGACCGCAATGTCAATTGCACGAGCAAAACTCAATTCGTCATCCTTCCTAAACAGAGCTTTCAAAACCGCTTCGTTTTCAATTAAACAGATAAAACGAGTGCGCAAAGCTTCATCCAATGGATCTGTGATGGATGCAAAGTCGCAAGTTGCTGCGCTTTGTCGAATGCAAACAGCGAGCTGTTGAATGGTTTCACCCGGCTTGCCCTTCATGTCGGTCCAAAACTTGTTTCACGGACTATAAAACTTTTGGGGTCGAACTGAAACTTCATGTGTTGGACGATTTCTTCTAACGTGAGCTCGTTGATATCTCTTGGTGTCGATTCCTGTGCAGCCAAATTGAAAAGCATCTCGTACACAGTTGAAGCCAGTCGATCGTCGGGTACCACGTGAGACCAGTATTCAACCCACAGCTGTGACGTCGAATCAAAAGGCGAAAAATTGGGCGTATTTAGGTGAGTTACCGTTGATGCCATTCCTTCACTCGAGCGGGGCTTCCCCACAATTGCCATCATTTGTTCTTGGTGTCGATGTTCTTGAATTTCGCGTTAAACGGAACGAAGCAATGAAAATCAGCTAATTTAAATATTCATTAAATTGCATTAAGATCAACTACGTCTTGTTCCCGAACAAACCAATTAAAGGAAGCCATCATTCGAAGCAAGAATCAATGTAGAAGTTTACAAACTCTTGCAATCGAGCGCACGCACTTTAAGGTATTTAAGACCGACTTCCATTGCCCAGATGCATTTTGATACGCCGTGTTTTCGTATCAGTGACGTTATCGTAGGTCTGATTGGGTCCTCGGAAATTCAAAGGTTTCCGATAACTTGAAGGAGGTTTTTTAGCAAGTCAGAGTTGCGTCGTGATTACTGTTTGGAGTTTGCTCGGGTCTGTGTATTTGGAAACGCATCGTTATCCAGTTCAGATCAAGCTTGTATTGCAGCTGGCCGTGGTTTAAAGTCACTCGTGCTTGGACAAGTTATAACTGATTAAGTTGAAGGTGAAGTTTAAACCAAGTTAAGATACCAGATGTAATTTGCGATAGATAACTCGCCTGCAAAACTCGTTTACAAGGATATGTTTTTTCCTTTGTTATTAAAAAACAACTTAATCATAAACAAATATTCTCAACACTCTCTGTGCGGCTGACTTATATCTACATCAAAAGATCCTTAGCGCACATTGCTAATTGACGTGGAAGTACGTCAAAATTTTTTAAAAGCCCAAGCGGTCCACGTGATGAATGCATGATCGGCGCGTGTCTAGGTCGAAGCATTGCGATCACTGAAGCACTATGTGACTTGTGGCAGGTGGCTTTTTACAACGGGTGACGTAAGAGGACCAGTGACTTTTGTATCGCAACAATTGACAAATCAGTTTGTCCTAACAAAGTTTTGTGGTTTATTTGGCAACGATGTACATAACAACAGCATTCTTTTCATTGCATTCGTTTACTGATGTTGTTAACACCTCAGTAGACGGGACAATGCAGTTATGCGCAATTAACAATTAACAATCAACAAACGCACGCACTGAGCACTTCCTTGCGTAATTACTGACCGCACTTGAAGTGTTACATTGAGTAACGTAACATTGGTCAACAGTTTAAGGTTGTATTTTGCGCAACTTTTCTTTAAACTCCACATTTATCATTTGCATTATTATTATATTTGTTTCATCTACGCAGCATAAACGTGTATTGATATTCGCCAGCAGGTCTCAGTGAATCTTCTATATTTTCAATGTAGTTGTTAATCAGGTAATTTTGGTGCAAATTTAACGATGACGTTTACTTTGTTGATTTCCATGTAATGACTGGGCAACTATTTACAGATTTTCAAAGTCTGGCTTGTTTGACAATGTTGAAATTGTTGTTGTTTGGAGTTTTGTTGGTCGGCCATCTTGCTATAACTCACCAACAACAACAAGTATGCAGAGTTGTTTGTGACGGACAAGAACAAGGATCAGAGATAGAACATTCGGGCTTAAAAGGTGCCAGAGGAGAGACGGGAAGACCAGGAAAGATGGGACCACGTGGACCTCGAGGTCACCGAGGTGAAAAGGGAGACCAAGGACAAGTGGCTGGCAAAGAAGATTTGATGAGACTTGTTACAGGTATAAGATTCTTTTCTAAACACTTTTCGACAAAATTTATTATTGGATAGGGAAGCTTTAACAGACCAAGCAGTATAGATAGATATTTCATACAAACACAGCAGTACAACAAATCCACTACACGGTGAACTGTCATAAAATCATATTCAAGTAAATTCATCGAAGATTTTATTCACAGAGTTGTCAAACAGAGTGGATCAACTGCAAGGTCAACTGAGTAACACTTCCAACAGTTGAGTTTTGTTTCATTTAAATTGATATCTCACGTATGTGTCAAGATAACAAATGTTAAAACCTTTGCCCGTAACTCACGTCATGACTCCCTTCTGCCCCTAGTGGTGTAAATACCTGCGTGCTCACCAATCACGTGACAATTATCGGTAGAGACTCAAATCCCCTTCGTAACGGAACAGTCCGTCTGGGTTACTACAGGTCACTCATGTCGTACCACCCACAAAAAAGCAGATTCTTTTTGAAAATAGTTTGTTTATGTCAAATATTGTGTTTTTATGAAGTATATTGTTAGTTATCTGACTTACTCTTGCAAGCCTCGTGATACGACACAAGTGACCAGGATGTATGGCAGAGATTTGTTTTGTGCAAAGTAAGTATTGCATTTATCAACCACAGTCAAGATTTGAATCACTTGTCAGAGGATAAGCTGAAGCTTTTTTTAATAGGTTTTTTCGACTTAAAAGTTTTTTTGCCATTTAGCCCCAAACTCTTTGACTAGCGTTAACGAAAGTTTTGTTGACAGCTTTGGCGAACAAAGTGGATCTACTGCAGAGTGAGCAGAACCGCACATCTAACAGTTAAGTCCATGCACTTGACATTCAATGTCCACTCATACATCGAAGATTTTATTCACAGAGTTGTCGAACAGAGTGGATCAACTGCAAGGTCAACTGAGTAACACTTCCAACAGTTGAGTTTTGTGTCATTTAAATTGATATCTCATATATTTGTCAAATTCCAAAAACCTTTGCACGTATATCACGTCATGACTCGCTTCTGCCCCTAGTGGTGTAGATTGAACGTGAGTTAAGGGCAAAGGTATTGGCAAACCCAACATATACGTCATCACGTGCGAATCAGAGAGGGTTTCATCTGGCACCGGTATATTCCGGTCATAATGCAGGTCGTGCAAATATTGTGGGGTTTTCACCGCCTTCTTGCGTGTGAATGAGTTTAACTTAATAGTTTAGCTGATGTAATAAGTTTTAATTGTCTGCAGATCTCCAGAATCTCATGTACACTGTTTTGCCGGTTTCCTGTAAAACTTCAGATCTTAAAGGTCGCCAACATCTCAGATCGGGAGAAGAAGTTTACTGTGAAGATGGGTGGCAGGTATTGATACTGTGGTAAATATCACTAACACAGGGGTGGGCAATCCCTGGCACCAGCGCTATGTTGGTTTAGCGAGGTGATTATGCACGTCATGTAATATACGATTTCACACTACAATACTTTACCATACGCCCGGGATTGTGTTGTTTATAAAGGTCAGGAAATTACACATGAATGTGAAAAGTCATACATTGACATGGAGGTCATCGAACTTTTTTAGACCAATTCACCGAAAATCAGTGTCAAGTGTTTTACTTGATAATTACCAGGTGTTCCAGCGTCGTTATGATGGATCTGTGAGTTTCGATAGAGATTGGGTGGATTACAAGAACGGGTTTGGGGATCTATCAACAGAATTTTGGATGGGTTTGTATGCCAATAAAGCAATCCTTAACTAAGTACAAATGTTGCAAAACTTTGAATAATGGCTTGTTTTAGTTTAAAATGTACCGCTCTTCTGCCATAAAATACACGAACACATTCACAAAAACAGTGGATGCGTTAATGACAAAGAACAATCTGTTTTCTTTCTGGCAGTTTATAACAATTTGTTGTAACTGTTGCGCCTCCTGCAGTGTTTGGTGTTTTTGCCTCTGCCACGTGATCTGACAAGCGGTGTCAACGTATCCTTTTTCTTTTTTGTGCCCCTGAATGTTTTAGTGTAGTTTACTTTGAAATTGCGGCATCAATACCTAATGAAGTCTCGCCGCATGGCAGACGAAACGTCGTAAAATTACAGCACGTATATTTTATGCCAGAAGAGCGGTACATTTTAAATTGAAATATGCTTGGCAGCAACAGGAATTCCAGGTTTGTTTTAGGTTGAGTGCATTTACTGAACACATTGTTATAACCTGTGCACACCCAGTTAAATATACAGGCCTACCAAGCAAAACGTTTCAAGTACGCTATGTAACAATCCCATCAGTCAATAGAACAGTATCATTTAATCCAATTTAAATTCCAGTCTTTTTAGCAATATTATTGCAACCAACAAATTTTATCAGGCTTGGAGAAACTGCATCAAATCACCAGTGCGTCCACTAGATGTCGCCTTCGTGTTGACCTTCAGGATTTTTCCGGAGGTCAAGGTTTTGCCGAGTATAGGTAAGAATATAACGTATTTAACGTTTTCAATTCAATTCCATTGTTCCAACGCTAATTTACCCGATGCTGCCAGGTCGTCATAGCTAACAAAATCTTAAAATACATTAGGGGAATACCCCCCTTTATTACGTCAGATTCCCAAAATTTGGGATTTAAGTTTGAAGCAACACAGAATATTCTTGCTGTGTTTCAATGCATTTACTCGGTTCGGAATAATCATGAAACAAAAAGTTTAGATACCGCTCACACATAGGGATGGCAATCAACTCGTAACGACCCCACATCATCGCTCTTGAGGTTTGCGCGATCCCTTGGTCGCGGATTGCCGGAACCGAGCTCAGTGGGGCTCGGATTGGGTCGAACGCCACCTTTTTGAGCTTAGAGAATGTGGCTGCATAAAATTTTCTTTCCCTTGATTCCAAATCTTCTGAAGCGTAGGCATCTAGAAGTGAATATTAGTGCTGTGTCCCGCATCGATATATGGGATAAAAAGATTATTATATTCTCCATCTAACACCCATGCATAATCCAGTATTTGAAATTTCGATTTTCTGCCCAACATGGTTTTCAATGGGGCAACAAAATCCCGTAATCGCGACATGTAAGACGCTGACGCAACTTCATTGTCAGTGTATAAGTTGTATAGTGTAAACTCTCTGTGTTCTCTTTGCCCACCCCTGGGTTAGCTGCTGGTCGTTGCGTGGTTGATTGGATATTGTTGGGCCTCTATGCAAGAAAATGGGTGCATTGGCCTGCAGAGTTAATTCCTTAGGCCAGTGGTTCGTATCCGGTTGGAAATTTTAGGGTTGTAGGTGGATAATTAGTCGGCACCGAAATACACAAAAGTAGTCGGAAAAGAAATATAATGATCAGTATTCACTGTGTGTTGTACACTTATTGGTAATTGGTAATGCCATGCGGTATAAAAAGTTAAAAAAGTATAACAGATATAGCGAAAATACAATGTTTAGATTCTTAGTTAAAAAATGTAAATACCAGTGGGAAATAAAGATTCCGTTTACACTGGAAGTGGGAAATGAGATAAAAAAAGATTAAAAACCGCTGCCTTAGGCGACATCTTGCAATGTCAGCATCGTATGCTTGATTGACATCTTATTTAAATGGAACAGGTTTCAGGTTGCTTAAAAATGGACCTCCAGTCGTTTGTGAACTTAAAGTTGAAAAATATCTGAGTTTCCTTCTCAAAACTTCTAATCCCACTCTGTGTTTATTGCTTAGTTGACAAATAATTATCCCACACAAGGGTTTTAATTTTAACAATCATTCCCTTGAGAAACAAACCAATGTAAGCGAATTGATTTAAAACAACAAATTATCCGTTGTTATTTAAATTACTTTGCATTAAATTAAACATTATGACATTGTTGTTTTCAGTACTTTCAGCATTGGCGATGAAGGAAGTTCTTACACAATTACTATATCCGGATATTCGGGGAATATCGGAGATGCCATGACAAGCGGGCAGAATCTAAACGGGATGAGATTTTCAACTCGCAACAGTGACAATGATTTGTGAGTAATAATGATACCACGTGTCTGATTATATTTCTGTTTTACTAACGAAGCAAACCGAGTTGTGTTAAAAAAGATAAAATGCATTTCTTCAAATAGTTGATTTTCGTTGACAAAGTTAACCGCCTACCCTAAATCAACAATTGTAAAGGTCAATTGCTCTGAAACAGGGGGTTGCCTTAAAGTTTTAGTTAAACACAAGTTTTATCTGAGTTTAAATAAGTTGTTACACAGAGTTGTTGACAACCGACGTAATTATAATTGCAGGTGGTCAAGAGGCAATTGTGCAGTGACTGATGGTGGAGCTTGGTGGCAACGTAGTTGTTCACATGCCAAACTCAATAGTCCGTGGTCGAGAACTTCTACTAGTGAGAACACTATGACTTGGTAGAGCTGGAAGAGATCATGGAGTGGAATAATGAGTTCTAAGATGAAAGTGAAATGCGAATAATTGTTGGGGAGGTTTAAGTGACGAAAATTAACATTGCGTCGTTAGTTACCATAGCAACGTTGTGTTGATTTACAATTATTGACAGACATTGTAAATACTTTCACCTGTTTTGATAAAGGCTTTAAATCGTAAATAACACGAAAACAATTATACCAAACCGAATTGATTACACAAATCCTTTTAATTTTTGTGTTAGTAGAGAAAACGTCACATTTCTGCATTTTTGTTATTATCATGGTATTTGCAAAGCGTTACTTAAAACGTCTACACAAATAATAATACTGCCATATATCTGACTCCTGATAAAAAGGCTGCTATTAAACCCACAGTCAATCGATCAGTTTAAAACATTTAAATTAAAACGTCCCTTCGTATCATTTTTACGCAAAAAGACATGTGACCTATATAGAAAATGCATACCGGGTTATTTGAGTTCGGATTACCACGTGACTCATTTGAAAAGGCGGCTGGTTGCTGGAAGTGTCAACGAACGAATAGCACGTTCGCCGTAGATCAGTTGAACTTGGTTTACCGCGTGATTATTATCCGACGTTAAAAAAACGGTTGAGGTAAATATGACGTCGACACTACTTATTATTACATTTTGTGCGTTTCGGATGCCACTTCTTCCATACAATTATGTCAACGTGTCAATTAGATATTGACAAACTATTCCGTTTTATCATTCCTTGTATATCATGTCGTTGTTGTAATATCGCATGCAACCGTTTCCATGCTTTGATGTTGATAATCCATGTAAATATAAACATTGATCCATCAGATTTGACAGTTGATTTCTAATTCGAGGATGTCAGTAAATTTGATTCAGTTTAGTTTGGCTTTCTCTGATAAACCCCAAAAATGCAGTCACGCCAATTCACCGCAAATATTTACAGAAATGTGCGGATATCGCGGCGCCATTTCTCCGACTTATGGGAAAGGTTTAATGTGAGGGTAAATTGTGTAACAAGGTTTCTTGTCAACACCCAGGTCCTCATTGCAGCCCAAATGATGACGTCACGGCCGTGGGCTTTCCAGTGGCGCCTGTCACGTGTTTCATTTGTGTTGTTGTTTTTGTCTGTTCAGTTACCTGCCTACCTCTGCACACACCTTGCTGCAACTCATTCTTACTTGGCACTGGTGATGAACACAGTGGTGTTTGAAACGTTTGCTTCGGCATGAGTAGCATACTAGCTTTGGCTTTCCTTTACAAATCACTTTCTTGTCACCTCCCAAGGTTAGACCTTATACACTCTTGTGTAATAACCAAACTTAACACAGCAGTTTGTGGAGGACACAGACGCGTCCGATGCGTCTGCCGGTTGCATTCCATGGCAGAATGTAGATGGCATGGAGAGAGTGAAGTTTTGTAGAATTGATTCCTGAACTCGAAATAAACTACTCGATAAATAGAATTTCCAGCCACCAAACACCAAGGGTCATGACGTCAGTTTCAGGCCATATTAAAAACCAGAATTTTCCGACAAGATCTCAAAATATGAATTTCTTTTCGATCCCAATTCAGGGTTTGTTTCTTTTTCAAAACCGAGCGACAGTGAAACAATAGCAGTAATTGGAACGTAACAATAAGGAATTGTGACATCACAGGCATCAACTGGCTTGCCGCAGACATACAAGGAACTGTGTTTATAAAACAACCAAATCGAAGAAGCAATAAATTGATGCAAATGTACAATAAATAATATTAGACAGCATCACGAGGTTTTCAGGCTTGGCAGCCCAGGCAATGCAGCCCAGCTGGATCAGCCACTTTTTCCTGACAAGTCGAAGCAAGATTTGAAAAATCAAGCTCCCGGTGAGGTTTGAACTCACGACCCTGGGCTAACCAGGCCCAACGCTCTACCAACTGAGCTACAGGAGCTCAGTGGTTTCACGGGGTATATTGTGGCCAAGGTACACTGGTGCGCAAGCGCACAACTTGCCAGGCAACCTTCACATATACGTAGGGGATCTCTACCACCGTATCAGATGACGCAGTAATATTTCATGCAATGGCATGATAGGCAGGATCGCCCCACTGCGCAGGTCCTTGCTTGGCGATCACAGCTAACGTATCGCGATCATGAGGTTTTCAGGCTTGGCAGCCCAGGCAATGCAGCCCAGCTGGATCAGCCACTTTTTCCTGACAAGTCGAAGCAAGATTTGAAAAATCAAGCTCCCAAAGGCCAAGGTGTGTTTCGCGTTAGGCCAAGTAATATTTTACGCCACTTGGTGTCGTTGTTGTTCCATAATATTGGCATGCATTCGATCGCGATACTTGAACCCACAGAAATCATACAAATTGCTTACTCGCACGAATCGTTGTGTGTGTACGATGTTCTTCTTCAGGCGAAGAAAGTATTTTCGCGCCGCTACAGCTCTCATCACTGATTGGATGATAATAGCGGCACGTGACACCTTTTCAAATCGCGCCTTTTCCAACTTTTGTTCGAGAATTTCCTTCATGAACGCCTGCAGAGTTAAAAGATCCAACGTTACGTCATTATTTCTTATCAATAAAATAACACAGAATGTAAACATTGTTCGAGGCAATTGCGCGGTTACGCAGGGTTTTCGCATAAGACCCTTGAGTGAAAGATCTGCCAGCAGTTCGCGACTTAAACCAAGACGGCAAATACTTAACACCTGTGAAGAATGGATCTTGTTCAAATCCCACCTTTGTATTTCCGAGTCTCCAATTCGTCCCTTCGGGGTCAACCAAGTTCAAAACTTCCTTGCTGTGATCACGTGGTTCGTTGGATGACGACAGAGCGCAAATCATTCCGTATCTTAATGGTCAAAACATTTAGCAGTTAAGCGACAGAGACTGGTGTGATTTGTAGTCCAACATGCACATTTTGAATGGTCGAAAGTGGAGGACATTCACATGAATTTTGAGTTATTACTAGATCCATGTCGCGTGAACAACCAATCACAGACCTGGATTTTATCGAAACTTATTACATTTAAATCGTTCCGTTCTAGATAGTCACGTGACCCACCTGTCAAGAAAGTCTTTGTAAAACCGCCTGACTGGAAAGCCAGCCTTCCTCACTCTCACAGTTTCCAACATTCCCGAATAACGGAGTTGGTTTAGAACGACCCCGGGGTTGAAGTTCTCCGCCACCTAGTGGTGAATAACAAGTTTGTTACAAACTTTCTGATCGCGGCGACTTCTGCTGATATTTTTGTTGCTTTTATACGGGATTGTGTTTGTTAATATTTATGTTTATTTGCGTATATTATGTGCATTAAATTTCCTTGTTCCTGCGCAACACAGGAAAAATAACAAAAGTTAATTATTCGGGTAACTAAGGTACCCACATATGCATTTTATACATTGTGAACATTTTACAAGTAATCACCTTCTCCACATTTGGTTTCACGCATCTTACGAAGAATGGACTTGCAGATGAAAGTCTTTCCATTAAAGCGTGGAGGGATTTCTGTCAAATTGTTAAATGTATGGAAAATCCAAATTAACTTCAACTGTAGAAAGAGAACTTACTTTAAAGTGGCCACTTGCTGTTACGGCTGACTGCTTTTTCCGACCTTTTCCTGAGTCTTCCGAAGTTCCCCGAACTTTCTCAAACATGTCGTAGATAAGATCACAGCTATGAAAAATAATGTCACGAGTTTTTTTTTAGATAATTAAATTAGTTAATATATATACCTGGAATCCTTCAACAAGCCGAGTAAATCATCACGAAATGTATCGCGGTTTTTTTCCAGGAAGCCATCGATATTGTAGAGAACCTGCAATATTAAGTTAGCCATCACCCACGAACGCATAAAGCAAAATCGTTTGGGAATACCCAATCTCAACCTAGCCTTAATCCAACTTCAACTTCAACCCAGCCTCAACCCAACCTCAACCCAGCCTCAACCCTTACCTCCCCAGCGTAATGTCGAATCCCGAACTGGTTTCCGGTCACTCGAGGTTTCACGTAGAAGGGATTTTTCTGCGAAAAAAACAGAGTTAAAGTTGTGACGTAACAAAGCGGACACTAGTGCTTTAAACTCGAAATACCGAGTTGTTGAGAAAGTTGTGACGTAACAAAGTAGGGTGAATAATATGTTTTTTCTTACCGCATGTTGGTTGTGGAGTTTCTGCAGCAGGGATTTGTCCGTTCCTTTAGGAAATCTACTCTCCTCGTTAATAAGTGACATCAAACCGAGGTTTTTCTCCACCAGGTCGAGACACTCACTGTTATCTGACCACTGGACGTCGCACCAGTCTATACCTTCCCTGTAAAGTGGAAGATTGTGAAATGGTGGCAACATTGGTCAAACGCCTGACCCATATACCAAGCAGAAACCTGATCGGGATTCATGGCCAGGATATCCTGGGTTCGAATCCCGGTGTGGTTAAAAACGATTATAAAATGGTTGGGATTGAAATCACTAAACCCCCACAAATAAGTGAACAAATTTACTAGGGTTCGTGTGCAGGATAGCATTGGTTCGAGTCCCAAAGTGGTATAAAATACAGGCGAAAAAGTGAAAAATGTAGAGAAAAAAATACAGAAATAAAGACTTTTTAGGTCCTTAATTAATCTAAATAACAAGTGGAGGGGAATGGGAAGATTGTATGGTTTCCATGTTTTGTTGCATAAATTTGTGCTTTCCAATGCAGTAAGTGATGTTTTACGAAGACTCACTTGTTGTATTCGATTTGTTCCAAGCTGAAAATGTGCCGGTTAAAAAATTCCTGTAGTTTTTCGTTTGCAAAGTTGATGCAGAATTGCTCGAAACGATTCACCTGAAAACAACCCGTGTAGACCCGGCGATAGAAGGTGACTGAATGATTGCAAAGATTTCAGTACTTTCTCACACAAAACATTGATGCAACAAGAACAAATAATGTATATCTTGAATTAGAAAGTAACTAAGCAACCCTATAGCAAGACAAACTTATATGTCCACGTTTCTGGGCTTTAAAAATGCATAAAAAAACGTTTGTAATTTCGACTTGAAACGAAACGCTGCTGGTTTTAAAGCAATAACTGCAGTGTAACTCTAGCTGACATGTATTGTTAATTTAAAGGAACTGTTCTTGTGGCAACCCTCGCCGGATGGCAGACGTAACTTCGGTTGAAATAAAAACATTTTATACAAGAAGAACTTTTTCTTCATACAATCAAAGCAACTTCGTTACCGAGAAGTTCTCGAAACCGAAAATATCGAGAATTCCGATGAAATGGAAGTCGTCCGGCCCCTTGATGCGGTGATTCACCTTCGATATTATCCAACGGAATAATTGGGAGTAGAGCGCCATAGAAAGGGAGTCACGTGAGTCGCAGGCCTGCCAATCAGAGACAAGGAATATAGTATTTCATGGGTTCGACTATAGTTGCACAGGATGTAATACAAAGAAAATTGTGTGCATTTTTTGGAACTTCTCATTAACATAGTATGAATATATAGACGTGTAACTCTTTAAAACGTTGGCGTTTGAGCTGAATATGATATTTATTCTTGTTCAAATGTTGACGCGTGACTGTGGGAACGAATTGCTGACTCATGCTTACGTAGATCCGCAAGTGCTGAGTAACCGGGTCAGGACTGTTCAAAGCTTTAATGACGCAAGACAGATTTACACAAACATTTGGACAGTTTGTTTACACAACACCACAAGTGCCGAACTAAAAAGAAAAATCGTTTTCCGACCGTGCGTCTGAACGTGATTACGTTGTACAGAAAGTCTAGTTTGGATACGAATTTGAGTGGTTTCCACTGCAAGGTCACCATGACCTTGTGCTTGTCTCCACTACCTGATCCACGCTTTGCGGTGAGGTTATGTTTTCACCTCTCAACTTCATCGTCCTCTCTTTCATCACCGCCTCCAACCTCTCACTATCGATCCCGAGCAACTTGGACGTTCTCTCAACAACTGCAGGAACAAAATGTAACTTCCTGAATATGAAAGCTATGGGAGTCTGTATTACTTTACACTGGATCTGCGCAACACACGCAAAGTGCACGACTTTCCACAGCACATATTATTGATTCTTTATTCTCGCTACGTTATGAATTAAATGACTCACAGTTTTCACAGCAAGCTTTTATCACAAAGTAGGCAGAAATCCAAGATCTGGGGCGGCATTACGAACACATTTCGCTAAGTTTAGCGAGCTCGGTATTGACGCACGACCTCGTTAAGTCGAGATTTGGTATTACGAACTGCCGTCTCGCTAATCGGGCCTCGCTAAACTCCTCGCTAAGTAGCGAGAAGCTTAGACCACTCGCTAACGCCAAATTATTCCGGACAAAGCCGTACAGCTGCATCAGCAATTAATAATGGCTGTCTATTTTGCCGCTAAACGCTCATACAAACGAAAAAATTTAAGACACAATCCCTTGAAAATGTCGGATTTAGAATTAATTTCAGAATATCGAATGCGTAAAGATGTGATAATGGATTTGTGCAACCACTTGCACCAAGATTAAAACCCAAAGAATGCCAGTAAAAGATGTCTTACAGTGGAAGAACAAGTTTTGTTACAATATTAAAGTTTCACAACCAACTGTCAGCATAGTACCAAGTCGATTTATGGATAGTTTGATTTCAAAACAACATCAATTCATCCACATGCCAAACAGGGTGTCTTCAACAATGATAAAGCAACAATTTTACTCAATTGCACGGTTTCCTGGCGTCATAGGGGCCATTGATGGAACACATATTCCCATAATTGCACCAAGTGAGGAAGAACATCTCTTTGTCAACAGAAAGGTTTACCATTCCATCGATTTGCAGGCAAGTTGCATACTTTTCCCTTGTCATAAATTGGTTTTGACTTCAAATTATTGTTGCAGGCTATATGTGACGCCAATATGGTGTTTCTGGATGTGGTATGCAAGTGGCCTGGCTCATGTCATGATTCATTCATTATGCGACAATCAAATGTGTACCAGGAGTTTGAGAGTTGAAAATATCACGATGACATTTTGCTGGGTGACAGTGGTTATCCATTAAAACCTTGGTTAATGACATCTCTTAGCCATCCAACTACCCCTTCACAACAGAAGTATAATAAGGCTCACAAACAAACAAGGTCAACTATAGAGAAGTAAGTTACATTTGTCTTGCATCTCATAACATTAACATAAATAATAATAAAGCTTTTTTGTTTAGGGCATTTGGTGTTTTGAAACAGAGATGAAGTTTGTAAAATTACAATGTGTTGTTTCATTCTGCACAATATTTGTCGCCTTCACAATGTGCCACTGCCTCAACCACTGCCAGCAAATGCTGACATAGATTCACTACTAGACATCACCACAACAAATGAAATTCATGACTTGCAAGGTAGTACTGTGAGAGATTCAATTGTTTCTACATTCCAATAAAGTGATGTTTGTGAAATGTATTTGTGTTTGTTTATTGAAAAAAGTGGCTGCACAGAAACACAGAAATGAACTTGAAAAGTAGGTAACAGAACACTGATCGAATATGAAAGTGATAAGGTAGTTAAAAAAGAACAGTGAAGAACATGAAACGGGCAATAAAAAACAGTGAAAAAGAATGAATAAAAACCCTGACAGATTTGGGCCTTTAATTAAAAACCAGCAGTGAATAAAAGAAAATTGAAAAACACATGCAGAAAGCAAAAATTGTTAAAAATGCAAATTAGTTCTAATCATCAACTGTAAAGTTGTTGAATTATAGCTATGTTTGATATTTGGGCATAAATTTCCTTTTGTATGTCAACTATGTCCTATTCTGGATCACGACGGCGGCGCTTTGCTTTGGGTTGTAATGATGCTTCGGAGTGTGATGATGCAGGGCTCACTGGTTCGTCGATTATTTCAAAAAGGCTGTCATCCATAGTTGAACATGTGAATGCAACCGGTTCTTCAACATCTTGAGGTGCATGGTTAGTAGTGGCAAACTGGGAAACACTTTCTACAAAAAAAAAACAATTAAGCATTACAAGTGCACAAACCGTTTGTAACATGTTACTGCTTTTAAGTGATGATGCACCTTTTATTCCATAAACTGCTTGTTGTCCAATTATGTTGATGATTTTATAATGCACACCCGTTTTAGTTGATTCTTTTTTCCATTCCGACACTGATTTGTTCCACTTGGTCAATTGTGCGATTAACACCAGTGATGTTTACTGAATTGACCTGCAAATATCATAATCTATGTACAGCAGTAATAAAAAAATGTTGTGCTGAAATCTTACCATAGTTGTCACTACTTTCCACGCTTGTTGTTTAGAAGCAACTGTAATTTCTAGTAAAAATGAACCCAGAATGCATTTTGCATTTTTTTTCCACTGCATTAACTAATGTCTCTACTTCAACAGCTGTCCATCTTCGAGATCGCTCTTACAGTTTTACTGCTTATTTTTGTATCCATAATCAATTTCTACTTTTCAAAAAAAAACTAAAGTTTACACAATTACTAAACACAAGAAATAAAATTATTCGGCGTAAAACTTGCAAAATAATGCCCTCAATGTCCACGTGAAGCTCAACTATCAACACAATAAAGCCTTCCGTAAGATGTCGCATAGCGCGACTTTCTAATTTTGCTGCGTCAGACGTATTTTTTCTCACGATTTTGACGCATTCTCTCGTTTTTGCGTCAGGCTTTAGCGAGGCGTTTACGAGGGCACTTCGTAATACCAAATACGTTACCGAGTTCCTCGCTCGTTAAGTCCTCGCTAAAAATTATTTTAGCGAGCTCGTTAACTTAGCGAGCGAGCAAGTGTTCATAATGCCGCCCCTGTTTACATTACTTCTAAATGAACCACACAAAGTTGTCTACACACAAACAACTACACATGCTTGCGGCCGTGATATTAGATAAGACACAAACCATTTGATGTGAATATTTTACCGAGCATGCACTTGAGTCTGAATACAACATACCGTGGTAAGGTATTTGATTTAACGTGATAACCACAGGACCCCATGCTTATTTTACATAAATTGTTTTTGCAAAAGATTCAACTCTAAAAATTAAAATATGAAACATTCAAAACAACACGAAAAGGTTTATTGTTTGACTTTTCCATCCAGTAAACAAGATTTTTCTTTTTAGTTGTGTTTTATCGCGAAGTTGTCACCACAAATGCTTTATTGCAAGACACACTAAACCTCCTGGATCCTACTCACGGGGTTATTAGTTGCGGTGATCGGATTTAGTGCACATTCTACATGTTGTTGCAAATTAGTGTTGGCTAACTTGGGAGTTAATTAAAAGCATGCGGATGATTCCATCTACAGACAGCTACAGCCTACAACCAGCAATACGTTTACCTGGCAAGATATCCGGTGGAAGAAACGCTTTTCCTATGTTACAAAGTGGAGGAAACGAAAGTAGTTTACATAATAGGACACTAAACTTAAATCAAGCAAGAAAACGGATTGCTTGAGTTGAGTGGTCGAGATTAAAACGTACAAAATCAAAGGTTTCCGATCAGCGTTAAATTTCGAAAGACGTGATTGAGAGAAGGCAAACGCCCAAGGAATTAATAAGGAGCAGAGAACAAAGAAAGAAACCAAGTGTTTACGCCCGTGGTTAAATTTGGTCGAACATCGGGGTCACCAACAAAGGTAGGATAAACACCAATGCTTATAGATAAACTTTGTGATACAAATTATTAAAGCACCTATACCCGTGTAACACGAAATGTTGGGTACTGACCAATTAGTTATACATGTGTAATTGTATAAGACATATCAGAAAGAAAGACTTACCGTCTACATCAACGACTTGGGCACCACCAGCGTTGGCAAAAGCAACATTGCCAAGTTGGAGAATCCCAGCAAGCACACTTTTCATGTCCTGCTGTTGGCCGTCTTTGAAACCAATCGTTTTGAGCGCTTGCTAAACACGAAGAAGGGAAAGTTAAGGCGTTGATATTTTGTTCTTATGAAAATATGTAGCTTTTCGGGTCGTGAAAACCATCCATGGCAAAGCCAGCATTTGCAACAGTTTAGCAATTCATGATTCCGAGTTTTAAAACAGCGCTGGCTCGAAAGTTCATCGCATCAAATGTCCCCAACTCCAAAACAATAAAAATTTAGCGATAATTCATCACTGTGACGTAACAAACTGACACGAAAACATTTAGGCCTTGTCACGTCCGGCGCGGTATTGTGACGTCATCATTTCCGAACTAGAGATAGCGTGTGAATGAAAAGCGAACAAATAAGGTCGACACGAAATAAGTTGCAACTTGCTGGGGAAGTTCGACCTCACGATTCTTTTTACACCGAGGCTTATATTGTTATCTACGAACGATATTTTTCATTCATTGGTTTATTTTGCCCAAAGTATTTCAGTAACGAAAACACATGGAGAATGTGGGAGTGTGGGCAGGGAGACGCTATTCAAAATAAACCAATTTTATTCAAAACATATATTTTGTAAGTGATGTAAAAGCACAATTTACATTCGGTAATAAAGTATAACCCAGGACTTGCTTTCGAACTGATTTGGATTAAAACAATTTGTTGCCTATTTCTGGTGCATTAGTGATGTTAACTGTGACGGGTTTTTTGATGGAAATACATGCGAAATCAAAGCTTTGTACGACTCAAAGTCACATGACCAGATTTATTCACAAATCAACATAAACTTTGTGACGAATGCTTGGAACATTGCTTGGAAATCAGTAACTTTGCACGCAAAAGTATCCACAAAGCAGACATTTTAATCGGAATACCGAGCAACATTTCTTTCTCCTGTTATATAAATTACAAAACACGTATTTTAGTAAAGGGGCCAGCACGTGGTCTACGGCCACGGAATGACGAAACGGTTTCAGGAAAAAAACAGGTTTCAAATTACGCGGGGGGACAATTAAAAGATTTGATCCTTGTCACGTGATTTCCGCAAGTATCGGGTTTAGTTTATTCTGTTGCGAATTTGCATTACTGGTGTTTGTGGATATATAAAGCCTTGCGGCTTCTAAATCAGAAAGGATTTGACCCGAGGTGTCAATTCGTTTTGAATTCAAGATCGTGGTTTCAATTGAATTGCAAAATTAGCACAGGTCGGATATTCTCGTTTTGTTTATTTATAAACACGTTTATAGGTCAATATATTCACCACACAGAACAAGGAGTCGCAAAACATTGAAAATAGTGTTAAATATATCTGTGCTTTCTAATGGTCAAACACGAAGAAAGAACCGCCTTAAATTAGACGACAATTTGTTTTCAAACAGTCCTAATCTAGGGGAAGTACCTCTAATTGCTCCCAGTCTTTGACGTCATCGAGGGTAGGATCGGAGTCGCATCCTGATTGGTTGAGATAGTGGTAGTTGGCGGGTTCACCCAAGTGCAACTTGTCTGCAAGTATTTGCAAAATGGTTAAATTGTCCCAGCAAAGATACCCCAAGGTTTTTTTTGTTTAATTGTTGCCTTAACCGTTCGTTCGGCATAAACATGACGTCATACAGTAAAAACAATCCATCGAGATATCACGAGATTATTTCGTGTTTTAAGTTATTTCATGCAAAGCAGCCTCACCTTTTTCATCTTGAGAAAGACCGCGGACTAATTGATAAAAAATGTGATAATTCCTCTCTCCGGGGTTCTGACGGACGACTCTATGCTGTGATGACGTAAGAACAATACTATAACGTCACGCTTCAGTTATAAAAGTTCATCGGCGTCGATAAACGGGAACGAGACGTGACAAACGTCAGAGTGTTGCAGCACGAGATAAGTGTTAAGTTAACTTCGAATAAATTTCTGTGGTCAAACAAAACCACTAACGATGTCAAAATAATTGGAGTGTTTTTTTATAATTTTATGTAAATATGAAGACCTCGTCATCGGTCTTATACATCATACGCCTTATGTATTTTGCACGATTGAACTGAATTGGTTTCAAAATATTTTCAAATAAATATAAAATATTACAATGTCTTTCTATAATATTGTAAAACTCTCAAAACCTTACCTTCTCAAGGAGATCTGGGGTTCGCGGACATCACAGGGGGTTAAGGGGCGATAATTTACAAATACATAGTTTTGTTCCATTTTAAGTTACATGAAATGTTTTTTACGGCGACTTTATCGAATGAATTGCCAGGTGACAACGGTGACGTTCATAATATTGGTATTATAGGGGTTTCCCAACCAACACCGGCCACTTTAGACGAGCCAGGCAACAACCCAGAGCACGGACATAAGTGAAAGTGTAAACGTCTTTGTTCGTTTTGTTTTTCACACGCTTTATTTCTTTTTGTATTTTCACTTCACCTTCACTTTAACTCACATGTTTTTCTTTGTTTACTTTTCACACTCACCTTTATATTATATTTGTAATTATTTTGCAATTTACTCGTTTTAATATGCCCGAGTGATCATGCTTGCGTGGCAAACGCGGGCAGAAATGATTGGTCAAGCGCTGGCGAGAGAAATAATGAGCGAAAAGCCAGACAGTTCTCTGGTGGTGGCGTGTGGTAAACACTGTTTTTGGTGAGAGATCTTATGTGGTAATTGCTGATGAACGCTAGTCGTAGTGGAATGTGTATTTTGTGCCAGTCTTAGAACAAACGTTGTTTTATTCGCGCTTTTATCGTTTTATTCTTTTTATACCTATTAGCGTTTTTCTATTGTATTACAAAAATAGCCACCTTGGTCGTGTGACTCCAGGCCTCTGCGATAGGCCGTTAGTGCAGAGTAGCCTAGGCCCAAGACAAGCTAATTTCGGTTACATTTGGCGAGCACGCCAGGACTCTGCTATCGCTTATAAGGGGTCACACGGCTTTCAGAGAACTTAATGTCTTTTAATTTGTTTTTATCGCCACCGCGCTTTGTACCGGGACAAGATGTTGGCCAGTTTGTTTCCTTATTTGAATCGTACTGTGAGAGTGTGAAAGCTAGTGAGGAAGTGAAGCGTCATCTTTTTTTGACATCAATTGATGATGACCTCCGCTGGCTAGTTCAGGGAAACGACAATAATGTTTTTCAACTGAAGTACGATGAGTTAATTAGCCGCGCCCTAAAGCAAGGTTCTGACCACTCGCGCCTCCATGAAACACGCGCAATGTTGTTTGGCCGGCGGCAGTTGCCACAGGAAAGCATTAAGGACTTTGTGTATGCTTTGAAAGCTCTTGGCGACAAGGCTTATCCTACGGAGGAGACTGTTAAAAATGAGGTGTTATATTCATTACTCTTTGTTGGCATGTTGGACCAGCACATGGCCAGATCCCTGCCGCAACGGTTGGAATATAAACGGGACTTTTGGACGGCCGCTCAGATGGTTTTGTCCACGCATGTACCGGAAATGTTCCAGGTTTTAGGCGTGTGTCGTCGTGACGTTCAAGGTCCATCAGTATCAAAACAACCGGAAAAGGATGCAGACATCAGCGTTCGAGAATTCCAAAAAACTGTGACCGCGCTCCAGAAGGACATTGAGCTTGTACGCCGCGAGGTGCAGCGATTGGGGAAACCAACACCACAACAGATGGCAGACAGGTTGGATCGACGCTGTTATGCCTGTGGTAAACCAGGACACTTGCAAAGATTTTGCCCAATGCAAGGTAAGCGCGGCTTTCATACCAGTTTTACGCCTCGCAGGAATTTCAATAAAAGACCTGGTACCCCTGTGACCCAAGAGGCAAAAGCAAGTGTATGTTTGAAGGACACCGAACCCAAAACTTCGAATCCTACCAATAATCAGAACACGAGCGAGAATCCCACCAAACCCCGATTAGTACGGTTTGTCAACATTTCTATCGCTTCGGAGCCGGTATGTGCTTTAGTTGATACTGGTGCAAGTGTCTCTTTGATAAGCCAAAAGTGTTTAGAGACGTTGAACAATGATCGCCTCAAAATCTCCCCGCTGGGCCAAAACGAACGTTTTTCTGGAATTAACGGTAGTTTGGTTTCAGTAATTGGGAAAATCACTGTAAATGTTAAACTGGGAGGGCTAGATGTTCCCACGTGTTTATATGTCGCGTCGGGCGTCGCTCACCACTTAATTTTGGGTTTGGATTTTCTGCAGAAGAACCGCTGCAGTGTGTGTTACGACCAAAATTTGTTGACAGCGGGCCGTGCTAAGGTGCCATTACTCTCGTCGTCTTTCGTACAACGTACCAGAGATATTTGTGTGACCGACGCCACAGAAGTCCCTCCAATGTCGGAGGTGTGGGTCACATGTCGTTACCATCTTGACGTCCGCGGAGAAGACATCCCTGACTTTGAAGTGTATATCGCGCGAAGACCGGGGTTTACAGAAAAGGTTGGACTCTGTACAGCGAACTGTGTTTCAACTGTGCGGAAAAATGAGGTAAACATACGTATAGCCAATTTTACCGATGACCCAATCCTAGTACCATCAGCAACTAGGGTTGCTGTCGCGATTCCAGTACACGCTTTTGGCAACGTTGCATGTCCATTATCGGAATGGTGTGTTGTTGTTGAAGATAGCAGTGTGCAACCTACAGAGGAAGTTTGCAATATCTCCTATGCACAGACACCGACCAATGAAGAAAGTTGGGAATGCATTCACCAAGGCGTGAGTATCGGAGATGGGTTGTCAGCAACCCAGAGGGAGGATGTTTTAAAACTTCTTCGTCGCCATCAAAAAGTATTTTCGACATGTAACTTTGACCTAGGCCGGACTGATCTTGTTCGACATTCGATCGACACCGGGGATGCGGCACCAATCCGTCAACATCCTCGAAGAATGTCCATCCATCATAAAACGGAGGTTGAGAAGATCATCAACGAAATGCGAAGCCAAGGACTCGTGAGACCTTCAACCTCGCCATGGTCAAGTTCGATTGTTCTGGTGAAAAAGAAGTCTGGTGAGTTACGATTTTGCGTCGACTATCGACAAGTAAACGAAGCAACCAAAAAAAACAGTTACCCTATTCCCCGGGTTGATGATAGCCTGGATGAAATGTCTGGGTCACGTTTCTTTTCCACCCTTGATCTAAAATCTGGCTACTGGCAGATCCCCATGGACGAACAATCAAGGGAGAAGACAGCCTTTTCCAGTCACATGGGTTTGTTTGAATTCACCGTGATGCCTATGGGATTATGCAACTCAGCGGCAAGCTTCCAACACCTAATGCGTATTGTGCTGCAGGGTATAGAGTGGCAAGGAACACTCGCATACTTAGACGATGTGATTGTTTATGGTAGAAATTTCAACGAACACATGCAGCGTCTTGAAGATGTTCTTTCACGCCTGGAGTCGGCTGGACTTACACTAAAGCCCACGAAGTGCGACCTGTTCAAAGATGAAGTGCGATTCCTTGGCCACATAGTGTCAAAACATGGAATACGATGCGATCCCGATAAGGTACGATCAGTTAAAGATTGGCCAGTACCAAAATCTGTAAAACAGGTGCGTCAATTTGTGGGTCTTACATTGTATTACAGAAAGTTTGTTAAAGATTACGCTCGTATCGCCTCCCCCTTAGACAAATTGACAGAAAAGGGACGTCGTTTTATCTGGACGGACAGTTGCCAGCAGGCGTTCGCCAGCCTGAAAAGAATTCTGACAACAGCTCCAGTCCTACAGTATCCCGACTTTAGCCGACCCTTCGTGTTGGACACCGATGCCTCGGACACAGCCGTAGGTTGTGTTCTCGGTCAGGAAATTGACGGTAAGGAGCATGTGATCGCTTACGGCAGTAGATCATTGAGCAAAGCTGAAAAGCATTATTCCACAACTCGCAAGGAATTGCTGGCCGTCATATTTGCGACTAAGTTATATCGCAGTTATTTGCTCGGATCGAAATTTTTGTTGCGCACAGACCATTCATCCCTTCGCTGGCTGTGGAGATCCAGGGAACTCTATGGACAATGTGCTCGATGGGTTGAACACCTGGCTAGTTACAATTTTGATCTTCAACACCGGCCCGGAAAGAAGCACACAAACGCAGACGCGCTCAGCCGGAGGCAACCGGAAGATGACGGATTCCCTTACACAGTTCGTGAGGATGAGTCATTGGAAGAGGTACTTGCACTTGATTTAAAGGCGGAGTACGGGTATGAGTCCACCCATGTAGCAGAAGCGCAGTATAGGGACTTAAGTTTGCGCCCTGTAGTGAAATGGGTACAACAGGGAATAAGGCCGTCTTTTCGCCACGTCAAACGCCTGTCGGCAGAGACAAAACACTTATGGAGCCTTTTCGAGCGGCTCTCATGTCACGGTGGGGTGCTATTCATTACTGACCCCGGTGCGGTGCCAGGTTTAAACGATGTTCAGAAAGTGTTGGTACCCTTTGCCATGCGCAGCGAAGTGCTGTCCGCGTGCCATGACCAGGTACATGGCGGGGGACACCTGGGAATGGCTAAAACCCTGAGCAAACTGTCGCAGCGTTTTTACTGGCTAAAATGGAGAGAAGAGACCGAGGCTTATTGCCGTAAATGCGAACACTGTCAACGAAATAAGAAACCAACCACTACCACCCGAGCACCGTTAGTTCCATCACAAGAAATGCGACCGATGCAACGCGTTGAGATTGATGTGCTTGGTCCACTTCCGTTAACCAGGACAGGATACCAGTATATCCTAGTCGCTTGTGATTTATTCACAAAATATGTCAGAGCGTGGCCTATGCGGCATCAAACCGCACATGAAACAGCGAGCATTTTGTTTCACAGGTGGCTAACGGTACATGGGGTACCTGAGGTAATTCACTCCGATCAAGGGGGGAATTTCGAAAGCAAATTATTTGCAGAACTGGTGAGGTTGATGGGTTGTAAAAAGACCCGAACGACGCCATATCACCCCGCGAGCAATGGGGGAGTCGAACGCAACAACCGCACCATCATAACAATGCTCCGCAATTACGTCCAACGCGATAATAAACAATGGGATGAAGCACTGTCGGCGGTGGTGGCTTCGTACAACGCAAGCCGGCATGAAAGCACGGGGGTATCCCCTCACTTTCTACTTACAGGACACGAACTGCGCCTACCCGCCGATCTCATTTCTCCAGATAACGAAGTGGCAACGACTCCGCTGGTTTATTTGGATGGGCTACGAGCTCGGTTGCGGCTGGCTGAGGAAGTAGCCAGAGAAACCCTGACGACCCAACGAGTTCACATGCAAGAACAATACAACAGACGACGGCATGGAGACGAAATCAAGAAAGGCGACATCGTTCTTTTGGAGAATCCGGTGGTTCCGCCTGGCGAGTGCCGAAAATTCATCAGACCATACAAAGGCCCTTTCAAAGTTATTGAGCAACGAGGTATGGTGAATTACCTTATTGAAGGAGAGGATGGGAAACAGCAGCAAGTACATTTTAACCGCTTAAAAAAGGCAAACATGCCTTACCATGAAAAAGAACGCCGAAACACGCAGCCGGATGAGCTCGGGCTGCACGACACAGACAATTTTGTTATCTACACACCACAAAGCGAAACACCCACGGACGCACCCACGGTGCAGGATACAGGGTTGCCTACACGGCTATTGATGGACGTTGGTCAAGGTTTGGGCGCCGACATAAATGACGCTGCGGCGACGATGAATGATAGCCGGCCACAGCGAAATCGGCGACAAACCAAATTTTATCAAGCGTCCTAACGGAGTAGGACAATTTTTAACGTGGGGGGTGTAAACGTCTTTGTTCGTTTTGTTTTTCACACGCTTTATTTCTTTTTGTATTTTCACTTCACCTTCACTTTAACTCACATGTTTTTCTTTGTTTACTTTTCACACTCACCTTTATAATATATTTGTAATTATTTTGCAATTTACTCGTTTTAATATGCCCGAGTGATCATGCTTGCGTGGCAAACGCGGGCAGAAATGATTGGTCAAGCGCTGGCGAGAGAAATAATGAGCGAAAAGCCAGACAGTTCTCTGGTGGTGGCGTGTGGTAAACACTGTTTTTGGTGAGAGATCTTATGTGGTAATTGCTGATGAACGCTAGTCGTAGTGGAATGTGTATTTTGTGCCAGTCTTAGAACAAACGTTGTTTTATTCGCGTTTTTATCGTTTTATTCTTTTTATACCTATTAGCGTTTTTCTATTGTATTACAAAAATAGCCACCTTGGTCGTGTGACTCCAGGCCTCTGCGATAGGCCGTTAGTGCAGAGTAGCCTTGGCCCAAGACAAGCTAATTTCGGTTACAAAAGCAATTTACATAAAATTATATGTTGGAAAAACCTTCCAAATTGGTGCGACAAGAAACTGCTTGAGCTATATTGATGTAATAAACAACGACATGGTCGCTAGCGGTGTTTCCGATTTAAAAAAGTGCAAAATGTCCCTTACTTTTTTGTGCAGACGGGGAGGTGCCGACAGACGGTTATCAGCCACGTTGGTAAATACGAACCAGCAAGAAAGGCATGGAGTCTCTTACAATATTAGGGACTATTTGAGTTCCAACCGGATGTATTTATGCTAAGGTTGGCCTACAACCATTGATAAGATTATTTGACCACCTTTGATACAGACTTTAACCGAGGTAACCAAGCCTAGATCCTTTAATCCCAACATATCAACCCAAGTCCCTAACAATATCACCGCAGTCCCATATAGACACTGAAGGATACAATCATTTATCCGAGCCCCTTTGATCTGGCCAGCCTCACTGAAGAGAAGCTGGATAAACTTTCCGAACCGACTCGAATTATTGTTGTACACGGTTTTCGCGTTCCCGAGAGCCTCGAGTAATGGACTGCTTTCAAGAATGGACTGCTCGATCGAACGCCCGTTGTCCTTTGATGGTCTGTTGGGGAAAAAATGGAACAGGGTTTGAGACGGCAGGGGTCACGAAAGGTCAATCGTTCTTTGAGCGATGATTTAGTGAAACCTCATGCCCGGTTACAACGGTTTAGATAATTTTTACTTATAACCAAAAGCTCGAAGCAGAATTTTTATTGTCCCACAATCTTGTACGTTGGAAGACACAGCTTTCACAGCTTAGTTATCGGAAAAATTCATGCGCCGATTCCACTCATATAGACTGAGGGTTTGCATCACAAGTTAGCTGCACAAAAACCCCAAGTACTCCCGGCATTCGGGATCAAACGCCATTGAAAACCTACTGCCAGTTTCCCCATTCATAAATTTCCACATGCCGTGACGTCATAGGTTAAACTCACTCTGTCTTGCTGGAAGCACGGCTGACGTGGGAGAGATAACTGAGCATGAATTTGGTCGTTTCCGTCTTTCCAGCTCCACTTTCTCCGCTGAATAAAATATTCGGGTTATTAAAGGTCACACAAAAGGTTGTAAAATATTGTATCGGGGTTATCTCAGGTTATACCGATATCAGGGGTTATTATTGGGCCTTTGGGCTACATGTATATGGTCATGTTTGGTGGAGTTTATACAAGGGCGAGGAAGGCGCCGCGACACCAAGCTGTCAATTGTGGCGAACAAGTCAATACATTGCATTGCGTTATTGCAATAAATAAATACACGCACATTCAGCAAAACTTTGGTGCAAAAAGTGATTCGAAGGCAACGAATTCGCACTGAAGAATCCTAACATTCAGATGGCATTTGGAAAATTCTGTTGCTTTTCCTTTACTCAAATTTCCCCGAAATTTGGCACAGAAGATAATGGGGGAATACCCGGCACTGACGCACTTTCGTCACGAAGACCGAGATACAGAGAAATTTGAAATGTTGTTGGAATCGATTTCCTTCGGTCCAATCTTAAAAGAATACAACATGAGGCGAAACGGCCAAAAAACTGTCAATGAACTCTCATAATTCTAGAAGCAATTAAAAAACAGAACCACGTAAATTTGACGTCACGTCTGACGTCAGCATATTGTTACGTTTGTCAACGTTGTTTCAGTAACAACGAAAGACAAGAATAATAACACGTGTTTGTAACGATACGAGTTGAATGCAACAACACAGGCCACGCAACAGTGTTTCCAAAAAGTTTTCTGTCGTGGTAAAATGTTGGTTCCTTTCGCAAGTGTCCCTCGGTTGTCATAGTAACCGTATTAACGTCAATTAGCGAGTCACTTTCTGCTGTACTTGATGAGCAGGGAACAATTTGTCAGTTTACGCCGTCACAGACAAGTGCTCGGTTACAATTTTAGGATTAACAGGAGCGATAACGAAAAAGTGTTTACACTAAAAGCAGGAAAATTTGAGTTGCAGTCCCAGCAACTCGTCCGTCAACTTAATTTGAAGATTTCCAAAACAATTCGCTTGCGTTCGATTACAATAGATAAGATTTCCAAAATGTTTTAAACAGGATTCTGTTCAAACGTTCGTTTGAGTTATGCCGAGTCGATCTGTGGTTGTTGAAGGAAATACAACATAGAAATTGATCTTTGAACCTCATTTAATTGCAATTCACCAAAACCTTTCCCCGAAACACGCCGTGCGTTCACATAAAGTGTTTAAATACACGCATGTCCATGTTTAGCGCTAATCTCCGAATCATCCAATTTTAAAATTTTTGTTCAAACACCAAACTAGACTCAGTCGTGACCTGTTGCCATGGAAACTGTTAAATCAAAGGTCAGCTAATTTTCCACGTAACACATTACCGGAAAATGCTAAACATGATTCGGCGCCAAATATGCACCATGCGCTTGTGGGGTGGAAACCGGGTTCCGGGAAAAAATCTTTCCTTTAAATCTGCTCATAATGGAAATAATCGCATGACGTTCAGTGGTGATGTGGATTGGATTTAAATCCGGACCCAGAAGAGCGGAGGTAACGCGGTTTCAAACTTTTCGAACTATCGACATGAGTATGAGACGGGATATGCATAAAAAAAACGATTCGTTTCTCACATAAATGTTCAAAAACATTTTCAACTAAAACAACTACAAGGCTGACATTTCCTATAGATCGTAAACAAACTTCCCGATGTTTTACTTGTTCTCATGGGATTCAAGTCCACCCACCTGATGAGCACACACTGATTTTCCTCACTCTTCCACATGCACGTGTAGCACTCATTGGATACAGCGTACACGTGTGGGGGTTCCTCTCCAAGGTCCTTGTTTTTGTATTTCGCCAGAACATCGTCGGAGTAGAGGTCGTGGAGGCGTTTGTACGGGTTCACAGAGATTAGGATTGAACCGATGTAAGTCTGCGCAACAAGGTTTATACGTCATCAATGATGACGTAACACAGGATTTAATGAGGCTGCTTTCGGTTATTAAAATGATGGAAACCCCTAATATAAAAGTGGTACAAAAACATTGAGCGGGTTCAGCATTATACGAAGATTGAGGTTTTTCGCTTTTGCTTATTGAACATGGACAATAATTTGCTTCGATATTCGTTCGTTTATGTTGTGAAGCTTTGGCGTGAATCGTGTTATGTCTGAGTGATGTTCGCAGAAACACTGAATCAATTTCAACTGATTTGTCGGGGCATCGTCTCAGCAAATCAATTAAATCACTTTTAAACTTGGGAAAAATCCCGATTACTCAGAAGCTTTAACGCAGCATCGTTAATTACATAAGATGGGTCGTTTGAAAATGCGTCTTCACATGTGTGGTGTTAAAGACGGTTCCACTTCCCAGGTAATTATATGAGGTAAGTGCGCGTAAACCCTTCCCCGGGCTACGTCAATCTGTCAAGGTTCGTGTGTTGCGCATTCGGTGACGTTAATGTGTGGAATTGATAGCTTAACTGACGTGTGAAAAGTGATCACGTGACTTGAGCGTTCGTTCACGCGAAAATATTGCAACAAATTGTTCGTAACGCTGGCGGTTCTCGAAGTTAATCCGTTCGTGATTTGTGTTTTGTGTTGAATCAAATCGATAAACATCCAAGTCGTTGTTTACATAAAATATGAAACAGACGTAAAGGTGTTGAACGAACAACCCAACGATTAAAGTTAAAATTAGTTTTCGGCTATTAACATACAACATATAACCAAATGTCTCGGGGAAAACGAAACCAAAACCTCAGGTTGACAAAAGCCTTTGTACTTTTGCATCCACAGAAGTTTGCCTTTACATATTCAGACAAAAATCCCGACTTCCACCGAAATATTCCAACACAATCACAAACATCCGAAACCACAACAAAACCTTAACCGAGAACCAAACCCTTTTTACTCGGCATAAACTTTACGTTCATTCAGTGCGCTAAAATTGATGCGTGTTTTATGCAAATTTTTATTTAAATGTTTATGCAAAGTAAGTGCGATTAATACCGGATGGATAATTTTATGAAAAAATTTAATAACGTTTAAAATTTTATGTTTTTGTGTTGCAGAGGGAACATTCATTTTATCACAATCGGGTTGAAGCACAGGACACACAGACTCAACGAAGGCAATTCTGTCGGTCGCACAAATCAACTTTTGCGACAATAATCGCGATCATTTTCAGCCCAAATGCAAAACCAAATCACTCTCAATCAAACCCCACCCAAGGTACAAAATATAAATACATCTTGTTTGTAAAAACGTAAGCTGTTACGTAAATGTCGTTCTTCTGATATCTGGTGTTCAGATTGCATAGAATAGTAGCTTGGTTCAACTCGGAGAGTTTCGCCATGTCCGGGACTCCATCGTTGACTCCATTCATCGGCTTCACATCAGACCCAGTTACCTCCGAAACCCACTTTCGTTGTTCCTAAAATAAATCCAACAGTTTTTTTTTAAACGTCCACAAAATACCCTTGGTCACATGCATTTGTACACTGTAGTTCCCAATTAAGCTGACACAGGTCAGGTTACTATTGCAACACGCATTTAATGTTTACACTTTAATTTAGTCAGTGCAGCTTATTGACTGTGGCACTGCGCAAGCTTTTACACTAGCAGGCACACAGATTTCCACTTTGTGGTACCTTGAGGTTAACGTCGATTCGTTGGCCACAGTCAACAGCTCCACTTATAAGACCTTACAAGTTGAAACAGTGTGTACACCCTGTTTGTAGGGGGTATTTTTTCCGCCCATGGTTTATATAGAGACAGTAAAGATAGTTTATCAACTAAAGGCATGTAGCTCGTGGTTAAACACCAATATATCGGTTCAACTGCAACTATGGAACAAAATAAAAATATGTTTTGTAGAAAATTTAAAAGACATGGGGATGGATAAATTCATGAAGTAATGAGTCCATAAAAAAGATAATTTCCTCGTGAATCAGCCTTGAGATCGTTGCCTGCTGCCGTTAAACCGGGAATTTTTTGTTTCAGCAAAGCTCCTTGTCCTGAAATGAATGAGGAGTTCTACTTCCATTGTGACGTACAAAACGACGGGAGCCAAAATCCTTTCACCGGTGTTTCAAGTCGCTTAGTATCAGGAAACGTTTCAACGCAAAACTCACAACAATGGCTTCAACTAAGGGCATTGAAATCTTGTGTAAATCGAAAGCATTGAGAAATTGTGCAGGAGAACAGAGTAAGTTTGAGCGGCATTAAAGCTTTCAGGCAAGCTAAGTTGCAGGAAATACACAAGCTCTGTGCGTGACGCTGAAAATGTTACCTTTTTTGGCAATTTTTTCCCAGCAGTAGAACCATTCATCTTCTACCAATCCAATAATACGCAAACGATTCTGCATTCCCTTTAAAAACGCCAAGTTATCACTTTTGTGACGTCACTTTCGCACGTATCTTTTCGAATGGCGGATGAGAGCAACGTATTAGACAGGCGGCAAAACTTTTCACGGCATTGGTTTTGCCCCAAAGAAAACCGCTCGATTGTGATTATTACTCCTGTACTACAGTGAAAATAAACTGCCCAAAGCCATGAAGTCTGCCCAAAACTTTCAGTCGTTTTACAACGGAGCGGTGAAGTTTTGTGCTAGGGTTGCTAGGTCGGCCGGTACTATATATCGGTTACTTCCACAGCTACATATTTTGTGGCATAACAGTTAGGACAGGGTGCACAACATCGTAAGGCACGCATGACAACTTGGGTACGCCATCGGTTTGAAAATGGGAAGGGAGCTGATTTTCAATGTTTGAAAATATTTTCGTCCCAAATTGTTGTTCAATGAACTTTCTTTGTCAACATATTCAGGACATCGCCCTTACAAACGGCTCGCAAATGTTTGGCAAGCATTAGTAAGTTTCGGCAAATGTCAAACTCACATGGCAAGAAGAACTGTAACTACCTGTATTATAGGAGGAAGTAAATTACCTCCCACTCTTTCAACCGAGAAACACGTGATTGCCACGAGATATCCGGACGTTGGTTCGCAAGAAATGTTGTAAATATTTCCAATGCATTTGTAACAAACTACAGTTAGTTAAAGCAAGGTTTAATGCCTGCTTCGTGGTTTAAGCCAGGTGACCACAACTTTTCGTGCAACATTGACCGGTTAAACGCAGGCATTATTTTCACGCTCAACCGATCTTCAAAGCGCGCCAGATAAACTTAACCATAGATCAACCGAAGGCCGTTTTTCCGAATATCAATACATCAATACATCATGAGGTTAAGGCGTCCTTTCTGTAGCGAGTTGCAATAATGACTCATGGCCCGGTTTACAAGTGGGTAAAGACACGTGATTTAAGAAATGTTTGGTTTATTTTTTTTTTAAATGTGAAAAATCGATTTCGTCTACAGCATACTGTAGCAACACGCATGTTTCCCTACTTAATTCTTTACACATTTGGAACACATACGGACCGAAGACTGCAGACGGTGTTAAGCTTTCCTGCCGGAGCACCCACTGGCTTTCTGGCATCCTGCTGGACAACACATTTTTTCTCACACTTTGTTATAAAACGCCTATTTCGTAATCCTTCGAGAGCCCAGTCTAGGCTAGTCTTGCCTACTCTCAGTCGCTCGTATTCTCTCGGCCCTGTCGTTATTCTTGCCATCGCGCTGTAAACGTTCGCACGTTCTTTTAATAGTTAAACGCGCTTGAAACAAGTTAAACTTAAGCCACCTGGTAATTGCAATCGTGTGTTTCCATTAATAAAGAAGTCTGTTCACGGAGCTTTTAATTCAGTAGTCTATATCAGCAAGAACACGCAAACAGACTTTAGCTTCAGCAAAGCAGTGACTGGGGAATCCTACTTGTACGCTGCAATACGTCATCATATTTTTTCACATTAGTAAGATTAGCAAGTCGAAGATGAAAGTGAAATGCGAATGAATGTTGGGGAGGTTTAAAGTGACGGAAATTAACATTGCGTCGTTAGTTACCATGGCAACATTGTGATGATTTAGAATTATTTACAGACATTGAAATTACTTTCACCTGTTTTGAAAATGGCTTCAAGTCGTAAATACGAAAACCATTGTATCAAACCGTATTTAACCCACAAATCATTTTTTTGTGTTAATAGCAAAAACTATACATTTGCATTATTGTTATTGTCATGGTATTATTTATCAAAGCATTCCGTGCGTTTCGCCTACCACTTTTTTCACAGAATTGTGTAAACGTGTCAATTAGATATTGACAACATATTCCGTTTTATCATTCCTTGTATATCATGTCGTTGTTGTAACATCGCATGCAACCGTTTCCTTGCTTTATGTTGATAATCCATGTAAATATAAACATTGATCCATCAGATTTGACAGTTCAGTTTGGCTTTCTCTGATAAAACCCAAAAATGCATTGACGCCAATTTACAGCGCCCAGTTTTCCCAATGAACAACCGCTGCACCCACGGCAGGGAATGTAGCACATCCACACCCTGGTGTCGAGCTTATCAGGCGCTTTAACGTTTCCGAAAGTCCAAAAACCTACCTTAAGAGTCCAATGGAAGAGATACGAATTTACAAGGGACTTCATCACAATATATTGTCATAACATTATGAACTGTTGTCATTTATACACAGACAAAACATGCTGATGATTGATAATAAATTTCCTGAACAAACATAGTGAACTTTTCAACCTCAACTTCGATCTAAAGCGGAGTTGCCACCACCGACTTGCAAAAAGTCTACGTCATATGGCTTACGGCTGAAGCCAGACATTGGAGCCACGCGGTTAACAGAAAACAAACGCAATGGCTCGTTTACAAAAAACGATAGATAAACATGAGGAAAGTTGGAACGCTTCAGATCTGGTGTAGATTCACAAATCGGGATCTGCGACCATAAAAGGAGAACATGCAGGAAAATCAAACATTGTAAATTAATTGGTGGCGCCCAATTTAAACAACTTCCAGCCATCCGACCTGAATGAAATTCTTTATTCTGTTGAACAAATTTCAAACCACCAATGACGTCAGTAAATAATATTAAGGGATAGTGCAGTGATTCCCTACCTTTTTTTGGTTTCATCCCATTTGGAGGTAAAACAAAGGTGCTCGCGTTCCATCTGGATTGCGGTCGCGCACAACCGGTTGGGAAACACTGGGTTAGTGGCATCGCAGCCAAGCTGGAACAACCATTTTCCTCGTCCCGTCATTGCGATATTTAAAAAAAAACAAGTTGCCGGTAATGTTTGAACTCACGACCTTGAGCTTATCAGGACCAACGATCTTCCGACTAAGCTGAGGTAGCTTACTTGTTTTGCGGGGTGTCCTTCACATACGGAGGGGAGCTCCACCACCGTTATCAGACAACACGTGAGTGTTATATGATATTGCATGACAAGCCAGGATCGTCCCACTGCGCAGTCTAATTTCGGATATATTTTGATTGATAAATAGATATTTCGACGAAAATTCCGTATAATTACTGCAGTTTGCCAGTATACCGAGACGTGGTAAAACTCACTTCACAAATCCGAGACATTTCTTCATTTGAGATTGGTTACGAAAACGCCTCAGGATATTTATCACTGTGAAACGTACCTGGCCAGTCGTGCAGAAAATCGTATACGAATTTAAAGCCGCAATCAACTAAAATGTTCATGAAACTGCAAGGAATCCATGAAGTAGAATTCCCCACCATAAAATGAAATGTCAGGTGTCAGATAACATCGCAGATAATTCTATAAAGCTGGGTATGTTACACATTATTGCCATTTCGCTTATGTTGTGTCAACGTTTCCAGAGACGATTTGCAAGACAATTATATGATGGCGTTGCAACGAACTATTTTGCTGGTGTTGTTTATTTCAAGTGTAAGAAGTCAGGTAAGTTTGGAATCATGCACAGTTAGCCTTCAATGTGGAAGCACTAATGGTTTGTTTCAATCAACTGGAATTCGAAATAATTCCCCAAAACTTCGAGGTCTACCTGGAAAGAGAGGTAAAATCAAATGCACAAATATATGCCTGTAGGGTTGTTTGATTCTAATTGAAACACGTTGCAATACCACGATGTATCAACAGTGATTTTTCATGCAAAAAATATTTAAGCATCGCCATCAACAGGATGTTAATTTTTATTTTAACAACAAGTATTTTTTTGTAGATCATTAACTTCACCATCAGTAAAGGACAAATAAGAAGTTTAAAATGTATGTTATCAGAGGAAATACATTCCGGAATGTATATATGTTTAGGTCCTCGTGGATTTCCAGGTCAGCGCGGGTTCAAAGGCGAATCTGCAGAACAATGCGAATGTGATGGAGTAATTCAACTTCAAACTGCCTTGCAACAACTTGAAGCGAGACTTAAAAGTGCAATCATGTTTATTACTGTAATAATTTCCTTGTTCTTTCTTTGAAAGCAACGTCTAATGTTTAACAGCTGCTCTCAACCAGACCACTTGTAGTGACGTCATGCCCAGACATGTAAACGACAAAGAGGGTGTTTACACGATTTACCCACTCACTGGAGGACGCAAGGGTGTCCAAGTGTTTTGGTGACAGATGGTGGTGGATGGCTGGTGAGTCGACAAATTACTTTAAATATGTAAATCCATCACTAGCATGTGATATATTACATTTTATACCACATTAAATGTTGGACATTCTTGTTCAGGTATTTCAGAAACGAGAAGATGGGTCTGAAAATTTCAATCGAGGTTGGAACGATTATGTGAATGGATTTGGAAAACTTGACGGAGAATTCTGGTTGGGTGAGAAAATGTTCAGTGGAGTGTCAGATATTATCATGCCTAAAACAATTTCTATTATTGATCAGGACTTGAGAAACTCCATCAGATAACCAGTAGTGGTGGTGAATATGAGATGAGAATTGATATGGAAGATTTCGAAGGAAATAAAACTTATGCTGTTTATGGGTAAATATAAGCAAACTAACTGGATCCAAACGAAGTTAATTTTGTTTCAGTCGTTTTTCAGTAGGAGAAGGAGGAGGTTACAGACTTAACTGGGAGAATTTCTCAGGTCCAGCAGGTAAGCGAACTACATGAAGTTTATTGAAGACATATTAGTTTGTCCATTTTAATCTGTTAAACCGAGTTTAATTTCCAAAGGCAATGGCATGAGACCATCTGGGAGAAACTTCGCCACCAAAGATAACGATCAAGACACTCATCCAGGAAACTGTGCAATGAGTTACAAAGGTGGCTGGTGGTTTACAATTTGTCACGCGGGAAACCCAAATGGTTTTTATTACGGAGGTCCATACGAATCTTATGCTGATGGTGTGGGCTGGTATCATTTCCGTGGTCACCATTATTCACTTAAAATTATTGAAATGAAAATCAGGAAGAAGTGATTGATATGTTTTTGTGTTAAAGTGATGTGTAAATATTAATTGTTGAACGATTTATCTGCGTAATCAAATTGTTTGAAAACTTTTCCGGATCTTTTTGCTATCATGAACTACAACCTTTGAGTCGATTTAACATTGGACGTTTGTTATAAATTTACCTTACATCACTTTCTCTTTATAGAAGTTTCTCTGTGGTGCAACTGCAAATTTATTAGTTACTGGACAATAAAATCCCCTTTCCATGACGTTAGCTTGATGCCAAATAAGCTGTTACATGTTTCATAATCATTGTGTTTTAATATAAAAGATGTTCACTAATCACACATGAATCATTCCAAATTTGCTGTAAATATCACAAAAAATGAGAAAAAAGTTTTTTTTTATATAAACTTAAATAATTATTCACCAGTAGTGAGCATTAAAGCAATCCTAAAACACTCATGAACAGCACAGCGAATCATATTTTCAACTCTACAACAAGCTATTTCGTTACGATGTGCTTACGATGTACGACGGAGTAGATCTCAATTCTACTCGATTGTTGCGTCGTTAAATTGACTTCTTTCGTCGTAAGCGGCGCCGCCGAATGCTTCTCTGACAGCGCTCCAACGCAGTGGGCATACAATTGCTCCGACGGTCGTAATCGTCGTGACGTAATGCCCTTACGACTCGCTTACGACTGCAGTGGGCATCCGCCCTAAGTGTGCTAAACCTCCAGTTTAAATAATGGAACATTTCCGCGTTTAGGTTAGGTGAGGCGAGGCAGGGTAGCTCTGCTCGATGCTGTACTGTGCTCACCTCAGTTCTTTGGTTTTGTGATTCGGTTCTGTTCAGTTTTTTTTCAATTAAAGTCAGGTTAGGAACACACAACAATTAGAACTCACGTGCGATCTTATGTCAAATGCGTTAATCAAATAGGATTTCCCGTCGATCATAAACAATTTGTTAATACTCGGCTAGAGGCTCATTTTTGGCATAATAGGTCGCAACAGTGTTCATCATCAGTGCCAAGAAAGGTCGCAACACTGGTCGATCATCATTCAATTTTTCATCGAAATGAAACGAGAAAGTTATGAAACTACGATTCGCTCTGATCCCAAGGAACACAGTAAGTCGTACAAACCGGTTATATTATCTTTGTGTGGAGAAACTAAGATCTTGTTGTCTGACGCGGTTTCCCAACTGCTGTGAATAAAGCGGGAAAGTCAAAACCATTGTTTAACAACTTTTGACGTCACTATTGACGCTTACTGAAAGCTTTGTACCAAAATGTCATTTATTTGACAACATGTATTATGACGTCATAACCTTTGCATAATGAAACGCCATAAATGGGCTTATGTAAGAGTTTGAATATTACAATGACAAACTCAAGGATAAAGATACTAGACCTCGTAGCGTAAGGCTTTGTTGGAAGCTAAATTACCCGAACCAAAAGCACGTCTGTAAACTTAATAACAATCAGTTTACGAGGAACCTCTGCAAAGCGCGGGGAAGGAGAACTTGCCACAACTACGCGCTGAGCTTAGAAGAACCAAGTTTGTGCTCGTGGTGGTGCTGGTGGTGCAGGGTCTTGTTATTGCAGCAGTTCTCGCTCTTGTAAGTGTCTTGTCATTAAGAAATTAGCGTAGCGTCAACATGCTATGGGTAAACGTAAGTTGGAGCGTAATAAATCAACCGTGTTCTTTGTGAAACGAGTTACATCAATCATGACCAATATAAAAGTTTCGTTTCTGTTTTGGGAGCTAACATAGATCTTGTACGCTTCCACTACTTGGGTAAATACGAATGGAAGGAATAAAACAATGTTTGAAACAAAGTGTTTCTGATTACATTCAGTTGGTTTATATTTTATAAATTATGAAAAATCGATTTCTCCTACAGCAGTGATTCCCAACCTTTTTGTCGTACCTCATGGAGGTGAAACAATTTCGACGCTTACCACCTAGTTGAGTGTTACAAAGTAACCTAAGGGATGGAGTAAGAAACATTTTAAGAACACTTGCGATTTTTTAAATTCGAACTATATCCGCAAATTACAAAAATGTGTTAACTAGGACTGGCCTAGATATCTACTTAATCACCAATCAATTTTTTTTTTGAATATATATATTTCGCCTATGTGGCATCCTCAGTATTCTAAAAACAACAACAGTAATCGTAGTAATTAGTATCAATGGCACATATCAAGACTAACACACACTTAGCCTCCAGACCGCAATCCTGTACCAAACCAAATAAAAACACACAAGCACACCAGCAGTTGAACGGTAGCAACAAAAAACGTTGTTGCGTCAGTGGTTTGCTCGCGGGGCAAAGATAACCTTTTCAGGCATCACACCAGTGGCTGGATGGATTAGAACGGTTTAAAGATTAAAATATAAATAGAAAATGTAAAAAAAGTTAAAAATAAAAACAATAAGAAAACGTTGTGTTTATCGTATCCTGGGCAACACCATGCGTTGAATGTTAATTGTTGCATTGGTTATGGCCTGCCATTTCGACTTGCATACGTCAACTGTTCTGCAGCAAGGTTGTTCGACAAATGTTACGAAGTAGCATTTATCCAGGCTAGGCTTTGTGCTTAGCACCGTGTTGTACTTGCTGACGTAATGTCCAAAAATGTGTTTGCGTACCACCTGGAATGGCACAGCCTACCACTGGTGGCACGCATGCTACCGGTTGGGAAACACTGGCCTACAGCATACGCATCATCAATTTCTGCAAATCAAATGCATTAAAACACTCGATGCTACATGTACCTAAAATAAGCCAACAAATAAAAATAAAACTGAAATGGTGAGCAGAATGTCCCCTACCACTGCATCTACACAACTGCAAACTTCACACCAGTGCAAGACCCGCTAAAATGAGCAACATTAAAAACAACGGTAAAAGATGTACTCCATCCATAAAACACAACACCAAACAAAACTGCCAGCAACTGCTTTTTTAAATGTTAATTGAAACTTGGGTACGGTTGCCAGTCCTTTGGCCCCAGGCTGTTCCACCAATACCACCGAAAAACAACTTAAAATGCTTCGGCGCGTTCCTGCTGGTGGGTGCGCGTTTGCGAAATGGTGGCGCAGAGCCGTCTTATCGTTGCTTTCCAATTTGCCTTTGGTTGAATTCCAATCTGTGTTGTGTCCATCTTGTTGAAAATTTGTTTTTGGTTTGGCCAACGTATTGTTCTTTTAGTGTGAGCTGGATAACATGAGGATATGCTGTACCCCAAGCAATTATTTGACCACGTTCGTGCCTCTGCGATACTCGTAACAATGACTTTCTTGGAGAATTTCCTGCATTTGTTCTCAAGGCTTTGGAGGAAGTGGCCCTGTTGAGGCGGCGCAAGCGGCATGCTTTACCGAGGACAATCAACTTGTTCTCCAAACGGATTGCAACGACCCTCCTGGTAGCTACCCTTGTGGGCGGTTCGCATTGGGCGGTCACCAAGGTAACTACATATCCATGGTTAATGAAACGCCAACATTAACAACAATAGCAGGCAAACAATATAAACTGCTGCAACATGTAACTTGTGCGAATTTCAGCATTTATGTTGCGACGTGCACAACATGTCATGAACAATACGTTAGCCAAAACCACAAGTTGGACACAACACAGATTGGAATTCAACCAAAAGTAAGTTGGGAAGCAACGACAAGACGGCTTTGCGCCACCATTTTGCAAACGCGCACCCACCGGCAGGTACGCGCCTAAGCATTTTAAGTTGTTTTCCGGTGGTATTTGTGGAACAGCCTGGGGCCAAAGGAAAGGAAACCGTACCCAAGTTTCAACAAACTAAAAAATAAAGTTTTGTTTGGTGTTGTGTTTTATGGATGGAGTACATCTTTTATCATTGTTTTTAATGTTGCTCATGTTAGCGGGTCTTGCACTGGTGTGAAGTTTGCAGTTGTGTAGATGCAGTGGTAGGGGAAATTCTGCTCACCATTTCAGTTTTATTTTTATTTGTTGGCTTATTTTAGGTACTTCGAGTGCTTTAATGCAGAAACTGATGATGACGTATGCTGTAGGCGAAATCGATTTTTCACAATTTTTAAAAAATAAACCAACTGACGGTAATCAGAAACACTTTGTTTCAAACGTTTCCTATCGGATAATTGCTGTCGTGTTTTAAGACTGTGCAACATCAGGGGCTAGATTCTGTTCATTTTAGAGATCACGGAATAAAACAAAATATTTTTCAGGGTTTGATTCAGATCTTCGTGACCAATGGTAGGAAAATATGAGAATTTATGAGATTGTGAAAGCTGACACTTAAATACACAGGAAGTTATAATTACTTTAAACAAAGAATTAAATATTACCGGTTTTGTAATAAAACAAAGAATTAAATATTACCGGTTTTGTAATAAAACAAAGAATTAAATATCACCGGTTTTGTTATAAAAATATTTCCCTTTTTCGTTAACGATTGCACTTTCAGGTCAACTTACGAACAAGTTGCAGGAAATTCAAACCCAACAGACTGACCTGGTGGATATTCAAAGTATATTATCTTTCTATAGCGCCACCTTTTGGCCTTATCATCGCCACCTAGTGATTACTAGTACAGCTATCCAGTTACTGACTACATTAATGACCTTTGTGTATTGAGTATATCTTACAACTTAACTAATACCAGCAAAAAAAATACAACCGAACCATACTAAGAAAACCCGGTGAAGTTTTTTTACACTTGTGCAAAATTACATGTGAGTGCAGGAAACCGATGAAAACAAAGGGATAGAAGGGGTGTGTTGCGTGCATAAACAACACAGATAATCAAACAAAACGTGGAGAAAAGTATCAATATGTGGTTTTCCTCCATACGATGTTGGGAAAAAATTATGTTGTATTTTTTGAGAAGGTCCGCACAGTAAATAACAAAAGGCACTTTATTAATTTCGGTGAATAACACAAAGACGCACTGACCTGGACTGGTCTAAAAAGTAGCTTGTTTTGTTTCTTAAGAGTTATATCAGAAAAACATGCATGTTTCCAGGCCAACTTAAAAAAGACAAAAACCAAACGATCCAAGAAATGCAGACCGATTACATTGGAGTTCATGGTAACAAGGGTAATGTTAGTGACGTAAAACATGTCAACGTTAACGTAAGTTTTGTTGGCAGAGTTTTCGAACAGAGTGGATCAACTGCAGAGTGAACAGAACCGCACATCCAACAGTTAAGTTCATGCACTTAACATTCAATGTCAACTCACACATCGAACATTGTATTCACAGAGTTGTCGAACAGAGTGGCTCAACTGCAGAGTGAGCAGAACCGCACATCTAACAGTTAAGTTCATGCACTTAACATTCAATGTCCACTCACACATCGAACATTTTATTCACAGAGTTGTCGAACAGAGTGGATCAACTGCAAAGTGAGCAGAACCGCAAATCTAACAGTTAAGTTCATGCACTTAACATTCAATGTCCACTCACACATCGAACATTATATTCACAGAGTTGTCGAACAGAGTGGATCAACTGCAAGGTCAACTGAGTGACACTTCCAACAGTTGAGTTTTACTTTGTTTAAATGTAAATCTCACATATGTGTCAAATTCTGAAAACCTTTGCCCGTAAGTCACGTCATTACTCGCTTCTGCCCCTAGTGGTGTAGGTTGGTGAGATATCTACACCACTAGGGGCAAAAGCGAGTCATGACGTGAGTTACGGGCAAAGGTATTGGCATACCCAACATATACGTCATCACGTGCGAATCGGAGAGGGTTCCATATCAGAGAGTATATTCTGGTCATAATCCAGGTCGTGCAAATATTGTGTGGTTTTCACCGCCTACTTGCTTGTAAATGAGTTTACCTCAATACTTCTACCAATCTGATGAGTTTTAACCGTCTGCAGATCTCTGGAATCTCATATATTCTGTTTCACGGGATTCCTGTAAGACTTCAGATCTTAAAGGTCGCCAATATATCAGATCGGGAGAAGAAGTTTACTGTGAAGATGGATGGCAGGTATTCATACTGTGGTAAATATCACTAACACAGGGGTGGGCAATCCCTGGCACCAGCGCTAAGTTGGTTAAGTGAGGTGAATATACACGCCAAGTAATTTCCGATTTCACACTACAATATTTAACCATACGCCCGGGATTGTGTTGTTTATAAAGGTCAGGAAATTACACACCAAAGTGAAAAGTCATACATTGACATGAAGGTCATCTAACTTTTTTGGACCAATTCACCGAAAATCAGTGTCAAGTGTTTTACTTGGGGATCTATCAACAGAATTTTGGATGGGTTTGTATTCCAATAAAGCAATCCTTAACCAAGTACAAATGTTGCAAAACTTTGAATAATGGTTTGTTTTAGTTTAAAATGTACCGCTGGCATAAAATATACGTGCTGTATTTTATGACGTTTCGTCTGCCATGCGGCGAGACTTCATCAGGTTTTGATGCCGCAATTTCAAAGTAAACTACACTAAAACATTCAGGGGCACAAAAAAAGAAAAAAGGACACGTTGACACCGCTTGTCAGATCACGTGACAGAGGCAAAACACGAAACACTGCGGGAGGCGCAACAGTTACAACAAATTGTTATAAACTGCAGGAAAGTAAACACATTGTTCCTTGTCGTTGACGCATCCGCTGTTTTTGTGAATGTGAAGCGACTCAAGAATGCTAAAATAATCGCTCCTTTTGTTGGGCAATAGTCCGCACCATGTGAAAAACTCACTCGAGTTTGCAGTCGAGGTACGGAGCTTACGAGTGGAGCAACATGACAGCATGGTATCCTTTGATGTGGTGTCATTGTTCACCAATGTACCGGTATCCCTATCAATCACCACTGTTATGGCACGCTCAAAATATACTGGCAATAACCCGTAAGGATGAAACGCGCACTAGCGGAGCAGTTCTTATTCCCTTCGTCCCTGGCCTTGACGAAACATTGCCAAGATTGATGTCGGATTAGGCATTAAAATCTATACCAAGCCCCATACAACTATTGGCAATGTAATTTCACGACCCATTGCTACGGAGGCTTCCGAGCCAAAGGGAATGGTCTGTTTAATACCATGCAAGTAATGCGATGGTATTTACATCGGCGAAACTAAAAGGGCCTTTAAGACGCGACTGAAAGAGCATCGCCGTGATGTCGCATCGAAAAATGCCAGCAAGACTGCGTTGGCCAAGCATGCGGTGACACTGCGACACGAAGTTGCCTTCGATAAAGCCCTTTCCAAGTTCTGGAAAAGTAGTTGGACCACACCAAGCGGCTCTTTCTTGAGTCGTTTCACATTCACAAAAACAGTGGATGCGTCAACGACAAAGAACAATGTGTCTACTTTCCGGCAGTTTATAACAATTTGTTGCAACTGTTGCGCCTCCCGCAGTGTTTCGTGTTTTGCCTCTGCCATGTGATCTGACAAGCGGTGTCAACGTGTCCTTTTTTCTTTTTTGTGCCCCTAAATGTTTTAGTGTAGTTTACTTTGAAATTGCGGCATCAATACCTGATGAAGTCTCGCTGAATGACAGACGGAACGTCGTAAAAACAGAGCACGTATATTTTATGCCAGAAGAGCGGTACATTTTAAATTGCAATATTCCTGTGGCAGCAACAGGAGTTCCAGCTTTGTTTTAGGTTGAATACATTTACTGAACACATTGTTTTTACTTGTACACACCCAGTTAAATATACAGGCCAACCAAGCAAAACGTTTGAAGTACGCTTCGTAACAATCCTAGAGTCACTATAACAGTATCAGTTAATTCAATTTAAATTCCAGTGTTTTCAGCAATATTATTACAACCAACAAATTTTATCAGGTTTGGAGAAACTGCATCAAATCACCAGTGCGTCCACTAGATGTCGCCTTCGTGTTGAACTTCAGGATTTTTCCGGAGGTCAAGGATTTGCCGAGTATAGGTAAGACTATGACGTGTTTAACGTTTTCAATTTAATGCCATTGTTCCAACGATGATTTACCTGATGCTGCCAGGTCGTCATAACTAACAAAATCTTAAAAGTCATTAGGGAAATACCCTCCTTATTACGTCAGATTCACAAAATTCGGGTTTTAAGTTTGAAGCAACACAGAATATTCTTGCTGTGTTTCAATGCATTTACTCGGTTTGGAATAATTATGAAAACAAAAAGTTTAGATACCGCACACACATAGGGATGGTAATCAACTCGTAACGACCCCACATCACCGCTTTTGAGGTTTGCGCGATCGCTTGGTCGCGGATTGCCAGGACCGAGCTCAGTGGGGCTCGGATTGGGTCGAACGTCACCTTTTTGCGCAGTTCAAGCGAAAATGACCACGGTCAAACCGTTTGACAATTGATGACAGCAATCCAGTGAATATTAGTGCTGTCTCCCGCATCGATATATGGGATGAAAATGATTATTATATTCTCCATCTAACACCCATGCATAATCCAGTGTTTGAAATTTCGATTTTCTGCCCAACATGCTCGGCCCCCAATGTTTTGAATGAGGCAACAAAAATCCCGTAATCGCGACGTGTAAGACGCTAGCGCAACTTGATTGTCAGTGTATAAGTTGTATAGTGTAAACACTCTTTGTTCTCTTTGCCCACCCCTGGGTTAGCTGCTGGTCGTTGCGTGGTTGATTGGATATTGTTGGGTCTCTATGCAGAAAATGGGTGCATTGGCCTGCAGAGTTAATTCCTTAGGCCAGTGGTTCTTATCTGATGGGAAATTTAAAGGTTGTAGGTCAGTGTTTCTCAAACTTTTTCCAATCACGTACCGCTCATTTGTTTTTTAATACACTGCATACCACCGTATTACTATATCATAACTGTTATGACATAACACCAATGAATAACAATTTAGCCAATATCTGCTTGGTTTTCTTTATTGTGCATTTGTGACGCAATAGTATCAACGTGAAATTGTTGCACAGTTGAATACACGATGTCAGAATTACTTCAACAGTGCGATGCACAATAAAGAAAACCGACATCATGTATTTGCAGCGGTTTTGGCTTCTGCAAAGTGCGGCAAATTATATAGAGTAGACTAAATCGCGTACCACTTGAAAAGCTCTCGCGTACCACTAGTGGTACGCGTACCACAGTTTGATGACCACTGTTGTAGGTGGATAATTAGTCGGCACCGAAATACACAAAAATAGTCGGAAAAGAAATATGATATGTATTCACTGTGTGTTGTACACTTATTGGTAATTGGTAATGCCATGCGGTAGAAAAAGTTAAAAAAGTATAACAGATATAGCGAAAATACAATAACTAAATTCTTAGTTAAAAAATGTAAATACCAGTGGGAAATAAGGATTCCGTTTACACTGGAAGTGGGAAATGACATAAAAAAGGTTAAGAACCACTTAAAAAAGGTTAAGGAAAATCTGTTGCCCAGACGAGTTTATGCGGTCGTTGTTGCCCAAGCCCTTGTGGTAAAATCTTGTACTGACCTTTGCCAAAACGTTGCATCTTGACTGGAAAGTTAGATTTATCCGCTTTGTTCTTCAGCTACAATAAAGCCTCCTTGTAATCCTCCAGTCGTTTGTGAACTTAAAGTTGAAAAATATCTGGGTTTCCTTCTCAAAACTACTAATCCCACTCTGTGTTTATTGCTTAGTTGACAAATAATTATCCCACACAACACAACACAATGTATGACACATGTCGTTTATTACGTCATAAAAGGTTTTATGTTTAACAATCATTTCCATGAGCAACAAACCAATGTAAGCGGATTGATTTAAAACAACAAATTATCCGTTGTTATTTAAATTACTTTGCATTAAATTAAACATTATGACATTGTTGTTTTCAGTACTTTCAGCATTGGCGATGAAGGAAGTTCTTACACAATTACTATATCCGGATATTCGGGGAATATCGGAGATGCCATGGTTGGATTCCACAGTCTAAACGGGATGAGATTTTCAACACGCAACAGAGACAATGATGAGTGAGTAATAATGATACAACGTGTCTGATTATATTTCTGTTTTACTAACGAAGTAAATCTAGTTGTTTTAAAAAAGATAAAATGCATTTCCTCAAATTAGTTGATTTTCGTTGACAAAGTTAACCGCCTACCCCAAATCAACAATTCTTCAAATCAATTGCTCTGAAACAGGGGGTTGCGTTAAAGTTTTAGTTAAGCACAAGTTTTAACTGAGTTTAAATAAGTTGTAACACAGAGTTGTTGACAACCGACTTAATTATAATTGCAGGTATGCAGCTAATTGTGCTGTGTATTTTGGTGGAGCTTGGTGGCATTTTCAGTGTTCTCGTGCCACCCTCAATGGTCCGTGGTCGAGAACTTCTCCTGGTAGCAACACTATGAGTTGGTATACATGGAAAAACTCATATGGCGGAATAATGAGTTCTAAGATGAAAGTGAAATGCGAGTAAATATTGGGGAGGTTTAAGTGACGAAAATTAACATTGCGTCGTTAGTTACCATAGCAACGTTGTGTTGATTTACAATTATTGACAGACATTGTAAATACTTTTTCCAGTTTTGATAAAGGCTTGAAATCGTAAATAACACGAAAGCAATTATACCAAACCGAATTTATTTCACAAATCCTTACAATTTTTGTGATAAAAGCGAACTTCACCTTTCTGCATGTTTGTTATTATCATGGTATTTGTAGGGCGTTACTTAAAACGTCTACACAAATAATAACACTGACGTATATCTGACTCCTGATAAAAAGGCTGCTATCAAACCCACAGTCAATCGATCAGTTTAATACATAATAAACAAGCGCACGAGGATTAACAATAACACGTTACAAACCACGCGTACAAAAAGTTTCTGTCCTATATGTCCTTTGTCCTCTGTCCCTTCGTATCTTTTTTACGCCAAGGCATGTGACCTATACAGAAAATACATGCCGGGTTATTTGAGTTCGGATTACCACGTGACTCATTTGAAAAGGCGGCTTGTTGCTAGAAGTGTCAACGAACGAATAGCACGTTCGCCGTAAATGAGTTGAACTTGGTTTACAGCGTGATTATTATCCGACGTTAATAAAAAACGGTTGATGCCAGAAAAATGCAACATAATAATTGCAATTATGACGTCGACACTACTTATTATTACATTTTGTGTGTTTCGGATGTCACTTCTTCCATAGAATTATGTCAACGTGTCAATTAGATATTGACAACATATTCCGTTTTATCATTCCTTGTATATCATGTCGTTGTTGTAATATCGCATGCAACCGTTTCCATGCTTTATGTTGATAATCCATGTAGATATAAACATTGATCCATCAGATTTGACAGTTGATTTCTGATTCGAGGATGTCAGTAAATTTGATTCAGTTCAGTTTGGCTTTCTCTGATAAACCCCAAAAATGCAGTCACGCCAATTCACCGCTAATATTTACAGAAATGTGCGGATATCGCGGCGCCATTTCTCCGACTTATGGGAAAGGTTTAATGTGAGGGTAAATTGTGTAACAAGGTTTCTTGTCAACACCCAGGTCCTCATTGCAGCCCAAATGATGACGTCACGGCCGTGGGCCTTCGAGTGGCGTCTGTCACGTGTTTTATTTGTGTTGTTGTTTTTGTCTGTTCAGTTACCTGCCTACCTCTGCGCACACCTTGCTGCAACTCATTCTTACTTGGCACTGGTGATGAACACAGTGGTGTTTGAAACGTTTGCTTCGGCATGAGTAGCATACTAGCTTTGGCTTTCCTTTTCAAATCATTTTCTTGTCACCTCCCAAGGTTAGACCTTATAAACTCTTGTGTAATAACCAAACTTAACACAGCAATTTGTGGAGGACACAGACGCGTCTGATGCGTCTGCCGGTTGCATTCCATGGCAGAATGTAGATGGCATTGAGAGAGTGAAGTTTTGTAGAATTGATTCCTGAACCCGAAATAAATTACTCGATAAATAGAATTTCCAGCCACCAAACACCAAGGGTCATGATGTCAGTTTCAGGCCATGTTAAAAACCAGAATTTTCCGACAAGATCTCAAAATATGAATTTCTTTTCGATCCCAATTCAGGGTTTGTTTCTTTTTCAAAACCGAACGACAGTGAAACAATAGCAGTAAGTGGAACGTAACAATAAGCAATTGTGACATCACAGGCCTCAACTGGCTTGCCGCAGACATACAAGGAACTGTGTTTATAAAACAACCAAATCGAACATGCAATAAATTCATGCAAATGTACAATAAATAATATTAGACAGATAACAATGTTAAAAGATAGGCAGTCTAAGGATAAAAGAGTTAACAACAATCGGTACGAAAGCGGTTGGAATATTTCATGTTACGTGGTGACGTCGTCGTATTGATGACGTTATTTAGATGTTAAAATTAAGCGGAAACAAATGTTTTGGGTGTGGTTCATGATTGCGGCGAAAAATTGTGAAATAATTTTGAAATTACAAATCACAAGTTGAAATGCCATGAGTGAGACTGACAACTTTATCGCTGGTAGTGATTTCTATGGTTATGGAATTTGGTTTCCCGAAAACAAAAAGACAGAAAAGATCACCAAGTGCTTCAGGACAAGAAAGAATATGACTAGCGAAAAAAACATGTGAAAGTGGCAAAACAGATAAAAATCGTCACTGCAAGGTTTAAACACTGGAGCGGAGTATTGAGAGTGGGTGTAAGCGTGTATGCCGAAACTATAAGATACATGATCCTGTAAATAAACCTTACTGGACGTGAAAGACTTGGAACATCTCGCGAGCTCGTTCGGGTATAGCGACACCCTGGTTAACTCTGTGGATCCTCCCAACCGACGAAAGTTTTTGCTTAGTAATGTCACAAAAACATGCATCGGCGAAGGTAATATTGTGTGGTAATGTGGAAGCCATTGATATAGATCGCTGTGGTCCATATGGTGATCCTGTGGAAAACCCCTGATTTTAACATTCAAGTTTGTGGCTAGAACGACAAATACTAAAGTTTCGTTAAAATCTGAACGCAATAAAAGTGCTCGGTGTCAACTTTCAATGCTTTCGGCGGAAGAGGGCGGTGACGTAAGCTCGCATGAGTTTCACAATCTCATTAACTTGTTCTGCGGTGAAGGAAATGTCCCCTCTTGACTCGGTCTGAAGTCTGAAAACATTCGCAGATGCCGCTCCGAAAGACTGGATCCTGAGAGGAAGACACAATAACATGTTCAACTCAAGGAATGTAGCTGCAAAATCTTGTTTAATTGTTTGAAACAGTGGTTCTGAGACTTTTCAAACGTCAGAGCCGAATTCGAAACCGGCCGCAGCAAACCCGAAACCCTATTTCAGAACTTTTTTTGTAAGTGGGCATTTGACCGAATCAAACATTTGGGCCGTAGTTCACCAACAATTTTGTTTTCTGACGCCAAATAAACTGCAGGTAAATATGGCCTCCACGTTACCCTACTACTATGGTTATGATAAGTTTATGTTTCGTAAAATAAACTGCATTATATTCATAAGACCGATACGTTGAGACCCAATAACTCCAACAAGTTTCGTGTCTTCCCGCGTTGAAAACGAACCATTGTGTTCGATCAAACTTACTTTTCATATGAGAAATGATCCAGGGACTGTGAGTGACCCAGTTTGAACACGAATTTGACATCCTGCAGTTCCTCCAGGAAGAGAGTCCTCTTCATCTCACCGCTCTCACCTTCCTCCTTCACCTTCTTCATCCCTCTCTTCTGGAACGTGTTAAAAAGACTCGAACCCTGAAAGAATTAAAATCTGACGAAACTCTTCGTTGACAAAAATGATTTGTTAAATTTTAACGATTCGGCCTCAATTAGCTTCGTCCACAAATTAAAATTCTTTGTTGTTTTACTAACTATCAATATACGAGCTGATTTAAAGAATGACAATTAGTTGTGGAATACGATTCATGCGCGGTTGGTGCCAACGTCCAAATATAACTTAATTTTGTTTTGAACAAAAACGACTTGAACGTGTGTGAACAATAAATATGCGGAATAAAATGGCATGGGCACCGATAAAACCACAAAGTTTATCGAGTCAGGCGCCCATGGGAACGGATAACTAGCATGGGATGAAAGGATGTGTTCGAAGGGGGGCAGATCTACGTGGCGAGTTTGGAATTTTACGTAATTTATGAGAACGTCTTAATTACCGAAAAAATCAAATTGAGACCGAATAAAAACCTTTACTCACAGAACGTTTCTTGGCTGGCATTGAGTTTGCATTTAATTCATTCGAGAAAGAATCGGTTCGTTTGAAGTAGAAGTCTTCGTTTTCGTTTGTGATCTCGTAAGCGGCCATCAACTTGTTGATTGGATAATATTTGCCGATGTCAGCACTGGAAAAAAAAATCCATGTTTTATATTCGCAAAAGAAGTTTTGAAAATCCATTGGCATTTTTATATTTTCATGCGTTTTGTTGGCTAAACGGAACGAAGCAATGAAGATGAGAGTTTCGGCTCCACTTAAATAAACTTACTCAATATTGATTTGATGATAATTTCCTTCAGCGAATTGCAACCTTAAAGCTGCGATATCTTTCAATACGTCATCAGATAGAGGGTAAAGTTCCTGTATCACTTGTTCGTGGACCTGCGACATTAGGGAAGTTCTGAGTTGATGTTTTTAAGAAAGCTAGAGGTTTTATGAAATTTATTTGTTTAACTTAACAAAGAACCCAAAAATTTAGTAAACCTTTTGTGTTAAGGGTTCCGCAAACTCTACATTGGATAAAGTTATTTACACACTTAGTGACGTCATACCTCTTTAGATGCAGCTTCAGGTAAGACAGCACGGGACGTGATGGGTGGTACGCACAACGCATACAAGCTATGAGATGCCAGTAATGTGTGGTGGGTAGAAGAAATGTAAGAGTAGAGAAAACCGAAGAATTTTTAATTGAGAATGTATAGTGATTTGAGCCAGATGGTGCGTATATATTGTTTCGGCCACAATGGTGCGACCGTCAGAGTCAGAAACGGAATTAAGAATTCGAAGATTGTGGGAGTTTGGAAGAACTGCGACACCCCCGCAGGCTGGGCCTTTTGGAGGTGTCGAGTTTTAAGAGGGTGGGGCCATAAGTCGGACTTCCACAGGGATTCCGGTTGCGAGAATGAATTTTTTGTAGGCAAAAATGTCAAAGTTTAAAGAGGAAAGGTACCGGCACAGGACCAGCAATGTGTGAATTTAGTCGAGAAAACGATGGCGCAGAAACCTTTCAAATGATGCGCGTTTGCAAGACATTTAGTTTTTGTCGCAGCACCAAAATGAATGCAATTCGTTGATGGGGAAGAAATGATTTAAATTTAGACGATTGAACGATGGAAAAGAACGTTGTCGAAAGAATTCAAAGCTCTAATTACTTTGCTTGTGTTCGCGTGAATTCTCTTAATTTTGAAAGTAATTGCCAAGTTACTGACAAACCTTCAGTCTGATTACCTTTAAGTTTGTTGGATGTTTTTCAGCCTTGATCTGTGTGGAAATGGATGACGTAGCATATGACTGAATGATGAATTGTGGGACATTAAACCTATTCAATATATGCTTATATTTGGCAATATTCATCCGTTTGAAATACACGTCATCAAATATACGTCACGAAAACCAAAGTAATTGATTGAACTAATGGTTATGCACACAGCGTCTGTCCCGAATGGGTGATGATCATTAATAATTTCAGTTAGAGTTGATTTAATTAAAAATCAGTCCGTCATCTGAAAATGGTTTGGTCGTTTCGTCATCTTTTAAAACAATTGTAATTAACGGTTAAAGCTTATTGAAACATATGAACAGATATCAGTAGGTTGAGGTTTTACCAGCAGATACGAAGCTTTGAACTCAGAGTGCAGACCTTTTATTAACAGAGGAATATTTATAATAGAAAAATACATCGCAAATCATTTTCGGGGATGTTTACGAGATAAAACTATTAATGTTGCGATTGCTTGCTTGGTGAATTTAAAATATTTGCAGAAACTTGTCCTTTATTTAGGCGCAAATTAACTTTAATATTCTTGATATCTTTACGTTTCCTGTTTACTTGTAGCCGATGTTCTGTCATTTTATGTAGCAATCATAGTGTGTTATGTTCTGTGTGCTGGGTGAAGGTATAGCTCTGAACCAAAATGACATTTTTACGACAACTTCTATTATGACATCATAACGTTTAACTTACTGAAACTATGATGTCACAAACAAAAGGTTGCGGAACACTTGGCTTACGTAAGAATTAAAATTATATATTGGCAAACAAATTACACGAGAAGAAAGGCTGGGTGACGGCTAGGTGAAATTTTAGAGAGCGTTTGCAAGAAATTTTGTGGTAAAAGCAAAGTTTATGTGGTTTTCGGGTTTGGATTATTATTCATAGTGAGACAGGATTCCTTTTTCTAAACAAAATTTGGTTTTATTATTAAAGTGTTACTTAAAAATTTTATAAAATACTGACGGTTTACTCGCATCACCAAAATGAATGCAATGCTATTGACCGGTCAGCAATGTGGGAATTTAGCCGAGGAAATGATGGAAAAGAAACCTTTCAAAAGACTCCAAAGTAATTAAATATATTTCCTCTTTAAACGCATCGTCGTGTGTCAAAATGTTGTCGGATTTAAATCACTAAATGTCCAAAGTAATTGTATGTTGTGTTCTATATTCTGTCTAATGTTGTGGGGGGTGTTTTAGGCGCGCTTGCAACAATTTATCGTTGAATGGAACAATCGTTTTGCATCAGATGATTTCGCAAAACCAGCTTGGTGAATGTGTTATTTTTGTTCAGCTTAAAGGTGTTGGGAGTACATTGTGTTTTTGGTTTAATTAGAAACCTCTCCAGTTCCGTGGTGCCTTGCTGTCGCGTTACGTTGCTCTATATTAAAAACAGTGTGTTATGTTCTGTGTGCTGGGTGAAAGTATAAATGGAATTTCGGAGCGTGTTTGCAAGACATTTAGTTTTTGTCGCAGCAACAAAATGAATGCAATTCGTTGATGAGGAAGAAATGGTTTTAATTTAGACGATTAATAGGGGAGATAGCATAAGACTGAATGATGAATTGTGGGACATTAAACCTTTTCAATATATGCTTATATTTAGCAAACTTCATCCATTTGAAATAAGCGTCATGAAATGAACGTCGCGAGAAGCAAAGTAATTGATTGCACACAGCGTCTGTCACGAATGGGTGATGGTCATTAACAATTTAAGTTGCAGTTAATTAAACCAAAAATTTCGTCGTTTCGTCATCTTTATAAACAATTGTAAATTAGAGCTTATTGAAACAAATGAACAGATATCAGTAGGTTGAGGTTTTGCCAGTAGATACGAAGTTTTGAACTCAGTGTTCAGAGCTTTTTATGAACAAAGGAATATACGGAAATATATACGAGATAAAACTATTATTATTGCGATTTTTAATTTGCTTCAAACCTTTAAATTTCTTGTTTACTTGTACCGTGTGTTCTTTCATTTTATATAGCAATGATGTTAAAGTATTATTTGCAAGCTTTCCTGCTTTGTTATCTGCAATGCAAGAATCAATGCAATTCGTTGCTGCGTTTCAAATTTACTCATAAAATTTTCGTCTACTAAAGTCTACTAAATATTTCGTTTCCACAGCAACGTGTGACACAAAGTTATCAGATTTAAATCACTCAATTTCAAAAGTAATCTGCCCACCCAACTGCTTGAGACAATATTCGGATTTGTGTGGAAGTGATGATTACGCCTCTGGTCCCCTTTGTCTGGCTGCAATGCATGCAGGACTGATGGATAGTAAGTTACAGTGACAGTACCCTGGCATGTTTACCAGATTTTCTTTGATATGAACTCAAACCAAACATTTTTGTAAAGATGATGGAGGCTACTTTGAAGTATACAAAAGTGATCCAATACATGAATATAAAGGATTGGACAGGAACGGGGTGAGAAGCAAATCTTGTTCGTCTGCAAGATGGTCGTACACATTTGAAAGTAAGCTATCCCACGGGTAGCTTTTGGTCAGAATAAATAATTACTATTTATGTAAATATAGTAAAATGCAGCACGACAGGAAACAGTGAGTTTTCTGTAACTGATGTATTTTTTCCACCTGGTTGTTCGTCCAACTACGTCTGTGGAACAAATTCGTACAACAAGAATTCCTCGGTTTGTGCCTCTGCCATTCACGCTGGTATCTTGTCGCGTAAGTTGGTGTAATTAACACTTTGTGGTTTGTTTGAATCAACCATGAATATTTTCAGGAAGTGGAGGATACGTGACGTTTTATTCTAGAAACGGAAGGCGCTCATTTATTGGTTCGACCAAGGATGGTGTAACCAGCAAATCGTGTGGTTCATCAAGTCAATACTTTTCGTTCACTCGTAAGTTAACAAAAAGCCTTCTAACAGATAAACAGGGATTGAAAGTGAAAAGAAGTGATCAATGAAATAACGCTTGTTTTTCAATCAATATTTCAGATGAAGATTGTTGGAGAACTTCTTCTAACAACGGTGAATGTTTGTCTGGAGTTAACGACCAACATTGTTCTTGCAACCCCGGGTTGATTGGGTCAGACTGTGAAATAGGTAAGAAATTGCCCTGAAAGCTGGAACATTTGGTGCTAAATGTGCCAAGTAAGTCGTAAACGATTTGAAAGTGCAAATTACGCTTTAAAAATAATACGCTACAACTCACATTGATTCTGGCGCCAATCTTTTCTTAGCTGACGTCAACCAACAGGAAGAAAATGTTACTTATTTCATGTTGTATTGTTTCTCATGTTTAAGCAGCAGAATATTTGATAGATCTGAATTTTCGGCCTTACGAACTTTCACTTATAGCCGTGTTGAAGTTGCTGTTCTTAATGAAGTTCATGCCCGCATTTATCTTCGGAGCTAAATGCCACTCAACATGTAACAGTCCACTGAAATTGATCGTAATTATCATATTCAGATATAAACGAATGCGCGAATGTAATGTACAACTGTCATCAACATGCAACTTGCATCAACACCGTCGGCAGTTTTCAATGTTCTTGCAACGCAAACTACACCGGAGATGGCATTGAATGTTGTAAGTTTGACATTGTTTTTACAATATTCAAATACAGGGATTCCAATCTCCAGGCCACGAACCGGTTAGAGTCCGTGATGCATTTGTAACCGGTCAGTAGAAAAAAAGAGAAAATTTAATGTCATTAATTTGAGGATGCCACATGCTATCCTAAATGACAACCAGCTAAACGAAATTGCCTCGCGTGCGTGACAGTAAATATCATTGAAATACGGACTAAATAAAACCCACTTTTAAACATCAATCACCTGTGTGTGTGTAGGGCCGTGAAGTCAACTCTTCCCTTGGAGTAATAATGCAAATTCAGATCATGAAACTTGATTCCTTTTTAGATCCAGATTTCTGTGCACAAAATCCTGGTATTTGCCAGAACAATGGAACTTGCATGGATACAAAAACCTCCTACAATTGTTCATGTGCCCACGGGTACAGTGGATCACATTGCGAAAAAGGTAAGATTTTGTAGTTTTGTGTTTGGTTCTTTTTGGATGAAAGGAATGCAATTTAATAACAGTGTTCATGGTGTTCGAAACCTAGGTTCGTTTCCAACCTGCAAGGACGCGTTACAAAACGGCCTTAACGTAAGCGGAGTCTACAATTTAACTTATCCTCTGACTTTCCATGGATATTGCGACATGGATGGTGGAGCTTGGCTGGTAAGTTTGCCTCTCGAGGCTGAAACTGTATCCTAAGTTTAATTGTTGGGAAGAGTTCGGTGGACGTTTACATGTAAAGTTGTTGTCTGAACATCTTACCTTGGTTATGATAAATACCAGGTGTTCCAGCGCCGTTATGATGGATCTTTGAGTTTCGATAGTGATTGGGTGGATTACAAAAATGGGTTTGGGGATCTAACAAAAGAATTTTGGATGGGTTTGTATTCCAATAAAGCAATCCTTAACTAAACGTCTTACAAGTTTAAATACAAACTTACAACTGCTGTTAAATTTTGAATAATAGTTGGTTTTAAATTTAATGCATCTACTGACCATGTACTGATTGTTACAACTTGCGCACACCGAGTTAAATATACAGGCCTATCAAGCAAAACGTTTTAAGCAAGCTTCGTAACAATCCTAGTGCCAATATAACAGTATCAGTTAATCCAATTTAAATTCCAGTGTTTTCAGCAATATTATTACAACCAACAAATTTTATCAGGTTTGGAGAAACTGCATCAAATCTCCAGTGCGTCCACAAGATGTCGCCTTCGTGTTGAACTTCAGGATTTTTCCGGAGGTCAAGGTTTTGCCGAGTATAGGTAAGACTATGACTTATTTAACGTTTTCAATTTAATGCCTTTGTTCCAACGATAATTTACCCGATGCTGCCAGGTCGTCATAACTAACAAAATCTTAAAAGACATTAGGGAAATACCCTCCTTATTTCGTCAGATTCACAAAATTCGGGATTTAAGTTTGAAGCAACACAGAATATTCTTGCTGTGTTTCAATGCATCTACTCGGTTCGGAATAATTATGAAAACAAAAAGTTTAGATACCGCACACACATAGGGATGGTAATCAACTCGTAACGACCCCACATCACCGCTCTTGAGGTTTGCGCGATCGCTTGGTCGCGGATTGCCGGGACCGAGCTCAGTGGGGCTCGGATTGGGTCGAATGTCACCTTTTTGCGCTTAGAGAATGTGGCTGCAGAAAATTTTCTTTTCCTTGATTCCAAATCTTTTGAAGCGTAGGCATCTGGATGACAGTTCAAGCGAAATTAACCACGACCAAACCGTTTGACAATTGATGGCAGCAATCCAGTGAATATTAGTGCTGTGTCCCGCATCGATATATTGGAAAAAAAGATGATTATATTCTCCAGCTAACACCCGCATAATCCAGGGTTTGAAATTTCGATTTTCTGCCCAACATGCTCTGCTCCCAATGTTTTGAATGAGGCAACAAAAATCCCGTAATCTCGACGTGTAAGACGCTGGCACAACTTGATTGTCAGTGTATAAGTTGTATAGTGTAAACACTCTTTGTTCTCTTTGCCCACCCCTGGGTTAGCTACTGGTTGTTGCGTGGTTGATTGGATATTGTTGGGTCTCTATGCAAGAAAATGGGTGCATTGGCCTGCAGAGTTAATTCCTTAGGCCAGTGGTTCTTATCCGGTTGGAAATTTTGAGTTGTAGGTGGATAATTAGTCGGCACCCAAATACACAAAAGTAGTCGGAAAAGAAATATATTGATCTGTATTCACTGTGTGTTGTACACTTACCGTATTTACTCGATTGTAAGTCGCGACTTATAAAGTTTTTTAACCTACCGTTTTTGCGGCTTACAATCGAGGGCGGCTTATATTCCAGGGCGGCTTACATTATTTTATGTCACGCCGATATTTTGTCTGCGCTCTGCTTTTTAATGAAATTTACCATCAACTCGCTCCATCGTACCAGTATGTTTTATCGCCCAAGGTTGTAAGCGTATCTGACAATTTAAAACTATACAGATTTGTTGACAATTATTGTTGTAGGGCACCTAAGTTTGTCTTTAACATTAACGTGCGGCTTACATTCGAGGGCGGCTTATATTAATTTTTGAACACCGTCGCATGCGGCTTACAATCGAGGGCGGCTTACATTCGAATAAATACGGTATTGGTAATTGGTAATGCCATGCGGTAGAAAAAGTTAAAAAAGTATAACAGATATAGCGAAAATACAATAATTAAATTCTTATTAAAAAATGTAAATACCAGTGGGAAATAAGGATTCCGTTTACACTGGAATGGGGAAATGAGATAAAAAAAAGGTTAAAAACCACTGCCTTAGGCGACATCTTGGAATGTCAGCATCGTATGCTTGATTGACATCTTATTTAAATGGAACAGGTTTCAGGTTGCTTAAAAATGGACCTCCAGTCGTTTGTGAACTTAAAGTTGAAAAATATCTGAGTTTCCTTCTCAAAACTTCTAATCCCACTCTGTGTTTATTGCTTAGTTGACAAATAATTATCCCACACAACACAACACAATTTATGACACATGTCGTTTATTACGTCATAAAGGGTTTTATTTTCAAACAATCATTCCCTTGAGAAACAAACCAATGTAAGCGAATTGATTGAAAACAACAAATTACCCGTTGTTATTTAAATAACTTTGCATTAAATTAAACATTATGACATTGTTGTTTTCAGTACTTTCAGCATTGGCGATGAAGGAAGTTCTTACACAATTACTATATCCGGATATTCGGGGAACATAGGAGATGCCATGACAAGCGGGCAGAATCTAAACGGGATGAGATTTTCAACTCGCAACAGTGACAATAATTTGTGAGTAATAATGATACCACGTGTCTGATTATATTTCTGTTTTACTAACGAAGCAAATCGAGTTGTGTCAAAAAAGATAAAATCCATTTCTTCAAATAGTTGATTTTCGTTGACAAAGTTAACCGCCTACCCTAAATCAACAATTGTAAAAATCAATTGCTCTGAAACAGGGGGTTGCGTTAAAGTTTTAGTTAAACACAAGTTTTAACTGAGTTTAAATAAGTTGTTACACAGAGTTGTTGACAACCGACGTAATTATAATTGCAGGTGGTCAAGAGGCAATTGTGCAGTGACTGATGGTGGAGCTTGGTGGCAACGTGGTTGTTCACATGCCATCCTCAATGGTCCGTGGTCAAGAAATTCTACTAAAGACAACACTATGAGTTGGTCCACTTGGCAGAACTCATGGGGCGGAATAATGAGTTCTAAAATGAAAGTGAAATGCGAATAATTGTTGGGGAGGTTTAAGTGACGAAAATTAACATTGCGTCGTTAGTTACCATAGCAACGTTGTGTTGATTTGCAATTATTGGCAGACATTGTAAATACTTTCACCTGTTTTGATAAAGGCTTTAAATCGTAAATAACACGAAAACAATTATACCAAACCGAATGATTACACAAATCCTTTTAATTTTTGTGTTAGTAGAGAAAACGTCACCTTTCTGCATTTTTGTTATTATCATGGTATTTGTCGGGCGTTACTGAACACGTCTACACATACAATAACGCTGCCATATATCTGACTCCTGATAAAAAGGCTGCTATTAAACCCACAGTCAATCGATCAGTTTAAAACATAATAAACAAGCGCACGAGGGTTAACAATAACACGTTACAAACCACGCGTACAAAAAGTCTCTGTCCTATATGTCCTTTGTCCTCTGTCCCTTCGTATCATTTTTACGCAAAAAGACATGTGGCCTATATAGAAAATGCATACCGGGTTATTTGAGTTTTGATTACCACGTGACTCATTTGAAAAGGCCGCTTGTTGCTGGAAGTGTCAACGAACGAATAGCACGTTCGCCGTAAATGAGTTGAACTTGGTTTACAGCGTGATTATTATCCGACGTTAATCAAAAAAACGGTTGATGCCAGAAAAACACAACGTAATAATTGCAAATATGACGTCGACACTACTTATTATTACATTTTGTGTGTTTCGGATGCCACTTCTTCCATAGAATTATGTCAACGTGTCAGTTAGATATTGACAACATATTCCGTTTTATCAGCATTCCTTGGATATCATGTCGTTGTTGTAATATCGCATGCAACCGTTTCCATGCTTTATGTTGATAATCCATGTGAATATAAACATTGATCCATCAGATTTGACAGTTGATTTCTAATTCGAGGATGTCAGTAAATTTGATTCAGTTCAGTTTGACTTTCTCTGATAAACCCCAAAAATGCAGTCACGCCAATTCACCACAAATATTTACAGAAATTCGCGAATATCGCGGCGCCATTTCACCGACTTATGGGAAAGGTTTTTATGTGAGCGTAAATTGTGCAACAAGGTTTCTTGTCGACACCCAGGTCCTCATTGCAGCCCAAATGATGACGTCACGGCCGTGGGCCTTCGAGTGGCGTCTGTCACGTGATGTGTTTCAGTTGTGTGGTTGTTTTTGTCCATTCGGTTACCTGCCTACCTCTGCACACACCTTGCTGCAACTTATTCTTACTTGGCCCTGATGATGAACACAGTGGTGTTTGAAACATTTGCTTCGGCATGAGTAGCATACTAGCTTTGGCTTTCCTTTACAAATCATTTCTTGCCACCACCCAAGGTTAGACCTTATACATTCTTGTGTAATAACCAAACTTAACACAGCAGTTTGTGGAGGACACAGACGCGTCTGATGCGTCTGCCGGTTGCATTCCATAGCAGAATGTAGATGGCATGGAGAGAGTGAAGTTTTGTAGAATTAATTCCTGAACCCGAAATAAACTACTCGATAAATAGAATTTCAAGCCACCAAAAACCAAGGGTCGTGACGTCAGTTTCAGGCCATGTTAAAAACCAGAATTTTCCGACAAGATCTCAAAATACGAATTTCTTTTCGATCCCAATTCAGGGTTTGTTTCTTTTTCAAAACGGAGCGACAGTGAAACAATAGCAGTAATTGGAACGTAACAATAAGCAATTGTGACATCACAGGCCTCAACTGACTTGCCGCAGACATACAAGGAACTGTGTTCATAAAATAATAATCGAAGAAGAAATAAATTGAATCAAATGTACAATAAATAAAATTAGACAGATAACAATGTTAAAAGATATGCAGTCTAAGGATAAAAGGGTTGACAACAGTATGTACGAAGCCGGTTGAAATATTTCATGTTACACGGTGACGTCGTCATGATTGGGTCGAAATAATTATGAAATAATATTGAAATTACAAATCACAAGTTGAATTGCCATGAGTGGGACTGACAACTTTATCGCTGGTTGTGATTTCTATGGTTATAGAATTTGTTTTCCCGAAAACAAAATAGACAGAAAAGATCACCAAGTGCTTCAGGACAAGAAAGAAAATGACTAGCGAAAAAAACATGTCAAAGTGGCAAAACATATGAAAATCGTCACTACAAGGTTTAAACACTGGAGCGGAGTATTGAGAGTGGGCGTAAGCGTGTATGCCGAAACTATAAGATACATAATCCTGAAAATAAACCCTATTGGGACGTAAAATACTTGGAACAAAATTAACGACAAATAAACAACAAGACATTAAGTACAAGTACAAAAAAAGGAGTTGACGATCACTGACACAAAATCGGTCAAATGACTCTTACATTAAAGTCCACAGATGTGCGCTGAGGAGAGAGTTTGCCAATAGTTTTGGCTTATTGCCGGGAGATGTATTTGCCTTAAATATTCATGTAGTTGCAAATTACAATATGTACAATCTTAAAGAAAAGACGAAAAACACAAGGTTGTAATAACGTGGAGAAAGTTTTTTTGGGGGTGTCATCCTGGAGTGGGCGCTAGAGCGCGGAATCTGCGTCTCATTTGTTGGGTGTGGCGTTAACAACACCGGCCAAGACTTCCTCGAGAAAGGGGTTGCCCCTGTTTTGTTGGATAGCTAGCTTAAAGTGTACAGAGGTTTTGAAGGATGAAACCAAATGCCGGGAAATGTCGTTGATGGGTCGTGTTTATTCTGTTCCGTGTTTTCCAATTAGTGTGTGTAAGTGAGGTGTTAAGGAATGCTGCTAGTGTTTTTGTGTATGGTGTTGTGTTGTGAAGTTGTGGAAGGGCGATGTGTAAAGGTGTTGAGTTAGTTAAAGTTCGAAAAATCTTTTGTAATTAGGATGAGAAGACGTTGAATGGATCGACGGTTGTTAAAGAGGTGAGAAAAGGTTTCGAAGGAGGAATTGCAAAGGTAGCAGTGGGATTGTTGATCCAGGGGAAAATAGGTCTGTTGACATTTTAACGGGAGGATTTTGAGGGTAAGGCGATTATTACAAGTTTTAAAGTAGTTCGGGAAAATAGGATGGTGGATTTAAGACCAATCGTTGAAATGTTGGGGTACAGTGGATTCGTCAATAATTCGGTTATTAGGTGCTTGAGTTTTGGGGTCATGAGTTCAGTTTCGGTAAGTTTTAAATGTTTAAGAAGGTCGAGAATGTATAAATAGTGGGGAGAAGGTGTTGTTGCGTGTGGGAGGGAATTTCTAGTACGAAGGTTGAAGAGTTTACTGAGGGGAAGTCCAAGATCATATTCTATGAAGGAAAGCTGCGGAGTACTTGGGATTCCAAAAGGCGGTGATTGTAATGTTGCTTGATAGAATAGAGAAGTGATTGGCCAGAGTAGAGTGGAATGTTTGCCGCGACGTAACCACCATGGTTACGACGGGCTGCCAGGATGTTAATTGGCAATGTGGGATTGTTTGGGCCGACGACGAACTTTACCACAATGCCGTCGATCCGTTTTCGTTGTTGGGGTGGTAAGGGGTAAGTTTCAGCAAGATATGAAATTTTGGGTAAAAGTATGGAGGACGCATTTAGAGTCAAAAGTTGGTGAGGGAATGCCGATGAGCCACCTCTAGAGTGACGTCATCGGCGTAAACGACAAAGCAAAACCGAGTCTAAGGTGGACACAAAACCTAAATATAAATACTCGCCTGAGACAAATATATTTTCGGCTCTGGTTGCACACGACTCATTTTAATCGTCCCTTGGTTAGACAGCAGTGTTTACCACAGTTTAACCTTGCTACAAGCTCCCAAATTGCCTGGGGCAAGTCTTTATTTCAGCAAACGTTATTGTCTCGTCTTTGCTCAAAATCAATGGCAGTCTGTCGACAGAGACGGTTTGCATCTCTCTATAGGGCAAGAATCTTTAGGACTAATTTTAGATGGAACATGTTAAGGATTCATTGGAGGTCAATTTTATGTGGAGTGGCAAAAAGCGCTTACATTTTTAAAGTCTTTGACTGCACTTCTCTCGAGAATATTTTTTGCATGAATTTTGTTCACACATTATACCGCTCACATTTTTAATTCACTAGAAAATTACTTTTTCTATTGCTGAGTTCCACTACACACCTTTCAAAACTGACAACAAATCAAAATGTTGGACTCTTTAAAATGTCTTTGCTATTTCAGTTGGCTTTACGTCGTGGAAAAAAGATACGAATAACTTCTGAAATCAGGGAAATTTATTAGGTTATCCTTACATAACTTACACAATCATAAAAATAAACTTTTGCCGTATGTACAGGCTTAACGATGCCAAGAATCAAGCTTTTAACTAAAGCAACAAAAAAGAGGGCAAGACCGAACGACATAAATCACGCGAACAGTCAAAATTAATCCAATTTGGCGCTGAACTTTTTTCCAATTTGCAAAGGGTTTGAATGAATGGCGAATTAAATTGTAACAGGAACATCTCACGAAAGCCATACTTGTAGCACAAGTGGAAATAATTCATTGCTGGTGCTGCATAAACAGAGCAACTACTTTTGCCAGAAGAGCCGTCTTATAGTAACAAGAGGAAATACTAACGAAATTTATGCAAAACGCCCCAGTTTTTTGTCTGATGGTGGAGCTCTGCGATCTTCGGACGCTTCATCAAATTTGCTCTCAAACAACAAAAAATATTTCACTTCGTCCAATCGACCACGATCATGATCACACTCAGAGCACAAAAAAGAACACCAACCACTGCTATCACCCAGACCTGGAAGTAATGCAAAGCGTCAGGTGAATTATAAACGTTAAAACGTACACAACCGGTGGAACACGACGTTAAGAAAAAAAATTAACATGTTATGAATTCGATCATGCGCATTTTGTTCTTTCAAACAAACTGTGCACTTGTAAGGTCTCCTTTTTGCTTCTCGTACTTACTGCTCTCTTTCCCAGATTATCATAATAAGGGCGCTAGGCACAGTCGAATTCTAAGCTAATACATTTGGTTATTTTTAATTGAACTTAATTATCAAGTTCTACTTTCGTTCTTGGGACTACATTTGAAAATGTTGTATTTAAGGTGATTAAACTATGAAATGATCGTAACCAGGTTTGCAGGCTTGGCAGCCCAGGCATTGCAGCCAAGCTCGATCAACCACTTTTTCCTAAAAGATTTTTTGGAAAAAAAAAAATAAAAGATTTGAAAAATCAAGCTCCCGGTGAGGTTTAAACTCACGACCCTGGGCTAACCAAGCCCAACGCTCTACTAACTGAGCTACATGAGCTCAGTGGTTTGACGGAGTATGTTGTGGCCAAGGTACACTGGTGCGCAAGCGCACAACTTGTCAGGCAACGTTCACATATACGTATTGGATCTCTACCACCATATCAGATAACGCAGTAATATGTTATGCAATGGCATGATTGGCAGATTCTCCAAACTGAGCAGATCCTTGCTTGGCGATCACAGCTAACGTATCGTGATCATTAGGTTTGCAGGCTTGGCAGCCCAGGCATTGTAACCTAGCTGGATCAGCCACTTTTTTCTGACAAATCGGAGCAAGATTTGAAAAATCAAGCTCCCGGTGAGGTTTGAACTCACGACCCTGGGCTAACCAGGCCCAACGCTATATTTGCAGTGTGTTTCGCATTATACAACGTGGTAGTGTCACGTGACCCCCTCCTATATAAGTGTTCCCCTGTGCCATCAAGGGCATTCTATTGCAACTTACGTTAGTGTGCCCGCTGTTCCGTTCTGTTTATGTTGTGTAATAAACTACAACCATACATGGTGTCATAAGCTGGACCTCAATATATTTGCCTCGTCCACTATTTAAGAGAAAGAAGAGTATGGCTTTCCAGATATCACCGCCGGAATGCTTTGATTTCAACAAGCCGGAAAGCTGGAGGACATGATTTTTTTTCGCAAGTTTGAACGCTACAGATCAGTGTCTAAATTGTCTGACGAATCAAAGAAAAAGCAAACTGATACACTAATATACCTTCTCGGCGATAAGGCCGATGATATTCTAAACTCTTTTGGTTTATCTGGTGACGAAGTTAAAACGTACGACATTGCAAAAAGAAAGTTCGATGAACACTTTGATGTTCGTAGGAATGTAATTTATGAACGATGCCAGTTTAATTCACGTCCGCAAAGACCTAGAGAAACTATTGATGAATTTATTACTTCACTATTTTCACTAGCCGAAAGCTGCAATTATGGCGAACTAAAAGAAATGATAAGAGATCATATTGTGGTTGGGTTGCTTGATAAAAGTTTGTCTGAGCGATTGCAACTAGATCCTAATCTAACTTTGAATAAGCAGTGAATATGGCCAGAAACACTGAGATTGCGAAAAAGCAGCAGGTGGAACTGCGTCGCACATCTCATTCTTATGCCGACGTTCAGTGAGTTCAACGCAAGCGCCAATCAAACACTGGAATGAAGCCCGAGGGAAGATGCCAGTGGTATGGAAACGCGAAGGCTCACCCAAGACTATTCCGTCGAGCGCGCAATGCTACATGTCACACGTGTAACACGCGCGGTTATTTCCTGTCGGCATGGAAAAGCAAATCGCTTCATTTAATAGAAGAAAATAAGTTGTCTTTGTATTTGGGACAGGTGTATATTTGTACCGCTATGTCAGGTAGACCTAAAAATAACTTTTCTGTTTCTGTTAATGGCACAAGAATCAACTTCCGTATAGACACAGGTGCGGATGTAACTGCCATTCCTGTTCAACTACATAACTTCTTGGATGCCCCGGAATTGCTACCTTGCAGTGAAGTGTTCGACTTTCGCTGAAAGGAAAATTCTTAGCCAAATTGGAACATGAAGGTATTTCTTCGTTACATGGTATTTACGTTGTCAAGGGATTACGGCAATCACCACTTGGTTGGCCGGCTATAGAGTCTCTCAATATTCTCAAGTCTCTTTGTGCAGTAAAATCTGAAAGTAAGTTTACTGATTTATACCCCAAGATTTTTTCGGGACTTGGAAAATTGACACCCACTTATGATATAAAACTCATAAATTCAGCAAAACCATTTTGTCTAACTTCACCTCGCAGAGTGCCACTTCCTTTACATGGTAAAGTAACAACCGAACTAAAAATTTTACTCTCAAAAAAATCTCGATTGCTCACCACTTTCATAACACCTGTGGGGAGGTTCTGTTTTAATAGATTACCTTTCGGTATAACATCTGCTCCAGAACATTTTCAAAAACAAATGTCACAAATATTGGTCTCACTTCAGGGAGTTTTGTGCCACATGGACGACATTCTCGATTTTGGAGACACTCAGATACATCACGACGAGCGTTGATAGAAGTGTTTTCGCGCCTACAGCAGCAGGCTGGAGTAACGTTCAATGCAGATCAGTGTATTTTTTCTGCAAAAAGAATCGGTTTCTTGGGTCATATCATTGATGAAAATGGTATTTATCCAGATCCTTCAAAAATAGAAGCAGCAGTGTCCATGAAACCTCCTGACGGTATAGCGGGATTGCGCAGGTTTTTGGGTTCAGCAAATCAACTCGCTAAATTTGTTCCTCGTTTGGCAGACATATCTAAACCGTTGTGTGGACTGTTACAGAAGGATGAACCATGACAGTGGCTTCGTACACATGAAGAATCTTTTAAGGCAGAAAAAGATCTTCTCACGAGCGCTAACGTTCTTCAACATTATGATCCTCAGGCTGAAACTGTCGTTTCTGCTGATTCATCATCGTATGGATTCGGGGATGTTTTATTACAGCGTAGAAACGGTAACTTTCGTCCAGTAGCTTACGCATCACGAGCGCTAACGAAAACAGAACAGAGGTACGCTCAAATTGAGAAAGAAGCTTTGGCATTAGCTTTGTCGTGTGAAAAGTTTCGTGAATATTTGATTGGAATAAAGTTTATTATGGAAACTGATCATAATAAGCCCCTGATTAGTCTCATTGAAAAAAAAGAATATTAATGGCGCTTGCCTTAATTACATATCTTTGCAGAAAGCTGAAATTGCCCCGGTTTCCACCGGGTTTGGCGTTTATTTTAACCTATACACAACGAATCTTTTTCTTCTGTTTTGTCCGCTGGAGATCCAGTTACCGTCCCTGAGCATATACTTGCAAAACTTGAATTACAAGTTTTCTGGCAACACAGGGATTTTTATTAATGTGCGCATTTCTTGCACACATAATTTAAAATTGTAACAATTTGTTTCTAAAACGTTTTGTTACGGCTAAATTGTTTTGACCTTTGTGTACTATATTTGACATTATTGTTATTTTAGGAAATTTGTACCCAGCGAATCATTTAATGCCCCAACCAAGTAATTTGCATGATTTAAGCTGAAACTAGCGTTGCGCTTGGTACATTCGGGAGAATTAACAAGGTATGGAATTATTAGAAGCGTTGTATAATTACAAGCACACATCTATGCTAGTTTGTAACATGTAGTTGCGCCAAACCAACAAAACACATCAAAATATTTCAAGGGCGTACACACAATCAAAAGCTGCATGAATTAAATTTTAAATGCAGAATTTCGGCACAGCTGTGGGTCATCTTTAATTTGCGTTGCATCCGCTTACATTTATTATTCTGACTTTTATCATTGATTCATTCATTCGATTTTCACTGTTTTCTAATTTATGTACATGACATTCTGTTCTTGCCACGTGCAATTTTACGGGTTACAAGTCAGATTGTGAAACTCCTATTTAAATCAATGGAAAATGTCTTGTATTCAATGCAAGAATACACTTTTACTACAGTGGTCAATGAAAAACAAAAAAATACGCAAAACACTCTTAAAAAATTAAAACAAAATAAACACTTACAAAGTGAAAAGAAGATAAAGGTCACAGCATTGTTTAAATGTTAAGTCAATTCTTCTGTTCTACAGGAATTGGACACATCGCTTGCCCATTTTTACATGAGATAGTGTTCCTGCCAAACACAAACTACCAATATGATTATATACGAGAACAAATTCTCATTAAATTATCCATAAGTTACGACGTTATTCCCTATACGCTTTAGTGCATACTTTCACTCACCTAATACAATTACTCATATGTCAAAGGCAATTTACATCGCACGACCGCAACTTAAACCGAATGTCGCGGCAAGTTTGTAAGTTTTTTCTCCATATACTGGAATTGCGTAGTGGGATAAGGCAAACGAAACAACTCCTATTTCTTCTCTAAATACATGACAGCGACATTTGAGACACAAAAGCACAAAGTTACGAAATGACTTCAAGTGCAACTAGCACTACCTTCAACAAAGTTAATGCTCACTAAGCATATTAAACAAAAACAACGTAATTTAGTATTGAACAAAGCAACGAAAATAAAAGAGAAGATCAAAAGATGTGAAACTAACCATGTGAACAATTGCCATTAACCTCTTATGAAGGGCTTTTGTCATGTGATTGCTTTCTTTACGTCTTCTCGCCTCTGTCTGCCTGTCGACAGGCTCAGAATATAACTCTCCACGAGTATTTTAACACATGTGTTGCATCAAATATGTGTCTATCCAGTACGAGTTTTTCTGTGCCATATGATCTCCACTTCGATTGTAAAGCGTAGTGCACTTGCCAGTTTTCTCTGCAACATGCGTTATTCTGTGGCTTTTTAATCTCCCAGCGGTCTTATAGCACTTTTTGCATATGTTACATTTGTAAGGTGTTTCTCCTGTGTGAATTCTGACATGGTCGGTTAGATGGACTTGTGAGGTTTCTCTCCAGTATGAATTTTAACGTGCCTGGATAAATTGCTACTAAAACGGAACTCTTTTGAACAAACTATGCACTTATATGCCTTCTCTCCAGTATGACTTCGTCTGTGCATCCGGACATCTTTTGATCTTCTGAAGCATTTTTCGCAAAATTTACATCTGTACGGTTTTCCCCTGTGTGAATTCTTACATGGTCGGTTAGACGTGATTTTTGGCGAAAAGCTTTTGAACAAAATGAACACGTGTGGGGTTTCTCTCCAGTGTGAACTAGAATGTGATATTTTAGACTGGAACTCACGCTGAACCTTTTGGAACAAATTGTGCATTTGTATGGTTTCTCTCCGGTATGAGTTCGTCTGTGCCTTTTTGTTTCCTCTGCAGATTTGAAAAGTTTTTCGCATCTGTCACACCTAAAGGGCTTCTCTCCTGTGTTTATTCGAACGTGACCAGTGAGATTGGCTTTACTTGTGAATGATTTGAAACACAATTTGCATTCGAAAGGTTTCTCTCCTGTGTGTATTCGAACGTGTGTTCTGTGTATTCGAACGTGTGTTCAAGTTTTCAGCATCCCCGAGATTGCTCGAGATGCTGAAAACTTTTGAACACAACGTGCACTTGTATGGTTTCTCTCCGGTATGAATTTGGACGTGTTGGTTTAGACCGCCACTAGACCTGAATATTTCCCGATCTTATGTCAGTGTTTGCTTCTATTGTAAAACCCAGCGACAGACAAACAATGGCAGTAATTGGAATGTAACAATAAGCAATTGTGACATCACAGGCCTCAACTGGCTTGCCGAAGACATACAAGGAACGGTGTCTGTAAAACAACGAAGTGAAGAAACGATGAAATAAGTTAATTTATGTAAATGTACAACTAATATTATTAGGCATACAACAATGTTAAAAGGTAGGCATGCTAAGGATAAAGGGTTAACAACAACATAGGAACGAAAGCGGACAGAACATTTTTTCGTTAGGCCGTGACGTCGCCGTATTGGTGACGCCATTTAGGTCTTAAAATTGAGCACAAACACATGCCTCGGGTCTACTTCATGATTTGGGCAAAAAAGTGGCAAATAATATTGAATCACAAATCGAAACTTCCAACTCCTTTATCGCGGGTTGTGAAACAAAAAAATGCTTGACTAGCAAAAAAAAAAACATTTCGAAATGGAAAAACAAATGAAAATCATCACTGCAAGGTTGAAAGAAAGACATAATAATATTTTATAGTCAAGGAATGTAGCTAAAAATTCCTTTTTTATTGTTTGGAACAGTGATTCTCAACCTTTTTAAACGGCTTTACAAAACATTTGTTGCTTTTCCAACGGTGGAGAAGGAATCGATCGATATTAACCACCATAGTTGTTAGTAACAGTGACCAGGTCCCCCACCTCCAGCACAGCACAAATCTCAGCAATGGAAGGAATCATCTCACGTGCTTTCAAGTCAAGTAATAATTGACTTTGTCAAATTTACAGCATTTTTGGAAGCGCACACTGAATCGTTTATCGAAGAACATTCGATATGTCGATGGACTGACACGATAACCCTTACGGTTTAAATGGCGTCCATGGGATTTTTCGTATATTGTTCAAGATTGCGTTCAAAATTCAAATGACGTGATTTAATTTGTCACGGCTCAGATTTTTTTAAAAAATTCTTCAAAGAAAAATAAACGAAGAGTGCAATTCGAAAATAAACTCTTCGAAGCAAGCAAAAGCATTTAATCTGAAACACTGAGGTCGCATTGTCCCGCCACAAGTATCGCCGCAATTTTCCAAAAGCCTTTCGGACTATTCGCAGAAATAATTGAGTCACGCATTTTTGACTATGGTTGGGTAAACAACTATATTGCCTTTATATTTTGTCCAAGCGTTTTGGGTAATGTTGTTCATTTACCCAACCTCCTTGCAACAAGATTACCCAATTCCATTTGCAGAGCAATTCAATGGGTTTTGCTACTTACAGTTCAAAGAGTTTGTTGACATGTTCTGAAGCCATAAATGAGCCATTTGTATGTCACTTACAAATTGCATGTATATGTTTTTCACCATGTGTTGGCTTTTCTTTTCTCTATTGAAAACGCTCACTTTGTTTTTTTTTGGAGAAAATTCCTGTTTTCTGCAATATGTTCGATACTTACCCGTGTAAAAGCAAATCCTATTTCGATGTTAAACTCTAATGAAAACCAAAAAATAGCAACTCTCAGATTAGAAAGGTCGCAAATTGCAGCGACCGCTGTTAGATATTTCTGCTTGCCCTTTTTATCTATTTGCAGTGTTTTATCGTTTGCACCGTGTTCGCCTATAGTTCGCAACGTCCATTTGTTGCTTGAGTTACTTCTATTTGTGCGAATGCTCACTTGTCATTGTCACAGAGTTTTTACAGGACCCAGGGTTTAATGTAGCAGAACATAGTAGGTCAACCCTATTTTATTTATTTCTGAGATTTTATTTTAATTTTTTTTTTTTATGATGGTAGAAGTGCAATACTTCATTTTGAAAGGTAATTTGACTTTGCCGCCATCCGCACATAATCAGCGCAATCACCAAATCATCACCACAAACACTTTATTGAATGTATTTAAAATGCCAAATTAAAAAAAAACTCAATATCATACCTTAGATCACAACATATATCGGTAAAATAAGGCGATGAGAGCTTTGCTTCAATTGCGCAACGTTTTCCTTCTTTCTCTGTCTTAGTCATCGCTAGCGTGGCTTACGGCCATCGATATATATACGATTATTGAAAGTAAAAAATTACTAACATGGACAGAATTATGAAAACGTCGATTTGATTATTAAACCCAACGCTGATTTACTCATATGTCAGAGATTTACCCTATATGTCAGGGAGAAGCGAGCGATTAATCCAAAACACGCAATGTAATTACAATTTGACACAAAACATAGCAAAGTTTGATCCATTGGCATTGCAGCGACATTTATAAACCGCATGAAAGCCCGATGAAAATTGCTGGCTGTATAAGAAGAGTTAAAGTCGCAACAGTGGCCATCTCCATTTAAATTTTTTTATTGGGCCAAAAAATAAACGATTATGGAATATTTCACACAATTCTATATATTCCATTTTACTAAAAATACTTTTGAACAAATCGTGCATTCAAACTTGAAGTCAATTCCTCACAAATACGAACTAAATATATTTTGTTTTTCTTGGTGGGCCACAAAATATCACTAAAGCCAAAATACCTCACAATGGTTTCACTAAATGGGCGTTTGGTTTTAATAAGTGAACTAATATTAAAAACTTAGAAAAAAACAAACTTAAAGTAAAAAAGGTGGTCGCCGTTTAAATCCTCACTAGGATTTATTCCCGCGCTGGCGAAATAATTCTGCAACACAACCGTACGCCTGACTACATTTTCGCATGAGGGATCGCATTGATCAATGAACACTCGATGCGTTGTGCGAAAAGCGAACTTCTTCTGTTATACGGAAACCGGTACAAAACGGTGCCAACTGGTCGTTCTTTTCGTCGAACATTTGCTCCTCGCAATGGTTGCTCCCCGTATAATTTCTTGATTGCCGCGGCCGCAGGAGACCATTTTTTTCACCTCACCGGGACTTGAACCAAGAATATCCTGGCCACGAAACCAGATCAGGTTTTCTTCTTGATACGTAGGTCGGGCGCTTGACCAATGATTGACTTAAACAACACGTTGTTGTCTTGCACGCCAATAAACGCTTCAATACAAAGTACTAGTTTGGCAATACTACAAACCACCGTACAGCGCGACACTCATATCATGACTAACCGATCATTCCCGGAACGCTCCTTGCATCAGTCAATCAACCAATCAAGGACAGTAACACACAAGTCATTGGCGCGATACAGGATGTGGCCAACATTGAAAAAGAATGCGGTGCGAAAGTAAATACAAACCGGGGGAAAATGTGATTGCAGGAAATCGATGAGAGTAAAATATAGTGCATGTGTGTTTTGTGTATGTGCGATAACGTGTGCTTTGAATAAACAACAACGATGAGGAAGAAAGCATAAGAAAAAGCCAAAATGCCACGTTTTATTTTCGCCACATTCTCCATACTCCAAGGACGCTGATGGGCAAGAAGCGTATTGAACAAAGTAACGAAAATCAAACAGAAGATCAAATGATGCGAAACTTGATGTTCTGAAGCATTTTTTGCAAAATTCACATCTGAACGTTTTTTCCCCTGTGTGAATTCTGACATGGTCGGTTAGACGTGCATTTCGACAAAATGCTTTAGAGCAAAATGAACACTTGCGGGGTTCTCTGCAGTGTGAACTCGAATGATTGGTTAGACTGCAACTCAAGCCTCTGGAACAAACTACGCACGTATATGTCTTCTGTCCAGTATGAGTTCGTCTGTGCTTTTTTAATCCCTCTGCAGATTTGGAAAGTTTTTCGCATATTTCACACTTAAAGGCTTCTCTCCTGTGTGTATTCGCACGTGTCTACTGAGGTTGCTCGAGTTGTTGAAAACTTTTAAACACACCGTGCACTTAAAAGGCTTCTCTCCTGTGTGTATTCGAACGTGGCTACTGAGATTGGCTTTACATGCGAATGATTTGAAACAAAATTTGCACTCGAAAGGTTTCTCTCCAGTGTGTATTCGAACGTGTCTTCTTAGATTGCTCGAGTTGCTGAAATCTTTTGAACACAAAGTGCACTTGAAAGGTTTTTCTTCGGTATGAATTCGGACATGTGTGGTTAGATGATCTTTACTGCTGAATGCTTTCGAGCAAAATGTGCACTTGTATGGTTTCTTCCCAGTATGAATTCGGACGTGTTTGTTTAAACCGCTAGGAGAGCAGAAGTTTTTTGAACAAACTGTGCACTTGTATGGTTTCTCTCCTGTATGAATTCGTCTGTGCATTTGGATTTCTCCTGATCTTTTAAAGCACTTTTCGCAAATTTCACATCTAAAAGGCTTTTCTCCAGTATGTATTCGAACGTGTGTGACTAAATTGCATTTTAAGGTAAACAATTTTGAACAAAATGAACATTTGAAAGATTTCTCTTTTTTCTGTTCCCGTACTAGTGTGCATTGACTCTTTCCCATGACAACAATTTTTTTTTAATAATTCAATACCAAAGTTGCAAGCGTGTCTGAAAAGCGATGTAATGCATTGTGTAAAATAATTTCCAACCACTACGTGAAACCACATTTAAAAAAGATATTAAAGTGTTGTTAAAGTTAAAACACACTTAACAAATCTTTACTAAAACCCTGTTATGTTGCCACTCACAAAAAACAAAAACTGGTACAATTAGCCTCCTCTGCAAAAGTGGATATTTTAATTAAGCCACAGAGCAAAAAACAGGTATCTAACAAACTTAGCATTGGCAGATTTACAAGCAATTAAAGAATGTCAAAATTTCATGTCACAAAATTTTAAACACTGGATATGAGTTCACCAACGAATGCGCATCCCTATTTACAATCCGAATTTGAGATGTCCCGAACTTTAATAACGTAATCTGGTTATTTGTGTTCAATGTTCATGATATGTCCAATGTCCATGTTACGTAAACATGTTTTTATGGTATGCAAGAATTTGTTGGAGCAATACAACAGACAGACCAAAAAATAAATTGGTACAACCCATTAATGCAAAGAACAGAAACATTTTTGGCAAATATATAATAGCATATGTTGAGGAGTTTCTCTTAGGAAATCGAGAAAACTCCTCACCATATGTTGGTACTGTGGGAGTGTATATTAAAAAGACTACTGGCTTATGGTAAAAATGACAGGCATAAAATTGATACATATACCTCGTTGCAAAAATTTGTGGATTAAAGTTGAACGAAAAAAAAAACAGAAAACAATGGTAATTGGAATAATCCACAGCCACTCGGATCACCACATAAAACTTTTCACTTCAAATTTAAAACATACTATTTATTCTCTGAACAACAAAAACCACAACATTTATATTCTTAGAGACTTTAACATAGACATTAGAAAAAGACCACACACACAGGAATACAAACTAATGACAAGGCCTGAACACCAAAATTATAATAGACAAAGTATTCCACACAAACCCTTACAGAGACAATTCGTTATAGATCATATTTTTGCAACAATTTTTCAAATGCCATTCCATGTGGTTCACTAAATTAGACATATCAGACCATTTGCCATTGCTCATCAGTTCAAACCCAAAATCAAAAAATAAACCATACTTAAAAATAAAAATACTTAAATTTGACACAGAATTTCGATACAAAACAGAACTAACATTATTCAAAACAATTCAGATATACAGAATCAATTTGCAACCTTTGTCCATTTTTTCAAAACATTATAGAAGAGCATACTCCAAATATAGCCTACAGTCCAGCACAGAAGGTGCACGGCATAGCTTTGAATTACTAAAGCCATCCTTAAAATAATAAAACACAAAAACAAACAAGAACAAACACAGAAAACTTATTCAAAAAGAAAATCTCCTGATCAACTTAAACCATAATCAAATAAACAAAATTAGTAATTACAGCGGCCAAGCAAAATCACAAAAACTTATTTAATGTTAACAGGCAATCCAAAGCAAACATGGAAACTTATCAACAAAATAACCGCAAGTAACACCAAAAGAAAAACACCCATATCACAAGTAACCTCACCAAATAGCACACTTAAGGATCCAACACACATTGCAAGCAAAATTAACATCTTATTCGCAAACATAGAAAAAAATATGGCAATACTTGTTCTACCATCTGCCACACAACCAATAGACTACCTCACAAACAGTCCATCAGCATCCTTCTTTTTCTGCACTGAGGAAATACATGAAATTTTTAACACCATTGCACAAACAGATATAAATAAATCAACAGATCCATATCACCTTCCTACTAAACTAGTCAAATTAGCAACACCAGTTGATACACTAATCATTTGCCCATTGCTAAATTGCTGTATTTAAGCAGCAACCTATCCCTAATGATTAAAAAAATAACAAAAGTAATACCACTACTTAAGGGAGGGGACTCTGATAACTTAAGCAATTACAGACCAAATATCATTAGTATCAATCTTTCCTAAAATATTAGAAAAAATTATACATAAAAGGATGATGGACTACGAAAATATGACATTCTCACAAATTTTCAAAATGGATTCAGGTCTGGACATTTAACTGACTTAGCCACAGCACAAATCTATGGACACATACATAGTCAATTTGTTAGACCACCAACAGAAAACATGTGCAACATTGCTTGACCTTTAAAAAGCATTTGACTCAATCAACCATGACATCATGCTATCAAAACTAGAATTTCATAGTCAACGGGGGTGAACACAAAAACCTTCCTTACGAGCTACCTAACAAGCAGACAGCAATATACAAAAATTGCCAATTCTCACTAAAATGTGCAGCGCAAAAATTGTTTCACGGTCGGCTAGCTCCCGTGCTAAAGTCTGCTTGCGTGTTCTTTCTACTAAATTAGACTCCGAGAGCAGACTTATTTATTGAATTGAAAGAAACGTTTGCAATGTCAGGCGGTATAAAGTTTAATTTGTTCCAAGCGCGTTTAATCAGAGTTTAACACGTGACTCAATTGCAGCGAATTAACTTTCAAAAAACGTGCGAACGCAACAGCGCGAAGGCGAGAATAATAGCAGACCTGAGTCTATCGAATGATTACGAATGCACGTTTTATAACGAAGTGTCAGAAAAAATGCGTTGTCTAACAGGATGTCAGAAAGCTTGAGGGAACTCTTGTTGGAAAGCTTAACTCCGCCTGTGTCCTTTCCGTCTGGTGTTCCAGTGTTGAGTTTCAGGAAACATGCGGAGTGGTCAGAACTAGGTCAGGAAAAACATGCGTGTTGCCACAAACGCCACTGTTGACACAGGCGGCGTGAACAAATGAAAAAAAAAAGTTATACTGGTATACAGTACCACGAACACCCCAAAGCTATTGTTATCAACCAAAGTCCATAATTTGAAATACTTTCAGCCTAACATTTCGGTCACGAAAATCCTGCACCATTAACACCAAGCTTCTCTCAAAAAGTATTGGCGTATGTAGAGGGTCCACCCTTTTATAAATAATTTTGTCTGCATAAATAGCTATTACACGTAATAGCAATTAGTTTCTTGCCAAAAACCATTTAAAAATCAGCACTTGCTTTAATGTTCATGTTTGTAACTGACCATTATTTCCTAACATGGAGCATTGCCACCGAACACGTGGCATTGTTACTAAACATGTTGCATTGTTACGAAAAAGAATAAGTCGCTACCGGTCTATAATTCTCTCGTAAACAATGATAAACTTTTGTTTGTGACGTAATAGCGTTGATGGTAGATGAATTCGATCAAAATTGTGATCAACTTACAACACCATCCCTTCTGTACAATCGCACCAATTTTTACATTAATCGGACCAGTGGTACACTTTCCGAAATCAAGCACCACTAAAGAATACAGAGATTTAATTCCGCTGTGGATAACGAGAATGCCTTCCGATTTAGATGAAGTGCATGTCAAAATGGACAAAGGAGAGGAGTTAATGAATATCGTCAAATATTGGCAGCAAATGTTTGTTTTAATTTTCGTAACCACACATTATACTGTAGATCTACATTGTTCTTCTCGCTGTACGTGTTACGTTCGTATTCCACGTTGTGCATATATCTAACCACAACGCAACCAAAGCAATCCCCAACACGTTTATGTGTGTGCTAACCCTTTTTCGCATGGAAACTGGCAGTCCATGTTGTAAATTGCTTCCGCTGCTTTACGATGCTTGTGTTTGCAGGCTGACGTATTATGTTATTACTTTCTACTCTGTGACAGGTGGATATTAGGAAGCTCGGCGCAACATCACTGCTGCGACAGCTGCTCAACACAACCAGAAGACCGCCTGCCTCCGGAAATGTAATAAAAAATCACTGCTTTCAATCAACGGCAGTCTGGTTCTTAACGCACAAATCTCTTTTCAATTGTTTGTATTCATAATAAATGTGGTAACTGAAAAATGAGAATAAAACACAAATACAACATCGCTACGAAATAATAGATCGTATTCACTGACATGTTGACCATCCTGGTATATATCGTTACATCAGTAGATGACCAGAAAGTAGCAAAAAAGGAAACAAATGGCCGACAAAACATGGCCATCGACGGAAAATCCACCAGGTGACCAGCGTAATGTCTTTAAAGTTCATCCAGACGGCGCCCATCGCGATAGATCATTCGACCATGTGATGCAGATTGTTTACATAAACAAACACAACAATAATCTATGTTCAAAAACTATCCATGCGTGACTTAGGTCACCAAAGATCTTTGACCCACCAATGCAAATTGACGTCACATACATGCGTTTTGCGAGGGATATCGACAAGAAATACAATTTACACAACATTGTAAGTTGGATTTGCAATGGTTGGTGAATTCAGGGTCATGGTTTTTGGTGACCAGGTTGCGTGTGTTTTGTTTTGGGACATGGAGCACCGTTAGGTCTATTTCGGCAGGCTGTCGTCTGAATGGAAATGTTTAATGCTATCACGGTAGACATGCTCTGTTTAAGGTGACTGGGAGGATTTTCTTTCAATCTCCATGTTTTGCCACTTTTTACCTTTTTTGCGACTTCCTCCGCCCTTCAGGAGTAACATATACTCGTTTTAATGGTGATGTCCAGTTTTGATTATCTTGAAGTTGTGATTATTTGCACTTAACCTGACGTAAGTTGCTTTGCGAAGATTCGTTTTTTGCTTTGCGAAGATTCGCTTTTTAACTGAGTGATTGGATGAAATTCAATTGCGAAACGTAAGTGATGTGATTACAACGTAACATATTATCACTGTGGTTATTGAGTTTCAAATATTCGTAGACAGACAGGATTCCTTTTTGTAAACGAAACTTGGTTTTATTATTGAAGCATCATTTTTTTTAAATCCTGACTGTTTACTCGCAGTACCAAAATAAATGCAATTACATTAATCGGTAGGCAATGTGTCAATTTAGTCGAGGAAACGTTGGAACAGAACCTTTCAAAAGACTCAAAGGCAATTAAATCTATTGTTTTTATAACGTTGGCGCATCATCGTTTGACACAATGTTGTCTAATTTAAATCACGCATTTCCAAAACAAGTGGATGTTGTGTTCTAAATGCTTGGTGATGGTGTGGGAAGTGTTTTGGAATGCGTTTCCAAGACATTTTTAGTTGAACGGAATTACTGTTTTGCATCAGATCGTTTCGCAAAACGGTTTGGTGAGTATGCTATTTTTAAGCAGTTTAAGTTCGGTAGTGTTTACATTATGTTTCTGATTTAATTGCAAACCGCTCCAGTTCCGGTGTGTCGCCTTCCCGCTATACGCTATTTTGTTCCATTTTGAATGCAAGTGTGTGTTATGTTCCATGCGTTGCAATGGGTAAAGGTATGACTGGAATTTTGGAGCGCGTTTTCGAAACTTCTTTCGACAAAAACAAGGAAAATGCAGTGTGATGTGTGAGGTTATCGATTAGACAATAAATGTCTATATTACGTTGCAATGTTGCAGTGTATACAAAAAAAAGAACCTTTGCAATTTATAGAGAAATTTCATAGGAACACATTGTGAAGAAACCAAAAGTACCCGGTTTGATAGATTCGTACTAAATTACATCACTCATAATAGTTACTGCTCCGAGTTGGAATTTAATGTTTAATAAAGGAATAATTATCAGTAAATATAAACTTTAAGTGCTGATTATTTGCGTAGGGCTTAAATTAAGTTGCTTTACGGAGATTCGTTGATTACTAACTGAGTGGTTGGATAAAAACAAACCTTGGTTTAATTATTAAAGTATTGCTTACATTTTTTAATTCATGACTGTTTATTTGCGGTACCAAATGAATGCAAATCAATTGATCAGTAAGCAATGTGTAAATATAGTCGAGGAAATGATGGAACAGAACCTTTCGAAAGTCTTATTAAAAGCAATTAAATCTATTATATTTTATAACGTTGGCGCATGATCGTTTGACAAAATATTGTCAAATTTAAATCACGCAATGTCAAAGCAAGAGGATGTTGTGTTCTAAATGCTGTGTGATGGTCTGGGAAGTGTTTTGGAAAAAGACATTTTCAGTTGAACGGAATTACTGTTTTGCATCAGATCGTTTCGCAACAGTTTTTTGAGTGTGATACTTTTATGCTGTTTAAAGTCGGTAGTGCTTACATTGTGTTTCTGGTTAACTAGAAGCCGCTCTAGTTCCGGCGACAAACTGTTGCGCTTCGCTATTCTGTTCGATATTTGATGCAAGTGTGCGTTATGTTCCATGCGCTACAGGTGACGACATGGGGTGAATTTTGGAGCGTGCTTGCAAGATTGTGTGACGTATGAGATTACTGATCAGATATCTTTATGTTTCTTGTTTACTTGTAGCGAATGTTCTGTCATTTTTATGTAGCAATGGTGTTAAAGTATTACTTGCAAGCTTTCCTGCTTGGTTATCTGCAATCCACGAATCAATGCAATTCGTTGATAGGTAAGCTGCGTTTGAAATTTACTCATACAATTTTCATGTACTGCTTTTTAGTCTAATAAATATTTCGTTTCCACAGCAACGTGTGACACAAAGTTATCAGATTTAAATCATTCAATTTCAAAAGTAATCTGCCCACCCAACTGCTGGATAAAATATTCGGATTTGTGTGGAAGTGATGATTACGCCAAAGGTCCTCTTTGTCTGGCTGCAATGCATGCAGGGCTGATAGATAGTAAGTTGTATTGACAGTACCCTGAAATGTTTATCGGATTTTATTTGATATGAACTCCAACCAAATATTTTTGTATAGATGATGGCGGCTACTTTGAAGTATACAAGAGTGACCCAATACATGAATTTAAAGGATTGGACAGGAACGGAGTGAGGAGCAAATCTTGTTCGTTTGCAAAATGGTCTTACACATTTAAAAGTACGCTATGCTTCGAGTGGCATTTTATTTAGACTAAATATGTAATATTATTCTTGATATCAAAACAGTGAAATGCAGTACGACAGGAAACAGTGAGTTTTCTGTAACTGAGGTATTTTGTCCACCTGGTTGTTCGTCCAACTACGTCTGTGGAACAAATTCGTACAACAAGAATTCCTCGGTTTGTGCCTCTGCCATTCACGCTGGTATCTTGTCGCGTAAGTTTTTTGCACTTTCTAGTTTGTTTGAATCAACCATGAATATTTTCAGGAAGTGGAGGATACGTGACGTTTTATTTAAGAAACGGAAGACGCTCATTTATTGGTTCTACCAAGGGTGGTGTAACCAGCAAATCGTGTGGTTCATCAAGTCAATACTTATCATTCACTCGTAAGTTGACAAAAATTCTCCTCATAGCAAAATTAAATCATCAACGAAATAGCGCTTCTATACCAATCAATCTCTCAGATGAAGATTGTTTGAGAAGTTGTTCTAACAACGGTGAATGTTTGTCTGGAGTTAACGACCAACATTGTTCTTGCAACCCCGGGTTGATCGGGTCAGATTGTGAAATAGGTAAGAAAATTGCCCTGGAAAATTGCTGGAATATTTGGTAAAAAAAAATCGAAAACAAATTCTGCTAAAAGTACTTTCTACAACAATGTTTTTTTTTGTTTTAGCTGCAGAATATTTGATAGAATTTTTGGCATTACGAAAGTTCACTTAGAGCCATGTTCAAGTTGCTGTTCTCATTGAAATTCATCCGCGTTTTCTTCGGTGTTAAATGCCCCTCATCATTCCACTGAAATTTATCATAATTATCATATTTAGACGTAAACGAATGCTCGAATGTCATGCACAACTGTGATCAACATGCAACTTGCATCAACACCGTCGGCAGTTTTCAATGTTCTTGCGAAGCAAACTACACCGGAGATGGCATGAATTGTTGTAAGTTTGACGTCGTTTTTACAATGTTCAAAATGCAAGGATTCCAATCCCCCGGGCCGCGAACCAATATAAGCCGTGGGGTATTTGTAACCGCTTGATTGATAAAGAGAAACACTGATGGTTATTTCCTCATTTTAGATGCTCTACGTTAAAATCGGCTGACGTACATTAACATTGATTTCAGTTAACGTAATTTATGTATTTCGTTTTTCTTCTTTAATCAAATGCACGGTATGGGTAAAAAAATCTGCTGAGCATTGACGAAGAAATTTGCGCTTACATTATTATCGAATTATGCACTAAATAAACCCACATATAAACAACCTGTGACTCGCGTTTCCGGGAAGTCCTTCAAGGTAATGTATTCAAATTTCGCTGCAAGCAAGAATGCAAATTCAGAACATGAAACCAAAGTTCTTTTTAGATCCAGATTTCTGTGCACAAAATCCTGGTATTTGTCAGAACAATGGAACATGCGTTGACACAAAAACCACCTACAATTGTTCATGTGCCCACGGGTACAGCGGAACACATTGCGAAATAGGTAAGATTTTGTAGTTTTGTGTTTGGTTTCTCATTGGTTGAAAGGAATGCAATTTATTAATAACGTTTATGGTGTTCGATACATAGGCTCGTTTCCAACCTGCAAGGACGCATTACAAAACGGCCTTAACAAGAGCGGAGTCTACAATTTAACTACTCCTCTACCTTTCCAGGGATATTGCGACATGGATGGTGGTGGAGCTTGGCTGGTGAGTTTGCTTCTAGAACTGCATCATATGTGTAGTAGTTGGGAAGCATTTGGTGTTCGAAGTTATTGTCTAAACACCTTACGTTGGTTATGATATATACCAGGTGTTCCAGCGTCGTTATGATGGATCTGTGAGTTTCGATAGAGATTGGGTGGATTACAAGAACGGGTTTGGGGATCTATCAACAGAATTCTGGATGGGTTTGTATTCCAATAAAGCAAACTTTAACTACACGACTCACTAGTTTAAAGAGAAAACATGCTGAACATGTATTCAACGGATCGTAATATACAGATCTACCAAGGTTTCAAACCCGCTACGTAATAATCCTATGGGTCTTTATAGCAGTATTCATTAACCAAATTCAAATTCCAGTGTATATAAAGCAATATTATACAATCATTTTTTTATGAGGTTTGGAGAAACTGCATCAAATCACCAGTGCGTCCACTGGATGTCGCCTTCGTGTTGATCTTCAGGATTTTTCCGGAGGTCAAGGTTTTGCCGAGTATAGGTGAGGTTATGACGTGCTTAAAGTTTTCAACCTAATCGATTTGTATCTATGCGATAAATTACCTTAAACTATTTAGTCGTTACAACTTACTGTGAAACGCACTAGGGAAATACCCTGCATATTCCGTCAGATTAAAAGAATTCGGGATTCAAGTTTGGAGCAACACACAATATTCTTGTTGTGTTTCAATGTATATATTCGTTTCGGAATAATTATGAGCCAATGAAACAAAAAGTTTGGATCCCGCACACACGTAAGGACGGTAATCAACATGTAACGAGCCCGCATGGTCGAACGAAGTTTGTGCGATCGCTTGGTCGCGGATACCCGGGACCGAACTCAATGTTTTTTTTTGTTGGGTGGAACGCCACGTTTTTCCGCTTGGTAGAATGTGGCTGAAGAAAATTTTTTGCCCTTAGTTTCAAATCTACAGCGGATGCATTTCTAAAGCGAAATCATCTGAAAGATCTTTTAAGCAAAACGAACGACTGCCAAGCAGCTAACAATCGGTGGCAGCAATTCGGCGAATATTATTGGTGTGTTCCGCATCGATAGATCAGAAAAAAGACTATTATATTCTCCAGCTAACACCCATGCATAATCCAGTGTTTGAAATTTAAATTTTCTGCCCAACATGCTCGACTCCCAATATTTTAAATGAGGCAACAAATATCCCGAAATCGCAACTTGTGAGATGCTGGCGCAACTTTATTATCAGTGTATAATTTAAATAAACTCATTGTGTTCTCATTGCCGTCCCCTAGAATAGCTTCTGGACGTTGCATGATTGATTGATTGATAGGATATTGTTTGGACTCTCTGCAAGAAAATAAGTACATTGCCATGAAGACTTATTTCCTTATGGGCGCTAGCAGCAGTATTACTGGACAGTTTGTTACCCAGATGAATTTGTGCGTTCGTATGCGGCCAACTCCTTGTGATAAAATCCTAGAAAAGAATCCAAATACCTCTTGCAATGACAGCATCATATGCTTGACTGGCATCTTATTATAAATGATACAAGTTTCACCCTGCTTCAAACTTGGCCTCAAGACGTTCGGGAACTTTACAAAAAATTTAAAAATATCTGGGATTCCTTCTCTTGGTTCTAATTCTACATGTGTTTATTCCTCAGTTGACCAATAATTATCCCACACCACACGACACAATGTATGACACATTTCGTCTATTACGTCATAAATGCAGTTATGGTTAATAAACATTTCCATCAGCAACAAACTAATGTAAGCAGATGGAATTAAATCAACAAATTAACCTATGGTATTTAAATTGTTGTTTACAGTACTTTCAGCATTGGCGATGAAGGAAGTTCTTACACAATTACTATATCCGGTTATTCGGGAAATATAGGAGATTCCATGGTTGATAAGTCAGGCAGTCTAAACGGGATGAGATTTACAACTCGGGACAGAAACAATGTTGCGTGAGTAATAACGATACAACGTGTCTGATTATATTTCTGTTTTACTAATGAAGTAAAAACGAGTTGTGTTAGAAATTGATTTTCGTTGTCAAAATAACCAGAAAAATCAGAATCTGTAAAAATCAGTCGGACACAAGTTTTACTTTAAACACACAGAGTTGTTGACAGCTTATTTTATATTTTGGAGGCATCCTAGTTTTTCGACTGATTTATAATTGCAGGTCAGTAAATTGTGCTGTGATGTATGGTGGAGCTTGGTGGTATCGTGGTTGTTCATTTGCCTTTCTCAATGGTCTGTGGTCGAGAACTTCTACCAGTGACAACACTATGAGTTGGTTCCTTTGGAAGAGCTCATGGGGCGGAATAATGAGTTCTAAGATGAAAGTGAAATGCGAATAATTGTTGAGAAAGTTTACAGTGACGAAAGTAACCTTAAATCGTTAGTTGCCATGGCAAAATTGCGAAACATTGACAGACATCAAAAATAAATTTAGCATTTTTTTGAAAGAATTGACGTCGCAAATCTCTAAAGAATATTTACATCTAGTAAAATTCCTGAACGACTGTTTTTGGTGTTTTAGCAAAAGCTACACATTTTTGTATGTTAGTTGTTATCATGGTAATATTTCCCAAAAATTTGAGAACGTGTTATGTACGATATTTATTTTGCAATTCATGTCAAAATCTCAGTTGGTTATTACCAACATTTTCTGTTCCATCATCCCTTGCATCTCATGTAGTTGTTGTAATATCTCAACTAACCGTTTCCATGCTTTATATTATAACCCATGAGCGTTTGTAAATATAAGCATTATTTCATCAGATTTTACTGTCTATTTCTGATTTGAGAACGTCAGTAAATTTGATTCATTTCTTATTCACTCCAAAAATCTCCATAGATGCATTCACGCCAATTTACCGCAAACATTTGCAGAAATGCGTGGATATCGCGGCGCCACTCTACTGGGAAATGTTTTACGTGAGGATAAATTGTGTAAGAAGGTTTCTTTTCACCTTCCAGGGATAGACTTTGTGAACTGTGGCGTAATAACTAAACTTAACACAGCAGTTTGTAGAGGACGCGTTTGATTCTCTTTGTCAAAGGTGTTCCATTTTCTGCCGACTGTGCTTTCCGGAAGCTCGGGGGTTTAGAACCTGTATATAGTGATTAAGTATACGCTGCTAAACATGCGCATAAGGGTATAATGATGAAATACGAATCTGACGTTTTTCTTGTAAAAAAAAACAACAAATATACACTATTTGTTTAAAAAAGATTGTATTTTCTGACGTTTCGCCTGTACGTACGACTAGGCTTCTTCAGAGAATAAAACAAACACAGTAGCGAACCAAAGGGCAAAGAAATTAAGCGAGGAAAAAACACAAAAGGGCGCAACAGTTAAAACACAGCGGGACATAAATCAATGGACAACAACAATCGCGGGTCAAACGGCCAAACGTGGGAAACAAAAGTCACCAATGATCGCAGGCGAAATTGTGGAACACGGGTGAAAATACTTTTCAATCATTACGATTTAAAACATTAGGTAGCGAATTAATATAATAACTTTCCACAACCAACCGTTTTGACAAAATTGTTTCTTGTTTCAATACTTTTGCTTCCTTCCAATTGATACGGTGGTCGGTGTCAAGCATGTGGGCACATAGGGCAGATTTATTGGGTTCCATATTGCGTATAGCTGCCTTGTGTTCTTTAATACGAGACGTTAAATTGCGCTTAATCTGGCCAATATACACTGTGTTACAATCAAGGCAAGGTATCAAGTAAACTACACCGGTCATTTGAAGCATGGAAGTACGGTCTTTAGGTTTGGGAAACATGTTTTCTAAAGTGCACACCGGTTTCATAGCAAATTTTACACCAGTGACGTTGAGTATTCTTGATATCCCCTTAGAAACTCCCTGTACATATGGTATCGAAGTGAATGCGGTGTATGTTTGTGTGGGTTTGTTGTGTGTGGGGGGTGTGAGATTTAGGTTGGTGGGAAATTTGTTTAGTTTTAGGACGTTCCGAATGTGTTTGCGTTCAACCCTCCGAGTGTGTGGATCGGCAATATGTGTAATCGTTCTGTTATACAGGGTCATGGCCACAATGAGTTTTTAATGTTTCGGATGGCGCGAGGTGTATTGCAAGTAGCGGTTAGTGGGTGTAGGCTTGTAAAAATGGAGGTGGTAAAGTCAGTATTATTAACTAAAGGCAATACAATTTGGCAGATGAACTTAGATAGCTGGTGGGTTGGCGAGTTAACAATCGGTCGTAATGAAATACCTTTCTTGTGGATTTTGGGTAACCCGTAGAACTTAGGGAGCACACCGTCGCTGCTATGTAGTCTTCGATACTCCAGTTGGGATATGTCTTCTGTTCGTAATTTCCACACCAATTTGTTCAGTTTCGCCTCCAGTGTGGTACAAGGTGATTTGCCAAGTTACTTGTAGCTTTTGTTGTCCGAGAGCAGAGCAACCGGTGAAATAGGTTCGGACGCTATTTCACCGGTTCTGGAACAGATTGAGCAAACCGCTCTTGCTTCATTCAAAACACCCCCGCGACTTTGGCTCCGCTATGTTGATGACACGTACGTCATCATAGCAAAAGACGAGGTCGCAGGGTTTCATAATCACATAAACAATATCGAACCTTCTATCAAGTTTAGCCGAAAAAAAACACAACACGACCATAGTTTATCATTCTTAGACGTAAACGTCACTGCAAAACCGAACGGGAAACTTACCCCCTCCATTTTTTTACAAACCTACACACACTAACCGCTACTTACAATACACCTCACACCATCCGAAACATCAAAAACTCACTGTGGCCAGAACCATACAACAATGTTAAAAGATAGTCATGCTAAGGATAAAGGTTTTACAACAACAGAGGAACGAAAGCGGGCAGAACATTTTTCGTTAAGGTTGATGTCGTCGTATCTTCAAATTGAGCACAAACACATGCTTCGGTAGTTCATAATTTGGGCAAAATGGGAAATAATATTGAATCACAAATCGCAACTTCCAATTCCTTTATCGCGGGTTGTGATTTCTATGGGTATGAAAATTTTCCCAAAACAAAAACATGCTTGACTAGCAAAATAAACATTTTAAAGTGGAAAAAATAATGAAAATCATCACTGCAAGGTTGAAAGAAAGACATAATAATATTTTATAGTCAAGGAATGTAGCTAAAAATTCCTTTTTTATTGTTTGGAACAGTGATTCTCAACCTTTTTTAAATTACTTACTTTTCCAACGGTGGAGAAGGAATCGATCGATATTTACCACCATAGTAGTTGATAACAGTAACCTTGATCCCCACCTCCAGTACAGCACAAATCTCAGCAATGGATGGAATCATCTCACGTAGGCGTGACGTCAGCTAACTAAAAGTATGTTCCACCTCATGTGCTTTCAAGGCAAGTAATAATTGACTTTGTCACATTTAAAAGCATCTTTGGAAGCGCACACTGAATCGGTTTATCGAAGAACATTCGATATGTCGATGGACTGACACGATAACCCTTACGGTTTTAATGGCGTCCATGGGATTTTTCGTATATAGTTCAAGATTGCGTGCAAAATACCAATGACTGATTTTAATGATTTAATTTGTCACGGCTCAGATTTTTTTTTTTAAATTCTTCAGAAAATTAACCAAAAGTGCAATTCGAAAATAAACTCTTCGAAGCAAGCCAAAGCATTGCATCTGAAACACTGACGTCGCATTGTCCTGCCACAAGTATCGCGCTGATTATCCCCGCAAATTTCCAAAAGCCTTTCGGACTGTTGCGTCATGCCTGTTTATTATTTTTTTGCGATTTCAATAGAGAAAAGAAAATCCAACACATGGCGAATAATTTCTGCATGCAATATATAAGTGACATACAAATGACTCATTTATGGCTTCAGAACATGCCAACAAATTCTTTGAACTGCAACGTGCAATACGAGAAACGAGTACCAAGTTACAACGTAAATTGGTTCACGGACGAGCTCTATAACAAATGATTATCGCCAATCAAAGGTGTAGTAACACATACTTTTCTGGGCAGAGATTATATATCGTACCTGGATATTGTTTCAAGATAATTAGCCGCAAATAAAAGATCTTTAGAGGTATACCAAATTAAAGTACTTCACCAACATAACGCAATCGCATTATGCAAACGTAATAAATGATATGACAGGCCTTTGTAAAGGTACAGCGATGGGCGTGTGACACTGCAAGTTTTAACATGATGTGAATTTGTTATCAACACAGTAACACACGCGGTGTTACATCAAATATGTGTCGATCCTATACCAGTTTTTCTGTGCCATATGATTTCCACTTCGATTCTACAGCGTCGTGCACTTGCCAGTTTTCTCTGCAACATGCGGTATTGTGTGGTTTTTAATCTCTCAACGGTCTTATAGCAATTTTTGCATATGTTACATTTGTAAGGTGTTTCTCCTGTGTGAATTCTGACATGGTAGGTTAGATGCATTTATATGGCTTCTCTCCAGTATGACTTCGTCTGTGCATCCGGACATCTTTTGTTCTTTTGAAGCATTTTTCGCAAAATTCACATCTGTACGGCTTTTCCCCTGTGTGGATTCTGACATGGTCGGTTAGACGTGTTTTTTGGAGAAATGTTTTTGAGCAAAATGAACACTTGTGGGGTTTCTCTCCTGTGTGAACTCGAATGTGATTGGTTAGATTGCAACTAAAGCTGAACCCTTTGGAACAATCTGTGCATTTGTATGGTTTCTCTCCGGTATGAGTTCGTCTGTGCTTTTTGAAAAGTTTTTCGCATATGTCATACTTATAGGGCTTTTTTCCTGTGTGTATTTGAACGTGCGTACTGAGACTGGCTTTACTTGTGAATGATTTAAAACAAAATTTGCACTCGAAAGGCTTCTCTCCAGTGTGTATTCGAACGTGTCTTCTTAGATCGCTTGAGATGCTAAAAACTTTTGAACAAAACGTGCACTTGAAAGGTTTCTCTCCGGTATGAATTCGGACGTGTTGGTTTAGATGGCCACTAAATCTGAAGCTTTTTGAACAAATTGTGCACTTGTATGGTTTCTCTCCAGTATGAATTCGTCTGTGCGTCTTGACTTCACCTGCGCTTTTGAAGCATTTTTCGCAAATTTCACATCTGAAAGGCTTTTCTTCAGTATGTGTTCGAACGTGTTTGACTAAATTGCCTTTTAAGGTAAACAATTTTGAACAAAATGAAAATTTGAAAGATTTCTTTTTTTTCTGTTTCCGTACCAGTGTGTCTTGATTCTTTCCCATGTCGATAACTTTGTTTCAATAACCTAATATCAAAGTTGCAAGCGTGTCTAAAAAAACGACGTATAGCATTGTGTAAAAAAAACTCACACCACTACAATATTTCAGACCACCACGTAAAATCATTTTGAAAAAGAGTGTTGTTATAGTTGAAATACACTTAATAAGTGTTGATTAAAACCCTGCTATGTTTCTACACACAAGAATTTGTTGCAGCAATACAACAGACAGACCAAAAAATTTCTCACAACCAATTAATGCAAGAAGTTTGCCTTATAATCTGGCCATGCTAGAAGCCTTTACTAATGCATGCAGTACACTACTTCATATGATTGATATTTCTAAAAAAAAATAAAACAAAACAACCAACATCTCTTTAAATAAATATGATATCCTAAAGAGGAAAATCCTCAACATATTGTGGTACTGTGGGCATATATATTAAAAGACTTGCTTAGTAGCTTACCATAACTGGCAAGGTGTACAAACTGACACAACACCTAATTTGCTTCAATTTTGGTATTTACACTTCAACGTGCCGCACATGCAAAGAACAATATGTCGGCCAGACCAAAAACAAATTCCGTTGGACGCAACACCGGTTCGACTAGAACAGGGCAACCAGCGATATTGGTAAAAACGACAAACGGCCCTTCTTCACCATCACACTTCCAAACACGGTAAACCAGCTCGGCGCCCACCCATCGAAACCTGTTTATCGGTGGCATTCGTTCAACAACCGGCGGCAAAGTCTTTAGATATTGTAACGAATTTTATTTATTCCACGTCACCGCACACTTTTGTTAGTTATTGTTATTGTTTGTATTCCATTGTTTTCACTTTTCTTCCTGGCACCTTGTAATTTCACTGTTTTCTTTCGTTGGTACCACTTCATTTATTATATTGTTTTTCCCATGTACATTGCTTTTAAGTCTCGCACTTCACTTACTTTCACCACACCATTTTATTACCTTCGTTTCTCCTCTTTTTCCTATTATTTAACGCTCCACTTATTTTTGTATGCCCCGTATGTGCCGCGTGTCGGGAAGGCGCATCCTGATTGGTTGGTGCTTTTTGAGGACGAAACGATTTTCTCTGAAACCAAGAGTCTTCTTCTGGGCGTCGCGTTGATAGCACCTATTTTACAGTGTTGTGTATGAGCGGTCGAGATCTTGGCCGGTGGCGTGTTGTATTGTTTTTATTCGTTTTATAGTTGAACACGACGTCCAATAAGTTAAATCAGCATGGGTTACTTTGGCTTTGTGGTGAGCCGTTATTGCAGGGTTCTGGACAGTATCAGAATTAGGGAGGCAGTTTTGTGCAAAGTACCGAATTAGGTAGAAGGGTTAATTGGGGGATAACATCGCCACCCAAAAAATCTAACCGCTTAATTGCAAAGCTGCCGAAATAATTCCGTAACAACTTGGCGAGCACGCCAGAATCCTGTCACAACACCCGGCTGGTTTTTCTGGGGAGACTCCCTACGTGTATTTTGGTTTTATGATATTTTGAAGGTTGGTTTTTCTTAACAATGGCTTTTAATGTTTTAATGCAACCTCCGCCTTTACGGCCGGGAGCTGACCTAGGACAGTATTTTAATGTATTTGAGTCCTATTGTACGAGCGTCGAGGCCTCAGAAGAAATGAAACGACACCTGTTCCTGGCAAGCATTGACAACGCCTTGAAATGGACAATACAAGAAAAAGAGGCAAACTTGTTCGAGGTTTCCTACAAGGACCTCAAAGAACGCGCATTACGCCAAAGGGCTACTATGGTCAACACGCAGAGCGCCAACGCGCAGAGCTGATAAGGCGCGTGCAATTACCTGGCGAATCCGCACGCGAATTCGTTTACGCCCTACAGGCACTGGGCGATGGTGCCTACAGCAACTCCACCGAAGCTATCCTTAAAAATGAGGTTCTGTACATTACCTTATTGCAAGGCTTGCAAGACCGGCGCCTCGCGGACACTATCCCGATTACCATCAAGTATGAGCGATCATTCAGAGCCGCAGCTCAAGTATTTGTCAATACGCAAACACCGAGCTTTGTCCAAGTCGCTACAGTAAACACAAAAGCATCAGAGATGGAATTAGTGCTAAAAAAGTTAGAAGATATGGAGAAACGTTCCAAGGAAAAGAACGCACAACTCGAGGACACCTTAGCGGCGTTACAAGCTCAAGTGGATCCCATAAAGCGCGAACGACCACAATACAACAACGTGCGAGCACGGACTTGCTATGGTTGCGGTGGACTGGGCCATATGCGGCGCGACTGCCCGCATACGGGTATGCGCGCAAAGGACGTCGACACGAGACGTCAAAACATACCATGTGCACCTGCGTTTTCCCGATCGATTCGTCAGGCATCGGAGATAAAATGTCACTTCGACCAAAAACGTAACGTCGTCGACGATGTCACCATCCCCGCGTTTACCGAGGTATGTGTAACAGCAAACTTTTGCCAAAAGCCGCACACCAAGGAAACCCCTTTTCTAACTGAGAAGATTGACGGGTTTGTGGAAAAATATGTGTTGTTGACGGCTACGAGTATAACGATGACGCAGAGTAACACTGTTGGGGTCTATGTCGCGAATTTGGGGGACGAAGCGGTAGAAATACCAAGCGGGTCAAGGATCGCCCAGGCATCGCCTGTTTATGCCTTTGGCAATGTCGAATGTCCAATGTCTGGCGCATGTGTGGTAGTCGATGGATCGTCGGCGAAATGTAAACACCCGGATTGTTTTGGCGGTTGCGCAGAAATTTGTTCGGTGTCACCACACGAAACAGCGGATAACCGTGACCCGTTTAAGTGCATTATAGAGCAAGCTCAGATCGGAAACCACCTAACTGAAGAACAAAGAGGAGAGCTGTTTGCCCTTCTTCGGCGCCAACCAGGACGCCTCTCAACATCTGGCGTTGACCTTGAACGCACGGACGTGGTGCGTCACGCGATCGACACAGGAAATAACGCTCCAGTGCGACAGCCGCCCCGCCGCATGCCCCACCACAACAAGGCGAAAGTGGAAGAGATTTTGGCAGAAATGGACAAACTGATTCGGCCGTCTAAATCGCCGTGAAGCAGTCCGATCGTGTTGGTTCGGAAGAAATCCGGCGAGACTCGTTTTTGTGTCGATTACCGCAAGCTAAACGAGCTAACTAAAAAGAACAGTTACCCGATCCCCCGGATAGACGACAGCCTTGACCAAATGTCGAACGCGGCGTATTTTTCTACGCTAGACCTGAAATCTGGCTATTGGCAGGTCGCTATGGATGCCTCTTCGAAAGAAAAAACTGCGTTTACCAGTCACGTCGGCCTGTTTGAATTTAACGCGACCTTTCAACGCTTAATGCGCATGGTATTAAGCGGAATCGAGTGGCGGGATGACATTATTGTTTACTCCAATACTTTCGAGCAACACTTAAATCGACTAGCTGACGTCCTAGAGAGAATTCAAACTGCGGGGCTGACGTTAAAGCCGTCTAAGTGTTCGCTTTTCAAAGAGGATGTGGCTTTTTTAGGTCACGTATTGTCGAAGGACGGAATACGATGCGACCCCAACAAAGTACAGTCGGTTTCCGAATGGCCCACACCGCGTAATGTGAAGGAGATCCGGCAGTTTTTAGGCCTAACATCTTACTATCGCAAATTTATTCGTGACTATGCGAAGATCGCAGGTCCCCTCCACAGGCAGACAGAAAAAGGAAAGCGGTTCCAGTGGGACGACCGATGCCAGGAGGCCTTCGCTCAGTTGAAACGGTACCTTACGACTGCTCCGATCCTTTGCTACCCTAACTTCAATAAGTCATTCATACTTGACACGGACGCATCCGATACGGCCGTGGGATGCGTCCTATCCCAGGAAGTTGACGGTAAGGAGTGTGTTGTGGCTTATGGCAGCCGTACCCTAAATAGGTCAGAGCGCAACTACTCGACCATGCGAAAAGAGCTGCTTGCCGTAATATTTGCGACCAAGCTTTACCGTTGCTATCTCCTTGGTCAAAAATTTATGTTACGGACTGACCATTCCTCGTTGAGGTGGCTGTGGAAGTCAAAAGAATTATACGGGCATTGCGCGCGCTGGGTCGAACATCTCTCCGCTTATGATTTTGACATACATCACAGGGAGGGAAGCAAACACCGCAACGCGGACGCACTTTCCCGTCTAGACTCCCTGGAAGATGATCCAGAATGTCCATACAAGATAGCGGATGAAGGCCGAGGGATTAAACAGGTTAACGCCGCGGACTTGACTTGATAATTTAAAAATCAAGCCTTGTCGGGGAAGCGACGTCCAGCTTACATGATGATGTACATGGAGGGGACATTTGGGCATTGCCAAAACGTTAGCAAAAGTTTCCGAGCGGTTTTATTGGCATAAATGGCGCGAATCCGTCGAGATGTTTTGTCGCAACTGTATAACGTGCCAATACAACAAAAAGCCAACGCAACATTTTCAAGCGCCGCTTATACCTTCGCATGAGGATAAACCCATGCAAAGGATTGAAGTAGATGTTATTGGGCCACTACCACTTACCACTCGGGTTACCAATTTATACTGGTAGCGTGCGACCTTTTCACGAAATACGTTAGAGCGTGGCCGATGCGACACCAAACCGCAAATGAGACCGCTAGCTTGCTTTGCCGCAATTGGTTTACGGTGCACGGCGTCCCGGAAACGTTCCATTCCGATAGAGGGACAAATTTTGAAAGTCACCTGTTTTCCGAGCTGTTGCGCCTGATGGACTGTAAGAAAAGCCGAACTACGTCATATCACGCGCCCGGGAATGGCGGTGTCGAACGCAACAATAAGACCATAATAACAATGATAAGAAACTACATACAGAAAGACGAACGACGATGGGACGAGGCGTTGCCGGGAGTAGTCGCGGCTTACAACGCAAGCGCCCGAGAAGCAACGGGAGAAGCTCCGCACACCCTTTTGACCGGCCGACCGTTGCGCCTTCCGGCAGATTTAATGGGATCCCTCCGAGAAGATTCAAGACGATCTTACGGAGTGGAGATCGACCAGTTACGCGACGGCCTAGAGCTGGCCGAAGAAATTGTCAGGGAAAGTCTTACGACACAGCGCAAGCGTATGGAAGACCGCTACAACTTGCGACAACGGGGACAGCCATACTCGATTGGAGACTATGTGCTGTTAACGAACGTCGTTCCTGTAGGTCGGTGCAAGAAATTGCAGTATCCCCACAAAGGTCCGTACCGAGTGGTCGAAGTACGCGGGCCTGTGAACTATGTCATTGAAGATGGGACTGGTAAACAACAGACTGTCCATTTCAATCGGCTGAAACCGACCACAGATACATTCCCAATGCCCGCTGAGGAAACGGCGGAACCTCCGCAGGCTGAAGATCAACAACCTACGTTGGTGTATGTATTTAGGCCAAATACAACCCGAGTGGACAATGGAGAGGTATCGAATACACCGGATAATTCGGGCGGATGCAGAAGGTCTACACGGACCCGACGCCGGCCAGTTCGATTCTCGTCGGAGACACACGTGTAGACCAATGTCCAACAGGAGTAGGACAATTCTTGGGTTGGGGGGAGTGTAACGAATTTTATTTACTCCACATCACCGTACACTTTTGTTAGTTATTGTTATTGTTTGTATTTCATTGTTTTCACCTTTCTTCCTGGCACCTTGTAATTTCACTGTTTTCTTTCGTTGGTACCACTTCATTTATTATATTGTTTTTCCCATGTACATTGCTTTTACGTCTCGCACTTCACTTACTTTCACCACACTATTTTATTACCTTCGTTTCTCCTCTTTTTCCTATTATTTAAGGCTCCACTTATTTTTGTATGCCCCGGATGTGCCGCGTGTCGGAAAGGCGCATCCTGATTGGTTGGTGCTTTTTGAGGACGAAACGATTTTCTCTGAAACCAAGAGTCTTCTTCTGGGCGTCGCGTTGATAGCACCTATTTTACAGTGTTGTGTATGAGCGGTCGAGATCTTGGCCGGTGGCGTGTTGTATTGTTTTTATTCGTTTTATAGTTGAACACGACGTCCAATAAGTTAAATCAGCATGGGTTACTTTGGCTTTGTGGTGAGCCGTTATTGCAGGGTTCTGGGCAGTATCAGAATTAGGGAGGCAGTTTTGTGCAAAGTACCGAATTAGGTAGAAGGGTTAATTGGGGGATAACATCGCCACCCAAAAACATCTAACCGTTTAATTGCAAAGCTGCCGAAATAATTCCGTAACAATATTGTGAAGCCAAATGGACGCAAGCATCTATAAACATCCAGAAAATGATTTTACGGAGAATTAGATAATTTTTATTGCATTTCGATTTTACCTTTTACTAATTATATCCCATTTTCAGTCGCATTCATTGCTTCTGGCACACTCCTTTGTGTTTCAGGTTTTTCCGGTCACGTGTGAGAATGTTGTTTCCGTATCTCCGCTATCACCTACTGTAGGTTCGTTACCACACTGTAGTTCACGGTGAGCTTGAGGTGATAGCGTAAAGAAAAGACTCTCAGTTGCAAGGGTGATTTTTGTGTGCATTTTGTTGCTTTTATTATTACTACTACGTAATTTTTGCAGAAACTGACGTACTTACATAAGCGAAATCGATTTTTTACAAATTAATCTGCTGACTTCAATCTGAGCCCTGTTGCTTCATCATATATATTAAAAGACTATTGGCTTATGGTAAAAATGACAGGTATAAAATTGATATATATATATAGTCAAATGGGGTAATTAACGGACGTTTTTCCAAAACGTTGCAAATTTTCACATTAAATCTAAAGTTATTTCGTTTTGCTTTGTGTTGGGTAAAACCTTACAAATCACTGCTATGATTTAAAATGAAAGCATCAGTCACTTGCAACTGTGTTGGCAGATAATTAAAGTTTTTATTCTCCAACTATTACCCCATCAATCAGGGTAATTATTGGACACATGTGGGGTAATTGCTGGACAGTGTACTAAACTTGTCAAATCTATGCTGTTTCAGGTGAATTTAAAACAGGTTTACAACCTTTTGTTCAATGGCATGTCGAAATAAAGTGTAGACACTGACATATCACATATTGTGTCGGTTTACTTGCTAATTTGCTAATTTTCTTAAAGTCTGGTAATTTTTCGACACTGCTGATTTGTTAATGTCTATGCACATCATAAATTCCTGCTACTCCATAGTTTTGTTGGTTTTTGTATCTATTTTCTGGGCATTCTTATTGAGGTTATTGAATTTACGCACAGGAAGGAGCTATATAGAATAACACACTATTCTAGAATAGTTAAGGACCTATATGGGTATTAGATTGGAGAAATCCTGTGTTCAAGACCCTCGGCTGTAATGCATCCGCTTGTTACCCAATGACCGTTGATGGGTCTTGTGACTTACATAGGGACCGAAAATTCTACAAAGTTGAAAAAATTTTTTTTTTTGGAGACTAATTTTGATCAAAATTTGTAGATATGAAATGGATCTTTTATAAAATCACAAATGATTGGACATTAAACGATTCATTTTGCCGCAAACACAGCCTGATTTTTTGCTCCATTTTCAACATAAATTTCAGCAGCACCCACCAGCAAGTTACTACCTAATTGGAATAGCTCAAAACCCCACTAAGACTGCCCCAAACACCCTAAAATTCGCCATGACAACAGCACGCACATGTGCGCTCATTCAACCGCAAATTTAACTTAATTGCGTCACTGCTTTGCTTGGTGATGCATGACTTTGCATTGTGACACAGGTCTACACGTTGGGCATTTCCCAGCACCAAAACTAATTTTCACAGAAATACCAATATGCGTCCTTCAATCTAATCCAAAATACTGCATCATATTCTGTTTTAGCTGGTTGCATAATAATGTAATTGACTGTTTTCAAAGGTCTGCTTTAGTGAAATAATCTCATAATTGTTACATGCTATTGAAGCCATGTTTATAAAAAGAAAATAGGTGAACAATTAATGTGATAAAATTTAAGAAAAAGTTATAGAACTAAATCATATTTCGTGTACACACACTGTCTGCAGCTTTGTAATATTATGGCTTTTTTTGCACATAAATCCTATTATTCGACCAAAATTAGAATTTGGATTCGAATAGCTTAGAATTCGAATAATCGAAAGTTGTATTCTGAATTGCCCACATCCCTATATTACGTATAATCCCGGTTATAACCACTCAAAACAGATGGTACAATGATATTAATACACAGTGCCAGTATCCAATAATTACCCCTGAATGCAAAAATGTGCATGGGGTAATTATTGGACGCATTTGTTCTATCTAAATAGAGGTTTGAGTTAATCTTCATTGAAACTTCAGGGCTTGACCTGCCAGTGTTTCCAAAATAAAATTTCAAATCATTAAAACACTGTCAAATCTCAACAAATTACTATATCCACTTACTTTGAAAAAGTTTGTGAACTAAACACCTCCTACAATTTTTTTTATCAGTGTTTCACGGAAGAAACAACACATGGTATTTTTAACTATGGGAGGCTTCTAGTTTACCACAGATTTTGAATTGAAGTTGACTTGAAACAAAAAAACAGAAAACAATGGTATTTGGAATAATCTACCGCCACCTGGATTACCACATAACACTTTTCACTTCTAATTTAGAACATACTATTACTCTAAACAACAACAACATAACATTTATATTCTTACAGACTTTACCATAGACATTTAAGAAAACACCACACATACAGGAATACAAACTAATGATAGGGCCTGAACACCAAAATTGTAATAGACAAAGCATCCCACAAAAACTATTACAGAGACAATTCATTATAGATCATATTTTCACAACAATTTTTCTAATGCAATTCCATGTGGTTCCATTAAATTCAATATATCAGGTTATTTGCCATTGCTCACAAGCTCAAACTCATAGAATAAACCATACTAATTAAAAATACTTTCAAATTTGACACAAAATGATTTTCGTTGCAAACAGAACAGCTTTGGATCGACAATTTAAAAATAATAAAACACAAAAACAAACACAGAAAACTTATTCAATAAGAAAATCTCATGATCAACTTACACCATAATCAAATAAACAAAATTAGTTATGAGAGCAGCTGCAGCAACATATTGTTATTTTTATTATATTGTGTGTCAAATAATTACGCGTACATGCACAAATGGTATTTTAGGTTAATCATTTCACTTCTCTCAGACCTATGGGAAAATCTCTGACATATGGAAACTCGGCTTTGGGTTTAATAATCACATCGGCGTTTTAATAATCTTGTTCATGTCAGTATTTTTTGTAATCCTAATAACCATATATATATCGGTTGCCATAAGCCACGGTACACAGACCGAGAGGACTAAGAAAAAAGACCGAAGCAATAGAATAGCTCACATCGCTGCATTTTAATGTTATATGTTGTGAACCAAGGTATGTTTCGTCATCGTATCATTTTTTATTGAAAGGTCACAAAGGTAGTCGTTGGCAGAGGTTTTCAAAATAGGAGTCAGATGTACGGTGTGTTTTCTTTCAGTAAAAGTGAGTCCCTGCAGATCCAAGCAAAATCATTACAAAAATTTACTTAATGTTAACAAGGCAAATCCAAAGCAAACATGGAAACTTATCAATAAAATAACCACAAGTAACACCACAAAGAAAACACCCATATCACAAGTTAACACACCAAACAGCACAGTTAAAGATCAAACACAGATTGCAAGCAAAATTATATCTTTTTCACCAACATAGGAAAAAATATGGCACTACTTGTTCTACCATCTGCCACACAACCAATAGACTACCTCACAAACACTCCATCAGCACCTTTTTTTTCTGCACCATGGAAATAAAATTTTTAATACAATCCATTAAACTAGTCAAATTAGCAACACCAGTTGTCACACTAATCATTTGCCTATTGGCAAAGGCTGTATTTAAGACCAATATCATCAATACCAATATTTTTTGAAATATTTATATATACATAAAACTGGTGGAGTTATATATACATAAAAGGATGATGGACTACAAAAATTTGACATTGTCACCAATTTTCAAAATGGATTCAGGCCAGGACATTCTACTGACATTTGTTAGACCACCAACAGAAAACATGTGCAATATTTCTTGACCTTCACAAAACCAGAGGGATGTTAGTTGACAAAAAAAAAATCGCCAGTTAACAAAAGTTTGAACGCGCGTAACTCGGCCACCTTACGAGGTAGCGACATATATATGAACACGATATAGTTCATAGGCTGAAGTTTGTAACGATACCAAAAATATTTAAAAAAAACATATTCATATTCGGTAATGAATATGATTTGCGTATTATGACATAAGTTGCGAAAACAAGATTCGCTGGCAAAAGTTTTGAAGCAGAGCATTCTACGCGCTTAAAACGATATAAAAATATTTGAAAAATTCGATAGGGGGAGTGAAGAAATATGAATTCATATTTTACAAACATGAAAAAACGGTGGTACGATGTACACTTTCGTCGACTAAACCTTGCACAAACCTTGGCCCAAGCTGTTCTTTTGCAAAAACAATCTTATACCCCCCTGCTATCGAATGAAATCAAAATTTAACATATTAAGCCAGTGTGGCTATGCGAAATTCAACGATAACTTACTCCAACCGACCGTCGCCCGCCGCTCGTTCAAGCCATATGCATACGCGCCATACACTTTCGTCGATAAAACCTTGCACAAACCTTGGTCCAAGCTGTTCTTTTGCAAAAACAATCTTATACCCTCCTGCTATCGAATGAAATCAAAATATTAGGCCAGGGTGGCTATGCGAAATTCAACGATAACTACAAAAACTAACCTTACTAAATAACCTTACTACATGTTCAAATTACAAAATTATTATTGCAATATTTGATTTTATAGTTGTTTACCATAAAGGAATGTTGCTTATCAATTGTTTTCGCAACATTGTTTTTACGCTGAACCCTATTAGGCGGGGGGTTTCTGATAAGTCGGCGAGCCGAGTGATCGGAATCAGCGAGGCTCAAGGCCGCGCGGCGGGCAGAGAGATCGGGGGCTACGAAGCTCAAGATCGGGCGGCGTGTTTTCTGATCGGCACAAATTGGGTAATTATGGATTCTTCAATATAAGCAAACACAAATCATTCTCATTGAGAAACCAATTGCAAACAGCGAAGCTACGACATACATTGTTACGAAATAAGCTATGGAGAAGTCGACTATTCGAAACTGGTTGAATGTTTGCACCCAGCCAAAGGTAAGAACGCCTTTTCAAGCATTTTGTATTGTTAATATATATAAATTTAATTTCGTTTCCTTTACTGCAGCCTACAAGAGTGGAGAAGTATGGCCTTGGGATATCTGGGAAGCAAACGATGTGGTGGGTTCCCGTCAAAAGCAGCCGGAAGCGGTTGCTGTATATTTCCGACAGCAATGCTCGGAAATACGTTTCACCTTATGAGGTAAAACCATCTAATTCTTTTTCTTTTGATTTTGCAGCTTTAAGCATGCCTGGTGGTACCATCTGGCATGCAATACAGGAACTATCTTCATCTCCAATCGTGGAAGACGTCGAAGTTGTTGTCATTGGGTTTGGCACCAATGATGTTCTCGCAATGAAAGGTGACAACCCTATGAATGGTGGCATTGGTGGAATTGTTGGCCGTATGAAAGCTCTTGTCCGATTGGTAAGGACACTATACCCATTCGCCAAGGTATGTAAAAATACTATGCATTCTTTAAATAATATACGTTCTAAGTATTGATACCCTATTTCGTGTTGCAGATTTTTCACACTGGAATATTGCCTTCGACGAAGAAGCCACGTTTGGTTACATCCCTAAACAAAGAGATGAGGAAGTCAGCAGAAGAAGTGGAACTTCAGTTTTTTGAGGGTGGCATCCCATCGCAGTTACTTAGTGACGATGGGATCCATCTCTTAGATGAAGGGCTACGACTTCTGCTGACACACGTGGAAAGGACTGTCCAATTACAGGAGGTGGAGGTCAAGGCTATCCAGGATTTTCCCGAATTAAATGCGGAAACAAAGATATTTTTGGTATCGTTACAAACTTCAGCTTATGAACTATATCGTGTACAAATATCATGTCGCTACCTCGTAAGGTGGCCGAGTAACGCGCGTTCAAACTTTTGTTAACTGGCGATTTTTTTTTGTCAACTAACATCCCTCAGGTTTCACAAAGATCAGTCAACCATGACATCATGCTATTAAAACTAAAAATTCATAGTCAACGGGGTAACACAAAAACCTTCCTTAAGAGCTACCTAACAGGCAGAGAGCAATTCACAAAAATTGCCAATTTTCACTCAAATATTTCCCATGTGGTTTGTGGCGTACCTTAGGGATAACCTTTAGGGGACCTTTTCTTCCCTTTATATAATTATAATTGGTCTTTTAGGATATATATGGACTTCTAGCATGGGGTTTAGCTAGACATCAATGCTACATCCTGTAGGAGTTTTGTAGATTTGTGCACTGCGCTTAATAACCAATAGCAATTTTAGCACCCACACTTGGCAAATACGGTAGATGCTAAAAAAACACCCCACAGTTAGGTCGGCAATTGTGATCATAGATATCGTGCAAATATGTGGCTTCGGTAAAGAGTAAACAAACACCTGTCAAATTAATTTGGTAGCATTATTTAAATCTCAATTAATTTTACCGAACCAGCATTTAATGCCGAAATAACACTAGTAACCTGCAGGCCTCATGTGTGGATATCGTAGAATGAACGGCGGGTAAGTTATCACGGTTTTTTGTAGCGTGCGATTGCGTTTGTGTGATTTTAACGATTTGCATTAGCTTATAATAAAAATTATTTGTATAACTGTAGGTTGTGAGTATTCTTTATTTAATAATGCTTTTGTTAATTTAGAAAAGGTAAGATAAATACTCTTTTTACACTATAAGTTTGGTCATCTAATACTGTGATTCTAACACATGGTGTTAGTGTCCGATAATACCCCTGAATGTAAAAGGTGTCTTTCCTACTAATATAGCGTAGTAAGCTATTGGTTTATAAATACTAATCAGTTTTGTTTCTGTATTAGAGTCAGATAGAAATAGAACAAAATATGAGTGTATATTCTTTCCTACTAATATAGTGTAGTTATCAATTTCCTTTTGTTTCTAGAAAGATACAAAATGACTTGTAAGTGTAGAATGTGTATTTTTAGAAAATATGCCGAAGTATGTGAAATAATTTCACAGACTAATATTTTCTGTATTTTCTAGGAGAATGATCAGACCCTTGTAAGTGCAACAAACATTCTGTGAAGTTTTGGTTTTTTATAGGAAAAGTTCTCAAATTTTTTTATTGTTGTACAGAAAAAATCATCAAAAAATAAGTTATGATTTACCTTTGGGTTGTGATTTGCAACTACTAAACAAGATGTTAGTATTAATCAGTCTATGTTTGCACAGGATTTTCCACCACGGCTTAGGGAGCCATCCTGCATGTGGTCGTTGGGCATTTTTAGTAACCCAGAATCCTTGCCATGGCCATATCAAACTGGGTATTTCATAAACTGTTTGTTCATATAATTGCATTTAAAAGCGAACAGGCTTATTGGCAACCACACAAAGTGTTCAGGTACATCACAATGTAATGACCTAACGGTCAACCACATTCATACATAAGGGAATTTTAATTTTGTCATGAACCTCATCCTTGTGCAGAACATTGAGCCTTTTCAGACTTATTTGGTTGTTTGACCACAATTGTGTTCAATAGGCCATTGCCCTTACACAATAATTGATGTATTTATAAAAAAAATGTGTATTTACACTGGACAAACAAAGTATTTATCGTCCTTCTGATATTCCGGTGAATAATCAACACACTTTATGTGAAACCATTGTTTGCATCGAGTGCATTCAATCCAAACAACTTCTGAAGAGTCCACACCTTCATCTTTGCATGATTTACAAATGTCTTTGTTGCATTATCAAGACAATTGCATTATCAAGACAGCAATAAAATTTAGGATTTGCAATCTGTACCTTTAAACAAAACCATTTTATGGTGAGATCAATAGGTTGTAGAAATCCCGCAGCCTTAACATTAAAATGATTGAACAAATTATCCCATTATTATTTAGTATTCCAAACCTATACACACTTCCCCAATGACATGACCTGAATCATCGCCATCCCTAGGAAAGCGTATGCTGCAACCCAGTTCTTTCACCAACCATACATCATTGATCATTAATAGATCTGATGCTTATCTTGCTCTTGACAATTTCATCTCTGATGGATGACTATAAAGAAGGAATATGGATTAGTGCATATAAGTTTTATTGTTTAAACACATTTGATTGTTTCACAATGCAACATTGTTACAAAACCTTTTTGGGCATATGACTACAGTTTCTGAAATAGCTTCGTTCCCTGGAGTCGAAGCAATCAAACTCATTGAAAAAAAAAACATGATTCTTACAAATTGCGATTGAAATGTAAACTACACAAACGCAATCGCACGCTATAAAAAAGACCTTGTATACGTGATTACTTACCCGCCGTTCATTCTGTGATATCCCCACATGAGGTCTGCAAGATACAAGTGTTATTTCGGCATTAGATGCTGAATCAGTAAATGTTTTTGAATTAATTGAGATTTAAATAGCGCTACCAAATTAATTTGGCAGGTGTTTCTTTTCTCTTTACCGAAACCGACGTGCCACATATTTGCACGATTTCTATGATCACAATTGCCGACCTAGCTGTGGGGTGGTTACCGAAACCGATGTGCCACACATTTGTACGATATCTATGATCATAATTGCCGACCTAGCTGTGGGGTGGTTCTTTAGCATCTACCGGCAAATACATGTAAAACTCAAAATTTATAACTATTTAATGCATAAACTACAGCTTGGAATGGTCGCATCAGAGACTACTAAGTAGAGACTGAACACTGCGCACGTACCAACGACACAAATAATCCTATTGCTCTGGCAGCACACAACGTATGACGTTATAACTTGCAAAAATGTTAAACATAATAAACTTGATTTTTTAAAATTAAAAAAAAAATTAATTAAAAAGTGTTTTAAGGAAATATTAAGTTTGGTTCCGCTTGAATGCACCTGGTAACTTCGCAACAGTTTCAATGAAAATGCATGGGAAAAAGTTGTGTACCAGAATGTTTTTTCGTATTTGCGTGATTTGCAGCCTTTCTAATTTAGTTTTGGGCTTTGGAAAAACTACTAGAATAGCTCCGCTAACATATTATGACAAAATATCTGTCGTCGTGCAGATATGCAGAGCAGAAGTAGCGATTGCACGTAAATCGTTCGATTACTTGCCTTAATATTATTAATGCGCTATCTGACTAAAAAGAATTCCAATGCTAGTAAAGCGACTAATAAACGAACCTACATATACTAACAGTCCGACTCCAAATAAGGCGCAACAAAATACGAATATATTCTCTATTATATTTCTTTCCAGTTTAAATATGTGTAGATCTTTTGACGATGTATTTACCGTCTAACCTTTCTATCAGCATGCAATGCGTCTCATCGATTAACGTAACAATCCGTGATGTTTTATTCGTACAGTAGCCTACAGGCTACGGAATATTTTTTGATATATTTATTTCAACGTATATATCTCAAAATATATCAAGATTGGGAATGTGACGGCTTTTAATGGACTAAAGTGTAAAAGAAGAGAGAAAGAATGATTAGAGGTTCCAAGCAATGGTTGTTATCGGCGGTGCAGTTACGAGATCGGTGATTGCAAAACAAAAGGGAAGTGAAAATACGAGAAAACGATACTAATTACATGCAACGGGGTTTGGCGACAGTGTGGCGACAGTCTGACGGTTTGAATACATTGGCGGTGACTTTAAACAAAATGCGGTTACTACAAGGAATTTTAACGACCAACATGAGACGCTACACAATCACTCCGAATTGGTTCCAGTTGAATTACACCACCAAGCCATGGATTTTCAATCCTGCATGGACGAGTTTCCAAAATTAAACAATGGATTTGAAGATTTGAACAGCATGTTGATGACGTTGACGGCAGTCAAACTAACACAGGATCGAAACTCGTAAATGGACCGTCTTAATGCATAATTTTTCTGATTCAGATTTCGGTGCATTGTTGTTGCGACCTATTATGCCAAATATGAGTCTCAATCCGGGTCTTAACAATATTATTTATGATTGATGGGAAATTCTATTTGATTAGCGCATTTGACATAAGATCGCACGCGAGTTCTAATTGTTGTGTTTTCCTGACCTGACTTTACTTGAAACTTGATGCAAACATTCCAACAATATTTATTTCAAATGAACAATTTTGGATACGAAATTAACATGCGCAATTATACCAACGCCAAACTGAGTGAATTTACGTCCAAACGCACAGAAAAAATTGAACAGAACCAAATCACAAAACCGATGAACTGAGATGAGCACAGTACAGCTGCGCTGCCCTGCCTCGGCCCTCAGCTGAACGAACACGGAAAGTTTCATTCTTTAAACCGGAGGGAAACAAAGCGAAAAAAAGTGTCGTGAAATGAAGGGCGATCCAAGGACTAACGGTCAGCAAACAGTCAACAAAAGACGCACTCTCACACAAAACAATGAAGCGACACATCTCTAAGGCGACACATTTGAGCTGGACAATAAAATCACATAAAAACACAGTTGTTACGTAGAAACTAGTAACGAGATCAAATCACGTGAGAAAGCAACCGTTGCTATACATTTTGAAATGAGATGCTGGACAAGACGCTACCTAAAATGCCTTAAAGTGCATATGACACGGCCATGACAACTTTGCGTAAAACTAAAGGTACATCTACAACAAACATATATCCAAAGTTTTACGGCTCTACGTCAACTAAAAAATGTAGAAAACTGCACGAAAAGTAACGGCGACCAAAAATCGTAAACCTTTTGCGCTGAGGAGAAAAGGACATCACATAAGGCGCTTGCGTCGAAAAAATGCATTGTTTAGATATAGGGTATAGCAGCAACGACATAACTGTGAGTGGACAAAACGACAATGCTAAACTAATGGTTTGTCTCTGTCGTGTTTTCAAAAGTTCATGTATCACGTTAGCGATCATAAATGCTGTAACAACAAGAACACCCTGTCCCAGTAACTGTTTTATTATTACAAAACTAAATTAGACATAATAGGTCGAACAGCGGCCATCTGACTTCAGCTTAAATTAAAATCAAAATCCGTTTATTGCACTTGTTCACTTTTTGTCCCCTGTTTAATGCAATATTATGCTTAAATCAGTTTTACAATGTTTTCCATTCCTACGCATAAGGCTTGCTGCCAGCACTCGCGCACGACCGAAGTACCTTCTATGACGTCACGCAACAATATCTCGCTTTCGCACGATTTCGTTCGCAGCGGCAAAAGTGCGACTTTGATCAGCTGTATCTCGGAAACCAGTCATCGTATCAAGCTACTTTTTTCGCCAGAAATGTTCTAAAGTTATCCACATTTCTTAGTTTGATTATTAACATGTTTGATTTTTACGTGTCATATGCACTTTAACACAAAAAAAAAACATGGTAAGAGATTCCGGACGTTGATGACGAAACTGGCTGTTATGTGACCATAGTTCATATTTCCATGAATGCAATCGTTGCTATGTAACGTAAAAATACGTAACAATTGTCTTAAACGACCATCGTTCCCTAAAAGATTTGCATTTCATTGTGTCGTTGTATTTTAGAAATTCACCTTAACTCCAAGATGACAACGAGACGCCACATTCAAACATATTCACCAGACGATAACAACACACTACATTATCACCCGTTTTGTTCAGACATCTGCGTCGATTAAATCCTTTTTAACCATTCTAAGTGTTCGACACGCAACACTACCGTTCGACTCGGGCGGCGCGAATAAATGTTAAGTTACCGGTATACAGTACCACGATCAGACCAACGCCATTGTTATCAACCAACGTCCATAAATTAAAATACTACAAGCCGGAGATATCGGTCACGAAAATCCTGCACCATTAACACGAAAATCCTGCACCATGAAGTAGGAAGGTGAGAGCGGTGAAATAAAGAGGACTCTTTTCCTGGAGGAACTGCAGGATGTCAAATCCAACGTCCTGGATAGATGGAGGAGATTGAGAGGAATGCCGCAAGAAGACGCCGTGGTCAGTATCACAATAATCTCACTAAACAATAAGACTGGAGTTTTGTGTTATTGGATGTCGGTGCATCTCTGCCCGTGGTTGATATTTATTGGCATTGTATTTGGTTGCTTGGTGTTTAAATATTATTCGCATAATTTTATGTTCAGCATATTTCGCGCTCTCTTCATTCCGTCTAATTCATTTTTTCTCAACAATTTGTTTCAGGCTGAATATGTTAACCTTGCACGTCGGTGGCCCGGATACGGATCCTACTTGTTTGAAGTTAAAAATCACGACGCGCAGGTTAAACCCTTCTCACTCTGGCGATATCGGCGCAGGGAGCAACTGTGTTTAAACGAGGTCACTCACAGTCCCTAGATCATTTCTCATATGAAAAGTAAGTTTGATCGAACACAATGGTTCGTTTTCAACGCGGGAATACACGAAACTTGTTGCAGTTATTGGCTCTCAACGTTTCTGCTTGTAGGTCTTATAAATAAAATGCAGTTTATTTTACAAAATATAAACATTCAGCCTCAACGCATCCATGTCCAGGAACCGTTGGACTTAAATAAGCACTTGGATCAGCAAATTGTGAAATGACTACCCTTCTTGCGGCGCTTACCATAGTAGTGAGGTAACGTGGAGTCCATATTTCCCTGTACTTTATTTGGCGTCAGAAAACAAAATTGTTGGTAAACTACGGCCGAAATGTTTGATTCGGTCAAATGCCCACTTACAAAAAACTTGAATTTTGAAAATGGCATATACGCTTACGCCCACTCTCAATACTCCGCTCCAGTGATTAAACCTTGCAGTGAGGATTTTTGTTTGTTTTGCCACTTTGACATGTTTTTTTCGCTAGTCAATTTCTTTCTTGCACTTGGTGATCTTTTCTGTCTATTTTGTTTTCGGGAAACCAAATTTTATAACCATAGAAATTACAACCAGCCATAAAGTTGTCAGTCCCACTCATGGCTGTTCAACTTGTGATTAGTAAATTAAATCTTATTTCACAATTTTTTCGCCCCAATCATGACCCACATCCAAAACATGGGTTTCTGTTTAATTTTAACATCTAAATAGCGTCACCAACACGACGACGTCACCAACGCAACTACGATTCCAACCGCTTTTGTACCTATTGTTGTCAAACCTTTTATCCTTAGACTGCCGTTATTTTAGCATTATTATCTGTCTAATATTATTTATTGCACATTTGCTTCAATTTATGGCTTCTTCGATTTGGTGAACACAGTTCCTTGTATGTCTGCGGCAAGCCAGTTGAGGCCTGTGATGTCACAATTGCTTATTGTTACGTTCCAATTATTGCTATTGTTTCACTGTCGCTCGGTTTTACAAAAGAAACAAACCCTGAATTGGGATCGAAAAGAAATTCGTATTTTGAGATCTTGTCGGAAAATTCTGGTTTTTAACATGGCCTGAAACTGACGTTATGACCCCTGGTTTTTGGTGGCTGGAAATTCTATTTATCGAGTAGTTTATTTCGGGTTGAGGAAGCAATTCCACAAAACTTCACTCTCTCCATGCCATCTACATTCTGCCATGGAATGCAACCGGCAGACGCATCAGACCCGTCTGTGTCCACCACAAACTGCCGTGTTAAGTTTGGTTATTAAACACAAGAATGCAAAGCTTTAACCTTGGGAGGTGACAAGATGATTTGCAAAGGAAAGCCAAAGCTAGTATGCTACTCATGTCGAAGCAAACGTTTCAAACACCACTGTGTTCATCATCAGTGCCAAATAAGAATGAGTTGCAGCAAGGTGTGCGCAGAGGTAGGCAGGTAAATGAACAGACAAAAACAACAACACAAATGAAACACGTGACAGACGCCACTCGAATGCCCACGGCCGTGACGTCATCATTTGGGCTGCAATGAGGACCTGGGTGTTGACAACAAACCTTGATACACAATTTACCTTTACATAAAAGCTTTTCCATAAGTCGGTGAAATGGCGCCGCGATATCCGCGCATTTCTGTAAATATTTGCGGTGAATTGTCGTGAATGCATTTTTGGTTTATCAGAGAAAGCCAAACTGAACTGAATCAAATTTACTGACATCCTCGAATCAGAATTCAAATGTCAGACCTGATAGATCAATGTTTATATTTACATGGATTATCAACATAAAGCATGGAAACAGTAGCATGCGATATTACAACAACGACATGATATACAAGGAATGATAAAACGGAATATGTTGTCAATATCTAATTGACACGTTGACATAATTGTATGGAAGAAGTGGCATCTGAAACGCACAAAATGTAATGATAGGTAGTGTCGATGTCATTTGCAATTATTAAATTGTGTTTTTCAGGCATCAACCGTTTTTTTGCTAACGTCGGCTAATAATCATGCTGTAAACCGAGTTCAACTCATTTACGGAGAACGTGCTATTCGTTCGTTGACACGTTGACACTTGGTATGCATTTTCTATATAGGCCACATGTGTTTTGCGGAAAAAAGATACGAAGGGACAGAGGACAAAGGACATATAGGACAGATACTTTTTGTACGCGTGGTTTGTAACGTGTTATTGTTAATCCTCGTGCGCTTGTTTATTATGTATTAAACTGATCGATTGACTTTGGGTTTGATAGCAGCCTTTTTGTCAGGAGTCAGATATACGGCAGTGTTATTATTTGTATAGACGTTTTAAGTAACGCCCTACAAATACCATGATAATAACAAACATACAAGATGAATTTCGTTATTGACACAACATTGTAAGGATTTGTGGAATAAATTCGGTTCGGTATAATTGCTTTCCTGTTATTTACGATTTAAAGACTGTATCAAAACTGGTGAAAGTATTTACAATGTCTGTCAATAATTGTCAATTAACACAACGTTGCCACGGTAACTAACAACGACGCAATGTTAATTTTTGTCACTTTTAACCTCCCCAACATTTATTCGCATTTCACTTTCATCTTGGAGCTCATTATTCCGCCCCATGAATTCTTCCACACGTACCAACTCATAGTGTTGTAAGCAGAAGTTCTCGACCACGGACCATTGAGGAGGGCAAGTGAACAACTACGATACCACCAAGCTCCACCATGAGTCACAGCACAATTACCTACTGCCCTGCAAGTATAATTAAGTCGGTTGTCAGCAACTCTGTGTTACAACTTATTTAAACTCAGTTAAAACTTGCGTTTAACTAAACCTTTAACGCAACCCCTGTTTCAGAGCAATTGATTTTTACAATTGTTGATTTAGGGTAGGCGGTTAACTTTGACAACCAAAATCAACTATTTGAGGAAATGCATTTCATCTTTTTTAAAACAACACCCTTTAATTCGTTAGTGAAACAGAAATATAATCAGACACGTTGTATCATTATTACTCACGTATCATGGTCTCTGCTGCGGGTTGAAAATCTCGCCCCGTTTAGATTTTGCGACCAATCAGACATGGAATCTGTTATATTCCCCGAATATCCGGATATAGTAATTGTGTAAGAACTTCCTTCATCGCCAATGCTGAAAGTACTGAAAACAACAATGTCATAATGTTTAATTTAATGCAAAGTAATTTAAATAACAATTGATAATTTTGCAAAGCTGCAGACAGGGTGTGTACACGCACTGTTTCGACCTGTAAGGTCTCATCAGTGCAGCTGTTGAGTGGCACTGTGCTAGCTTTCACACTAGCAGGCACACTAGTCTCCACTTTGTGGTACCTTTCGGTCAACGTCGATCTGCAGGGTACCCTATACTAGGTACCGAACAACAGAGACGACGAACCACTGTGGAGCGCACTATGGCCAAACGGAACTGCTTGTTCGTCGTCTCTGTTGTTCGGTACCTAGTATAGGGTACCCTGCAGATCGACGTTGACCGAAAGGTACCACAAAGTGGAGACTAGTGTGCCTGCTAGTGTGAAAGCTAGCACAGTGCCACTCAACAGCTGCACTGATGAGACCTTACAGGTCGAAACAGTGCGTGTACACACCCTGTCTGCAGCTTTGCAATATTATGGCTTTTTTTGCACATATATTACATTGGTGTTTTTTGCCTTTTGCACTATCGGTTGCCAAGCAGTTCCGTTTGGCCATAGTGCGCTCCACAGTGGTTCGTCGTCTCTGTTGTTCGGTACCTAGTATAGGGTACCCTGCAGATCGACGTTGACCGAAAGGTACCACAAAGTGGAGACTAGTGTGCCTGCTAGTGTGAAAGCTAGCACAGCGCCACTCAACAGCTGCACTGATGAGACCTTACAGGTCGAAACAGTGCGTGTACACACCCTGTCTGCAGCTTTGCAATATTATGGCTTTTTTTGCACATATATTAAATTGATAATTTGTTGTTTTAAATCAATTCGCTTACATTGGTTTGTTGCTCGTGGAAATAATTGTTAAACATAAACTCTTTATGACGTAATAAACGACATGTGTCATACATTGTGTTGTGTTATGTGGGATAATTATTTTTCAACTAAGCAATAAACACTGAGTGGGATTGGAAGTTTTGAGAAGGAAACCCAGGTATTTTTCAACTTTAAGTTTACAAACGACTTGACGTCAATTTTTAAGCAACCTGAAACCTGTTCCATTTAAATAAGATATCAATCAAGCATACGATGCTGACATTACAAGATATTTGGAATATCTTACAGGAAAAGCAAAAGTTAGATGAGTTTTTGACGAGACTATTCTGTAACCCGCATTTAGCTATGTTGTTTGTGACATAATTTCTTAATATTTCTCATCCTACGTCACTGGCAGGGTACGGTCAGTACTTTCAGTACAAAGGTCAGTACTTGGCACTCAATATTTTACCAGGTATTTACATTTTTAACGAATAATTTAATTATTGTATTTTCACTATATCTGTTATACTCTTTTAACTTTTTCCACCGCATGGCATTACCAATAAGTGTTCAAAACACAGCAAATACAGATCATTTTATTTATTTTCCGACTACTTTCGTGTATTTCGTTACCGACTAATTATCGAGCTAAAACCCTAACATTTCCCACCGGATAAGAACCACTTGCCTAAGGAATTAACTCTGCAGGCCAATGCACCCACTTTCTTGAATATAGACCCAACAATATCCAATCAACCACGCAACGACCAGCAGCTAACCCAGGGGTGGGCAAAGAGAAAACAGAGAGTTTACACTACATAACTTATACACTGAAAATCAAGTTGTGTCATCATCTTATTAATCGCGATTACAAGATTTTTGTTGCCTCATTCAAAACATTGGGAGCCGAGAATGTTGGACAGCAAATCGAAATTTTAAACAATATAATAATCTATTTATCCGATATATCGATGCGGGACACAGCACTAATATTCAATGGATTGCTGCCATCAATTGTCAAACGGTTTGGCCGTGGTTAATTTCGCTTGAACTGTCTTCCAGATACCTACGCTTCAGAAGATTTGGAATCAAGGGAAAGACAATTTTTTGCAGCCACATTCTCTAAGCGCAAAAAGGTGGCGTTCGACCGAATCCGAGCCCCACTGAGCTCGGTCCCGGCAAACCACTCTGAACCAAGAGAATGCATTGAAACACAGCAAGAATATTCTGTGTTGCTTCAACTTTTTTGGGGATCTGATGTAATAAGGCGGGTATTCCCCTAATGTCTTTTAAGATTTTGTTATGACGACCTGGCAGCATCGGGTAAATTATCGTTCGAACAAAGGCATTAAATGGAAAACGTTAAATACGTCATAGTCTTACCTATACTCGGCAAATCCTTGTCCTCCGGAAAAATCGCGAAGGTCAACACGAAGGCGACATCTAGCGGACGCACTAGTGATTTGATGCAGTTTCTCCAAGCCTGATAAAATTTGTTGGTTGCAATAATATTGCTAAAAACACTGGAATTCAATTTGGATTAAATAATACTGTATGACATGTTTGTTTGGTAGGCCTGTGTATTTAACTGGGTGTGCAATATCTAGTAAATGCATTAAATTTAAAACCAACTATTCTTTAAAATTTAACAGCAGTTGTATTTAGTTTTTATTTAAACATGCAAGACGTTTAGTTAAGGATTGTTTTATGGGAATACAAACCCATCCAAAATTCTGTTGATAGATTCCCAAACCCGTTCTTGTAATCCACCCAATATCTATCGAAACTCACAGATCCATCATAACGACGCTGGAACACCTGGTATTTATCATAACAAAGGCAAGGCGTTCAGACAATAACTTTACATGCAAACAACCACCGAACGCTTCCAAAACCAATAAACTTAGGATACAGTTCTAGCCTCGAGAAGCAAACTCACTAGCCAAGCTCCTCCACCAGCCATGTCGCAATATCCCTGGAAAGTCAGAGGAGAAGTTAAATTGTAGACTCCGCTTACGTTAAGGCCGTTTTGTAACGCGTCGTTGCAAGTTGGAAACGAGCCTAGGTTTCGAACAACATGAACATTGTTAATAAATTGCATTCCTTCCATCCAGAAAGATCCAAACACAAAACTACAAAATCTTACCTTTTTCACAATGTGATCCGCTGTACCCGTGGGTACATGAACAATTGTAGGAGGTTTTTGTGTCAATGCAAGTTCCATTGTTCTGGCAAATACCAGGATTTTGTGCACAGAAATCTGGATCTACAAAGGAATCAAATATCATGATCTGAAGTTGCATTCTCATTTCTAGGGAAGAGTTTATCGTCATACAGCATGTGGCATCCTCGAATGAAGGCCATCATTTTTCTCTTTTCTACTGGCCGGTAACAAATGCATCACGGACTCAAACCGGTTCGCGGACCGAATGTTGGAATGCTTGTATTTGTATATTGTAAAAACGACGTCAAACTTACAACAATCAATGCCATCTCCGGTGTAGTTTGCGTTGCACGAACATTGGAAACTGCCGACGGTGTTGATGCAAGTTGCATGTTGATGACAGTTGTGCATTACATTCGCGCATTCGTTTATGTCTGAATATGATAATTACGATCAATTTTAGTGGATGGTTACATGCTGAGTGGCTTTTAGCTCCGTAGAAAGCGCGGGACATGAAGTTCATTAAAGAACAGCACCTCCAACACGGCTATAGGGAAAAGTTCGTAAGGACGAAAACTCAGAACTATCAAATATTCTGCTGCTTAAACATGAAAAACTTTAGAACATGAAATAATTAACATTTTCTTCCTTTTGGTTGACGTCAGCTAATAATTTTAGCGCCAGAATTCAAGTGAGTTGTAGCGTATTATTTTAGAGCATTTTTTTTCATTTTGAAATCTTTTGTGATTTATCTGGCACATTTCTATCAGTACCAAATATTCCAGCTTTTATGGCAATTTCTTACCTATTTCACAGTCTGACACGATCGACCCGGGGTTGCAAGAACAATGTTGGTCGTTGACTCCAGACAAACATTCACCGTTGCTAGAACAAGTTCTCGAACAATCTTCATCTGAAATATTGGAAAACAAGCGTTATTTCCATGATAATTTATTTTCACTTTCAATCCCTGTTTATCTGTTAGAAGGCTTTTTGTTAACTTACGAGTGAACGAAAAGTATTGACTTGATGAACCGCACGATTTGCTGGTTACACCACCCTTCGTCGAACTAATAAATGAGCGTCTTCCGTTTCTAGAATAAAACGTCACGTATCCTCCACTTCCTGAAAATGTTCATGGTTGATTCAAACAAACGACAAAGTGTTAATTACACCAACTTACGCGACAAGATACCAGCGTGAATGGCAGAGGCACAAACCGAGGAATTACTGTGGTACGAATTTGTTCCACAGACGTAGTTTGACGAACAACCAGGTGGACAAAATACATCAGTTACAGAAAACTCACTGTTTCCGGTCGTGCTGCATTTCACTATATTTCCATACATAGTAATTATTTATTCCAACTACAACGCTACCCGGAGCACAACTTACTTTCAAATGTGTACGACCATCTTGCAAACGAACAAGATTTGCTTCTCACTCCGTTCCTGTCCAATCCTTTATATTCATGTATTGGGTCACTTTTGTATACTTCAAAGTAGCCTCCATCATCTTTACAAAAATATTTGCCTTGAGTTCATATCAAAGAAAATGCGATAAACACGCCAGGGTACTGTCACTGTAACTTACTATCCATCATTCCTGCATGCATTGCAGCCAGACAAAGGGGACCAGAGGCGTAATCATCACTTCCACACAAATCCGAATATTGTCTCCAGCAGTTGTGTGGGCAGATTACTTTTGAAATTGAGTGATTTAAATCTGATAATTTTGTGTCGCACGTTGCTGTGGAAACGAAATACTTAGTAGACTTATAAGCAGTACAAATTTTATGAGTAAATTTGAAACGCAGCTTACCTGTCAACGAATTGCATTGATTCTTGTATTGCAGGTAACAAAGAAGGAAAGCTTGCAAATAATACTTTAACATTATTGCTACATAAAATGAAAGTAAATGTGCTACAAATAAACAAGAAATTTAAAGGTGTGAAGCAAATTAAAAATCGCAATATTAATAGTTTATCTCGTATCTATTTCCGAAAACGGATTTGCGATGTTTTTTTCTCTCAAAAATATTTCTCTGTGTATAAAAAGCTCTGTACATTGAATTCGAAGCTTCGTATCTACTTGCAAAACCACAACCTACTGATATCTGTTCATTTGTTTCAATAAGCTTTAACCGTTAATTACAATTGTTTATAAAAATGACGAAACGACCAAACCATTTTCAGATGTCATAATGATTTTTGGTTTAATCCACTCCAACTGAAATTGTTAATGATCATCACCAATTTGGGACAGGCGCTGTTGGTATAACCATAACAGCTGGTCACTGGAACTGGAGAGGTTTCTAATTAAACCAGAGTCACAAAATACGAAACACCACCTTCATGCTGAAAAAAAGACACACTCTTCAAACTGGTTTTGCGAAGTGATCTGATGTAAAAGAAAGTTCCAGCTACATGTACAATAGCTTGCTTAAGTTACAGCATCCTTGTTTTCAAGCTTCCGCAACATAGAAGGAAGTTCTGAGAGTAGAAACCCCCTGTCTGTGAACCGAAACAGGAACATTGACTGAGTAATCCATCCATCCGTGCGCTTATGCTGAACCGTGGAGTGATCCAAAACGTGACCAAACCAAACAAACTGTTTACAACGAGTTATGCGGCAATTGATTACAAGCTGAGGGACTTAGCCGAGAAATTGTCCTTTTTGATTCACCCGTGATTTTGTTCAATGATTTATTTGTGTCTCGCGGTTTTGCACGATTCAAATACATAATGTTTTTTGAAAACTGAAAAAATGTGCGAAAATGGTGCAAATACTTGTTGCTTAGTCCAAACAAGTCAAGTAGCCACACTAACGGGTTTGTCAAAAAACAAAGCATCCCCTTTTACTCTATGTGTGTTGTTTTGCGTAATGAAAGGGAAATCGTAACTGTACATTTACCAACGGTAGATACAGGTCTAGTTGTCTGCACCGATACTCATCCATCTTGCACACCGTGACATTTGCAGCTGCCAGACACCTTTCCCGTCTAGGGAAGCTCGACTGGAAGGGAAGTTATTACACAACATGGCAATATAACCGATCTCAATTACAGTAAGGAAAATTTGGCGCAAACATATATTCTAAGCAAGTACGGGAAACAAACAACAATTCCAACCACGTGTTATTTGATCGGATATAACGTAAGCTCGTTTCAACCTTCATTTAACATGCGAATATTCACATGCAAATAATCAATTCATGCAAACTAACGTATTTAGTATTTTGATCTAACGATCTACAGTTAAAAGCACAAGGAAACTGGTTTTACAAGAGATAAAAATTCTGTCTTTCACAGCTGCAGCTAAGGCTTGCTTTTCGTGGAACGACCAATCATTTTCAGATGTCATAATGATTTTTGGTTTAATTAACTCTAATTGAAATTGTTAATGATCATCACCAATTTGGGACAGGCGCTGTGTGCATAGCCACAACAGCAAGACATCTGAACTAGAAAGGTTTCTAATTAAACCAGAATCACAATGTACGGGGCACCATTTTTATGCTAAACAAAAAAGACACACTCTTCAAACTGGTTTTGCGAAGTGATCTGATGTAAAAGAAAGTTCCTGATACTTGCACAGTAGCTTGCTTAAGTTACAGCATCCTTGTTTTCAAGCTTCCGCAACACAGAAGGAAGTTCTGAGAGTAGAAACCCCCTGTCTGTGAACCGAAACAGGAACATTGACTGAGTAATCAATCCATCCGTGCGCTTATGCTGAACCGTGGAGTGAATAATGTAATTTACAACTCCGACCCGTTTGACCAAACCAAACAAACTGTTTACAACGAGTTATGCGGCAATTGATTACAAGCTGAGGGACTTAGCCGAGAAATTGTCCTTTTTGATTCACCCGTGATTTTGTTCAATGATTTATTTGTGTCTCACGGTTTTGCACGATTCAAATACATAATGTTTTTTGAAAACTGAAAAAATGTGCGAAAATGATGCAAATACTTGTTGCTTAGTCCAAACAAGTCAAGTAGCCACACTAACGGGTTTGTCAAAAAACAAAGCATCCCCTTTTACTCTATGTGTGTTGTTTTGCGTAATGAAAGGGGAATCGTAACTGTACATTTACCAACGGTAGATACAGGTATAGTTGTCTGCACCAATACTCATCCATCTTGCACACCGTAAAATTTGCAGCTGCCAGACACCTTTCGCGTCGAGGAAAGCTTGACTGGAAGGGAAGTTATTAAACAACATGGCAATATAACCGATCTCAATTACAGTAAGGAAAATTTTGTCCGAACATATATTCTAAGCAAGTACGGGAAACAAACAACAATTCCAACCACGTGTTATTTGATCGGATATAACGTAAGCTCGTTTCAACTTTTATTTAACATGCAAATATTCACATGCAAATAATCAATTCATGCAGACTAACTTATTTCGTATTTTGATCTAACGATCTACAGTTAAAAGCACGAGGAAACTGGTTTTACAAGAGATAAAAATTCTGTCTTTCGGTCATTCACAGCTGCAGCTAAGGCTGGATTTTCGTGGAACAGCATTTGGCTGAGCCCAGAATAAACAAACCAACATCATGGTTTTCTGTGGTAAAAGTAATAAGGAATCAGGAAAACTGCACGTGAATTTTAGGCTAAGACAATCAGCCAAGCATTGTCATGTTATCTATTGCTTTGTTTTGTTATGATAATGAAGCGATACCTCCCGCATCCCACTTTAGAACATCAAATGCAAACGTGGATAACATTGTTCAAAAAATCAACGAATCTCCGCAAATCTCCGCAAATCAACTCATTTCAATATTTTTTTCAAGTTCAAGCTTAATTTTTCTGATAATTATTTATTTAATAAGACATTGAATTCCACGTGAGTGCAGTAACTATTATGAGTGATATAATTTATTAGGAAAGCATGAAATCATGTAAGTTACTTTTGATTTCACAATGTGTTCTATCGAACCTTCTATTTTTCGATTGAACAAATATAAATCATAGATGTTGTTTGTACACTTCAACATTATGACGTGTCATAGACATTATTTGACTGCGTGCTTTAAATAAACAACACAGGTAATTAAACAAAAAAGTGCCTTGTGTCATTTCCGCCACAGTAATGTTTCTGATTTATACGAATTTAAAGCATCATCGAACGTTTGTTGGACGCGTATTTTCCAATCTCTTACACCTTCGTCTTAACTTTTGATATTTTCGGAGGTAACGTTGGAAACTAATTGTTCATAAGTTGCTTGTTATCCGCAAGACTTTAACTGACTGATGTCACACTTGATGTTACACAATACACTAAATTACATCTTCCAGATAGTTGCCACAATATTGCGCTCAATTCAAAAGATTTTGTGAAAACATTTTCCTGCTATCCGCGTTAACCTCATAACCTCACCGGTCATAGATTGTATACAAGAGGTGAATATGCATTGGTCGAAATTTTCAGTCAACTTGTATACTATTGTAGAGTCTGGGATCAAGAAAACTGTAAGTTTAGGCAAGGGAAGTTAGAGGTTCAATCGGCGGTCTCAAAGTGGTTGATGCTTTATTAAGTTGCGCAGCCAAACTGGAGACAAGCATAACGCTCGTTCATGAAGCGACAACCGCGACACGAGAAAGACAATGGCGCGCTTCGATGCACAGGCGAACAGTGTAGTCACCACAATCTAAATTTTACTTTTCGCCCCACCTAAAAAATGTGCACAGAGGTGAAAAGTTGCCAAACACACTTTCCCACCGGTTGATTTGGTCACACACACACATATATATGTATTAAGGGATGGGTTATTGTTGTATCTGCTTCGGTGAAGCTGGTTCACAGGAAGGCGCATATTCGGACGTGGATAACCTGTTTGTTGTCTGTGATATAGGATATGGTATAACAACGATTTTAGATTTGTTTTTTCCATGGTTAATTCCAAAACGTAAACTTTTATATAAATTGATCAACTTGTCAATAGGAAAAACAACATGAGAATTACATTTATATAGAATGGTGTTTTCAGTGAGCAATCACAGGGCTATCGCGCTGGTCGCGAGGCGTTCACTTAATGCATATTTTTTTAGCTCATGAACTTTCACTACACCGGACAACGAGTCCGTAGAGCAGCGCGAGACTGCTAGTCGCACCTGTCGCCCCAACTACGCAAGTGACCAGAACCCACACGGTTAGTTGCTGAGCCTGAAGCCATGCATTGTGCAGTGGGTGAATCTTGGAAATTACTGAAGACATGTTTTGATTTCTTTTGACTGTTAATTTGAACTTTTGATACATGACAATCCTCAAAGCGATTATTATTTGTATATTATCCTCAGTTATCTGTCTTTTTTTGCCGTACATGCTGGTGGCAAAAGTGGTTTGAAGACGTTGGTGCCAGCTTTTAACTAAAAGGTTACTGAGTGTTGAAAACTCAATGGCTGATCGTTCGGGATCCCAACCCAAAATAAATTTGTCTGTTTAGATGGCTAAATAAACGCAACCGCAATACATTTTTGGAAAATATCCATGCAAAAACCAACCAACAGTTGCTTTAACATTCAGTGAATAAGCACGTTACACCTAAAACTAACCATTGTTTCCAAACATGGAGCATTTGTTACGAAACAAATTCCATTTTCCGTTCAATCGGACCTTAAAAGAGACATAGCAGCCTACAAAATGCAAGGTTTTTAATTGTATTGTCGTTATTTTGACGCGTATTCCACTTATGCAAGTACAATAATCCTGTGATCGAAATAAGCCTGGTCGTTCTCATGCGTTAGTTACCAAATACGACATATTTACTATTCGATACGCACGACAATTTTTCTCAAGATGTTCGAAACGCAGAAAAAATCGACGCCCTGGAGGGCAACCAATTGAAAATCCCGGAAAGAATATTTTTGCCATTGCATGGAAAAGGCTTGGGGACAACATTGAATTGCAAATTGCATGAGGTTTTTGTTTTTTGACTTTTTCACAAAAACAATTGACACTTTTGAAGTCTTTTTTACTAAAATAATTTTCGACCTATGATAAAACCTTTCCCGGTAAAATGGCGCCGCGATATCCGCGCATTTATGTAAATATTTGGTCAGAGAAAGCCATACTGAACTGAATCAAAAAAACTGACATCCTCGAATCAGAAATCAACTGTCAAATCTGATGGATCAATGTTTATATTTACATGGATTATCAACATAAAGCATGGAAACGGTTGCATGCGATATTACAACAACGACACAAGGAATGGTAAAACGGAATATGTTGTCAATATCTAATTGACACGTTGACATAATTCTATGGAAGAAGTGGCATCCGAAACGCACAAAATGTAATAATAAGCAGTTTCGACGTCATATTTGCAATTATTATGTTGTGTTTTTCCGGTTTTTATTAACATCGGATAATAAACACGCTGTAAACCAAGTTTAACTCATTTACGGCGAATGTGCTATTCGTTCGGAATCAATTCGATTCGGTATAATTGCTCTCATGTTATTTACGATTTAAAGCCTTTATCAGAACTGGTGAAAGTATGTACAATGCCCGTCAATAATTGTGAATCAACACAACGTTGCCATGGTAACTAACAACATAAGGTTACTTTCATCACTTTAAACCTTCTCAACATTTATTCGCATTTCACTTTCATCTTAGAACTCATTATTCCGCTCCATGAATTTTTCCAATGATACCAACTGATAGTGTTGACACCAGTAGAAGTTCTCGACCACGGACCATTGAGTTGGGCATTCGAACAACTATGATGCCACCAAGCTCCACCATGGATCACAGCACAATTACCTACTGACCACCTGCAATTATAATTAAATCGGTTGTCAACAACTCTGTGTTGCAACTTATTTAAACTCAGTCAAAACTTGTGTTTAACTAAAACTTTAACGCAACCCCCTGTTTCAGATTGATTTAGGGTAGGCGGTTAACTTTGTCAACAATATCAACTATTTGAGGAAATGCATTTCATATTTTTTTAAACAACTCGATTTAATTCGTTAGTAAAACAGAAACATAATCAGACACGTTGTATCATTATTACTCACTTATCATTTTCTCTGTTGCGAGTTGAAAATCTCTCCCCGTTATTATATGTCATGGAATCTGATATATTTCCCGAATATCCGGATAAAGTAATTGTGTAAGAACTTCCTTCATCGCCAATGCCGAAATTACTGAACACAACAATGTTATAATGTCTAATTTAATGCAAAGTGATTTAAATAACAACGGATAATTTGTTGTTTTAAATCAATCCGCTTACATTGGTTTGTTGCTCGTGGAAACGATTGTTAAACATAAAACCCTTTATGACGTAATAAACGACATGTGTCATACATTGTGTTGTGTGGGATAATTATTTGTCAACTAAGCAATAAACACTGAGAGGGATTGGAAGTTTTGAGAAGGAAACCCAGATATTTTTCAACTTTAAATTCACAAACGACTTGAGGTCAATTTTTAAGCAACCTGAAACCTGTTCCATTTAAATAAGATGTCAATCAAGCATACGATGCTGACATTGCAAGATGTATTTGGAGTAGCTTGCAGGACAAGCAAAAGTTAGATGAGTTTTTGCCGAGACTATTCTGTAACAGGCATTAAACTGGTTATTTTCGCTTTAGCAAAAGTTAGATGAGTTTGGCCGTGGTTAATTTCGCTTGAACTGTCTTCCAGATGCCTATACGCTTCAGAAGATTTGGAATCAAGGGAAAGAAAATTTTCTGCAGCCACATTCTCTAAGCGCAAAAAGGTGGCGTTCGACCGAATCCGAGCCCCACTGAGCTCGGTCCCGGCAAACCACTCTGAACCAAGTGAATGCATTGAAACACAGCAAGAATATTCTGTGTTGCTTCAACTTTTTTTGGGATCTGATGTAATAAGGCGGGTATTCCCCTAATGTCTTTTAAGATTTTGTTAGTTATGACGACCTGGCAGCATCGGGTAAATCATCGTTAGAACAATGGCATTTGAATGACAACGTTAAATACGTTATAGTCTTACCTATACTCGGCAAAACCTTGACCTCCGGAAAAATCCTGAAGGTCAACACGAAGGCGACATCTAGTGGACGCACTGGTGATTTGATGCAGTTTCTCCAAACCTGATAAAATTTGTTCTTTGAAATAATATTGCTGAAAACACTGGAATTTAGATTGGATTAACTGATACTGTAATTAAAACATTTTGCTTGGTAGGCCTGTATATTTAACTGGGTGTGCGCAAGTTATAACACTCAACCCAACCATTATTCAAAATTTAACAGCAGTTGTACTTTTTTTTGTTCAAACTCGGAAGTTTTTGTTCAAACTCGTAAGGCGTTTACTTAAGGATTGCTTTATTGGAATACAAACCCATCCAAAATTCTGTTGATAGATTCCCAAACCCATTCTTGTAATCCACCCAATCTCTATCGAAACTCACAGATCCATCATAACGACGCTGGAACACCTGGCATTTATCATAATCAAGGTAAGATGTTCAGACAACGCAGAAGTAATGCCATGCTTACGCATAGCAAGGCGGGATCGCCCCACAGCGCAGGCCCTTTATATTTGGCGATCACAGCTCTAATATTCTGATCATAAGGTTCACAGGCTTCGCAGCCAAGGCATTGCAGCCAAGCTGGATCAGCCACTTTTCCCGACAAGTCGGAGCGAGATCTGAAAAATCAAGCTCCCGGTGAGGTTTGAACTCACGACCTGGGCTAACCAGGCCCAACGCTCTACCAACTGAGCTACAGGAGCTCAGTGGCTTCACGGGGTATATTGTGGCCAAGGAAAAGTGGCTGATCCAGCTTGGCTGCAATGCCTTGGCTGCGAAGCCTGTGAACCTTATGTTCAGACAATAACTTTTTTCGCAACCATTAAATTTATGATACAGTTCTAGCCTCAAGAGACAAACTCACCAGCCAACCTCCGCCATCCATTTCGCAATATCCCTGGAAAATCAGAGGCGACGTTAAGTTGTAGACTCCGCTTACGTTAAGGCCGTTTTGTAACGCGTCCTTGCAGGTTGGAAACGAGCCTATGTTTCGAACACCATGAACATTGTTAATAAATTGCATTCCTTTCATCCAAAAAGAACCAAACACAATGCTGCAAAATCTTACCTATTTCGCAATGTGATCCGCCGTACCCGTGGGCACATGAGCAATTGTAGGAGGTTTTTGTACCCATGCAAGTTCCATTGTTCTGGCAAATACCAGGATTTTGTGCACAGAAATCTGGATCTAAAAAGGAATCAAGTTTCATGATCTGAATTTGCATTCTTACTCCAAGGGAAGAGTTGACTTCACGGCCCTACAGAACACTAGGGTGATAGGTTGTGTAAAAAGTGGTTTACTTAGTGTGTAATTCGATTATAACCACAGTTAAGCACCCAAGGTAATTTCGTTTAACTGATCGTCATACAGCATGTGGCATCCTCAAAGAAGGCCATCATTTTTCTCTTTTCTACTGACCGGTTACAAATGCATCACGGACCCAAACCGGTTCGCGACCCGGAGGTTGAAATCCCTGTATTTGAATGTTGCAAAAACGAAGTCAAACTTACAACAATCAATGCCATCTCCGGTGTAGTTTGCGTTGCAAGAACATTGAAAACTGCCGACGGTGTTGATGCAAGTTGCATGTTGATGACAGTTGTGCATGATATTCGCGCATTCGTTTATGTCTGAATATGATAATTACGATCAATTTCAGTGGACTGTCACATACTGAGTGGCATTTAGCTCCGAAGTAAACGCGAGTCATGAACTTCATTAAGAATAGCATCTTCAACACGGCTATAAGTGAAAGTTCGAAAGGCCGAAATCTCAGAACTATCAAATATTCTGCTGCTCAAACATGAAAAACATTACATGAAATATGTGCTTGGAGCGTTTACTTTATGCAGGATTTGTTTTTAATTTTCAAGTGTTTTGCGATTTACCTGGCAAATTTCTCTTAGTACCAAATATCCCAGCTTCCAGGGCAATTTCTTACCTCTTTCACAGTTTGACCCGATCAACCCGGGGTTGCAAGAACAATGTTGGTCGTTAACTCCAGACAAACATTCACCGTTGTTAGAACAAGTTCTCAAACAATCTTCATCTGAAATATTGATGGGAAAGCAAACGTTAGTGTAAACGTCTTTGTTTGTTTTGTTTTTCACACGCTTTATTTCTTCTTGTATTTTCACTTTGACTCACACGTTTTTTCTTTGTTGATTTTCACACTCACCTTTTATAATATATTTGTAATTATTTCGATTTTACTCGTTTTTATACGCCCGAGCAGTCACGCTTGCGTGGCAAACGTGGGCAGTGATGATTGGTGTAAGTGCTGGCGGCTGAAATAATGCGGGAAAAGCCAGGCAGTTCTCTGGTGCTGGCGCGTAGAAAACACCGTTTTGGTGGGAGATCGTATGATGTATTTTTTGATGAACGCTAGTGGTAGTGGAATGTCATTTTTATGCAAGTTTTAGAACAAACGTTGTTATATTCGCACTTTTATCAGTTTTATTCCTTTATACCTGTTAGCGTATTTCTGTTGTATTACAAAAGTAGCCACCTTGGTCGTGTTCCTCCAGGTTTCTGCGATAGGCCTTCAGTGTAACCAAGTTAGGAGGACACACTAATTTCGGTTACATTTGGCTAGCACGCCAGGACTCTGCTCTCGCTTGTAAGGGGTTTCAGAGAACTTCGTTTTATAATGTCTTTTAATTTATTTTGATCGCCACCGCGCTTTGTACCGGGACAAGATGTTGGTCCCTGATGCTTTGAAAGCTCTTGGCGACAAGGCGTTTCCCACGGAGGAGACCATTAAAAATGAAGTTTTATATTCATTACTCTTTGTTAGCATAGGACACTTGCAAATATTTTGCCCAATGCAAGGTAAGCGCGGCTTTCATACCAGTTTTACGCCTCGCAGGAATTTCAATAAAAGACCTGGTACCCCTGTGACCCAAGAGGCAAAAGCAAGTGTATGTTTGAAGGACACCGAACCCAAAACTTCGAATCCTACCAATAATCAGAACACGAGCGAGAGTCCCACCAAACCCCAATTAGTCCGGTTTGTCAACGTTTCCATCGCTTCGGAGCCGGTATGTGCTTTAGTTGATACTGGTGCAAGTGTCTCTTTGATTAGTCAACAGAGTTTAGAGACGTTGACCAATAACCGCCTCAAAATCTCCCCGCTGGGCCAAAACGAACGTTTTTTTGGAATTAACGGTAGTTTGGTTTCAGTTATTGGAAAAATCACGTTAAACTGGGAGGGCAAGATGTCCCCACTTGTTTATATGTCGCTTCGGACGTCAATCACCACTTAATTTTGGGATTGGAATTTCTGTAGTAGAACCGCTGCAGTGTGTGTTACGACAAAAATTTGTTGACAGCGGGCCGTGCTAAGGTGCCATTACTCTTGTCGTAACATGGAATACGATGCGGCCCTGATAAGGTACGATCAGTTGAAGATCGGTCAGTACCAAAATCTGAAAAACAGGTGCGTCAATTTGTGGGTCTTACTTCGTATTACAGAAAGTTTGTTAAAGATTACGCTCGTATCGCCTCCCCCTTACACAAATTAACAGAAAAGAGACGTCGTTTTGTCTGGACGGACAGTTGCCAGCAGGCGTTCGCCAGCCTGAAAAGAATTCTGACAACAGCTCCAGTCCTACAGTATCCCGACTTTCGGTTACATTATTTCGTTGATCATTTATTTTCACTATCAATCGCTGTTTATCTGTTAGAAGGCTTTTTGTTAACTTACGAGTGAACGAAAAGTATTGACTTGATGAACCACACGATTTGCTGGTTACGCCACCCTTGGTCGAACTAATAAATGAGCGTCTTCCGTTTCTAGAATAAAACGTCACGTATCCTCCACTTCCTGAAAATATTCATGATTGATTCAAACAAACCACAAAGTGTTAACTACACCAACTTACGCGACAAGATACCAGCGTGAATGGCAGATGCACAAACCGAGGAATTCTTGTTGTACGAATTTGTTCCACAGACGTAGTTGGACGAACAACCAGGTGGACAAAATACATCAGTTACAGAAAACTCACTGTTTCCTGTCGTGCTGCATTTCACTATATTGATATTAATAATATAATAATAATTATTTATTCCAACCAAAACGCTACCCGGAGCATAGCTTACTTTCAAATGTGTACGACCATTTTGCAAACGAACAAGATTTGCTTCTCACTCCGTTCCTGTCCAATCCTTTATATTCATGTATTGAATCACTTTTGTATACTTCAAAGTAGCCTCCATCATCTTTACAAAAACATTTGCTTTGAGTTCATATCAAAGAAAATCCGGTAAACGTGCCAGGGTACTGTCACTGTAACTTACTGTCCATCATTCCTGCATGCATTGCAGCCAGACAAAGGGGACCAGAGGCGTAATCATCACTTCCACACAAATCCGAATATTGTCTCCAGCAGTTGGGTGGGCAGATTACTTTTGAAATTGAGTGATTTAAATCTGATAACTTTGTGTCACACGTTGCTGTGGAAACGAAATGTTTAGTAGACTTATAAGCAGTACATAAAAATTTTATATTGTAAATTTGAAACGCAGCTTACCTGTCAACGAATTGCATTGATTCTTGCATTGCAGATAACAAAGCAGGAAAGCTTGCAAATAATACTTTAACATCATTGCTACATAAAATGAAAGAACCATTTTTTGATTTTTTCTTGGCCATGCATTCAAGCTTAAACAAACCTGGAAATCTGATTGCTGCCAGGCATATTGCAATTTAAAATTTTTCCTCTGGCATAAAAATATACGTGCTGTATTTTTGCGACGTTTCGTCTGCCATTCAGCGAGACTTCATCTGATATTAATACCGTAATTTCAGTAAACTACCTTTGTTGTGGTGTCATTGTTCAACAATGTACCGGTATCCCTATCAATCACCATTGTTATGGCACGCTTAAAATAGACCGGCAGTATCCGGTAAGGATGAAACGCCCACTAGCGGAACAGTGTTTCTGATTACCCTCAGTTAAATAAAGCACATCATATATTCGCCTACAGCATACACGCATCATCACTTTCTGCAAATAAAATACATTAAAACACTCGAACCTACATGTACCTTAAATAAGTAAACAAATAAAAATTAAACTGAAATGGTGAGCAGAATGTCCCCTACCACTGCATCTACACAACTGCAAACTTCACTGCAGTGCAAGGCCCTCTTACACGGGAGACAGAAAGACAAGGGAGTGCGAATCAAAATGATGACGACCCGCAGCACGAACGCGCACGACGTCATTGAACAACATTAAAACAATGATAATAGATGTACTCCATCCATAAAACACAACACCAAACAAAACTGCTAGCAACTTCTAACGAATTCGGGGGAGATTCATTTTTTAAATGTTTATTGAAACTTGGGTGTGGTTCAGCCATTTGGCTTCGCACACATCCAGTCCTTTGGCCATAGGCTGTTCCACAAATACCACCGCAAAACAACTTGAAATGCTTAGGCGCGTTCCTGCTGGTTGGTGCGCGTTTGCAATATGGTGGTACAGAGCCGTCTTGTCGTTGCTTCCCAACTTGCCTTTGGCTGAATTCTAATCTGTGTTGTGTCCTAATGCACTGCAAGTCAACATATAAAAAACATAAAAAAAATCACAATTGTCCGCAGAGTTTTCTGTTTTGCCACCTGTCGTTACTTTGTCAACACCTCCTTTCATTCGTGGATGTCTCTGCTGCAAAATGCATGAAATTTCACACCTTGTTATTATCTCCGTGACTGCATGTTCCAGAATGTATCTTGTTAATGAAACTATGTGAATGTTAATTTGAAAATAACTACCTTGGTTGTCTGCTAAACAACTAGGTTTCTGAGCTTCATTGCGTTTCGTTTTATAGGTGATTACCCAAACTCATCGATGTGCGCTGATCACGTGATTGTCTACCATCTCCTCTTCCGGTTAGGACACGGTCAGATTCGTTTATTGTGTGGTTTCCTAGATGTGGGTATAGCGGGCATTTTTGATTCAAAGTCACGTCCAGGGTTAAATCAAGCTGTAAAACAAATATTAAAAGCTTTTATATCGATTTGGTTCGTAAAAATTTGGATACAATGTAGTTGTTTGGCCACGTGGTGTGCTCTATAATGGTTCATCTTTTGTGATTTGTACCAAGTTCTTCTAACAAACGGATCGACTTTTACTCCAAATAACCACACAGTAAACAAACCTGTTGTTTGACTAGTTATGCTGTCTGGTCATGCTCGAATAAACTGATGAGAACTCAAAGGCATATAAAGTCTACAATTCACCTCATAATGCTTTTGAGCCGATACTCGGACATCTTACAAAGGTCCCAAAGAGGAGATAAAAGCAATAAAAGACCTCAAACTTATCCTGACCAACTGCTTTTATTGTCTGTGTTGTTCGTAATGGAGATGGTTAAAGATGGTCAAGTGTAAATAACGAATGAAATCATTCTTGTTTTATTGCCAACTGCGACAAAGACGTTGTTTGTTACATTGGGAAGGTTAATGATTGCCATGAAAGATAATATGTCAGGCTTAAACCACAGCTTGTTCACAAATCTAGCTCTATAAATGTAACAAGAATATACCTCGAATATTTATTGAGCAAACATAACAAGATATCCAATATTTATCTTGGCTTCATGTTTACTCGTTCAAACAAAGACGACTTGTCATCTGTCACTGGCAAACTCTCTAAACTCAGGATAGATGTTTGGTGCTAGTCATGACAGACTAAAAAAGTTTATGTTGTAGCTGGTAGTTATCACAAGACGACACAAGAGCGAAACGTGTCATGTGGCACTGCAGACAATATGGGCCAGTCAGCTCATTACTGATTTACTATAGCTACTATTTTTATTGATATTTCCCCTTCTCGGAGGAGGTGATTTCGGAACATATTTACAGACTGCAAACCGCCATGGTTTTTAGATCCTTCTCAATTCAGTCAAGCGTGGTGAGCAGTACCGCAACCTTTAACCAGTCGTGATATCGTTTGTTGAAAGAAGAAGCTGAATAGTTTTGAGATATTGATTTACTGGATCGTGTTCAGGAAAGCAAATAATTACATTTCAAACGTACACGTTTTTCACGAAAAGATTCGTTTCGTAATTGCAGTGCTTTGTGAATTGCATACTGTAGTGCATAGATTTTCGACCTATATGGTTTCAGCAGTGAAGCTAGTGACTACAATGCTGGACTAGCTTTTGAACTAGGAAACACAGAGGATTCTATTTTGTGGTACATTTTGGTCAACGTCGGTCCGTTGGGTTCCCAACTGATCACCAAATAATTTGAGACGAAACACAAAATTTACGGAATCGTTGAAAACAAACCATGCGTAACGCCCGAATTCAGCTTGTGGTTCAACAAACACGAGAAAAGGGTTTTGAGCTTCGCAAACAAATTTCCGTCTACTGTTAGTATAGGCTTGACCGAGGAACTACGGTGTAACCTTTGTCGATAAATAATTGGATTAACATAGGAAAGTACTGCAGGAGGCAACGATTTGTTTTTGACGACCGTCAGCTAAAAGTTATGTACTAACCTGGTTTCCTATTAAAAGGCAGTGAAGTTACATACCTACAAATGTATAAAAACTAACCAACCATAAGTTAGGGCACAACAGGATAATAAAACTATTCTAAGATATTGCTGTAAACATTCTTGAAATACGGTGTTAGTCGCACATTGACAAATGTGACGTTCATCAATACAGTTCCAAACTAATCACGTGTGCATCAAATGCAGACTTCTGATGATTGTTTAATAACATAAATCCAGGTCTTGGTACACTGTGGTTTCGGCAAATTGAAATCAGAATGTTTTTGGGCAGCAAAGAGAAAAAAAATGTGAATAAAAGAAAAAGTGATAAACAATGTTGGTGCTAGTCATGACCGACCAGAACAGTTTATGTTGTAGCTGAATGTTCTGAGTATTTTGTTATTTGTATAGATTTCTGGCAGGAATTGGTATTAACTTCAAAGTATGCGTAATATCTGAACATGGGTGAAGTGGAATGGGTTTACGGTTTCATTGCCTGCTTTTTTAGTTTTCTTTCATATTTAACAAAAGGCATTTTAGGTAAAAATACATATTGCCATTGTAATAATAATGATAGAATCATAGCTTTACAACGTTTCGCTACTACAGATGGATCTGCACTTTGTGTTTGTTGAATTTATAATGAGTAAAGAGTTTTTTAAATGAAAATATTTACTGGCGCGCCCATTTATTTTAATTATTTTCCCATAAAAATTTGAGATTTTATACCACTATGTGATGTAATATATTGATTAGCTGTGTACGTAGATGTTTCGAATAACTTTATATGGTTGGCGTCATTCTTTTCCACACCAACGATTCTAAGAACTTTAGTGTTATAACGTTGTGCTTCAAATATTCCAGATTTAATATTTTCTGCATTACAATTTTGTTTTCCCAGAAACACAAGACAAGAAGTTTTTCAGGCAAAGAGAGCTTGAATGGGAAATTGAACACCAGCAGTTGCAGAGTGAGCTGCGGATTCAGAAAGGAATAACTCGAAATATTAAACGTGATCATGAAAATGAAAAGCAAGAATACGAAAAACAAGCGAAAAATGTAACAAAGGATTCAGTTTCACAAATTGCCATTATAGCAGTCCTACAGCATCAGGTCAAAACTCTGATGAGGACTAAAAATGAAACAGGTAAGCTTCAGTTTTAAACTATATACCTGATTTCACCACAAAACGTTTCAAGATGTTCCAAGTAACTGGTGCTCAATAAAGCGTGACAAAGCGTTACAGATTGTGGTCTTGGATGAGGCATCCTCAGAATTTCATCATGTTGGAAAGAAATTTCTGCTTTCTTTTCAGGACAAGGTTGTCAAGGTAACTGCCAAGTCAACATAAAATTATACGTGTTGAAACAAATAGCATCTATTTCCAGATTGAACGAGTACAGAATAGTAGATTATTTCACCAATTTTCGGTGCAAAAGCAACTTGCAAAAGAACAGTTGCATCGTCATAAACTGGGCCATATTCCTGTAACTAAAGAATTATTTCACGGAACATCGAAAAAGTCTTTTGATGGAATTTGTAAGAATGGATTTGATAGGAGTTACAGCGGTCGCAACGGTAATGCAGGATATAACAAACACTGCTCGTGTTGTAATAAATTTAAACCAATTCATTCCAGGCACTGTCTATGGAAAAGGGGTTTATTTCTCCACGACAGCTCGTTACTCACATAGATTCGCTGATGAGGACGAAAATAGCATTCGCAGAATGTTTTTCTCCGAAGTAATTACCGGATATTACTGCCTGGGACACGAAGAAATGCGATATCTTACCACTGACAGTAGGGGTGTTCCTCATCACAGTGCAGTGGACAACCCACAAACACCACATATATACGTCATATTTAAAGACGTGAGCGCTTACCCCTCCTACATCATTTCATATTATCAATAAGCAGAATAAAATGAAGTTAGTAGGTTTTGGTGCTAGTTTTAACCTGGATATCTTTGCAAATCAAGTCTTTTTATTTATTGTTGTCGTTTATCCGACGTTTTTTACATCATTTTATTCTTGTGTTTACTTTGAGGGAACTGATGATGCACAGGTTGATAAATATAAATTTCTAATTACAGCCAGTCTCATCTTTTTGTTAAAAGCCTCGATTAAACCTTTGTAGTCACAACTTCATCACTGGGATGACATTGGACCAGTGGCGAATATCGTTTATCTGTCGATTGCATTTTGATTTACTTTCGTGTTTGATCTCCAAACTCATCGGATGAATCAGGACAGTTTTTTTCTCGATTTTTACGCTTCGTTGATCAACGATACGCAAAAAAGGCGAACGAGACTGACGTTGTATCTGGCGGTGGAAGCAAAACAAACATACACACCTTGCCGTCTTACGGTGGATACAAATCCACCGACTGTCTATAAAAGACTCAAAAAAAGGAATGAGTTTTGTCATCGCACTTTAAATAAAAGGAAGTTCACTGGAAGGTTATTGGAATCGACGTAGTTACTTCTACTTAAATATTTGTACAACCACATGCGTGAAACGTAGTCCCATGCAGCTGTCACTTCGAATTTGAGGTTACAAAGGTACGACTGCCAACCAATATTATACCCTTTGTCTGGTCACTGTATATTTAACGTCCCAGAAGTTTGCTCGACTTTTCATGAGTTATGGCCCAGACAACCGCTCGGCAAAACACCATTCTAAAAATTGTTGACAATCATTACCACTAAGTGCCTTTATCAAGGTGAAACATAGTTTATTCGGTCGAGAATCAAATGCAGAGGCTTTCGTAGGTTACATGTTTTAGAAATGATCTAAAAAGAAACGTAATAGTCGGGACCAACTATTCTGTCAGTAACATTTTTTTTGTCAGAAAAGTGCTACGTAAAACTTTATGATTATTTCTTAACTGAACACGCTGAGTGAAGTAAGCTACGTAAACTATGTTTTCACTTTTGTCGCAAGTTTCTTTACAAACTTTACTCAAGGGAGGCCAGGTATTAATAACGCTGTGTATTTATAGCTACAGAAATATTATAGATCCACATAAGAAAGTTCACTTTGTGTATTCAAAAGTAAAAAATATTTTGTTGAGTATAAAGTAAGATGACTGACTATAATCCACAAGTTGTATTGATTTAATTTGGTTGGTGATAATTTACCAGAAAAGAATTGATTGAATATTATTGTTGGCAATGGCCCAAATTGTCTTGTGCTAAAGTGCATGTGACACGGTCATGGCAATATTGCATAAAACTAAAGGTACCCCTACAACAAATATATTTCAAAGGGTATAGCAGCACTTCCACAATACTTAGTACTCCAATAAGACGGGGATGGTGCGTTTCTTTGCTCAGTAACATTACATGACGTGAGTTAGCTCGATATACCTTCTCTTGTCAATAGAGTGTGCTCTGTCGCGTCCATCAAACGCGTTAAACTCGCTTTTAAATTTATTCCACTTTAATATAAAATATATAAAATATGCTGATGAAAAAACAATAACTACACCGAATCGGTGAACCAAGCCAACCTGGTAGGCTGTCGATCAATAACCGTATCTGTAGTTGCTGAGTAAAACGTTTTTTAGTCAATCTTTCAGACAGCTCTTTCAAAGATGTTTTTATTTTTATCAGAAACATATAATTTGCCCTGAAAAGGGCATCATCAGTTTCTGCAAAGTGTACAAACAACGTAAAATAACCTAGTACAAGCGAAGGCCTGCCATATATACAGGATAATACCTCAGTAGAAATTTAAAAACATCAAAAAATAAAGAATACACATCAAAACCTAGATATGTAAGAAATGAACTGGTAACTGACTGCCTGTATAATTCCAACAAAAACTGTATCGCACAAAGCCTGACAAAACTCTCGAACAAGTCCAATAACTCAATACATACGCGACGCCAAAAATGCAACAAACTGTAAAGAGGAAAAAACACCACAAAGAAGGGAACACGAGGTTCGAACTTTTGAGCCTTTAGGCGCACAATGATTGTTGGCTGTGTCTCACAACCGTGACGACATAAAGCGCTACAGCAAAACAACAAGAGCAATTATGAACAAACAAGTCACATTGCAAATATACTATTTGCATACAGGTGTGATCATACTCTGCACGTTGATCTGTGCCCGTGTCCTATGCAACCACATATCCTCATATACATCCAAATTCTCTGCAGGCGGTTTGTGCACGAATGTGACACTGTAACAGCGTGATAATGAGGGTTTCTGGTGGAAAAGATGAGTATGCTTTGTTTTGAAGTGGTTGCCTAATGCTGTGGCATCATTATCCGGTAGGCATTGAAACTTATTCCACGTGGATCTGTGCATATTCCATCGTGTAGAGAAGAGGTTTTTTGTCTGACCTACGTACTGAGCCCCACATTCTTACATGACGCCACGTAAATACCGAAGTCGCAACAGGTTAGTCGCTAATGCAAATTGATTGTTCCTGTGGGGGTGCACAGAACGTTGTTTCTACCATTGACTCGTGTTGGCCGTAGTGGCCACACAAAGCGCAATGACCACACGAAGCAGATTGGCCACAAACTATTAAATGTTCTGTTTGACGTGCTATGTGTTTGTACACAGTTGCTGTGATATAGTTTGTCCTCTTCTGTAAACAATAGTTACATTGCTCTGTAGATGCATTTCCTTGGGCGACAGTATCAGAATGTTAGGGAAATCCGTGGCCCAAATAAGTTTGCGCGGCTTCGTTGCCTTGTCCACCGTTTTTTCACAGAAAAATCTGGATTTCCATTTGCTGGCTGTGGCTACGACATCTCGCGTCATCTTGGCGGGGAAGCCTGATTTATTTGCTTTGTCCTGTCGCGACTTTAATGCATCTATACAGTCCTCGTCATGGTCATTTAACCGGCGCATACGTCCGATCAAGGGCGGTAGGTTTTAGGTAGATCATGTTTTAAAACCTGCCAGTAACGCCGGATCAGACACATGACACACATCAAGGAATTCCAAACAGGAAGGTTGTTCGGCCGTAGTGGCCTGTCGGATAGTTAGCTGTAACCCAGCTAGTGCAAAACACTGAGCCAATTTATGTCGTATGGCAGTGGTAGTTGCAGCACCAAACGATACCCAAACAATATCAACAATAAATCGCTTAAAAATTTGAGCCTTTTGCTATTTTAGTAGCTACTTCGAAGACTATATAATGTACAGCAGTGTTGGCTATAGATACGGAGTTATTTTCACCAGTTACGTTGCCTTCTTTCTGTCTGTAAAATTGGTCTGCATAACGCAGTTGTTTTTAAAATGTTAGTTTATCGTTTGTGCTTTAATTGTGTATCTTTAACGTTCGTAATTGTGCGCATTTGCAATATTTGCAATCTGTAAGGAAAAGTAGTGAATATAACATATTTACAGACTGCAAACCGCCATTGTTTTTAGATCCTTCTCAATTCAGTCAAGCGTGGTGAGTAGTACTGTAACCTTCAACCAGTCGTGAAGTCATTTGTTCAAAGTAGAAGCTGAATAGTTTTGAGATATTGATTTACTGGATCGTGTTCAGGAAAACAAACAATTGCATTTTAAACGTACACTTATGTTTTAAGCAAAGATTCGCTTTGTAATTGCAGTGCTTTGTGAATTGCATACAGTGGTGCATACTCTTTCGACCTATAAGGTTTCAGCAGTGAAGCTAATGACTACAATGCTGGACTAGCTTTTGAACTAGGACACACAAAGGATTCTATTTTGTGGTACATTTCGGTCAACGTCGGTCCGTTGGGTTCCCAACTGATCACCAAATAATTTGAGACGAAACACAAAATTTACTGAATCGTTGAAAACAAACCATGCGTAACACCCAAATTCAGCTTGTGGTTCAACAAATACGAGAAAAGGGTTTTGAGCTTAGCAAACAAATTTCCGTCTACTGTTAGGTCAGGCTTGACTGAGGCACTACGGTGTAACCTTTGTCGATAAATAATTGGAGTAACATAGGAAAGTATTGCAAAAGGCAGCGATTTGCTTTTGACGACTGTCAAACTAAAAGTTATGTACTAACCTGGTTTCCTATTGAAAGGCAGTCAAGTTACATACCTACAAATGTATAAAAACTAATCAACCATAAGTTAGGGCACAACAGGATAGTAAAACTATTCTAAGATCTTGCTGTAAACATTCTTGAAAAACGGTGATGGTCGCACATTGAAAAATGTGACGTTCATCAATATAGTTCCAAACTAATCAAGTGTACATCAAATGCGGACTTTTGATTATTGTTCAATAACATCAACCCAGGTCTTGGTGCACTGTGGTTTCGGCAAATTAAAAATGAGAATGTTTTTGGGCAGCAGAGAGAAAAAAATATGAAAAAAAGAAAAAGTGAAAAACAATGTTGTGTAGTCATGATAAACCAGAAAAGTTTATGTTGTAGCTGAATATTTTGAGTATTTTGATATTTTGCAGATTTCTGGCAGGAACTTCAAATTATGCGTAATATGGATCTGAACATGGGTGAAGTTGAATGGGTTTACGGATTCATTGCCTTCTTTCTGAGTTTCCTTTCATATTTAACAAAAGGCAATTTAGGTAAAAATACATATTGCCGTTGTAATGATAATGGTAGAATCTTAGCTTTAAAACGTTTCGCTACTGCAGATGAATCTGTACTTTGTGTTCGTTAAATTTATAATGCGGAATGTATTTTTTAAATCAAAATATTTACTGGCGCGGGCATTTGTTTATTTTTCGCATACAACTTTGAGATTTTATACCACTATGTGATGTAATATATTGATTAGCTCTGTACGTAGATGTTTTGTATATTTTTACCTGGGTAGCGTCATTCTCTTCCACACCAACGATACTGCGAACTTTATTGTTATAACTAAATTTATTCGCTACTGTAGGAATGTGTATTGTTTGTTTGTTTGAACTGCGTGTTCAACTGCTCTTCGATACTAACCAAACTTGTGTTAGTTCGTTTTATTCACCAAGACGAAAGATATATGTTCAGAAATACAACTCAGCCCCAGAGTAGAATATACAGACGTTGATTCTACGCTAAAGGCGTACCCAAAATGTAGAATGGAATGGTGAAACTACACTAGGCAAAAGCCCAGCGCAGAGTAGCGATTCCACAATGTGGAATGAATTCGGGCCACAGAAACCAGAGATTTAAAGACAATCAGTTATGCGGCTTGCGTGCGAACCGCGATACATAATTACGTGTTACGATCAATTCTCCCTGGGCAGTTCCGAGAACTGTGGTATTTATCTGGGCGGTACAAAACTGCAAGTCACTCTGCATTACCTAATGGAAAATTACGTAAATGTGAACACTACGTCACGCATAAACGTTACACTACATGAGGTTGTGATGCAGAGATCCCAGATTTAATGTTTTCTGCATTAAAATTTTTCCCAGAAACAAAAGACAAGAAGTTTTTCAGGCAAAGAGAGCTTGAATGGGAAATTGAACGCCAGCAGTTGCAGAGTGAGCTGCGGATACAAAAAGGAATAACTCGATACATTAAACGTGATATTGAAAAAGAAAAAAAAAAATACGAAGAAGAAGTAGAAAACTTGATGAAAGATTTGTCTTTGGATTCGCAAGCGGTCATTAAGGAAGTCCTACAGGAAGAGTATAAATGTGAACTCAGCTTCATGAGACTTAAGCATGAGGAACAAGTACAGTTACTTACATTGCAGCATAAGATTGAACTGGAATTGAAGAATGTGGCTTTGAGTGAAAAAGAATTAGGCAAGTTTAAAACTTTTCTATTTGTACCAAGGGCGGCACAAAACGTTTTGATATTTTTGTAAGATGTTCCAAGTAACTGGTGCTCAATGAAGTGTGACAAAGCATTACCAGATTGTGATGTTGGATGAGGCATCCTCACAATTTCATTATGTTGGTAATAAATTTCTGTTTTCTTCTCAACACAAAATTGTCAAGGTACCAATCAAGTCAATTTGAAATTATACCAGTTTAAACAAATATCAGCTATAAATATTTTGCTTTCCAGATCGAACGAGTACAGAATAGTAGATTATTCCATCAGTTTACGGTGCAGAAGCAATTTGTGAAAGAACAATTGCATCGTCATCACATGAATCATATTGCGGTGACAAAAGAACTATTTCACGGAACTACAAAGGAAGCTCTTATGGATATTTGCAAGAATGGATTTGACAGAAGTTACAGCGGTTACAACGGTAATATAGCGAACACTGCTGATATTGCGTTAAGTTTAAACCAATTCTTTCCAGGTACTGTCTATGGAAAAGGAGTTTATTTCGCCACGGCAGCCAGCTACTCACACAGATACGCTGAGAAGGACGAAGATGGCATTCGCAGAATGTTTTTCTCCGAAGTAATCACTGGTTATTACTGCTTGGGCCATAAAGACATGAAATATCTTAAAACTGGAAGAGGGGATGCACCTTATCACAGTGCGGTAGACACCATACAAGCACCACATATATACGTCATATTTAAAGACGTGAGCGCTTAACCCTCCTATATCATTTCATACCAACAATAAACAAAACACTCCAATAAAGATTGTAGGCTTGGTTGTTTGTGTTACCAAGGTTATTTTGACACGTCGTTGGTTTTTCAAATACGTAGCGCAGTAGTCACGAACTTGTAACGCAACTGTGTGTAAACGTGGTTAATAAACAAACAAAGAAATAATAATTTCATGTATATTCCACATCGCCATGTTTACAATCTACAGATCAGAACACGAGATCCCCGAAACGCTTTATAAACGTGACACGGTTAATTGCGATGTGGGTCAGACTACATACTGTCAGAATCCAGCGCAAATATTATAGCTGGTGTTTTAATGCTTGTTTTCTCTATGGTTGTTTCTCCTCACAAGGCATCGACGTTCCTGTTCAGGAAATAAAATACATAAATGTACACGATTGGTATTTTATTGTTTTTTGTTTTAAATAAATTGTTCCGTATTTTCGACGTTTGTAAAGGGAAAAATATTTCTTGAAATAGAAGGACAGGAAAACTGTAGGGCAAAAAAAACATCACCGATACCAAATGGTTATACAAAAGCGAAACAGGTGGAAATGCCACACGATGATAAAGGATTGGTTGGAGTGATTCAAATTTCTTCACATATACTTTAGTGCGGAGAAAATTGTCTTCTCTTTAGGATTTTTTCCAGCTTACAATTAAAAATGCTATTAACAATAAAAAATTAAAAAATGCGATGATCATGGCTCTCCAGGTTGGTCTATAATAATCATGAATTTGATGAAGATGGCCAATGACATACGTAAGGCGTAGTGATATATCGGTAACTTTGATATAATGGTAACAGAAATTGAATTCTGTTGTGCCGTATTGCTTATACTGTATTTAGACGAATGTTCAGGGGCAATTATGATTGAATTTGGCATAACCCGTTGAAGCAATTAATTCATTGGAGTTATTTTTAATGACGACAGCAATTCGTTTATATGCATAGGAAACTTAGTTCGAGTTTCGTTTCAACGTTAGCTGGCGCCAGAGATGTATTTAACTCTGCAGTACATTTTCTTGAACAATTCGTGTTGAAAAACGTTTGTGGTGCGTTTGTGCCATTGTGTGACGGATAAAAAGTTTAAGTTCGTACCAGTGATGACATTTGACCTGTGACGTGTATCGTTCATCTGTCCGATGCATTTTGATTTTTTTCAAGCTTTAGCGTCATCGGATAGACTAGCAACGAGACATTTTTTCTCATTTTGACGCTTCAATGATCAAGAATATGCGAAAAAGGCGAACGGTCGGGGTTCTGTTGGACTGAGGTAGCCATGCATTTTGATCTTTATATTGTGCGCAAACGAATGTTAATGCTGATATTAAAGTCTGTGACGTGTTGTAATATATATTGTGTGTGATGTTTGTAAATTGTGATTAAATAAGTTGTCGCAGTAAGTTTTCAAGTCTGATTCTTTAACTTCTATCAGTAGAAATCAATAATTAACTGCTAAATGTTTCTCGCTGCCCACATTTCTAGTTTATTCAATGTCATAGTTTTTCTGGTCAGTCAAACATAAAATGTGGTGATAATATTGCTGTGACGTCACAACCTGATGTTGAATTGTTTCAAGAAATATTTTTGCAGGTAATTGTTTTAAAAGCAAAAGTATCGTGTACTTAAAATTGCACCGCGGCAATTTCAGTTTGATGTGAATTTCGATACTCCGTCATTAGGTATCGAATTACATTGAATTCATTCAATAGTATTTAAGCGACATCAATTAATAAACGATATCTTAATTCGTTCAAAAGTTGTCGCGAAGTCGAACTTTTGGCTGGCGGACACAGAAGAAAGGGGATATTCTCTTCCACACGTAAAACCATTTCTATTGACATATTTACCCTTGACCGCGTAACATAGGTTGGAAGGTTTCATCGCTTTTTAATAATCATGGAGCGGAACTGGGCAATGGATAGAAATGGGAGTGTCTTTGTTAGCAAGACGAAACCCTTAGTTTGGCCTAAGGTATAAAATGAAACATAAAACCTCATTTTGTTAGGATTTTTCTTGCATAATCATTGCATACAGACCTGTTTTCCTGGCAATCACAGCCTTGGCAAACCTCCTATTTTACATCCTCCTATACAATGCGATTGCATGATGCATTAGTTGTTTGATTGCTGTGTTGAAGATAACTGCGTAAATGTAAAGCTCACCACAATATACCCCACTGGACCGCTGCGCTTATGTGGCTTGGTCAATAGAGCATTGGGCCGGTTTGCCAAAGGTCGTGAGTTCAAACCTCACCGGGAGCTTGACTTTTTTATATCTCGCTTCGACTTGTCAGGGGAAAGTGGCTGATCCAGCCAGACTGCAATGCTTATCAGTGAACCTATTTATCCAAATACAATAGCTTTAAGCAAAGTAGAGCCAATAATATGAATTGTCTAAGCTGCATACAGAGGGCCTTTTTTTCGACCTGAAAGGTCTCATCAGTGCAAAAGTGGAAGTCTTTGCTTGGCCGTTTTTGTCAGTAAAGTCGTCTGATATTCACAACAGATGAACTGATGAGACCTTATAGGTCGAAACAGTGGCCATCAGCTTACGCAATAGCTTGAATCGTCAACCAAGGCACCTCATTTTGTCCGCGTTTAGGATAATATATGAGTATATACTACGACAAAAACATATGACAATGTAATTTTTTTTTACATTTGCTCTAGTCTAGGACAAATTTAGCTTGATAATTAAGTTATAACACAAGTATAAACATGCTGAGTCATATTGTGTCATGGATATGTGGTTTCGTCGCAAGTGTGTTTTCAGATTTGGCGCAAGTCAGACCAGTTTATTATATCTACGCACGCTGGTTCTGGGGTTTCATTTCAAGTGTCTTCACATATTTTAGACAAGGCAAACCTGGTAACGACTGGTATTGACATTATCATAATGTAGTTTAATTTTTCAAAACGTAAATTCGAATCCACAGGTAAACCCTCTGACCTTGAAAAACTCAAACAGAAAGAACTGCAGTGGGAAATTAGGCGTCAGGAGTTGGAGAGAGAGCTGGAAATCCAAAAAGAAAAAACTCGTTGCATTCAACATGCACACAAGGACGAAATACAAAATTGGGAAAAAGAAATTCAACATTTAAAAAAAAATTCAACACAACTAAGACGACAAGATCAGGCAAAGTTACAACATCTAAAAATGGAAAAGAATGCTTGTCAAGAAAAATTGCAAAAACGTTTAAGAAAGTTGGAAATTGTAAAAGAAAAGCATTTCAATGAACACATGGACAACATGCGGTATATAAAAGAGGTACAACAACTAAAAAGAAATAACGAAAAACAAAAAGAAACATTAAAGGATCTGGAAGATGAGATAAAGGAATTACAAATTGAAAACATTGTACAACATAATCAGAACGCGGTAAAGATACGATATCTAAGAAGTGAAAACCACAAATTTGAAGAAAAAGTGAGAAAATACGTAAACGAGATACAAAAGTTAAAAAAAAAACACTTGGATCAATTGGTTCACCAACAAACCCAATATGAAAAGTATTTGCAGCAGATGGAAAAAGAGAAAAAAAATCGTGAAAACAAATTTTTGAAACGTATTCACAAAGAATTGGAATCACAGGCAACAAGCCAGGAAACTCTACAGCAGGAGCACAAATGTGAACTCGACTTTGTGAAGTTTAAGCACGAGGAAGAAATACAGTTGCTACAGCTTAAACATGAGTTGGAACTACATGAGAAGGAATAGAAATTGTCTAAGAGATCGATTCCAACTTGCTTTTTTAGCGGCTTTCGCGGTATTTAAGTATCAACACTTGCTACTGCTTGAGTGAAAATTTCAAGTGCGGAAGATTAGGTCTTGTATTTCATTGTGCGTAGACAGCACAAAAATTCACAATATACGTATTTCAAAGGGCGTGTTTCTTTCGTATATCTTTTATCAATATTAGTGTAAAACAGGTATTTAACCAATAACAGCATTGATTTGTGTGTTGGGCAGTTGTACATTTCAAACACGAATTTTGTAAATATGCATTGTTGTAATTTGTAGCTTGCACTTGTATGTAGTAATAACGCAAATATACATGAGAAGAAAAATGTTACCGTGTTTTGTTAGGAATGTGAGTGAAATTCCAATTGAAGTGTTTGTGTGATGGGTTTATCATTCGCTTTTCTATCAGGCCCTGATTTCTTTTGACCCTGTTGTTACTCGTAGCAAAACATTTTAACCTGATATTGTTTTTAAGACCAACATAAAATTAGCATTTTCTAACACCATGAGCCTAAAGTGGGTCAGGTTTGTCGCCATCCGTTCGCCTTTTACGCGAATCGTTAATCACTGAAGTGTAAAAACGCCAGAAAAAAACTGCCTCGGTGCAGGATGGGGTTGGAGTTCGAAAACAAATGCGTCAGACGGATGAACATGACAATGTTCGCTACAGGTCTTCTGTTATCTATGGGACTATGAAGGTTATAACGGTCAGGACTCTGCCGGTTTTAAACATCATGTTTCTTTGCCGCGAAGGATTATGATTTAACTGATAAAACGGGACATAACGAACCTTTCAAGATAATCTTTAGTTTTACTTGCTTACAAAACATTCAGCAAATATCTATGTGTTGTATTCTTGTATTCGATAGAAACATCAAGCAATAGCACGCACAATTTAAGACTGTCCATTGGGTAATACAACCGTGGTTTTATAGGGAAGGCGGTTAATCACATTCTTATGCAATCAACGTTGGAATGTATACAGGGTGCGAAATCATACGATACAGGGTACGAAAAATGTTACACTTCAATGATCACAACACTATGCTAATTATTTTAAAGGGTTATTTAGTAGAAAATGTTGTGACTTTGTTCAAATTATAAAATTGTGGAAGGGAAAGCTAATGATTGTGTCCGAAATCCGCAAAATTATCTTGTGAAGAATTAAGAAGGAGTCGTAAAGTGGTAATGTTTAATAGAGTTGTAATCGGGCGTTAGTGGGCGCCAAAGATATTTTGCTATCTTGACTTATTTTCATTTGGTCTGGTGCAGCCTCTTGGTTCGTTACAAGCTGTTGCGTCAAAACAAAGTAACTTCCATAATCAAGAAAAATAACCGATTTTATATGTAAGCTGTTTGTAAATGCACCGGCGATTGAAAACGTCACAGACTGACAACGGCTATTATTTGGAAAGTACTTGTAATGCAGTCTAGTTTTAATCATTAATTTGATAGATTTGTTTTTTTAGTTCAGACTTGACTAAAGGAAGTAAAGTAAATCCTGTAATTTGTTGATGTACGGCGGCAAAAAAATCATTTTAATTTACAAAAGTTGTAGGCTGTAGTTTTGAAAATGTTCAAATTGCAGGCGGGCCACTCTCAAAAGTAATTAATTTTTGTTTAATCTTTTTAACAGATTGAACGAGAATTTATAATGAGCAATGTTTTTAAATCAAAATATTTACTGGCGCGGCCCATTTATTTTGATTATTTTCCCTTACAACTTTGAGATTTTATACCACTCTGTGATGTAATATATTGATTAGCTCTGTACGTAGATGTTTTGTATATTTTTACCTGGGTAGCGTCATTCGCTTCCACACCAACGATACTGCGAACGTTATTGTAAATATTAAATTAATTCGCTACATGACGTTGTGCTGCAGAGATCCCAGATTTAATGTTTTCTGCATTACAATTTTGTTTTCCCAGAAACACAAGACAAGAAGTTTTTCAGGCAAAGAGAGCTTGAATGGGAAATTGAACGCCAGCAGTTGCAGAGTGAGCTGCGGATACAAAAAGGAATAACTCGAAACAAAAATACGAAGAAGAAGTAGAAAATGTAATGAAAGATTTGTCTTTGGATTCGCAAGTAGCCATTATACAGGAAGAGCTTGAATGTGAACTCTGCTTCATGGGACTTAAACATGAGGAACAAATACAGTTACTCACATTGCAGCATAAGATTGAATTAGAAGTGAAGGATGTGGCTTTGAGTGAAAAAGAATTAGGTAAGTTTAAAACTTTTCTATTTGTACCAAGCATCAGCAGAAAACGTTTTGATATTTTTGTAAGATGTTCCAAGTAACTGGTGCTCAATGAAGCGTGACAAAGCATTACATATTGTGATGTTGGATGAGGCATCCTCACAATTTCATCATGTTGGTAATAAATTTCTGTTTTGTTCTCAACACAAAATTGTCAAGGTACCAATCAAGTCAATTTGAAATTATACCAATTTAAACAAATATCAGCTATAAATATTTTGCTTTCCAGATTGAACGAGTACAGAATAGTAGATTATTCCACCAGTTTACGATGCAGAAGCAATTTGTGAAGGAACAGTTGCATCGTCATCACATGGATCATATTGCGGTGACAAAAGAATTGTTTCACGGAACTACAAAGGAAGCTCTAAAGGATATTTGCAAAAATGGATTTGACAGAAGTTACAGCGGTTACAACGGTAATATAACGAACACTGCTGGTATTGCAAGATTAAACCAATTCTTTCCAGGTACTGTCTATGGAAAAGGAGTTTATTTCGCCACGGCAGCCAGTTACTCACATAGATACGCTGAGCAGAACAAAAATGGCATTTAGAAAATTTTTTGCTCCGAAGTAATTACCGGACATTACTGCTTGGGTCACAAAGACATGAAATATCTTAAAACTGGAAGGGGAGGTGCACCTTATCACAGTGCGGTGAACAAAATACAAACACCACATATATACGTCATATTTAAAGACGTGAGCGCTTACCCCTCCTACATCATGTCATATTATCAATAAGCAGAATCAAATGAAGTTAGTAGGTTTTGGTGCTAGTTTTAACCTGGATATCTTTGCAAATCAAGTCTTTTTATTTATTGTTGTCGTTTATCCGACGTTTTTTACATCATTTTATTCTTGTGTTTGAATGAGCTGATGATGCACAGGTTTGTAACAGTCAGGCTCATCTTGTTGTTGAAAGTCAGAACTAACCGTTGTCGTCCCAACTTCATCATTGGTGGCGAATATCGTTTATCTGTCGGATGCATTTTGGTTTACTTTCGTTTTTGATCTCCAAAGTCATCGGATTAACCACCACCAAGACAGCTTGTTTCTTGATTTTGACGCTTCGTTGATTAACGATACGCAAAAAAGGCGAACGACTGGCGTTCTTTCTGGTGGTGGAAGCAAAGCAAGCATATACACCTTGCCGTCTTACGGTGGATACAAATTCCCTAAATAGGAGTTATTTGGATAAAACATGCGAAATTTGTTTTAGGGTGCCCCAAGGTGTTAGAAAAAAGCAACATGTGGTGTCCTAGAAAGATAGAATTATAAAAATGTGATTTAATACCAGAGTACTAAAGGTCCTAAGAAATTGGGTATTACAGGTTAAACACTACGTGAGAAAAAATGTTTATTTACCTGTGGCAGCAGAAAGTTTTGTTATTTGTTTTCTCGTTTATTTTGTTGAGCTTTTGGACAAAGAGTAGTTAGTTTTCAGCCGAAGGATTTTGATCTGCACGCAAACGAAATGAAATAAGTGAAATGCGGTGTTGAGTCTTCAACATGTTACTGTACATATTGTGATGGTTGTCTTGTTGCAACACTTGTGAACTGTGACTAAAGTTAGTGCACAGTAAATTGCCAGGTAAGATTATTTACACATTCTATCAATTACTTATAAATGAGCGAAAAAATGTCATTCAGACAACTGGAATCAGCTTGTTTGCTGAGTGGTACCAAAGGATATGTCCTGTCGTTTTAGGTATTCAAAATATCTCAGTGAGAGGGATAGACGGTCAGTGTCAGTGTGATATTTTATTTGATATAGTGCATTGCGTATTGGAAAGCAAAATGTTATGTAGAAAACGGGGAAGTCGTGTACTTTAACTTCCCTTAACCACGGAGTAAAATATAATTGCTTTATAACTCGCCGTAAAGAAGAAAGAAAGAGTTTTGTCATCGCACTCTAAATAAAAGGAAGCACTGGAAGGTTACTGGAATCGACGTAGTTACTTCTATTTAAATATTTGTACAACCACATGCGTGAAACGTAGTCCCCTGCAACTGTCACCTCGAATATGGGGTTACAAAGGTACGACTGCCAACCAATATTATAACCTTTGTCTGGTTATGGCATATTTGACGTCCCAGGAGTTTACTCAACCTTTTAAGAGTTAAAGTCCTGACAACAGCTATTTTTATTAATATTTCCCCTGCTCGGCGGAGCTGACTTCGGAAAAATCAAACCTCTCAAAGAACAAGTCAATTCATGTCTTGTCTGAACAAGTTATGTCGAATTTTCGACTTACAATAGCTTCCACAGATGCAAAATAATTCATGAATTAGCAGGGCCAGAAAATCGCTACATATATTGAGGAAATATTTTGCTTGACGAAATGTTCTGTTTAAATTTTTTAAATAGGTCCTTTTAAAGTTGAATGATTTCATAAAAAATTAGAACTTGGCGAAAAAATATTATTTTTAAGAATTGTCTTACAAAGCCTAAATCACTTCGTCTGGCTTGCGGCGAGCAACTTGGACTATACAAAAAAAGGACGATGACATTGCTTGCAGCCTCATGAGATGAGATATGAACTGGGCAGCGCATGTTTTACGACCGGTTCTGGAAACCCAAGCGCGCAAGTTGAATGCAAGGTTTTACATAAAAAAAATCCAAGAAGTAAAAGCGTGACATGCAAAGACCGTATCTCAAAACGAAAAAGTAATCGCCAAGTGTTTTGCTACGAATGCAACCAAATAACTGACGCATGAAGGGTCGCGGTTGAGCAGTACTGTAACCTTCAACCAGTGGTGATATCGTTTGTTCAAAGGAGAAGCTGAATAGTTTTGATATATTGATTTACTGCATCGTGTTCAGGAAAGCAAACAATTACCTTTTAAACTTACACTTACGTTTTAACAAAAATATTCGTTTCGTAACTGCAGTACTTAGTGGATTGCATACAGTGGTGCATACACTCTTTCGACCTTTAAGGTTTTAGCAGTGCAGCTAGTGACTACAATGCTGGACTAGGTTTTGAACTAAGAAACACAGGGGTATCTACTTTGTGGTACATTTCGGTCAACGTCGGTCCGTTGGGTTCCCAACAGATTACCTTTTTTTGAGACGAAACACAAAATTTACTGAATCGTTGAAGACAAACCATGCGTAACGAGTGCAGCTTTTGGTTCAACAAATACGAGAAAAAGGTTTTGAGCTTCGCAAACAAATTCCTGTCTACTGTTAGTTAAGACTTGACTGAGGAACTACGGTGTAACCTTTGTCGATAAATAATTGCAGTAAGATTGGAAAGTATTGCAGGAGGCAACGGTTTGTTTTTGACGACTGTCAGCTAAAAGTTTTGTACTAACCTGGTTTCCTATTGAAAGGCAGTCAAGTTACATACCTACAAATGTATAAAAACTAACCAACCATAAGCAAGGGCATAACAGGATAATAAAACTATTCTAACATCTTGCTCTAAACATTCTTGAAAAACGGTGTTAGTCGCACATTGACAAATGTGACGTTCATCAATACAGTTCCAAAGTAATCACGTGTGCATCAAATGCGGACTTCTGATGACTGTTCAATAACATAAATCCAGGTCTTGGTACACTGTGGTTTCGGCAAATTAAAATCAGAATGTTTTTGGTCAGCAGAGAGACTGAACAACTGAGAGTCAGTTCTATCAGACAGAGGCAGAGATTTAACATACAAAGCACGTTTGAGCAGTCCAAAGTAACGCAACCTACCTTGAGGTAGTTGTGGTTGAACGTATAGATGCGCAGTTACCAATTTATCGTCATAATTCTTCTTCGCAGAGCGGGTTGCAATGTTTCTGCTGAAAGGGTTGGGTTATTCCTTGACCAAATTAATTATTTTTCATTGGAGCGGCTGTTACTATAAAAGACTCATGGACTTCTTAACAAAAAATAAGCTCAGCGTCAGGTTTGAACTCAAAACCTTAGGTTTACCAGACCCACCGCTCTGGGCTACGGGACTTAGTTATCTCGATACGATAGCTATGATCGCTCAGTTGGGTTCTGTCCAGTGGGTCGATGGAGAATCGGGACGTACGAGTCTGATTACAATTCGTATTTTTACAGGTTATGAAAACGTAGCGGCTTATTTATTTTTCTATAAGATACTTTGATTTTACAGAAGAACTACGAAACGAAGAATATTTCAAAGAAAAACAACTTGAATGGGAAATAGAACGGCAGCAGTTGCTGAGTGACATAAGGATAAAATTTAGAACACAAGAATTGTACGAGGAAGAGTTGAAAGAATTGAAAGAATTGAAAACCGAAAATCAAATTCAGAATCAAATAATGAAGAAGTTTTTAATGAAAGAAGAAAACTTGGAAAGTAAACTTTTGCAACAACAGGAACAGTACGAACTTGAGTCACAACAACATAGAAGAGAACTTCAACTTCAAAATGAAACGATACAGAAGTCTTTAATCAAGGAACAAAAATTGGAAAGTAAACTTTTGCAACAGCAAATACACTACGAGCTTGAGTCAAAACAACTGAAAAGTGAAATTCAACTTCAAAATGAAACGAAAGAGAAATTGGAAAATGAAATAAAAAAGTTTGAAAATGAACGTTCTAATCTGCAAAATTGGCACGAGGATCAGGTACAACAACTAAGAAGTGAAGTTCAATTTCAGAAAGAAACAATCGATAATTGTTTAAACCAAATACAAACGATGGAACACCAATTGTTTGGTCAACAAAGAACATTAAAAATACGAATTCAAGAGCAACAAGAAATTGTGCAGAAATATGAAAGCAAGATACAAATGTTAGAAAACAAATACTCACAACAACAATTGCTTGTCCAGCATGCCCAATATATGGTACATTCGAAGCAAAAGGAAAAAGAAACACGAGAAAGTGAAAAACAATTACAAGTAGTGACACATTTACAAGGGAAGCTGGACTCACAAACTGCCACTATGGAAACACTGCAGACAGAGTTCAAATGCGAAATTGACTTTTTGAGGTCCAAGCATGAAGAAGAAATTCGTCTGATTTTGGTGCAACATGAGTTGGAACTACAACAACAGGAAGATAAAGTTTCCCATGAACAGGAAGGTAATTATTTAATGTTTAAACTTTTAAATTGATTTTAATTAACATAAAATTATTTGTAAGGTGTTCCAAGTATCTGGTGGCCAATGGAGCGTGGACAATCGATGAAACTTGTGACCTTGTATAATGGATCACCGGAGTTTCATCGTGTTATGACAAAATTTCGATTTTCCGCATCCCAAACTATTATCAAAGTGCGCTTTTGTTACAAAATACAAAAAAAATCTGAAGTAAAACCGATAGACGATTTTTGTTTTATGTTTTCAACAGATCGAACGAGTACAAAATTTGCGACTGATTCACCAATTTTCGGTACAGAAGCAATTTGTGAAGGAACAGTTGCGTCGTCATCAACTAAATCATATTCCTGTTACTAAAGAATTATTTCATGGAACTACGAAAGAGTCTTTTGAGGGAATTTGCAAGAATGGATTTGACAGAAGTTACAGCGGCTCCAACGGTAATGTACACGATAAACGAACTAAAGCGCCGTTTTGTAAAAAAAACAAAATTGTTTTAGGTACAGCATACGGAAAAGGAGTTTACTTTGCAACGACAGCCAGTTACTCCGCCAGCTTCGCGAAAAGTGACGGAAATGACATTTGCAGAATGCTTTTGTCCGAAGTTATTACCGGATATTATTGCCGAGGCAATAGCGAAATGCAATATCTTACCACTGACAGTAGGGGTGTTCCATATCACAGTGCAGTGGACAACACACAAACACCACAAATGTATGTTGTATTCAAAGATGTGAGCGCATATCCCACTTACATCATTTCATACCGTCAGTGATAACGGATTTTTTTATTACCTTGTTTTGTTCGTTGTGAATACTTACTATTAATGTTACTTTTACTTGACTGCATGTGCACTCCTGTATGCGTATATGTAAAATTTGTAAATGTGAGTCGTTGGTATTTACAGCTTGTAACGCAACTATGTTTATGTGTAGATAATTAATCAAACAATGTAATATAAACAAATTCGTGTTTTTCTATATCATGTCCACAATCTATTGATAACACACGACCGGAACGTATTATGTAGTTCTGCGCACAATATGGGTCAGTTTGAATATTACGCAATTACTTTGGGTGGTATTTAGGTGGTCGTTTTTGAAGGCGGATATTTCATCTGCGCAACGGAGATAACGGCGGAACAGCAAAACTACTCAACGAACGTGTCAATTAACGTCTTGTATAAACAAGATATGTCGAACTTTCTACCTATAATAGCTTTCACAGATAGAAAATTTTCACAAAATAGTATGGAAACGATTGCGTACAAAACATACACGGTTAAATAAAAGCCAACTCAATAATGTAAATAGAACGTTTTGTAGTTAAAGGAAAAATTTTTTTTAGAATTTGGTTTTCCATGCACTGCCCTTCTTACAAAGCCCAAATTGCTTTGTCCGCTATGCAGCGAGGCTTCATGTTGTGGACAGAGATAAAGCACACAAGTTGAATGTAAATTGCAACATGTTGTTTATTTTCCACTTTTCGTTATTGACATTTGTTGAACGTTTAAATTTGACATGATGAGATTTGAGGAGGAATGAATCGTTAATTGTTTTGTTTCGAACGCAACCAGTCGACGCGTTTGGTCACGTGGGTCAAGTTGTTTTCTCTCTTCCAATGTTTTAGGCTGCTATTAGACCGCACTCTCGATAAGTGTTGCTTGTGTTTCGGATTGGAAGTAACATTTGGTACTGTCTGATCATACTTTACTAAACTGATGAGACCTCGTTGGTCGAAATAAAGAGACAGATTTCAGCTTACCATGCAAAGCTTGCATGCTCTTTGTTTCCAAAACGTTATAGCACACAGCATATTTACGCGGAGAAACAAACAAAATACTTGTTGGTTAAACAAAAAACGATACTGATGCCAAATCACATCCGTATAAAAAGAGTTCAGTGTACTAACCCATGCCAGCAATAAACAACGCAATGTTTACTGATACCATGTATTCCCCCGAGTTTGTTTCTGGCAGCTTATAGACCGATGTTCATAGTGACCTTAAATGATTTGCGATTTTACTTGTTTTGCGCATCAGATCACTGTTGCAGCGATATAAGCGATTATTTGTTGTGCGATGCCTATAATTGTTATGCATCCAAATAGAAAATGGAAAAACGTTATATGTGTGGCATTCTATTTGAAAAAAAAAACATTTGAGATGCCATTTCGAGCTATGTGCATTCTAGAAAATATGTCTTCTTGCTTGGATTGCAGTTTGAGTCCGTGGCAGTTTGAGTCGACTGGTTAAAACTGAAAATAGTGAAAATAGTGAAATTTTTTTAAACTGGAGTTTATCTTTGCGTGAGTGGTTTATTTGCAGAGTCAACAAATTGCTCTTTCTCTCAATTATTGTGCTGATCATTGTAAAAATTGTGCAAATTGGTAATACGACTGAAATACATCACGTGACAGCAACTGTACCTAGAGTTCTTGGCAGTGACGTCATCATTTCTGATGTGTCGAGCTGAGTGAGGACCTAGATGTTAAATAGGTAAAGCGGTTTAGAGCTGTCGTCCATGCTCAATGATGGTTTGTGGTACTGGATGTAAATTGCTTCCAGAATAAACAGTTTTGATTTAATTTTAGAACTATGCAAATTTTCGCGTGAGTTAAAATTAACAGAGTTATCCGATTTTTTCCACAGGTGGTTGCTGACATCACTTTGTTTCAGTTAAGCACTATGTGGCGCTAGAGATCCAAATTTTCCGGCATTGTTACACAGAAATATTTAGGTGGCGAGTGATTGACAACGACGTTCAACCATCAGACCTAAAGTAAATCCTAAACGGCCAAGATATCCCGGATTCAAATCTCTGTAATGTTTAAAGTCACTGTTTGTTATTTTGAAAGTTCACCAAGCGTGGTAAAGTAATAATAAACTTATAGGTTACTTTATTTATTTAATTTTTGTTTGTTTTTATGGAAACCGACAAACATTATTAGCATGTTTGTGCAATGGGATGTTTCGTTACTTAATGATAACCACAATGACCTTTAAAGGTCCATTACCTGTAATAATACCTACATTGCGCCACCAACACTATGAATCATTAACTTCATTTTAGCCACCCTCGAAACTTTCACACCTGATGACAGAGAACATTGAGAAGGTTACACGGATACAAAGACTACGTGGAATAACGTACAGGACTAGATAAAAATTAAAAAGGTTTAAAAAGCAGAGGCTTAATTTTTATGTCATGTTAAGGCAGAATCGTCCAAATGCGTAGGCCCTTGATTGGTGCTCAGATATCGTATAGAATTTCGAATATGTTTTACTTAACGTTTGTTTTGCAACATAATTGAAAACATAAAAAGGTTTGACTTGCTGAAATTTGATTTTGCATGCAGTTATTCTTAGCTGTATATAATTTATTCGAGAAGATTTTATCATTTGTTGCTATTTGTGACTTGGCAGCTATAGAGCCGTGGACTGTAACTTTTTTGAAGAACTCCCCTTTTAGCAAACTATCAACATTTGTGTAGCCTACCTCGGTTAATAATGGGTGATGTTAACCTACATACACCTATTTTTATTTTGTTTGTGTCAAGTTATTGTGTGCCAGTTAGGGGTATACTGTACACTCCTAACTGCGTTGAATGTTCATATTTTCCAGCAGACATTTTAATTGCAAGTTCTTGTGATGCGTGCGTGTGAAACGCCATGTACTACCTTATACAAAAAATGTCGTCGTCCTTTTTCGGAATGCTATTTGTAAACCCTTTCTAGACTGAGAAGTACCGGATTGTCTCTTTACGTTGAATATTAATCAGACGTGCGTGGGCGATCTATTTGAACTCTGTTAGGTAGCATAATGTAAAGAAACCTACGCAAAGGTTGGCGTTGCGCAGTTACCAATCAATCGTTAAAGTTCTTGTTTGCACAGTGGTGCGCTAACTTTCTCATAAAAGCGATGTACTATTCCTTAGCCTATTACATTCGACCAGCAGGTTGTATCTTGGCAATAAAAATAGTAAATTAAGGTTCTCCTTGTGCATCACGCATTGAGGTTTACGATAGTTGAAGAAGCTAATTTCCATTAATCCTTAAAGCCGTCCAAAATTCTTACATTAAACATTACTGCGTTGTGTGATTATAGGGGTATAGAGATCCCCTACGTATATGTGAAGGTTGCCATTTTGAGAGGTAAAAAGCCTCGCTGCAACATTTATTCTATGACGAACATACCTTAGACCCCGGACCTTGCCGTTACAGTACTTTCAATACCTCTCCAATTGGTCAAACCATTTTTAGGAAAACTACCTTTGTTAAACCCGGCACACTATTGCTTGCTGAAATTTCAGTCTTATTCGTGGAATAATCCGACAAAATCAATATCTGTTGTGTGCGATAGTTGGGTTTATCGAATTAAATCACACGACTATCATAACAAGGTGAACTTTACAGTGGCGTGCGGTAATGAATGAATGTTGGTTAAAACATTGGACGTAATTAAAATACATTGAAATAAAACAAAATTTCGCATGCCAAACCGACCATTTTTCTAGATTTGTGTTGTTTTTTGGAGTGCAAAACTTTGATAATGATTAAAATAAAATACAGTGATTTAAAACAATTGAAAACTGAAAACCAAATTCAAAATGAAACGATACAAAAGTATTTAATCAAAGAACAAAACTTGGAAAGTAAACTTTCGCAACAACAGAAACAGTACGAGCTTGAATCACAAAAACATAGTGGAGAACTTTAACTTCAAAATGTAATGATTCAGAACTCATTAATCAAGGAAGAAAACTTGGAAAGTAAACTTTTGCAACAACAAATACACTACGAGTCTGAGTCAAAACAACTTAAAAGAGAAATTCAGCTTCAAAATGAAACGAAAGAGAAATTGGAAAATGAAATAAAAAAGTTTGAAAATGAACGTTCTAATCTGCAAAATTGGTGCAAGGAAGAGGTACAACAATTTAGAAGAGAACTTCAAATTCAAACTGAAACAAATCAGAAACTTGAAAATAAACTTTTGGAACTACAAAAAAAGAGCGAGGAAAAAATAAATCAAGTAGGAAGAGATAATAATATTCGGATTAAAAAAATACAGAAATTTTTAATCAAAGACCCAAACTTGGAAAGTAAACTTTTGCAACAACAGAAACAGTACGAGCTTGAGTCACAACAACATAGAAGAGAAATTCAACTTCAAACTGAAACGATACAGAAGTCTTTAATCAAAGAACAAAAATTGGAAAGTAAACTTTTGCAACAACAGAAACAGTACGAGCTTGAATCACAAAAACATAGAAGAGAAATTCAACTTTAAACTGAAACGATACAGAAATGTTTAATCAAAGAACAAAAATTGGAAAGTAAACTTTTGCAACAACATAAACAGTACGAGCTTGAATCACAACAACATAGAAGAGAAATTCAACTTCAAACTGAAACGATACAAAAGTCTTTAATCAAGGAACAAAACTTGGAAAGTAAACTTTTGCAACAACAAAAACAGTACGAGCTTGAATCACAACAACATAGAAGAGAAATTCAACTTCGAAATGAAACGATACAAAAGTCGAGAAGTGAAATTCAAATCAAAAAAGCATCAATACAGAAATTGGAATATAAAATACTTACTATTGAAAGTAAACTTTTGGGTCAGCAAAATCAACACGAGAAAAAGATAAACCAATTAGAAAAAGAAAACCAAATTTGTATTGAAAAAATACAGAAATTTGAAATGGAAAAACAAAGGTTAAAAATTGAATATTCTGATCTGCACAATTGTCACGAGAAAGAGGTAAAACAACTAAAAAGTGAAATCCAAAGTCATAACGCTACAACACAAAATTTTTTAAAACAAGTACAAGATTTTGAAAACAAAAATTTCGAAAAACAAAACGAGAAGGAACAACAGTCAAAATTGCAAATAGGAATGCAGAAAGAAGCTATAAATAAATATGAAAACAAAATACAGATGTTGGAAAAGAAATACTCGGAACAACAGGCTCAATATACGGAATATTCGCTACAAATGAAAATAGAAAGACAACAAGCGGAAAAACAATTACAAGCAATAAAACAACTGCAAGAACAACTGGACTCACAAAATGCTACAATGGAAACACTACAGGAAGAGTACAAATGTGAATTTGACTTTTTGAGGTTAAAGCATGAAGAAGAAATACGCTTGTTGCTGGTACAACATGAAAAGGAGACCAAAGTTCAAGATGAGCAAGAAGGTAATTACATTTAGTTTCATCATTCATTTTATTTACAAAAAAAAATCTTTGTAAGGTGTTCCAAGTAACTGGGAACGAATGGATCGTAGGAAACCGTATAAAATTGTGCCCTTAGATCAGGAATCACGGGAATTTCACCGTGTGATGAAAAAATCTCGATTTTCTTGGTCACAGACCATTATCAAGGTTAATTTTTCTAAATTTTAAATTAAATTATGTTATAATCAAACTGATAAACCACATTCGTTTTCTTAATTTTTTACCAGATTGAACGAATACAGAATAGTAGTACGATGCAGAAGCAATTTGTGAAGGAACAGTTGCATCGTCATCACATGGATCATATTGAGGTGACAAAAGAATTATTTCACGGAACTACAAAGGACGCTTTCAAAAACATATACAAAAATGGATTTGACAGAAGTTACAGCGGCTTCAACGGTAATGTACACGATAAACGAACTATGGCGCCGTTTGTGACGACAAAAATTATTTTGTCAGGTACTCACTATGGAAAAGGGGTTTATTTCGCCACGACAGCCAGTTACTCGCATAGATTCGCTGATGAGGACGAACATGGCATTCGCAGAATGTTTTTATCCGAAGTAATTACCGGATATTACTGCAAGGGCAAAAGGAAAATGCGATATCTTTCCACAGACAGTAGGGGTGCACCCTATCACAGTGCAGTAGACCACAAAACAGGCCCTGAACAGTTTGTTGTGTTTAAAGATGTGAGCGCTTATCCCACTTACATCATATCATACCATCAATAATTATTGTGTTTTTTTATCACCGTGTTATTGAATCCTAATTAACGGTGATCTTTTTACATATGTATACTTACATGTACTGCATACATGCACTATTGCATGCATTTATGTGCAGTTTGTGAATGTGAGTCGTTTGTAGTTACATCTTTGTAATGAAACTTCGCAAATGTGCAGATAATTAATGAAAGCAAAGGAATAAAATGCTCGTGTTTATTCCATAACATGTGCAGAATCTATTGATAACACATGACCGGAACGTATTGTGTGATACTGCGGACAATATGGGTCAGTTTGCATATTACGCAATTACGTTTGGTGGTATTTAGGTGGTTGTTTTTAAAGACTGATATTTTCCCTGCTCGGTGGAATTGACTTCGGAAAATTAAAACTTCTCAAAGAACAAGTCAATCACTATCTTGTCAAAACAAGTTATGTCGAACTTTCGACTTACAATATCTTCAACGGTTGGAAATAATTCAGGAAAAAGCAGGGACAGAAAATCGCTTGCGCACAAAAACATACACGGATGAACGAAATATTCAGCTCAATATTTCAAATACGTCCGTGGCATATTTGATCGACGTATTTCACGAAACACAAAAGAAAACAGAAAAAGTGCAGAAAAAGGAGACATGCTGCCATTGCTCGCAGCTTTATGTGGTATAAACTGGGCAGCGCATGTTTTACGACTGGTTCTGGAAATAAGCACAAAAGTTAAAGTTTAACATGCAATTTACCTCTTAATGTCATTAACTTATCTTGAACTATTACATGATAAGAAGAGAAGTAAAAGCGTGACATTCAAAGACCGTATCTCAAAACGTAAAAGTAATCGCCAATTGTTTTGTTTCAAACGCAACCAAATAACTGCCGCATTTCTCGCCTTAAATACCGAACTTCAGAGGGCAAATGTTTCTAATTTGCAATTAGGTCTTACTGTCGATAAGTGTTGTTTGTGTTGCTAATATTTAACACACATCAGTTAAATAAACAGGTGGAAAAGTGTGTAGAAAGCGGCAATTCAGCAGCACACCCGAGTCTTAATTAAAAACAGTGGTTACACAAAATTTCAGCGAAAACACACAAAACACTTCACTTAATGCAATAATCGTCGATTTTGGTAGTTCTATGCATTGAGTAATATCATGCAAAGCAATGTAAAGGTTTTTACCAATGTAAGAATTTCCTTTACATCTACATGTATATTCTCATGGTGGTCTGGATTGACTTCCGACACATCGGACAATTTCGCACGTGTTTGGCGCAGGACGAACAACAGCAGAAATGACCACACGGAACAAACGCCACATCAGCTTGGTTGTCCATGCAAATCTTGCAACTTCTGTCTTCCTGCGTGCGCCCTCTGGTGGGAGGTCGGGATTCTAAACGTTAGATAAAGATAGTTTGACAAACGTGAATTTTGACAGATAGCTGTTGGAGGGAATTCCTATATTCACTTACTTGAACATTCACTATGATCATGTGTTTAAGTAATAGCTGGCCACGTCCAAGTCTGACTTAAAAAAGAAAACTATTCTTTGAAAAATTTTGCTGTACTGAAAACTCTTATGTGAGAATTAATCCCGAGGAAATTTTATGGAACAGGTTTAGCAAGACATGGGGGCAAGAACCTGATGGATTGGATTGAACAAAGGATTTTAGCGACGTACTCTCCGTCGTAACATCCGTCAACAAATCCTCAATGCAGCTGTACATTCCATTTTGTTGTAATCGCCTGCAACATATCTTGAACCCTACATCACTAGTATTGGCAAACACCCCGGTTTTATTTTACCGAGCAAATCATACAGAACATTAAGACCTGCAAGGTAGGATTTGAATGGTTGACAAAGACTTCGGCCAACATCTAGAATAAAGTATTGAGAGGAAAAATTCGTTTTCTTTGCAAAGGTTTGTAAGACGAGTAATTGTAATTGATGATACAAGTCCTGAGACAAACCTGGTCAGAACACACTGTGGCAACGCAACTGCTAACAACCAATAGTGACATCAGGCTCCGCGTCACTGTTAAAGTTGAAATAGTGACTCTGTCTGCAGCCCATTTAAATGCTTATGCGCGCAGTAAATCTTACCTTGAAACCACTGCCCGAAGAATCATATCATCGTAGCCAAGAAGCTTCGCGGTTCGAACAACATCTAATTGCATTGCTTGTGCAACAGCGGGACTTTCGGGTGCTGTTTCTTTCTAAAATTAAGGAAAGCTTTTAGTTGCACATTATTTGAAATTGCCTGTCAGCAGTTTTTTAAGTTATGCACAAATAAAGTATTAAACACAACAATGATATTATTATGATTATGTAGAGTTTGTATTTGTATTTTATTGTGTTTATAGTATAAGCTATACAACAGTTATATAACAAAGCAACAATTAATGTGATATTTTCTTACTTTTCTCGCCAAAGCTTTCGGATAAGAATCCTGCAGTTTAACTCTTGATATTCTGCGAGGTGTTTTTGTATGGTTGTTAATCTAAAAAAAAAATAATAATAATAATTACTGCAGGGTAAACATTTTAAAGTAATAGAGAGGGTATGTTTAAGTAACCGACGTTTAACAACAAACGCATTTTCTTGTATTTTAATTTATTTGTTGTTATTATTACTATTAATATTTATTTATTTTTTAAACATGTGCATGCTGCGTACATTAACTTGTATACCTGCATCATGTTTGGAAAATCAACCGAATATTCCATATCTAGATGAGGAAACTCTTGCTGAAGGTTCACAGTCTGCTCATTATCACAAAATTTTCTCTCCAGAAGATTGACAACTTCCGCGCAATACGAATTCCATTGCACGGTGTTCGCATCTTGGGTGATTCCCCATTTCCAAACTATCCTTTGCGCCAGGGCACAATCACACGACATTTCCAGGCGACGGATTGGATAAACATGATCTGGAACAAAATATTACCACATGATTTTACGTGGAAGTTCTAGTGAAGAAGAAAGCAGGAAAAACAATTTCTTTTGTTTTTTATGTAGACAATGTCGGCTAGAGTAGATTTTGGGACGTTTTGTACTTTCACGACTCGATACAAAACTTCATAAGCCAAACTCAAGGTAAGTAAACATGAAAATAATTATTATTAACAAGTTGCCTACATCTGATCGCATTATACTGATTGCAATTTCACTAACACTGCAACACTTTGGAGTTGTACCTAATTAAAGCGTTAGGAAAATACTCACTATTTGTTTGGTCAACCTCTTCGTTAAAAGCAAAATCGAAAATTCGTGTTTCCGTGAGTTTGGCGATGTTTTTAACCGCTGGATTTTCCACAAACTCTTTGAAAGATTCCTCAAGAAAACAGCTGACGTCACCAGGATACAACTGCCATCCTTTGTAATCTTCCCTCCCCACCTCCCACACTGCGATTGGCTGATCCATACTCGTCACTAATTACGTCACAAAACATGGAAATCAAATCATTTTTAAATGCTTATTGGAGGATGGATTCATAATGCTCAGCGTCGTGAGTTCAAACCTTACAGGGTGTGAATTATCTGGTATTACGCAGTAATATTTCATGCAATGGCATGATAGGCAGGATCGCCCCACTGCGCAGGTCCTTGCTTGGCGATCACAGCCTGGCAAGTTGTGCGCTTGCGCACCAGTGTACCTTGGCCACAATATACCCCGTGAAACCACTGAGCTCTTGTAGCTCAGTTGGTAGAGCGTTGGGCCTGGTTAGCCCAGGGTCGTGAGTTCAAACCTCACCGGGAGCTTGATTTTTCAAATCTTGCTTCGACTTGTCAGGAAAAAGTGGCTGATCCAGCTGGGCTGCATTGCCTGGGCTGCCAAGCCTGAAAACCTCATGATTATCTGGTATTACTCTCACTCTTGCCATATGAATTTGAGAGAATGAACAAGCATATATTTAAAATACACCATTTTCACAAGCAGTCTAGCGGAACGTGCATTGTTGACACTTTGGTAAGTCTACCGCTATCGTGTGACTGAATGTTTTGCTGCTAAAGATGCTACTGACCTCCATACTGCCCACTAGTGGGGGTGGGAATTTGTGAGAAAAAGGCCGGGTTATAAGGTGGTGGACGACTTAGGTCATGTGGTCCGGATGATGACATCATAATATTGATATGTATGAAGTTGTGTTTAAAACTAGTTTTAAATTTTATCTCGTTTTGTACAAACAACCTTGGAAAATTCAACAAAGAGACTGGACCTGGACGTTACATTTTAAATTTAAAATTAATTTATGATTTCAGTGCTAGCAGAAAAATTATTTTGTTCTGTTTCTCTTTGTTGCGCTACGTTACAACAGAAATCTTACAAAACAGCATTAGGGCTGCTTGATGGCATTTTTTCAACATCTTAAAACTATCCGACAATATTTCAAAACGACTGCTGAGATCAAGGAATTGTTTTTATTTAAATGAGTTTGCGAAAAAATCAACGTAAAAATGACTCCTGGCTAACCTCAATCATTTCGCTTCTGTCAAAGAACTGAAAAACATCTTTAATGCTGTTGCCTTATATCATGGCACTGCTGGTAGCACAGCTTCCATGTTCAGTTACGTAGCGTATTAACTACGTAAATGCTTGACTAACTATTCTAGCCTGATATAACCCATGTAACCTGACATCACTAACTGTGGACTGTACTAACACAAGCGAACGAAACAATATAAGCTGATTGTATTACGTCAACAATGGGGTTCCAGATTGTTAAGCGTTTCAAATTGCGGAATTATCCTCTGAACATATTGTTACTATTTTAGTTTTTAAGAAACTTACCAATTTTCAGCTTGCTTTGCCCAGCGATATTGGACTTAATTACAAACAAGACTGGACTAACAAGCTATGTGATATTGACTACATTTGTTTGGGTTTGGCAAACAACAGCATGCTGGAAGTTATCTCCGTTCGCGTTATGAGGCGGATTCCATGTCGTTACGATCCGTGGTAATGTTATTTTACTTCAGGAACGAGAAGTCAAACACGACCCCAAAGCCGATTGAACGCACCATAACTATCGTATTTGCAAACAGAAAAAACATCTGTCTCTTCTCCAGTAATAAAGTTTTCTTGTCCTGTGTCAAGTTTTTCTGTGAATAACTTCACGAAGTCATAATTTCAATTTATAGCCTGTGGTATGTGATTGGTATCTAGAATTTCTACACTTTTCTTTTGTTACCTGCTGCGTTTTGCTACTGCACTGTAGCTTGACTGTATAGAAATTTAACGCAGATAAAACTGAAAAAAGAAACGGATAAAATGTTAAAGAAACCTTGGACAAATATTGTGCCGCTTGATGTTATTAAGCTCAGCAGCGAAAATCGTATAACACTGTTAATGAGAAGCTATAGTTGTTGAAATGGCTACAGTTTAATCAACTTCCTTTTCAGCATTTCGTGTCTTATGCCCTGCTATCTTCAAACCCTTTGTGTACGCTCTGGTTGGTCACGAACACGTGACGTAACGGATCAAACTAACAATTTTCACCAAATTTCGTGTTTTGATGCAAACAAAGTTTTGTGACGTAAACTTAAATAGAAATAATAGCAACAAAACCCCCAAGGTGTGAGTTTGGGCAAGCAGCTAAAAATATTCACGTTTGTAAAGCGCAATATGTAATTTATTAGTGAATATACAAGTGGCACTAAAGGAAGAATTGTTGTTAGACTGCAACAAACTTTAAACAAAGGTAGCAAGAAAAATACATACATGCCGTGAGTTCCAGCAGTTGCACAAAACAGACGAAAACATAGACCTTGAAGCTGAAGGAAAGCGAACAAACATATAACTCATACCCGAAAATCAAGCGGTGCAAATACGCAGACCGTCACAATATATTCACGCTTGTTCTCAACTAAACTTTTCGCCAACATCAAAAATCAGGTAATATTACCTTACAGACACAAGTGCAAACAAAGTTGTATTTATTAGGTGTTTCGGCTTTCGTACAATATGGCTTTTTCACATTTGCAACACTGAGCAATTCTCCAACAACACAAGAATCGCCAGACTCCCACGTCACGTAAACAGGCGACAAAGCAACACTTACCAGTTGTTGTACGTCAACAAATTGTGGATGAGCGAAAAGCACAATTTGTTTTCCAGGGAAGTACAACAACTTGATGCAACTGTTGCTTTGTCGTTTGATTTTTGTGTCGTGGGCAACAACAGCCAAAGTCTGATTCCTTGTGTGTTTGTGTGAATTGCTCAACAACTGTGAAAAATTCATAGCGAACTAAACCCGAAACAACGAATAAACATAAGTTTGTTTACGAAATCATGGGAAGGACGACCGTAGAGAAATATATATCTGCTAAGTAAGGTAGCAATCAAGGCGGCAACTTTACGGGAATTTTGCGCCATTTTAAAGAGGAAACCTCTTGGCTAAACGAGACACCTCTCCAATACACATTCACAATTGGGTTGCCAAAAAACAACGCAAACGGAAAACATACTGAAAGCATGAAACGAATTAAAATCATAATGGTTGCCCCTTTTTATCGAAGACGTAAAAGTATCGTGACATTGCGTCACACACATTAAAGCAACCACTGTCGGCACGACAGTTTTTATTTTTTTCCGGTTATTTTAATACTACGCGGTTGAAAAAGAAATAAAGCAAAAACAGCTGCTACCGAAGTTATTTACATAAGGAGCACATCACGTGACCGACAACTTTGATGATGAAGGATCTGGAAAAGTTTGACGTAGGTGTAATAATCAGTCGAGCAGCCAACAGCACAGTAGAGCTGCACAACACGCCATTAAGAAACATTCAGTGTCGTCCTGCTTTCTTCGGTTCCTCTGGTCTTCAACCACAACTGAAATGTTGAAGAATATTTTGTCAGTTTGTGTCAAATTCAGGTGAGGGCACACAAACTGTAAAATTCTCTGCCATGGCTAATACACTTCCTCTAGGGGTCACCAAATAGCTGGAATTTGGACTTCAAAAAGGTAAGAATATGGGGAATTACAAATTAATGCCTTTTATAAAAAGTCAAGGTCAAAAGAGGAGGATTATCAGGTGACGAAAACACAAATGACAGGTTTTGATTTTGATGCAGTTTTCCGACTGTGTCGTAGAAACCCTAACTTGGTGAAAACCTTAACAGGCAATGGACGTTTGCATTTGTTTCGACAAACTTTGACTTGGCATTTTCTATGTCCGATAACAGTGAACAACGTCCCATGCCACTATATAAAAACACAACGCAACTCTGCTCTCATTCACTTTGAATTTAGGCGCTATTTTTTGGGAAAGGAAAGCGAAAATCGATAGTTTTAATCACATAATTACACATTAATGCTGTTGCGTAATACACAATCTCAACAGGCGATTACATTGTTACGGAACAATTGAAATGACCTCTTTGGATGGTGCGACCAGGGTGACACGAGACGAAACGTGGAGTGAATACAACAGGACAATTTCCAAAATCTTTCGAAAAATCCTTTATTTTTTCGGCTAATTTAAACTCTACATGACGACCGCATTTATGTGACTACGTGTAATAAAACTCTTACAAATTGGTTAATTCGTGACATCAGTAAAAAGGATTGCGGAGCTCCAGGACGTTCGGCTGAATTGCTTGTTAAGACGTTTTCCAAACTAAGGTAAATTAGGGGGACGGCAATTTACACGATCCGCCATTTCTCGTTGAATTTCTATTTGTTTAACTCTTTCCTTACCAACTTGCTGGGGTTGTTGTTTGCCATATCTTTGCTGCTGCGAAATCTGCTGTCCCTGTGGAGGGTATCCCCCTTGTGGAGGATAACCCCCTTGTGGTGGGTAAGCCCCTTGTGGTGGATACCCGGGTTGCGGGGGATAGGGTTGCTGTGGTGGGTAAGCCCCTGGCTGACCAGGTTGGTAATATGGAGCTTGTTGGTACCCAGGTTGGGGGTAAGGTTGTTGCTGCATCCCAGCCTGTTGCATCGGTGGTTGAGGGGGGTAAGCGGGGTTTACCGGAGGGGGGGTCATGGGATCGTTTGCTGAATAGGGTGGAGGAGCTGAAGCCATCTCGGCAAATTCAAACAAACCAAACTTAAATGAAAAAAAACTGAAAATCTGAAAGAAAAAAGATGCTGATGTTATTTTTGTTTTACAGAAGTCTTCAAACCAGTGGATAAACACGATTGAGATTCACAAATAAACACTCCGTAAGTCGATGGTCACACCTTTGCGACTTTTACAACAAAGATGATGTCCACAATCATGGGCGAAACTTATTACACCAATTGAAAACCTTGTGAATGAAACGACTTCCGATATATCACAAAACTTGTTGAATATATCTGCTACTACGTCTTTGTTGGACGTAATGCTATCAAGAGATTTTTATGATAAAATTCTCATGATACAATAGAAATGCACAAAATCGACAAATCTTAAGTTAATTTTTTACATCTAATATACGACAACATACTTGCTCCTGAGGGTTCAAAAGTCCTAACTATCACCATATTCTCAAACGAACTTTTATCTAGTTGTTACACAAAGCTTCAATCACACGCCACACCTCTAACAAATTGCTTTGTGCTTGTTCACTGACTTTCTCATAAAACTTTGTTACAATTTAGCAAAGCTTGACAAAACGTCCCACATCCTGGTTTCCATGTGACTGCACCACCAAGCTACATGACTGAGAACGTATACATACACAGCAAGAAACATGTTACTTGCGATACAGCGCTGTGCAAACAACAGAATAAAAGGTTAACAATTAACTTCCACTTTTGCTTCACCCGCTATACCCTCCATGTAATGACAACCACGCAATAAATTATGCAGACAAGCAACTGCCTGTGCAACAGCGTTAAACATTGATGAGCTGAACGCCCGCTGTGTACGTCACAAAATTCATTTCTCGGTGACTGTAGTCCACGTGATCGTATATATTCGTATTTGAGTCGACTCGATCGAGTTTATCTGTCGGTTCATTAAAACTACTGTTTCAATAAAATATCCAAACATTTCGCAAAATATTTTAATCATTTAAAAGAGTTCGTGAGCAAGAAAGTTTTGCAATCCCTATGGATTTGCCGTGTTGTATTCGTTGAAATCCTGTATGTTCTGAATCGAAATTGAATAGATTTAGAAAATTTTGCCAGATTTTGAGGTTAGGATAATGAGCCGTTTTTCTTTGGAAGCGAATACCGAAAAAACATATTACTAATAATCACGTTTAGATGAGAAAACTAAGCACTTAATCCAATATAAGAATGTTTCTTAGAAATATACACATATCTTGAAAATAAGCACAGTATGGAAACCCTGGATAACGAAGTCAACTACTGGCCAACGTGTAACATAGAAAGCACTGCGGTACACCGCACTTTAAATTTTGGGGTGAATTTGCTATTCAGATTTTCCGAATCTAGGGTATATTCAGCTTCTAACCTGGATATTTGCAAGTTATACTCGCCTTTCGCGCGTGACAGAAATTGTCACAAATATTATTTTGCGTTAAAAAACCTAAGGCACTGTTCATGAAAAACTAAATACACTTTAGGCTTTAATGCTGGTTGTTACACAGCAAAAGTTGACCTCTACATCAATGTTTTGTACGCAGGAAATTATGTTAAGCAGGTTTTCCTGGTCGTGACACAAGGCAATTGCTGGTTATAATTTACTCACACCACAAACATACAATACACTCTCTTCACATTCGAGCTCTTCACAAACAGCACCCTCCATACGTCAAACAAACTCTCTAACCTCAACAACTGAACAGCATTTATCTGACAAAGCAGGTTACAACCGAAAACCTAAACCCAATCAGGACTTCTCTCAGCCCCGGGCACTATATACTGTGACGTAAAATGACGTCATATCACGTGCCGTAACGTCGCCTCGTGACTGTTGTTGGGGTGGCTGCTGACGTTTTCAGGCTGCGGTATTTCCAATCACGTTTAATTCACGCTTCATGAACCGTTTCAAAGGCATTTGCATCCATTGAAATTTAGTTTATGCTTTTCGGGTATCAATGAAACCGTGTCAAAGGCGTAAGCCTTGCCACAATTTCATACTTATGCTGTCGGTAGATAAATCAGGTAGTTAATTCATAGAAGTTCGAATTGCCACCGTTGTGGTTTTGTTACGCTGCCAGTGTGTGAAACCTACAAAATATTCCTGAAGTCCAACTCCGCCGTCGATTTGAGTAGGTTACAGCTACACTCTATACATACACACTCATAATCATATGATTGTGACAACATCTTGTTTCAAACAAATTTCAGGAGGAAAACAAATACCATTTCTAATAACAAAGCGTAAAAATTACGACAGCATGCAGCATTTTTAAGACATGATATTTATTTTCATTTGATAATTTCTTTAAAACCTAATAATAAACCAGTTCTTCGACTGTCTGACATCTTTTGAAATAACCATCAAACAAAAACAACACTTTATGCATTACATTGGTTCAAGTTAAGCGAAAAGATATTCTCAAACAAACAACGGCATTTTCTGTACAGCGCCCTGCTACATGTCTGCTGGCTTTTCATAGTTCCTCTACAAACAGCACGAACAAGGAACAACAGCGGAGCTTCAATAGGCGATAGGAAAACAGCTTCAACAGAGCGGAAACTTATTTTGGTGATTTGGAGAAATACGTTTGTCTGCAGTTCGGACGGCTTCGGAAACAGTCGGAAACTATTCACAGAAACAATAATTAATTTTGTCAACTGCTGCAACCAAACTATAGAATATCAAAACTCTTTGATTAAACAACCCCAAAACACAATCTTTAAAATATCATTGAAGGGTTTCTGCTAGCGGGATTTTAAACAAGTTTGGTTTAAAACTCACTATCAATAAACCAGTGAATGTCGTGTTTTTGCAAAAAATGCACATTGTAATGACAATAAATCACTTTAAAACATTTTAGACTGTTATTAACCTGCAATATTAATTAGTCTTTGGTCAAATTTAATGCAATGATTTTAGTTCATTAAATACATCCTTTAGGTGGCGGCAAAGAAACTGGACAGATCTCAATTACTGCATTGGTATCGAGTTTTCCTGTGAACAAATATGTAAAATTTGCTCGTATAAGTGCATAAAAATGGTTGTTTCAAGCTACACAAATTACTTTGATTTGTTGTGCAATATGAATGATTGTTAAATGCATTCTTAGAAGACAACACGGTGAGTTAAATAACCAGTTTTAGTTTGTTTATGATAAGGGTTAGGCGGATGGATACCAATGTTTCTTATATCCATCCACCAATCCGCTCATTTTGAAAAAGTCTTTGCTCTGAAAGGTTGTGCATATACGTGTGCCGTATGCTGCAAAAATAACAAATGTAATTACATGCATTAAGAGGCTGCAATGGGGGTTTACCCCTTGTGACCTGTAGTTAACCAGTAATGATTCATAAAATCAATATCTGAGGTTAGTACAAGCCTACAAGGTTGCTGCAATATCATCCAAAGCCTTTCCTAATGGTTTTTTAATGCATTTATTCAGCCATTGGTCCTTCCCAAAGAAATACAGCCATCATTTAGGTATATGCATATACTCAGTGTATCATTTTAATTAGTCCCTTTTGGTTACAATCACACTTTTTTGCAAATATCATGAAGCACCATGACAAATTTAACATTTCGTTAGCAGAGCTTTAACATGATCTGTGGTCAAAATGTTGGTCAATTACACATTATTTAATTTTTGCAGGTCCAAATACGTAATGGATAATCAGAACAATGATGGAAATGAAATGCTTCTGCTTATGAATGGACCCCTCGACCAATTTGGGAAGGTACTGAACAATGCTAAACAACACATGCCAGATTGGAAAAAATGTTGAAAATTTACCGATAAACTGTGCAATATAAATTAGCTGTTGCAGTAACATGCGAAAAACATCGTCCGCGCAATTAACACACTTTCCAATCTGGCATGTGTATTTGTTTTTGATAAAATTGTCAACTTTGACTGCTTGAAGCAGTCCTTCCTGGCAAATCTCATATGGTCTCATAGAATTTGTGTCGCATCAGTGCACCATGTGTACCTTTCCTTGCTGTCGGTAAACAAAGTATATGACATCAAAAGCAATTGTGTGAAGTTGCACTTGACTTCAACACAAAAACTTCAACCAAACTTACGACAGGATAAAATGAGAATTTTTTCTTTTCTCTGTCACAAAATCCCATCTTCTGCAGACGCAAGCAACCAATCAGCAATACATCCAGTTGGCACCGACAACAGACGCACAACAATATGTTGTTCATCAGCCCAACCCAACTATGGTTTGTAAATATAGAAACAGTAGACTGGTTTTTGACTTCAGTGTTTTCTATATTTCCTAACTTAAATCCCTTTTTTTTGTTAACTAAAAGCACCTGTACAAATTATAAAATTCCTCCATAATTTTTCATAAAAAAAGGGTTCATACAAACACAAGTTTTTATTTTAACTGATATTAAACATGTGTATGTGTGTACATACTTGCAACATACTAATGTTCTAATCATAAAGGATTTGGAGAGCCTTGGAGATTTGCTCAATGGTCAACCAATAACGTTTGAAGATGGAGACTTGTCAGTGATACAACGAGATGGACAGCAGTATATTGTCCTGCCCAGTGTTTCGGGGCAAGTTTTAAGTGCAAACGATTTCATTCAACCTGTTGTACAGGAAGAACCAACTATTATTAATCAAGATGTGGCAACAAACACTCAGTAAGGCTGTGAAATATTTTTCGCCTATGGAAGAATAATAAGATGTCGGTTCCCTTCATATAAATATCCATTTTTTCTCAGTTACCTGCAACCGGTTGAGGTGGAATCAAGTGATCTTCTCCAACCAATACAAGAAACCATGGTCAGTGAACCAACATCAACTTACATAACACAACCAGCTTCCAACATCAGCTTACAAACCACAGCAACCACTGCAGTATCCACTGCACAAGGTAAACAAGATTTTTTGTTATGTTCATTGACACGCGAATACTGATGAAAGCAAATGTTAATAGGACTGTGCTTTGTCACTTTGTGTTTTTTCATTGATTTTTCCAATTTATTTCATGGTATATACATATGATTTATCTTGCATTTACTCACATTTGCATGCGAGAGACATTTTTTAACTTGTTTTGTGAAATGTAATAGGTTGATCGTTGCATTTCCTTTTTCTTGTTGTAATTTTATTGAACCACAATGTTTAGTTTATCATACTGTGCCACCTCTTCATGTAGCCACCACATCAACATCAAAACCCGTGGATATAACACTTCTGATTCCGTCTCTCTATCCATCAACATCTGGTGAAACAAACACTCATGTGCGTAAACTGCAATGTATGATATGCCAGTTCGATGCCTCTACTGAAATGGAGTTGGACAAACACATGGGGAGACATAGGTAGGTTTTCTGTGTTGGATATCCTAACAGCCAAAATGATCAAGTGAAAATGGTAAGCTTTTGCATCCTGCAGTACCATTTCTCTTATTTACAGAAGATTCTTTGACCATTTTGAAAGTAGCAATTTTAGACAAACTTATATGCGCCCCAGGTTTTTCAAAAAAAGCGAGTAGCTATTACGATTGTTGCAACGCCAGTCTCGCAGTATGATATGCCAACAGGTACCATAGACCAATCCTGTGTGTTCAAGCACAGTTTTTCGATACTTCATGACATCATAGTAACAAATTATGAAGTCATAATATAGCCACCCACCCCCCTGGAAAAATGAAAACTAGGTGCTTATGTGTACAAGCACTGCAACTGGAAGGGAAATACCCTTACCCTACAAAAAAGAGTATTTTTATATATCAAGTAACGGAGTCCCTATAAATGAAGGTAAATAGAATGGAATTTTAACTGTTTATTTTTTTATAGAAATGAAATGACGGAAGAATTGTACAAAGGTTGCAAAGAATCGTTTCAGAAGAAAACTGCAAAGAAAACTAAGAGGGGAAGGAAAAAGAGAAATACGTGCAAGTTTATCAGGCAAAACATTACTTGTCACTGTGGAGTAACTGCTTGGTCAAATCAGATAAAGCGTATATTCAACAATGTTAATAGGTGTCTTTATGTGTAAATAAAGTAATTGTCATAACATTTGTGACACGATGCTTTTAATAGGACTGTTTCCACACTTTCAACGGAGAATCGCAAAGGTCCGTTCACATGTACTCAGTGTAATCTTCAGATCGCCAAAATTACTGCCTACAAAAGACATTTGAAAGAACATAGTAATGAAAAGGTAATATTACATATCGTTGTGTTCATAGGCGTCGATTTAGGGGTGACTGGGGTGACATGTCACCCCTCACAAACAAACAGGGGTGACAACATGTGTATTGTCACCCCTGGATTTCGTTTAAATTTATTGTCACAAAAACCATATACATGTGTTAAGCTATAGTTTCAAACGACCTGTATTATCGACGCCTATGGTTGTGTTGCACCTGTGCCAGAATTTGGGGTGCCTTTTTGAAAAAAAGTCCAATGTTGTGGTTTGCAAGGTGTGGTGTATATACATAAAGAGTTGAAGCATTAATGTGCTCAAAAAACAACACATATTTTAACCCAACTTCTTACATATTTTCAGACATACAAGTGCAATCAATGCACAGAGATGTACAACATAGAAAGCAACTTGGTTTTGCACCAAGCTATTCATGCGGAGAAAGGTGTGGACGGGTACAAATGTCCATCTTGCAGTCGAAGTTTCCAGCGAATTGCGAGTCTCAAGTCTCATCTTCCGATTCATTTGATAGATGAGGTTGGTTTGTTGTCATTTGAAGACAAAATTGTTGTGGGCAACTAATATGTATCATTGTTGTTGACGAAACAATATTGTTGTTGTTTACTTGAAATTGTAAGAAATATTTTATGGATTTTAGACGATGATATGCACTGAATGCGGTGATGAGTTTACTTTGAAGTCAGAACTTGATTCACACATGGCTCAACATAGACGTGATTTGCAGAAACATTTAAGTGACAGAACAGGTAACATCTGAAACCCAACATTTTTACTACTAAATTTAACCATTCATGCAACATAATGCTTTGGATTAATAAATGGTGTCACTGGTATCAAGATAATGTCTAATCGACTGCATTTAAGATGATAGTCATTTTACTATTATTTTTCATTAAATCCCAAGAGCAAAAGAATTTGTCATTTATAAACACCACAGGAATTGGAGCAATTTCTGCTTCGTGGTACTGACGAATTTTTAAGTTTGGCATAGATTAGATTATATTTATATAAGTGCAGAAACTTTTCTTGATTTCAAATCAAAAGATTACACTGTCACTCATTGCGAGTAATTTTGGACACCCCAACAGCATTTGATAAGATTTTAATGTTTTTGCAGTTCTTGCGGTTGGTCAAGTTCTCCCACATGTCGTTGAAATGAGGTAAGAAGTTGAAAGTGAAATGTGAAAGAACATTATAAATATTTGCTGTTTTCAATGTTGCCATAGTAACACTTTCCATTGCAGGCAGGAAACCAGAAAATATCGGAGAAAGTCAAACCCTGCAAAGTGCAAATATTGCAACAAGGAATTTCGGAAGGAATGTCAACTAAAACGACACATACTCATCCATACGGGTTCGTTATGTTCATATTGTAATAATACTGGGCATGCAGTTCATAACATCCAAATGGCCAGTCAAATATTTCTGAATTTAGTAGTGGATATGCAGCATTATTATGTTATTTTTTGCAAATTTCTTGAACTTTGTGAATTCACAACCATAGAATCACGAATAATTTTGTTTAATCTGTTGAATAAAAATGTGTTCGATTTTTTTATGGAGGGGATGTTTGCCACACAAATATATCTTTAAACTTTTGGTCAATAAATGCTTTTTCAGGTGAAAAACCCTTTGAATGTAATTTATGCGACAAAGCGTTTAATCAGAAAAGTGCTCTTCAAATTCACATGATGCTGCATTCGGGGAAGAAGCCGTACACTTGCCCCCATTGTCCTCAGGTTCCTACAATTTTAACAAATTTCCGATTTATTTTTGTGTTTATTTGTAATTTTTTTGAACCCAAAGAATGTTAGAAATTGCTTTCCAACTATGACCTCATGTACTGGTTTTTTACTTCATTCCACAATTTTAGTTACTTTCCTAACATAAGCATGACATATTGATAGATGTGGTTTGGTATGACAAAAACTTCAAAACAAGTAAACTATATTATGCAAATACTTGTCAATATTACAGTATTGACAAATTATTGTTTTCACATTAAGGAATCTGTAGTTCCATAAAATATCTTAAACAATTTCCTTAACCACAAAGTTGTTTTTATTCCCACAAATTTGATTATTGCACCTCACAACATTATTGCACTGATTATAAAACCATGTTTCCTCAACTTTAGCTTTACACACAACGGGGAAATTTACGAATGCACGTCGCCCGAGTTCACTCGAAAGTAACCAACAGATTCCAGTGTGAAGAATGTTCGTGTGTGTTTAAGAAAGTTGGAAATTTGAATGCCCACATCACGAAATATCACCAACATCCTGAACAACAAGACCAGGATGATGATGGGAATATTTCGGTTTGTACTCTATCTAGGATTATTTTATATTTTTAACGTGTTGTTATGTTGTGGAAAAAATGCTTTTTTAATCAAAATTACACAATATTTTTTTGAGTTAGTTACAATTGTTGATGCTTTTCAAAAGTAACTTTGAATGTTTTTTTGGCTTTAATCATAAAATACATGAATATTTTATTTGGCTACAGATCAATTGTACAGAATTGCAACAATTTCATTTCTTTTTTTCTGTTAGAACCCGCAAAGCATCTTGTCGATGTTAACGGAAGATATGATCAGTGCTAGTGAATCACAGAGAGGAAAACCTGTTGCCAAGGAAGATCTTGATGTCATCCAACAGTTGCTAAGGAGTTTAGATGTGAGTTCTGATTGTGTTAAACATATTTAATAGTTGTGTGTCTTGCTTAAAATGGATTATTATACCGACACAGTGGCGGATCTAGAAAAAATACGAGGGGGGTGTTCGGTTTCGGTACCTAATTAATGAAGCCATTAGCTGCGGTTACAATTTTTTTCGGACATTTATCATGCTGTAATTTTTTGTCAAAATCTCTGTGAAAACCAGAAAGTTTATAACCTTTACCTAAAAACCGCATCGCACTTGCACTTTTACGGAACACTTAGTATTGTTACCAAACATGTTGCATTGTTACCAAACAAGTGTCATGTTTTGTCAAGGGCAAAATGCATTTTTTAATGGCGACGATGTTGCGATGACAAGCGGTTTTCTTGTGTGGAAAGTCAATTAGTTTAGTTGTTGAACACGTTGCCAATATTACGCATGTTGAAAACAACTGTTAGCCCTTGCATAGGTGCAAAATACATATTTGCACGTTTGGCCACTGCATGCAACATACTTTTTATTTGTATGTTTTCTTGATAACATAAGCCCACATTTAATTCCTTTCAGATAACACCTATATTTAAACCTTTTTTTCAAAGTCGTGGTAATGAAACTACGGCGCAAGCACTACCGCAAAATCTCCCATCGAGTTTTCCACAGTGTTACCATTGCGTAGTCCAGGAAGCCACTGTTTATGTAACGATTCACACCAACACTGGCTTTCGTATTTTGCAATGCTCGACCACAATTAACCTTAGTTTACAGCAGAAAATTGGGAATTCCCAATAAAATGTCGACCCCCACCCCGTCTAGGACGTGGTCTTGCACCACCAAATACACATCGATGTAGTATGTTAAATAAACTTTTCAATCTTCCCGTTAAAAGTGCATTAATTCCAGCAAAATTGAATCAATTCTTGTTTTTTGTTTAAAATTTGTTATGTGTTTATTCCAGGACGGTGAAAATTCAAACTCTGCAAATTTAACTATGGGTGTAGCTGATAGTTTGATGAGCCAAGAACTGGACAATGATATCGTACAGCAAGCATTACAGGATAGTGGAGTCGACCACACGAGGTCGCAGGAATTAAATGAGTCTGGTCAAACCAGTAACATGTAAGTTATTATCCAAACTTTGAAGGTTGTTTTTTGTCTTTACCGTTGTTCTTTTAATCTTTTTTTTCATTTTCCTGGCGATAATTTTTTTCATAATTGCTTGGAGTACACAGAAGGATAATTTTCTTGATACATTGTGATCCAAATATAACTGTTTCCAAACTTTGAAAGCTGTTTTTGTGTCTTTAGCTTGATCGGATCCTTTTAAATCTTTGTGATTTTTCTCGCTTAATTTGTGCACATACAAATATATTTTTCATGGCATGTTTTTAAGTAACATTGTCTTGTATGTTGTTGATGTCACTCTTGCACAGAAAGATTTAAACCTTCAAACTATGTTGTATGTTGAAATTATTTTTTAGTTATTACTAGTGTTAAACTTGTGTAGAAATTTATTCAGTTTGTAAAAGTTAGTTTGATTTTTCAGTTCAACAAGTGGGATGACTTCAAATGCTGAAATGCACATGGTAAGTTCTAAATGTTTAGGGCAAAAAACTATATAATCATGAAAGTTTCTTAATAATAATTGATAGATATTTTTGTCATCATAATGGCAAGAATAATTAAGTATATAAGTATTGTTTTTAAAACTGGTATGTTGGATAACTTAACTTCGAAAAACGAACGTGTGTATTTTAGTTGTAAGATCAGTTTGCATTATTTATATGTTTGTATTATATTTCAGAGCAACCAAGATGTTACAACAACTTCCAGTGGCTCATTCCCAAGAGAATATGGTAAAAAAAAAACCTAAAATGATATGTTGTATGCATTCACCCTATATCTGCTGCATGTGGTCATTTGTGATATTATTATTATACAATTCTGTAAACTTGACTTTTCTCATCTTGCAAAAGCTTGCATCGTGAATTGTGATATTTATTTTGTTTTTGTAATGTAGATTCTGAAGTTATATGCTGCACGTATTTGTTTGTATTTTTGTTGCATAACTTCTAGTGTATCCTTAACATAGGCTTGGTTTATCTGGGTGATTATTTTTATTGTACAAGCTTGCAATTTTTCCATTTTGTAAGTGTAGAGAATTCTAATTTTTGTTGTTTGTTCAGTGAATGATCAAAATATGGGAGTTCCCCAACCCTCTGACAAGCAACGAAAATCAGGTTTGTTATTGGCGAATGTTTATTATTTAAAAATATTCATTTTAACTTCTTTATGTTATTTCAAAATAAAATAAAATTTACTTGCATGTTATTGGTGATAATTTCTGTTTTCTCAGTAAATTTATTTTACTCTACTTTGTATTTGTTTCTCAACCATAATTAAATGTTTCCAGTTATTTCTGGTTTATATTATCGTGGTTCTGGTCACCCTGGTGAACCAATGTGGAAAGTTAGAAAAGTTGATGGAATAAGATGGCATCAATGCATGCATTGTCCAAAGGTGATTGGAATTCATTGTATTCTGCTGTTGTCCTCCACTTTAACTTTATTTTAAATTCAACACATGTTTCTGTTGACGTGTAAACACATATTGTGCTTGATTCAACAAACTGTCTTTTATTGAGAAATTTCACCTTTACAAAATTTAAGGACTGTAAAGGTTGCTGTTTAACTTCACTATAATAAGAACCAAATAAAATGCTAAAAAATTCCAACAAGCTTGTACAAAAGTTGGAATATGTATTTCATGTTCATAAATTAACTAAAGACAAAAACATTTGTTTTCAAAAACAAGCTGTAATAACAAAAATTTCTTTTTCAGGAGTTTAAGAAGCCGAGTGATTTGGTCCGCCATATTCGAACTCACACCCAGGAACGACCATTCAAATGTTCAAAATGCCACAAAAGTTTTAGCGTCAAAACTTCACTCACTGCTCATGAACGAACCCATCTTGGGGTCAGAGGTTACAAGTGTCAGGTATAAATAAGTGATAATAATAACATAATAATAACGAGACAAATTCTCAAATAAATGTGGGGGTGTTGCGGTGATAAGACCTGTTGAGTTAAAACTGTAATTGTGCACTTAACTGATTAAAACTGTGGTTTTTACATGTGATTTGCAAATTATGTTGTAGCAGTGTTTGTTCATGTGATTTGTGCTGAAATTTTGTTGAGTCATAACATAATCAATGACATCGGCAGGTTTTAATTAACATCACTTTGTTTTTTGAACCTAAATACAGTGCAAGGAATTTCCAAAATCTTAATCAGCAATTTTATAAAAACGATTTAAGTTTATTTATGTTATTTAGATTTGCCAGAAGTCTTACACTACCTCTGGAAGCCTTAAAGTTCATCTTCGAATGCACACTGGAGCCCGTCCGTTTAAGTGCACGATGTGCGATATGAGTTTCCGAACCACTGGACACCGCCACAACCACATTCTCTCCCACATGAGAGGGCGAGCTCACACAAGACCTCACAAACGTGACAAGAAAGATATTTTCCAAATGTAATTTGAGATTTGACGATTTAACTTTTTTGTCTCAATTATTAAAGTTTGGTTTAGTTTAATGAACTTTGACTTGAATCCACATGAAAATGTAAATAAACAATAGACATACTAAGTTTCAAACTGAACATGACCAACAGGATGGTTAACAATACTTTCAAGCACAGACAAATAAAATGAAGGATTGGAACAGATAATTCAAAAAGGACCAGAATTAAAAATTCTAGTTTGTTGACAATAGATCAACACTGTATAAAAATTATTTCTTGGTTTAAAAATGTTAAAATTTACAACCTCTTATGTTTGTGACACTGTTTTTTGAGAAAGTAGAATTTTGGTTCCTAATTTTTTTTAATTTTTAAACATTGTGTGTTTCTTGGTTAAATGTGGACCCAAACTTTTTTGTTTTCAAGTATACGAACAGCAGAATAAAATCCTTTTAGAGTAAATGATGACTTAACAGTTTTCATTGTTACAAAACAAAGAGTAAAATAAATGTTTTCAGGTTTACTTCACAACACCGGACTCCTGACCCAGCCCCACTCCAGCAACCGATTCTAATCACAGAAAATGGAGAAATTCAACCCAAAGAAACCGGTTAGATGAAAGAACAAAAAAAAACAAAAATATTTTACACAAAAAAAGGAAAAATTATCCATTTAAATCATGGTGTCTGACATACAGTTTTGTTGTGTAGAATCCGAAAATCCAGAAAAAAACTACAAATGTGTAACTTGCAACAAACAGTTTGGAAAGTCCTGTCATCTTGAGCAACATATCAGAACACATACTGGTAATGTATTCATTGTTTTGTGTGAATGCTTGTGTGTATAAATACTAATAACGCATTGAGAGCTTGTTTTGATTTTTCCCAAGTATCGTAACCCACGATAATTAAAATGTAACAGTGTTTGTGTTTCTGTATGCATTGAAACCTTTTCCTAATCAAATTTAAAAGTAAAATCAGTTCAATTTGAATTTATTGTTAAATAATCCTAGACATTGTGGTGAAAAAATATATTATTCAAACAAGTCTAACAATAAGTTAGTGTTAATGCACTAAGACACTGATGATGCTCTTAGCAAAGCGAAATATATTTGTTTAATTTAACAAGACTGACAGATTTCAGCCTGAAACGAAAGTTTCTTAGATAGTGGATATATTTAAAATAAGGTGGAAATCACCAGGGCCACTTGCAGCAGAATGGGGGAATTCCCACAATCAATTCACAAGCATTAATGTTAATGGTTGTAGATTTTGAACCAATTGAAAAATTATTTTCCAGGAGAAAAACCGTATGCTTGCACTCAATGTGGAAAGTCATTCATTTCTCACAGCATTCTGAAAGCCCATCTTACCACACACACTGGTGTGTAATTCAAACATTTTAAAATTTTTTTAATTTTTGATGGCTTAATCAAATTTTTTCACAGTTTTAAACATGTTGAATAAAATATCTATTAGCTAAGTATGTACAAATAATTTAGATTTTAAAGCAATACTTTATGATGCGTTAAAATTTAGATAAGAAAATTTGCCAACTTGTGCTTATCTCAATCCTGCAGGTTTAAAACCATTCCAATGTTCAATATGTGGGCAATCGTTTGCTGCTAATGGAACTTTAAAACGCCACATGTCAAGTCACAGCATGAAGAGACCGTTTATGTGCCCGTATTGTCAACGGAGATTTAAAACAAACTCGACATGCAAGAAACATATCGAGACGCACAGAAATGATGTCAATTCAACACAGGTATTTCATCCACTAAATTTACTCAGCTACCAAGAGAAAAAAGTCATCTTAATAGTTGGGCTTGACACTTGTATTGAGTAGAATTTTAAAAGAAAATTTCTAAATTTATTATTTTTTACCAATAATTGATCATTTTTAACCATCAGTTTTGCTGCTTATGTATTTTTCCTGTACATTTCTTATCTATGAATAATATACATGTGTTTCTTTGAATATATGACAGTTTGGTTTGTGCTCTTGTCACAATCTTGAATTCCAGGTCTTCGGAAATTGACAATAACATTGTTTTATTTAAACTACCCGTAGTTACCTCAGTCGCTAAGCGACAACACAAACAACCAATCAATGCAACAAGAGGAAAACTTTCTGGCAAACTCATTGGATAATGGGATTTTGTTCCACATAAGCAACATTGATGAAGGTAAGATTTGAGGGATGGAGAGTTTTAAGGTTAATTTTCCTTGTGTTGTTTGTAGAGGGTGATGCAGCAGGGGAAAACCCATCGAGTAGTGATGTCACAATGATGAATAGTGATGACACAGTTGAGTTTCACAATGACCCAACCTTGCAGCAGGTAAATAATTATTATAAATCTTAACGTGATATTTTATTTCACATAATTTTCATTTCATAAAACTTTGAACTGTTTTTACTTTTTTAATTAATTTTTTTCCTAACTGTTTTCAGGTTAATCCAAATATGATTCAAAATATCAACAAGTTGTCCCATTTTAGAAGTAAGTTTTTTGTTCGTATATTATTGTTTAATTCCTTAGCTGTTATGCTTGTTTAATGCAGTAATATCAACATCTAAAATACTTTTACCTTTGATATATTGCTTTTCCTTTAAGTTTTGTAAAATTGCTTTCAAAATGTTTAAATTGTTTTTCCCACAATGCCATTCACCTTTTCCAGTAAATCAAACCTCGTCTGACCTAAAACAACAAGATGGGGAAATTCCCCAACCTGCTGCTGATGATACTGTGGTTGAAAATGTTGATGTTTATCAGGATCAAGATTTGATTTCAACAGAGTAAATATTCAGATTTTATATCTTTTATTATTAAACATTACGGACAATACGATAGTAAGAATACATGTTTGGATCTAAATTATAATCAAAACATTCTGAAACATTGATTGTGAGAGTTATTGAACATTTCTTACATAATATATAATTTTTTATTGTGTAAATTTTACTTTTTAATCTCAAATTTATGTAACTTTGTTTTGTTTTAGACCAAAATCTTCACAAGATGGGGAGTTTGTATGTCAGGTAATTATTTGTAGTGAATGTGCCAGAAACCTGTGTTGCAAACTTTAAGTTGGAGTTTTACCTGCTTTCACAATTCTCTGTTTTCTCACACTCCCCGTCTATTTTCATTACTGAAATACTTTGGGCAAAAAAAAACAATGAATGAACAAATCTTCATAGTTTCATTTGACCAACATTTTCCCAAAATCCTGTTATGCTTCTTTGTTAGATGTACGTAAACATTTAAACACTCCTTCATTAACCTAAAGTGGAATAAGAACAAAATGATTGACCGAGTCAACAGATGATGAACATTTCTGTTTGCAAATTAGTCTTTTACCTTTCATGTATTTTTCTCTTGGTTATCTTTCTCATAACAACATTCAATATATTTTCGCACAGGGTTGTTGTCGTACTTTTGACTCCGAGGAAGAAGTGGAACAACATGTAAAGGAGGAACAGAAATCCCTCTCGAACAATCAACTACTCTGTCCAGCATGCGGACATTCTCTCGACTCACAAGAGTCGCTCGTGAGCCACGTGATCTCACACAACAGCGCCACCAAGTTGTCGTGTCATGTTTGTAAACTCTACTTCAGCAACAGGACGGCCTTGTCGAAACATCAACAGCATCACTCCCGCATCAAGTAAGTTTTGATCTTTATTCTTTCTGGACAGACAGGTATCTTAGATCAGTGCTTCCCAACCAGTGGATCGCAACCCATTGGTGGGTCGAGAAGCATTTCTAAATGTTACAGTTTTCTATTAGATCACGAAAATTGCATGTGTTCACATTGTTTTTTTTCTCATTAAATTGTTTTTAATTCGTTTGGTCATATCTCATTGTGGGTCGCACAATAAAACTTGCATTAAAAGTGTTCAAACAATATCCACAATATTAAAACAGATCATGTAAGCCTTTACTATCCTTTGGTCATTTCTGATTGTTTTCAAACTTGCACTTCCAGTAATCATAAGTTAATATATTTATCACAAGGTGTTGTTGAACAAAGAGATTGACTGTTAGCAGGGCAAGTTTAAACCAACTTAACTATGTAAAGTTTTGGCCAATTGAAGCTTGAGTTAACTCCTTGAATGCAAAACAAGTGATAAATTAACATCAATACTGCCATGCATGAAAGACGTGAAGTTGTATTTTAATCATTTTCCTTGTTTGAAATACTCGAACCTTGGTACTACTGTACTGTGTGATGAAGGAAATACGTAAGAATTTTTGTATTATTTTTTGCAGCAAACAAACATGTGCAGTGTGTGACCACGTGTGTGATGATAGTGTCGAGTTACTTGATCACGTCAAACTTCATCACCCGAGTGAAGTCGAGGAAGTGAAGAAAAAAATTGTGGCCAGAAGAAAACGGTATATTTCTTACTTAAGAATGATCTCGTGTGAACTCGCGGCGTAAATCCATTTTTATGTTTTAATCTAACCTAAAAGTTAATGAATAAACATAAACCTTTTTCCTAAATTGGCGTTTTTTTTTAACGCAACGTTTTCGGAATCTTGTTCAATGCTTAATAACAAAATGTCTTTTGTTATTTTTTTTTAAAACAGTGTCACATATTGAATTACAGGATGCACAGTTTTTTGCCTGGTTCCTCTTTAGTTTTTAAAGTTCGGGGATTTCCGTTTTCAAACAATTTAAATATGAATGTCGATTGCGATAACTTGCATTGTTTCTTTTGCGCAGATCTGGTTTTTATCGTTTGTCTGAGGAACAAAGTGAAATTCTCGAGAAAACAGACCCGAGTCAAAACATGACCTTGTCTGAAAGAATTTTGTTGGACGCGGTCGCTGAGAAGGACAAGGTAATGCTGAGACTGTAACCTGTGGTCCTGTTTGCAAAGTTGATTTTATAATATCTGGCTCTCTGCCACACTGTTATGCATATATGTGTAAATTTCCCCAAATGTCAATCATCGGTCACGAGTTAAAGTTTTTGGAATATTTATTAAAATTTTGGAAACGTTGCAGTTATTTTACAAAGCGTAGAGCCAATAATATGAATTCTGTCAACTGCAATCCAATGGCCACAGTTTCGACCTGTAAGGTCTCATCAACTTTAAATTATTGGGCATATCGCTGCCAGTTCCAAAAACATTCCTTGTGTTTCACCAAAAAGTCACGACTCTTAAGCTACCGGATGTGACCCCAGGTTACACAAATGAGAAACAACCAACGCGGGAAATACAAGGAGTTTGAGACGAACGGACCACTTTACGCCAACGCCTGTGAGTTTTGTCCCAAGAGTTTCCGTAAACCGAGTGATCTCGCCCGCCATATTCGGACCCACACAGGAGACAAACCGTACAGCTGCGATATTTGCGGGAAGTCGTAAGTAGACGGTTGTCATGGTTGCGCGGCTAAAGTTTCAAAACCAACCATTTTGCAGTAAATTTCCGCTTCAATCCAACAATGACTAACTGTCATGTTTTTACGATAAACCTCTAAAGGAATCGTTACTTGAGTAAAGCAATTCTGATCCCAACGTTGTCTGCAGATTCACTGTCAAGTCAACCCTTGTATCTCATCAAAAATCCCATCTACAGAGGAAAATGTTTCGATGTCACATTTGTGACATGATGTACGCTGCCAAATCAAGTTTGAAGGTCTGACTTAAATATTGTTTTGTTTTTTTTGTTGTGGTGAAGTCCACAGTTTGTTTACTTCAGTGATTCTCAACCTTTCCAGTAAAATTTCAAACAGCTTTTACGTCTAAATCTAGACTAATATTTAGGTTAATTAAAAAATATATTAAATAAAACAGAAAAAGTAATAATGCAAAAGTATTCACTTCGTACGAAAATATATTTGAAGTGAAAATAATGTATATTTGGGTACCGGTAAAAGCATATTGCTGACCAGCTGTTGAGAAACTCTGCATTAGATAATTTTAATCAGATGTCACAGAGAATCCTTTTGTTTGTTCATAAAGTTAAAACAAATTTATGTCTTCTGCAATATTAAAAACCACCTTCTTGGTTCGATTAATATTTTCAATTATTACAGTTGAAATGGGTCTCGCAATTTAAAATATAGACCAAAACAGGACAAATCGTATTAAGATAGTCTTTTTGTAGATAAAATACAGGCCATGCATTTCCGTGGTGTGCACAGTATATAAGTACATAAAGCAAATTCCTTAATACTGTTGAATACTTATCTTCCAGGTTCATATGCGGTTACACACGGGAGCGAAACCTTACAAATGTCCACATTGTCCGGCTACATTCCGAACCTCAGGTCATCGTAAAAATCACATGACCGTCCATCTTGTTTATCCGAATAAACCGAGGGCAGAAGATGAAGAACAACAGGAACTAATCGAAGGTCAGTATTGGATTGTTTTGCTGTGCGTACTTTTCTAAAACTTTACTTATTACCAAAAAACACAATATACTGAAGAACGCTATAACTGATTTGCTCATAATTCTGAGAATAAAGAGACTGGTCCAGACTATGATGGCATAAGTTCTTGCCGAAACATTTTTTTTTGCATGAAACATGACAATGTTGACAATAGTATGAGCCAGTCTCTTCATTCTCACAACAATGTACTGACCATTGTGTATTCCAATTTAACATAATCGTGACATTCAATTTAGGTTAACATATTAAGATCAATTTCAAGTTATGGTTGTTCACTCACAGGACAATGCAAGGGTATTTAGGTTGACATAATGAATTTGACCATTTCTCACATTCAAAAGTAAAACACAGGGCGTTAGGTATTTATAACATTGGAATAAAACACATCGTTGCATGACTTACCCTGCAAATCTCCTAAACTATAGATAATTTCACAGAAGCTACATCGACTCCATCAGTTACCACAACAACCAATGTCCAATCTACAGCTGCCACATCACAATCAACTGTAGTGTGGCCGGATGTGACGTTAACTGTTCCTGTTGATAGTTTTCTCAGCACAGGATTATTCCAGGTGAAAACTAAACCAAAGAGACGCTAGACGACAAAACGTTTTTTTCCAGTCGACAAAACTTCAAACGCAAATAACTTCGCCGTTTTTCAACGGATTGCTAGCTGCATAGAATGACATGCATTTTCTGAAAATATAAAAATTAAAAAATTATTGGCTTTTATCGATTAGTGTTTCTTTGTTGAAAACTAACCCGGGTAGAAACCAAATTTAAAGTTTTTTTCACATTTCCGAGTCTGCTGCATTGTTTATTAATCCAATATATTTTCTTGTACACTATTTGTAATATCACTTTTTTCATTCAAACGTTTGACTGCTGTGATTATTTGAACATGCCTTAGATTTGTAGGCACCAAAACCATTTATCAGTCTTTTTATTTTTTAAAAATTTGTTTTACAGCAACCAGAATGTGAAAATCCTTCGATTCCTGTCCAGCTCCAAAGCCACAACCTCCAATTATCAACCGATGATCCTAACATTACCCTTCAAATTGACCCAGTCTTACTTCAACAAACCATACAGGAATCACAGAGAGTTCCAATTCAACACCAACAACAAACACAGTAAGTATCCCGTCCACTATAATCTCCAGTAGAATTGCCACAAAAAAAGGAGTCGTGTTTAAATGCAAACAAATTTTAAATGTGAATTTCGACCTGTGTCACATGCATGTTAGACAAAATGTTTGTGAATAAAGAATGAAAATGCTTGGAAATTTACCCAGTTTAATAAATACACTCCAGTACAGGTTGTCACCATGGTGAATTAGCTGAAAAAACATATTTGTTCTTGTGTGTTATTAATAATATTTTTTGCAATTGCCAAAATACTTTCTTTGATGCAAATTAATGCATTGATTTATAAATTATTCCATTCTGCTTGTATTTCAGTTCCAACATTGCATCGTTTCAACAACAATCTACCTGGCCAGCCCCCAATGTTGTCATACAACCCGTTAACAATATGTGTCTGCAATCACTTGCTCAGTCAGGCATGACCGACACTACAGCGACTTCAAGTGACGATCAAGGTCGCCCTCTACAGGAAATTAACATCGCTGTTCCTTCTAGTTTAGCTGGAATAACTCAGCAGGTGATAATTCGTGAGATGCAGAGATTCACGTCACTAAACATTCCTGAATATGTTGAGCTGTTGGATGGCAAAAATATATACATTCCTGTAATACATTTCCTTAATTGAACAAACTGTGCTCATACTACTATCATGATATCAACCTACATTTGTCATAGTGCTTATAAGATTATCAGATGTTTTACAATTCTGAATCTGTAAAAATGGCAAGAAATAATTGGCTTGAATACCTGACAAATAAAAAGACACAGCTTCATTGAGTTTTGAACTCACAACCATGAGTATTTCTGGAGCTACATGAGCTCGGCGATCACAACTTATATGGCAACAAAACTATTTGATCCAAAAGTTTTTGTCTGTTGTAAAATTTCTTTCATCAGTTTTTCTCATTCCATCCCCAGATCCTACAGAGTCCGGTAGTTTTGAGTAATAATGGAGGGATGGTGGAAAGCAACAAGAACCAGGAAGTTTCCCTTAATCTCAACAACCCTGGGATTGCTCAGGTAACGTGTCGGTTACACCACAAATCTAATCAACTTGTTCTTAGATCTAAGCACTAAATGCAGTCTTACAAACATTGTAACATTGTCTACATGGAAAAGTTGTATTAAATTACAAGCCAGCACATTTTGTCAATCCATTATTAATGTTGCCAGGCACAGTTTTCATACCAAAAAACTCTTTTGCCATTAGTTTTTGATTTAATATCCACATATCGGTTGTCATACCACAACCCTCATCAAGATGTACTTCTCAAACATCATCTTTCCACTTAAAGGCTGTCCAACAGTTCATGGCAAGTATTCAACAAACCCCAGATGGTCAACAACCCCAGCAACAAGCTTGTTATCGAATTCAAAATCAGGATGGGAGTGGAACGTCACAAGATCTTACGCTCACCTTAAACTCACAAGATCTCATAAACAACCAGGTTTGTAGTTCAACTATTTTAACAATATTGTTCCCTAATATTGGAGTGACCATTGTGAGCATTTATGCTTGATAAGAAACCCCATTTTTTTAAAGTAAATATGGTGTGAATACTTTGAAAGACGATTGAACATTATTTACACTGATAAGTAAAGCAAATAAAATGAATTTTGTAAGCTGCACTTATGAGACCTTGCAGGTCGAAACAGTTGGCCATCTGTATGCAGCTCACGCAAATTATTAATACTGTTGTGCATTTTATTGTTTTATGAAAAGTAATCACTTTAAATAAAAGAAAAAATCTCTGTACTAACTTCAGGTATAATTATGTGATTTTCATATTCAGGGTGTTTTTTCACTTCCCACACTCACCTTAAGCAGTGAACCACATCACACAGTTGCTATGGACAACCAGTCGTCTGTGACAACCGAACAAAATTCTTTCACAACATTTTCAAGTTCAGGTGAAACATAATTTTTGTGAAGTCATATTTTTCTCATGCATTTGTTTCTGGTGTACGAAAAAAGATAGAGATGACTTCATACAATTATAAATGTATTTGAAATTTGTTTTTTCAAAACTTAGCGAGTGTGTGATCACTTTTTATTGTTTATGAAATCAATTAAATTTGTCCCATGTTGAAATATTCTAAAATAAATACTTTGCTCCTTTACATCCAGATTCTACAACGTTGTCAATGGCAGCATCTACAACAATGAGTAACTTAACAAGTTAGTCAGTTGGAAAATAATGGAATTGTTTTCACGGTCACCGACAAACCTTGAATAATATAAATTTTTGAAAATATAAAAATGTTTGTCAATTATTTTAGTATATTTCTGAAAATATTGCGAATCCACATTTTCCTAACAGGGACAAATGATGTGTTTAAAACAAAAACATGTTGTTTTTCAAGGATCTGAACAATGTGTGTTTTTTTGTTTTTCTTGCCAACTTGTGTTTGAGTTTTGCTCAATCGTTTCAGTTCACACTGTGGTTTCTGCATCATTTTGTTTAGTTTCAAATACAAAAAAAATCAAAATGGCCGATTGTTGATTTTTACACATTAGCATCGAACTTACAGCTTCGTCACTAATTCAGCTTTTTGAGCAAATGACAATTTTATCTGTACAACAGAAGTCGATTAATTAGACAAACATTTATTTGAGTAAAAACACATTTCTATAAAATCTTGTGCAAGAATAAAAATATTTCACAGACAATAACATAAGGTGTGTTGGCACAACAAGTTTTGCAAATAAAGTAAAAGTTTGAAGCATCGGGGGAATGTTGGTAATTTACTAATTGTAGACTTGATATGCTAAGTTACATTGGCCTGTCGTTGGCAATTTATTTGTCTGTAAACATGCAATCTAAAATTGGGAATTCATAAAAATCTTGGTCATCAATCCAACAAAAAAATACTAACTTGGCCATCTACCCCTTAGCACTACACATCATGTAGCACACAATGCAAAAACAATAAAAAAAATCATCACATTGACTTGGCCAATGAACTATCAAACTTGGCGTTGTATGTGGCCAGTTGAAGTTGGCGACGAATTCGATCCGCTTCTAACTCCCGGAAGTAAACCTCCTCATCATCTCTTGTAATTCTTTCCTGAAGATCAGAGATCTCGCGTTCCATCTTCTGACGCAAACCACTCTTCATCTTTCGAAGAAGCTGAAAAAAGAATTTTTACTACATGTTCAACACAATTTCACATTTAAACAAAAGCACACAAATTATTGCATTATTGCATTTTGAACGAACTTACATGACATACAATTTATACTGATTGTGCTCAGTACAGTACACAACTGTGCATAAGGTATATACAAGGTTTGTTGAAAAAGTACAACAAGGTTTATTAACAATGCCTCTAACACAGTGCTTCCCAACCTTTTTCAGTTCGCGACCCACTTTTAATGCAAGTTTTATTGTGCGACCCACAATGACATGTGACTAAACGAATGAAAAACATTTTTTTGAGAAAAGAAACAATGTATACACATGCAATGTTCATGATCTAATAGAAAACTGTAACATTCAGAAATGCTTCGCGACCCACATGAAATAGCTTCAGGGTCGCGACCCACTGGTTGGGAAGCACTGCTCTAACAGTAAAGTTGTTAATTTACCCATAAATAGTCATTATCTCACCTCTGTCTGTGCTTTGTCCCTCACACGTAATTCCTTCTTCTCATCGTCCAAAGTTTCTGCAAGGATCGCAAACTGATCTTTGTAATAATTCTCCAATGACGCAATTTCATTCTTTTGCCTCGTTTGTTGGACTTCCCGTTTATCCTGTGCATATTTGCGGAGTTCTCTGAGACGAGATCTCTGGATTTCGAGGCCTTCCTCAAACAGATTGCGGAAAAGCTGCAAAAATTCCAATAACATACAACAACATTAGAATAAACGTTTCTTAACAGGTACATTTGTCAAGCTTTCTTGGTTAAAAAGAAAAATATATTTTTATATGAAAAGATTTTTCAAAGAAACCAAAACAAAATGTGGAAAATGAAGTCCCCAAAATCAGCCCCTTAAATAATCAAAATTGTATAAACTTCTTCAGTGACTGCCATCAAATAATGAGTACTTACTCAAGTTGAGTTATTAAACTGTATTAATAAAAAAAACAAAGCAGATAACATTTGAATAAACACGAGTTATCAGAAATTTCAGGTTACTGTTACCCTTTCTTCCTTCGTTCTTCGTTTCAACATCCGCGCCCTCATCTGCAACTGATAATCGCGATAATATCGACGAACTCTCGCAGATTGTTGTCGTTTGTCCTTTACAGTACGTTGGGCCTCCCTTCTTCCTGATTTTCTTTCCTTTGCATCCCTCACCCTCTGCGTGTGCTCATGTTCTCGCCTCATGATGTCAGTGAGAAGTTGGTGACGATTATGAGTTGCTTGAAGCTAAAAATGAAAAAGTAATTCAATCTGTTTATGAGAAAATTGTCATTTAGGCAGCAGGAATCAGCCTGTTTGCTAGGTGGTGCCTACGGAAGTCTGAAATCTTACAATTTGTTGAATTCCCTTTATTGTAACAATAGACCAGATACGTATTATGCAGATCAGCTCAGGCAAATTTAATTGTAAGACACACATATTCATATTGTGATGTTCCTTAAATTTAGATCAAGGACATTTTTAATTGAGAAATTTAGAAAGTTAACGATGATTTAACCAAACCTGTTTTTCATTGTGTCGTTTTGCTTTCTGGTGTTGGGATTCCCGAGAGGTGAGAACTTCAATTTGACGGAATTGTTTTTTCCATGCATTGTTAAGAAGATGAGAAGAAAGTTGTAATCCCGGGAATTCTGAGATGAGGAGAGGAAGAAGATCGTGCTCCCCGATCTCAAGATTGCCATGGATTCTCTTATCAGCAGGAATTGGATGCCGGCGGGGAGTTTTCCGGACTAAGAAAAAATAAATGATTAAATCTCAGAGTTAATAATGCATCAGTTAAAGCCCACAAGTGAGGAAGGCCTAATTAATGTTAAGTAGTTTGATGCCAAATATGATTTATATACTTATTTTTGGAAAAAAACAAAATAGGTCTCAAACAATGTGGTTCACTTGACATTTTTATGAAAGACATCAACATTCCATATTGCAGTAAAAATATATCAGACCAAAATCTTAAAATTTGGCACATTGTGATACAAATGCTAAAACCTGAAATGTATTTACCAACAGGACTTTGCCAACTTTTCCACTTGGCTGCAGAAACAAGATCTTTTTTCACACCAGATTTCTTCACTGGTTTTCTGTTGGATTTCATCCTGGAATTAAAATCCCTCTCTGTTTTCTGAGCTTTTTTCATGAGAGGTTTCATCTTATCACGCTCAGACTCCTCCACTTCCTCGAAATGATCTCGATAACTCTCCGACAAAACCTGTAATTATATTTTAATAAAAGCGATCATCCACGAATGAATCATATTTATGAGAACTGTTAATGAATATTAACCAACATTTCATTTGACGAGACTTTTTCAGGGTTTAGCCCAGCAATTGACCAAACACACAAATATCTTTAAATTTGCAAGAAAAACACAATTGCAGCAACAGGTTTTTTTACTAAACAAGTGAATTATATATCCTTATATATGACCTTGTTCTTCAGGTTTTGCAACTCTTTCTCTCGCTGGAGAACTTCACGAAATTCCTTCAGTTCCTTTGCAGTTTTCGTGGAAATTGTGTCTTCAAAACGAACATTTCTTTGAAGGGATTTTGGTCTGGTTGATTCTTGAGAAATTTGAGATTCTGTTGACGCAAATCAAATGGCTGTATCTTAGTTTCTTATGTTCGTGGAAATTTCACAATAAAATACATTTTAATGAATGCAAAAATAAACTCTGGTAATAAAAAGTAAAATTAAAATATACTGACTGACTGACCTGTTGGTTCTTGACTAGCAGGAAAACTTTCATCCATTCCAGTGTCTCTATATCAAGTTTTGCAAACATAAGTTGTCAAGATATTTCAATGGTATTTTAAGAATAAAACAAATAAACATTTAGTTGGAAAGTAGCTGAAACAAAAGTATTGACATGAAACAAATACAATGGTTAAGATCTCACCTAGGCAAGGAATCAGTTTGTGGAGTAACAAAATACTTTTCCCGAATTTTGCGGGACTCATCGACAGTCTTCTGTAGGTTGTTCAAAAGTGCCACCCAATCCCGCTGGGGTGAGCGCTGTTGTCTGAAATTGAAATAGATCCACCAAAAATGAGTATTTTCAGAAAGGCAAAATATTTCCAAACAGTCATACACTGCATTAATAACCTGTACACACAATATTATGTACAAATACATAAAAGGTATATACATACATATGAAGAAATTATATTGCCCTGGCAATTATTTTAAGTATCATACAAATACATACATATATATAATTATACCTTGTCATAGGCGCCTAGTTTTCATTTTTCCAGGGGGGGGGCGGCTATATTATGACGCCATAATTTGTTACTATGACGTCATCAAGTATTGAAAAACTGTATTTAAATTTCAATGAGTGAGACGTATTAGCCAAAAGGGCGGCGTTAACGATGAACACACGAGATCGGTCTAAGACACAACCAATAAGTACCAGTTGGTATATCGTACTGCGAGACTGACGTTGCAACAACCCATGTCAGTTACGTAAGCGAAACTAGGTCAACGTATTTTGTGTGCGTCGTGCAAGAAACACATTGTTTTTAGGTATTTTTATCTTCGAACGTTACGGACAGACGCGCGTAATAGCCACTCGTTTTCTTTTTTTTTAAACCTGGGGGGGCGCCGCCCCCCCTGCCCCCCCGGACTAGGCGCCTATGTACCTTGTTTGAGTGGCTCCTGGAGATTTTTCTATGGAGGAAATACTTTGTAAATCTTCGTCGAGAACAGGTTTGGGAATTCCATCCGGCTCATCCACACCGGACGATGATGCAATGCTACTGGATGATTTCTACAAAATCATCCAACCATGAGTCAATAGTATTAATAGTATATATAAATAATATACGAGCGTCACCAACTTTTTGGGATATCGAACTGGCCAATTGTGGTGACACATGACACTACACAAAACACAGATTAAAACATTGTAAATTTATGTAGAAAAAATAGCCTGCTCTGCATGGTGGTAATTTATCTGAAATTCTTGATTTTCTAATCTCTATCCCATGTTTTTGTATAAAAAGAGTTTATATGTACAAAGAAATTTACCGACCTCACTGGGAGCAGGTCTTCTGTCTTCAAGCACAACAGATGGGGGTGCAGACGGGGTATCATCACTAGCCATATCACTAACACTAATCCCAGAACCTTTATCTGAACTTTCTAAAACCACAACAGATCTGCTTTGTGGGAGTTTTCCACCAAGCTCCTCAATAGAAAACTCCCTTTCTGGTACTTTGGAATCAACCTTGTATGTGGAGCGTAAAGTTTCAGGTTCATCAGTTTTGTCGATTGACCTTGACGAGGGTTTATCAGCATCAGATAAACCCAATTGTTTGACCTGTGTTTCTGCCAATCTCAAAAGTGACTCTGTGCGGTCATTGGTTGTTTCCATGGTAACAGTTGTATCAAAGTCAGTTGACCCCAGTGTGTGTTCAGAAATGGAGGTGACAGATTTCAGTTCGTGCCACTCCACATCTGGGGAAGTTGATTTTTCCAAGGGAACAAACTTTTCATCATCCATAAAATTTCCAGATTCCTTGTGTGACATTTTTTTGTCCAAAGCAATTAACTCAGCTGTGTTGGTGGAAGAGTCCAATACTGTGTCACTAAAAAACGATGAACAAAGAATGAGTCAAAATGCATGTTTTCATTTCAGTACTGTGCCCATGCTTATGGTTCATACTGACCAGCAAACATGTTTGTCTTTCATGAAAAACTAAGTAATTATTTGAGTGAGAATACAAATGTTTTAAATAAAATTAGCAACATCGATAAAATATTATTGTGAGTTTGTTGTAAGACAACATTTTTGTACCCATAGGCGTCGATTTCTTAACGTTTTGTAAAATATTAAGGGTGACATTTCCAGTTTTAGAAACACGGAAAAAATAATTTTGTCAGTCGTATCGCCCTAAGCATCGGTAAACGACGCAAATTCCGTTTCGTGTCACTTTGTTGCGTAACAATCCACGAGACACTTGTGTTTGTCATGATTGTGACGATGATAATACAGGTCGTTTGAAACTTGCTTAACGCATAATGTAATGTATGTGGTTTTTCTGACAATAATTTTTAATTTAAACGAAATCCAGGGGTGACAAAAAGTGATGACTAGGACTGGCCTAGATTTCAACTTAATCATCCAACCAAGATGTTTTTTTTTAATATATAATATATTTCGCCTATGCGGCATCCTTAGTATTCTTATTCAAATAGAACCAATCCAAGTCATCAGTGGGAGATCCACGCTTTTTCATAAACGTTTTTATATGACTAGAGGTGACAATGCATGCTTTGTCACCCCTGTTTATTTGTGAGGGGTGACATGTCACTCCAGTCACCCCCAAATCGACGCCTATATTTGTACCTGTCATATCTCCTTTCTCTGGGACCCCAAGTGTGTGCAAGATGTTTTTCACTCATCACATCAGAATCAATATCTCCTTCATCTAAAAAAATATAACCTGAAAAGTTGAACTAACCCAAGTAAAAAAATATTGATTATTCAAAATTTTACTAATTAATGTGATGTCATACTTTTATCACATATAATACTAATATCTTTTGGAACAGGGTTTCCATTTCAGGAAAGAAAAAGACATCAACACATACTTATTTATGCAAATATGTTAATAAATATATTTCCAAAGTGGCAATGTTTTTTGAACTTTTCCTCATGCAACAAAAGTAAACTGTAATCTGATATTAGTCCTAGTTTTTTCACCCATCCATGACAGTCATCAACCAATCACTTACCTCCGCTGTTCAATCCATTGCTGATCTGGTCAAGCATAAACTCAAACAAACCATCTAAAATTTCAAGCAAGTTGTAAATGGTGGTCGGATCACCAGCAACGATGTAGCGAGGTGAAATATGGGATAGATCAACATGAAGGTAATCGTCTGCAAGTGTGTCAATGACACATGCCATATTGTGCTCTTGTGCACAATATGTAGTGCAGTCAGCCAGGATCCCTGCATTAAAACAGAAACAAATAGATATATACAAATTATAACGTGTAACAAAAAACAAAACTATCCGAGTGCAAGGCAAACAATAAATCATCTTTACGTTTACACATTTACAATCATGACAAAAAAATTCCCATGTGCAGTAAAAAAAATTGGCATGCAAACAAAAAAGTTGAAATACAACTTGCACGTGCAGCTGCCATACTCTGCAGACTGGACCCAGGTAAGGACCTGCACAGTGAGGCAATTCTGCCAATCATGTAATAGCATAAAACATCACACAACTTTGTAATTTATGTGTACAGTAATCAAATGCTGGATTTCAAAACCCCCAAAAATATGGAATCAGTTCCACATTGAAAAGTTTGTTGTTTGTGCGCTGGATTTTTTTCGTTTTTCCGTATGTTAATGCACAAGCGACTTTTTATTGCATGGATTGTTGACAAATTTTCGCTATAAGGAGTGGGGATAAATCCTCCACGACAGTTTCTTCAGTCTGGATGGAGTCGCGCACTTTTGCAAAAATTTACCGATAATCCGCGCAATATTACTGAGCTAATGCAATAACATACGAAAAAATGTTGCGATCGTCCGTTCAATTAACGATTGTCGAAACGAAATCCTCTGCGCAAAAAACAAACTTTCCAATCTGGGATGATGTTTACCAATTGGCAGCTCTCCCATAACAGCATTATACAGAGTCAGAAAGAAATCACTGGAACATTGCAGTAATTGATCAAGTTTGATGTTGAGGTCGCATTTTACTGACATGGCATTTGCTAATCGAAGAACGTCTAAAATAAACAGGCAATTAAAACAACAAAATTTCACCAAAAAAAAACAATTCCGAACGTACCTCGTTCTGTAATCACGTCCATTTTCATGCGGTCTTTTTTCTTCTACACAATGCTCGCGATGCTTTTGCGGTACTTGCAGAACGTTGTTTGATTCATTTACTTACGATTTTCACAAATCTCGAGTAAGAGATTCTGTTCAAAAATAACCGCTTCAAATTTTTAATTTACGAACGTTTAAGGGGATTTTTTTGACATAGAAATCACACGCATTGTAGCCACAGGAAAATACTACTACACCGGGTAGCCACAAAGCTACGTCATAAACCTGTGGTTCTCAACCGGTGGGCAGTTCCACCATAGAATACTAAAACATGGAATGGAAACTCTTTTCGTCACGAATGAGTAACACTTTACGCAAAATGAAAAATGCATTGGGTTAAATGCGATTTTGGCGTTTTTCGCCGGCGAAAAACTCCAAGTTAATGTAACCACAAGAATTTATTTAAATGTAATTCAAGTAGTTTCATCCTTAATCTTTTAAAATATGTGGATGATTTTAATTATGACGCGCTCTAACACACTTTTTAACCGTGTGTTACAAGTCACCTTACTGACTAAAAAAATGTTAATACGTCATCGCGTCAACCTCAAAGATGACGTAAGACATGTAATTACGTCATTCAAGTGATGACGTAATGTTTTAGATTTGCATATCTGCCTAAAAAGCAATCATGGGATTCAGAAACGTAATATTTGAACAAAACAGTCAGACCCAGAGGTCACATTTTTGCAGTCATTATTGGGTATGTATCAAAATGTTTCATAGCTCCTCTTTTTGTAAAGACATATGTTGGACAGATAGTGCAGTACTACATGAAGTAGTTTTTGGCCCAAAATGTCAGATTGTAGCCTTTGTAAACCAGATAAGATTGGGCCAAATTTAGCTGCTTAATTTTAAAGATTGTATTTACTTGGTTAACCATACTTAAATCTGGCCGTTTTTCATCTTTTATGCAAATAATATTAAATAATAAATAAATAGTGGTAGTTATCTTAAAAATATTGACATCATCAAATAAATTCTTATGTCATTTTTTATATTCCATTGGTTTTGAGCAATTCATGCCACATATGAGCCGATGCTCTGTGAATATTACTGAACTTGCTTTTTTTGTACTAGTAATCTACCTTATACATTTTTCCCACGCATCACTGAGTTTTCTATTCGATTTCACTGTAAATATTTGGTTGTATATTGGCATTTTTGTCCGAAAGTTCGCCTTTAAGTGTTGATTAGTCCAATATCCCTAAGAAGAAAACAAATTTGATGGAAATAATTTTTGTCAAACTATTGCACACATAACAGAAGTATATTTTTTTACTCTTATCATAACACTTGGTTGAATGCTCCTGACACAGTTGAAAATATGTAATGTTTTGTTGAACTAAACATAATTGCCTTTTGTTTCAGCAAAATTGGACCTTAATATATTAATAACCTTATTCACTAGTCATTTTTTTTCTTCGCAGATTAGTTTTAAGTAAAACACAACATAATTTGATTTAGATATGTATTAAAATGCTTCTGAGGAGACATGTCATGTTGAAGAAAAAGATGAAAGTTTTCAGAATTTGCTCGTATGCAAACACTTAAAAACAAATTATAGTTGGTTTATATTGGAAGTATTCCCACTGCCCTTGAGTATTTGCAAGCAATCAACATATATTTTGTCAGGGCTTAGCTTTTTCAAACCCATATTATGCACAAAAATGTTGTTTTGTGTTGGACTTTACTGACAACATTTGCACTCAGCAGTATGAACATGGTGTTGGCGAGGTATTTCCTGATATCAACTGATTTTAATAATTTGGTTCATTATAATATCTTCATCTCTATCTTCATCAACATACGGAAATCGCAGAAAAAAGCAGTCATACTATCGTTTGTCAACTGTTTGTCAAATGCCCTGTTTTTGCAAAATAAATATTCCCAAACAATCGCATTACTGTGTGCAGAGATATTGTCCTAGAAAAAAACATAATAAGCAAGTAGTTGATTTTACATAACAAGCATAGTAGTTGATAATATTACTCGATTTAGCCTCCCACTGCTTGCAAACAACAAAAGCGCGCAATTATTTGTTCATAGTTTGACCCAAAAGGCAGTAGACAGCAAATCGCCTTAAAAAATGATGCGACACGATTTATTCAAAATCATCCACATATTTCAAAAGACGAGGGACCAAACTTCCTGTTTCTTTTAAAAAAATTTAAATTTTGTTCTATTTGATGGGTTTTTAAGCCCCTTAAAAAACACCAAAATCGCATTTAACCCAATGCATTTTTCATTTCGCGTAAAGTGTTACTCATGCGTGACGGCGCACTTTCAGCGGAGTTTCCATTCCATGTTTTAGTATTCTATGGTTCCACTATCGGGAAATTATAGGGTTGTAGGTGGATAGTTAGTCTGTACCAAAATATTTAAAATAGTTGTTAATTATTCACTGTGTCACACACATATTAGCAAATAGTGTTGGCATGCGGTCAAAAATGTTATAAAAGTATAAGAAATGCAATATTTAAATTCTAATTTAAAAAACCTAACTATGTTTTTTTTACCACAACGTGGTCACAAACAGTGGGCCTAGAGCCTACTTTATGAAGTACCAGCTTGGAAAAGGTATAGTTTCATACACACGTAAATATAGGCCTATGTCTGGGATTTAAATGGAAATGTTAAGCCATAGTAAGTTAATAACATGCGAGTAATATTTCAGAACTCATTACATGCTGCCTTTTGTAGGCTATATTCCTTGTTGTGAAAGGATTAAGATGTAAGTTAAATTGCGCAATGGCAATATGACCCATGGGATTGTTGGAGAACTTTGTCAGTCAATCATACCAGAAGAGTTGATTGTGTAAAAATACCCCAATTGTAAATCATCTGATTGGGCTGACCCGAAGTATTAGGCTAACAAGTCGCATAATGACTATTTAACATGTTAATTCTGTTCAATAGACTGTTTTATATTTAACAAGTGAATTTAATTTTTCTTCATTAGTGGACTGTAAATAACTCGAAGTGTTTCTGAGATATTTAACAGTGTCTCGATGGCCTGAGCGGTTATTGAGTCTCTTTGATGGTTAAACCTGCTTCTGCCCCGTTCTATAAAGCACCCAGAACCAAGATCTCTTCCCGAATAATTGTATTCATTTCTGTTATCTTCTTCATTACGACGGTACATTACAACTTTCAATACAACGTTGATAGGATGCCAGCAAATAGAACGGCGAAGACTAGATTTGACTTGACTGAATTTACTGGTAAAAACTGGGCTCTTTAACGCTCTCCATTATGAGAGCTGAAGTAATATAATACAAGAACATAGGTGTGTTGTGACATAAGCATAGGAGAACATTTTATGTGGTAAACAGGATGTTGAATGAATCACTTTACTCGAGAATATTCGATGGCTCAATCATTTGGGTCACATTGTGGGATTATGCAGTACATGTGCAAAGCAGCGCGCAAAACACTACGCAATACAAGCACTGGTTTCTGTGACGTATGTTACACACGCAAAACATTACGCAATACAAACACTGCTTTCTGTGACGTATATTACAGGACATAAAAGAATGCTATAGCTTTGTGCCAATTGTTTGTGGAAAGGTTATTACTCTCTCATCAAATTAGCGGGGATTCGCAAAACATCAAACTTCACCTCGTTGATGATTGCAGACAAATGTCGGCAAAGATTCGTCAGTTTTACATTCGGTTTCAGGGTTGGAACCCTTGCCTTAAAGAATATAACTTCCCTTCTATGTATGAATCGCCAGATCGGTAGGATTTTCAGTGCCACACACATTGTTTTGGTTCCTATTGTATTTTGCTACATGCTTTTTAAAGACTTAGAGATACGAGCTGGCTAAAGCTCAAAACTGAAAAACTAATATCGGTTGAAACCGTTGTTGTAGTAGCGGACATGTAAAACGGCATGCAAATATATTTTACAATTTGAATTGAACATTTCGAAATGCACAGAATTCAAAAAGTTCCTGATATTAACATCAAAGCGGTCTAACGGCATTGCTTGACATGTACCTTAAAAAAGATGAGTTATTTAATTGTTGTGTAGGCCATCGTTTGATGACCTAATTAAACAGCAATACCCGCATCGGTTCTAATAACATGGTTTATGTAGTGCTGTCTGGTTAAGAGAAAACTGAACATCAGAAGATGAATCTCATCCTATATCTGGCATTTCTGGCGGTGTTCGCAGGAAATTGTGAGTGAAACACTGTTACTTTTTCTTGCTGAGTTCTCATAGTTGGGTTGGGGTTCCTGATAATTGTTGTTTAAGCCTTATTTGCAACATAGAAAAAACGTTTGGCAATTTTAAACTTTTGTAATTTCCAAATCGGACAAGGATGCAAAAATTTTAATTATAGGACAATAATAATAATAATGAAAAGGAAACTCTCATAGTGTAGTTATAAGAAGTGAATACAACCTGACGTCGCATACCTATCTTAGAGACAATACAATCTCAATGTTATTCACATACGAAAGTGTTGATTCGCGCGATTTCAGAATGTTTTTCACTGCACAGTTTTAATAAAAACCAGTGGTCATTTCCACAAAGTCTTGGCGATGACAGAAAAGTGCTTTGCAACCAGAAGCTTCCTTGTGCTCAAGCCTATGCATTTTGTCAAGCGTTTGAGCTATCGGTTGAACAACTTAAAAGCGTGCATGTTTAAGACATTCCAGTCAGACTATGGTGCAATCAGCGGGAAATAATGCGCTTACCTCCCGTGCCACGGTTCTTCCTACGTCATTTACAAACGACCAGCACCTTCTTTGTGTAATATATTAACTGATTACCAGCAGCTGGCGATGCAAATGCAACAACCCTGTGAGAAGCTATATATACTCTTGTGGGCAATGCATATTATGCGGACATAATACAAGGAAGCCATGCAACCATGAAAAAGCGTTGTTTTTAGTTCGGTGTCTAACGGCAAAAAATCTACTACAAATTAGAACCTCACATTCTCTGTATGGCCAGTTAACCGGCAAAATGTTGTTATCCATTAGCTGCACCAACAAGACCTGATAGTTTATAACAGAATGCACAACTGTCTGCTGATCACAAAACCAGGTATACAAAACAAAGTTACGCAACACCTATAGGTTATAACCTGTGTCAGTTTTGGCAATTATGCAGTGGTGTGCCCAACGTTCCATAGACAGTACGTTGACCAAACCAAACACTAAATTGCAACACGAACACAACTCACTTATTGTATACCCAAGCTTCAGTAAATATCCAGAAATTGAATCTATTTTTCAGCTTTTCAGTGTGTCGTGTGTTTTGAACTATTCTAACAGACAATTTTTCTAGACTCCCGCGCTTGCTCTGCCGGAAATCACGTGGTTCCAATTGACGGTTTTGCAGTGCAGATATCTGCAAACTGTCTTACATACACAGTGCGTTTCACTACGTCTCCATCAAACCCACTTTTTACATATGTTCATTTAGGACGGTTAGCTGCAAGCGATTATTGCGATGTAAGTTTCATAGATTAGCCTACTCTTTTGTTTATAACATAGTTTTTTATACAGTAGTGATTTAGAGTTTCAATTTCTTGCTGCTTTGTTTGTTAGTCGATCTTGTTTTTCTAGTTTTGTAAGTTAAGCAATCTATTTCCGAAGCGCTGGATTTAATGCGCTACCATTTACAACGGTGGCAAATATCGGAATGAGTAGTATTTATTCGTAATCACTAATCTTATTATATTTTACTCCAGTATTGTTTGTAGATTTCTGATGGAACTGGATTTCTTCACCGAGTCACAGGGGACGGAACCTCAAGCGGATTTGTGGTTTCTCCTACAGGCATCATTACGTATGATTGCAAAACAAGTAACACCGTATCCGGAGTCGTGGAATTTGCTGTTTACCATTGTAAGCCCGACATTTTGTTTGTTTGTTGATTGTAATATCGTTTCGTTTGCTATTTGTACGAATATGCCAAAATTTTCAAATTTTTACATAAGTGAAATGTTCCCTTTTCAGATGTTGAATCAAACTGTCCTTCAATTAGTATTTCCAGTTTTCCAGTGCAAATCCAGTCCCAAAATTATCCGAGTAATTATAATTTGAATACTCTCTGCTTTTGGGAATTGACGGCGGAATCTATGGGAAGTTTCACTTTTAATTTTCATGATTTTTCAACCGAACGTTTGTTTGACTTCTTATTTGTAAGTATTTCTGTTGTTAAGTTTCTGGTATGTGGAAAAGTTCCCCAATTCCAAAATTTATAACAAGTCTTTTCAATAAATTTCATCTTCACCAAGCAGACCTAGAAATTTTCTGGAGACTCAATAAAAATGTCGAATTTTGCTTTAAACTAACACAGAAACTAGTGTCAATTACGTTATTTTGCCATCCTGTCGGAAATGTTACCCTTGAAGCATAAACGGTTTCTATTCATATAATCAACCTACGAAACCTTTTTTGTTGTGATTGTAGTTGGTGGCCATCTGCCAAGGCATGACTGCGTACAACTTTCACCAGACCATGTTTTACGATTCTAGATAAACCCTGATGATCTTGAAGAATCGTTCAGGCTTGCTGGGTCTGTTGATCCATTTGTGGTTGTGGTAAATGGAACAAACATTCGACTTGCTTTTCTATCCGACGGAATATATGCAGCACGCGGTTTTAGCATCGAAATAGACTTTGGTATTTATGAAGTTGTTTGCAATTTTCATTCCTGTATGTAAAGTTTCGGTGGAACCACAGCTAAACATTTGTAAACAATTTGTTTGATTTAATTTCCAGTAAGTGAAACACAAGAAATGTCCACAATTCTGCAGTGCAAGGACGAAGTTGAAATAATGTAAGCACTCATAAATACTTTTGTTTCGAAAAATGTTTTTTTGGTTTAACGGTTGCCGTCTGGAGTTTGTTGAAAGGACTTCTTTCTGTCAAAATATTTGCGGTATACAACGCATTCTGTTAATGTAAAGTAATATTAATGTAATATTGGATAATAAAAACGACCTAAATATTTTCTCGTTGTCAGGTGGATTTCTAAATCACTATACAACATTAGAATGTAAAATATATCGGTACTTTAAATTCACAGTTAAATGGGTACGCAAATTCACAGAATTCAAAACCCTGACGATCTGGCGAGACTTACATACGAGAGTGGTGATGTGCTTTACATCAGTTCCAACCATAAAACCAACCTTGATGACGTACCAGACGAATGCAAAACTAACGATGCTGAGCCGATATTTCGCTACAATCTCACAAGATGTGAATTTGCATACGAGGTATGAAAATAATTCCTCAAATTAGTAGTTCCAGACATTTGTACTTATTTCGTAATTTCAACTGAACGTGCACACGTTTTATTAACAATCAAACAAAACTTTCCAAACAATGTATTTTGTTTCCAGAAACAAGGTGACTTTCTGATAATTACGTTCATCGTTCGTAACCACAAGGCAATGGATCTATCCAGTGCAGTTCAACGTTACATCACGCACAGCATCAGCATGACTTGTAACTTCACAGGAAATTACAACCTCCTGTCGGAAGTAGTTCAACCTGCAAAAGAGTGAGCATTCATCAAAATGTTTGTTATAAAAGTCGCATGTGGTGAAAATTAAACGACGAAGACTAATTTTGGTATGATTTCGATGATGCCCTAGCTTGTAGCACTTTTGCATACCAAGCTGTTGTTTGGGCGCAGTGCGCTGCTTGGTTCATCATTGTTGTTTGGAAACTTGATCGACGTTACATGAAAAGCAGCACAAAGCGAAATACTGTGTGCCTGGTAGTGTAAAAGCTCGTTCAGTGCTGTAATCACCAGGTTTAGACCATTCAGGTCAAAACAATGTGCACTAGTCTGTTTATATATTGAAGGTCAAAAATTGGGCAAATGTTGTAAATTTTGTGTAACATGTCACTAACTAGAACTAATATTTGCAGTGAAATAGAAGTGGAAGTTGGTGTTGTATCTGGTGAGTTTGATGTTTCATTGAACGTCTATAGTGACGAGGGATTCAGTGTGCCAGTGGATGAAAGCTCTCCAATAATCGTCCCCAACTATATCTTTGCTGTAGTTAAAATGAATGGAATTCCAGAACTGGAAACAGATTTTCTCGTCAGGTTCGAGAATCGCTCACTTTTTAATCTTTGAATTCTGCGCAAAATTCAAAGACAAGTGTTTCTAGGCAGATGAATGTTGGGCCACAAGCAGCGAGAATTCTGCTGATTCACTTTCCTATCCTGTCATCGAAACCGGGTATACACGAGAATTAAACGATTTGTATTCTTTTTCATCAGTTGAGGAAATATTCATAAATGAGTAGTCACCTGTTCAAACATTTTTTTTTAAATTGTAAAAATGACGCTAAAGGCGTACAATTGAAGAAAAGGCTAACTCTTCAAACATTCAATTAATCTTTCTCATACAGGTGCACAGCGACATCTACCGGAAACGAAGGTCCGATTAGGAAGATGGTGATTCGAAACTACCAGACAAACAACGCGAGCTTTAAACTCGAAACTTTCGTGTGGACAAACGTGTCAGACGACCAACAAGCGATCTATCTTCATTGTGACGTCACTATCTGTCAAAATTCAACGGGATCTTGTCCTGAGAATGTTAGTTAGCAATCAAGGATAAACAAAGCATGGATCAAGTTTTGAATGTTATTTTGTGTAGACTTGCAGCGGGAGTAAGAAGCGGTCTGTAGATGACAGAAACTATCAACAAATTTCTTCTGGACCCATTTATGTAAAGAAACTGAATCCGGAGAACAAGATGGAAGGTAGGGAAAAGCGGTTCTTAACACTGGTGTCGTGTTCTTACCCTGCTTTTTTCGATTGGGTTTTCCAAAAAATTGTGGAGCAAATATTTTTATGACCTCCCTTCCTAGTTTTCACTTACGTGATCGAAAGAAATTCAACCACAAGGAGATAAATATTACGTTTTGTTTGCAGGAAACATGGAGGAAGACCTGGAGAAATTTGATTCAGATCTCAATGAATTTTTGTTTGTATCGTCTGTGGTTATAGCTGCAAGCTTAATGTTGTTTATGTTGGTATGGGCATTCAATTCGACTAAATGAGCAAAATCTATTGGTTCACACTCTCTGCAAACTGCTTCGGTATTTTATAAAATATAGTAATTTAAATTTAATTTTTAATCTAAATTCAAAACATACAAAATGAGATTGGAAAGTTAATTCTCGGATACTTTGTTCTTGGAATTCCATAGTATTGCAAGGTTTTGGTGACAACCGTTATAAATGGGTGCCAGTTGTCATATTGTTACGTTGACCTTGCTCACTCTACCGCAAGTAACTTGTAGTTTTTGAAAATCCAGTTCACAGATTTTGTTTTATTCTGTATGTTGTTACGTCACATTCTGTACCAAAAGCTTTCCATTTAACAAGAGAAAATGTTATCGTGCCTGCTTTGTGTCGTGTAATATGGCACTTGGTAAGAATAAAACTGTACATATAATTTGGAAGGCTGAGATCATTCTTAATTGAAGGAAAGTCGACTTTACAACTCAAAATTGGCGCCTGAAAAAATTTAAGCGCCACCTACAATGGCCTGGTCTTTGCAGTATCTTGTGCATTGTTTTCCATTCTTTAAGTCTATAGCAAAAGCGACTGAAACAAGGTATTTGTTTTGACATTAATTAACCGAGACTTTTTTACCCCGGCGTTTGCTGTTAATTTCGACTCATTGGAATGACCGATCTTTCTATGTGTTCACATCTTTTGATCCGCCAACTTACTCAAAACACAATTACAGATAAGATCAAAAACAATGTATTTCTAACATTTGTAGTTTCCCGCTAAAGTAATGTAAAATAAAATACGATCTGTTATGATGTTAATTGTTTATTTCACACAGGAGGCTTTAAGTCACTGTAACTAAGGAACAACTACAAAACACATAGGTGAAAAGAAAACAGTACATACGCCTGGACAAGAACGAAAAACCACACTAACAGAACATGTGCGCGACAACACACAGTCAATCACTCACGCAAGCGTTGCGCGCGCAAGGCTCAGGGCAACTTGCGTACCGCCATTGGCTCATGCCTATTAAGACAAGTCTTGTCTTAATTTCACAACACAATCAAAACCTAAATTTATAATTTGTGAGGCTGAACTTCTTACCTTATGCATGGACAGTGTTTTATTGTGGGGAACCACCGAAGTTACGTAATCACAAAGGTCGAAGAAAGCTGAGATAACACACCAAAATTTTGTCACTGTAACATCACAAAGGGGGGACCACCAAAAATTACATCATCACATTGTTTAACTTGACTTGGTAATGACAAAAAGGCACAACAGCAACGAAATCGAATTGTATTTTACCTATTTTAGGGTTAGTTGACGGCAGAAAATGTTACTCCGTACCAGGCATCACCCTCAATAGGTTTAGTTTCTTAATTTGTCACAATCCATGCTGAAAATATCATAGGTTTTTTCGTTGCTGTTGTGTCGTACGAATTCAATTGCACTCCACAAGACCGGAAATTGTACAGGTTATGTGATAAGTTTTTGATAGTGCGTCGCAAAGTGACGTCACACTGACGTAATTAACTTAAATTGGCAAAAAAGTCACAAGTGATCAGAAAAGGAAACTTGCATTACGTTTGGGCTTAAAAAAAAACGAAGATCCTGATTGGTTTCCATCCGTTGATATTATATATGTGAAATGCTGGTATTCTTTTATTAACCTCAATAGAAGTGTTCGTATTTAATACATTGTAATCACATACAACGCGTTGAAACAATCCAACTGCAAACATTGTGTTAAAAGACAAAAATATAACAATATTTACTGCATAATAGTAAAATATATAACCGACTCAAACATACGGCGATTGAAGCAACGGTCGTGCGTTATGTGTGACGTCATGCGGCTGCAGTGGCTTAGCCTCGTGACTTCTTTCAAACGTGTGTACACAAGGAATTGGCCGTGCATACCAACCAACAAGTAGAGACGTAGAAGATACATTTTCCAGCAATTAGCCTTGGCACTGCCCATTAACCGCACACTTTATGCTTACAACCATTATTAGCATATTTAATAAAAAGACACAGAACCAAGCAAATGCTCCAGTAAACATGTGAGGTTCGATTAGTATTGTGTGGAGTTGGATTTGTTCTTGTATGACGGGATATTACTCATCAGGAAGCATATCTTCCTATCCCGTACGGGCCGCATTAAACAATCCAATTGTATTCAGATAGATTGTGTTTGCAGTGTACGAGGGTAACTGGTAGTTTGTTTATAGTGTTGCCTTGTTGTGAGCGAGTCAAATATCAAACGATGCATCTTAATGTACTTTCGGCCATCTTCATGTTGGTCTTGGGGAAATGTAAGTAAACTGGAAATTTAAAGGATTTTTTTTTAAATTGACGAACTTTATTTTTTGAACCCATTTCCAGCTAAGTCACATTGACTTGAGAGTTTTGTTGTTTCGTTTATAAATTTGAAGTCACAAAAGACATCGATTGATGCTTTTAAATATACACTATATTTGTGTGCTTCAACTCTGTTTAAACTTTAAAAATGTTGGTTTTAACTTGGGTTTAATTGTTTCTTTGTTTTTGTAGGAAATTTATTTCTACAGATCTTGAATAAACCATTGAATGTTTACAGGTTCATCCGTACCCTGCGATGGGGGTTTTTTGTTGAATAATGCTGACAGCCAATACAAAACGATAAATGACATCTGTTCGAATTACACATTAATTTTCACCACCCCTACGACTCACCCAGCTTTCACATATATAAGGAGAGGACGCTTTGAAGAAACTGATTATTGCGATGTAAGTTTCAACGTTTTTGCTTGGGTACATTGTACGATGGCATTGCAGCCACATGAAAAAATCATTAGATAAGGCTGTTTTCCAAATTTGTTTTCAAAACAATATTTCACTTTTCAACCAACTAATGCGCAGAGGATTTCTATTTTGTTAAAATCACATCTTCCGAAATAATGTGACGGCCAAATTTTATTGGTTGAATGTCACGCATAGACCTACGCTATCAGTCTGCCTATACCGGGTCTTCGTAGGTACCAACCTCAGGTCCGATGAGTCAGAAATTCGCAACCGCACCCCAGTCTCTTGGTTTTTAGTGAATATATTGTGCAGTGAAAGAACAACGAATCAGTACGCTAAATCGTTCACAGATTCGGGATGACATCAGTGTAGAATGGGTGAGACACAATACATCAGCAACAAGACAGCATTGGGGTAGACAGTACAAACACGGCACGGTCGAGTCATACAGGGTACGGTCGAGATTTCAGAAGGTCACAGTACCACGTTTCTAAAGGCACTATGGAGTTAGCTTAGCGTCTAAAACATACAAACAAACGTCACAAATTTGCTACATAGTCAACTGGCTTACAAAACACTGAAAGAGGCACATGACAGGCCTTTAGTCACAAATATCAAAAGTATTACTAGAATCTCGACAAGGTCTAATCTACATTAATGACAACGATTACTGACCTGTGGGTATTTCCCGCCAGGAAACCATGCGAGCACGCTTTGTGAGACAAATAAACAGATAATGCAAATGTGCACATATACACACAAGGGTTCTAGTAACATAGAAATGTCAATAAAATTGTTAAACTGTCCGTAAACTGTGTTTGCTCCGTAAGGTTGCACCGAGTTTGGTGCCCAACGGATGACGGTGACTGTATAGTCACCACAAAGTGGAAGTCTTTGCTTGGCCGTTTGGTCTGCAAAGTTCGTCTAATAGTCACACCAGCTGCACTGATAAGACCTTTTAGGTCGAAACAGTGGCCATCTGTCTGCAGCTTATACACAAATTCATATTATTGGCTCCACATTGCTGTCCGTAACACTTAGCGTTATTTTGTAAAAATATCTGATGTCGAATTTTTTCTTTTTTTGAGTTAAGTAATTGCTGGTGCTCTGTTTTGGACAAACTGACTTCCAAAAAACTTTATTTGCGCGGGTTTCCGCTAGCTTAATCTCGCTTCATCAGCTGCTGCAAACGGCGTGTCAAAGTAAAATGCGATACCGGCGAAAGAAAAACGCTGGGACTACACGCACCAGGATGGCACGGGAACAAAGTGACCAACTGTGATCACCTGTTCGTGAAATTTATACATAAAAATATTTGGCAAAGTTTTTTAGAAGTCAGTTTGCCCAAACAGAGCACCAGCAATTACTTAACTCAAAAAAAGAAAATGTTCGACATCAGATATTTTTACAAAATAACGCTAAGTGTTACGGACAGTTTAACAATTTTATTAACATTTCTATGTTACTAGAACCCTTGTGTGTGCATCTGTTCCAGTATTGTGATGCTATTTTTTAACACGCAATTGCTTTGTCCCGACATCAACCTGTTACAGTTATAGACCTAAGACTGACACGTCGTATTGAAAAAATTTTTACGTTTGAAATTTTTAAATACCACTGCATATTATTTAGGTTTACGACGGAGTTGGAGGAAACTTGCTTGGACGATTTACTGGTGACGGAAGTTCAACTGGGCCAATTGTTTCATCTGCAGGCACCATTGTGTACGATTGTAAGACCAATAAAACCAGTGGAGACGTCAGGTTGATTCTTGGTCATTGTAAGTGGGAAACTTAAAAGTTATTTCAGTAAAAATGCAGTGAAAATAATCAACTGTTTTGTCAAAAACTTCCATCATGCGAAGTTTGCAACTAATTTCTATTGACGTGTATTAAACCGTAAATGAAGTAGTGCATGTGGAATGATAAAAGGGAAAGGTTTTATTTCAAAAACAATCAGCCAAACAAAGCACAATACATAGAGCAGGGTAAAACAACATATGTGGTGGTAATTTTTGTGCAATAAAAACAAATATAATAAATTTCTTATCTGCAAACGCCGTGTGGCCTTTCTGCTACAAAGGTGAAAATGTTCGAGTTGATGCCGTGAATGCAACTTGCAAAAGAACATTATCAATGCAGGAAACATGACTGGTAAAAAAAAATTCGTTGTCGCAATCTACCGCAAACTTTATGACCAACAAAACCTGATAATGGACTTTTTGAGCTTTTGTGTAGAATGCAAAATTCGTTTGCCATACAAGGTCTGTTTTAACGAGTATATTTTTACATACTTCGTATGTTTGTTGTTTAGATGTTGAAGCAAACTGTCTGCCACAAAATATTTCCCTTTTTCCGGAACAAATACAGACCCCAAATTATCCAGACAATTATGAAGTAAACACTCTCTGTATTTGGGAGTTAATCGGAGATGGAAGAAATACCTACATAATCAACGCAACTGATTTCTGCGTAGAGGACGGATACGACTTCCTTTCTGTAAGAGTTATAGCTGTTAAATACGTGGGTCGGGTTTAAGGTATTGTCGAGTACAGTGGATTTTAAAATTCTTCCAAAATACCAGCCGCCCAGTATGTGAAAAAAATACATGACTTCAAAATAAAAAGATAACGTTTTCGTTGAAATCATATCTTATCAAAAAATATAAGCATGAAATAACAGAATATTTTTGATTTTAGATAACTTCTGACGAGCCTGGAGCCTCAAGCAAGATAACTGGTTGTTTAAACCCATTTGTGATTACGACAAATGGAACAAACCTTCGACTTGCTTTTTTATCGGATTATGCCTATCCAAAAAGAGGTTTCACAATTGACATTGGTAATATTTGTTGTGGTTCATTGCACTGCACTTCTTTATCCGTGGTAAATTTTGTGCCATTCAATCCCCAGGTCAAGTATATTCCACAGCTATCGATTGTAAGAATGAGATTGAGATAAGGTAAGGATGTGGATTAATAAGTGTTATAATGCAACGGGTTGTCATAAGAGCATGTTAATGACCCGAGGTTTACATTAAATTTTGTAGGGTTACATTGTAATAAATACTATCCCTCTATCAAAAATTGTGATCATAGATGTTATTGTCTATCCTGTTTTGAAACGAACGAGGCATGCAATATATCTAAAGATATAGACAAGGAAGTCGATTTACTGCAAAAAAATACATGCAGAATTCAAAACCCTGGCGATCTGGCGAGATTTACATACGAGAGCGGTGATATTCTTTACATCAGTCCCAACCATAAAACCAACCTTGATGACGTACCAGACGAATGCAAAACTAACGAAGCTTTGCCCATATTTCGCTTCAATCTGACACGATGTGAATTTACATACGAGGTTAAATGTATTTGCTTTAATATCTTTCCAGGAAAGCTTTTGCCAACATTTCCTATTTACCACCATTTTCGCATGATGTGCCAAGGTTTTTGCCTTATTTTGTTCCTGTACATGGAAACAACATCAACTACACATTCCCTGGAGTATCAATGAGTTTATTTCTTTTTACCATTTCAGAAACAAGGCGACTTTCTCATCTTTACATACATTGTTTATAACCTCAAAGCAATGGATCCTTCCAGTCCAGTTCAACGATACGCTATACACAGCATCAGTATGACTTGTAACTTCACTGCAACTTACAATCTCTTATCGGAAGTTGTTCAACCTGCCATAGAGTAAGTTGTTTTTGCAGAATATTATAAATTTTGTTATATTATCGACGCCGAATATTATGTGACTTCAAATACAGAAAATTGACACCGAAATCATAGACTACAGATGTTGTCCTAGCAATCACTGTGTTACCTTCCGTAATATCAATATGCACACAAACACTAGTTTAAACAACAAGATCAGCCTATTGTGTTTACTATAACTAAGGAACTGACGATGCCTCATGGCGAAATGTTTCTAAATTATTCCAGGCTGATCTTGATATTGTTAGTACTTTGTGTGTTTATGTAAATGTGATTATTGTGTTATGTAGCTCACAATTGTAAATATTTGCAGGGTAATAGAAGTGGAAGGTGATGTTGTATCTGGTGAGTTTGATGTTTCATTGAACGTCTACAGTGACGAGGGATTCAGTGAGCCAGTGGATGAAAGCTCTCCAATAATCGTCCCCAACTATATCTTTGCTGTGGTTAAAATGAATGGAGTTTCAGAGCAGGAAACAGATTTTATCGTCCAGGTTAGATTTGCTTATGTTTGATTTGTTGAAGTTTGCATCAAATTTAAAAAAATTTTAGGCAGAGCAGTGTTGGGCTACAAGTACTGAAAATTATGCTGACTCGTTGTCCTATCCTGTCGTTGAAAACGGGTATGAACAATGAATAAATCTTAATAGTGTCTAAAGTTTAATTAATATATTGTTTCAGCTATTTGTCTTGAGCAATATTTGCGCCTTTTTTTAATATTCCAAATATATTTTGTCATGAAGTTGCGCAGCGCCATCTACCGGAAATGAAGGCACGACCAGGAAAATGGTGATTCGAAACTACCAGACAAACAACGCAAGCTTTAAACTCGAAACTTTCGTGTGGACAAACGTGTCAGACGACCAGCAAGCGATCTATCTTCATTGTGACGTCACCATCTGTCAAAATTCATCGGGATCTTGTCCAGACAAGGTCAGTTTGTAATCAAGGTTAAATATTGGTCGAGAATATTCACTTGATTCATTGATAATGAAGTGATGATGTACCTTAAATAGGATCTATGATCCAACAACATTCACACCATGGTAATCGTGGTGCAGAGAGTGCATACCTCGGCCTGCATACTATGGTTGGTTTAGTGGCCAGTCGACAGTGTTACCCATGATTTGGTAACTTACTTTAGTACTTTTAATGGCTGGCTTTTTGAAAATATAAACTATTGTGACCAAACCTCTGTCTTGGCCTGTGTGAGGTCACAAACAGCACTAACAAGACCTGATTGATCAAAACATTGCCGTTCTCTGCAACTTGAACGTTTACATTTGCATTTGCTCCTAATTAACGCAATGTTTATTACAGCACATATATGAACACGTTTACTTCTATGCGAAAAATCATATTTTCAGCTTTGTTATGAACTGTTGGTTTTGTTTTCATAAGTATACAGGTTGGAAACCATGCAAAAGACTGGTTTAATGATTTCCAGAATCGTTCCAATAATTCCAACAGATTTATAACGCTTTGTGTTTGGTATTGTCATCTTTCCAATTGTAAATTTTGTTTTGTGTAGACTTGCAGCGGGAGTAAGAAGCGGTCTGTAGATGAAAGAAACTATCAGCAAATTTCTTCTGGACCTATATATGTAAAGAAACTCAATGCGGAGAACGACATAGAAGGTAGAGAAAGCGGTTCTAAACACTGATATCGTGTTCTTCAATCAGGCCCTGTTTGTTCGGTTGAGTTTCAAAATAAATTTGGAGCAAATAATTTCGTGTAATTAAACATGGAGGAAGATTGGAAGAAATTCAACCACAAGGAGATAAATATTACGTTTTGTTCGCAGGAAACATGGAGGAAGACCTGGAGAAATTTGATTCAGATCTCAATGAATTTTTGTTTGTATCGGTTGTGGTTATAGCTGCAGTCTTGGTGTTGTTTATGTTGGCATGGGCATTCAATTCGACTAAATGAGCAAAGTCTGTTGATTCACATTCTCTGCAAACTGCTTCGGTATTTTATAAAATATTATAATTTCAATTCAGTTTTTTAATCTAATTTCAAAACATACAAAATGAGATTGGAAAGTTAATTCTCGGATACTTTGTTCTTGGAATTCCTTAGTTTTGCAAGGATTTGGTAACAACCTTTATAAATGGGTGCCAGTTGTCATATTGTTACGTCACCGGCGCTGACCGTGCCCACTCAACCGCAAGTAACCTGTAGTTTTCGAAAACCCAGTTCACAGATTTTGTTTTATTCTATGTTGTTACGTCAGATTCTATACCAAATGCTTTCCATTTAACAAGAGAAAATGTTTTCATGCCTGCTTTGTGTCGTGTAATATGGCACTTGGTAAGAATAAAATTGTACATATAATTTGAAAGACTGAGATCATTCATAATTTAAGGATGTAGGACTTGATTAACAAATATTTCTGAAGAAATTGAAGCGCCACCTAGTGGGCTGATCGTTGCAGTATCCTGTCTTTCTGATGTTGGTCATGTTTAGACTTTATATCAGTGGGTCTTAATTCGGCTAAATTCAATTCTAGTGTTAACAAGACTAGTAAAAAGTGAATGAAACAAGGTATTCGTTTTGACAATAATTTAACCGCGATTTTTTTACCCTTACGTTTACTGTTCAGTCGATTTCAACTCAAGTAACCCCTGTGCATTGATTTCTGATACAAATCTTGGTTCTTAATCAGGCGAGTCCATTCTAGTATGAATAATGTTTTTGAAAGTGAAAGGTTAAATTATACTAAAGCTGGTGGAGTGCTTAGTGATGTTACGCTTCTTAAACAAACGCTTTCCAAGGTCCTCAGGACGCTGCATTAACGGCTAACCACAAGCCTGTTCCAGCACAACTGTTTTCCAATCAGATTAAATCTTGTTGATAAAACTTTAAAATACAAACATGCGAATAACGATCCATAAAGCAGCCTGGCAGTTCTCTTTTTTGAGTCCTGCGTTAGTCCCGTTTCTATCTTTTATATCACTCGTCATTGGCCCAATCGTGTCACGTGAGAGAGAGGGAGTTAGCGCTGCGATATAAAATCAACGTGCGGTGACTGGTGCGTTCGAGATAATTACGTGAATTAAAATATAAATTAACACGAAACATTTAATTAAGCAGGTGGAAGGTGAAATAACAAAAGGTGAAAAAGAACGTGGCGTAAAAGAATACGTGATACAACGAAAGCGTGAAAACTTGGAAAGAAAACGTCAACCAAGTGATCGCAAGTTCTTTTGCGCTACAGTGAAACAGTTAATTGTTCTACTACCACGCCGAACATTGACCATTATTATTTTGGAGTGTGTTTTTTTTTAATTAATTCTACAAACTTGAGTAGAGAATGGCATGTTCGATAATTGTCCGAGCCTTTCAAACAATCCTGCTGGTAGAGAAGATCTGCAACATAATGTTAGAGCATTTCCGTAGATATATCTTGTGTTGCTGAACATAAGGTTAGAGCATTTCCGTATATGTTGTGCTGGAGATATCATGTGTTGCTTTCAGACTTACAGGATCTACGTCAGGAACAAAATTAAAAGTTCCACCTTGGAGTTGAATAATGCATCCGATGAGAAGTATTGAACTTCCTTTGACGATCTAGTGACAGTTCGTGCTGATTCCTACGTGAATGCCGTGCAGCCTAATATCTATCTCTTAAATGACGAGCTCCACTTTCCTGCTTTATTGGTCATGTGGACAATTTCCAATGCGATGTTATAAATTTGTGTGACCTTTGTAAGGGCTAAGGCAATAAAATAAAAACATATCTAAGAAATAAAGACGGTACCTTTATGACACCGTTGCAAATTGTCTATCACAATATCTTTACACAGATTTGTGGCCCTGTCTCCATATTTGTGCCTTGATTCTTTAGTGTTTGTCTGGGTGAGTTTCAAATTTCACTGTCACAAATTTTTTTCGCTCTTTGGTATTTCATTTACATAAATTTTAAGTCACTGACGGAAATTTAAAGGATAGCGGACTCAACTGATCCTGTATCTGATTTCTTTTAATTAGTTTTATGCAAACCTAAGTCTTTTGTCAGGAACTATTCATTTTCCACATAATTTATGGATAATTGACCTGCTTATGGGCATCGTCGATATCACTTATTTAAAAGTGAGAAAAACCAACCAACAATTACGTGCATATCCCGTTCCTTACGTCCTATTCACCAGGGTTTACTGCTATGGATTTGCCCATTTAACGGCGTAGTTTAACATGTCATAGACGATTGAAGCCAATCATAATCAGCTTTATTACATCATAATTGTTGCAAAAATTAAGTTAACGCTTTGTCCCATTTGAGTTGCAGTTTCAATTTCGTGTCAATGTGAACTCATGAAATGCATATAAAGACCAATCTTGCAAGCAACTATACTAAAATAGTACATGATATTTATGTAAATTGGAAGGAGACCTAACAGCTGATATTAACTTGTGCTAATGTTATTTCGACACGTGCATGATTATTATCACAGTTGTCAAACCAGAAATCAAGGTTTTAAAACCAATTATTTCCGGCATAGAAATATTTGTTTTTTTCTTGATTTTAACTTTCTATGTTCGGATTTGCCTTCAATCAAATCGGTTTGATTTAACCTGGTTATGTATTTCATGAACGCTAAAGTCGCAATACGGTGAAAAGCACACACAGAAAAACGTGAGATTTTAACATTTTAAACACAGATATTTTTAAACATTTGGTCATTTTTTTGAGTAAATGTTACATGATTTAGAACTTCATCAATTTACTTTTGAACTCTAGTTCTGTTTATACAATTTGAAATGCCCAAAATACACCGAACAACAACATCACAGCAACTACAATCACAACTGATGCAAATAACAACTCGTTGTTCTCGAAGTCGACTTCCTCCAACTTGTGGTTCAAGTTTTCTGAAAACAAACATCGTGGGTAGTTACTAAAAAAGCAGCAGCAGTAGCTTTTTATTACAGGATCAGCCTGGCCTATAATCAGGAATATATATTTCGCCCCTTGGGCATCTTCAGTTCCTCATGGGTAGTTACTAACATTTTTCTCCACATTACCAATAATTTAAAATATATTTCGTTACTCAATCAGCAGAATTAACATGTATGAAAAACCACGAGCAATTTTTTGCTGAATTGCCACTAGTTCCGAAAACTACATTGGGGATCAAACAAATAAAAACAAACCGAATTTGTTTAAACAATTACGCACCTTCCACAGTATCGGCTTGCAGGAGTTTGGTGACATAAACAGGCCCTGATGAAATTCGCTGGTAATTGCTTTTATCGACTACAGATCTCTTCCTTAGAAAAATGCATGTCTGGAAAATAAATGAAGAAAATAAATTCGACTTGTTGTATTTTTATTCCGCTCTGCGTACATTATCCATTGGCATTGAGTTCTGGAAATTATGGCGGTATATTTAGTGCAGAAATCACGTGAGTCAAGAAGCTAACAGGGTACCATGTATTATATTATTGATACAACAGATTATACAGCAACCCTAGGATTTTAACCTTGTCTGGACAAGATCCCGAAGCATTTTGACAGATAGTGACGTCACAATAAAGATAGATCGCTTGTTGGTCGTCTGAAACGTTTGTCCACACAAATGTTTCGAGTTTAAAGCTTGCGTTGTTTGTCTGGTAGTTTCGAATCCCCATCTTCCTGTTCGGGCCTTCATTACCAGTAGATGGCGCTGCGCATCTGGTTTAGATATAATTTAGAATTGTGACAATAATTATGGTTGGGTTTTTGGTACGAGTATCTTCCAGATCATAATTTATCGTACTGAACTGTATAATACGAAATATGTTTATTTTTAATCCATCGTCCTCACCCGGTTTCAATAATAGGATATGAGAGTGAGTCAGCAGAGTCCTCCACGCTTGTCGCCCAACAATTCTCTGCCTAGAAACACGTAGCAATGTATTTTGTTTCAAACACAATGTTTAAATTAACAAAAACTAATACGAATTACGTTTTTTTGGTTTCTTTTTACTTTTCGGAAGTACAAAGAAAAATGTAATACTTTGAAAAAAATGGCAATGTCACTTTGTCGAACCTGGACGATAAAATCTGTTTCCAGTTCTGAAATTCCATTCATTTTGACTACAGCAAAGATATAGTTGGGGACGATTATTGGAGAGCTTTCATCCACTGGCACACTGAATCCCTCGTCACTGTAGACGTTCAATGAAACATCAAACTCACCGGATACAACATCACCTTCCACTTCAATTTCACTGTAAATATTTACAATAGTTATCTGTGTCATGTATTGCACTATGCGAGTCACCCTGCTTATGCCTTATGCAATACGTAAGAGCAAACAAACATCAATCCATTGCATTGGAAGAATAATTTTTTGATATGCGGTAAAACATATTGCAAACTGTGGCGAGACAGCTATGTGTATTGTACATCTTATAATAACGTATCAATAAATGTTACTTTACACAAAGTATATAAAAACATTTCTATTTCTATACCTGTATGGGCAACTACTTACTGTATGGCAGGTTGAACAACTTCCGATCAGAGATTGTAAGTTGCAGTGAAGTTACAAGTCATACTGATGCTGTGTGAAACGTATCGTTGAACTGGACTGGAAGGATCCATTGCTTTGAGGTTATAAACAATGTATGTAAAGATGAGAAAGTCGCCTTGTTTCTGGAAGGGAAAAAGAAATAAACTCATTGATCTTGCAGGGAATGTGTGTAGTTGATTTTGTTTCCATGCGATTTAATTTGATAACAGAGCTGGTCGAGTTTGCATATGTCCATTGTGTATTGCCTAATGATGACAAACCGATCACACTTAATTAAAATGTCTCCAATATATGAATTATATTTGTACCTCGTGTGTAAATTCACATTGTGTCAGGTTGAAGCGAAATATGGGCAATGCTTCGTTAGTTTTGCATTCGTCAGGTACGTCATCAAGGTTGGTTTTATGGTTGGAACTGATGTAAAGCACATCACCACTCTCGTATGTAAGATTCGCCAGATCGTCAGGTTTTCGAATTCTGTGTGCAACTTGTATCGGTAATTTACTTCTAAAGGGTACAAACTAGTTGTCTTGTTTGTAAAGTTATTGCAGCGATAAGACATTGGTATATATATTCTAAATCGTGATTTTAAAGATTATTGAATCGTATTACTTGTGATTCACTTTGATATATTTTAATACTTTCGCTGATAAGGAATATTACTTTAAACCAATGTGTTGGGGAGATGTAGTGTGAAGTGTGTTATTGGCATTAAGTCATCTTCATACTGTCCTGTTAAATGTATACATAGAAAACATATTGATTCCGTCGGGACTCATTCAGAAATTATCAAACAATGAGTCATATTCACAAAGCCAGTGCATAGCGCATACTGCTGCGATGTAACCCTCGTATTGCATTCAGATGAAAACATGTTTTTTTTTAATAATTCAATTAAATTCTTACCTTATCTCTATCTGTTCTTGGCAATTAACTGTTGACGCATTCCGTAGATCTGGTTGGACTGAAAGAAACAAATAACTTCACCATGTGTTGTTAACCCTCAGAAATATGGTGTAAATAATAAATACAGTGTAGTGTTTGCTGGTGGCTCGAAGTAAGGGAACCAGTCATATGAACACTTACCATTTACAGAAATGCTAAACCCAGTTTCTGCGACACTTCGGTCGCTAAGAAAGGTGACTCGAATGTTGGTTCCGGTTGTGTTAAACTCTTGTACTGTTAAAGAGCCCGTGAATTTGGCTGAATTCTCATTGGGATCGTCAGAAGAAATCTAACATTTTCAAATATAATTTGGTATCAAATGTACAAAAATTGAAATATTGAGATCTTCCCAAAACTGCAGATGCAGGCCCAGAGATCACTGTAACTATTTAAATCATACTAAAAAAAGCAGTGGATTTTTATTACAGGATTAGCCTGGCTTATAATCAGGAATGTTAGTATCAAATAATTGTTTATGAATATTTTTCACTGTAATTTATCTATGGATTAATTCTTACTGTTAACGTTTCACTTAAAGACAATGTGTAACATTATACAGACACTAAACCGAATACCTTTATACAGGAAAAATATTTTGCGCACATTTATACAAATTTCTGTGAACAATCTTTACATACATCATGAGGTTTTCAGGCTTGGCAGCCCAGGCAATGCAGCCCAGCTGGATCAGCCACTTTTTCCTGACAAGTTCGAACAAGATTTGAAAAATCAAGCTCCCGGTGAGGTTTGAACTCACGACCCTGGGCTAACCAGGCCCAACGCTCTACCAACTGAGCTACAGGAGCTCAGTGGTTTCACGGGGTATATTGTGGCCAAGGTACACTGGTGCGCAAGCGCACAACTTGCCAGGCAACCTTCACATATACGTAGGGGATCTCTACCACCGTATCAGATGACGCAGTAATATTTCATGCAATGGCATGATAGGTAGGATCGCCCCACTGCGCAGGTCCTTGCTTGGCGATCACAGCTAACGTATAATAATGTTAATAAATATATTTCCAAAGTGGCAATGTTTTTTGAACTTTTCTTTATGCAACAAAAGTAAACTGTAATCTGATATTAGTCCTAGTTTTGTCACCCATCCATGACAGTTGTCAACCAATCACTGACCTCCGTTGTTCAATCCATTGCTGATCTGGTCGAGCATAAACTCAAACAAACCATCTAAAATTTCAAGCAAGTTGTAAATGGTGGTCGGATCACCAGCAACGATGTAGCGAGGTGAAATATGGGATAGATCAACATGAAGGTAATCATCCGCAAGTGTGTCAATGACACATGCCATATTGTGCTCTTGTGCACAATATGTAGTGCAGTCAGCCAGGATCCCTGCATTAAAACAGAAACAAATGGATATATACAAATTTTAACGTGTAACAAAAAACAAAACTAGCCGGGTGCAAGGCAAACAATAAAACAGCTTTACATTTACACATTTACAGTCATGACAAAAAAATTCCCATGTGCAGTAAAAAAAATTGCCATGCAAACAAAAAAGTTGAAATACAACTTGCATGTGCAGCTGCCATACTCTGCAGACTGGACCCAGGTAAGGACCTGCACAGTGAGGCAATTCTGCCAATCATGTAATAGCACAAAACATCACACAACTTTGTAATTTATGTGTACAGTAATCAAATGCTGGATTTCAAAACCCCAAAAAATATGGAATCAGTTCCACATTGAAAAGTTTGTTGTTTGTGCGCTGGATTTTTTTCGACGATCATTAATTGCTTGGACGATCGCAACGTTTTTCCGTATGTTAATGCATAAGCAACTTTTTATTGCATGGATTGTTGACAAATTTTCGCTATAAGGAGTGGGGATAAATCCTCCACGACAGTTTCTCCAGTCTGGATGGAGTCGTGCACTTTTGCAAAAATTTACCAATAATCTGCGCAATATTACTGAGCTAATGCAATAACATACGAAAAAATGTTGCGATCGTCCGTTCAATTAACGATTGTCGAAACGAAATCCTCTGCGCAAAAAACAAACTTTCCAATCTGGGATGATGTTTACCAATTGGCAGCTCTCCCATAACAGCATTATACAAAGTCAGAAAGAAATCACTGGAACATTGCAGTAATTGATCAAGTTTGATGTTGAGGTCGCATTTTACCGACATGGCATTTGCTAATCGAAGAACGTCTAAAATAAACAGGCAATTAAAATAACAAAATTTTACCAAAAAATACAATTCCGAACGTACCTCGTTCTGTAATCACGTCCATTTTCACACGGTCTTTTTTCCTCTAAACAATGCTTGCGATGCTTTTGCAGTACTTGCAGAACGTTGTTTGATTCATTTACTTCCGATTTTCACAAATCTCGAGAAAAGAGATTCTGTTCAAAAATAACCGCTTCAAATTTTTAATTTACGAACGTTTAAGGGGATTTTTTTGACATAGAAATCACACGCATTGTAGCCACAGGAAAATACTACCGGTACTACACCGGGTAGCCACAAAGCTACGTCATAAACCTGTGGTTCTCAACCGGTGGGCAGTCCCACTATCGGGAAATTATAGGGTTGTAGGTGGATAGTTAGTCTGTACCAAAATATTTAAAATAGTTGTTAATTATTCACTGTGTCACACACATATTAGCAAATAGTGTTGGCATGCGGTCAAAAATGTTATAAAAGTATAAGAAATGCAATATTTAAATTCTAATTTAAAAAACCTAACTATGTTTTTTTACCGCAACGTGGTCACAAACAGTGGGCCTAGAGCCTACTTTATGAAGTACCAGCTTGGAAAAGGTATAGTTTCATACATACGTAAATATAGGCCTATGTCTGGGATTTAAATGGAAATGTTAAGCCATAGTAAGTTAATAACATGCGAGTAATATTTCAGAACTCATTACATGCTGCCTTTTGTAGGCTATATTCCTTGTTGTGAAAGGATTAAGATCTAAGTTAAATTGCGCAATGGCAATATGACCCATGGGATTGTTAGGGAACTTTGTCAGTCAATCATACCAGAACAGTTGATTATGTAAAAATACCCCAATTGTAAATCATCTGATTGGGCTGACCCGAAGTATTAGGCTAACAAGTCGCATAATGACTATTTAACATGTTAATTCTGTTCAATAGACTGTTTTATATTTAACAAGTGAATTTAATTTTTCTTCATTAGTGGACATAAAAGAATGCTATAGCTTTGTGCCAATTGTTTGTGGAAAGGTTATTACTCTCTCATCAAATTAGCGGGGATTCGCAAAACATCAAACTTCACCTCGTTGATGATTGAAGACAAATGTCGGCAAAGATTCGTCAGTTTTGCATTCGGTTTCAGTGTTGGAACCCTTGCCTTAAAGAATATAACTTCCCTTCTATGTATGAATCGCCAGATCGGTAGGATTTTCAGTGCCACACACATTGTTTTGGTTCCTATTGTATTTTGCTACATGCTTTTTAAAGACTTAGAGATACGAGCTGGCTAAAGCTCAAAACTGAAAAACTAATATCGGTTGAAACCGTTGTTGTAGTAGCGGACATGTAAAACGGCATGCAAATATATTTTACAATTTGAATTGAACATTTCGAAATGCACAGAATTCAAAAAGTTCCTGATATTAACATCAAAGCGGTCTAACGGCATTGCTTGACATGTACCTTAAAAAAGATGAGTTATTTAATTGTTGTGTAGGCCATCGTTTGATGACCTAATTAAACAGCAATACCCGCATCGGTTCTAATAACATGACAGGATGTTGTACCGAAAATATTTCTTCGTGGTTCGCTGTCCGTCGGGCGCTTATTTGTATTCGTAATCTTATTCATACTACAGTGGTTTATGTAGTGCTGTCTGGTTAAGAGAAAACTGAACATCAGAAGATGAATCTCATCCAATATCTGCATTTCTGGCGGTGTTCGCAGGAAATTGTGAGTGAAACACTGTTACTTTTTCTTGCTGAGTTCTCATAGTTGGGTTGGGGTTCCTGATAATTGTTGTTTAAGGCTTATTTGCAGCATAGAAAAAACGTTTGGCAATTTTAAACTTTTGTAATTTCCAAATCGGACAAGGATGGAAAAATTTTAATTATAGGACAATAATAATAATAATGAAAAGGAAACTCTCATAGTGTAGTAATAAGAAGTGAATACAACCTGACGTCGCATACCTATCTTAGAGACAATACAATCTCAATGTTATTCACATACGAAAGTGTTGATTCGCGCGATTTCAGAATGTTTATCACTGCACAGTTTTAATAAAAACCAGTGGTCATTTCCACAAAGTCTTGGCGATGACAGAAAAGTGCTTTGCAACCAGAAGCTTCCTTGTGCTCAAGCCTATGCATTTTGTCAAGCGCTTGAGCTATCGGTTGAACAACTTAAAAGCGTGCATGTTTAAGACATTCCAGTCAGACTATGGTGCAATCAGCGGGAAATAATGCGCTTACCTCCCGTGCCACGGTTCTTCCTACGTCATTTACAAACGACCAGCACCTTCTTTGTGTAATGTATTAACTGATTACCATCAGCTGGCGATGCAAATGCAACAACCCTGTGAGAAGCTATATATACTCTTGTGGGCAATGCATATTATGCGGACATAATACAAGGAAGCCATGCAACCATGAAAAAGCGTTGTTTTTAGTTCGGTGTCTAACGGCAAAAAATCTACTACAAATTAGAACCTCACATTCTCTGTATGGCCAGTTAACCGGCAAAATGTTGTTATCCATTAGCTGCACCAACAAGACCTGATAGTTTATAACAGAATGCACAACTGTCTGCTGATCACAAAACCAGGTATACAAAACAAAGTTACGCAACACCTATAGGTTATAACCTGTGTCAGTTTTGGCAATTATGCAGTGGTGTGCCCAACGTTCCATAGACAGTACGTTGACCAAACCAAACACTAAATTGCAACACGAACACAACTCACTTATTGTATACCCAAGCTTCAGTAAATATCCAGAAATTGAATCTATTTTTCAGCTTTTCAGTGTGTCGTGTGTTTTGAACTATTCTAACAGACAATTTTTCTAGACTCCCGCGCTTGCTCTGCCGGAAATCACGTGGTTCCAATTGACGGTTTTGCAGTGCAGATATCTGCAAACTGTCTTACATACACAGTGCGTTTCACTACGTCTCCATCAAACCCACTTTTTACATATGTTCATTTAGGACGGTTAGCTGCAAGCGATTATTGCGATGTAAGTTTCATAGATTAGCCTACTCTTTTGTTTATAACATAGTTTTTTATACAGTAGTGATTTAGAGTTTCAATTTCTTGCTGCTTTGTTTGTTAGTCGATCTTGTTTTTCTAGTTTTGTAAGTTAAGCAATCTATTTCCGAAGCGCTGGATTTAATGCGCTACCATTTACAACGGTGGCAAATATCGGAATGAGTAGTATTTATTCGTAATCACTAATCTTATTATATTTTACTCCAGTATTGTTTGTAGATTTCTGATGGAACTGGATTTCTTCACCGAGTCACAGGGGACGGAACCTCAAGCGGATTTGTGGTTTCTCCTACAGGCATCATTACGTATGATTGCAAAACAAGTAACACTGTATCCGGATTCGTGGAATTTGCCGTTTACCATTGTAAGCCCGACATTTTGTTTGTTTGTTGATTATAATATCGTTTCGTTTGCTATTTGTACGAATATGCCAAAATTTTCAAATTTTTACATAAGTGAAATGTTCCCTTTTCAGATGTTGAATCAAACTGTCCTTCAATCAGTATTTCCAGTTTTCCAGTGCAAATCCAGTCCCAAAATTATCCGAGTAATTATAATTTGAATACTCTCTGCTTTTGGGAATTGACGGCGGAATCTATGGGAAGTTTTCACTTTTAATTTTCATGATTTTTCAACCGAACATTTGTTTGACTTCTTAATTGTAAGTATTTCTGTTGTTAAGTTTCTGGTATGTGGAAAAGTTCCCCAATTTCAAAATTTTTAACAAGTCTTTTCAATAAATTTCATCTTCACCAAGCAGACCTAGAAATTTTCTGGAGACTCAATAAAAATGTCGAATTTTGCTTTAAACTAACACAGAAACTAGTGTCAATTACGTTATTTTGCCCTCCTGTCGGAAATGTTACCCTTGAAGCATAAACGGTTTCTATTCATATAATCAACCTACGAAACCTTTTTTGGTGTGATTGTAGTTGTTGGCCATCTGCCAAGGCATGACTGCGTACAACTTTCACCAGACCATGTTTTACGATTCTAGATAAACCCTGATGATCTTGAAGAATCGTTCAGGCTTTCTGGGTCTGTTGATCCATTTGTGGTTGTGGTAAATGGAACAAACATTCGACTTGCTTTTCTATCCGACGGAATATAAGTAGAACGCGGTTTTAGCATCGAAATAGACATTGGTATTTATGAAGTTGTTTGCAATTTTCATTCCTGTATGTAAAGTTTCGGTGGAACCACAGCTAAACATTTGTAAACAATTTGTTTGATTTAATTTCCAGTAAGTGAAACACAAGAAATGTCCACAATTCTGCAGTGCAAGGACGAAGTTGAAATAATGTAAGCACTCATAAACACTTTTGTTTTGAAAAATGGTTTAACGGTTGCCGTCTGGAGTTTGTTGAAAGGACTTCTTTCTGTCAAAATATTTGCGGTATACAACGCATTCTGTTAATGTAAAGTAATATCAATGAAATATTGGATAATACAAACGACCTAAATATTTTCTCGTTGTCAGGTGGATTTCTAAATCACTATACAACATTAGAATGTAAAATATATCGGTACTTTAAATTCACAGTTAAATGGGTACGCAAATTCACAGAATTCAAAACCCTGACGATCTGGCGAGACTTACATACGAGAGTGGTGATGTGCTTTACATCAGTTCCAACCATAAAACCAACCTTGATGACGTACCAGACGAATGCAAAACTAACGATGCTGAGCCGATATTTCGCTACAATCTCACAAGATGTGAATTTGCATACGAGGTATGAAAATAATTCCTCAAATTAATGTTTCCTGAGGTTTGTACTTATTTCGTAATTTCAACTGAACGTGCACACGTTTTATTAACAATCAAACACAACTTTCCAAACAATGTATTTTGTTTCCAGAAACAAGGTGACTTTCTGATAATTACGTTCATCGTTCGTAACCACAAGGCAATGGATCTATCCAGTGCAGTTCAACGATACTTCACGCACAGCATCAGCATGACTTGTAACTTCACAGGAAATTACAACCTCCTGTCGGATGTAGTTCAACCTGCAAAAGAGTGAGCATTCATCAAAATGTTTGTTATAAAAGTCGCATGTGGTGAAAATTTAACGACGAAGACTAATTTTGTTATGATTGGATGATGCTCTAGCTTGTATCACTTTTGCATACCAAGCTGTTGGTTGAGCGCAGTGCGCTACCTGGTTCATCATTGTTGTTTGGAAACTTGATCGACGTTACATGAAAAGAAGCCCAAAGCGGAAAATTATGTGCCTGGTAGTGTAAAAGCTCGTACAGTGCTGTAATCACCAGGTTGAGACTATTCAGGTCAAAACAATGTGCACTACTGTCTGTAACTCAATTTATATTGAAGGTCAAAAATTGGGCAAATGTTGTAAATTTTGTGTAACATGTCACTAACTACAACTAATCTTTACAGTGAAATAGAAGTGGAAGTTGATGTTATATCTGGTGAGTTTGATGTTTCATTGAACGTCTACAGTGACGAGGGATTCAGTGAGCCAGTGGATGAAAGCTCTCCAATAATCGTCCCCAACTATATCTTTGCTGTAGTTAAAGTGAATGGAATTTCAGAACTGGAAACAGATTTTATCGTCCAGGTTCGAGAATCGCTCACTTTTCAATCTTTAAATTCTGCGCAAAAGTCAAAGACAAGTGTTTCTAGGCAGATGAATGTTGGGCCACAAGCAGCGAGAATTCTGCTGATTCACTTTCCTATCCTGTCATCGAAACCGGGTATGAACGATAACTAAACGATTTGTATTCTTTTTAATCAGTTGAGGAAATATTCGTAAATGAGGATTTACCTGTTGAAACATTCAATTAATCTTCCTCCTACAAGTGCACAGCGCCACCTACCGGAAACGAAGGTCCGAACAGGAAGATGGTAATTAGAAACTACCAGACAAACAACGCCAGCTTTAAACTCGAAACATTTGTGTGGATAAACGTGTCAGACGACCAACAAGCGATCTATCTTCATTGTGACGTCACTATCTGTCAAAATTCAACGGGATCTTGTCCTGAGAATGTTAGTAAGCAATCAAGGATAAACAAAGCATGGATCAAGTTTTAAATGTTATTTTGTGTAGACTTGCAGCGGGAGTAAGAAGCGGTCTGTAGATGAAAGAAACTATCAACAAATTTCTTCTGGACCCGTTTATGTAAAGAAACTGAATGGGGAGAACAAGATGGAAGGTAGGGAAAGCGGTTCTAAACACTGGTGTCGTGTGCTTACCCTGCTTTTTTCGATTGGGTTTTCCAAAAAATTGTGCAACAAATATTTTTATGACCTCCCTTCCTAGTTTTAACTTACGTGTTCGAAAGAAATTCAACCACAAGGAGATAAATATTACGTTTAATGGGTGCCAGTTGTCATATTGTTACGTTGACCTTGCTCACTCTACCGCAAGTAACTTGTAGTTTTTGAAAATCCAGTTCACAGATTTTGTTTTATTCTGTATGTTGTTACGTCACATTCTGTACCAAAAGCTTTCCATTTAACAAGAGAAAATGTTATCGTACCTGCTTTGTGTCGTGTAATATGGCACTTGGTAAGAATAAAACTGTACATATAATTTGGAAGGCTGAGATCATTCGTAATTGAAGGAAAGTCGACTTTACAACTCAAAATTGGCGTCTGAAAAAATTTAAGCGCCACCTACAATGGCCTGGTCTTTGCAGTATCTTGTGCATTGTTTTCCATTCTTTAAGTCTATAGCAAAAGCGACTGAAACAAGGTATTTGTTTTAACATTAACCGAGACTTTTTTACCCCGGCGTTTACTGTTAATTTCGACTCATTGGAATGACCGATCTTTCTATGTGTTCACATCTTTTGATCCGCCAACTTACTCAAAACACAATTACAGATAAGATCAAAAACAATGTATTTCTAACATTTGTAGTTTCCTGCTGAAGTAATGCAAAATAAAATACGATCTGTTGTGATGTTAATTGTTTATTTCACACAGGAGGCTTTAAGTCACTGCAACTAAGGAACAATTGCGAAACACATAGGTTAAAAGAAAACAGTACATACGCCTGGACAAGAACATAAACCACACCAACAGAACACGTGCGCGACAACACACAGTCAATCACTCACGCAAACGTTGAGCGCGCAAGGCTCAGGGCAACTTGCGTACCGCCATTGGCTCATGTCTATTAAGACAAGTATTGTCTTAATTTCACAACACGATCAAAACTCAAAATTTATAATTTGTGAGGCCGAACTTCTTACCTTATGCATGGACAGTGTTTTATTGTGGGGAACCACCGAAGTTATGTAATCACAAAGGTCGAAGAAAGCTGAGATATAACACACCAAAATTTTGTCACTGTAACATCACAAAGGGGGGCCACCAAAAATTACATCATCACATTGTCTAACTTGACTTGGTAATGATAAAAGGGTACAACAGCAACGAAATTCAATTGTGTTTTACCTATTTTAGGGTTAGTTGACGGCAGAAAATGTTAATCCGTACCAGGCATCACCCTCAATAGGTTTAGTTTCTTCATTTGTCATAATCCATGCTGAGAATATCATAGGCTTTTTCGTTGCTGTTGTGCCGTACGAATTCAATTGCACTCCACAAGACCGGAAATTGTACAGGTTATGTGATAAGTTTTTGATAGTGCGTCGCAAAGTGACGTCACACTGACGTAATTAACTTAAATTGAGCAGAGCCTAAGCGATGAATTTACTGAAGCGAAAGTAAGTATTCTTTTATTAACCTCAATAGAAGTGTTCGTATTTAATACGTTGTAATCACATACAACGCGTTGAAACAATCCAACTGCAAACATTGTTTTAAATGACAAAAATATAACAATATTTACTGCATAATAGTAAAATATATAACCGGCTCAAACATACGGCGATTGAAGCAACGGTCGTGCGGTATGTGTGACGTCATGCGGCTGCAGTGACTTGGCCTCGTGACTTCTTTCAAACGTGTGTACACAAGGAATTGGCCGTGCATACCAACCAACAAGTAGAGACGTAGAAGATATATTTTCCAGCAATTAGCCTTGGCACTGCCCATTAACCGCACACTTTATACTTACAACCATTATTATCATATTTAATAAAAAGACACAGAACCAAGCAAATGCTCCAGTAAACATGTGAGGTTCGATTAGTATTGTGTGGGCTTGGATTTGTTCTTGTATGACGGGATATTACTCATCAGGAAGCATATCTTCCTATCCCGTACGGGCCGCATTAAACAATCCAATTGTATTCAGCTAGATTGTGTTTGCAGTGTACGAGGGTAACTGGTAGTTTGTTTATAGTGTTGCCTTTTTGTGAGCGAGTCAAATATCAAACGATGCATCTTAATGTACTTTCGGCCATCTTCATGTTGGTCTTGGGGAAATGTAAGTAAACTGGAAATTTAAAGGATTTTTTTTTAAATTGACGAACTTTATTTTTTGAACCCATTTCCAGCTAAGTCACATTGACTTGAGAGTTTTGTTGTTTCGTTTATAAATTTGAAGTCACAAAAGACATCGATTGATGCTTTTAAATATACACCATTATATTTGTGTGCTTCAACTCTGTTTAAACTTTAAAAATGTTGGTTTTAACTTGGGTTTAATTGTTTGTTTGTTTTTGTAGGAAATTTATTTCTACAGATCTTGAATAAACCATTGAATGTTTACAGGTTCATCCGTACCCTGCGATGGGGGTTTTTTGTTGAATAATGCTGACAGCCAATACAAAACGATAAATGACATCTGTTCGAATTACACATTAATTTTCACCACCCCTACGACTCACCCAGCTTTCACATATATAAGGAGAGGACGCTTTGAAGAAACTGATTATTGCGATGTAAGTTTCAACGTTTTTGCTTGGGTACATTGTACGATGGCATTGCAGCCACATGAAAAATTCATTAGATAAGGATGTTTTCCAAATTTGTTTTCAAAACAATATTTCACTTTTCAACCAACTAATGCGCAGAGGATTTCTATTTTGTTAAAATCACATCTTCCGAAATAATGTGACGGCCAAATTTTATTGGTTGAATGTCACGCATAGACCTACGCTATCAGTCTGCCTATACCGGGTCTTCGTAGGTACCAACCTCAGGTCCGATAAGTCAGAAATTCGCAACCGCACCCCAGTCTCTTGGTTTTTAGTGAATATATTGTGCAGTGAAAGAACAACGAATCAGTACGCTAAATCGTTCACAGATTCGGGATGACATCAGTGTAGAATGGGTGAGACACAATACATCAGCAACAAGACAGCATTGGGGTAGACAGTACAAACACGGCACGGTCGAGTCATACAGGGTACGGTCGAGATTTCAGAAGGTCACAGTACCACGTTTCTAAAGGCACTATGGAGTTAGCTTAGCGTCTAAAACATACAAACAAACGTCACAAATTTGCTACATAGTCAACTGGCTTACAAAACACTGAAAGAGGCACATGACAGGCCTTTAGTCACAAATATCAAAAGTATTACTAGAATCTCGACAAGGTCTAATCTACATTAATGACAACGATTACTGACCTGTGGGTATTTCCCGCCAGGAAACCATGCGAGCACGCTTTGTGAGACAAATAAACAGATAATGCAAATGTGCACATATACACACAAGGGTTCTAGTAACATAGAAATGTTAATAAAATTGTTAAACTGTCCGTAACACTTAGCGTTATTTTGTAAAAATATCTGATGTCGAATTTTTTCTTTTTTTGAGTTTAGTAATTGCTGGTGCTCTGTTTTGGACAAACTGACTTCTAAAAAACTTTATTTGCACGGGTTTCCGCTGGCTTAATCTCGCTTCATCAGCTGCTGCAAACGGCGTGTCAAAGTAAAATGCGATACCGGCGAAAGAAAAACGCTGGCACTACACGCACCAGGATGGCACGGGAACAAAGTGACCAACTGTGATCACCTGTTCGTGAAATTTATACATAAAAATATTTGGCAAAGTTTTTTAGAAGTCAGTTTGTCCAAAACAGTGCACCAGCAATTACTTAACTCAAAAAAAGAAAATGTTCGACATCAGATATTTTTACAAAATAACGCTAAGTGTTACGGACAGTTTAACAATTTTATTAACATTTCTATGTTACTAGAACACTTGTGTGTGCATCTGTTCCAGTATTGTGATGCTATTTTTTAACACGCAATTGCTTTGTCCCGACATCAACCTGTTACAGTTATAGACCTAAGACTGACACGTCGTATTGAAAAAATTTTTACGTTTGAAATTTTTAAATACCACTGCATATTATTTAGGTTTACGACGGAGTTGGAGGAAACTTGCTTGGACGATTTACTGGTGACGGAAGTTCAACTGGGCCAATTGTTTCATCTGCAGGCACCATTGTGTACGATTGTAAGACCAATAAAACCAGTGGAGACGTCAGGTTGATTCTTGGTCATTGTAAGTGGGAAACTTAAAAGTTATTTCAGTAAAAATGCAGTGAAAATAATCAACTGTTTTGTCAAAAACTTCCATCATGCGAAGTTTGCAACTAATTTCTATTGACGTGTATTAAACCGTAAATGAAGTAGTGCATGTGGAATGATAAAAGGGAAAGGTTTTATTTCAAAAACAATCAGCCAAACAAAGCACAATACATAGAGCAGGGTAAAACAACATATGTGGTGGTAATTTATGTGCAATAAAAACAAATATAATAAATTTCTTATCTGCAAACGCCGTGTGGCCTTTCTGCTACAAAGGTGAAAATGTTCGAGTTGATGCCGTGAATGCAACTTGCAAAAAAACATTATCAATGCAGGAAACATGACTGGTAAAAAAAAATTCGTTGTCGCAATCTACCGCAAACTTTATGACCAACAAAACCTGATAATGGACTTTTTGAGCTTTTGTGTAGAATGCAAAATTCGTTTGCCATACAAGGTCTGTTTTAACGAGTATATTTTTACATACTTCGTATGTTTGTTGTTTAGATGTTGAAGCAAACTGTCTGCCACAAAATATTTCCCTTTTTCCGGAACAAATACAGACCCCAAATTATCCAGACAATTATGAAGTAAACACTCTCTGTATTTGGGAGTTAATCGGAGATGGAAGAAATACCTACATAATCAACGCAACTGATTTCTGCGTAGAGGACGGATACGACTTCCTTTCTGTAAGAGTTATAGCTGTTAAATACGTGGGTCGGGTTTAAGGTATTGTCGAGTACAGTGGATTTTAAAATTCTTCCAAAATACCAGCCGCCCAGTATGTGAAAAAAATACATGACTTCAAAATAAAAAGATAACGTTTTCGTTGAAATCATATCTTATCAAAAAATATAAGCATGAAATAACAGAATATTTTTGATTTTAGATAACTTCTGACGAGCCTGGAGCCTCAAGCAAGATAACTGGTTGTTTAAACCCATTTGTGATTACGACAAATGGAACAAACCTTCGACTTGCTTTTTTATCGGATTATGCCTATCCAAAAAGAGGTTTCACAATTGACATTGGTAATATTTGTTGTGGTTCATTGCACTGCACTTCTTTATCCGTGGTAAATTTTGTGCCATTCAATCCCCAGGTCAAGTATATTCCACAGCTATCGATTGTAAGAATGAGATTGAGATAAGGTAAGGATGTGGATTAATAAGTGTTATAATGCAACGGGTTGTCATAAGAGCATGTTAATGACCCGAGGTTTACATTAAATTTTGTAGGGTTACATTGTAATAAATACTATCCCTCTATCAAAAATTGTGATCATAGATGTTATTGTCTATCCTGTTTTGAAACGAACGAGGCATGCAATATATCTAAAGATATAGACAAGGAAGTCGATTTACTGCAAAAAAATACATGCAGAATTCAAAACCCTGGCGATCTGGCGAGATTTACATACGAGAGCGGTGATATTCTTTACATCAGTCCCAACCATAAAACCAACCTTGATGACGTACCAGACGAATGCAAAACTAACGAAACTTTGCCCATATTTCGCTTCAATCTGACACGATGTGAATTTACATACGAGGTTAAATGTATTTGCTTTAATATCTTTCCAGGAAAGCTTTTGCCAACATTTCCTATTTACCACCATTTTCGCATGATGTGCCAAGGTTTTTGCCTTATTTTGTTCCTGTACATGGAAACAACATCAACTACACACATTCCCTGGAGTATCAATGAGTTTATTTCTTTTTACCATTTCAGAAACAAGGCGACTTTCTCATCTTTACATACATTGTTTATAACCTCAAAGCAATGGATCCTTCCAGTCCAGTTCAACGATACGCTATACACAGCATCAGTATGACTTGTAACTTCACTGCAACTTACAATCTCTTATCGGAAGTTGTTCAACCTGCCATAGAGTAAGTTGTTTTTGCAGAATATTATAAATTTTGTTATATTATCGACGCCGAATATTATGTGACTTCAAATACAGAAAATTGACACCGAAATCATAGACTACAGATGTTGTCCTAGCAATCACTGTGTTACCTTCCGTAATATCAATATGCACACAAACACTAGTTTAAACAACAGGATCAGCCTATTGTGTTTACTATAACTAAGGAACTGACGATGCCTCATGGCGAAATGTTTCTAAATTATTCCAGGCTGATCTTGATATTGTTAGTGCTTTGTGTGTTTATGTAAATGTGATTATTGTGTTATGTAGCTCACAATTGTAAATATTTGCAGGGTAATAGAAGTGGAAGGTGATGTTGTATCTGGTGAGTTTAATGTTTCATTGAACGTCTACAGTGACGAGGGATTCAGTGAGCCAGTGGATGAAAGCTCTCCAATAATCGTCCCCAACTATATCTTTGCTGTGGTTAAAATGAATGGAGTTTCAGAGCAGGAAACAGATTTTATCGTCCAGGTTAGATTTGCTTATGTTTGATTTGTTGAAGTTTGCATCAAATTTAAAAAAATTTTAGGCAGAGCAGTGTTGGGCTACAAGTACTGAAAATTATGCTGACTCGTTGTCCTATCCTGTCGTTGAAAACGGGTATGAACAATGAATAAATCTTAATAGTGTCTAAAGTTTAATTAATATATTGTTTCAGCTATTTGTCTTGAGCAATATTTGCGCCTTTTTTTAATATTCCAAATATATTTTGTCATGAAGTTGCGCAGCGCCATCTACCGGAAATGAAGGCACGACCAGGAAAATGGTGATTCGAAACTACCAGACAAACAACGCAAGCTTTAAACTCGAAACTTTCGTGTGGACAAACGTGTCAGACGACCAACAAGCGATCTATCTTCATTGTGACGTCACCATCTGTCAAAATTCATCGGGATCTTGTCCAGACAAGGTCAGTTTGTAATCAAGGTTAAATATTGGTCGAGAATATTCACTTGATTCATTGATAATGAAGTGATGATGTACCTTAAATAGGATCTATGATCCAACAACATTCACACCATGGTAATCGTGGTGCAGAGAGTGCATACCTCGGCCTGCATACTACGGTTGGTTTAGTGGCCAGTCGACAGTGTTACCCATGATTTGGTAACTTACTTTAGTACTTTTAATGGCTGGCTTTTTGAAAATATAAACTATTGTGACCAAACCTCTGTCTTGGCCTGTGTGAGGTCACAAACAGCACTAACAAGACCTGATTGATCAAAACATTGCCGTTCTCTGCAGCTTGAACGTTTACATTTGCATTTGCTCCTAATTAACGCAATGTTTATTACAGCACATATATGAACACGTTTACTTCTATGCGAAAAATCATATTTTCAGCTTTGTTATGAACTGTTGGTTTTGTTTTCATAAGTATACAGGTTGGAAACCATGCAAAAGACTGGTTTAATGATTTCCAGAATCGTTCCAATAATTCCAACAGATTTATAACGATTTGTGTTTGGTATTGTCATCTTTCCAATTGTAAATTTTGTTTTGTGTAGACTTGCAGCGGGAGTAAGAAGCGGTCTGTAGATGAAAGAAACTATCAGCAAATTTCTTCTGGACCTATATATGTAAAGAAACTCAATGCGGAGAACGACATAGAAGGTAGAGAAAGCGGTTCTAAACACTGATATCGTGTTCTTCAATCAGGCCCTGTTTGTTCGGTTGAGTTTCAAAATAAATTTGGAGCAAATAATTTCGTGTAATTAAACATGGAGGAAGATTGGAAGAAATTCAACCACAAGGAGATAAATATTACGTTTTGTTCGCAGGAAACATGGAGGAAGACCTGGAGAAATTTGATTCAGATCTCAATGAATTTTTGTTTGTGTCGGTTGTGGTTATAGCTGCAGTCTTGGTGTTGTTTATGTTGGCATGGGCATTCAATTCGACTAAATGAGCAAAGTCTGTTGATTCACATTCTCTGCAAACTGCTTCGGTATTTTATAAAATATTATAATTTCAATTCAGTTTTTTAATCTAATTTCAAAACATACAAAATGAGATTGGAAAGTTAATTCTCGGATACTTTGTTCTTGGAATTCCTCAGTATTGCAAGGATTTGGTAACAACCTTTATAAATGGGTGCCAGTTGTCATATTGTTACGTCACCGGCGCTGACCGTGCTCACTCAACCGCAAGTAACTTGTAGTTTTTGAAAATCCAGTTCACAGATTTTGTTTTATTCTGTATGTTGTTACGTCACATTCTGTACCAAATGCTTTCCATTTAACAAGAGAAAATGTTATCGTACCTGCTTTGTGTCGTGTAATATGGCACTTGGTAAGAATAAAATTGTACATATAATTTGAAAGACTGAGATCATTCATAATTTAAGGATGTAGGACTTGATTAACAAATATTTCTGAAGAAATTGAAGCGCCACCTAGTGGGCTGATCGTTGCAGTATCCTGTACAATCTTTCTGATGTTGGTCATGTTTAGACTTTATATCAGTGGGTCTTAATTCGGCTATAGTCAATTCTAGTGTTAACAAGACTAGTAAAAAGTGAATGAAACAAGGTATTCGTTTTGACAATAATTTAACCGCGATTTTTTTACCCTTACGTTTACTGTTCAGTCGATTTCAACTCAAGTAACCCCTGTGCATTGATTTCTGATACAAATCTTGGTTCTTAATCAGGCGAGTCCATTCTAGTATGAATAATGTTTTTGAAAGTGAAAGGTTAAATTATACTAAAGCTGGTGGAGTGCTTAGTGATGTTACGCTTCTTAAACAAACGCTTTCCAAGGTCCTCAGGACGCTGCATTAACGGCTAACCACAAGCCTGTTCCAGCACAACTGTTTTCCAATCAGATTAAATCTTGTTGATAAAACTTTAAAATACAAACATGCGAATAACGATCCATAAAGCAGCCTGGCAGTTCTCTTTTTTGAGTCCTGCGTTAGTCCCGTTTCTATCTTTTATATCACTCGTCATTGGCCCAATCGTGTCACGTGAGAGAGAGGGAGTTAGCGCTGCGATATAAAATCAACGTGCGGTGACTGGTGCGTTCGAGATAATTACGTGAATTAAAATATAAATTAACACGAAACATTTAATTAAGCAGGTGGAAGGTGAAATAACAAAAGGTGAAAAAGAACGTGGCGTAAAAGAATACGTGATACAACGAAAGCGTGAAAACTTGGAAAGAAAACGTCAACCAAGTGATCGCAAGTTCTTTTGCGCTACAGTGAAACAGTTACTTGCACTACTACCACGCCGAACATTGACCATTATTATTTTGGAGTGTGTTTTTTTTAATTAATGCTACAAACTTGAGTAGAGAATGGCATGTTCGATAATTGTCCGAGCCTTTCAAACAATCCTGCTGGTAGAGAAGATCTGCAACATAATGTTAGAGCATTTCCGTAGATATATCTTGTGTTGCTGAACATAAGGTTAGAGCATTTCCGTATATGTTGTGCTGGAGATGTGTTGCTTTCAGACTTACAGGATCTACGTCAGGAAGAAAATTAAAAGTTCCACCTTGGAGTTGAATAATGCATCCGATGAGAAGTATTGAACTTCCTTTGACGATCTAGTGACAGCTCGTGCTGATTCCTACGTGAATGCCGTGCAGCCTAATATCTATCTCTTAAATGACGAGCTCCACTTTCCTGCTTTATTGGTCATGTGGACAATTTCCAATGCGATGTTATAAATTTGTGTGACCTTTGTAAGGGCTAAGGCAATAAAATAAAAACATATCTAAGAAATAAAGACGGTACCTTTATGACACCGTTGCAAATTGTCCATCACAATATCTTTACACAGATTTGTGGCCTTGTCCCCATATTTGTGCCTTGATTCTTTAGTGTTTGTCTGGGTGAGTTTCAAATTTCACTGTCACAAATTTTTTTCGCTCTTTGGTATTTCATTTACATAAATTTTAAGTCACTGACGGAAATTTAAAGGATAGCGGACTCAACTGATCCTGTATCTGATTTCTTTTAATTAGTTTTATGCAAACCTAAGTCTTTTGTCAGGAACTATTCATTTTTGCACAGAATTTATGGATAATTGACCTGCTTATGGGCATCGTCGATATCACTTATTTAAAAGTGAGAAAAACCAACCAACAATTACGTGCATATCCCGTTCCTTACGTCCTATTCACCAGGGTTTACTGCTATGGATTTGCCCATTTAACGGCGTAGTTTAACATGTCATAGACGATTGAAGCCAATCATAATCAGCTTTATTACATCATAATTGTTGCAAAAATTAAGTTAACGCTTTGTCCCATTTGAGTTGCAGTTTCAATTTCGTGTCAATGTGAACTCATGAAATGCATATAAAGACCAATCTTGCAAGCAACTATACTAAAATAGTACATGAAATTTATGTAAATTGGAAGGAGACCTAACAGCTGATATTAACTTGTGCTAATGTTATTTCGACACGTGCATGATTATTATCATAGTTGTCAAACCAGAAATCAAGGTTTTAAAACCAATTATTTCCGGCATAGAAATATTTGTTTTTTTCTTGATTTTAACTTTCTATGTTCGGATTTGCCCTCAATCAAATCGGTTTGATTTAACCTGGTTATGTATTTCATGAACGCTAAAGTCGCAAAACGGTGAAAAGCACACACAGAAAAACGTGAGATTTTAACATTTTAAACACAGATATTTTTAAACATTTGGTCATTTTTTTGAGTAAATGTTACATGATTTAGAACTTCATCAATTTACTTTTGAACTCTAGTCCTGTTTATACAATTTGAAATGCCCAAAATACACCGAACAACAACATCACAGCAACTACAATCAAAACTGATGCAAATAACAACTCGTTGTTCTCGAAGTCGACTTCCTCCAACTTGTGGTTCAAGTTTTCTGAAAACAAACATCGTGGGTAGTTACTAAAAAAGCAGCAGCAGTAGCTTTTTATTACAGGATCAGCCTGGCCTATAATCAGGAATATATATTTCGCCCCTTGGGCATCTTCAGTTCCTCATGGGTAGTTACTAACATTTTTCTCCACATTACCAATAATTTAAAATATATTTCGTTACTCAATCAGCAGAATTAACATGTATGAAAAACCACGAGCAATTTTTTGCTGAATTGCCACTAGTTCCGAAAACTACATTGGGGATCAAACAAATAAAAACAAACCGAATTTGTTTAAACAATTACGCACCTTCCACAGTATCGGCTTGCAGGAGTTTGGTGACATAAACAGGCCCTGATGAAATTCGCTGGTAATTGCTTTTATCGACTACAGATCTCTTCCTTAGAAAAATGCATGTCTGGAAAATAAATGAAGAAAATAAATTCGACTTGTTGTATTTTTATTCCGCTCTGCGTACATTATCCATTGGCATTGAGTTCTGGAAATTATGGCGGTATATTTAGTGCAGAAATCACGTGAGTCAAGAAGCTAACAGGGTACCATATATTATATTATTGATACAACAGATTATACAGCAACCCTAGGATTTTTACCTTGTCTGGACAAGATCCCGAAGCATTTTGACAGATAGTGACGTCACAATAAAGATAGATCGCTTGTTGGTCGTCTGAAACGTTTGTCCACACAAATGTTTCGAGTTTAAAGCTTGCGTTGTTTGTCTGGTAGTTTCGAATCCCCATCTTCCTGTTCGGGCCTTCATTACCAGTAGATGGCGCTGCGCATCTGGTTTAGATATAATTTAGAATTGTGACAATAATTATGGTTGGGTTTTTGGTACGAGTATCTTCCAGATCATAATTTATCGTACTGAACTGTACAATACGTAATATGTTTATTTTTAATCCATCGTCCTCACCCGGTTTCAATAATAGGATATGAGAGTGATTCAGCAGAGTCCTCCACGCTTGTAGCCCAACAATTCTCTGCCTAGAAACACGTAGCAATGTATTTTGTTTCAAACACAATGTTTAAATTAACAAAAACTAATACGAATTACGTTTTTTTGGTTTCTTTTTACTTTTCGGAAGTACAAAGAAAAATGTAATACTTTGAAAAAAATGGCAATGTCACTTTGTCGAACCTGGACGAAAAAATCTGTTTCCAGTTCTGGAATTCCATTCATTTTGACTACAGCAAAGATATAGTTGGGGACGATTATTGGAGAGCTTTCATCCACTGGCACACTGAATCCCTCGTCACTGTAGACGTTCAATGAAACATCAAACTCACCGGATACAACATCACCTTCCACTTCAATTTCACTGTAAATATTTACAATAGTTATCTGTGTCTTGTATTGCACTATGCGAGTCACCCTGCTTATGCCTTATGCAATACGTAAGAGCAAACAAACATCAATCCATTGCATTGGAAGAATAATTTTTTGATATGCGGTAAAACATATTGCAAACTGCGGCGAGACAGCTATGTGTATTGTACATCTTATAATAACGTATCAATAAATGTTACTTTACACAAAGTATATAAAAACATTTCTATTTCTATACCTGTATGGGCAACTACTTACTCTATGGCAGGTTGAACAACTTCCGATAAGAGATTGTAAGTTGCAGTGAAGTTACAAGTCATACTGATGCTGTGTATAGCGTATCGTTGAACTGGACTGGAAGGATCCATTGCTTTGAGGTTATAAACAATGTATGTAAAGATGAGAAAGTCGCCTTGTTTCTGAAATGGTAAAAAGAAATAAACTCATTGATCTTGCAGGGAATGTGTGTAGTTGATTTTGTTTCCATGCGATTTAATTTGATAACAGAGCTGGTCGAGTTTGCATATGTCCATTGTGTATTGCCTAATGATGACAAACCGATCACACTTAATTAAAATGTCTCCAATATATGAATTATATTTGTACCTCGTGTGTAAATTCACATTGTGTCAGGTTGAAGCGAAATATGGGCAATGCTTCGTTAGTTTTGCATTCGTCAGGTACGTCATCAAGGTTGGTTTTATGGTTGGAACTGATGTAAAGCACATCACCACTCTCGTATGTAAGATTCGCCAGATCGTCAGGTTTTCGAATTCTGTGTGCAACTTGTATCGGTAATTTACTTCTAAAGGGTACAAACTAGTTGTCTTGTTTGTAAAGTTATTGCAGCGATAAGACATTGGTATATATATTCTAAATCGTGATTTTAAAGATTATTGAATCGTATTACTTGTGATTCACTTTGATATATTTTAATACTTTCGCTGATAAGGAATATTACTTTAAACCAATGTGTTGGGGAGATGTAGTGTGAAGTGTGTTATTGGCATTAAGTCATCTTCATACTGTCCTGTTAAATGTATACATAGAAAACATATTGATTCCGTCGGGACTCATTCAGAAATTATCAAACAATGAGTCATATTCACAAAGCCAGTGCATAGCGCATACTGCTGCGATGTAACCCTCGTATTGTATTCAGATGAAAACATGTTTTTTTTAAATAATTCAATTAAATTCTTACCTTATCTCTATCTGTTCTTGGCAATTAACTGTTGGCGCATTCCGTAGATCTGGTTGGACTGAAAGAAACAAATAACTTCACCATGTGTTGTTAACCCTAAGAAATATGGTGTAAATAATAAATACAGTGTAGTGTTTGCTGGTGGCTCGAACCAAGGGAACCAGTCATATCAATACTTATCATTTACAGAAATGCTAAACCCAGTTTCTGCGACACTTCGGTCGCTAAGAAAGGTGACTCGAATGATGGTTACGGTTGTGTTAAACTCTTGTACTGTTAAAGAGCCCGTGAATTTGGCTGAATTCTCATTGGGATCGTCAGAAGAAATCTAACATTTTCAAATATAATTTGGTATCAAATGTACAAAAATTGAAATATTGAGATCTTCCCAAAACTGCAGATGCAGGCCCAGAGATCACTGTAACTATTTAAATCATACTAAAAAAAGCAGTGGATTTTTATTACAGGATTAGCCTGGCTTATAATCAGGAATGTTGGTATCAAATAATTGTTTATGAATATTTTTCACTGTAATTTATCTATGGATTAATTCTTACTGTTAACGTTTCACTTAAAGACAATGTGTAACATTATACAGACACTAAACCGAATACCTTTATACAGGAAAAATGTTTTGCGCACATTTATACAAATTTCTGTGAACAATCTTTACATACATCATGAGGTTTTCAGGCTTGGCAGCCCAGGCAATGCAGCCCAGCTGGATCAGCCACTTTTTCCTGACAAGTCGGAACAAGATTTGAAAAATCAAGCTCCCGGTGAGGTTTGAACTCACGACCCTGGGCTAACCAGGCCCAACGCTCTACCAACTGAGCTACAGGAGCTCAGTGGTTTCACGGGGTATATTGTGGCCAAGGTACACTGGTGCGCAAGCGCACAACTTGCCAGGCAACCTTCACATATACGTAGGGGATCTCTACCACCGTATCAGATGACGCAGTAATATTTCATGCAATGGCATGATAGGCAGGATCGCCCCACTGCGCAGGTCCTTGCTTGGCGATCACAGCTAACGTATCGCGATCATGAGGTTTTCAGGCTTGGCAGCCCAGGCAATGCAGCCCAGCTGGATCAGCCACTTTTTCCTGACAAGTCGGAACAAGATTTGAAAAATCAACCTCATGATCGCGATACGTTAGCTGTGATCGCCAAGCAAGGACCTGCGCAGTGGGGCGATCCTGCCTATCATGCCATTGCATGAAATATTACTGCGTCATCTGATACGGTGGTAGAGATCCCCTACGTATATGTGAAGGTTGCCTGGCAAGTTGTGCGCTTGCGCACCAGTGTACCTTGGCCACAATATACCCCGTGAAACCACTGAGCTCCTGTAGCTCAGTTGGTAGAGCGTTTGGCCTGGTTAGCCCAGGGTCGTGAGTTCAAACCTCACCGGGAGCTTGATTTTTCAAATCTTGTTCCGACTTGTCAGGAAAAAGTGGCTGATCCAGCTGGGCTGCATTGCCTGGGCTGCCAAGCCTGAAAACCTCATGATCGCGATACGTTAGCTGTGATCGCCAAGCAAGGACCTGCGCAGTGGGGCGATCCTGCCTATCATGCCATTGCATGAAATATTACTGCGTCATCTGATACGGTGGTAGAGATCCCCTACGTATATGTGAAGGTTGCCTGGCAAGTTGTGCGCTTGCGCACCAGTGTACCTTGGCCACAATATACCCATCTTCAATATGAAAGGTTGAGAGGAAGAAATTGAATACATGTCTGGTTCCTCCGATTAAGTTCCAAATGCAAATCGTTTTGTCTTCATAATCAAGAGGGAAATTCGGAGACTCTAAAGAAGCAGGGAAGGTCGAAACTGATGTTTGGTCACAATTTGATGGTAAATCTGAAAAATGGGTATTTTTATTAAGTTAATCAATCCGATTAAAATGTTACCATATCTTCATTCAGTGATCGGTTATATTAAAACTTTAACTTGCAAATATGAAACTCTTTTTATTGAAGAAACCATACGTAAAGCAAGTGAGTCTTATACTAGGTGAAACCTGTCACGGGAGTCATAAATCCGGATGCGAGGACGATCTTGATGCCCTAACTTAGCACGTGAATGGCATAGCATCATCACTAAGGAACACTCATCATGATCGTACTCGCATCCGGATTTATGTTTTATGACTATTATACTACTCATGCGCAATCCGAATGTGCCTGTTCCATTTTCTGTCTTGCATATGTGCATTGGACAAATAACATGAACTGTGGTTTCTAGCTTGTTAATTGCAGCAAATCTTGATAATTCCCAAGGTTTTTGAAGTATGGTTGGCATAATATTCTTCGACGATTTTGCCTAGTTCCCCGGAACGAAACTTCTTCTCAAAAGAGAAATGTTTTTATGTTTAACTTACACATGCATACTCTTAGATGTAGTTCTTCCCTATGGTTTCATTTGTCTTGCATACAAACATAAATCCTCCTGTTAAAGATAGGATCTGTCCAGTTGAAGACAACATTTTTGTACCCATAGGCGTCAATTTCTTAACGTTTTGCAAAATATTAAGGGTGACATTTCCAGGTTTCAGAAACACGAAAAAATAAAATTTCGTCAGTCGTATCGCCCTAAACATCGGTAAACAATGCAAATTCTGTTTCATGTCACTTTGTTGCGTAACAATCCACGAGACACTTGTGTTTGTCGTGATTGTGACGGTGATAATATAGGTCGTTTGAAACTAGTTTGACGCATAATATAATGTATGTGGTTTTTCTGACAATAATTTTTAATTTAAATGAAATCCAGGGGTGACAAAAAGTGATGACTAGGACTGGCCTAGATTTAATCATTCAACCAAGATGTTTTTTTGAATATATAATATATTTTGCCTATGCGGCATCCTCAGTATTCTTATTCAAATAAAACCAATCCAAGCCGTCAGTGGGAGATCCATGCTTTTTCATAAACGTTTTTATATGACTAGAGGTGACCATGCATGCTTTCTCACCCCTGTTTATTTGTGAGGGGTGACATGTCACCCCAGTCACCCCTAAATCGACGCCTATATTTGTATATACCTGTCATATCTCCTTTCTCTGGGACCCCAAGTGTGTGCAAGATGTTTTTCACTCATCACATCAGAATCAATATCTCCTTCATCTGAAAAAATATAACCTGAAAAGTTGAACTCAAGTAAAAAAATATTGATTGTACAAAATTTTACTAATTAATGTGATGTCATACTTTTATCACATATTATACTAACATTGTTTGGAACAGGGTTCGCATATTAGGAAAGAAAAAGACATCAACACATACTTATTAATGCAAATAATAATGTTAATAAATATATTTCCAAAGTGGCAATGTTTTTTGAACTTTTCTTCATGCAACAAAAGTAAACTGTAATCTGATATTAGTCCTAGTTTTGTCACCCATCCATGACAGTTGTCAACCAATCACTGACCTCCGTTGTTCAATCCATTGCTGATCTGGTCGAGCATAAACTCAAACAAACCATCTAAAATTTCAAGCAAGTTGTAAATGGTGGTCGGATCACCAGCAACGATGTAGCGAGGTGAAATATGGGATAGATCAACATGAAGGTAATCATCCGCAAGTGTGTCAATGACACATGCCATATTGTGCTCTTGTGCACAATATGTAGTGCAGTCAGCCAGGATCCCTGCATTAAAACAGAAACAAATGGATATATACAAATTATAACGTGTAACAAAAAACAAAACTATCCGAGTGCAAGGCAAACGATAAAACATCTTTACGTTTACACATTCACAATCATGACAAAAAAATTCCCATGTGCAGTAAAAAAAAATTGGCATGCAAACAAAAAAGTTGAAATACAACTTGCATGTGCAGCTGCCATACTCTGCAGACTGGACCCAGGTAAGGACCTGCACAGTGAGGCAATTCTGCCAATCATGTAATAGCATAAAACATCACACAACTTTGTAATTTATGTGTACAGTAATCAAATGCTGGATTTTAAAACCCCCAAAAATATGGAAACAGTTCCACATTGAAAAGTTTGTTGTGAGCGCGCTGGATTTTTTTCGACGATCATTAATTCCTTGGACGATCGCAACGTTTTTTCGTATGTGACTCAATAACCGCTCAGGCCATCGAGACACTGTTAAATATCTCTGAGACCCTTTTGGAGTTATTTACAATAGAGTTATTTACAATAGTGCGCCGTTTTCGGCAACTCCCTTGAGATCAGAGAGAAGAAGCAGACGTGTTTCACCAGCCAGTACACCAAGATACCCGGCAAACCGACGACGCAGCCCGTACAACTCCAGGCGACCAGCACGCCAAACCAGAAGCCCTGGTGACAATCTGTCTCCAACTTCTCAAATATTTTTTGACCAGGAACTCCAGCTCTATTCCCGGCCGCGCAACCACTCAACCTTGGCCCCCCTCTTGGCAAGCGCACTTAGGCGCCGAAGACAATCATCTGGAAGCAAGGAACCTTCTACACCTCCCCCACGCAACATCAGGACCAAATCACGTTCACCACTTGGACCAACGGACTCGTTTCCACAACAAGGAAGACGCCCCACTCAACATCTTGGAACCCAACAGCACAGCGAAGGAGATCGGAACAACCGCAGCAATTCTGCCCAACGAGAGGTAGAATACCTTCGACAATAACAAAAACGAATAATTCAAAAACTATAATCGCTCGCACACGCATTTAATTGTTTATAGATAACCGACTTTTTATTGCATGATCATTTTTTTCAATGTGCATATTGTGTTTCACCAGTTTGAAAGCCTAATAGCTCCCATAAGACCTAGGTCGCTAGGGAAATTTTTATAAACTTACATACTTTAGCGCCAATTGTTTGTCCGGCATAACGGTCTGTCACTACCAATAGGAAACCATAATAATTACAGACTGCTAACGCAAAAGCCTGTTGTTTTTGGCAATTACTAATTAATGCAAACGCCTATTGTTTCGGCATTTGCAACCCATTTTCCCCAAGCCAGCATATTGCTCCAGTCGCCATTTTTTTATCAACCTTTGTGTTGGGTTTGAACCCAACAAACTTGTAACAACCACGTTGAGTAAATTCATAAAGGAAGCCATTTTTTCGCCCGTAAGTAAGCGCACACGCAGTAAAACAGTAACCCCATTATCCCCAAGCCAAACCGTCGCCATGTCAACAAGCGAAGCAGAAATTCCCTTAGTTTCGCCGCGTAGTGTGTCATCGGAAACAAATCAGTCATTTTCCCCCGGCGCACAAGCAAATGAAGCACAACTACAGCCGATGGTAAAACAAAATTTCCAGCTCGCTAGATTTTGGCCCAATGCTCAAAGCCATATGCAATACTTTCAATATGCCGACAGACAATTTCAGAAAAAGGCAATTACCTCCGATTCTGACAAATTTGATTTTTTGTTGAAAAGTTTTTCGAAAGAGCAAACGTCCCAGTTCCAGAATTTAATTTCGCAGGCCTCTGTAACTGATACGCCGTATACTACCCTTAAGAAGGCAATAATTAAACAAGCTACCGGATTGGGCGCCCAAATTTGGCAGACGGACATTTCAAACCTTATCCAACTCCCCAACGAATTCCCAAGTGTTTATTTAAATCGTTTGGCAAACGCCTGTGCTGAAAACCCGCATACTAATCAATTAGCACGAAAATTAGTGTTAAACGAATTTTTGCAACGCATGCCGACAAATATTCAAATCTTGATTAAGTCACAAAATCCTGATACATCGCTAGAAGACATTGGAATTTTAGCAGATCGCATTTCAGATACCAACCCCAATGCGCCAAGCGACCGCACGCAGCCAAACGAAATGCAACGTTTAACAAGCCAACTACATGAGTTGTTAACAACGTTTCAATGTTCAGCGACAGGACAGGGTACGCAAAAAACGCATTATTCAGATCGCCAAAATTATCAATCTTACAACAGGCAAGCACAACCGTTCAGGCGTAACGCATTTCAGCCACGTAATACAGCACCGCAACGCTCGACCGGAAGCTCTTATCAGCTGTTTCAGCAGCCGCAGCAGTACAGTACGTCACAGCAGCCGAGCAAGCCATTTTCGGGATATCCCCCAAATAGACAGCGTTATAACTCAGACTTATGTTTTTATCACGCGCGTTTCGGTCCCCGTGCAAATAAATGCACCCCCCCTTGCCAATGGAAAGGCAATAGGCCTAAACAAAGTAACGAAGTTAAGATCAGACGTGAAGCAAAACCCGAACCAATATTCCCGCATATTCTATATATTTATGACAAGTTACATAATTTTTTGCTCTTACTTGACTCAGGTTCTTCAAGCAACCTTCTTCCAATAGACAAAGAAACGCAGATTGTTCATAATAACTTCTTGACGGCAGATGGAACTCCCATACCATGCTATGGTCAGAAGACTTTAACAATTGATGTAGGTTTCGGCCCAGTACCAGTTCTATTCAATCTTTGCACAGTTGACAAGCCCATTCTTGGCTACCCGTTTCTCGCAGAACATCAGTTAATCTTAAAACCGGCTCTTGGAATCTTAGAATCAGCAATCACCCACACCAGCGTACCTATAGCAACTTCCACCTCTGTCACTATCTCTAACATGGATATGCTTTCCGACCCACGTTTCCGCAATATTCTAAACCAATACCCAACCCTCGCAGAACCGCCAGATTATAAAGAACCCCCCAAACACCCAATAGTCGCAGAATTGACAACCAATGGGAAAGCTCCAAATTTTCCCGTACGACGCATTCGCCCAGACCTCCTACCAAAGGTCAAAGAGGAAATTAAACGCATGGTTGACAGTAACCTAGCAACCATAGGCAGCTCGAATTATGGATCGCCACTGGTCGTCGTCACCAAGGCAAACGGAAATCTTCGTTTATGTGGGGATTACCGGAAAATTAATAGCATCCTTAAAGCAAATGTATATCCCATTCCACGACTTACTTCAATACAAGACCTACTATATGGTTCAACAGTTTATTCTACTATTGACTTAACCGCAGCTTTCCATAACATCCCGTTAAAGCCAGAAGATAGGCACAAAACTGCAATCAAAACACCAGTGGGCAGTCTAATTTTCAACCGACTTCCCTTTGGGTTAAAAACAGCACCAAGCTACTTCCAGCAATTAGCAGACCTCGTAGTTGCCCCTATGAACCATTTCGTCTTCATGTACTTAGACGACGCGCTCATATTTAGCAAAACAGCTGATGAACACGAGAAACATCTCAAACTATTCTTGGACAGATTACAACTCTTTGGCCTCAAAGTCAACCGTGACAAATGTTGTTTCGGACGCAAGGAAGTGACATTCTTAGGTCACAAGGTCACCCCAAACGGCCTTCAGCCCCTGCAATCAAAAATCAAGGCAATTCAAGACTTCGAAGAACCAAAAACCACCAAGCAAATTCGACGCTTTGCTGGAATTTTAAATTTTTATCATTCATTTATCCCCAATCTTAGCAAACACCTTGCACCACTCTATCAACTTCTAAATGGCAATAAGAAAAATGCAGCAATCAAAATGACTGACGAAGCAAGACAAGCATTCTTAAAAGCAAAGGAATGTCTAAGCAATTACACTACCTTGAGTTATCCTAACCCAGACGCTACGCTGCAATTGTACACCGACGCCAGTGGCGTAGCAGCTGGTGCAGTAGTACATCAGGTCGTCGATGACAAGCACGAACCTCTTGCTTTCTTTTCACGCACCTTCAACCCAGCTCAACGCAACTATTCTACCTTTGATCGAGAACTTACAGCTATCAAATTGGCATTGCAACAGATATTTACTTGAAGGACGGCCAGTAACAATTTTTACTGACCATCGACCCTTAGTGTCTGCAATCACTTCTAGCACACTTCGGGAAAACCCAAGGCAAGCAAGAGACCTCGCGTACATCACTGAATTTACAACAGACGTCCGCTACATCCCTGGAGCTGAAAATATCGTTGCAGACGCCTTGTCCCGAACCCAAATCAACGCTATATTCCAACACTTAGCTCAAATCAATTGGAATGATATTGCAACGGCACAACAAAAACTCCTTCAAGAAGGCGGAGACCTAAAAGACGGTTTCTTACCTGATTCTATCCAACTTTCTTCTCAAGACGTCCCAAATTCCAACCTCACCCTATGGGGAGATACTGCTGCTCATGGAACCTTTCGCTCACTTATACCTTTTGGTTTTAGGAAACACATTTTTGATTCCATACACAGGCTAGCTCACCCAGGACCTAAGAAAACTAGCGCTCAGATATGCAGCCGTTACGTTTGGCCACACATGAGAAAGGACATTCAGGTCTGGACAAAAAGCTGCGACCATTGTCAGTTGACTAAAATTAACAGGCAAAATAAAACCCCTTTGATGAGTTTTCCGCCCGTATCTGATAAGTTTCTCAGAATTAATGCTGACTTAATTGGCCCTCTACCGCACTCTAACGGTTGTGCATATATTTTTGTTATCATAGACCGGTTCACTCGTTTCCCAGCGGCAGTGCCTTTGCCCAACTGCACAACTCAGACAGTCTTAAACGCGTTTATGCATAATTGGATTGCGATATACGGCGTTCCAGAATCAATAACCACCGACAGAGGTTCACAATTCACAAGTGAAATGTGGAACAACGCAATGGCCTTCCTAGGTATCCAGCATATCACCACCACTGCGTTTAATCCCAAAAGCAACGGCCTCGTGGAACGATGCAATAAGACAATAAAATTAGCTTTGAAATCTTTAACTAACAACCCCGACTGGTATTACCAGCTCCCACTCGCCCTTTTGTCCATACGCTCAGCGCATAAGGAAACGCTCCAAGCATCACCCAGCGACATGCTGTATGGCAAAGCATTAAGATTACCAGGTCAATTTTTTGGGTTAAACAGCGCCGACAATATCCAAGACCCTTCAACGTTTATTAAGGCCCAGAACGATTATTTCCGGAAATTCACATATACGCCGCCCCGTTTCCCAAAGTCCAGACCCACGTATTTGGATAAACAATTAGCGAATTGCAAAAATGGGTACGTGCGAGTGGACCATCATAAGCCGCCGTTGATACCCGCTTACCAAGGCCCTTATAAGGTTCTGAGTAAAACTAACAAAACGTTTACCATAAGCAAGAACGATAAACCATATGTAGTGTCAATAGACCGCATTAAGGTCGCCACAAGTTTACTAGATATATTAGAAACCCCCAAGAATCTTCCACATAAACCCTGCGTTTCTCTTCCTGATGATTCAAATCATACCCAGACCAACAAAACTTTTCACCACAGAAGCAGAACGTAGCGCACCGTTCACAACCACTCGGGTTTCCGGTAAACGCGTTGTCCGCATGCCGCCGCATTTACAAGATTACTCGTTGCAATATTAGCTTCTCACGCCAACCCCCTTTGTACATAATTGTATTATTGACCATGTTATGGTGCACCGGCACAACCGCCCTCGATTTCCATTTGCGCATTTGTTCGCCTCAGCAACAAATTGCCGAATACCAGATATTGCCTCCGAAAACATGCCATCGCCACCTGCTCAACATGACCAAGAAATGCCATGTTAATGTTTTCCGCCTTGATAGAAATTTAAAGGAAATTCCAGCCATATCATGTTCCGCTGTAGAAATAATTACTACAGACACTTATTATTTTTTTGGAGCTCAAACTACCCCTTTTATGTCCCTGGGTCACTGCAAAATCAGCACAGGCCAATGCCTTGCCCATTCCCAAGTTTATGTTTGGACCCCGCAAGCAAACATTAATTGCCCTACCCTTACCCCAGTAGCATCCACGACCTTATTGCAACACCTTAATGATAAGCAACAAGCCTATCATCTACAGATACCATCTCTTCAAATGTCCGTCCACCATTGGAAAAATTGTGAAGCATATAACTGCCTTCACAAGCACGCAATTTGCACGTACAGTCACCTTGTCCTACAACCAATCCAATGCGATTTAGTCCAGCCCAATTATCAAGCACTATTACGCCCGCCTGCTGAGTCCACCTCGACTGCAATTGGTTTTTACCTAAACGATTTAAATGATCAATTACGATCAAGTTTCCAACACCTGAATGCCGATGTATCCTACCTAGAATGTCAACTGCAATCTTATCTCTCGTTGCTACTTGCAACTAACGCGCGCATTAACCTCTCTCTTACTTTATCATTACTCACGGGACAACAGAAAGCAGCCATTACTGGAGAAACTATCACAGAGATCGGCTGCACGTACCGAAATGTACGCCTACTACGCTCCTTACAATATAACAATGTATTTGCCACACGTCCGTTGTTTACCGAATTAGCCTGGCCAGCTAACTCGAAGCAAACCGTTTGGCAGCTGTATTCTAACGGTGAATTACACTCAAAGGTACAGTTTGTAGAGCACTACCAACCTAACAGGATTTTTCTCTTTAAAATACAAGGAAAAACCTACCGGTTTATTAATTGTACAATGTCCCATGTTGATACGAATATCAACCAATTAACCCCGCAATTGCTTCCTATAAATAAGTCGATTAAGTAAGATAACTTTATCGAAGCTTCCAACATTCTATAGAATGTTCCTATAGGAACCCCTCATTACCCGCTGAGGGATCTAGACTCAATTCTTGCGTCACTGGCACAGACCAAACGGCAGAATGAACGCTTAGACTCGTATTTTGGAGGCAAAAGGACTTCTCCAAAACGTCGGATGTGGCAAACTTGCGCATCTTCAAGCAGCATCCATTCAGTACTTAAACAAACGTTATTAATGAAACTCTCCTCTATAACAGACCCCTTTTGGAGCAGTATTTTGGCTATTTTAGTCATTTTATCCTTAATTTGGGGTGTCATATTAACAGGCTTTGCAATTAAGCATGTCTGGCTACGCCTATACACACGTGTAAGACCAACTATTGCTCATTATATAGCACGGGCTCGGACAAACTTAAATCCCTTCAATAGGAATGCACCAGGTAACGAACCTGAAGCAACAGTACAAAACGAGGCTGAAAATAATCCCTTGCATGAATTGTACCCTGATTTACAAAATGTAAATGCCCAGCAAGAACCAGCCGCACCTCCTACTGCATAGGCGCATGGCCCTATCCATAAATCTTTTTTTTAAGGGTGAAGTTTCCCGCATTGTTATCATCCCCATGACATAGTAATGACCCTTTGTGTATTCGCATGTCATTGCACATTTGTTGTGACTTTTCCTTGTGCACCATTATAACCGAGATTTCTCTAATAATAACATACCAAATTTGCGTATTATATCATTTTTTCCGCACACACCATTTGCATTTTATTCGTTCAATCACATTAACCATCTTTTTGATCGCCCACAGCTGATGTTATATTCATCAGCTGCAAATCTGGGGGGAAGTACTTGTAACATACGTCACATAAATTAGCGCTTGTATTGCGTAATGTTTTGCGTGTGTAACATACGTCACAGAAACCAGTGCTTGTATTGCGTAATGTTTTGCGCGCAGCTTTGCACATGTACTGCATAATCCCACAATGTGACCCAAATGATTGAGCCATCGAATATTCTCGAGTAAAGTGATTCATTCAACATCCTGTTTACCACATAAAATGTTCTCCTATGCTTATGTCACATCAAACCTATGTTCTTGTATTATATTACTTCAAGCGCCTCATGATATCACGTGACATTATTGACCAATCAGCTCTCATAATGGAGAGCGTTAAAGAGCCCAGTTTTTACCCGTAAATTCAGTCAAGTCAAGTCTAGTTTTCGCCATTCTATTTGATTCTATTTGCTGGCATCCTATCAACGTTGTATTGAAAGTTGTAATGTACCGTCGTAATGAAGAAGATAACAGAAATGAATACAATTATTCGGGAAGAGATCTTGGTTCTGGGTGCTTTATAGAACGGGGCAGAAGCAGGTTTAACCATCAAAGAGACTCAATAACCGCTCAGGCCATCGAGACACTGTTAAATATCTCTGAGACCCTTAGAGTTATTTACAATGTTGAGGTCGCATTTTACTGACATGGCATTTGCTAATCGCAGAACGTCTAAAATAAACAGGCAATTAAATCAACAAAATTTTACCCAAACACAATTCCGAACGTACCTCGTTCTGTAATCACGTCCATTTTCACACGGTCTTTTTTCCTCTACACAATGCTTGCGATGCTTTTGCAGTACTTGCAGAACGTTGTTCAATTCATTTACTTCCGATTTCCACAAATCTCAAGTGATAGATTCTGTTCAAAAATAACCGCTTCAAATTTTTAATTTGCGAACGTTTTAAGGGGAATTTTTTGACATAGAAATCACGGATTGTAGCCACAAAGCTACGTCATAAACCAGTGCTTCTTGACGGTTTGATGATTGAAGCGAAATGTCGGTAAAGATTCGTCAGTTTTACATTCGTTGGTTTCAGGGTTGGAACCGATTCAAAGAATATATATTCCCTCCCATGCATGATTGGCCAGATCGGTAGGATTTACAATTCCACACACACTGTTTTGGTTCCTAGAGATATGAACTGGCTAAAAATGAAAACTGAAAAACTTATGTCGGTTGAAACCGTTGTTGTCTTTTACAATTTGAAGTGAGTTTTTCGGAGTTCAATGGAAGAAAAATTCCTAATATAAACAGCAAAGTTAAACTCAGTGGTTTAACGGCATTGCTTGACATGTACCTTAAAAAAGATGAGTTATCTAATTGTTGTGTAGGCCATCGTTTGATGAACTAATTAAACAGCAATACCCGCATCGGTTCTAATAACATGACAGGGTGTTGTACCGGAAATATTTCTTCGTGGTTCGCTGTGCGTCGGGCGCTTATTTGTATTCGTAATCTTATTCATACTACAGTGGTTTATGTAGTGCTGTCTGGTTAAGAGAAAACTGATCATCAGAAGATGAATTTCATCGTATATTTGGCATTTCTGGCGGTGTTTGCTGGAAATTGTGAGTAAAACACTGTCACTTTTTCTTGCTGAGTTCTCATCTTTTCAATTAAAGTTGGGTTGGTGTTCTTGATATAGCTCTTTACCATTTATTTGAGTGCTTCAACTCTGTTTAAACTTTGAAAACGTTGCTTTTAATATAACAGATAAATTTTGGGTTTAACTGTTTTTTTTGGAATGAAATTTATTTCTACAGACCCTGAACAAAACATTGAATATTTACAGGTTCATCCGTTCCCTGCGATGGGGGTTTTTTGTTGAATAGTGATGAGAGCCAAAAAAAAACGATAAATGACAACTGTTCGAATTACACATTAGTTTTCACCACCTCTACGACTCACCCAGCTTTCACATATATAAGGACAGGACGCTTTGAAGAAACTGATTATTGCGATGTAAGTTTCAACGTTTTTGCTTGGGTACATTGTACGATGGCATTGCAGCCACATGAAAAAGTCATTAGATAAGGCTGTTTTCCAAATTTGTTTTCAAAACAATATTTCACTTTTCAACCAACTAATGCGCAGAGGATTTCTATTTTGTTAAAATCACATCTTCCGAAATAATGTGACGGCCAAATTTTATTGGTTGAATGTCACGCATAGACCTATGCTATCAGTCTGCCTATACCGGGTCTTCGTAGGTACCAACCTCAGGTCCGATGAGTCAGAAATTCGCAACCGCACCCCAGTCTCTTGGTTTTTAGTGAATATATTGTGCAGTGAAAGAACAACGAATCCAGTACGCTAAATCGTTCACAGATTCGGGATGACATCAGTGTAGAATGGGTGAAACACAATACATCAGCAACAAGACAGCATTGGGGTAGACAGTACAAACACGGCACGGTCGAGTCATACAGGGTACGGTCAAGATTTCAGAAGGTCACAGTACCACGTTTCTAAAGGCACTGTGGAGTTAGCTTAGCGTCTAAAACATACAAACAAACGTCACAAATTGAGAATGTAGTCAACTGGCTTACAAAACACTAAAAGAGGCACATGACAGGCCTTTAAGTCTACATTACACTTGTCACAAATATCAAAAGTATTACTAGAATCTCGACAAGGTCTAATCTACATTAATGTTAACGATTACTGTGGCTATTTCCCGCCAGGAAACCATGCGAGCACGCTTTGTGAGACAAAGGAATGCGGTGATGTAATGCCAATGTGCACATACACACATGCACTGACCGCATACAATCGGGTCCCAAACAATAACTCGTATAACTAGGCGACAATCAACCCCTTTTGCCTTGCTGCTTATGTCATTTAGCCTCAATGATGAATGTTCGTTCAGTCTAATCGAGTTGACGTAGGTTTGGAAAGTGCCCGTGGCTAATTGTAACAGGTTGTGGTGACGGGACAAAGCAATTGCGTGTTAAACAATAGCATCACAATACTGGAACAGATGCACACACAAGGGTTCTAGTAACATAGAAACGTTAATAAAGTTGTTAAACTGTCCGTAACACTAGCGTTATTTTGTAAAAATATCTGATGTCAAACTTTTTCTTTTTTTGGACAAACTGACTTCTAAAAAACTTTATTTGCACGGGTTTCCGCTGGCTTAATCTCGCTTCATCAGCTGCTGCAAACGGCGTGTCAAAGTAAAATGCGATACCGGCGAAAGAAAAATGCTCCAGCACCAGGATGGCACGGGAACAAAGTGACCAACTGTGATCACCTGTTCGTACAATTTATACATAAAAATATTTGGCAAAGTTTTTTATAAGCCAGTCTGTCCAAAACAGTGCACCAGCATTAGGTTCTACAGTTATAGACCTAAGACAGACACGGCGTATTGAAGAAACTTTTACGTTTGAAATTTTCAAATACCACTGCATATTATTTAGGTTTACGACGGAATTGGTGGAAAATTGCTTGGACGATTTACTGGTGACGGAAGTTCAACTGGGCCAATTGTTTCTTCTACAGGCACCATTGTGTACGATTGTAAGACCAATGAAACCAGTGGAGACGTCGAGTTGATTATTGGTCATTGTAAGTTGGAAACTTAAAAGTTATTTCAGTAAAAATGCAGTGAAAATATTCAACTGTTTCGTAAAACTTCCATCATGCGAAATTTGCAACTAATTTCTATGGCGTGTATTGAACCGTAAATAAACTTGTGCATGTGGAATGATTAACGGCAAGGTTTTATTTCAAAAACAATCAGCCAAACAAAGCACAATACCTGGAGGACAGTAAAACTACCTATGTGGTGGTAATTTATGTGCAATAAAAACAAATATAACAAATTTCTTATCTGCAAATGCCGTGTGGCTTTTCTGCTACAAAGGTGAAAAGTTCGAGTTGATGCCGTGAATGCAACCTGCAAAAAACATTATCAATGCAGGAAACATGACTGGTAAAAAAAATTCGTTATCGCAATCTACCGCAAACTTTATGACCAACAAAACCTGATGATTGACTTTTTGAGCATTTGTGTAGAATGCAAAATTCGTTTGCCATACAAGGTCTGTTTTAACGAGTATATTTTTACATACTTCGTATGTTTGTTGTTTAGATGTTGAAGCAAACTGTCTGCCACAAAATATTTCCTTTTTTCCGGAACAAATTCAGACCCCAAATTATCCAGACAATTATGAAGGAAACACTCTCTGTATTTGGGAGTTAATCGGAGATGAACGAAAAACCTACATAATCAACGCAACCGATTTCTGCACAGAGCAAACATACGACTTCCTTTTTGTAAGAGTTATAGCTGTTAAATATGTAGGTCGGGTTTAAGATATTGCCGGATACAGTGGATTTTAAAATTCTTCCAAAATACCAGCTGCCTAGTATGTGAAAAGAATACATGACTTTAAAATAAAAAGATAACGTTTTTGTTGAAATCATATCTAATCAAAAAATATAAGCATGAAATAACTGAAAATTTTCGATTTTAGATAACTTCTGACGAGCCTGGAGCCTCAAGCAAGATAACTGGTTGTTTAAACCCATTTGTGATTACGACAAATGGAATAAACCTTCGACTTGCTTTTACATCAGATTATTCCTTTCCAAAAAGAGGTTTCACAATTGACATTGGTAATATTTGTTGTGGTTCATTGCACTGCACTTCTTTATCCGTGGTAAATTTTGTGCCATTCAATCCCCAGGTCAAGTATATTCCACAGCTATCGATTGTAAGAATGAGATTGAGATAAGGTAAGGATGTGGATTAATAAGTGTTGTAATGCAACGGGTTGTCATAAGAGCATGTTAATGACCCGAGGTTTACATTAAATTTTGTAGGGTTACCTTGTAATAAATATTATCCTTCTATCAAAAATTGTGATCATATATGTTATTGTCTATCCTGTTTTGAAACGAACGAGGCATGCAATATATCTAAAGATATACACAAGCAAGTCGATTTACTGCAAAAGAATACATGCAGAATTCAAAACCCTGGCGATCTGGCGAGACTTACATACGAGAGTGGTGATGTGCTTCACATCAGTTCCAACCATAAAACCAACCTTGATGACGTACCAGACGAATGCAAAACCAACGAAACTTTGCCCATATTTCGCTTCAATCTGACACGATGTGAATTTACATACGAGGTTAAATGTATTTGCTTTTATATCTTTTCAGGAAAGCTTTTGCCAACATTTCCTATTTACCACCATTTTCGCATGATGTGCCAAGGTTTTTGCCTTATTTTGTTCCTGTACATGGAAACAAAATCAACTACACACATTCCCTGCAAAATCAATGAGTTTGTTTCATTTTCCCTTCCAGAAACAAGGCGACTTTCTCATCTTTACATTCATTGTTTATAACCTCAAAGCAATGGATCTTTCCAGTCCAGTTCAACGATACGCTGTATACAGCATCAGTATGACTTGTAACTTCACTGCAACTTACAATCTCTTATCGGAAGTTGTTCAACCTGCCATAGAGTAAGTTATTTTTGCAGAATATTATAAATTTTGTTATATTAGAGACGCCGAATATTATGTGACTTCAAATACTAAAAAACTGAGACCGAAACCATAGACTGCAGATGCTGACCTAGCGATCACTGTATACCTTCTGTATTAGCAATATGCACACAAGCACACACGCTTTTAACAACAGGATCAGCCTATTGTGTTTACTACAACTAAGGAACTGACGATGCCCACGTGGCGAAATGTTTCTAAATTATTCCAGGCTGATCTTGATATTGTTAGTGCTTTGTGTGTTTATGTAAATGAGATTATTCTGTTATGTAGCTCACAATTGCAAATATTTGCAGGGTAATAGAAGCGGAAGGTGACGTTGTATCTGGTGAGTTTGATGTTTCATTGAACGTCTACAGTGACGAGGGATTCAGTGAGCCAGTGGATGAAAGCTCTCCAATAATCGTCCCCAACTATATCTTTGCTGTAGTTAAAATGAATGAAATTTCAGAACTGGAAACAGATTTTATCGTCCAGGTTAGATTGGCTTATTTTTCAGTTGTTGAAGTTTGCATCAAAATTTAAAAAAAATTACAGGCAGAGCAGTGTTGGGCTACAAGTACTGAACATTTTGCTGACTCGTTGTCCTATCCTGTCGTTGAAAACGGGTATGAACAATAAGTATATCTTAATAGTGTCTAAAGTTTAGTTAATATTTTTTTCATCTATTTGTCTTGAGCAATATTTGCGCTTTTTTTAATATTTTTTTTTTCCAAATATATTTTGTCATGAAGTTGCGCAGCGCCATCTACCGGAAACGAAGGTACGAACAGGAAGATGGTGATTCGAAACTATCAGACAAACAACGCAAGCTTTAAACTCGAAACTTTTGTGTGGACAAACGTGTCAGACGACCAGCAAGCGATCTATCTTCATTGTGACGTCACCATCTGTCAAAATTCATCGGGATCTTGTCCGGATAAGGTTAGTTTGTAATCAAGGTCAAACATTGGTCGTGAATTTTTACTTGATTTACTGATAATGAAGTGATGATATACCTTAAATAGAATCTATGATCCAACAACATTCACACCATGATAATCATGGTACATAGAGTGCATACCTCGGCCTCCTGGCCTCATGTGGCCATGCCTACACGCGGTACGGTTGGTTTACTGGCCAGTAGACAATGTTACCCATGATTTGGTAACTTTGATGTAATTGTTAATATCAATCCTGTTTAGTGCTATACTGGATTCTGGCTTTTTCAAAATATAAACTATTGTGACCAAACCGCTGTTTTGGCCTGTGTGAAGTCACAAACAGCACTGATGAGACCTGATTGATCAAAACATTGCCGTTCTCTGCAGCTTGAACGTTTACATTTGCTTCTAATTTAAGCAATGTTTATTACACCACAGATATGAACACGTTTATTTCTATGCGAAAAATCAATTTTTCACCTTTGTTATAAACTGTTGGTTTTGTTTCCTTAAGTATATGAGGTGGAAACCGTGCAACTGGTGGAATGATTTCCTGAATCGTTTCCTTGATTCCAGTAGATTTGTAACGCTTTGTGTTCGTTATTGTCATCTTTCCAGTTTTAAATGTTATTTTGCGTAGACTTGCAGCGGGAGTAAGAAGCGGTCTGTAGATGAAAGAAACTATCAGCAAATTTCTTCTGGACCCATATATGTAAAGAAACTGAATGCGGAGAACGACATAGAAGGTAGAGAAAGCGGTTCTAAACACTGGTGTCGTGTTCTTCAATCAGGCCCTGTTTGTTCCGTTGAGTTTCAAAATAAATGTGGAGCAAATGATTTGGTGTCAATACATCGTACATTTAATTCAAGTGATTGGAAGAAATTCAACCACAAGGAGATAAATATTACGTTTTGTTTGCAGGAAACATGGAGGAAGATCTGGAGAAATTTGATTCAGATCTCAATGAATTTTTGTTTGTGTCGGTTGTGGTTATAGCTGCAAGCTTAATGTTGTTTATGTTGGTATGGGCATTCAATTCGACTAAATGAGCAAAATCTGTTGATTCACATTCTCTGCAAACTGCTTCGGTATTTTATAAAATATTATAATTTCAATTCAGTTTTTTAATCTAATTTCAAAACATACAAAATGAGATTGGAAAGCTAATTCTCGGATAGTTTGTTCTTGGAATTCCTTAGTTTTGCAAGGATTTGGTAACAACTGTTATAAATTGGTGACAGTTGTCATATTGTTACGTCACCGGCGCTGACCGTGCTCACTCAACCGCAAGTAACCTGTAGTTTTCGAAAACCCAGTTCACAGATTTTGTTTTATTCTGTATGTTGTTACGTCACATTCTATACCAAATGCTTTCCATTTAACAAGAGAAAATGTTTTCATGCCTGCTTTGTGTCGTGTAATTTGGCACTTGACAAGAATAAAATTGTACATATAGTTGAAAAGACTGAGATCATTCATAATTTAAGGATGTAGGACTTGATTAACAAATATTTCTGAAGAAATTGAAGCGCCACCTAGTGGGCTGATCGTTGCAGTATCCTGTACAATCTTTCTGATGTTGATCATGTTTACACTTTATATCAGTGGGTCTTAATTCGGCTAGTCAATTCTAGTGTTAACAAGACTAGTAAAAAGTGAATGAAACAAGGTATTCGTTTTAACAATAATTTAACCGCGATTTTTTTACCCTTACGTTTACTGTTCAGTCGATTTCGACTCAAGTAACCCTGTGCATTGGTTTCTGATACAAATCTTGGTTCTTAATCAGGCGAGTCCATTCTAGTGTGAATAATGTTTTTGAAAGTAAAAGGTTAAATTATACTAAAGTGGTGGAGTGCTTAGTGATGTTACGCTTCTTAAACAAACGCTTTCCAAGGTCCTCAGGACGCTGCATTAACGGCTAACCACAAGCCTGTTCCAGCACAACTGTTTTCCAATCAGATTAAATCTTGTTGATAAAACTTTAAAATACAGGCAGGCGAATAACGATCCATAAAGCAGCCTGGCAGTTTTTTTTTTTTTGAGTCCTGCGTTAGTCCCGCTTCTATCTTTTATATCACTCGTCATTGGCCCAACAGTGTCACGTGAGAGAGAGGGAGTTAGCGCTGCGATATAAAATCAACGTGCGGTGACTGGTGCGTTCGAGATAATTACGTGAATTAAAATATAAATTAACACGAAACATTTCACTAAGCAGGTGGAAGGTGAAATAACAAAAGGTGAAAAAGAACGTGGCGTAAAAGAATACGTGATACAACGAAAGCGTGAAAACTTGGAAAGAAAACGTCAACCAAGTGATCGCAAGTTCTTTTGCGCTACAGTGAAACAGTTAATTGTTCTACTACCACGCCGAACATTGACCATTATTATTTTGGAGTGTGTTTTTTTTAATTAATGCTACAAACTTGAGTAGAGAATGGCATGTTCGATAATTGTCCGAGCCTTTCAAACAATCCTGCTGGTAGAGAAGATCTGCAACATAATGTTAGAGCATTTCCGTAGATATATGTTGTGTTGCTGAACATAATGTCAGAGCATTTCCGTATTTGTTGTGCTGGAGATATCATGTGTTGCTCTCAGACTTACAGGATCTACGTCAGGAACAAAATTAAAAGTTCCACCTTGGAGTTGAATAATGCATCCGATGAGAAGTATTGAACTTCCTTTGACGATCTAGTGACAGTTCGTGCTGATTCCTACGTGAATGCCGTGCAGTCTAATATCTATCTCTTAAATGACGAGCTCCACTTTCCTGCTTTATTGGTCATGTTGACAATTTCCAATGCGATGTTATAAATTTGTGTGACCTTTGTAAGGGCTAAGGCAATAAAATAAAAACATATCTAAGAAATAAAGACGGTACCTTTATGACACCGTTGCAAATTTTCCATCAAAATATCTTTACACAGATTTGTGGCCCTGCCTCCATATTTGTGCCTTGATTCTTTAGTGTTTGTTTGGTTGAGTTTCAAGTTTCACAGTCACAAACTTTTTCGTTTACATAAATTTTAAGTCACTGACGGAAATTTAAAGGATAGCGTACTCTACTGATCCTGTATCTGATTTCTTTTAATTAGTTTTATGAAAACCTAAGTCTTTTGTCAGGAACTATTCATTTTTCCACATAATTTACGGATAATTGACCTGCTTATGGGCATCGTCGATATCACTTATTTAAAAGTGAGAAAAACCAACCAACAATTACGTGCATATCCCGTTCCTTACGTCCTATTCACCAGGGTTTACTGCTATGGATTTGCCCATTTAACGGCGTAGTTTAACCTGTCGTAGACGATTGAAGCCAATCACAAACAGCTTTATTACATCATAATTGTTGCAAAAATTAAGTTAACGCTTTGTCCCATTTGAGTTGCAGTTTCAATTTCGTGTCAATGTGAACTCATGAAATGCACATAGAGACCAATCTTGCAAGCAACTATACTAAAATAGTACATGAAATTTATGTAAATTGGACAATGGACAATTTCCAATGCGATGTTATAAATTTGTGTGACCTTTATAAGGGCTAAGGCAATAAAATAAAAACATATCTAAGAAATAAAGACGGTACCTTTATGACACCGTTGCAAATTGTCCATCAAAATACCTTTACACAGATTTGTGGCCCTGCCTCCATATGTGTGCCTTGATTCTTTAGTGTTTGTTTGGTTGAGTTTCAAGTTTCACAGTCACAAACTTTTTCGTTTACATAAAATTTAAGTCACTGACGGAAATTTAAAGGATAGCGGACTATACTAAAATAGTACATGATATTTATGTAAATTGGAAGGAGACCTAACAGCTGATATTAACTTGTGCTAATGTTATTTCGACACGTGCATGATTATTATCACAGTTGTCAAACCAGAAATCAAGGTTTTGAAACCAATTATTTCCGGCATAGAAATATTTGTTTTTTTCTTGATTTTAACTTTCTTTATTCGGATTTGCCTTCAATCAAATCGGTTTGATTTAACCTGGTTATGTATTTCATGAACGCTAAAGTCGCAAAACGGTGAAAAGCACACACAGAAAAACGTGAGATTTTAACATTTTAAACACAGATATTTTTAAACATTTGGTCATTTTTTTGAGTAAATGTTACATGATTTAGAACTTCATCAATTTACTTTTGAACTCTAGTCCTGTTTATACAATTTGAAATGCCCAAAATACACCGAACAACAACATCACAGCAACTACAATCACAACTGATGCAAATAACAACTCGTTGTTCTCGAAGTCGACTTCCTCCAACTTGTGGTTCAAGTTTTCTGAAAACAAACATCGTGGGTAGTTACTAAAAAAGCAGCAGCAGTAGGTTTTTATTACAGGATCAGCCTTGCTTATAATCAGAAATATATATTTCGCCCCTTGGGCATCTTCAGTTCCTCATGGGTAGTTACTAACATTTTTCTCCACATTACCAATAATTTAAAATAATTTTCGTTGATCAATCAGCAGAATTAACATGTATGAAAAACCACGAGCAATTTTTTGTTGAATTAGCGCTTGTTCCGAAACATACATTGGGGATCAAACAAACAAAAAAAAAAACACGAAGCTGTTTAAACATTTACGCACCTTCCACAGCATCGGCTTGCAGGAGTTTGGTGACATAAACAGGCCCTGATGAAATTTGCTGATAATTGCTTTTATCAACCACAGATCTCTTCCTTAGAAAAATGCATGTCTGGAAAATAAATTCGACTTGCTGTATTTTTATTCCGATCTACGTACATTATCCATTGGCATTGAGTTCTGGAAATTATGGCAGTATACTTATACTAAGAAGGTAACAGGGTACCATGTAATATATTATTGATACAACAGATTATACAGCAACCCTAGGATTTTTACCTTGTCTGGACAAGATCCGGAAGCATTTTGACAGATAGTGACGTCACAATTAAGATAGATCGCTTGTTGGTCGTCTGACACGTTTGTCCACACAAATGTTTCGAGTTTAAAGCTTGCGTTGTTTGTCTGGTAGTTTCGAATCACCATCTTCCTGTTCGGACCTTCATTACCAGTAGATGGCGCTGCGCATCTGGTTTAGATATAATTTAGAATTGTGACAATAATTATGGTTGGGTTTTTGGTACAAGTTTCTTCCATATCATAATTTATCGTACAGAACTGTATAATACGAAATACGTTTGTTTTTATGTTAATCACTGTTCTCACCCGGTTTCAATAATAGGATATGAGAGTGAGTCAGCAGAGTCCTCCACGCTTGTAGCCCAACAATTCTCTGCCTAGAAACACGTAGCAATGTATTTTGTTTCAAACACAATGTTTAAATTTACAAAAACTAATACGAATTACGTTTTTTTGGTTTCTTTTTACTTTTCGGAAGTACAAAGAAAAATGTAATACTTTGAAAAAAATGGCAATGTCACTTTGTCGAACCTGGACGATAAAATCTGTTTCCAGTTCTGGAATTCCATTCATTTTGACTACAGCAAAGATATAGTTGGGGACGATTATTGGAGAGCTTTCATCCACTGGCACACTGAATCCCTCGTCACTGTAGACGTTCAATGAAACATCAAACTCACCGGATACAACATCACCTTCCACTTCAATTTCACTGTAAATATTTACAATAGTTATCTGTGTCATGTATTGCACTATGCGAGTCACCCTGCTTATGCCTTATGCAATACGTAAGAGCAAACAAACATCAATCCATTGCATTGGAAGAATATTTTTTTGATATGCGGTAAAACATATTGCAAACTGCGGCGAGACAGCTATGTGTATTGTACATCTTATAATAACGTATCAATAAATGTTACTTTACACAAAGTATATAAAAACATTTCTATTTCTATACCTGTATGGGCAACTACTTACTCTATGGCAGGTTGAACAACTTCCGATAATAGATTGTAAGTTGCAGTGAAGTTACAAGTCATACTGATGCTGTGTATAGCGTATCGTTGAACTGGACTGGAAAGATTCATTGCTTTGAGGTTATAAACAATGTATGTAAAGATGAGAAAGTCGCCTTGTTTCTGAAATGGTAAAAAGAAATAAACTCATTGATCTTGCAGGGAATGTGTGTAGTTGATTTTATTTCCATGCGATTTAATTTGATAACAGAGCTGGTCGAGTTTGTATATGTCCATTGTGTATTGCCTAATGATGACAAACCGATCACATTAAAATGTCTCCAATATATGAATTATATTTGTACCTCGTGTGTAAATTCACATTGTGTCAGGTTGAAGCGAAATATGGGCAATGCTTCGTTAGTTTTGCATTCGTCTGGTACGTCATCGAGGTTGGTTTTACGGTTGGAACTGATGTAAAGCTCATCACCACTCTCGTATGTAAGATTCGCCAGATCTTTAGGTTTTCGAATTCTGTGTGCAACTTGTATCGGTAATTTACTCCTAAAGGGTACAAACTAGTTGTCTTGTTTGTAAAGTTATTGCAGCGATAAGACATTGGTATATATATTCTAAATCGTGATTTTAAAGATGATTGAATCGTATCACTTGTGATTCACTTTGATATATTTTAATACTTTCGCTGATAAGGAATATTACTTTAAACCAATGTGTTGGGGAGATGTAGTGTAAAGTATGTTATTGGCATTAAGTCATCTTCATACTGTCCTGTTAAATGTATACATAGAAAACATATTGATTCAGAAATTATTAAACAATGAGTCATATTCACAAAGCCAGTGCATAGCGCATACTGCTGCGATGTAACCCTCGTCTTGCATTCAGATGAAAACATGTTTTTTTTAAATAATTCAATTAAATTCTTACCTTATCTCTATCTGTTCTTGGCAATTAACTGTCGGGGCATTCCGAAGATCTGGTTGGACTGAAAGAAACAAATAACTTCACCATGTGTTGTTAACCCTCAGAAATATGGTGTAAATATTAAATACAGTGTAGTGTTTGCTGGTGGCTCGAACCAAGGGAACCAGTCATATCAATACTTACCATTTACAGAAATGCTAAACCCAGTTTCTGCGGCACCTCGGTCGCTAAGAAAGCTGACTCGAATGTTGATTCCGGTTGTGTTAATCACTTGTGGTGTTAAAGACCCCGAGATTTTGGCTGAATTCTCATTGGGATCGTCAGAAGAAATCTAACATTTTCAAATATAGTTTGGTATCAAATAGACTTCAAAAGTTGGAAAATTGGGATCTGCTCAAAACTGCAGATGCAGGCCTAGCGATCACTGTTTCTTATTTAATAATACTAAAAAAGCAGTGGCTTTTTATTATAGGATCAACCTAGCTCATAATCAGGAATGTTGGTATCAAATAGCTTTTAATAAATATTTGTCATTGTAATTTATCTATGGATTAATTCTTACTGTAAACGTTTCAATTACAGACATTGTGTAACATTATATACAGACAACAAACCGTATAACTTTATACAGGAAAAATGTTTTGCGCAAAATTTATACAAATTTATGTGAACAATCTTTACATAGTAATGATCTTACGAAAAGGTAATCAAAATCATCTTCAATATGAAAGGTTGAGAGGAAGAAATTGAATACATGTCTGGTTCCTCCGATTAAATTCCAAATGCAAATCGTTTTGTCTTGATAATCAAGCGGGAAATTCGGAGACTCTAAAGAAGCAGAGAAGGTCGAAATTGATGTTTGGTCGCAATTTGATGGTAAATCTGAAAAATGAGTATTTTTAATAGGTTAATCAATCCACTGATAATATTACCATATCTTCATTCAGTGATCGGTTATATTAAAACTTTAACTTGCAAATATGAAACTCTATTAATTAGAGAAACCATGCGCAAAGCATGAGAGTAGTATACTAGGTGAAACCTGTCACGGGAGTCATAAATCCGAATGCGAGTACGATCATGATGAGTGTTCCTTAGTGATGATGCTACGCCATTCAGGTGCTAAGTTAGGGCTACATTGTTCATAGAGCAGTCGAGTGCTAGTGCTGGGTCGCCGAGAGGTCAAATCAGTGCTCCGATTTACGACCTCTCGCTGCGAATGATTGGAAATGTGGTTGCGGGGCCGGACATAAACATCTGAGTGATCGACGTCCATGTGATCTCCACGCTGTGAATTCCAGCTGGGTCGTGTATTTATGACGATCACTGTTTGATTGGGGTGAGCTTTGTTCTGTTACGCAAATGTATTATTGTGCGAGAATCGAAACGGAACCCATGCTGTGTTTTCATGTTGGGCGATTGTTATTTGTGATCATGTCCAAATAAGGTCGTGATTTGTTTACGAGGTCTGTACGCAACAAAAATGAGAATTGCGCAATATCAGTTATAATTAGAACAAGGAAAAAAAAGCGAGCGTGTGCGTGTGTTATAAACAGCAACTGCGAGCATCGACACTCATCCGTGCTATCAGAAAGCTAGAGTGAGTGTTGTCCAGGTATTCAGCATGGAAGTCGCTCAACGTAAGTTTGTTTGTCAGAATTGTCAAGCCAAGTTTTGGAACCCCGAGCAGCTTGATAGACATATGGTGAACTGTGATGTCGAAAATGTGTGCAAGCATTGTGATAGAAGGTATGATTCCTGCTGGGTTCTTCCGTGCCCAGGTTGGACTTGCTTGGCTAGATGACCGATTTGCGACGCATCTCTGGGATTTTTAAAACGACTAGATAATGTGCATTTAAACTAATGGTCCGATGCTCTTGTCCTTTGTAAAATAGATTTTGCACAATATAAATTACACTAATGTTTCTGTGATGGCTTTCCCTAGAAAAAAGATTGGTCACATGTTGATCGCATTCGCGCATAAAATCGTCAAGAATTAAAAGTTTTCTCTCGGTGGAATCAAAGACGGTCGCCATGCAGAGAAAAAACTCGACGCCGTCCAGCCCTTGATAGGTGGATTGCCACTCGCCGTAACACCAAACAAAGCGCTCGGGATTTGGAACAGTTAATTTTTCCTTTATTAATCGCTTGACAAAAAACGTCTTTCCGCTGGAGGTAGGCCTGGCTACAACGCAAGTGAACTGATGGAGAAATGGCATTGGAACAACGACTCCCTGTGGGTGGAGCACGCCCGGCACTCACCACGATGCAAGTTTCTGTTGCGCAAAAAGTGAGAAGAATTTGTGAGAACCTTTACAGCGATAATCGGGAAAGGTCTCGACGTGTAAGGCCCAAATTGAGAAGAAGAGGTCTTAAATCGGAGCACTGATTTGACCTCTCGGCGACCCAGCACTAGCACTCGACTGCTCTGTGAACAGTGTAGCCCTAACTTATCACGTAAATGGCGCAGCATCATCACTAAGGAACACTCATCATGATCGTACTTGCATCCGGATTTATGACTCCCGTGACAGGTTTCTAGTATAGTACTCATGCGCAATCCAAATGTGCCTGTTCCATTTTCTGTCTTGCATATGTACATTGCACAAATAACATAAACTGTGGTTACAAGCTTGTTAATTGCAGCAAATCTTGATAATTCACAAGGTTTTTGAAGTATGGTTGGCATAATTTTCTTTTCTGCCTAGTTCCCCGGAACAAACCTTCTTCTCAAAGGAGAAATGCTTTTACGTTTAACTTACACATGCATACTCTTAGTCGCACGAGTTCTGTAGTTTCATTTGTCTTGCATACAAACATAAATCCTCCTGTTGAAGATAGGATCGGTCCAGTTGAAGATCCGTCGCCAATCATTCGTCCCAGATAGTTTCCACTGGGAGCATCGTAAACCTGACGAAGAATATTTAATTAAGAAGCTGCGAAAAACACGACACTAAAATAAGTTAATGTCAACATTCCCGATCAACCTGGATTTGATCCTGATAATAACAACGAAGTAACTTTGCAATATTTAATGATCGCCATTTTGTTATATCTGATGATTGTAGTAAATGTCGTGTTTAAAGTGTGTTGAAATTCTCTGTGGATTTGCTTTTCGTACAAGATTATACTGCATGCGTTTCCGGTGATACTATAACTAAGTTGCAGACAAACCCCCATAAACATAACCTTTTTTGATAGGTGATGTTAGCGATTACAAAAGCGATAACAAATGTATCAAACTGTATAACGAGTTTTAAATTTTTCATTCATCTCTGTAAAAATTCACATAGGTTAACCTAAAAATTAGGTTAGGAAACAGCAGATTGCACTGTACTGCGAACATCAGTGAAAACAAACTATTATTTTGATTAGTCGCACGAAGACTTAATATTGCAATTTGATTGAAAAACAAAAATAGTGAAGCAGTTTCCGCTGTGCTAATTGTATATTCGTTAAACGTTGTTAAAAGCATTTTAAGCGGTTCCGGTCATTATATTGCTTGATTGCAGATTTCGTTACAAAAGCATATGTATGATATGGCTTATACCATGCTTATATTTACATCGCAATAATCCTTTTCTGCTAACGCGCTATCTCTGAAATATGAAGCAAGCGTGGTAGCTGATGAGTGTTGCAAAGTCGATGTAAATTCGTTGCATGCTGTAGGTATGATAAATGTGTTGCATGAACCGGGGTTCATTTCAGTGTGATTGCAAACTTGAGATGAACCTTCAAGCACACAAAAATCATGATATTTGTTTGATGGCAAACAGTAGCGCGAACAATTGGTAACTTTTTTAAGCGAAACGATAAACAAATCATCAGCAAATCTGACTTCGTCAAAAATTTCTCCAAAATAAAGTTCGTCAATTTGACATAAATACCTTTAAATTTCCAGTTTACTTACATTTCCCCAAGACCAACATGAAGATGGCCGAAAGTACGTTAAGATGCATCCTTTAATATTTGTCTCGCTCACAACAAGGCAACACTATAAACAAACTACCAGTTACCCTCGTACACTGCAAACACAATCTAGCTGAATACAATTGGATTGTTTAATGCGGACCGTACAGGATAGGAAGATATGTTTCCTGATGAGTAATAACCCGTCATACGAGAACAAATCCAAGCTCACACAACACTTATCGAACCTCATTTTGTTTACTGTATCATTTGCTCCGTTATGTTTATCAAACATGAAAATAATGGAAATAGCCTCAAAAGTGTTGTTAATGGGCAATACCAAGGCTATTTGCTGGAAAGTAGATCTTCTACGTACCTTATACTTGATCGGTTGGTATGCACGGCCGATTTCTTGTACGCACATTTTTGCAAAAAGGTATCTGCAGTCGAAGCTTATTGTGGCGTCGGTTTTCTGATGAATTGCCGTTGATAATACTCGTATATTTTTCCAGTTTTCAGCTTAATCGCAGACGGTGCAAGACGAAGTTACTGTAGCCGCATAACGCCGCACAGACCGGAGCCGCCATCGACGGTCGTACGTTCGGACGCAAGAAACACCGTAGATACCGTAGTGTATGTGTGTGCATCAGGCTTAAAGAATAAAACATTGGTTGTCAGGTTGAGGACCTCTCCAAAACGCTATGGGGATTTGCAACAACAGCATCTGGCAAAACATTTTAAATAATGAATTTGCCGATGAAAACCTGTATCACGTTATTGGTATTTTTATGTTTGTAAACTCCAAGGGGTGCCGCGTACAAAGTGTACTGTTAAATTCAGTAGCCAGGCAAAATATTTTCAACCTATCTATTGCATGTTGTCTATATGCATTGCCAAACAACTTGTGTACACTCGATTACAGAGATCCTCCACAATTAATGAATGATTTCATTTCACAACACACCTAGACACAATCTTCTTCTCACGAACAATCATTAATGTTTCGCATTAAACGCCTTAATTGGTTTAGTTTCGCGCCGAATTGTGAACGAAATCACATTCAAACCCTGGACCGCCTCTTTCAGTGATGTCTTCGTTGAAATTGTGGTGACGTCAAGTATGATGACCGTTCAATAGTTGGAGAAAACAAGTCTCACCAGCAAGCTGTCAATCTTTAATAAAGCCCCCGTTTCCACTCTATATGTCCCCGGATCCAGGCTCGAAATTCACTACCAATTTACTGGCTGTTTCAAACTCATGAAATGCATGTACGAATTCTCTTGCAGTAGCTTAAAATGGTAAATGAATCATGTGGCACCGTGACCCGAGTGTCAAACCTGTTTTTCGTTTATCCCACATATTGCTCCTCACATATGTTGCATGTGGCAACATATATACCGCAAACTTTTGCATGTTAAACTTTGAAGAATTTTCACTCCGCCATGCAGTTGGAGTTTGTAAAAATGTAGCCGCCTTTGCATCAACCGTCATACGTTCGGCCGCAGGAAGCACCGTAGATACCGTAGTGTATGTGTGTATCAAGCTTTAAGAATCCAACAATGCGAAACATTTTAACATCAAAGTCCCTTATTTCCCTTTAGTCACATTGCTATTAGTTTGGGATACTTGTAACTGTCAGCCCCCATGACGTGTGGTTAGCAGTGTTGTCATTAGTCGGCACATACTTTTTGCAGGAAACTTGAAGGAGAAGGAAGAGAAATTTGAAGCCGTGAGCAACGACCTTGCTTTTTTCTCTTTTTCAGGTTCGTTCCCATCTACTGATGTAAGTTGGTTGAAATAAATTTTGAGATTTACAAAACTCAATAAACTTTGCAAACAAAAATGTTGCCGGCTTCGGAAGTATAAAAAATGCTGGAAAGTCAATTTGGGAGGCTATTTCTTGTTATTATGGGTCTTGTATTTGTTTACATAGACTTGAAACAACTCTCAACCTGTGAACAGTTCATCCCACTATGTTTCAATTTTTGCACATTTTTACGAAATAGACATGTAAAAAAAACGTTGAACAACGGGGAAATAGATTATGTTTCTTTTACCACCACGTCCATCATGGGTTATTGTCCTCATTGTAAGGTTTGTGGTTATCTATAACATTTATGTGTAACATATCTGTGTTGATGGACTGTAAACTACGTGGGGACGGACACAACTAAAAAACGTTTTTGAATAATGCTTGCGGCAAAGAAGAACTCCAAAAAATGTAAAAATAATGCCTGGGAATTGTTTGGACTGGGAATATTATAACTTATAAATGTTTAGATTTCAACACTATTGCAGTAAGAATGTCATTATTTCTAAGAAACATCTTTATTTTTGCAACTGCAAACATTACATTTGTTGCCAACCCAAGTAAAAACGAAAGGAAACTGCAACCCACATTCTGTTCTATGAATAACTTAGTAGGGCGAACATTATAGCCTATCGGTTTGCATTCGTATATTGGATCTGTCAGTAGTCTCTGTTTCGCAAGTGTTAAGATATACACACTATCAACATTTCATTTTTTGGGTATGTTGGCATTGTTGCTTTGTGACATATACTTTTGTGCAAGTTTTGTCTGTTGCGATTTTCTACACTGAAGATTAATTCAGCGTGAGTTACCACCAATCCCATTAGCTACTGACATAGTTCGTGCTGCAAATTTTTGTCAAAAAATCCAAAATACAGCACCGTGGTATGTTTTAATATTCGCAACTATATTTCTTTTCTATTTTTTTTCGATTTAAATTGTTTTGTAAACTGTAAAAATATCTGCAAATATATGAAACAAATATTCCCAGAACAGGGAAAAAATACATTTTACGTTTTTGGTGTTTCGCATGAGTGCACATGTATTGTAACTTTGTTTACCGCCGAGGGTTGCGACTATTGTCATTCTGGCGAAATAAAAAAAAGAAATCGAAAAAAGCGTTCCGCATCACTTACTACAAGATTCACATAATATTTTTAATTTAAGTGTAGAATAATGTTGTTATTCCGGGCAAGCAAATTGTATGCCTCTTGTAAAAACAACTATCCAGGCAAACATTTAAATGCCATGTCAAACAAAAAATTCTTTCATATAACATAAATCACAGCGTATCAGAGAGTTCACAAAAAACTGATAGTAATGCAGGGAGGTTTTAAACACTTTCCGGGACTAATATTTTTCTAAAAATCGCCATATTGGTAGAGTACAGCATCAGCTAAACCCTCATACGGAAATAAAATGGTACATAAGCGCCGTTTTCCAACGAAATGGATTTTTCCGTCAACAATTACAACCGAACTATGATATGCGATGAAATTCTGTTCACGCTTTAAACACTTTCCGGGACTAATATTTTTCTAAAAATCGCCCTATAGGTAGAGTACAGCATCAGCTAAACCCTCATATGGAAATAAAATGGTACATAAGCGCCGTTTTCCATCGAAATGCATTTTTCGTCAACAATTACAACCGAACTATTGTTTGCGATGAAATTCTGTTCACGCTTTAAACACTTTCCGGGACTAATATTTTTCTAAAAATCGCCCTATAGGTAGAGTACAGCATCAGCTAAACCCTCATACGGAAATAAAATGGTACGTAAGCGCCGTTTTCCATCGAAATGCATTTTTCGTCAACAATTAATACCGAACTATGATATAAGATGAAATTCTGTTCACGCTTTAAACACTTTCCGGGACTAATATTTTTCTAAAAATCGCCCTATAGGTAAAGTACAGCATCAGCTAAACCCTCATACTGAAATAAAATGGTACATAAGCGCCGTTTTCCAACGAAATGACTTATTCCGTCAACAATTACAACCGAACTAGGATATGCAATGAAATTCTGTTCACGCTTTAAACACTTTCCGGGACTAATATTTTTCTAAAATTTGCCCTATAGGTAGAGTACAGCATCAGCTAAACCCTCATACTGAAATAAAATGGTACATAAGCGCCGTTTTCCATCGAAATGACTTATTCCGTCAACAATTAATACCGAACTATTATCTATGATGAAATTCTGTTCACGCTTTAAACACTTTCCGGGACTAATATTTTTCTAAAATTTGCCCTATAGGTAGAGTACAGCATCAGCTAAACCCTCATACTGAAATAAAATGGTACATAAGCGCCGTTTTCCATCGAAATGACTTATTCCGTCAACAATTAATACCGAACTATTATCTATGATGAAATTCTGTTCACGCTTTAAACACTTTCCGGGACTAATATTTTTCTGAAAATCGCCCTATAGGTAGAGTACAGCATCAGTTAAACCCTCATACGTAAATAAAATGGTACATAAGCGCCGTTTTCCAACGAAATGACTTATTCCGTCAACAATTAATACCGAACTATGATATGCAATGAAATTCTGTTCACGCTTTAACACTTTCCGGGACTAATATTTTTCTAAAAATCGCCCTATAGCCAGAGTACAGCATCATCTGAACCCTCATACTGAAATAAAATGGTACATAAGCGCCGTTTTCCAACGAAATGACTTATTCCGTCAACAATTACAACCGAACTATGATATGCAATGAAATTCTGTTCACGCTTTAACACTTTCCGGGACTAATATTTTTCTAAAAATCGCCCTATAGGTAGAGTACAGCATCAGCTAAAGGCTCATATCGAAATAAAATAAAACGACTTCTGCCGTCAATACATGCCATCATTGACAAAAGTTTGTATTTCACCAGCGTTTTAAACACTTTCTACACGAATATTTTCTTTGAAGATAGAATACGGTATAATGTTAAATCAAAGTGGAAGACAAGCGTTATCTTTTTGTTAAACGGTGGCAATAAGCTTAGCAGCCAGTCATTAAACTATAGTCTAACACAGCTGCTTTGTTGACTGTTTACGCCATTACCTTCACAATTTTTCCCAACAACTGTCTCAATTCATAGATAATATCATAAGCTATATTGAAATAAAATACCGTAGCCTACGATATATAAAAATAAAATGAATCGGTTTCCACCGAAATGTATGTTTGCCGTCAGCAATTCCAAGTAAGCAATGGAAAATTCATACAAATGAAGTTCAATAGACAAGAAATCTGATGAAGTTTCGCAGAAGCACCGAGTAGTATTTTAGTAGCGTGCAGCACCCTATATCCGTTTTTGTCCAATGAGAGATGCTTCCTCAATCTAAGTGTATAAAAACCATTATTACGTAACAAGAAATGAAACTTTTGTTTTTAGTGCTTGAAATGTCTCCTTTCACTCGTTACTGACTGCGCCTTGGTAGCAAGAACGTGTTTTAGTCTATTAACTCACGACAACTTGTTTTGGTAAAGTGCAGGTTTGCAAAGCGTGTTATAGGAGTGCTTAATTATATTGTTTGGGTTGGAAAAAGTAGCCTATACGTCTAAGGATGGGAAAAACTTCTCAACGACCAAGTTCAGAAGCATCCATGGAGGTAAGTTCTGTGCAACGTGTTTTTCAAACCGCTTTTTATCCACCCGCTCGCACAGCATTGATAGGTGGTTCACCTTTCTCACCGTCCGAAACAATCATACAATCTATTGCGCAGTATTTAGCTTCCCACCACATAACAGACATTGACGTCAAATCAGGTTTGGATTTTTTACGGCACCACACATTTTGGGAAGGAAAGAAAAACAAAACACGCATGAAACTTTTGCTTAACTTTTGTAAAGCAAATTGGAAACAAATTGAAAGTACCCGTGGTAAATATGCCCCCTCAAAAACTAAGTTGCCACCCAATGATTTTGTTGGGATGAAATTTAATAACATTGGTGCAATACGCCGTGTATTGGCAAGTGGGTTAGTAACTTATTCGAACACGTCAAAATTGCCGTGGCCAATTGCAAAGACTTTACTAAAGTGTTTAAAATGGAAAGAAACAAAAAAAAATATTTTGAAATTAAACAGAGTCTGGGTAAATGACTTTAACTTTAGACGCATGGTGCAAATATCCTCTTCCGAAAAGCAACATGCCAACACAAATGCAGTAACCTTATCGTCCAATCAATTTCAGGATCCGAACATTTCGAATCTGTTTTGTTTGTGCAACTCTCCTTACGACGGAAGGTTAATGGTGGAATGTGAAACATGTTTTCAGTGGTTTCATCCCGCTTGCGTGTTTGACGCGTCGTGTGTTGCGGTAATGTTGTCTGCTGCGGAGTGGAAACGTTCGCATTTAGTTTGTCCAGGCTCGGACACATGTCAAGATTCGTTCTATGTTCATAGAACTTCGTTTGAAATGCAAAGTGATTTGGTATCAGTGGTTACTAATTTTATTTCCACCAGTTCGCCTGTGCGCAATGATGTCAGTGGCGATGACATGTCGACAATTTTATGTGGAAATAACGAACTATATGATACCGTGATTGTCGGGGCCCCTAGTAGTTTCGATTCCGACCATGAAAAATCAACCATTGTATATGTTGAAACAGGAAAAGAAAATTTGAGTAGTAGGCCTACCAAAACTGAAAAGGAGATACAGGCCTCTGAACTTGTAAAGGTTGATGAATGTGAAAGTGTCAAAGATATAAATGGTTTTGTTGTTAATGGTTTTAAAAAACCAGAAGTTAGGCTTTCACAGCCTATGTTTGATGTGTTGCCAATAGTGAAAAGTCCTGTAGATCACATGGCTACCAGTCCAAATTTTGAGAATGAATATTTGCCTGTTTCAGAAAACAATGAATCGATATGTAGTTTAAGTGGAATTGATGCACAAACTCGGTGTAAATTTGGCCTCATTGCTGACGTAAACGTTGTAAGTAATTTTACAATTTCATTACAAAAATGGAAAGCAATGGTTGAGCATAGAACAGTAAACCATTTTGGAAGTATAATGTATGTGGGTGTCATAACCAAACACATAAGAAAAATTTACAGCGGCTGTGTCCCAAATGTATCCAGCAACTATTTAAGAAATTATAATGGCGTAATGAACATTTCAAAGAGGGATGACTGTTACAAAGAGGGGTGGGTTAATTTATATTGTGCCCATATGAACTGTGAAAAGTGTAACTGTGAAGTCAACTTTGTTGTAACCTTTTGGTCATTTATTGACAAAGTTGAAGGACATGTAAAAATATTTGGAAAACGCAGTCACAGCCCTGGATGTGTTAAAAGCAGACGAGTTACAGGAAAAACAAGAAAAAAGTTTTATAAATCATTGCAAAACAAAACTGCTGTGAAACATTTCAGAGAACTTTATGACAATTTGCTGCCTGAGGAACGTTGGCTGGGTGCCCACACTTTTTTGCCTTCACAGTCTGTCTTAAATAACATTAGAAATCAAAGTAACAAAAAAAGCACATTGTGGTTTGTTAATCTAAATTAAATTTATTTAGAAATGCATGCACAGGGGCAAAAATTTATTCGTTCATTAAGTATTCACCCACCCCAAGTGATAGTTTACACTGATGAACAGATCAAAATATTTAACCGAATATGTTGTTCAGATGTTGTCTATCTTGATGCAACAGGGAGTGTGCTGAGACAAATTGATAATTATTCAAATTTTCAAATTTACACTCTCTTAGTTAGAAATCCTAAGAAGAAGTGCACTCCTCTTCCTGTGGCAACTTCTGTGACAACACGCCATGATTCCAATACCATAAGTCATTTTTTAGAAAATTTTTTAATTGATAGTGTAAAATTGTGCAGTGTTGCAAGAAAACCAAATCTAATAATAATTGATGGATCCATGGCTATGTGGAATGGTGTTTTGAAAGCATTTTGGCAAGAATCAAGGTTGGATTTTTATAATCGCTGCTACAGAATTTTAACTGGTGTGCCAAATACTGTGGACTTACATAGAACTATAGTACACAACTGCTATAGTCATGCCATGAAAGCAGCAAAAATATTTTGTAATAAGCATATACAAAATAAAAAATTAGCTAAGACATACTTATTTTGGATTAACATTTTTTTTTCCTGTGAAACTTTAGCTGAATTGGACCAAGTAATTGAAAGTTTCATTTTTCTCACAAATTGTGAAGGTTCATCCTCAATAATTGAATCCCATTTTCAAAGAATAATGACAGACTTTAAATGTGATTCTAATCATAATAATGTCGCTAACATAAATGTGAATGAAACGGATTTTTTTTTTAATTCTAAAACAGGTGATAAACAACAAGAGAAGCATTCACCATTTTTTCAAAGATACTCACAGAAACTAAAAATGTTTACTCAATCTGATCATTACAAGCAACATTGCAACCCACTGTCAGCAAAAAATGTTTATTATAACCCAGAGTTTTGTGCAAAGGTTTTCGAAACAATAGTAAGCAGAATTTGCTCAACCTCTAGAATGATGCTGGGTGATTTGTCGCGACATGCACAAAAAGGTATAACTACTGATTCCCAAGAGCAACTGTACAATCAACATAATAATTTTTGTAATATCATGAAGGCATCACATGACCAAACTATATTGTGCAATAACCAAACACAGGGCATAATAGAACAGCACTTTCGTGACTTAAAAACCAACATAATTGATGGAAAACGTGTATCACAACTTGATGATTTTATTGTCAAGTATTTCAAATCTATCAAAGTTTTGACCAAAATTTACTGCGATTCATTTATGCATATTAAAATTAGTCACAGCAAATATTCCAGTGCTGCAAAAGAAAATCCTCCAAAGAAGACACAGCTTGTAGAATCGAAATTTAAAAAGCGGAAACGGACAGGAACTAGCTATTACTCATCCTCTGTGGCTTCACAAGGAATAAAATATGCAAATGACACAGTACCTTCAAGTAATGCAACAGGTTTGGATAAGAATATTTTTTTTCCACCGTTTCTCTTTTGTCCTGAGGAAAATGTTGTTTTTAAAGTTTGCAAACCAATTTCTGATTTTATATGGCACAACACTCCATTAAATAAAACTTCCATTCTTAATACAGCGCTTATCATGGAACATCACCAATCATTGTCTTGGCTAGACTTATGTTCACTTTGTCTTAACCCTCAACGTAAAACTTATTGTGCTTTAATGGAAAATGCTACCAACTCACATACACATTCCACTTTGGGATGGTTGACTGACAGGGTGGTGGATGCATACATTTCAAGAACAATCAACTTATGTAATGTGGTGTTACCCGGAACATTTGGCCTTTTGTCAACAATGATAGCTGCAGAAATCTTAAGTGGCAAAGTTTTCAGAAATTTGCACAGGGTCTTTGCTCCAATGATGTCCAGTGACAACACAGTATGTGAAAATGTTGTTATTCCCATTTTGTTTCAAAGTCATTTTGTTGTTTTGTGGTTTTATAAATCCACTCAAACACTGGTCTTGTACAATTCATTAATGAATTATTGTACCAAATTACCAGATTTGATAAAAAAACACTTACTTCCACTTTTACAAACTGTGTCGGGCCACAAAATCATGTTGAAATGTGATACACTTGTTGAACAAAGTGACACTTCCAGTTGCGGTTTGTGTGCTTGCTATGCAACAGACTGTATTGCAGCAGGAATTTTGAAAATGCCAATTTCACCGTTTAATGCTGTGGCATATCGCACGTGGATGCTTTTCAGTTTAATATGTAATTCACAGGATTGTGACAAATCAATTAACAATGCTGGTGCAAATAATTTTGACATTTTTTCTGTCGGACTTCCAAATGAACACAATAACTGCTGGTTAAATGCACTTGTTCAAGGAATGCAAAGTCTTATTAAAAAGCTTCCGAATGATATAAGTTGTGACTGTAATGTTGATAATAGACTGGCATACATAATTTGCAACCTTGCCTGTGGAAAAATGAATGAGGATATGTATCTTGAGTTAATTACGGATATTTGTAAAAACCTAGGTTGGGTTATAGGTGAACAGCAGGATCCAAGTGAGTTTATAGTTTCAACTGATTTTTGTTCTGTTTTTCGTAAGTGTGGTTTAGATGCCTCATTCGAATTGTCAACCACAAAAACATGCAAATCTTGTGGGAAGAGTAATAGATCTGTTCACAGCCAATCTGTGATGATTTTAGCAATGTTTGAAAATATTTTGGATGGTAGCAATCTGGCAAATTATTGCACAACTGAATTTGAATCTATTGTTAGTGGTTTTTGTTCATTTTGTAAAGTAAAATCCAAAATGTCTATTAGTTCAACATTTAAGCAAATGTCATCAGTTCTTTGTATGGTTTTACACAGAAATGTTGGTGGAAACAAAAGCAAAAAACATGTAATTCCTGATAGAGTTTTGTCATTTGAGTCTGATGTCTCAAATAAATTTACATTATACTTGGTTGCTGTTGTTGTTCATATTGGATCAAGTGTCAAATGTGGTCATTACATTACCTATAAATTCAATGAGGATGGTTCAGTAACTGAGTTTAATGATAAAAATGTTAAGCTTGTACCACTGGAAAACATTGAGGAGTTATTGTATTGTGGTGGATGTATATTTTTTTACAGCATTTCAACATCTGTTATGTCCAAACATAAAACACTGCCTATAAAACTGATTACTAGAAAGCGGCGCTTTTGTGACATTGAATCTGTGAAAACAACAGAAAGGCTTATTGTAAAAGACATAAAATTCGAACACTTTATTAATGGCAAGTCAGTTGAGTGTCCTAATTATACAAATGAAATCTACAAGCAAATACTTGCAAAATTGGCTTTTAATTATGTTTGAAACTATAGATGTAACAAAACCTTTACCAGAGACCTACCGTGCCTATTTGTTTTTTAGTAACCATAAAAAACAGCTTGCAGAATTTAACTCCTCATTTTTATTAAATGACACACAGGTGACACATACTGATTTTGAAAATTTGGTTCGGTTTGTTCATTATTCAGTTTGTCAATTTCAATGGCGCGAGCGTCGCATTGGAGGTCAAATTGTTCGGGAGACATATGTTGGGAAAGTTATACGAACCAAATATGTGGTTGATAAAAGTACTTTAAAACAAACACTTGAAGAGAATTGTCTTGACGTAACCTGTTACTTGTCACATGTTTTGTATATGGAAGCCATTACTTTTTTTTTGATGATTGTTAAAAAAATGTCTTATAAAGAAGCCTCAGTGGCTATTGGATTTTTCAGTAAAAATCCCAATTCATAGTACATTTTGTGAAAAGTTGCAATTTTAAACTGAAAAGTGTACTCATTAACATCATTTGTTTGCAGGTTGCATTTGTAGTGAAATGTTGTGAAAAGTTAAAGTTGTGTATCGAACACATCATAGAACATTCTTGACTTCAGAGAATTATTTAAGAAATATGGCGCCATTTCTCTGTCCCAACAATGGTGTACTGTTGCTAATTGTTGTACAATCCATTTTTTATTACTTTCTGTTTAACTAATTCAAAAATCTTAAAAAAAAATCTTTATGTATTAAAAACATCTAAAAATATACAAAAACTAACTCACAAAAAATTAAATAAAATAATCCAATAAAAAATTAAAAAAAAATCCAATTTGGCCACTCGCGTAATTACGTGTGACAGACATAACGTCCTTTTGTTGCGCGTAACAACGAATGTGAAATAGTTATTTGTTGATTGTTTCGCTGACATTGGTATTAAGTACATTTTGCAAAGTAATTTTAAATAAAGTTTCTTAACACATAGAGTCAGATATACGGTGTTTCTTTTTGCACATATTTTAACAGACGTCGCTGCATAGCCTAAATTGGCGAGCCTGTCCTCCGTGATACTTAACCACGCAAAATTGTAACCTTCTAAAATAACAACCGCGCAATTTGAATTGTAGGCACCTTCGTCCAACAATTGTCTTTATTTGTATACTATGTCGACTACTAAGTTTTTCAGTAATCACACGCAAGCAGGCACGCCAAACATTAGTTTGTCCAATAGCGATCATATCAATTTGTTGGGTTCCACAAAAAGTTTGGTGCCTATTCAGTCAGTCCTGATAACTTTTCCTGATTTGTTTGCGCAGACCACAGCTTTATTATTGCCTCCAATGTGGAAGGACTCCGTAAAACAAAATACTTTAACCATGGCAAATGAGTTTTCCAACAAGGTGCAAGGACCGGAAAAAGCTATTTGGTTCTTTTCAAAGGTTTGGCACATTGTTTGTTTATAACTTAATAAACGCTTGTAGTAACTTATAATTAAAGCCAAGCTGCATTTAAACTTGAATAATAAAAATACACTGTTAATTTTATGCGAATATTTTAGAAATAATTTTTATCTTTTATTAATTAATATATGTCGGCGAATCGCTATTGTGTATGTTTTTTAAATGCGTGACTGACGGCAACTTGGTGTTGATTGCGGATCTAAAGCCCTAACTTTTTTGAAATAAGTCCTCGATCCACCGTAGGCAGAAGGTCAGCTCACACAGTCTTCGCACTCTTATACTCAGCTTGTTTTGTTTTTTGAAGTATAATAGTGCTGATTAGCCTAGGCCACGTATGGCTTTGAAGTTTTGATTTTTTTCAATCCAATTCACATTGTTTTAATTCCCTTTCAGATACAGCATAACAATAATTTTAGATTTGGTATTGTCATGTTCCAAAACAATAAACTTTTATTAATATATTAATTTGTCAAAAGAAAAATGGCAGGGGAATGCACAAATTAACGGTGTTTTGGTGTTAGTGCAACTGCACGGGGCAATCGCGATACGTCGCGACCGCGTTCTCTTAACGCACACTTCTTACCTCACAATATCTAAAAGTTACCGGACAATGCAGTCGGAGGAGCAGCATAATACTGCAAATTATAAGGGACAATTAATCGTCTCATTTCGCAACCAGACGTTCAAATAGACTTGGTTGCTATGCAAGAATACCATGCTTTGGGCAGTAGGTCATTTAAAAATCCGCACTGTGATTTACCTGCAATGCTCAACAGTACTGGGAAGTTTTAAGAAGCCACTCACTTTCCGACTGCAGATTGCATACATCCTTCTTTATAAAACTGCGTGTCGATAAAATGCATTATAGGAGAATTGCAGATACGGCCAAGCCGCGGATCAAATTTCGCAATTGCAATTTCTCACTCTCATTGAGCCATTTTCTTTACACATTTAGCCCACACCTTCTAACCGTAACAGTGCCGAAGCTGCCCAGTACTAAAGACTTGTTCGATGTTTTCATTTGGAACATTTTGATACATGACAATACTGAAAACTATGATTTTTTGTTTTCTCTCCACGACATCGTTAAATTGTGTATACTTAAAACCATTGAATTGACGTTATCTTCTTCTCTCAAGCAAAATAACAAGCCGTTTGTCACGTACAAATTTACCTTTCGACGTTATAGTTAGAGCGAAAGAAGTACAAGACGACAGAACTTATTAATAATTTAGGTTTAACTTGATTTAAGGGATATTTAACTGTTGTTTGAGCATATTCCGCAGATTTACATTGATTAAAGCTGGAGCCAACTCAACGTTCTCCGCTTAATCCTGAGTGCGAAAAACAAAAAAAAACAACGATCTCCACTGATTCCATGTCCGCGACAACTCAATGATCTCAGCGTGCGTTTGACGCACGAACTTCACCAAACCACGCGGAAAACATTTTTCGCCGGGGGGACTGTTTGCAGTGGATTATATTTGTTGCGTATGGTGAATGTCGTTGATTTCGATTACAATTTGCAAAGTTATTTTTGATTGAAGTTTCTTGACAGTTTATTGAGTCAGATATACGGTAGTGTTTCCTTTTGTATGTATGTTTTAACAGACGTCGCAAAGTTTCTTAAACAAACACCCAAACAAACATCGGAGTTGGCCAATTATATATTTTTTGGCTTACAACAATAAATACTTGGCAAACGACTTTGCCATAAACTGTAACCAGGGTGCTGTAAGCGATTCCGAGGCGGTAATTGTTTAACCTGTTACTGAAAGCGCTAGCGAACGAGTCTCTGTAAAACGCTCTCAACTATTTTATTTCGTCTCCTCTGGTCAAACACTTAATCGGGGATCAACCCGAGTAAACATTTTATTTAGGGTTGCCTATTATCAGTTAAAATTGCAAGACATCGATATAACGGTACATTTTAACTTCCCAACAGAATGGCAAGCTTTAGCTTTGATACCAAAAATAGGGTCGAATAGTTTACAGGTACACACATATAATGCTTGGGCAAACGGAAACTGATTGGTTGGTTTTGATCACGTGGTGTTATGCAATACGTGTTACAATAAAACAAGAACAATCAAAGTATAAACATTGACGCATCGCTGGCAATGATAAACAAAAAATTGTACATTTGGCGGTATAAATGTTTATTAATCACGAAGGCATTATTGGGTCGAGTCGTGCACAAAGCAATCTGATGGCCTCGGCAACTTCTCCAAAGGTATGATGTAACTATATGTGTGGTTGACATATTTTGATATCTGGTGCAGTGCCAGCGACCTGGACTAATATTCAGGCACTGAACGTTTCAATGCCAAAATTGATAACGCTAGATTAAAGCCATTTTTGTAAGCTTAGCCACACTCGCTAGTAGGCGGATCTATAAACCATGTCACAACATGACAATTAACCACTGAAATAACCGGGATATATTGACAGCCGAAACAAGCCGTTGAAGCGAGACGGTCCTCGTCATTTCGGGACGTATGGTAAGTCATACACCAGTGTTACTCGCATGTGACCAACAGATGCACTTTGGCAAATGAATACTGTTGTGCGGGGGTGAAAATATAGGCCTACCCGCAAATGCATTGCATATAACCGCGTGTAGTGTTTGAAAGGATGGTTATCCTTTCTGGCCATTCTGGTCTATAAAAACACTTGATTCTGTTTGAATGCAATAAGAATTATTTATCCGCCTTCCGAGTGCACAGGAGAACAGACAACTCAGTGGCAACTAGACAACATGTCAGCCGACCTCTACTGAGACTCATTGCGCTGTCATCATCACCCACCCTGCACCTCTTACAACAAAATTGTTTTGTTTAAATTATTACGCACGCCATTGGAAACACAAAACGACGAACAGTTTATACTTTGGTAATAATAAAATGGAATGATTTGAATTTTGTGCAAACCAATTGCTGGCAGTCGCACCAGGTATATGTGACGAAAAGTCATTTCGATGGAAAACGGCGCTTATGTACCATTTTATTTCAGTATGAGTGTTTAGATGATGTTGTACTCTACCTATAGGGCGATTTTTAGAAAAATATTAGTCCCGGAAAGTGTTTAAAGCGTGAACAGAATTTCATCGCATATCATAGTTCGGTTGTAATTGTTGACGGAAAAAGTCATTTCGATGGAAAACGGCGCTTATATGTACCATTTTATTTCAGTATGAGGGTTTAGCTGATGCTGTACTCTACCTATAGAGCGATTTTTTTTAAAAATATTAGTCCCGGAAAGTGTTTAAAGCGTCAAAAGAATTTCATCTTATATCATAGTTCGGTATTAATTGTTGACGGAAGAAGTCATTTCGATGGAAAACGGCGCTTATGTACCATTTTATTTTAGTACGAGTGTTTAGATGATGTTGTACTCTACCTATAGGGCGATTTTTAGAAAAATATTAGTCCCGGAAAGTGTTTAAAGCGTGAACAGAATTTCATCGCAGTTCATAGTTCGGTTGTAATTGTTGACGGAAAAAGTCATTTCGATGGAAAACGGCGCTTATGTACCATTTTATTTCAGTATGAGGGTTTAGCTGATGCTGTACTCTACCTATAGGGCGATTTTTAGAAAAATATTAGTCCCGGAAAGTGTTTAAAGTGTAATTTAGTTATTATCAGCTATAATTCATTTTGAGCTAACAGCAGTGGAAGCTTGTTTATGATGCATTTATGACGTAATAGTCAACCGTTCAGCATTGCTTTACGGTTGCTTTGATGACGGAAGAAGTCATTTCGATGGAAAACGGCGCTTATGTGCCATTTTATTTCAGTATGAGGGTTTAGATGATGCTGTACTCTATCTATAGGGCGATTTTTAGAAAAATATTAGTCCCGGAAAGTGTTTAAAACGTGAACAGAATTTCATCGCATATCATAATTCGGTTGTAATTGGTGACGGAATAAGTCATTTCGTTGGAAAACGGCGCTTATGTACCATTTTATTTCAATATGAGCGTCTAGCTAATGCTGTACTCTACCTATAGGGCGAATTTTAGAAAAATATTAGTCCCGGAAAGTGTTTAAAACGTGAACAGAATTTCATCGCATATCATAATTCGGTTGTAATTGGTGACGGAAAAAGTCATTTCGATGGAAAACGGCGCTTATGTACCATTTTATTTCAGTATGAGGGTTTAGCTGATGCTGTACTCTACCTATAGGGCGAATTTTAGGAAAATATTAGTCCCGGAAAGTGTTTAAAACGTGAACAGAATTTCATCGCATATCATAGTTCGGTTTTTATTGTTGACGGAAAAAGTCATTTCGTTGGAAAACGGCGCTTATGTACCATTTTATTTCAATATGAGCGTTTAGCTGGTGCTGTACTCTACCTATAGGGCGAATTTTAGAAAAATATTAGTCCCGGAAAGTGTTTAAAGCGTCAAAAGAATTTGATCCAATATCATAGTTCGGTTTTAATTTTTGACGAAAAAAGTCATTTCGATAGAAAACGGCGCTTATGTACCATTTTATTTCAATATGAGCGTTTAGCTGATACTGTACTCTACCTATAGGGCGATTTTCAGAAAAATATTAGTCCCGGAAAGTTTTTAAAGTGTAATTAAGTTATTATCAGCTATAATTCATTTTGAGCTAACAGCAGTGGAAGCTTGTTTTTGATGCGTTTATGACGTAATAGTCAACCGTTCAGCATTGCTTTACGGTTGATTTGATGACGGAAGAAGTCATTTCGATGGAAAACGGCGCTTATGTACCATTTTATTTCAGTATGAGGGTTTACATGATGCTGTACTCTATCTATAGGGCGATTTCTAGAAAAATATTAGTCCCGGAAAGTGTTTAAAACGTGGACAGAATTTCATCGCATATCATAGTTCGGTTTTTATTGTTGACGGAATAAGTCATTTCGTTGAAAAACGGCGCTTATGTACCATTTTATTTCAATATGAGCGTTTAGCTGATGCTGTACTCTACCTATAGGGCGATTTTTAGAAATATATTAGTCCCGGAAAGTGTTTAAAACGTGAACAGAATTTCATCGCATATCATAGTTCGGTTGTAATTGTTGACGGAATAAGTCATTTCGTTGGAAAACGGCGCTTATGTACCATTTTATTTCAATATGAGCGTCTAGGTGATGCTGTACTCTACCTATAGGGCGAATTTTAGAAAAATATTAGTCCCGGAAAGTGTTTAAAACGTGAACAGAATTTCATCGCATATCATAGTTCGGTTTTTATTGTTGACGGAATAAGTACTTTCGTTGGAAAACGGCGCTTATGTACCATTTTATTTCAATATGAGCGTTTAGCTGATGCTGTACTCTATCTATAGGGCGATTTTTAGAAAAATATTAGTCCCGGAAAGTGTTTAAAGTGTAATTTAGTTATTTTCAGCTATAATTCATTTTGAGCTAACAGCAGTGGAAGTTTGTTTTTGATGCGTTTATGACGTAATAGTCAACCGTTCAGCATTGCTTTACGGTTCTTTGATGACGGAAGAAGTCATTTCGATGGAAAACGGCGCTAATGTACCATTTTATTTCAATATGAGCGTCTAGCTGATGCTGTACTCTACCTATAGGGCGATTTTTAGAAAAATATTAGTCCCGGAAAGTGTTTAAAACGTGAACAGAATTTCATTGCATATCATAATTCGGTTGTAATTGGTGACGGAATAAGTCATTTCGTTGGAAAACGGCGCTTATGTACCATTTTATTTCAGTATGAGGGTTTAGATGATGCTGTACTCTAACTACAGGGCGATTTTCAGAAAAATATTAGTCCCGGAAAGTGTTTAAAGCGTCTCTGAATTGCGTTTTTTTGGGAACTATCTAATACGCTGTGATTTATGTTTTATGAAGGAATATTTGGCGTGACATGGCATTTAAATGTTTGCCCTAATAATTGTTGTGACAATCGACATATAATTTGTTTTTCCGGAATGACAGGATTATGCTAAACTTAAAGTAAAATTGAAAATATTATGTGAATGTTGTGGTAAGTGATGCGGAACGCTTTTCTTAAATTTTTTTTTTTATTTCGCCAGAATGACAATAGTGGGTTGCGTGTTGAGTCGGCACAAGCACAATATATTATGTGTTGTTCCTCTAGTTTATTTAAAAAAGTTACTTAATATATTATGGGAGAACATTTGTAAATCTATTTCATTAATTGTTATAAGTCGTCATAGCATTTCACAACTAATCATGCTTTGAGGGCTCGTTGAAGTTACTCATCTGATTTGTGAAGTCAAAGTGTTATTTAAACTTGTGATGGGCGATCAAGATCAGAAGCTCATTGATGAAAAGGTGGACGATAAAAATGAAGATATGTTGGATGTGGAGCAACCACTGTTGGCATTCCAGGAAAAGAGACATTTGGAGAAAATTATTGGGCGTAATGAAATGACGCAAACATGGAGAATGAAAGAAAGGGTGGGAAGTGGTTGAAACTTGTTTGGAATCTTTGTATCATGAGATAAAGATAAAACCCGCATTAAAATGCATTTCCAAAATTCTGTTTCAATCAATTAAAGTGTATCAGTCAATATCAATCTTGCAAAAAAATTCAGTCAATGTAGTTGGAGGCAATCCTGTCAATTTTTTTTTTAATTTTATTTGGAGTTTGCACAAAAAAGTAAACACCAATTTTTCTGTGCAAATTCCACACAATCAAAGTAAACCAAAAAATTTCCTTAGCATAAATTTTTGAACTTTCCAACCTGGAAAGCTTAATACTAAAAATATAAAAGTATATATATATAATACTAAAAGAAATTCCTGATTTGGGTTTCTCTTAAATTTCTATAATTTATTCTTTCGAACATTGCTTTAACAAATTTTTAATGGAACCGGTTGCTAAATCATAAAACCTGCACAATCACTGCCGCTAATAGCTTTATGTGATTGTGTGCAGATGAAAACGGTCAGTGTTGCTCTCGTCCTGTGTCTAAATGTTGGAGTTGATCCTCCAGATGTAGTGAAAACTTCACCTTGTGCAAGGAAGGAATGTTGGATCGGTACGTCGCAGGCCCAATTTGTTATTTTACAAATAGAAACAAAATTATGTACTGGGTACTGCTAGCATTAGTTCTACTTTTGAGGTAATATATATATATATCGTATTTAAATCATCTCCTATTTTGGTTAGATCCACTAAGCCACAGTCCTCAGAAAGCATTGGATTCTATCGGAAACAACCTTCAGAAACAATATGAACGTTGGCAGCCAAGAGTAAATATATTTGTATATTATATATTGTTAAATAAATTAGGAATTTTTGTAAAAATATATTATGTATTGTTATCGGAATAACACATATACATTTGATACCTCTGTGAAATTTTTCAAATATTCAAAAAACGAAAAAAACAAATAATTGGTAGCCAAGTGCACCATGCCTTCATTTGCATCTTTTTTGAAACTTTCCATGTATTTTTTTTTACTGTTTTGTTATGTCGCAGGCAAGATACAAACAAAGCCTTGACCCCACTGCTGAAGATGTTAAACGACTCTGTACCTCTTTAAGGAGAAACGCAAAAGAGGAAAGAGTTCTTTTCCATTATAACGGTCATGGAGTTCCCAGACCAACAGCAAATGGTGAAATATGGGTTTTTAACAAGGTTTGTTTGGCTTCATATGTAAATACACATATTGGTTGAAAAGGACAGAAGCTTATTGTATGTATTTTACTGTTATTTGTACCAATAGCAAGCAGGTACTGTAGTTTTTATCAGATGTGGTTAATGATAAACTTAGGATAACAATGTGGTTCTTGTGCCCCCTGTGTGTTTATAGCTGTTGTGTGGCCTAGTTTGGTTATTGCTAGCTAGTCATATTAGCCGTATATAAATATATAACAAAGGTCCTTTCTGTTAAAAAATGGTGATGTGAAACTTTATGCTTTTTTGCTTGATTGTTTGAACTATTTTGTGATATATTTAACTTGAGTGTAAATATATATATGTGGATTCATCAGTGTTTTTTAAACTTACAGTGTTAATCTTTGTACTTCACAGACATACACACAGTACATACCTCTATCTATTTATGACCTTCAGTCATGGATGGGAAGTCCTTCTATATTTGTATATGATTGTTCATGTGCAGGTCTTATTGTCAGTTCATTCAGATCATTTGCAGATCAACGTGAACATGACCTTCAGGTATCGATGTTGAACTAACACGAAATTATATTTACAATTTAAATACTGTTTTATTACTATGTCATTGACCGATTTATTTTTGTGAAATGTCAGAAAAAATTCAAGCCATTTCAGGGACAACATCCTGAATGCAGCGAGCGCAAAGTGCGTCCTATTGTGGGTTGCGCAAGTTTGCCATGCAATGCTTAGGACGTCATTATTGCGATTCGTGGCGCTTTGTTTTTGAAGCCTCCATAGCAGTAGATATGCAACGGGATGTGCATTGTCACGTAATTCTTGCTCGGATACAGTCACACCAGTTTTGTTGCCATGTGCTGCGTTTTCTGTTAAATTTAAAAAAACACTTGTGCAGAAACACAACTTAAAAGTCATTGCGAACAAAAGTTGGCTTTTGCATCGCGTAAATTACTGCAATAAGCTACTTGTTTAGAATGCTAAATATATATTAAAAGTGTCCGAAAAAAAAATCAAAAAGTCCGAAATTTTTACTGCCATTTCGGACATTAGTCAGAAATTTTTTATTGAAATGAAAAACCCAGGTTTCCACCTGTAAGGTCTCATCAGTGCAGCTTATGACGGTGGCACAGGGCTAGCTGGTAAATTGGCATTCACACTGATTGCCACTTTATGGTACCTTTCAGTCAATCGTCAATCTGTTGGGTATCAAACAAGGTACCAATGAACAGAGGCGAACCACGTGGAGCGCACTATGGCCAAACAACTGTTTGGGATTCAATAGTGCTATTGGCTCGGCTTTCACCCAAATTATTCTGTGCCACTGTCAACAGCAGCACTGATGAGACCTTACAGGTCGAAACAGTGTGTGTACACACCCTGTCTGCAGCTCTCATTGACTATTATGGCTCTTTTGTACATATAATATGATTTGTACAAACTGTTTTTCTAAAATAATCATAAAACAGTTATTTTTCTTTGATCTTATAGTTCATTCAACGAGGACTTAATTTGTTTGTTTGTTTGTTTGTTTGTTTGATTATTATTCATAGTTGGGCGGGGGAAGGTTGTCTCCAGGAACAACAATGTGTGATGTGAGAAACTGCATCCAATTGGCTGCCTGCTCAGCCAATCAGCTGCTACCAATGAATCCCGAACTGCCCGCTGACCTTTTTACAGCTTGTCTCACGACACCTATTAAGATCGCCCTCCAGTGGTTTTGTCACCAACGGCACGACTCTCTCACTCCTGGTGTTACTTTGGACCTTCTTGAAAAGTTCGTAAAAATAGTTTTGGAATTCCATATCTTGGAAAATATTCTGTTCTACAAAGAGAATTAGCAGGAAAGAGGGTTTGGAATCAACTTGTTGTGTTTTGCAAAATGGACCAGTTTGTAATATAAATAAAATATCTGAAATTTTTTTGTTTATTTAAACCACAAAGTTTATTTAATCTGGTGCCATAATGTGAAGTGAAAAGTGTATGATGTTGATATGCTTTAAACTTATATGCCTTATTTTTTGACATTGCTGAAATAAGGTATTTACCAGACAATAGTAAAGTTTATTTAAATTAATGCAGAATTCCAGGAAGATTGAATGACCGGAGAACTTTGCTTGGTGAACTTAACTGGATTTTTACAGCAATTACTGACACAATAGCATGGAATACTTTACCAAGAGGTTGGATACATTTATGTTTTTGTTGAGTCAAACGATGTTGTTCCTTGCACTGAAGGTCATACTTATAAAATATCTTCTTGCAAATGCACAGAAGTGATTTTTTTTCACATTACCTAAAGCCCAAGATCATTCTACCTTCGCGATATGACAGTTTAAAATCATCGTTTCATTTTTTATATTATATATATTTATTCAATATCCAATGGATTTTTTTACAGAATTGTTTCAAAAGTTGTTCCGACAAGATTTGTTGGTTGCCAGTTTATTTCGTAACTTTCTGCTTGCTGAGAGAATCATGAGATCTTATAAATGTACCCCAGTATCACAACCTGCACTACCACCAACATTTAGGTATAAACCAAACGTGCATTTTGTGTCTTTAAAACTGCATTGTTTGTACATAGAATTTAATTTTTTGAATTATCATTTCTTTTGCAACCCTAATTCAAAGTCTTTTTTATGCAACCCCAGTAAACATCTGAAATGGGAAATATTGAGTTGCCCCAAATTTTGTGGTCCCATAATACATTTGACAATCGCAAATGGAGTCGCAACTTATAGTTTAAGAAGCCGTGTACAAGATGGCATTTTTCGGAACAAACTTAAAATATGTTGTTTAAAATGTTTCCAGTCATAAGTGCTTACAGTAGATTTAGGTAATTTACTGAACTTTTTTGCCGGTGCCTTCCCATGTGTTGAAATCAACGATAAAATCACTCCCAAATCGAACTTCTCATGAAATATTCATGTTTCTCTGCAGACATCCGATGTGGGCGGCGTGGGATCATGCAGTGGAAGTTTGTCTTTCCCAACTACCTTTGATGCTGGGAGAAGAATCTAATTATGTTTTTAAGGTGGACTTTTTATTAAATATTAGTTTCCACAAAAGATGTTTGTTCAGTTTTTTTTAAATTTTTTACGATATCTTTTTAGCTTTTTTATTAATTTTTGTCAATTATCAGTTTTGCAATTAATGCTTTGTTGCTTTTGGTAATGCATTTGTCTTGTTACTGTGTTTCTTATCAAGCAATGTGTTTGATAACCCCTCCTTGTCCCCAAACTAATGTGTTGTAGTGAAAAATTGTTGAGTACTTTATATATATACTGTGTTGCTGTTGCTTCCAGGCATATTGCACTTTCTGAGAAACTGACCTCCTGTTTCAATCCAATGTTGGTTTGATTATGTTTATATGTACTGTGTGTATATGATCAATTGTGTTTGATCGCAGAATTCGCCATTTTTTGCACAACATCTAACTGCGTTCCAAGTTTGGCTGTCGTTGGGAGTTGAGTGTAGAGATCCACCCGAACAACTTCCCATTGTATTACAGGTAAAAACATATTTGAATGTTCAAACCCATGCCCATTAAAGTTAAACTTGTGTTATTTAGTCACATCTATACGTCAATTTGATTTAAATTACAAAAAGTTTATGTCGATCTCAAACATTTGCATACATTTTATGTTAAAAAGTTTCATTTTTACTGAAGAAAAAATAAAGATTTGAATGAAAATCTGACTAGTTTTGTAAGTTTTTGTAGCAAACTAATTCACTGTTTGGAAAGCTGTGCCCTTGCTGGTAAATTTACCCACATTTGTTGAAACAATTTGCTGCTGTGAATAACTTTTAGTATTGGCAACGCATTTTGTATTGTTAGTAATTAGTACAATTGAATATTATCTTAATATTTGATTGCACTGTTTCAACTGATAAAACACAGGTACTTCTAAGTCAAGTTCATCGCTTGCGAGCACTTGACCTTCTCGGACGATTTCTTGACCTTGGCCCTTGGGCTGTAAGCCTGGCTCTGTCCGTTGGGATATTTCCGTATGTTCTCAAACTTCTACAGAGTCTTGCGAAGGAGTTGCGACCACTTCTGGTGTTCATATGGGCAAAAATACTTGCAGTTGACAGTGTACGTAAAAGCCATTGTTTTTGAGTTGCTTGGACACACAAGGAATTTGATCAAAAATATAAAATATTTTCTATATTGAATGTAAATTCACCATTTCACGGTTTTTGACCATTGCATTCTAAAAATAAATTTCTCTCTAGAAATTGCATGCAAGTCATATGTCTCACTTAGTATCCCCACATTCTAACTATCCTTTATTTTCAATCATGTCAGCTTTTGTCATCTACACAGTGGTATGTTATATAAAATCCAAATTTGTTTGAATATTTCAGACATGTCAAGGTGACCTTGTGAAGGATGGAGGTCACCAATATTTCCTGCGAGCTCTCCAGGATCCACAAATGTCAGCATCCCGTCGTACGATGGCTGCGTTTGTGTTAGCCGAGATTGTGAATGGGAATTCTGCTGGTAAAGAAGCTTGTCTGACTCGAAATATCGTCTCCATATGTCTCGGACAACTTGATGATGAAACAATCGTCACCAACCACAAACTTAAACAATGGGTGGCAATATGCTTGGGTGAGTATGAAATAAGTTAGTTGTGTTTAGATTACGGCTGACGCAGTAATATTTCATGCAATGGCATGATTGGCAGGATCGCCCTACTGCGCAGGTCCTTGCTTGGCGATCACAGCTAACGTATCGCGATCATGAGGTTTTCAGGCTTGGCAGCTTAGGCATTGCAGCCTAGCTGGATCAGCCTCCTTTTCCTGACAAGTCGGAGCAAGATTTGAACAATCAAGCTCCCGGTGAGGTTTGAACTCACGACTCTGGGCTAACCAGGCCCAACACTCTACCAACTGAGCTCAGTGGTTTCACGGGGTATATTGTGGCCAAGGTACACTGGTGCGCAAGCGCACAACTTGCCAGGCAACCTTCACATTGCTCCGACTTGTCACGAAAAAGTGGCTGATCCAGCTAGGTTGCAATGCCTGGGCTGCCTAGATTACGGCTGTATAAAATCCAATGTACTACTTTGATGTACTACGATGTATGTATAGTAAATTAATTGAATACATTTTACACGTTGGGTCTTCAATTTATTCAAATCAACCATTCTGTTTTCGCTTCCGACAAGTATTATTGTTACGAAACAGAGAGATTATTGCGTTACTACCACACATTCGCTCTCAGGTAACATCACCCAAGAGTTGTCATTAAGAACATATTCTCGGTCGCTAGAGGCGGTAAAGAGATGACGATATGTAACAATTCAACGTTGGTTTCAACTGTTTGTTGTTGTCAGGTCGAGTTTGGACGAATTATGACGAGGCGAGATGGAGAGGAGTACGCGATCAAGCTCACGAGAGGTTGTACGAGCTGCTCAACGATCCGAAACCTGAGGTACAAGTTTTCTTTAATTTACCTAAACTTTCTGTAAACTTATCAATGTTACAAATATAAGGAATGATATTTATTTCGTTCAATTATATCGAAATTATTTAATGCCGCCCGGTTGGCGTCAAAAATTAAGTAAAATTAGATGCAAACCTAATACCATCAAGGTCAAACTTTGTTTGAAGAGCCGTGAATATATAAGAGTTTCGTCATAAACAATTTACATTCGTTTTGTTCCATCTTTCAGGTTAGGACAGCGGCAGTATTTGCCCTCGCAACATTCGTTGACAACCAGCCAGATTCCGGCAGCGACCACGCAGCTCACGTAAACCAAGCGGTTGGAGCCACGTTAACTCCACTACAGAGACGTGAAGCGAGCGTGCTGGTACGCTGCGAACTCACGTGCGCCCTCCAGCGGTTGGTGTCGTCCTATGACAGCAGTTTTGCGGCGATCGCATTCAGGTTCGTGGAGGAAGAAAAGAATTTGGAACTCGCGCCAACAGGTAGGTTGCCATGGTTACTTCTCATTTATGACCATTTATTTTTATTCAATTTCTTTCTTTTTGATTTAAAACTGATTAATCTGAACTATTTACGTGTTTATTTTGTTTCGCAACGTTTTAGGATGAAATATTTGCGAAAATTGAGCTTTCAAAGTAGTGAATTATCAGTCAATTGTAAACATTTCCGATAAACTCCCTAATCATATAGGAAGTACCAAATCACGCTCAAGACTGACATCTAGTGGTGGAATACACCAAGGATCGAGATCGTCACGTGGTTCATCGGAAGTTTACCTCCACCCTCCAGCTAACTACCCTTCCATGGTTAAACAAGGTATGTGTTTACAATATTCATTCAAGTTTCGTTTCGTTCACTAAATTTGCATTCTCCCACACTCATTCGTGGTTCAATGAAGACGTTTTAACTTCATGAAATTCAACACTTCTATCGCGTGACACAATTGAAACTTCAATGTCAGTTTCAAATATTTCTATGATAACTTTGTGTCAACGCTTGGCCCTTCGTGGTAATTACAATGCGGCAAATTACATTTCTTAAACCAAATTTTTTGCAATCTTGTGTCAAACATAATTTAATGCATACGAAAGTTTTATTGCAAAGGTAGTTTTTGTCATTTTTGGTAAACCTGCAACAATTTCACGAAATACCAGGTTTGCAACCACTGGTATATGTGTATGCTTGTCATTAAATTTAACCACAAACCGACCAAGATAACAATAATGTTGTTCGGTTTATTGTGTTATGCAGCAGTTAAATTACAACTACTTGGGTGATGCTGCAGGGGTTTTTAATGAAATGAAGATTGAACACATTTCATTCTGCAAACACATGATTGGAAGGAACAGTTGTGGATTAATTGTTGCAATTGTTTACTCACTAGATGGCGGAGGAGATAGTTTGTTGACGTCACCGAACACGTCAGACAACAACCAGTCATCAATATCTTCCACATTCCCTGATGTCGGACAGAGTTTAACTCCAGAGCGAATTCACAGGTTGAGGAAAATATCCTTGTCAACTCTACCTTTCAACGCAAGTACGTCAGATAATCTGTATATTTATATAACAGATTGAAAGAAATTATGTGAAAACAAAGTTCCGAACGAAAACTAAACGAAAGGTTCAGGTCTTATAACACTGTATCCAGGGTTGTATTAAATTTGTGTTTACCAGACAAAGTGTATTGCGATACTCGCTCTTAGTGGGGTTTGAACTCATAACCCTCAGAGTTCCGGGCCGTGCGCTGCCGTTTGAAATGTTCAATAACAATCGTTTCCGATAAAATAAATACAAACTCGCACATCAATATAACAAAATGGCGTACAGTATATAGATTGTAAGCTTTTGCCTATATTAGTTAACACAAATACAACATAATACATGTTTTTCCAGGTTCAGCTTACAGCTCGGTGAATGCCAACATATGGAAAGTGTTGTTGTTGCTTGCGTCCGACCCACATCCTGACGTTGCAAACCTTGCTCTCTCTGTCGTTACTTCCATCCTCGAGCGTGTGGCTGTGAGTTAATTTGTGATATATCCCATATGATTTACTGAGACAACAGCAGTGTTTCCACTTTAAAGTTGATGGCTAAGAACCAGAACACCAGGTATTGTGGTGACGGAAAAGGTACTTCCCCGCAAAGTAGCCCCAAGTCAAGAAGGAAAATATCTTTCAATGAAGGGTTGGATTTTTTTTATTATTTTTGCAGTTGTAGGTTTACTGTCATAGCCTTCAGATGGGTCTGTATGACCTAAGTTGTGTGTCATGACTCTGCAGGGGTCACGTGACAAGTTTATGGGTCGCAAAGTCAACAATGTCACAAATAATACACGTATGTATGTAAGTCCTATTTCACCACACATCCAGACACATACTGGGCCACCACATATGCCAATGCCAAATATAAGGTGGACAAAGTTAGTGCATCGTTGTATGTTCCTTAACTATTCAATAAAATGTTCACAAATTGTTCGATTTCACCACACAATGTCTCGCGAGAGAATAGTTTGCGCGACCCTGAGTTCTGTTTTCCTAGGAAAAGTGATGCCGATTGTGAAGAACTTCGTGTAACAATTACATTTTTATTTGACTTGTTTTTAACATTTTATTCCATTGACAATTTAGCGATGGATCTCCAGCCAAATCTCAATCAATATTACCAATCCAACTCACCCCCTATCCCAGAACAAGGAAAGTGTTCGAGAAGGGACCTGAGAAGCGGATTGGGGGGGTAAAACTTTGTGTAAACAACCTGTTTAATTCTCAAACAGTGGCAAAAAACATAGATTTTCTTTTGTAAAAACGGCCCACACATAAGAAGTTAAACAACACATTCCATCAGTAATAACTTGTCCATGTTCAGATATTCCGAGCGTCTGAAGTTCCGACCACAATGATCAACCTGATTCAAGATCGCGTGATTTCAACGGACTTCTGTGTGTGGAGTGCATCTGAATTTGCTGAACCGACTACGAAGGTATGTTGTATTTAGCAGCTAAAACACAAGATTTGTAGGAGTTGGTTCGACAAACTTATTCTACATTAACGCAGAAGAAAATGTAAGACGGTTAAATTATTGCATTTTGATCGGTATCTGCTGTGATTGTTGACAGTAATTTTAATTTTTAGTTGTTTTGTTTATGAGAAAATATAACAAGTGTACAAATAAAAGTAATGATTGCATATTCCATATTTCTTCTTATCCAGTTAATTTTAATTGCAGGAGACATCAATTACAGCCATTCCATTGTTGAAGTCACAGAGTGTAGACGTGAATTCTCGGAGAAACGGGGAATACCCTAACCAGAAAATAGGTGAGAGTCTTTTAGTTATACAAGGTGGTGATGGTGGATGTGGATATTTTATGATATGCGGGCCTCCATCAAACCTTTCGACTCAATTATTTTAGACTTGTCACGGTTGGGTGATCAGCATTTCTTCAACAAAAATCCCCAGCAAGCGATCGCTGTTAAGTTCCACCCTCATAACAGAAATCTACTCGCTGCTGACAGATACGGGATAAGGTGAGATGGTGAAGTTTGTTATGAGTTATTGTTCAACCTTTCTAACAATTCATCGATTTAATATTTCTCCGTTGCGTGCATCGGTTTCAGTCAACTATGTGTATATTGATGATTTAGGCAAAGGGATAAGTTTCCACATAATTTAGTACTTCTAAACTTGATGCCCGACAAAGATGATTCCGTTTGTGTTTGTGTAAAACATGATATATTCACAGAAGTGGTAATCTTAGCTCTCCTGTATTGATTGCCTGGTTATAGTGGAATCGCATCCAAAACTGGGTCGAATCGAGAATTCCTTTAAAACACGTCCTATTCGGCTGTTGAGCTCCCGTAGCCCACAGGGTCGTGAGTTCAAACCTCACCGGAAGCTTGATTGGTCGCTTTACGCCCCGAATTGCCCGAAAAAAAAACAGATAACAGTCGAACTTGGGTGGGATGGCAGTATAACGTTATATGAAAAATATATTATGGTAAGATTGTAAATGTTGGTAGTTACGCTACATATCTCAATACACAGTATATGGGAGTGGGAAAGTGGACAACGACGATCTTATATGAAAAACCACAACCCCATGATGACAAGCATCAGTTGCCTCCACTTCATAAATGAACAGGAATCACCTTTACTTGTAGTGGGAACAGGTTAGTTGATGTGAAAATTATTTGCTGAACAAACTTGTTGAAATACAATTTAAACGATTTTATCAAATGTTTTTTACTGATCCATTGTGAGTGAAATGAATTTAAAGTTTTCTGTTCTTAAAGTACACGAGGTTAAACCGTTTTTAATTTATTTCAACTTTCGCCACAGATGATGGTTGTATAAGAATTTGGAAGAATTGTTGTGGAGTTGGAGGAAAGGCGGAGTTAGTGACAGCATGGCAGGTGCGTCTACTCCAGTTCCATATTCCACACCATTTGTTGAAATTTTACACACATACTGATTTTCACTCAAGAATTTCGGTCCAACAGCGTTTAATGTTAGGCATGCTATAGATAGCGCACAACAAAACTGTCTGTTTGAGTTGCAACGATGCTCTTTTATTAGTTTTCCACCATCTACAAAAAATACGCGTAATTATGCAAAGCATGGTGGAATAAAACCTAATGAACTTCACAAAGTCACAATCTACAGCCACCCCTAAAATAGTTGTCATACCTGCTTGTATCAGCCCTAATGTTTAACTGGGTTTGATTGCGATAACGAATAGGACGTCATTGTCGGGTAAATGTGTGAGTTTTTAAACTGAACCTAGTTCCATGGTTTCAGGCGATTCCTGATAGTGTCCCCTCATCTCGTGGGTCGGGGATAACCATGAGTTGGTATCAAGAAAAACTTCAATTATTCGCAGCCGGGGATTCACGGCATCTCCATATATGGGATGTTAAACACGAGAGGAAAGTTCAGGTGAGTGTTCATTGGGACATTTCCGTTGAGTTTTTTAACATGGTTATACAATATATGTGTATATATGTATTTGTGTGTATTAGACGGTCTGGTTGTTTAATAAAAGTGTTATGTTAGTTGTGTACGGAGTTATAAACTGTTTTAAAGAAGTTTAGACTCCATTTAGGTTGAAGCATGGCGTCTTGTAATTACCATTTTTTTGCAATATCCACAAGATTCCATGTTTGTCCGGTTTTGTACAAATTTTAATCACATAAAAGTCTAATATGTCTGACTTGGTAAAGCCTTTGGATTTAACTTAAACTCATTATATGTTATTGTTCAGGAATTGCTTACTGGAGCTGAGAGTTGTGTAACAAGTTTATCGCACAGTGTTACCCACAACATATTATCAGCTGGGTGTGGTGATGGGACTGTCAGGTTATTTGATACAAGAGAGTTTTATCTTAACAGGTAAAAAAAGATTATTCAATGTGAAAAGTGTTTAAAAAATAACAACAAAACTATTTGTACAATTTGGGTCTTTATTATTAACATGCGTGAATACAAACGCTGCCAGAATCCACTTAATGTCGAAAATGATCCAAAAAACAAATTTATTTTTGTATTTTCAGTAAAAATCAGAAAGTGATACAAGCTCACGATACATGGGTTGTGAACTCGTCATTTCTTCAACACGATCTACTTTTAACTGCCAGGTATACAAAATCCTAATCTGACGTTTTCGTGTAGAAATCGACATCACAGCTTTCCAGTGAACAAATTGTTTGTTACTTGTTTCAGTGAGCAGGGCGACATTAAGTTGTGGGATGTAAGGAAATTGGGAAAAGAAGCTTTCCGAACAATCAGAACCCACAAAGCTGGTGGAATTCGTCACATAGATGTTCACCCAGCACTACCTGTTATAGCATGGTAGGGGGTGGATTCTACACACTTAGTTTACTGGCCCTGTGAATAATAGAGCAATGTACATAACGTTTATAAAATCATGAGGTATTTTGAATCCCATGAGGGGAAAATAGTGTCGATTTATTGTTTCTATTGTTTTGTAACCGCGCAAGTGGAAAGCCGAACAATGAGACTTGTGACGTCATTTACACATATCGTGAAATGCAGATGGTGTTTTTCGTAAAGAAAACTATCTTAACTACTTCCCTACCATGTATATGTGCTTCAATTGCACATCTACGGGATCTTTTTCCACATTTAACCAAATAAGGTGTGACTTGCTTTTTAACTGTACATAATATTTAACAGTGGTTTGGCAACACCATCGGTTAATTTCCTTACTATGGATGGGGAAGATTTGTGTTCGGTCAAATACTATGACGGTTTCCTCGGCCAACGAATAGGACAAGTTACTTGCATGGCATTTCATCCGTGGCTTGTGAGTAGGACTCAATATTTATTCTTTTCCAATCAAAAGCATTTCTGCTGGTGGGAAGTGAATTTTGCCGAATGAAGTTTTGTTTTTATTCCTACGTTTTTATTTAAATTTAAAAAAAAACAGCGGCTCATTAAAAGTTGTTTTGAATCTTGACCGACGTAAGGCCAAAAGGTTGTGAGCCACGGCAGTAGCTTTTTAAACCGGATTTTGATTAACCTGCGGTTACCTTTGAACCAATGGTGGGATTCGGCCAGTTCGAACCGGCTCTTGAAATTTAACGACTTACGCAAACCGGTTGTTGACAAGCGTATGTGTGAGCCAATGGTTCACTTCTAGTACTGTATTACCACGGTCACTAAGGCATGCTGCTAGTGAGAGAACCGAATGCTAAAATATTTCAATCCCACCACGCTTTTAACTAAGTTACTTTTAAAATTGTGTTTTCTAATCTTCAGCTTACCTGAAGTCAGCATATCCCTTTGTACTGACTTATTTTTGCTGTTAAAATACTGAGAACTTGCATCTGATTTTTTTGTGTAAGGAAACCATCTTAAACGACTTTGATTTTTCAGGCAACTTTAGCTGTGGGAACGGCCGACTCGAATCTGACCGTTTATTCTGGCGAATCCAAAAGTTCCACGTAGCGATCGTGACGTCACAATAGACTCTTTGTGATTGGTCCATCGAAGTTTTAATATCGTCAAATCGTTGGATAATTTATGTCGCTGATCATTGCACTACGTTCAATACATATTTCCAGCATGTTGTTGTTGTGAAAAAAATGACAGAAATCCTGTTGAAAAATTCGATACCGTCACTATGCCATTTAGTAAAAACCACTTCAAATATCCTTCGCACGATCGCTGATGTCCAATTATTTGTTGAAGGGATTTTCTTTAACCATACGAAATCCCAAGACAATGAACGCAACCAATATCGCAATATTAGCGTAGTTTTCTCAATAAATATTTATGGCGGCCCTGTGAGTTTCAGTCACATGATCTCGCAGTTCTCAAGAACAATTAAATTCTGTTGTTATCTATGTTGGGTTTCACGGAATAGGTGCTTTTGTGCTCCCTTCCGTAAGTGCTTTAACAAAACTACTTGGTCGTCATCTGCGTTAATCGTTAAGAGATTTTACGCTTCCTCCTGGCGGCGAAAATTGTTCTTAATTTTCCCCCACATCAGCTTTGTATACGTTAGCCATGAGCGACTCCAGTTACGACAGAAACTTCCTTCCCACGAGGCCTCAGTAAAATTATGAACTATAGTCACCACAAAGTGGAAGTCTTTGCTTGGCCGATTGTTCAGCAAAGTCGTCTTATAGTCACACCAGCTGCACTGATGAGACCTTTTAGGTCGAAACAGTGGCCATCTGTCTGCAGCTTATACACAATTCATATTATTGGCTCCACATTGCTTATCAATTAAGACGCCTGCCCCTATGTGCTGACAAATAACACGATTGGGATAGGTGCCCAGAATATCGTGGGTTCGAATCCCGGTGCGTAACAGAATATAATTGTGTGTAACAATCCAACAGGTTATGCATGGGTGCCAGTGTTTTGGTTGAATGAGCACAGATTGACAGGCTAATGCCAGTGCAATTTTTAGCATGTTTGGGGCAGTTTTAGTGTGGTTTTCAGGGTTATTAGTCAGGCAGTCAATTGGCAGCGGGTACTGTTGAACTTGTGGCTGATAAACAAAATATTGAGGTGAATTTTAATGTAAAAATGAATCACAGAAAGTCAATTTGTGATTTTCGGTTAGCTCCGACCCTTGTTCAGGAATTTTGGTCAAAATTATATTCAAGATAACTACTTTAACGGCTCCCTCAGGGGAATGTTGCCCCCTGTTGGACGTAATTTTGGCTAAAACAAGCAAAAAAAATGTGTAGGTTTGTTTTCTGAAAAAGTGAATCACAGAAACTACCCTCCATTCGCAATTAAGTAATGTCGCTAACCTTCTTTTACACAATGCATTCAAAATTAAATGTCTCATAATTGTTTATGGATCCCCCAAGGGCATCAGATCTCAAGAGAAACATGAAGGCGAATGACCTCTAAAGCTCAGTTATTAAGATTTTGATTGTGAGATACAGAAAGAACACGCAAGCAGACTTAGTTTCAGGTAAACGCAGCCGAGCAAACTATTTTTAACGCTGCAGCTTAGCATAATATGTTATCTCAAATTGATAGAAACGAAAATATCAACAAGTTTTTAACCGATTTTCTCGCAAACCTCAGAACAGCAGAAAGTTTCTACTTGACTTCAAACAAACCCAACAAAACACAAGAAAACAACACAACAAACGACGTTCTAACAATTACAGAAGAACTTGTTGTGTCTTCAGCTGCCAATGTGGTTGTCATGCCATCGTTCGTATTACCCGCCATTGTTGTGCTGCTAACGTCACCACCCGATGACGTCATGTTAACGTAGTATCCGGTGCTGTCCCAAAAGTCGCAGATGTCTTGCATATAGTTGGTTTCGAGTTGGATTTGTGGTGAATCTATTATGATGTTTGTCCATGGAGATTCCGCCAATCTGCTATCTCTTCTGTTCAATATCTTGGAGAACTGTCAATACACGAAAATAGAAATTTTATTTTACCTAAAAATCTTCCGCGTTGAGTTAAACGTGGTGCAATAATGCATGGCAAATTGTCCCAAGCTCACAACGCTTTTACAATGACGTTTCTAATCAAGCAATGTTCGTTTTATTATTTCAGGCAAGTGATACAAATTTTAATATAGTCCTATACAATTTTCAAACACGTATAGCTGGGAATGTCAAATTTACACTTTTCTCATCAATGTAAAATCGTGACATTCAACTTACGCCAGCAATGTTGTCAACTTGTTCAGTGTAAGGAGGCCAGGTGGCAAATACTGGGTTGTTTTGATTTGAAGTTGGGTTCCCACTTTTCGCCATATTTGACCAATAGAATCCGAGCTGGTCCGAAACCAACCAATCATCATCAGTTGGTTTGTAACTACAAGGTTTAAGACACTTATTGCAGTTGTTTGGAAAATATTTTTTCTTTTATGCTTACGTAAACACTTTCTGAAAGATGTTGGAAAACCTTTGAAATATTTATTGTCCATGTTAGACTTGTTGTTCAATAGTTTGTAATTGATAAAATAATTAACTAAGGTTCATAATGTCACTCTAAGTGCAATAGTGCCTCACCGGACAGCATCGAATGTTCTAAAAAGTCCTTTATTCTCTGATGAGTGGCTTGCCACGCCACAAGAATAACTGACGTCGGATATGTTGCAATCTGGGCCGCTATTAATGTGAGTGTAGGAGTAGAGATAGATGTGGTTACTCGATGCTGTCTTTGATGCAAATCTGCAAAATTGTTTTGCAAACACTGAATATGACTGGGAACCTTCTTGTGGTAAATTTTGTTTGATGTTTGAAGTTATGTGCATGATTACCTCGCCATGGTTCGGGCAGGGCATTTAAAAAGACCATCAGAAACCGACATTCCGAGGGGAATTCTGTAATCTTTGTTTCCAGGTTGTCCAGTCGCGTAATCTTTGTACTTTTCGCTGATTGTTGGACCGATATCTTCGCCAAATATGAAGCTAACTAATCTCTGAAAGATTAAGTATTGAATTGGCAATTATTTATAATTATTTGATAACATGATGTGTACATTGTATTTTTTTCTGTTTTCTTTCAATTGACGTTACTTTTTGTGATTGCTGAGAAGTCATTTTGCGATGAAAATTTGCAAGTTTTTTCTGTTCCTACGTTATTCCTGCGTAACCGTATGTAGGAATAATATTCAGCAATAAAATATACCTGGTAGCGTCAGTAACAATTTATTTAGGAACTTAAACATGTGATCCCCAGATCTTATATTTAATAATGTTGATCCCACTGTTACAATGCTAATAAGACAACGTCCACAAAACATCCTAAAGAATGCAAATTAATGTACAAAAATCAAGGAAATACAGGTTTTACGTCATAGAAAGTCCTCCCCATTTCTCTCGGATAATACGCAGGAATGTAGATCTCATCCATCACCGTCCCCATGACAACTTGTTTGTCAATATTCCATCCTCCGCTCCGGAAGACATCCATGGGAGTAGATGAAAACTCTTCTCCATCCAAGATGATCCTCATCGGTTCGGCCATTCCAACCAAATCATGACGATGACGATAATATCGCATGAGGGAATAACTCGCTTTTACAAGCTTCTGTGGATCCGTGTTTCTGTATAAACGTAAGCCATTATTGCCACAAGTAGTAAATAATTTTCTCCTGCAGTATTTCTATTCAGGGTTTAAACAACATTTACAGAGGCAGCTCAGTTGATGTTTTTCTTCTGAATAAATCTCAGCTAAGCTATAATCTTTGTTTTAAGCTCACATAGAAATACCTGATTGCGATGGCGGTAACTTAGTATAAATTCTTCCAATAAATTAATTTTATCCCGACTTCTTACAGTACTTAGAAATTAGAAATTCAAATTAGTTTAAGTAAACGATGCATATAATTATTGACTTAATATCCTATATTGTACTGAACGCAGCATTGTCGGCTGTGGTTTATTGAATACGTTATACGACATAAGGATTTTTATGGAGAGTATAATAGACAAAAAAAATCATCGAGAATTGTGCATGTTTAAATAACAGCCTGGATTCACTTAATATTAAACGGTTGACTTAGAAGCAGCAACAAGATCATTCAAACCTCAAACATGCTACTCCGGTGCAATCAGTAAAATTGAGAATGTGTGGCAGAAGAGCCATTGCATCGTCGAGTGTCTGATAATGGAAACCGGGCGGGTTACTTTGTAATATCGCCCGTTGGAACAGTGGTTTGCTCTGCCCTGACATCAGGTGGAACATAACGCTCTGGGCTCCAGCACTTTGACCAACAACTGCAACCTTTGAACACAAATTTGCTTTGAGCACAAAAGTTGTTGAAAAATTATTGAATAATTGCCTTGTCGCATTTTTTTGCCCCTACCTGATTTTTGTCACCTCCGAATTTCTCAATATTATCTTGGATCCACTGAAGTGCGAGTTGTTGATCCTTGAATCCCTGGTTCCCTTTCACTTCCTCGCCATTCTCGTTAAACGCAAGAAAACCGAAAATACCTGGACACCGGTTTATGTTTACTTTTTAGTGTACGGGTGAAAACTTTTTATTACGCGGGAAGTTTTATTACGCGGGAAAATTATTTTTAACATAAGTATCAGAGGACGTTGTATTGTAATTATGAACAACACAAATTGCGATTTTGTCTCGAGAAGCAGGTTTATGCATTGTTGTAGTTTTGTAAAAATCAAGTGCTTTTTACTTAACTCACCCAAACGATAGTTGACGTCAACAACTATGACGTCAGAGCTGTTGCTCAAATACCTTCCGTCATAAACTGCTATATTAGCACTGCCGACCATAAAAGCGCCACCATGCAGCCAAACAATAACGGGCAAACGATCAATCGGTGGCGCTGTTGGGTCGGAAAGGTCAACATAATTTGGGGTGTGGACGTTCAAGGTCAAGCAGTCTTCAGTAAACTGTAAAAAAGAAAGATCGTTTTATGTCAGTTTATTGTAAAAGCAGCGTATAATCATTTGCAAACAAAAATGATGCTTTAAATACACGCGATCGCCCACTCAAAGTTGTGTGCAAGGCACGCTTAATTTTGTTGCACAAAATAGCAATCGTGTCTCATCATTCAATAGAACCCACATTTCCAAACACTGAACCATCTTTCGAGACACAGTGTTGGTAACAGGCGATCATTTCTTTCACAGAAACATCCACTTGGTTTCCTGCGTTGTCGGTCAGTGGTTCTGGTCTTGTAAACCTGTTTAACAGATTGATGAAGTGAAACTAACTCGGATTGAAATAATTACGATAAGGACACGTGTTAATCAGTGAATGGTACAACCTTACTTTTACCTTTTATCTCCAACTGGTGGAACAGCATACGGGATGTTGAAGAACGCGTTTCCCTCCAGTAAACTTGCTCCTGTCAATAATCCACTAGTTGTCTGTACCTAAAAAATGGCTTAGCAAACAAAATTAACAAGAAACAAAGATTAGTCTGATCTGCCTTCTCCATCATCAAGTTTGCATCTTATACGTTGGGTTATTTGCAAGAATGGCAAATTTTAACATGTGGCAATGTAAGCGGTACGTCTTTAATGATCGTTCATTGTAGAAATCAACATTAAATTGTTAATAAAGTTTCTTCACAACAAATAGCATGGACATATTTTGACTGGTTAACAAAAGTACAATCTCTAGAATGCAGAAAAGAACATTCAGTTGTAGAATATGTATATTATATTACTGCAAACACGAACATGCTGTTGCCCCAACTGCCAGATATGTAGCCAATGTTGGGCTTGTTTCCGGTATAAAACTTATTTACTCGCATTTTACCTTCGGTTTAAAGTTCCCCCCACTCTTGTCCTTATAAAACGTCACTTCCGGACCAGTAAAATTTTCAACGCCACAGTTCGTGTCGTAAGGAACAACGTCGTTTCCGTCAAGATAATCTGGAATTTGCAAAAGAGCTCTCTCGAATCTTGATGACGTCACTGCAGTTGGCGATGACGCGATGAGAATGCAACAGACGAACAAAGAAACGTACATGACTTATAAGCTGCAACACTATCTACACACTAAACTTTTTGTAACAATTATATGTTTTTGTGTCCTTCGTTGTATCAGAAAAAAACTGCGTATGAGTGACGTCACTGCTCTATTTGAAGTTTGCTATGAAAAACACGTGATCACACATTACGTATCGGCACAAATTAACTGTTGAAATAAACCCGCCATTCGGCATGGAACGTTTCTGCATCTCCAAATGCCGCCTGTGCAGCATGGACAACATGCGAGACACCTTTTTAACGCGCACACAATGTTGATGTTGTAAACAATACACAGAAGCTATAGGAAACTGTGGCTAAAAATTAACCAGGTTATACGACGATAACTTCTGTGAAGTGATAAAAAGGCTCTTCTTTCGCTACTAATCATTAATAAGTAAAAGTTTTCTCGTAATACTGTAGTCTTATTTCTTATGTGAAAATTTAGCTACAGATAGCTTGCAAAACCTTTACAGTCAAAGTATCTTAGCTTGCTATAGCATCCAGTTTTATACTTGCAATACTGGGTAAAGGATTTAACGGAGTTAAAATGTTAATTATAAATACAAATATATTCCACCTTTTTTGGAAGTAAAGGCCGTTGATGAGTAAGCATATTTCGAGTGCCGACTACCCAAATATGTGTAAAGCAAACAAATCAACAGTGGTTAAAAGGGAATGGTTAAGGGTGAACGACCTGTTACCTGAGTTGAGTAAACTGGACGGATTGCTTTGTTTTTTTCCACGTATTACTGAACTACTGGTTTGGTGTTTCAGGTTAATTGAGAATAAACCTGATGTGAACATTTTCATTTTAAATCATCTCCAATTGCCCAACAGCCACAAAATAAACTGATACTGCCACTGACAAGGTTTATTTATCACATTTCAAGCACACACGACACTTAAACCGTGACTGAATTTACCGTTTGCATAAAACTTATTCATTAAATAACCCACCGTCGTGCGGCCTATAAGTGGTTGCAATTACACATTAATCAGAACTAAATAAGGCCGCAAACCGCGTGACATCTGCAAACAATGTTCGGTATTTAACACTTCACTCCAAAACTGGGCTGAAGGGTGTCAAATATTGTGGTCGTCTGGGCTGCAGATCCTAAAGTTGTAGTTGCAGCAACACTAATTGCAACTGTGCATTTTCTCACATTTGGATGACAGACATAAAAACATAGACATACGTTGTTAGACATACGATGAAGATAACTTAGTGAGGTTACAAAATGAGAGAGTGTAGTGAAGTACTGCAGAAATAGAAAACGGCAGTGTCTTCGGCTGACACGTAATATGGATATCAAACCTCGTGTTCAAGCAAATAGTTTAGTTGAAATCATTTAATAACGCTTTACACAATCGTTGTAAAGCGTTTGCTTTGCGTTTTCGAATTCGTCAATTTCCCTGATCAAAAGGTTCACAGGCTTGGTTGCAATGCCTTGGCTGCAAAGCCTGTGAACCTTATGATCAGAATATTAGAGCTGTGATCGCCAAATATAAAGGGCCTGCGCAGTGGGGCGATCCCGCCTTGCTATGCGCAAGCATGGCATTACTTCTGCGTTTCCCTGATCAATCGACTATTTTCACGAAACGCAGACTTATTTATAATTTCGTAAAACTTCCGAAATGAAACTTTCCGCCTTCCTCGTCTCCTTTCTTCTTGTATTTACCTCTGTGAGGTCTTCGAGATTCGAACACGCGCTGTTGCAAATTCGAGACTATCTGGACGGAAATGGCGTCACCACCTATGACGCAAATTGCGCTATGGGAAATTTAACGTTGCCGGAATTCCAGTATCCACCCGAGGACAACCATGTTGGAGACGTTAAACCGAAGGTATGCAAAGGAATATATTCAACACATGGAGTCGCTCACTTTATTTCTATGTCAACGGTTTATGCGTTAACTACATAAAACATCCATAAGCGATGTAACATTTTAGCATATTTTACTCAACGTCACGTATTCTTTTACAATTTGTCACATGTGTCACCAGTTTTTAGTAAAGTTTGACAATTGCAAGCAAGAATTTAGTCTTTTGTGGTTAAATATTAAACTGAACAGTATCCTGTTTGAGTTAACATTAGGTCGTATACAAGCGACATGACTCCATTGCGGTTCTTTCATGCGTCATTCACCGGCGTAATGTCTGCTAATATTTTACTAATTCGCGTAAAGTTTTCGTCACCCCAACCTACTTTAACTGATGCAAGGCAGACATGCTTGAGTTAAGGAGTTAAGGTTAGGTTGAAGGCTCGTGCTGAAAATGCCTAAAAATAAATAATGGCCACAAAGCATTAATTCCCACTTTATTTGAAAAGCCCTGTTTATCCTTTAACCATATTTACTCGTATAAAACACTGAATGGCATCACAATATAACAAGATACAAATATTCGTTGCATGGATCATATCCGGTATAACATAAAGGTGATTTTATTATCAATGAAAATTTAAGGATATCACCAAACTAATGTAACCATTAAGGTACAAAATCTTTCAATTTGAACGTAGCCAGAGTTAGTTTTATTAATTTAGGTACCTACGTCATTTTCTTTAGGTACAGACAACTAGTGGATTATTGACAGGAGCAAGTTTACTGGAGGGAAACGCTTTCTTCAATATCCCATATGCTGTTCCACCAGTTGGAGATAAAAGGTAAAATTCCTTAAAATGTTAAAACACATTCCTATCTTCATCAGAAATCAATCTATTACTGATCTATAAGTTTCTTCTCATAATTTTTGTAGCCCTAATTTGTTTCACGTTCCGTCAAAATTTTTCAGGTTCACTCGCCCTGCTCCACTCACTGGCAGTGATGGGGATCAACTCGATGTTTCTGTGAAAGAAATGGTCGCTTGTTACCAGCATTGCATGTTGCGAAATAATTCGGTGTTCGGGAACGTGAGTGACTTTAAGTAAAAAATCAAAATGGAATGTTATAATATATTGGTTTTACAACAAATGTGCCACAGATTAAACTATAGTCCACTGGTTTCTAATGTAGCGGTAACTGAACATACGTAAAGTTTCCAAACATTTAAATCAATCGTTTTCAGTTCACAGAAGACTGTCTGACACTAAATGTTCACACACCGAATACAGTGGATCTGTCTGACTCAACATCCCCACCCAGCGACCGTCTTCCTGTGCTCGTGTGGTTTTACGGAGGTGGTTTCATGACTGGAAGTTCAAATTTTGCTGTTTACGATGGAAGATATTTGAGTAACGCTTCCGAGGTGATTGTGGTCGGAGTCAATTATCGCTTGGGTGAGTCTACTGTCAGAAAGTTGTTGCATTCTGTCAAATTATTTCGAAAAAAATCTAAACGTCGCCAGAAGAAAGATAGCAAAGATAACAAAGATATAACAATGCAGGGAAACAGCGTTTCGAAAATCTAAACGTCGCCAGAAAGTTTACAACTTTTCGTTTCTGGTGCGATTTCTTTTTAATATTTACGTACAAACAAACCTGTTTTAATAACATGTTTCCCTGCATTGTTATATCTTTGTTATTCACTAGGTTACGACTTCATACAAAACATTGCTTTTATTTTCATTTTTTTTTCACGATACTTGTATTCTTTTATTTGATATGCGATAAAATAAACTGAATTTCAGAAAGAGCAACTAGTTGAGTATTTTAGTGTATCAATGAATATGTTGTCTGTGTCCAGGTATTTTCGGTTTTCTTGCGTTTAACGAGAATGGCGAAGAAGTGAAAGGAAACCAGGGATTCAAGGATCAACAACTCGCTCTTCAGTGGATCCAAGATAATATTGAAAAGTTCGGAGGTGACAAAAATCAGGTAGGGGCAAAAAAAACAAAAAAACTGAATGTCCAAATGATAATTTTAGCCTCAAAGCTTGATCCAAATGGTTAGTGGTGTTCAATATGGATAAAAAACACGGGAATGTATAATTCAAAACTGCTGCCATTGTCGATGTTATTGATTTATTCTAATCACATTACAAACAATATATATAAAAGCTCGACATTTTTTTTTTTACTGACAGATTGCAATTGTCGGCCAAAGTGCTGGAGCTCAAGCCGTCATGTTCCACTTGATGTCAGAGCAGAGCAACCCACTGTTCCAACGAGCAATATTACAAAGTAATCCGGCAATTACCAAGTACCAGACGCTCGATGAAGCCATGCAATTGCTTCCCTATGTTTTAAATTCCACCAATTGCAACGAAGGAGGGATCGAATGTTTAAGGTGATTTTTCTTGCTATTATTTTTTTTCGTTTTGCAAGACCTGTATGTGCGTTGTGTCAGTGCGTTTAATATAAGTAAAACCGACTTTTTTGAAAAAAAAATGAAATATTGGGATTTAACCAAAACTGTTGATACAGGCCTAGCGATCACGGTAACTTTCGTATAATATGATATGAATAAAACACATCATAAAGTTAAGTGCATAAGACTAACTCTCACTCTCACATTACTTGGCTTTTGTGATTTTTCGTGTCGGGTAAATTCTTGATATTTTGTTTGACATTACTGTTATCATTGATTTGTTGTCGATACTTCTTAACTTTATTAAAGTCATTTAGTTCACCTTTCGAGGAAAACTACTTTGTAACAATTCAACACAAGATAACATAAAAGGACTGCAGGCCAGCTCTAATACCGACAGTAACATATTTTTTTTAACTCTCAAGTCTTATTACTGATCAACATCATGTGCTTTTCAGGTCTGTAGACCCCCAGCAACTGGTACAAGCAAGTTATGTTCTAATACCATATTATCTTCAACGTCACGACATTATGGGAGTCATCGAACCTATGAGGGTTATATTGGACGGGGAAGAATTCACAACTGACGCAATGGAAGCTTTTAACAATGGAGAGTGGAACACAGACAAGGAAGTTATCATGGGCACTTTGGTGGATGAGATCTACGTTCCTACTTTCTTTCCCGCCATTATGCCAAAAACTATATACCAGGTTATTTTTGAAACTAGTTACCAGAATTGCAAGTATTCAACTAACTTCAAAAAATGCATGAAGATTTTTTTGAAGATTTAAGATACAAGAAGAAAATCTATAATTGTTACCTCTCTAATAAGACGTACATAAAATCCACTGTAAATTCGTGCAAACCACGACACATTCGGGTTCTTGTGGGATCAGTTTTTAAAGCGTTAACAAAAATATTTTTATTTCTTCACTACGGAACGCACTCAGGACACGCATCAATTAGAATTTAGTGCAAAATTTCGTCTTTGCACCATGTCATAAACCACTCACCTTAAAACAGAGTTCGCCATGCAGTCTCGACATTAAAATCTTTACGCTATTTTTTCATATTTCAGAGACTGGTCAACTTCGTCTTTGGCGAAGAAATTGGTGCAGAGGCAAGCGCTTTATATGATCAATATGCGGAGGGAGTGGGTCTGAAGAAAGATTATAGGATTCCCCTTGGAATGTTGGCATCTGACAGCTTTTTCAAATGCCCTGTCAGAGCAATGGCGAGGTACGATTTTGTATTTGTATATTTTCTATGAACCTCAAAATGATCAGATTGGACCAGTAAAGCTTTAGGATGTAATATCAACATATTCACCGAATACGTAATACGTGAATAGATGTTTTTAATGTAATAAAATAGAAAAAGAATTCATTGTCCGTCGTATTCTTTTGTTCACAGACTGGCGTCGCAGAGAGCAACAGACAACAACATTTACTTGTATTCTTACACACATCTGAACATGGGTCCAGAATGTAACAAATCTGATATAAGTTACTCGTGTGGAGTTGCTTCTCACTCAGCCGAAAACTCGCTTCTCTTTCGCACATTTGACTTTGTGAAGTAAGTTGAATAATTTATAAATGTTAATTGAATATTAGACAAGTTATTACATAATTTATTAGCAATCGCAAACAACGCAGTAACATTTAATGCAATGGCATGATTGGCCTGATCGCCCCACTGCGCAGGTCCTTGCTTGACGATCACAGCTAACGTATCACGATCATGAGGTTTGCAGGCTTAACAGCCAAAGCATTGCAGCCTAGCTGGATCAGCCACTTATTTTTAATAACTCAACTCAATATATGCATTTTACCCAAATAACCACATGTATGATATTTACTGGACAAAATTTGCAGTTACAAACCAACTGATGATGATTGGTTGGTTTCGGACCAGCTCGGATTCTATTGGTCAAATATGGCGAAAAGTGGGAACCCAACTTCAAATCAAAACAACCCAATATTTGCAACCTGGCCACCTTACACTGAACAAGTTGGAAAAATTGCTGGCGTAAGTTGAATGTCATTCGCTATCTGCAGGCATAAACTCTCATCCAGAAATTATTTTCGAATTTCCATATTTACTTCTTTGAAGCAAAATGTTTTTGATAAAAGTCATCTAGTTACAAAAATACTCAAAAAAAAAATTTTTCGACCTTTACAAGCTTACAGGTTTTGTATTTAAATATAAACCTATATTAATAAATTGACGACGATTAGGTGAAATAACCTTTTTTGTGCGTTTAATTGACAGTTCTCCAAGATATTGAACAGAAGAGATAGCAGATTGGCGGAATCTCCATGGACAAACATCATAATAGATTCACCACAAATCCAACTCGAAACCAACTATATGCAAGACATCTGCGACTTTTGGGACAGCACCGGGTACTACGTTAACATGACGTCATCGGGTGGTGACGTCAGTAGCTCAACAATGGCGGGTAATACGGACGATGGCATGACAACAGCAAATAAACCAACAACCACCAGTGAATTTATGACCACCACAACCACATTGGCAGCTGAAGACACAACAAGTTCTTCTGTAATTGTTAGAATGTCGTTAGTTGTGTTGTTTTCTTGTTTTTTGTCCGCTTTGTTTGGAGTAAACTAACATATTTGTCGGGATTGAGTAACTCGCAATTTGTACAGCAACCCGTATTTCGAATATAGATTTTATTTAAATTTAATTCTTTTATAATTTTGCTGTTGCGGTTAATCAAAAACACTTTTATAATGTGACAAAACTGAATTACGAAATCAGTCATTAATCAAAGTCTATTATAATAAAAAACGTTCATCGCATCACAATTTCCTCACCAACGTTACTAATGCTGTTCTTGTGTACTGTGAAAGGACTTCAATGTTTTTGAGTATTTTCGGTGTTAAATGTGTTGCAACGAATATATGATTACCTTCTTAACTTGGTGCAATGAGGTCAAATTGCTCCGTCCTCGTCACAATGGCAACCCCTTTAAGTATGTTGATGTTAAAGGCATGTAACACACCTTTGTCATTAAAAATATAAAAAAAATAGAAACTGCGTGCAACAAACTTTGTTACCTTTGGATGGGTGTGCAATATTTTTCTTGTATTCAAAACAGGAAGCACTGACCAACAACCCACATTATTCAACCACCTACACTTAAACCTGAAGAAACAATTCCTCAAAACTACCTGCAAGAACGAAATAAAACTTCTCAAACGAAATATCGCTGGCGAGAAACCCTACCAGTACAAATTTATGTGATGAAGCTTTTATAAAATGCAGCAATCAATCGGTCCATTATCACACTCATACAAAACCATACGAAAGCAAGATTTGTTGTGAAGTCTTCAACACCGGCGGAAGAATATCAGCTCGCAGAAGACCTCATAAAGCAAAAAGCAGTTTTAATAACAGAGCGTTCAGCGCCAAACGCAATCGAAACACATTTGGAGAAAAAACTTTTAGGTGCAAATTTTGTGAAAAGTGCTTTACAATTTCATCGGATGTTAAAATCCAAAAACGATCCACAATGGAGAGAAAACAAGTGCACAACGTGGTCATTAGTGTTCAGTAAAAAAACAACCTATGAACAAATATCACTCTGAGGAAAAACCATTCAAGTGTGACATATATGTTAAGGCTTTCAGCACGTTCACACTGGGGAGAAAAAAATCTCTTCGATAGAAAATAACAACAGCATAACTATTGTTTGAAAAATCATCATATAATCGTCTTACACATAACACTGACACAGTATGGACCCACTGGCGTCAAATGTTTAGTTTATTTTTTCGAAGATTTGTTAGTACGCTGGCAACTTTCGTGTCGCCAATACTTAATGTCGGAAGACGAAATTTTTGACAAGATTGAAATGCGTCATGGTTCGTTTTAAATTGTTCCACCTTTTTCAGTGACCGACCGTGGTGGATTGAGGTATTTTTGTTCTCACACTAAACACTCTTTTAATAATGTACGCATGCTTTATCCACCATATCCATAATGTACGCATATGTTTTTTGTCCACCCCATGTAAAAAGCTTAACTTCATATGTGGCACCGTGTGACTGTATATTGTGTTCATTTGTTCATTACAGGATGAACCTAAAGTCTGACATGTGGAAAGCTGGAGCCCAATCTCCAGAGGTTTAAAACCGTTAAAGGGAGAAATGGATAACGTGCAAATGTAGTGACCTTTGATTGCACAAGTCCAGGTGCTGGTTCAAGTTGGACCAAAAAGAGGTGAAGTTTTAAAGTTTACGTTGACGGCAGAGCTGTGAATAATTCAAAGTAAAAGAAAAGTCTCAGCTTTGCTCTGCAGAACAAGGTGGCAAACACATATATTTTACTTTGCAGGATGAATATACGCAGCTGCAGCTGATGTATCAGCAGAATACTTTTCTCCGTGTCAAAAGGTTGCGTTTAAAAGCCACGAATTTCGCAGAATGGAGCAAAGGCCGGGGAAACAAATTTATTCCTCCCAGGCAAAACTAAATGCAACTACTTGTGGTTTCGGTTTGTGGAACTCTAGTTTGTTGCAAAAAGTACTGAGTAAAATACCACAGGTGTGGAAGAGAATGTTACAAAGGCAGCGATAATCTGCGCTGCAGGCGAAAGGTGTCTGAAATACACATGAGTCATTGAGTTACTGGACAACGAGTAAACACGACGTTAGGATTTTATTGTCCATATATTTAATTTGAGCAGCTGCAATGTTAAAATAATTCTACTATGAGAAAGAATTATATTGGGAAATTCGTAAAATTTAACAATTTTAACAACCTCAAGCATTATATTTCTACCGTGGCTCACTCGGTAGAGCGTTGTTTCTGGTTAGGTCATGGTCGTGGTTTCAAACATCGACGACAACTTAATTTTTTCAGATATCGCTTCGACTGCCCGAAAAAACGGCTGTTCCAGCTGGGCTGCGATGCAAACTGTAATAGTTGTTAATAACGGCGTTGGTGGTTTAACATTTGTTCAACAGAACAAACAATTTCATTCATTCCAGGTAGCTGCAAGTTGTGTAAATTATGCACACGGATTGATCCTTAACCGTTTCAGCATTGAGACTTAGAGTGTACCTTTGCTTGAATTAGTTAAACGAAATAATTTGCCTACCAAAAATTAATTTAGAATGATTGATTTTCCTGCATGATGTACTTTTATGTCCACGGATCCCGATTTGTGAATCTACACCAGGTCTGAGGCGTTCCAACTTTCCTCATGTTTATTTATCGGTGTTTTGTAAACGAGCCTTTGCGTTTGTTTTCTGTTAACCGCGTGGTTCCTATGTCTGGCTTCAGCCGTAAGCCATATGACGTAGACCTTTCGCAAGTCGGTGGTGGCAACTCCGCGTTAGATCAAAGTTCAGGTTGAAAAGTTCACTATGTTTGTTCAGGAAATTTATTACCAATCATCAGCATGTTTTGTCTGTGCATGAATGACAACAGTTCATAATGTTATGACAATATATTGTGTTGAAGTCCCCTGTTAAGTCGTATCTCTTCCATTCGACTCTTGCAGTAGGTTTTTCGACATTGCCTAATAAGCTCGAACCCAGGGTGTGGATGTGCAACATTCCCTGTGGTGGGTGCAGCGGCTTGTGTACATTGGGAAAACTGGCCGTGTGCTTAAAACGAGGTTGAAGAAACAGTAACGGGACGTGAACAAACATTAAGAAAAAACGGCTCTCCCTCATCATGCGACCGAAACGGAACACACAGTGGACTTCAAAATCACGGTGATTTTGGACCGGGAATCTGACAGATCAAGAGAATGTTTTTTGTTAAACATAAATGCGGAGGCGTCATCACCCAATGATAAAAAACAAACCATGTTTCCCCTAGTGCTGTACCGACACTTGCTAAGCAATTCTGCCCTTGCTCCTCGTTTACACCAATAACAATGATAACCGGTGGTTGCCGATATTGTAATGCAGATGTGTTCGCCCACGCTTTTCCTTATCGTTCTTCATTACTTTTTATCGTACTCTTGTCCCAACTGTGTGGGAAATATCATTTTGATGATTTATGTGCATTGTAAATGAATGCCAGTGCACGCCGCCATACCATCTTTCTGCTGCCACCTAACGTTAATGATGAATTAAATGTCTGTCCGCTAGCACTGCTATGGCTTTGTCTTTGTGACCATTCGATTCTGTATTGTAAACTATATGCAACTGTTGCAAATATCAAGGATTTGGAGACAACCCAGGTAATCTCATGTAAGTTAATTAAACATATTGTTTTTACTCGAACACAAACTGCCTGCCATCAAACAAAACGTTCAGGTATATTTGGCATCAAGCTAACGTCATGTACAGGGGATTTTATTGTCCAGTAACAAATAAATTTAGAGTTGCACCGCAGAGAAACTTCTATAGGAGAAAGGGATGTAAAGGAAAATTATTACAAACAACCATTGTTAAATCAACTCAAAGGTTGTAGTTCATAATTGAAAATGATGCGGAAAATTTTTTAAACAATTTGATTACGCAGAAAAATCGTTCATCAATTAATATTTACACATCACTTTAACACAAAAACATATAAATCACTTCTTCCTGATTTTCATTTCAATAATTTTAAGTGAATATTGGTGACCACGGAAATAATACCAGCTCACACCATCTGCATAAGATTCGTATGGACCTCCGTAATAAAAACCATTTGGGTTTCCCGCGTGACAACTTGTAAACCACCAGCCACCTTTGAATTCCGTTGCACAGTTTCCTGGATGAGTGTCTTGATCGTTATCTTTGGTGGTGAAGTTTGTCCCCTGTGGTGTCATGCCATTCCCTTTAAATTAAACTCGGTTTAACAAATAAAAATGGACAAAATAATATGATTTTGATAAACTTCATGTAGTTCGCTTACCTGCAGGGCCTGAGAAATTCTCCCAGTTAAGTCTGTAACCTCCTCCTTCTCCTACTGAAAAACGACTGAAACAAACGAAATTAACTTAGTTTGGTTCCAGTGAGATTGCTTATATTTACCCATAAGCAGCATAAGTTTTATTTCCTTCGAAATCTTCCATATCAATTCTCATCTCATATTCACCACCACTACTGGTTATCTGATGGAGTTTCTCAAGACCTGAGAATAAATTGGAATTAATTTTATCTTTATAATATCTGACATTCTAGTGAACATTTTCTCACCCAACCAGAATTCTCCGTGAAGTTTTCCAAATCCATTCACATAATCGTCCCAACTTCGACTAAAATTTTCAGACCCATCTTCTCGTTTCTGAAATACCTGAAAAAGAATTTTCAATATTTAATGCGGTCTAAAAATATAATATATCAAAAGTTAGTGATAGATTATCGATATGATCAATATACTTAACGTAATTTTTTGACTCACCAACCATCCACCCCCATTTGTCACCAAATCACAAAACACTTTGACTCCCTTGCGCCCTCCAGTGATTGGATAGATTGTGTAAACACCCCCTGTGTCGTTTGCATGTCTGGGCATGACGTCACTGCAAGACGTCGGGTTGAGAGCAGCTGTTAAACATTAGAATTTTTTTCAAAAAAAAAGAAGACAGGGCACTAGCAATGTATGAAAATATACGTGATTGGATTTCACAACTATAACAATAAATTAGAACACAAGGAAATATACGCTCCTCTGGCTGAAACCCCAATTATGGTTGATTCACATTTCATCAAATAAATCGCAAAATAAGACAACGAAAGGGTCATTGAAGTTAAATTTTTTTTTGCAAAAACATTTCACCTTCAGCTTTTGTAAGTCTTGCTTCAAGTTGTTGTAAGGCAGTTTGAAGTTGAATTACTCCATTACATTCACATTGTTCAGCAGATTCGCCTTCCAACCCGCGCTGACCTGGATATCCTCGAGGACCTAAAGTATATTATTGTCTTCCCAATCTGAAACTTTGACCTTCTGATTTTCCCCAAACGATCTTGAAATTCAGTGTTCTTATTGGTTTTGATAGTCGCACAAAAATATGTGTTGTTAAAATAAAAATTAACATCCTGTTCATGGCGAAACTTAAATATTGTTGCATCAAAAATATTTGTACCTCGAAGTAGTTGCAATATGTTTTCAAAAAGGAATTACACAAGCCTAAAGGCATATATTTGTGCATTGCATTTTACCTCTCTCGCCAGGTGGACCTCGAAGTTTGTAGGAAGTGTTTCGAGTTCCCGTTGATTGAAACAAACCATTAGTGCTTCCACATTGAAGACTAACGGTGCATGATTCCAAACTTAACTGACTTCTTACACTTGAAACAAACAACACCAGCAAAATTGTTTGTTGCAACTTCATCATATTATTGTCTTGCAAATCGTCTCTGGAAACGTTGACACAACATAAGCGTAATGGCGATAATGTGCAACCTAGCCAGCTTTAAAGCATTTTCTGCGATGTTATCTGACACTTGACATTTCCTTTTATGGTGGGGAATTCTACTTGTTGGATTGCTTGCAGTTTCATGAACATATTAGTCGATTGCGGCATTAAATTCCTATGCGATTTGCTGCACGACTGGCCAGGTACGTTTCACAGCGATAAATATCCTGAGGCGTTATCGTAACCAATCTCAAATGAAGAAATATCTCAGATTTATAGTGAGTTTTACACGTCTCAGTATACTGGCAAACTGCAGTAATTAAAGTGCATTTTCTCCCAAATATATGTTTATGTATTTATAAATGTACATAAAATTAGATTGCGCAGTGGGGCGATCCTGGCTTGTCATGCTATATCATATAAAACACATGCGTTACCTGATAACGGTAATGCAGAGATCCCTATTGCTGTATTTTTGAGTCACAAACAGTTCAAGTGTATTCATACAGAACGATGCGCAGGTTTAATAGCCAAAGCAAACACGCAATTAACGCCAGGAACGCAATTATTAGCAAGTGAGGTGCGCAGTAATTCCACAGGCGTAAGTCACATTGCTCGCTGATTACACGTGGTGTCTGAAGCGCCGTTTTGTTAGATCAACTTTAGGACAATAAACTATATAATTACATAACATATGTATAATGAAGCAACAAGCCTCTGATTTGCGTCAGCAGATTTTATTTTGAAAAATCGATTTCGCTTGTAACCATAAGCATCGTCAGTTTCTGCAAAAATAAAAGCAAATACATATAAAACAGCGCTACAACTAGAAGTCTTTTCTTTACGCTATCTCGATCGTCAAAGCTCAAACTGTGAACTGCAGACCAGCGTGGTAGCAACCTACAGAAGGTGATAGAGGAAGACTTCTAGTTGTAGCGCTGTTTTCTGTGTATTTTATTGCCCTTATATTTGCAGAAACTGACGATGCTTATGGTTATAAGCGAAATCGATTTTTCAAAATAAAATCTGCTGACGTAAATCAGAGGCTTGTTGCTTCATTATACATACGTATACGAACGAGATTAATTTGCTGTCGCAGATACATAAACAATGCCTAACCGAGGGCTAGATCCCTCTAAAGCTATTAAGCAAGTCCTAATTACATAACACCTACGAATATGAAAGTGTCGCCTGGCGAGTTGTGCGCGTTTGCACCAGTGTAGCTGGTCCACAATATACCCCGGAAAACAAGTAAGCTACCTCACCTTAGTCGGTGGTCCTGATTAGCTCATGGCCCTAAGTTCATACATCACCGTCAACTTGATTTATTTAAATATCGCAACGACTGGTCGGAAAAAATGGTTGTTCCAGCTTGGTTGCGATGCCACTAACCCAGTGTTTCCCAACTGGTTGTACGCGACCGCATTCCACGTGGTACGCGAGCACCTTTCTGTAAGTTGCTGATATAGTTCGAATTAAACAAATCGTAAGTGATCTCAAAATGTTTGTTATTTCATCCCCTAGGTTACTTTGTAACATTCAACTACTCCAAATGGGATGAAACCAAAAAAAGTTGCTGGGATTCACTGCACTAACCCTTTGTGTTATTTACTGACGACATTGGTGGTTTGACATTTGTTCAACAGAATAAAGAATTTCATTCAGGTCGGATGGCTGGAAGTTGTGTAAATTGTGCATATCGTTCCCTATACCATTTCTGAATTGACACTTACTGTATATAATCACTAACGCACTTTCTTACACTTTAACTAAACAACAACCACTGCAAAACTATTTGTTACAGACCAGCGATGCTCTGGAGCATGCTTTGTGATCAGTAACATCTTGCCTGAATTAATTGCACGAATTATTTTTCACGACCCCAATTAATTTAGAATGTTTGATATTCTTGCATGTTGTCCTTTTATTTCCGCGGATCTCAATTTGTGAATCTACACCAGGTCTCGTTTCATTTCTCTTTTCGATCGTACCGTTTTTTTTCTTAGTATTTGAACCTCAACATTGTCCACGTTGTGTTATTTTGCACATTAACATTTCTAAATCCTAATAAAGGTTGCTGCATGGTAACCTAAACTTTGATGGAATAGTATTATTGCCTGAAGAGTCATATTGAACTAATAAGATAAACAACATCTTCAAAACTATTTCTTGCAACGTCCTCAAATATTAGAGACTTGCTCAGGAAATTCGCACAGTATTGGTGTTGAACATTCAACTTAACCATATTTATAGAGTTTGTGCAATGTTGTATGAGACTAGATGTTAACTTTATGTTTACGAAACATTAAAGACTAACGGTGCATGATTCCAAGCTTACCTGACTTCTTACACTTGAAATATACAAGAGAGTTTGTTAAAGATAAAGTTCGTGTCGTCCCCCCATACACAAACCCTTGCCGCAATTTCACAGCTTTCAACATGAACCGCATTCAAAACATTAGCCTGAGAAAGTTACATCACTGGTTTTGAAACCGGGTTTTCCAAATTTCCAGGAGTTTCCAAGTTTCCCCAAGTCTTAAATAAATATCAATCTTAAACGAGGTGAAGATTCCTGCAAAGCTGGACATGTACATAATCATCCTGCAAAGTTTTATTGAATAATTAAATAAAAGTTAATTGCAAAGTTTACCCGGTCTGATGCCAATAATATTTATACTACAGTTAATAAAACAATCATTTGCAGTCAGTTTTCCTCTGTTATTCCTAAATTCAACTACTTTAACTATCATCTTTCTTATGCAATATGAAATCGTACAAATCCAGTAACAAGGCGGAGTACCAGCGTGAAATCTGAGGAAAAACATTTTGAACAGGGGTGCAGTCTGTCTCTATGTAATATTGGTACATTCTTACTAGTGGTAACCGTAAACGTAGACCACCATGGTTTTGAGTGGGTTCGATTTAAAAAAAAATCCGCCAATATTTCACATCTCAGTATTAACTTCCTTTTTCATCCACCCTGTTAGCAGTCCGTTTTTCCCTTTTTTCTTGTAGTCCTCCTGTCGTTTATTGCGTTTCATCTGTCTTTTTTTATGGTGTTTTTATTTGTGTTTTTATGTATATTCCACTGTACACTCTACGCCTAAATGAATAATTTACTGTCGTAGGATCCGTTGTTGTTTCAGACCTAGGAGCGCTGCACACCAACATCATCATCAGCAAGACCTACGATGATTCAACAAGCGCAACTTCCATACGATCCCGACCATCTCCAACCAAAACCACCACGTTTGGACTGTCCTCGGGACGTTAAGGTCTGTCGATGTGGATCAAAGGAAACGTTCTGAGAACCGAGTTGGCGTTTGCGTTTCGATGGGTTTTGCTTTGGCCAGCACGGCCGGGTGGCCACCTTTTCGTCACATGCAGCTTGTCGCAACCCATCACCTCCCAGTGCGACTGGCTGCGATCCTACGGCAGACGGTGATTCTCCGTGAGGAAATCATCTTTACATGGGTGCCTGACTCGATAACCTTTATGGTTTTATCGGTGCCCATGCCATTTCATTTCCTTGTATATTGTTCGTCGCGTAGTTGCTTTTCTCGCAAAATAAACATGATTTGATTTGATTTGATTGTGACAAATTGTTGCATAGGGAACGTATTTAAAGTTTCATCCCGCCAACGTGTTGGTTTCTATCGATCGTGGCCGCCTACGCTATGATATGAACAGAAAAATAATTATTGAAACGTCACTAGTTGTATGTATTTATTACTGCTTGCGATACGGTTTGTCATTAATATTTTGCAAGAAGAGCAGTACAAATTAATTACAGGAAAGTTGAATGAATGGTGCACTGAACTATTAGTAAAAGAAGATCTATTGCAGTAAGGTTGGTGCTGATCCGCCTTCATTACGTTAAAAGTTTTTGCAAAGAAAAGTGTTTGATCACTGCTGTGTGATATATGTGCTGTTGTAATTGCAAAGCGCGTTTTCAGAATCAGTGAAAATGCTTACAAAATACTGACGGTGCCATCGCTTGGTAAAGAACCTTGCTACAATGTCGTTTACTTTGCCAGTTAACGACAAATTCGTAATTAATCTCAAAATTGACAGTTTTGCGTCACCCAACATTAACATAAAGTGTGTGAGCTCAAAAAAGAACGTTTTAGTAATATCTTAGACCAAATATTGCCAGACACTACATACTAGTGTATGTGCAGATTTCATATTTGATGGGTTGAAATCAATGCCAGTGGATGGTGCGCCACCAACAAATTCATCAGAACGCAGTGCGTGCTTCTGTTTGAGATGCGCGATATTCACATTACAGGCCGAGGCTCTTTTTGTTTTCAGTAACCTGTGTTTTCATTGCGCATTACTTTGTAGTAGGATCAGCCACTTTCGTTGAATACAAATGCGTATGCGTCATCGCTTTATGACAAAAATCAAACCCTGTTTCCCCTAGTGCTGTACCGACACGTGCTAAGCAATTTTGCCCTTGTTCCTCGTTTACACCAATGATGATTATAACCCGTGGCGGTAATTATAATGCAGATGTGTTCGCCCGCCTTTCCTTAACGTTCTTTATTACTTTTTTCGACTCTTGTCCCAACTGTGTGGGAAATATCATTTTGATGATTTATGTGCATTGTAAATAAATGCCAGTGCGCGTCGCCATACCATCTTTCTGCTGCCACCTAACGTTAGTGATAAATCAAATGCCTGTCCGCTAGCACAGCTATGGCTTTGTCTTTGTGACCATTCGATTCTGTATTGAAAACTATTTGCAACTGTTGCCCCTAGCAAGGATTTGGCGACATCACAGGTAATCTCTTATAAGTTAGCTTAACATATTGTTTAATCGAACACAAACTGCCTGCCATTAAACAAAACGTTCAGGTCAATTAGGCATCAAGCTAACGTCATGTACAGGGGATTTTATTGTCCAGCAAAAAATAAATTTGCAGTTGCACCGCAGAGAAACTTCTATAGGGAGAAACAGATGTTAAAGGAAATTATTACAAACAACAATTGGAAAATAAACTCAAACGTTGTAGATCATGATAGCAAAAATATCCGGAAAAGATTTCAAACAATTTGATTATGCAAAAAAATCGCTCATCAAATAAATATTTACACATCACTTTAACACAAAAACATATCAATCACTTCTTCCTGATTTTCATTTCAAAAATTTTAAGTGAATAATTATGACCACGGAAATGATACCAGCCCACACCATCAGCATAAGATTCGTATGGACCTCCGTAATAAAAACCATTTGGGTTTCCCGAGTGACAATTTGTAAACCACCAGCCACCTTTGTAACTCATTGCACAATTTCCTGAATGAGTGTCTTGATCGTTATCTTTAGTGGAGAAGTTTGTCCCCGATGCTCTCATGCCATTGCCTTTAGAAATTTAACTCGGTTTACCAGATCAAAATGGACAAACTAATAAGTCTTTGATAAGCTTCATGTAGTTCGCTTACCTGCAGGGCCTGAGAAATTCTCCCAGTTAAGTCTGTAACCTCCTCCTTCTCCTACTGAAAAACGACTGAAACAAAGGAAAATACCTTAGTTTGGTTCCAGTTAGTTTACTTATATTTACCCATAAGCAGCATAACTTGTATTTCCTTTGAAATCTTCCATATCAATTCTCATCTCATATTCACCACTACTGGTTATCTGATGGAGTTTCTCAAGTCCTGATCAATAATAGTAATTAATCATTAAAATATCTGACATTCTTCTGAACATTTTCTCACCCAACCAGAATTCTCCGTCAAGTTTTCCAAATCCATTCACATAATCGTCCCAACCTCGATTGAAATTTTCAGACCCATCTTCTCGTTTCTGAAATACCTGAAAAAGAATGTCCAACATTTAATGTGGTATAAAATATAATATATCACATGTTAGTGATAGATTATCGATATGATTTAATTGTTAAAAGTAATTTGTCGACTCACCAGCCATCCACCACCATCTGTCACCAAATCACAAAACACTTGGACTCCCTTGCGCCCTCCAGTGAGTGGGTAGATCGTGTAAACACCCCCTGTGTCGTTTACATGTCTGGGCATGACGTCACTACAAGTCGTCGGGTTGAGAGCAGCTGTTAAACATTAGACGTTGCTTTTGAAGAAAGACCAAGGAAAATTATTTCATTCATATTAAAGGTAAACCTTCACCTTTTGTAAGTCTTGCTTCAAGTTGTTGTAAGGCAGTTTGAAGTTGAATTACTCCATCACATTCACATTGTTCAGCAGATTCGCCTTTAATACCACGATGGCCTGAAAATCCGCGAGGTCCTAAAAGTATACATTCCTGATTGTATTTCCTCTGATAAATTACATTTAAAAGCCCTTATTTTTCCCAAACGATCGTGAAATTGATAGTTCTTAATAATGTAATAGTTGCACAAAAATGAACCTCTTGTTTATGGCCATGCTCAAGTCATTCGATTTTACCTCTCTTGCCAGGTGGTCCTCGCGGTTTGTGGGAAGTGTTTCGAGTTCCCGTTGATTGAAACAAACCATTAGTGCTACCACATTGAAGACTAACTGTGCATGATTCCAAACTTAACTGACTTCTTACACTTGAAATAAACAACACCAGCAAAACTGTTCGTTGCAACGCCATCATATAATTGTCTTGCAAATCGTCTCTGGAAACGTTGACACAACATAAGCGTAATGGCGATAATGAGCATCAAACCCAGCTTTATAGAATTATCTGCGATGTCATCTGATATTTGACATTTCCTTTTATGGTGGGGAATTCTACTTGTTGGATTCCTTGCAGTTTCATGAACATATTAGTCGATTGCGGCATTAAATTTCTATGCGATTTGCTGCACGACTGGCCAGGTACGTTTCACAGTGATAAATATCCTGAGGCGTTTTTGTAACCAATCCTAAATGAAGAAATATCTCAGATTTAAAGTGAGTTTTACCTCGTCTCAGTATACTGGCAAACTGCAGTAATTAAAGTGTATTTTCTTCCAAATATCTATTTATGTAATTATAAATGTACATCAAATTAGCCTGCGCAGTGGGGCGATCCTGGCTTGTCATGCTATATCATATAAAACTCATGTGTTGCCTGATAACGGTGATGCAGATTCCCTATTGTTGAATTCTTGAGTCACAAACAGTTCAAGTGTATTGGTACAAAAGGGTGCGCAGGTTTTGTAGCCAAAGCCAAGACGCAAATAACGCCAGGAACGCAATAATTAAATACTGAGGTGCGCAGTAAATCCTCGGGCGTAAGTCGCATTGCTCGCTGATTACACGTGGTATCTGAAGCGCCGTTTTGTTAGATCAACTTTAGGACACAAAACTATATAATTACACAACACCTATGTATATGAAAGTGTCGCCTGGCGAGTTGTGCGCTATCGCACTAGTGTAACTTGGCCACAATATCCCGAAAAACAAGCAAGCTACCTCAGCTTAGTCGGAAGAACGTTGGTCCTGATTAGCTCATGATCGTGAGTTAAAATATCACCGGCAACTTGATTTATTTAAATATCGCAATGACTGGCCGGGGAAAATGGTTGTTTCAGCTTGGTTGCGATGCCATTAACCCAGAGTTTCCCAACCAGTGGTACGCGACCGCATTCCAGGTGGTGCGCGAGCACCATTCCGTAATTTTCGGATCAAGTTTGAATTGAAAAAATCGTAAGTGATCTCAAAATATTTGTTACTTCATCCCCTAGGTTACTTTGTAACAATCAACTAAGTGGTACGCGTCGAAATTGTTTTACCCCCAAATGGGAAGGAACCACAAAAAGGTTGGGAATCACTGCACTAACCCTTAATATTATTTACTGACGACATTGGTGGTTTGAAATTTGTTCAACAGAATAAAGAATTTCATTCAGGTCGCATGGCTGGAAGTTGTTTAAATTGGGCTCATCGATTCTTGCCATTTCTGCATTGATACTTACTGTGTATTATTGCTAACACACCTTCTTACAATTCAACTAAACAACAGCCACCGCAAAACTATTTGTTACAGACCAGTGATGCTCTGGAGCATGTTTTGTGATCAGTTACATCTTACCTGAATTAGTTCTGCGAAACATTTTTCACGCCACCAATTAATTTAGAATGTTTGATTTTTCTGCATGTTGTGTTTTTATGGCCGGGGATTCCGGTTTGTGAATCTACACCAGGTCTGAGGCCTTTCCTCATGTTTATTCATCGGTGTTTTGCAAACGAGCCTTTGCGTTTGCTTTCGGTTAACCGCGTGGCTCCAATGTCTGGCTTCAGCCGTAAGCCATATGACGTAGGCCTTTTGCAACTCGGTGGTGGCAACTCCGCGTTAGATCAAAGTTCAGGTTGAAAAGTTCACCATGTTTGTTTTATTATCAATCATCAGCATGTTTTGTCTGTGTATCAATGACAACAGTTCATAATGTTATGACAATATATTGTGTTGAAGTCCCATGTAAAGTCGTAACTCTTCCATTCGACTCTTGAGGTAGGTTTTTGGACTTTCGGAAATGTTAAAGCGCCTGATAAGCTCGACACCAGGGTGTGGATGTGCAACATTCCCTGCCGTGGATGCAGCGGTTGTTCATTGGGAAAACTGGGCGCTGTAAATTGGCGTCAATGCATTTTTGGGTTTTATCAGAGAAAGCCAAACTGAACTGTCAAATCTGATGGATCAATGTTTATATTTACATGGATTATCAACATAAAGCAAGGAAACGGTTGCATGCGATATTACAACAACGACATGATATACAAGGAGTGATAAAACGGAATATGTTGTCAATATCTAATTGACACGTTTACACAATTCTGTGAAAAAAGTGGTAGGCGAAACGCACGAAATGCTTTGGTAATAAAACCATGACAATAACAATAATGCAAGTGTGTAATTTTGCTATTAATTAAAAGAACTAATATTTGAAAAAAAATGAAATAGTTATAAATTCAAGCCTTATGGGCGTCTGAATGCACCGCTCAAATGTTTTTCCAGGGTCGCAACTCGTGTGCTTTTGTATTCTTCACAATGTGTTTCAACCTAATAAAATTTATATTCTCTGTTTGGACACTGCAACATTGCAACGTGTTAGAGACGCCTAACGTCACACAACACTTCCGTTGATTTAAACGCAAAATATTTTGGATCCCACTCGACGACGCTAAACCTACGGAAATGTAGATGTTAGAAATTATAATAGAAAAACAGCTGCGTTGTTTTCAACGAAAAATGTCTTGTAAACGCTCCCTCGGAACGACAACATAAGAACTCGACACTTCGCCGAAACAGGAGCTGTTTCTAATCAAATTAGAAACACAATTGACGTACAACCGATTCAATACTGGACAACAAAACGTATTACGCCCACCAAACTATTTTGCGAAATGCTCTGATGCAAAACAGTGGTTTCGCTCAACGGAAAATGTGTTGCAAGCGCGCTGTGTGGCTTGTTGATTGCAATTACCTTCTCCATAAAAGTGTGTGCGGTATCCAACCTTTCATTTCATTGTTTATCATTGGAGACAAAACGTTTGCATGCGTCGAAACACGTTCTGTGTTGCATCGTTTTCGAGGTACAATTATGGCAAACCACTAGTTTTGGTGAATTTGAACTGCTTTAAACTGATTTAGTTAAATCATAGCCCAACCCGATATTTGTACTTGGCTCACTGGTGTTCTGCAAAGTTCTCTCGGGTGGGTCGCGTATCAAGCTATCATTCAAATAGTAATTTGAAAGTCGTTGCTAACAGAGTTGGATTACTAACGTAAAACCCAGAAGTGAACACAAAGTTGCTCACTAAAAAAAAACGTTTAAAATCCAACCTCATAGTAGTAAAATGTTGACGCATGCATCTCAAAGTGAACCGCGAAAAAATAAACCGATTAAATTGAGGATCTTGCATCGTATTACAAGAAAGTTTGTTGAAGATAAAGTTCCTGTCGTCCCCCCATACACAAACCCTTGCTGCTATTTTACAGCTTTCAACGCGAACCTCATCCAAAACGTTAGCCTGTGGAAGTTATATCACTGTTTTTTAAACCGGCTTTCCAAGTTTTCCAGGAGTTGACGGCAAAAACTTGACGGTGGAGTCGCCTGCAGGGGCAATAAAATCACCAGGAACGGTCAAAGTAGTACCGTAAATTGATATTCGGTTTTTAAACCGGCTTTCCAAGTTTTCCAGGAGTTGGTATTCCCCAGGTCTTAAATAAATATCAATCTTAAACGAGGTGAAGATTCCTGCAAAGCTGGACACATAATCAGCCTGTAAAGTTTTATTGAATAATTACAAAGTTAATTGCAAAGTACCCGGTCTGAGGCCAATGAAATTTATACCACAGTTAAAGAAGTTAATAATCATTTGCTGTCAGTTTTCCACTGTTATTCCTAAAATCACCTACTTTAACTATCATCTTTCTTATGCAATATGAAATCATACAAATCCAGTAACAAGAGGAGTACCAGCGTGAAAGCTGAGGAAAAACATTTTCAGCAGGAATGCAGTATGTCTCTATGTAATATCGGTACATTCTTACTAGTGGTAATCGTAAACGTAGGCCACCATAGTTTTATTTCGCATATGCAACGATGAGTGGGTTCGATTGTGACAAATTGTTGCGTAGGGAACGTATTGAAAGTTTCAACCTGATTGGGTTCTATCAATCGTGGCCGCCTACGCTATGACACGAACAGAAAAATAATTATTGAAACGTCACTAGTTGTATGTATTTATTACTGCTTGCGATACGGTTTGTCATTTATATTCTGCAAGAGGATCTGTAGAAATAAATTACAGGGAAGTTGAATAAACGGTGCTTTGCACTATTAGTAAAAAAAGATCTTAAACGCTTTCATCACGTTAAAAGTTTCTGCAAAGTAATGTGTTTGATCACTGCTGTGTGATGTATGTGCTATTGTAATTGCAAAGCGATTTTTGGCATCAGTGAAAATGCTTACAAAATACTGACGGTGCCATGGCTTGGTAAAGAACCTTGCTGCAATGTCGTTGACTTCGCCAGTTGAAAACATTGACAAAATTGTAATTAATCTGAAAATTGACAGTTTTGCGTCACCCAACATTAACATAAAGTGTGTAAGCTCAAAAAAGAACGTTTTGGTAATATCTTAGACCAAATATTGCCAGACACTGCATACTAGTGTATGTGCAGATTTCATATTTGATGGGTTGACATTATTGTCAGTGGACCAACAAATTCATCAGAACGTAGTGCGTGCTTCTGTTTGAGATGCGCGATATTCAAATTACATTCCGTGGCTCTTTTTGTTTTCAGTGCTGATGCGTAACCTGTGTTTTCATTGCGCATTACTTTGTAGTTGGATCAGCCACTTTCGTTGAATACAAATGCGTATGTATCATCGCTTAATGACAAGAAACAAACCCTGTTTCACCTAGTGCTGTACCGACACTTGCTAGGCAATTCTGCTCTTACTCCTCGTATACACCAATAACAATGATAACCGGTGGTATTTATATTGCAGATGTGTTCGACCCGCCTTTCCTTAACGTTCTTCATTACTTTATTCGACTCTTGTCCCTACTGTGTGGGAAATATCATTTTGATGATTTGTGTGCATTGTAAATGAATTCCAATGCACACCGCCATACCATCTTTCAGCTGCCACCTAACGTTAATGATGAATCAAATGCCTGTCCGCTAGCACTGCTATGGCTTTGTCTTTGTGACCATTTGATTATGTATTGAAAACTATATGCAACTGTTGCCCCTAGCAAGGATTTGACGACATCACAGACAACCTCTTGTAAGTTAGTTTAACATATTGCTTACTCGAACACAAAACTGCCTGCCGTTAAACAAAACATGTAGGTCAATTTGGCATCAAGCTAACGTCATGTACAGGGGATTTTATTGTCCAGTAACAAATAAATTTTCAGTTGCACCGCAGAGAAAGTTCTATAGGGAGAAACAGATGTAAAGGAAAATTATTGAACTTAAACGTTGTAGTTCATGATAGCAAAAATATTCGGAAAAGTTTTCAAACAATTTGATTATGCAGAAAAATCGCTCAACAATTAGTAATATTTACAAATCACATTAACAACAAAACATATCAATCACTTCTTCCTGATTTTCATTTCAATGATTTTAAGTGAATAATGGTGACCACGAAAATGATACCAGCCCACACCATCAGCATAAGATTCGTGTGGACCTCCGTAATAAAAACCATTCGGGTTTCCCGAGTGACAACTTGTAAACCACCAACCACCTTTGAAACGCATTGCACAGTTTGATGGATGAGTGTCTTGATCGTTATCTTTGGTGGAGAAGTTTGTCCCCTGTGGTTGCATGCCATTCCCTTTAAATTAAACTCGGTTTAACAGATAAAAATGGACAAACTAATATGATTTTGATAAACTTCGTGTAGGTCGCTTACCTGCAGGGCCTGAGAAATTCTCCCAGTTAAGTCTGTAACCTCCTCCTTCTCCTACTGAAAAACGACTGAAACAAACGAAAATACCTTAGTATGAATCCAGTTAGTTTACTTATATTTACCTATAAACAGCATAACTTGTATTTCCTTCGAAATCTTCCATATCAACTCTCATCTCATATTCACCACTGCTGGTTATCTGATGGAGTTTCTCAAGACCTGAGAATAAATAGGAATTAATTTTATCTTTATAATATCTGACATTCTAGTGAACATTTTCTCACCCAACCAGAATTCTCCGTGAAGTTTTCCAAATCCATTCACATAATCGTCCCAACTTCGACTAAAATTTTCAGACCCATCTTCTCGTTTCTGAAATACCTGAAAAAGAATTTTCAATATTTAATGCGGTCTAAAAATATAATATATCAAAAGTTAGTGATAGATTATCGATATGATCAATATACTTAACGTAATTTTTTGACTCACCAACCATCCACCCCCATTTGTCACCAAATCACAAAACACTTTGACTCCCTTGCGCCCTCCAGTGATTGGATAGATTGTGTAAACACCCCCTGTGTCGTTTGCATGTCTGGGCATGACGTCACTGCAAGTCGTCGGGTTGAGAGCAGCTGTTAAACATTAGAATTTTTTTCAAAAAAAAAGAAGACAGGGCACTAGCAATGTATGAAAATATACGTGATTGGATTTTACAACTATAACAATAAATTAGAACACAAGGAAATATACGCTCCTCTGGCTGCAACCCCAATTATGGTTGATTCACATTTCATCAAATAAATCGCAAAATAAGACAACGAAAGGATCATTAAAGTTAAATTTTTCTTTGCAAAAACATTTCACCTTCAGCTTTTGTAAGTCTTGCTTCAAGTTGTTGTAAGGCAGTTTGAAGTTGAATTACTCCATCACATTCACATTGTTCAGCAGATTCGCCTTCCAACCCGCGCTGACCTGGATATCCGCGAGGACCTAAAGTATATTATTGACTTCCCAATCTGAAACTTTGACCTTCTGATTTTCCCCAAACGATCTTGAAATTCAGTGTTCTTATTGGTTTTGATAGTCGCACGAAACTTAAATATTGTTGCATCAAAAATATTTGTACCTCGAAGTAGTTGCAATATGTTTTCAAAAAGGAATTACACAACCCTAAAGGCATATATTTGTGCATTGGATTTTACCTCTCTTGCCAGGTGGACCTCGAAGTTTGTAGGAAGTGTTTCGAGTTCCCGTTGATTGAAACAAACCATTAGTATTTCTACATTGAAGACTAACTGTGCATGATTCCAAACTTAACTGACTTCTTACACTTGAGATAAACAACACCAGCAAAACTGTTTGTTGCAACGTCATCATATTGTTGTCTTGCAAATCGTCTTTGGTAACGTTGACACAACATAAGCGAAATGGCGATAATGAGCATCAAACCCAGCTTTATAGAATTATCTGCGATGTCATCTGATATTTGACATTTCCTTTTATGGTGAGGAATTCTACTTGCTGGATTGCTTGCAGTTTCATGAACATATTAGTCGATTGCGGCTTTAAATTCCTATGCGATTTGCTGCATGACTGGCCAGGTACGTTTCACAGTGATAAATATCCTGAGGCGTTTTTGTAACCAATCTTAAATGAAGAAATATCTGAGATTTAAAGTGAGTTTTACCTCGTCTCGGTATACTAGCAAACTGCAGTAATTAAAGTGCATTTTCTCCCAAATATATTTTTATGTATTTATAAATGTACATAAAATTAGATTGCGCACTGGGGCGATCCTGGCTTGTCATGCTATATCATATAAAACACATGTGTTACCTGATAACGGTAATGCAGATCCCTATTGCTGTATTTTTGAGTCGCAAACAGTTCAAGTGTATTCATACAGAACGATGCGCAGGTTTAATAGCCAAAGCAAACACGCAATTAACGCCAGGAACGCAATTATTAGCATGTGAGGTCCGCAGTAATTCCACAGGCGTAAGTCACATTGCTCGCTGATTACACGTGGTATCTGAAGCGCCGTTTTGTTAGATCAACTTTAGGACAATAAACTATATAATTACATAACATATGTATAATGAAGCAACAAGCCTCTGATTTGCGTCAGCAGATTTTATTTTGAAAAATGATTTCGCTTGTAACCATAAGCATCGTCAGTTTCTGCAAAAAAAAAAGCAAATACATATAAAACAGCGCTACAACTAGAAGTCTTTTCTTTACGCTATCTCGATCGTCAAAGCTCAAACTGTGAAGTGCAGACCAGCGTGGTAGCAACCTACAGAAGGTGATAGAGGAAGACTTCCAGTTGTAGCGCTGTTTTGTGTGTATTTTATTGCCCTTATTTTTGCAGAAACTGACGATGCTTATGGTTATAAGCGAAATCGATTTTTCAAAATAAAATCTGCTGACGTAAATCAGAGGTTGTTGCTTCATTATACATATGTATACGAACGAGATTAATTTGCTGGCGCAGATACATAAACAATGCCTAACCGAGGGCTAGATCCCTCTAAAGCTATTAAGCAAGTCCTAATTACATAACACCTACGAATATGAAAGTGTCGCCTGGCCAGTTGTGCGCTTTCGCACCAGTGTAGCTGGTCCACAATATACCCCGGAAAACAAGTAAGCTACCTCAGCTTAGTCGGTGGTCCTGATTAGCTCATGGCCCTGAGTTCATACATCACCGTCAACTTGATTTATTTAAATATCGCAACGACTGGTCGGAAAAAATGGTTGTTCCAGCTTGGTTGCGATGCCACTAACCCAGTGTTTCCCAACCGGTTGTACGCGACCGCATTCCACGTGGTACGCGAGCACCTTTCCGTAAGTTGCTGATATAGTTCGAATTAAACAAATCGTAAGTGATCTCAAAATGTTTGTTACTTCATCCCCTAGGTTACTTTGTAACATTCAACTACTCCAAATGGGATGAAACCAAAAAAGGTTGCTGGGAATCACTGCACTGACCCTTAATGTTATTTACTGTATATAATCACTAACGCACCTTCTTACACTTTAACTAAACAACAACCACTGCAAAACTATATGTTACAGACCAGCGATGCTCTGGAGCATGCTTTGTGATCAGTAACATCTTGCCTAAATTAAATGCACGAATTATTTTTCACGCCACCAAATTATTTAGAACGTTTGATTTTCCTCCATGTTGTCCTTTTATTTCCACGGATCTCAATTTGTGAATCTACACCAGGTCTCGTTTCATTTCTTTTTCGATCGTACCGTTTTTTTCTCAGTATTTGAACCTCAACATTGTCCACGTTGTGTTATTTTGCACATTAACATTTCTAAATCATAATAAAGGTTGCTGCATAGTAACCTAAACTATGATGGAATAATATTATTGCCTGAAGAGTCATATTGAAGTTATAAGATAAACAACATCTTAAAAACTATTTCTTGCAACGTCCTCAAATATTAGAGACTTGCTCAGGAAATTTTTACAGTATTGGTGTTGAATATTCAACTTAACCATATTTATAGAGTTTGTGCAATGTTGTATGAGACTAGATGTTAACTTTATGTTTACAAAACATTAAAGACTAACGGTGCATGATTCCAAGCTTACCTGACTTCTTACACTTGAAATATACAAGAGAGTTTGTTAAAGATAAAGTTCGTGTCGTCCCCCCATACACAAACCCTTGCCGCAATTTCACAGCTTTCAACATGAACCGCATTCAAAACGTTAGCCTGAGAAAGTTACATCACTGGTTTTGAAACCGGGTTTTCCAAGTTTTCCAGGAGTTTCCAAGTTTCACCAAGTCTTAAATAAATATCAATCTTAAACGTGGTGAAGATTCCTGCAAAGCTGGACATGCACATAATCATCCTGCAAAGTTTTATTGAATAATTAAATAAAAGTTAATTGCAAAGTTTACCCGGTCTGACGCCAATAACATTTATACTACAGTTAATAAAACAATCATTTGCGGTCAGTTTTCCTCTGTTATTCCTAAATTCAACTACTTTAACTATCATCTTTCTTATGCAATATGAAATCATACAAATCCAGTAACAGGGCGGAGTACCAGCGTGAAAGCTGAGGAAAAACATTTTCAGCTGGAATGCAGTATGTCTCTATGTAATATTGGTACATTCTTACTAGTGGTAATCGTAAACGTAGGCCACCATAGTTTTATTTCGCATATGCAACGATGAGTGGGTTCGATTGTGACAAATTGTTGCGTAGGGAACGTATTGAAAGTTTCAACCTGATTGGGTTCTATCAATCGTGGCCGCCTACGCTATGACACGAACAGAAAAATAATTATTGAAACGTCACTAGTTGTATGTATTTATTACTGCTTGCGATACGGTTTGTCATTTATATTCTGCAAGAGGATCTGTAGAAATAAATTACAGGGAAGTTGAATAAACGGTGCTTTGCACTATTAGTAAAAAAAGATCCTAAACGCTTTCATCACGTGAAAATTTTCTGCGAAGTAATGTGTTTGATCACTGCTGTATGATATATGTGCTGCTGTAATTGCAAAGCTCGTTTTTAGTATACTGACGGTGCCATCGCTTGGTAAAGAACCTGGCTACAATGTCGTTTACTTCGCCAGTTAACGACAAATTCGTAATTAATCTCAAAATTGACAGTTTTGCGTCACCCAACATTAACATAAAGTGTGTAAGCTCAAAAACGAACGTTTTAGTAATATCTTAGACCAAATATTGACAGACACTACATACTACTGTATGTGCAGATTTCATATTTGATGGGTTGAAATTCATGTCAGTGGATGGTGCGCCACCAACAAATTCATCAGAACGTAGTGCGTGCTTCTACATGAGATGCGCGATATTCACATTACAGTCCGTGGCTCAATTTGTTTTCAGTGCTGATGCGTAACCTGTGTTTTCATTGCGCATTACTTTGTAGTTGGATCAGCCACTTTCGTCGAATACAAATGCGTATGCGTCATCGCTTTATGACAAAAAACAAACCCTGTTTCTCCCAGTGCAGTACCGACACTTGCTAGGCAATTCTGCTCTTACTCCTCGTTTAGAACAATAAGAATGATAACCCGTGGTTTCCGATATTTGTAGTGCAGTGTGTGTTCGCCCGCCTTTCCTTACAGTTCTTCATTACTTTTTTGAACTCTAGTCCCTACTGTGTGGGAAATATCATTTTGATGATTTGTGTGCATTGTAAATGAATTCCAGTGCACGCCGCCATACCATCTTTCTGCTGCCACCTAACGTTAGTGATGAATCAAACGCCTGTCCGCTAGCACTGCTATGGCTTTGTCTTTGTGACCATTCGATTCTCTATTGAAAACTATATGCAACTGTTGCCCCTAGCAAGGGTTTGGCGACATCACAGGTAATCTCTTGTAAGTTAGCTTAACATATTGTTTGCTCGAACACAAACAGCCTGCCAAAACATTCAGGTCAATTTGGCATCAAGCTAACGTCATGTACAGGGGATTTTATTGTCCAGTAACAAATAAATTTGCAGTTGTACCGCAGAGAAACTTCTATAGGGAGAAACAGATGTTAAGGGAAATCATTACAAACAACAATTGGAAAATAAACTCAAACGTTGTAGTTCATGATAGCAAAAAGATCCGGAAAAGTTTTCAAACAATTTGATTATGCAAAAAAATCGCTTATTAATTAATATTTACACATCACTTTAACACAAAAACATATCAATCACTTCTTCCTGATTTTCATTTCAATAATTTTAAGCGAATAATTATGACCACGGAAATGATACCATCCCACACCATCAGCATAAGATTCGTATGGACCTCCGTAATAAAAACCATTCGGGTTTCCCGAGTGACAATTTGTAAACCACCAGCCACCTTTGTAACTCATTGCACAGTTTCTTGAATGAGTGTCTTGATCGTTATCTTTGGTGGAGAAGTTTGTCCCAGATGGTCTCATGCCATTGCCTTTGGAAATTTAACTCGGTTTAACAGATTGAAATGGACAAACCAATATGACTTTGATAAATTTCATGTAGTTCGCTTACCTGCAGGACCTGAGAAATTCTCCCAGTTAAGTCTGTAACCTCCTCCTTCTCCTACTGAAAAACGACTGAAACAAACGAAAATACCTTAGTTTGGTTCCAGTTAGTTTGCTTATATTTACCCATAAGCAGCATAAGTTTTATTTCCTTCGAAATCTTCCATATCAATTCTCATCTCATATTCACCACCACTGGTTATCTGATGAAGTTTCTCCAGTCCTGAGGATAAATAGGAATTATTTTCACCTTTATATTATCTGACATTCTAGTGAACATTTTCTCACCCAACCAGAATTCTCCGTCAAGTTTTCCAAATCCATTCACATAATCGTCCCAACCTCGATTGAAATTTTCAGACCCATCTTCTCGTTTCTGAAATACCTGAACAAGAATGTCCAACATTCAATGTGGTATAAAATATAATATATCACATGTTAGTGATATATCACATACATGATTTAATTGTTAAAAGTAATTTGTCGACTCACCAGCCATCCACCACCATCTGTCACCAAATCACAAAACACTTGGACTCCCTTGCGCCCTCCAGTGAGTGGGTAGATCGTGTAAACACCCCCTGTGTCGTTTACATGTCTGGGCATGACGTCACTACAAGTCGTCGGGTTGAGAGCAGCTGTTAAACATTAGACGTTGCTTTTGAAGAAAGACCAAGGAAAATTATTTCATTCATATTAAAGGTAAACGTTTTACCTTCACATTTTGTAAGTCTTGCTTCAAGTTGTTGTAAGGCAGTTTGAAGTTGAATTACTCCATCACATTCACATTGTTCAGCAGATTCGCCTTTAATACCACGATGGCCTGAAAATCCGCGAGGTCCTAAAAGTATACATTCCTGATTGTATTTCCTCTGATAAATTACATTTAAAAGCCCTTATTTTTCCCAAACGATCGTGAAATTCACAGTTCTTAATGATGTAATAGTTGCACAAAAATGAACCTCTTGTTTATGGCCATGCTCAAGTCATTCGATTTTACCTCTCTTGCCAGGTGGTCCTCGCAGTTTGTGGGAAGTGTTTCGAGTTCCCGTTGATTGAAACAAACCATTAGTGCTTCCACATTGAAGACTAACTGTGCATGATTCCAAACTTAACTGACTTCTTACACTTGAAATAAACAACACCAGCAAAACTGTTCGTTGCAACGCCATCATATAATTGTCTTGCAAATCGTCTCTGGAAACATTGACACAACATAAGCGTAATGGCGATAATGTGCAACAAACCCAGCTTTATAGAATTATCTGCGATGTTATCTGATATTTGACATTTCCTTTTATGGTGGGGAATTCTACTTGTTGGATTGCTTGCAGTTTCATGAACATATTGGTCGATTGCGGCATTAAATTCCTATACGATTTGATGCACGACTGACCAGGTACGTTTCACAGTGATAAATATCCTGAGGCGTTTTTGTAACCAATCCTAAATGAAGAAATATCTCAGATTTAAAGTGAGTTTTACCTCGTCTCAGTATACTGGCTATCTGCAGTAATTAAAGTGTATTTTCTTCCAAATATCTATTTATGTAATTTTAAATGTACATCAAATTAGCCTGCGCAGTGGGGCGATCCTGCCTTGTCATGCTATATCATATAAAACTCATGTGTTGCCTGATAACGGTGATGCAGATTCCCTATTGTTGTATTCTTGAGTCACAAACAGTTCAAGTGTATTGGTACAAAAGGGTGCGCAGGTTTTATAGCCAAAGCCAAGACGGAAATAAGGCCAGGAACGCAATAATTAAATACTGAGGTGCGCAGTAAATCCACGGGCGTAAGTCGCATTGCACGCTGATTACACGTGGTATATGAAGCGCCGTTTTGTTAGGTCAACTTTAGGACACAAAACTATATAATTACATAACACCTATGTATATGAAAGTGTCGCCTGGCGAGTTGTGCGCTTTCGCACTAGTGTAACTTGGCCACAATATCCCGGAAAACAAGTAAGCTACCTCAGCTTAGTCGGAAGAACGTTGGTCCTGATTAGCTCATGATCGTGAGTGAAAATATCACCGACAACTTGATTTTTTCAAATATCGCTACGACTGGTCGGAAAAATGGCTGTTCCAGCTTGGTTGCGATGCCATTAACCCAGTGTTTCCCAACCAGTGGTACGCGACCGCATTCCAGGTGGTACGCGAGCACCCTTCCGTAATTTTCGGATCTAGTTTGAATTGAAAAAATCGTAAGTGATCTCAAAATATTTGTTACTTCATCCCCTAGGTTACTTTGTAACAATCAACTAAGTGGTACGCGTCGAAATTGTTTTACCCCCAAATGGGAAGGAACCACAAAAAGGTTGGGAATCACTGCACTAACCCTTAATATTATTTACTGACGACATTGGTGGTTTGAAATGTGTTCAACAGAATAAAGAATTTCATTCAGGCCGAGTACAGTTGATTTGTCTGACTCAACAGCCCCACCCAGCGACCGTCTTCCTGTGCTCGTGTGGTTTTACGGAGGTGGTTTCATGACTGGAAGTTCAAATTTTGCTGTTTACGATGGGAGATATTTGAGTAACGCTTCCGAGGTGATTGTGGTCGGAGTCAATTATGGCTTGGGTGAGTCTACTGTCAGAAACTTGTTGCATTCTGTCAAATTATTTCGCATTTCGGAAATCTAAAAATCAGTGCATTTTTACAACTTTTCGTTTCTGGTGCGATTTCTTTTTATTATTTACGTACAAACAAACCTGTTCTAACAACATGTTTCCCTGCATTGTTATACCTTTGTTATTCACTAGGTTACGACTTCATACAAAACATTGCTTTTATTTTCATTTTTTTTTCGCGATACTTGTTTTCTTTTATTTGATATGCGATAAAATAAACTGAATTTTAGAAAGAGCAACTAGTTGAGCATTTTAGTGTATCAATGAATATGTTGACTGCGTACAGGTATTTTCGGTTTTCTTGCGTTTAACGAGGATGGCGAGGAAGTGAAAGGAAACCAGGGATTCAAGGATCAACAACTCGCTCTTCAGTGGATCCAAGATAATATTGAGAAATTCGGAGGCGACAAAAATCAGGTAGGGGCAAAAAAACACAAAAGAATGAATATCCAAATGGAAATTTTCGCCCCAAAGCTTTATTCAAATGGTTAGTGATTTTCAATAAGAATTAAAAATCACGGGAAAGTAAGATTTAAAACAGCTGCCATTGCCGATGTGATAGATTTAATTGCAACCAATATACATTCTGAAAAGCTTCGCATTCTTGTTTTTTTACTGACAGATTGCAATTGTCGGCCAAAGTGCTGGAGCTCAAGCCGTCATGTTCCACTTGATGTCAGAGCAGAGCAACCCACTGTTTCAACGTGCAATATTACAAAGTAATCCGGCAATTACTAAGTACCAGACGCTCGATGAAGCCATGCAGTTGGTTCCCTATGTTCTAAATTCCACCAATTGCAACGAAGGAGGGATCGAATGTTTAAGGTGATTTTTCTTTGCTCTTTTTTTTTCGTTTGTGCAAGACCTGTATGTGCGTTGTGTCAGTGCGTTTATTATAAGTAAAACTGACTTTTTTGAAAAAAAATGAAATATTGGGATTTAACCAAAACTGCTGATACAGGCCTAGCTGTCACTGTAACTTTCGTATAAAAAGATATGAGTAAAACATATCATAAAGTTAAGTGCATAAGACTAACTCTTACATTAGTTGGCTTTTGTGATTTTTCGTGTCGGGTAAATTCTTGATATTTTGTTTGACATCATTACTGTTATCATTGATTTGTTGTCGATACTTCTTCACTTTATTGAAGTCATTTAGTTCACCTTTCGAGGAAAACTACTTTATAACATTTCAACACAAGATAACATAAAAGGACTGCAGGCCAGCTCGAGCTACCGACAAACATATTTTTTTATCTCTCAAGTGTTATTAATGATCCACCTCATGTGCTTTTCAGGTCTGTAGACCCCCAGCAACTGGTACAAGCAAGTTATGTTCTAATACCATATTATCTTCAACGTCACGACATTATGAGAGTCATCGAACCTATGAGGGTTATATTGGACGGGGAGGAATTCACAACTGACGCAATGGAAGCTTTTAACAATGGAGAGTGGAACACAGACAAGGAAGTTATCATGGGCACTTTGGTGGATGAGATCTACGTTCCTACTTTCTTTCCCGCCATAATGCCAAAAACTATATACCAGGTTATTTTTGAAACTAGTTACCAGAATTGCAAGTATTCAACTAACTTCAAAAAATGCATGAAGATTTTTTTGAAGATTTAAGATACAAGAAGAAAATCTATAATTGTTACCTCTCTAATAAGACGTACATAAAATCCACTGTAAATTCGTGCAAACCACGACACATTCGGGTTCTTGTGGGATCAGTTTTTAAAGCGTTAACAAAAATGTTTTTATTTCTTCACTACGGAACGCACTCAGGACACGCATCAATTAGAATTTAGTGCAAAATTTCGTCTTTGCACCATGTCATAAACCACTCACCTTAAAACAGAGTTCGCCATGCAGTCTCGACATTAAAATCTTTACGCTATTTTTTCATATTTCAGAGACTGGTCAACTTCGTCTTTGGCGAAGAAATTGGTGCAGAGGCAAGCGCTTTATATGAACAATATGCGGAGGGAGAAGTTCTGAAGAAAGATTATAGGATTCCTCTTGGAATGTTGGCATCTGACAGCTTTTTCAAATGCCCTGTCAGAGCAATGGCGAGGTACGATTTTGTATTTGTATATTTTCTATGAACTTCAAAATGTTCAGATTGGACCAGTAAAGCTTTAGGATGTAATATCAACATATTCACCGAATACGTAATACGTGAATAGATGTTTTTAATGTAATAAAATATAAAAAGAATTCAATGTCCGTCGTATTCTTTTGTTCACAGACTGGCGTCGCAGAGAGCAACAGACAACAACATTTACTTGTATTCTTACACACATCTGAACATGGGTCCAGAATGTAACAAATCTGATATAAGTTACTCGTGTGGAGTTGCTTCTCACTCAGCCGAAAACTCGCTTCTCTTTCGCACATTTGACTTTGTGAAGTAAGTTGAATAATTTATAAATGTTAATTGAATATTAGACAAGTTATTACATAATTTATTAGCAATCGCAAACAACGCAGTAACATTTAATGCAATGGCATGATTGGCCTGATCGCCCCACTGCGCAGGTCCTTGCTTGACGATCACAGCTAACGTATCACGATCATGAGGTTTGCAGGCTTAACAGCCAAAGCATTGCAGCCTAGCTGGATCAGCCACTTATTTTTAATAACTCAACTCAATATATGCATTTTACCCAAATAACCACATGTATGATATTTACTGGACAAAATTTGCAGTTACAAACCAACTGATGATGATTGGTTGGTTTCGGACCAGCTCGGATTCTATTGGTCAAATATGGCGAAAAGTGGGAACCCAACTTCAAATCAAAACAACCCAGTATTTGCAACCTGGCCACCTTACACTGAACAAGTCGGAAAAATTGCTGGCGTAAGTTGAATGTCATTCGCTATCTGCAGGCATAAACTCTCATCCAGAAATTATTTTCGAATTTCCATATTTACTTCTTTGAAGCAAAATGTTTTTGATAAAAGTCATCTAGTTACAAAAATACTCAAAAAAAAACTTTTTCGACCTTTACAAGCTTACAGGTTTTGTATTTAAATATAAACCTATATTAATAAATTGACGACGATTAGGTGAAATAACCTTTTTTGTGCGTTTAATTGACAGTTCTCCAAGATATTGAACAGAAGAGATAGCAGATTGGCGGAATCTCCATGGACAAACATCATAATAGATTCACCACAAATCCAACTCGAAACCAACTATATGCAAGACATCTGCGACTTTTGGGACAGCACCGGGTACTACGTTAACATGACGTCATCGGGTGGTGACGTCAGTAGCTCAACAATGGCGGGTAATACGGACGATGGCATGACAACAGCAAATAAACCAACAACCACCAGTGAATTTATGACCACCACAACCACATTGGCAGCTGAAGACACAACAAGTTCTTCTGTAATTGTTAGAATGTCGTTTGTTGTGTTGTTTTCTTGTGTTTTGTCCGCTTTGTTTGGAGTAAACTAACATATTTGTCGGGATTGAGTAACTCGCAATTTGTACAGCAACCCGTATTTCGAATATAGATTTTATTTAAATTTAATTCTTTTATAATTTTGCTGTTGCGGTTAATCAAAAACACTTTTATAATGTGACAAAACTGAATTACGAAATCAGTCATTAATCAAAGTCTATTATAATAAAAAACGTTCATCGCATCACAATTTCCTCACCAACGTTACTAATGCTGTTCTTGTGTACTGTGAAAGAACTTCAATGTTTTATTTCGGTGTTAAATGTGTTGCAACGAATATATAATTACCTTCTTAACTTGGTGCAATGAGGTCAAATTGCTCCGTCCTCGTCACAATGGCAACCCCTTTAGGTATGTTGATGTTAAAGGCATGTAACACACCTTTGTCATTAAAAATCAAAAAAAATAGAAACTGCGTGCAACAAACTTTGTTACCTTTGGATGGGTGTGCAATATTTTTCTTGTATTCAAAACAGGAAGCACTGACCAACAACCCACATTATTCAACCACCTACACTTAAACCTAAAGGGACAATTCCTCAAAACTACCTGCAAGAACGAAATAAAACTTCTCAAACGAAATATCGCTGGCGAGAAACCCTACCAGTACAAATTTATGTGATGAAGCTTTTATAAAATGCAGCAATCAATCGGTCCATTATCACACTCATACAAAACCATACGAAAGCAACATTTGTTGTGAAGTCTTCATCACCGGCGGAAGAATATCAGCTCGCAGAATTCCTCATAAAGCAAAAAGCACTTTTCATAACAGAGCGTTCAGCATTAAACGCAATCGAAACACATTTGGAGAACTTTTAGATGCAAATTTTGTGAAAAGTGCTTCATAATCGGATGTTAAACTCCACAAACGATCCACAATGGAGAGAAAACAAGTGCACAACGTGCTCATTAGTGTTCAGTAAAAAAACAACCTATGAATACATATCACACTAAGGAAAAACCATTCAAGTGTGACATATGTGTTAAGGCTTTCAGCACGTCCACACTGGGGAGAAAAAAATCTCTTTGATAGAAAATAACAACAGCATAACTATTTAATCAGAATTGCTCTTCTGGCACTTAGTTTCCAAAGTGTTTATTGGAAACCAACGTTTCGTCTAACATTCGGCGAGACTTTTTCAGGGTTGTGTCTAACTAGCATAACTATTGTTTGAAAAATCATCATATAATTGTCTTACACATAACACTGACACAGTATGGACCCACTGGCGTCAAATGTTTAGTTTATTTTTTCGAAGATTTGTTAGTACGCTGTCAACTTTCGTGTCGCCAATACTTAATGTCGGAAGAGGAAATTTTTGACAAGATTGAAATGCGTCATGGTTCGTTTTAAATAGTTCCACCTTTTTCAGTGACCGACCGTGGATTGAGGTATTTTTGTTCTAACACTAAACAACCTCTTTTAATAATGTACGCATGCTTTATCCACCATATCCATAATGTACGCATATGTTTTTTGTCCACCCCATGTAAAAAGCTTAACTTCATATGTGGCAACCTGTGACTGTATATTACGTTCATTTGTTCATTACAGGATGAACCTAAAGTCTGACATGTGGAAAGCTGGAGCCCAATCGCCAGAGGTTTAAAACCGTTGCAGGTAGAAATGGATAACGTGCAAATGTTGTGACCTTTGATTGCACAAGTCCAGGTGCTGGTTCAAGTTGGACCAAAAAGAGGCGAAGTTTTAAAGTTTACGTTGACGGCAGAGCTGTGAATAATTCGAAGTAAAAGAAAAGTCTCAGCTTTGCTCTGCAGAACAAGGTGGCAAACACATATATTTTACTTTGCAGGATGAATATACGCAGCTGCAGCTGATGTATCAGAAGAATACTTTTCTCCGTGTCAAAAGGTTGCGTTTAAAAGCCACGAATTTCGCAGAATGGAGCAAAGGCCGGGGAAACAAATTTATTCCTCCCAGGCAAAACTAAATGCAACTACTTGTGGTTTCGGTTTGAGGAACTCTAGTTTGTTGCAAAAAGTACTGAGTAAAATACCACAGGTGTGGAAGAGAATGTTACAAAGGCAGCGATAATCTGCGCTGCAGGCGAAAGGTGTCTGAAATACACATGAGTCATTGAGTTACTGGACAACGAGTAAACACGACGTTAGGATTTTATTGTCCATATATTTAATTTGAGCAGCTGCAATGTTAAAATAATTCTACTACGAGAAAGAATTATATTGGGAAATTCGTAAAATTTAACAATTTTAACAACCTCAAGCATTGTATTTCTACCGTGGCTCACTCGGTAGAGCGTTGTTTCTGGTTAGGTCATGGTCGTGGTTTCAAACATCGACGACAACTTCATTTTTTCAGATATCGCTTCGACTGCCCGAAAAAACGGCTGTTCCAGCTGGGCTGCGATGCAAACTGTAATAGTTTTTAATAACGGCGTTGGTGGTTTAACATTTGTTCAACAGAACAAACAATTTCATTCATTCCAGGTAGCTGCAAGTTGTGTAAATTATGCACACGGATTGATCCTTAACCGTTTCAGCATTGAGACTTAGAGTGTACCTTTGCTTGAATTAGTTATACGAAATAATTTGCCTACCAAAAATTAATTTAGAATGATTGATTTTCCTGCATGATGTACTTTTATGTCCACGGATACCGATTTGTGAATCTACACCAGGTCTGAGGCGTTCCAACTTTCCTCATGTTTATTTATCGGTGTTTTGTAAACGGGCCTTTGCGTTTGTTTTCTGTTAACCGCGTGGTTCCAATGTCTGGCTTCAGCCGTAAGCCATATGACGTAGACCTTTTGCAAGTCGGTGGTGGCAACTCCGCGTTAGATCAAAGTTCAGGTTGAAAAGTTCACTATGTTTGTTCAGGAAATTTATTATCAATCATCAGCATGTTTTGTCTGTGCATGAATGACAACATTTCATAATGTTATGACAATATATTGTGTTGAAGTCCCCTGTTAAGTCGTATCTCTTCCATCTGTATGCAGCTTATACACAATTCGTATCTCTTCCATTTGACTCTTGCAGTAGGTTTTTCGACATGCCTAATAAGCTCGAACCCAGGGTGTGGATGTGCAACATTCCCTGTGGTGGGTGCAGCGGCTTGTGTACATTGGGAAAACTGGCCGTGTGCTTAAAACGAGGTTGAAGAAACAGTAACGGGACGTGAACAAACATTAAGAAAAAACGGCTCTCCCTCATCATGCGACCGAAACGGAACACACAGTGGACTTCAAAATCACGGTGATTTTGGACCGGGAATCTGACAGATCAAGAGAATGTTTTTTGTTTAACATAAATGCGGAGGCGTCATCACCCAATGATAAAAAACAAACCATGTTTCTTCTAGTGCTGTACCGACACTTGCTAAGCAATTCTGCCCTTGCTCCTCGTTTACACCAATAACAATGATAACCGGTGGTTGCCGATATTGTAATGCAGATGTGTTCGCCCACGCTTTTCCTTATCGTTCTTCATTACTTTTTATCGTACTCTTGTCCCAACTGTGTGGGAAATATCATTTTGATGATTTGTGTGCATTGTAAATGAATGCCAGTGCACGCCGCCATACCATCTTTCTGCTGCCACCTAACGTTAATGATGAATTAAATGTCTGTCCGCTAGCACTGCTATGGCTTTGTCTTTGTGACAATTCGATTCTGTATTGTAAACTATATGCAACAGTTGCAAATATCAAGGATTTGGAGACAACCCAGGCAATCTCATGTAAGTTAATTAAACATATTGTTTTTACTCGAACACAAACTGCCTGCCATTAAACAAAACGTTCAGGTATATTTGGCATCAAGCTAACGTCATGTGCAGGGGATTTTATTGTCCAGTAACAAATAAATTTGCAGTTGCACCGCAGAGAAACTTCTGTTGGGAGAAACAGATGTTATTGAAAATTATTACAAACAACAATTGGGAAAATGAACAAACGTTGTAGTTCATGATGGCAAAAATATCCGGAAAAGTTTTCAAACAATTTGATTATGCAGAAAAATCGCTCAACAATTAGTAATATTTACACATCACATTAACACCAAAACCTATCAATCACTTCTTCCTGATTTTCATTTCAATAATTTTAAGTGAATAATGGTGACCACGAAAATGATACCAGCCCACACCATCAGCATGAGATTCGTGTGGACCTCCGTAATAAAAACCATTCGGGTTTCCCGAGTGACAACTTGTAAACCACCAACCACCTTTGAAACGCATTGCACAGTTTCCTGGAAGAGTGTCTTGATCGTTATCTTTGGTGGAGAAGTTTGTCCCAGATGGTCTCATGCCATTGCCTTTGGAAATTTAACTCGGTTTAACAGATTAAAATGGACAAACCAATATGTCTTTGATAAACTTCATGTAGTTCGCTTACCTGCAGGACCTGAGAAATTCTCCCAGTTAAGTCTGTAACCTCCTCCTTCTCCTACTGAAAAATGACTGAAACAAACGTAATTAACTCAGTGTGGATCCGGTTAGTTTGCTTATATTTACCCATAAGCAGCATAAGTTTTATTTCCTTCGAAATCTTCCATATCAATTCTCATCTCATATTCACCACCACTACTGGTTATCTGATGGAGTTTCTCAAGACCTGATCAATAATAGAAATTGTTTTTTGATCATTAAGATATCTGACACTCAACTGAACATTTTCTCACCCAACCAGAATTCTCCGTCAAGTTTTCCAAATCCATTCACATAATCGTCCCAACCTCGGTTGAAATTTTCAGACCCATCTTCTCGTTTCTGAAATACCTGAACAAGAATGTCCAACATTCAATGTGGTATAAAATATAATATATCACATGTTAGTGATAGATTATCGATATGATTTAATTGTTAAAAGTAATTTGTCGACTCACCAGCCATCCACCACCATCTGTCACCAAATCACAAAACACTTGGACTCCCTTGCGCCCTCCAGTGAGTGGGTAGATCGTGTAAACACCCCCTGTGTCGTTTACATGTCTGGGCATGACGTCACTACAAGTCGTCGGGTTGAGAGCAGCTGTTAAACATTAGACGTTGCTTTTGAAGAAAGACCAAGGAAAATTATTTCATTCATATTAAAGGTAAACCTTCACCTTTTGTAAGTCTTGCTTCAAGTTGTTGTAAGGCAGTTTGAAGTTGAATTACTCCATCACATTCACATTGTTCAGCAGATTCGCCTTTAATACCACGATGGCCTGAAAATCCGCGAGGTCCTAAAAGTATACATTCCTGATTGTATTTCCTCTGATAAATTACATTTAAAAGCCCTTATTTTTCCCAAACGATCGTGAAATTGATAGTTCTTAATAATCTAATAGTTGCACAAAAATGAACCTCTTGTTTATGGCCATGCTCAAGTCATTCGATTTTACCTCTCTTGCCAGGTGGTCCTCGCGGTTTGTGGGAAGTGTTTCGAGTTCCCGTTGATTGAAACAAACCATTAGTGCTACCACATTGAAGACTAACTGTGCATGATTCCAAACTTAACTGACTTCTTACACTTGAAATAAACAACACCAGCAAAACTGTTCGTTGCAACGCCATCATATAATTGTCTTGCAAATCGTCTCTGGAAACGTTGACACAACATAAGCGTAATGGCGATAATGAGCATCAAACCCAGCTTTATAGAATTATCTGCGATGTCATCTGATATTTGACATTTCCTTTTATGGTGGGGAATTCTACTTGTTGGATTCCTTGCAGTTTCATGAACATATTAGTCGATTGCGGCATTAAATTCCTATGCGATTTGCTGCACGACTGGCCAGGTACGTTTCACAGTGATAAATATCCTGAGGCGTTTTTGTAACCAATCCTAAATGAAGAAATATCTCAGATTTAAAGTGAGTTTTACCTCGTCTCAGTATACTGGCAAACTGCAGTAATTAAAGTGTATTTTCTTCCAAATATCTATTTATGTAATTATAAATGTACATCCAATTAGCCTGCGCAGTGGGGCGATCCTGGCTTCTCATGCTATATCATATAAAACTCATGTGTTGCCTGATAACGGTGATGCAGATTCCCTATTGTTGAATTCTTGAGTCACAAACAGTTCAAGTGTATTGGTACAAAAGGGTGCGCAGGTTTTGTAGCCAAAGCCAAGACGCAAATAAGGCCAGGAACGCAATAATTAAATACTGAGGTGCGCAGTAAATCCACGGGCGTAAGTCGCATTGCTCGCTGATTACAGGTGGTATCTGAAGCGCCGTTTTGTTAGGTCAACTTTAGGACACAAAACTATATAATTACACAACACCTATGTATATGAAAGTGTCGCCTGGCGAGTTGTGCGCTATCGCACTAGTGTAACTTGGCCACAATATCCCGAAAAACAAGCAAGCTACCTCAGCTTAGTCGGAAGAACGTTGGTCCTGATTAGCTCATGATCGTGAGTTAAAATATCACCGGCAACTTGATTTATTTAAATATCGCAATGACTGGCCGGGGAAAATGGTTGTTTCAGCTTGGTTGCGATGCCATTAACCCAGAGTTTCCCAACCAGTGGTACGCGACCGCATTCCAGGTGGTACGCGAGCACCTTTCCGTAATTTTCGGATCAAGTTTGAATTGAAAAAATCGTAAGTGATCTCAAAATATTTGTTACTTCATCCCCTAGGTTACTTTGTAACAATCAACTAAGTGGTTGAACAACGCGTCGAAATTGTTTTACCCTCAAATGGGAAGGAACCACAAAAAGGTTGGGAATCACTGCACTAACCCTTAATATTATTTACTGACGACATTGGTGGTTTGAAATTTGTTCAACAGAATAAAGAATTTCATTCAGGTCGCATGGCTGGAAGTTGTTTAAATTGGGCATATCGATCCTTGCCATTTCTGCATTAACACTTACTGTGTATTATTGCTAACACACCTTCTTACAATTCAACTAAACAACAGCCACCGCACAACTATTTGTTACAGACCAGTGATGCTCTGGAGCATGTTTTGTGATCAGTTACATCTTGCCTGAATTAGTTCTGCGAAACATTTTTCACGCCACCAATTAATTTAGAATGTTTGATTTTTCTGCATATTGTGTTTTTATGGCCGCAGATACCGACGTCGATTTGTAAATCAACACCAGGTCTGAGGCCTTTCCTCATGTTTATTTATCGGTGTTTTGCAAACGAGCCTTTGCGTTTGCTTTCTGTTAACCGCGTGGCTCCAATGTCTGGCTTCAGCCGTAAGCCATATGACGTAGACCTTTTGCAAGTCGGTGGTGGCAACTCCGCGTTAGATCAAAGTTCAGGTTGAAAAGTTCACCATGTTTGTTTTATTATCAATCATCAGCATGTTTTGTCTGTGTATCAATGACAACAGTTCATAATGTTATGACAATATATTGTGTTGAAGTCCCCTGTAAAGTCGTATCTCTTCCATTCGACTCTAGGTTTTTGGACTTTCGGAAACGTTAAAGCGCCTGATAAGCTCGACACCAGGGTGCAGCATTCCCTGCCGTGGGTGCAGCGGTTGTGCATTGGGAAAACTGGTCGCTGTAAATTGGCGTCAATGCATTTTGGGGTTTTATCAGAGAAAGTCAAACTGAACTGTCAAATCTGATGGATCAATGTTTATATTTACATGGATTATCAACATAAAGCATGGAAACGGTTGCATGCAATATTACAACAACGACGTGATATACAAGGAATGACAAAACGGAATATGTTGTCAATATCTAATTGACACGTTGACATAATTCTGTGAAAACGTGGTAGGCGAAACGCACGAAATGCTTTGGTAATAATACCATGACAATAACAATAATGCAAATGTATAGTTTTTGCTTTTAACACAAAAAAATGATTTGTGGATTAAATACGGTTTGATACAATGATTTTCGTATTTACGATTTGAAGCCATTTTTAAAACGGGTGAAAGTAATTTCAATGTCTGTAAATAATTCTAAATCATCACAATGTTGCCATGGTAACTAACGACGCAATGTTAATTTCCGTCACTTTAAACCTCCCCAACATTCATTCGCATTTCACTTTCATCTTCGACTTGCTAATTTTTCCATAACCGTCCTTCCAGGTCATCCAACTCATAGCGTACCGACTAGTAGAAGTTCTCGGCCACGGACCATTGAGTAGGGCGCTTGAACAATGACGATACCACCAACCTCCACCATGATTAGTACAATTATCACCAGAGGGATGTTAGTTGAAAAAAAAAAAATCGCCAGTTAACAAAAGTTTAAACGGACGTGACTCGGCCGCCTTACGAGGTAGCGACTTACTTTTTTCACACAAAGATAGATCACAGGCTGATCTTTCCAACGAAAGAAAAATCAAAAAAAATTTGCATTAATATTCGAATATGAATATGATATGTTTGCTATGTCATAACCATAAGTAAACATCGATTCCCGCTGGAATCCTTAAGGGTAGATATCCTTGGTGTCTGTACTATCTAAAAATAGTAAACTTTTTCGCGAGAAAAAACGCGCGCCCTCTCAAATTTGAAGAATATTAATCATAACCCCCACATTTTTCAACGCTCTGCGCTCGCCGCGAAAGGTAACAAAAAAAATCGCCAGTTAACAAAAGTTTGAACGGTTGTACCTCTGCCATCTTAAAAGCCAGCGACTTACTTTTTTCACACAAAGATAGATCACAGGCTGATCTTTCCAACGAAAGAAAAATCAAAAAAAAATTTGCATTAATATTCGAATATGAATATGATATGTTTGCTATGTCATAACCATAAGTAAACATCGATTCCCGCTGGAATCCTTAAGGGTAGATATTCTTTGGTGTCTGTACTATCTAAAAATAGTAAACTTTTTCGCGAGAAAAAACGCGCGCCCTCTCAAATTTGAAGAATATTAACCATAACCCCCATATTTTCAAAAATCGCCTCTGTGTTTGGTCAGCCGAAGCTGCTTCCAGTCGCACCACGAGGAGGTACACAGATGACTTGGTGTTTGAGCCAAATAGGCCACAAACAACCCAGCGACCAACCTGAAAAATACATATCATATTCATATTCGAATATTAATACGAATTTTTTTTTGATTTTTCTTTCGTTGGAAAGTTCAGCCTGTGATCTATCTTTGTGTGAAAAAAGTAAGTCGCTACCTCGTTAGGCGGCCGAGTCACGCGCGTTCAAACTTTTGTTAACTGGCGATTTTTTTTTTGTCAACTAACATCCCTCTGGTCAATTATCTCCTCGCCACCTGCAATTATAATTAAGTTATATGTCAACAACTCTGTGTTACAACTTGTTTAAACTCAGTTAAAACTTGTGTTTGATTAAAGCTTTAACGCAACCCCCTATTTCTGAGCAATTGATTTTTACAATTGTTGATGTAGGATAGGCGGTTAACTATGTCAACGAAAATCAACTTTGAGGAAATGCATTTCAATGTTTCCAATACATCTCCCTTTCCTTCTTTAGTAAAACAGCAATATAATCCGACACGTTGTATCATTATTACTCACGTGTCATGGTCTCTGTTGCGTGTTGAAAATCTCATCCCGTTTAGACTGTGCTACCCACTCATGGAATCTCCGATATTCCCCGAATACCCGGATATAGTAATCATGTAAGAACTTCCTTCATCGCCAATGCTGAAATTACTGAAAACAACAATGTCATAATTTTCAATTTAATGCGAAGTAATTTAAATACTAACGGAAAATTGTTTGTTTTGAATCAATGCATTTACATTGGCTTGTTGCTTATGGTCATGTTGTTGTTTTTGTACCCTCATTTAAAACATTGAAAGCCAAGCATATTGGGTAGAAAATTTAAATTTCAAACACTGGAGTATGCATGAGTGTTAGCTTGAGAATAAAATATTCTTTTTGTCCTATATATCGATGCGGGACACAACACTAATATTGACTAAGTTGATGCCACCAATTGTCGACCTATCAGCATCGCGTAAATTATCGTTGGTATAAATGGATTAAATTGAAAACGTTAAATACGTCATAGTCTTACCTATACTCGGCAAAACCTTGACCTCCGGAAAAGTCCTGAAGGTCAACACGAAGGCGACATCTAGTGGACGCACTGGTGATTTGATGCAGTTTCTCCAAACCTGAAAAAAATTGTTCGTTGTCGTTATATTGCTGAATACACTGGAATTTAAATTGGATTGACTGATCCAGCTATATTGTCTCTAGGATTGTTACGTGGCGTGTTGAAACGTTTTGCTTGGTGCATAAAAGTTATTACACCCTGTCAGTACATGTTGAGTAAATGCATTCAACTTACAACAAACTATTATTCAAAGTTTTACACCATATATTTGTATAAAACTTGTGAGACCTTGATGATTGCTTTATTGGAATACAAACCCATCCAAAAATCTGTTGATAGATCCCCAAAACCGTTCTTGTAATCCACCCAATCTCTATCGAAACTCACAGATCCATCATAACGACGCTGGAACACCTGGTATTTATCAATTACAAGTCTTGACACAGACTTTAGGTAAAGAGTTCTAAAAAAGTAAGATGACCTCCATCTCAATATATGACTTTTCACTTTCATGTGTAATTTCCTGACCTTTATAAACAACACAATCCCGGGTGTATAGTTAAGTATTGTAGTGGGAAATCGTATATTACTTGGCGTGCATAATCACCTCGCTTACCCAACTTAGCGCTGATGCCAAGGATTGCCCATCCCTGTGTTAATATTATTTACCACAGTATGTATACCTGCCAGCCATCTTCACAGTAAACTTCTTCTCCAGATGTGAGATGTTGGACCTTACCTTCAAGATATGAAGTTTTACAGGAAACCGGCAAAACAGTGTACATGAGATTCTGGAAATCTGCAGACGGTTAAAACTTATTACATCAGCTAAACTATTGAGTTAAACTTATTCACACGCAAGTAGGTGTTGAGAACCCCACAATATTTGCACGACTTGCATTATGACCAGAATATACCGGTGCCAGATGGAACCCTCTCTTATTCGACGTATATGTTTAGTTTGCCAACACACGTAACCACTCGTTATGTCACATCATTCGATGCTGATCAATTAATTACATAATATTCCCGACAAATAAAGACAAAATCAAGCCAAGACAATTGATTTGTAAATAGTTTGTGGAGTAAACCGTCTTTCCTCAGCACACTATACGTGATTAGTGAACACGCGGGTATCCACTCAGCACACTGACGTGAGTTACGGGCAAAGGTGTTCGGAATTTGACACGTGTGTGAGGTTTATATTTAAATAAAGTAAAACAAAACTCAACTGTTAGATGTGTTACTCAGTTGACCTTGCAGTTGATCCACTCTGTTCTAAAACTCTGTAAAAAAATTTTTTATGAATTTACTTATTGTGATTTTATGACAGTTCACCGTGTAGGTGATTTGTTGTACGGCTTCGTTTGTATCAAATATCTATCTATTCTGCCCTGTCAAATATGGTGGTAGAGTTTTACAAGTTTCCCTATACCCACTAAACAATAAATTATGTCGAAAAATGTTTAGAAAAGATCGCATACCCGTAACAAGTCTCAGTAAATCTTCTTTGCCAGCCACTGCTCCTTGGTCTCCCTTTCGACCTCGACGACCTTGAGGTCCACGTGGTCCCATCTTTCCTGGTCTTCCAGTCTCTCCTCTGGCACCTTTCAAGCCGGAATGTTCTATCTCTGATCCTTGTTCTTGTCCATCACAAACAACTCTGCATACTTGTTGTTGGTGAGTTATGACAAGATGGCCGACAAATAAAAAACTAAACAAAATTAACTTCATCACAAGCTTGACTTTGAAAATCTGTAAATAGTTTCCCAGTCATCACATGAAAATTAACCAAGTAAACGTCAAAGTTAAATTTGCACAAATATTACCTAATTAACAACTACATGTAAATTACAAAAGATTTACTGAGATTTCCTGGAGAATATCAATACACGTTTATGCTGCGTAGATGAATCAAATATAATAATAATAATGTCAAATTTAAAGCAAAGTTACGCAAAATACAACCTTAAACTGTTAACCAATGTTACGTTACTGTCAAGGATATTTGTTTATGATAATTGTTTTCTGAAAACAAAGAAACAAACATATCTTTGTAAGCGTGTTTTGCAGGCGAGTTATCTATCGCAAAATACATCTGGCATCTCTACTTGGTTTAATCTTTGTTTCACCTTCAACTCTACCAGTCACAATTTGTCTAAGCAAAACATGAGTGACTTAACCACGTTCAGTAGCAATTCAAGCTTGATCTGAACTTGATAACGTTGCGTTTCCAACTACACAGACCCGAGCAAACTCCAAGCAGTAATCACGACGCAACTGTGACTTGCTATATATCTTCTCGAAGTTGCTGGAAACCTTTGAATTTCCGACCAAGCAATCAGACCTGGCGTAATGAATGACGTCATTAATAGGAGCGATCAGAAACACGGCGTGTCAAAATACATCCAGTCAAGGGAAGTCGGTTTTTCATATATCTGTGCGTGCGTTCGTTTACCAGAGTTCATAAATTTCTACATTAATTCTGGCTTTCTGTGACCGCTGTGTTTGGGTTGGTAATGGAACAAGACGCAGTTGAACTTAATGTAATTTATGCACATTAAATTTAGCTGAAAACCAATGGTTGGCACTCAATTGAGATGAATCAACTCAATATGTAAAAAACTGGAAGAAGATGGATAAACGATCGCTAATGTTAAAGAACTTATGCGTTGCTTTTCCTCCTAATCACCTTCCTTGACACAAACTCTTGCACACGCAATTATTCAGATACCAAACAATAAACTCTTTCATGTCATGTTAAATGTTAATAAGATGACTACAATCACTTAACATCCTATAGAACTGTGGCAACACAACTGAGATCACGACACAAAACTGCAAAAAATGGGAAAATGCTTCGTTGGCGCTGAGCGTGAAGTCAATACAAGTTTGTAGTGAGGCGTGAAGGAATGTGGGTGGTGTGGTTTGGGGCAAATGGAGTTGCCACCGGTGTGTTGACACAAAATCCACTTCGCTACTTGATGGCGGCCAGGTTAAGTAAGACCAGAGAACAAAACCTTTTCGTGAATATAGTTATTTTAAACTTTCACAACTTATTATGTTCGTTCATTGTTACAAAATAAAGATACAACGTTTAATATATCCACAAACACTTCACGAACATTTTCTATCAATTCGCCATGTCCTGGTGGTTGTCCGGTATAACTTACAAATGTGGATGAAGTTTTGTTGAAAATATAAACATTTGTAGTGTCACGGAGTTATTTCGGCAACCCAACGCTGCCTCTCCAACTAAAGCCAGAATACCCCACACTGGTTTCACTAAATAGGCGTCTCTTTAATAAACGAACTAAAAACGACGATAAAACGTACATACAATACCAGTGAACGCCAATAAACCCTCCAATACAAACTACTTGTTTGGCAACACTAAAAACAACCATACAGCACGACGCCCATTTCAAGACTAACGGGTCATACACACAGCACTCTTTGCACCGGCCAATCAACCAAAACACCCGTTCATGAGGCGGCAACCGCAACACGAGAAAGACAATAGTGCGCGTCGATGCACAGGCGAAAACTGTGGTAGCCATAATCTAAATTTTACTTTTCGTCCAAACTAAAAGATGTGCACAGAGGTAGCAAGTTGCCAAACACTCTTTCCCATCGGTTGATTTGGTCTCACACACACATGTATATTAATGGATTGTTGTTGTTGTATCTGGTTTTGTAAAGCTGGCTGGAGCACGGGAAGGCGTCTTACCGATAGTTTGTTTTTCCAGAGTATGACGGTTATCAGATTACCAAAAGTTCGAAGTAGTTTGCCTGTATTGATGATCACTTAACATTGCGTCCAGAATAATAAAAACACAACATTACGACTAACAACCACATTTGAAGGTTTTGGGATAAAATGGCCTCCATTTTAATATATTCAGGGTTAAGTCCATCACCACTACTTACTTGGATTTTGATGTGATGTAACTTGTCCCCTACTGTGTGAATTTGCCCTCCCTTGGGGTATAACGTTAAGAATCTAACTTCATGCTCTGGCAACCGTTGCCTTCAGCTCGGAGTACTAACAGTTGATGGCAGCTTCCAACTTCAGAGTCGATATTGAGTTGATTCATTAAACAAAGATAATTGTAGACCCAGCTGCTACCTTTCGGTTAAAAGATTGAACACGAAGAACTTTGTTTTTGGTCTCATCGTGGTTCCAACTAAACTACGTTATTCTGCATCTCGGGCATTTCGCATGCTGCCCATAAAACAACTGGCTGGAACGGTGGTGCACTGGCCCAGTATTGATAAAGACATTTTGAACATGTGTCTTAAGTGCTGTACATCTTAAGCCAAACATAAAAACATGATGTCGAATGTTCCCGTACATTCATGGTTGTTGACCGAGAAGCATTGGAATTAAGGTCACATTAATCTGTCCTTTAAATGTTGAAAGTATAAAATTCCAATTTAAAGTCACTTTCAGCTCGATACAAAGTTACAACTTCACTCTTATGTTTAAATGTAAGATGAAAAGGACTCGAAAAAATGTCGGTAGGAACTGCAGGCCCTTCAGTAGTTGGATGTTTTTGACGGAGTATTATGGCATTCCTAACATCATTAAACTGTGTTAAAATTCTGTCAAGGCAGTCTGCAACTTGTTTGTACGGCTTGTGCTCAAACTACAGTTTTGCACCAGTGTCTTGGTATCTGGACAGCGATTCTTTGTTATTTAAGACAGCTCTGAGATTGTGCAATTTCTTTGAAATTATGTTTATATTAGTTAATGCTGCATCGCTCGTGATGAGATTCACCTTTTGCTTCCTGCTATACAGAGCTGATATAGACATGCTTTCCTCAGAGCATATAGGGTCACATAAATAATCTGAGGCAACTTTTAATTTTGCCTGCATTAGTTTCAGCTTTTGATACTTGTTAAGGGAGTTACTTACTTTGACGACTTAAAACTGCAGAGGGCACTCTATGTATTTTTAAATTCACAATTTCTTTCTTCTTTTCCCGGATTGTTTTTTGTTCTAAGACTGAGGTATGTCGATTCTTTCCAGCAGATGAAATTCTTGTTCCTTCTGACACAACCCCAGTTTTTGATTTCGTCCCAACCCTGATTTTTGTCCTACAATACTTTTCAATAATTTTGTTTGTTTTTACCATAAACATTTCATGCTTGGGGCAGTTTCCTCTCATGCATAATCTGCATTCTTGTTTTGTTGACTGGGTTGGGGTAGAAGAGGAACGTTTTGATGATTCTCCACCAGTTTCTCGAATTAATTTAGCTTTTTGAAGCATGCTGTCGACACTTTCTATTTCTTTTTGGAGCTTTCCATTTTTTTCAACTTTTGGTTCTTCTTTTGTGGTTAGTTGACTTTGCTTCCTGTCATGTCTTTCTGTTACCCATGACTGTAACTTTCTGAAACGTAATACGTATTCATTTTTTCATGTTTATGTAACACAATATAAACATTTCAAATTCGCACTCAGTTGAAACTTTGCTATAACAAAGATCACAGAGATTTTACCAAAAATATTTTTGTAAGGTAATAATGAAGCAGGTTATTAAAAAGGTGCTAGACCAAGGTTTCAGACTGGGGTCTGCATAGGACGTATGTGAAGATATGGCAGGATATCAAACTTATCTTGTGTAAAATTGCTGCAGAGCTTTGGGAACTTTGCAGTTGTTGCTCAATTTTGTCAATTATTGTTTTTCAAACTTACAGTCTGTCGAGTTGCTGCTAATAAGATTTGCCGTTCTGCATATGCAAAAAACTTAAAAATATGCCCGACAAAAAAAATATTCACAAATTCACATCAGAGGTCCGCGGCAAAGAGTTTCCTGCTCTAGACAAACACTTGCCATATTTTTGCGATATCTTTCCAAAGCTGTCCTTAGATCAAGAGTTTAATCAACAATTTCGAGAAACCCCTTGAGGTTATTCATTATACGAACCATGGAATCAGAGAAAATTTTAAACTTTTCTTTCTTCAACTCCTTTTATCGCTGAAAAACTCCCCGCAGGGGAATAACCACGATTTTTAGCTTAAGAAAGAGAAAATTGTGGCGGATGCCACCCTTGAATTCACTGAAGCGTGATAAGTTTTTGCTTTCAGCCAGATCGCTACAGCATTCCGCACATCCAAGACTTCACATCGCGGTTGTCCGGCTCCACGATATTTTCGAAGATCGACCTAGTTCGGGGCTACCACCAGGTCCCTGTTGCCGAGAAAGACATCCAAAAAACTGCTATCATAACTCCGTTTGGACTGTTTGAATTCTTAAGAATGCCTTTTGGTCTGAAAAATGCAGCCCAGACTTTTCAACGGCTTATGGACCAGGTATGTCAATCTTTACCATTTGTTTTTGTTTACCTGGACGACATACTGGTGGCCAGCAGTTCCCCAAGTCAACATAAATTACACCTAGAACAGCTTTTCCGCCGCCTGCAGGAATGCGGCCTTTTAATCAACTTAAACAAATGTGTTTTTGGAAAAAAACAAATCCAGTTTCTAGGTCATTTGGTTGATGCCGAAGGCGCAAAACCTTTGCCCAGTAAAGTGGAAGTCATAGAAAAATTTCCTCGGCCCACCACGGTTAAAGGTTTGCAGAGATTTGCTGGAATGATAAACTTTTATCACAGATTTATTCCTTCTGCCGCAAGTATCATGTTCCCCATTTATAATTCCAAGTCAAAAAGGAATGCTCAGCTGCAGTGGTCTCGTGATTTGCAATGTGCTTTTGACGCAGCAAAACTTGCACTGGTAAATGCAACCAAACTTAATCACCCACATCCTGATGCCACAGTCGCCCTGACTGTTGATGCATCCGATAGGGCTGTAGGAGCGGTGCTTGAACAGCATATAAACGGGGTTTGGAAACCTCTTGCATTTTTTAGCCGTCATTTGCGTGCTAACGAGATGAAATACAGCGCTTTCGACCGAGAGTTGCTGGCGGCTCATCTGGCTATTCGTCATTTGCGATACTTCCTAGAGGGCCGCATATTTACCCTCTACACCGACCACAAACCGTTGACTTTTGCGTTACAAAGGGCATCGGATCCATGGTCAGCAAGACAACAGCGCCACTTGTCCGCCATATCCGAATATACAACGGACCTTCGCCATGTACAAGGTAAATACAATTGTGTTGCTGATACCTTATCCAGAGCAGTGATTGGCTCCATTGAAAATCCTGCAATCAATTTGGATCACATTGCTCTTGCCAAAGCGCAGCATGTTCCCGAAGTACAAGCTTACCGCACTGCCGTATCCAACTTACAAATTAAGGAAGTTGTGATGGACACCTCACAGGTGAGACTTTTATGTGATATGTCCACTGGTGTTTGCAGACCAATCATCCCGCAATCATGGCAAAGAAAGGTGTTCGACGCTATTCATGGTCTAGCCCATCCATCAATCAGAACAACACGCAAAATGATTTCGTCAAGGTTTGTGTGGCATGGTTTGAACAAGCAAGTTGCAGAGTGGGCTCGGCAATGCTTGCAATGCCAACGTGCAAAGATCCAAACACACGTACGTTCTCCTCTTCATCGTTATGAAATCCCCAAAGCGCGATTTTACCACGTTAATATTGATATTGTTGGCCCTCTGCCGCCATCACAAGGAAGTAGATACTTGCTTACCATCGTCGACCGCTTTACACGATGGCCAGAAGCCATTCCAATGTCTGATGCGACAACCGTCACTTGCGCAAGAGCGTTTATATTTCATTGGATTGCCCGCTTCGGGATCCCAACGGAAATATCGTCTGACAGAGGCCCGCAGTTTACATCTGAATTGTGGAAGAACATTTGCCAGCTCATGGGAATTAAACACCACTGCACTACAGCGTTCCACCCACAGGCTAACGGATTAGTGGAGCGATTTCACCGTCAACTCAAAAGCAGCCTGATGGCTAGATCGGCTAATCCAAATTGGATTGACGAGCTGCCCTGGGTTCTGCTCGGCATACGTAACATGCCAAAAGAAGATCTCACCACGTCAAGCGCGGAACTCGTTTACGGCTCAACCATTTCCCAACCTGGGGATTTTCCTGCTGCTGCAGACACGTCTATCAAGTATTCCGAGTTTGTACAAACTCTTCGTCGCGCGATTCAAACATTATTACCGCAGCCCATGTCGCGCCATTGTCGAACTCGTGTATTTGTGCCACCTTCGTTACGCAATTGCACCTATGTTTTTGTGCGTAAAGATGGATATCGCCCCCCACTTTCGCCACCGTATGATGGTCCTTTTAAAGTGTCTGCTCGTCACGAAAAGTATTTTGTGATAAACATTTCAGGTGTTGAACATACCATTTCGATTGATCGCCTTAAACCTGCTATTGTTGACTGCTCCAAACCGGTACCTGTTGGGCAAGCTCGTAAAAGAGGGCGACCAAAAAAACAACATCCCGCTTCTGGGGGGAGTAATGTGGCGGATGCCACCCTTGAATTCACTGAAGCGTGATAAGTTTTGCTTTTAGTGTTGCCTTTTTCTGCGCGTCTCGAAACAATTAAGCGTTTTCTGGCAACGACGCGCATTCAGAAAAATACACGTTACGAAGCACCCGCTTTATTTTGACTAAAATTTAGTCGTTAAAATATTGAATTGAATTATCTATATATTTATTTTATCTGAAATTCCAAAAATATTTGAAATTCCACAAAGTTTATTTATAGTATTGCACGCTCCAATGGTTTAAGGGCGCCATCCCTGTTTTTAGTGTTAGATTTATATGCAATCATCTGTATTAAACACTATAGGACCCGTATCAGTTCTAAATCTCCTAAATCAAGTTTTCTTGTGTTGTTATGTTTCTCCCGTTCAGTTGCCTGCCTACTTTAGCGCTTTCTTAGTTGCAACTCTTTCTCAAATTGCACCGATGATGGACGCAGTCGTGTTCGAAACGTTTGCACATAATGTATAGCAGCGTAATAGCTTTGGCCTTCTTGTTTAAAGTTTTGAGGCTTTTCAGCATTAATACACATACTGAGTAACTTGCGTTTTTGCCAAAGAATGTAACTTCGGCTTGTCATACTTCGCAACATTTTAATATTTTGTTTACACGTGGTCTTTTGAAACTGCTTTCTACAGTCTTAGATTTACACCCTGTCTTTGTGACGCCATCGCTAGTTATCTCGCTGGCGTTACGTCTTTCAACTTGCGCTACTTCTTCTAAGTCTCCTTTGTCGCGTAATCGCAGCAAATTATCTCTTTGTTTCTGCCTCATCCTTGATATTTTCCTATATATTTGCGACACTTTGCCAGCAACAGGCTCGCGCAATTACATTCTTATTATTACAAAACGAGTCTTATTGTTACACAATATTAATTGAAGCAACTCGCGATAGAACAGTTTCAAACTGGCCATATAGTGGATGATTACTTTCAAAAAGCTATTTACGTCCTTTGTGATAAACAAGTGATTTCTGACCCGGGTTCCACGGAACATCAGTGAAACTAATAAATTTCTCGCGGATCACTTAGCGATATTTCATGGAACACCGGTTGAAAATCACTGTCCTAGATCCTAAGATGTGGTCTCATGGATCACAGAGATCGCAGTTTGGTCTCAGAGTCCATGCCTGTGGTCTTAGAACTTATAGTTAGATCAAAGAACTAAACACTGATGACGATAGAACCGACATGGTGTCAGATCGAGACTTTCTTGGCAGACTTACAGATGAGTCGCGAAGGTGGAAACCCTTTTCAAAAACATTTCCTGTGGCTTATGACCTATGAAGGCCCACTAGTACTAAATATTCAAAGAAAAAAAAATAATTGGAGCTACATTGTACAAAACACATCAAGGATCTAAGGAGCCTTCAGGAGGATCTTATGTCCTATAGGATAGCAGAAACAGTCCCCAGGGGGTAACCAAAGCAACTTTCCCGGCAAAAGTGGTTTTGCAATTGCGTAGAAAAGGGTTGGGGAGAACATTGAATCGCAAATTGCAAAAGGTTTTAAATCCAATCGACACTTTTGAAAGCCTTTTTAACTAAAATAATGTCCGACCTGGGGGCAAAATACTAATTTTCGCCCGATTGCGTAGACAAGAGGCGATCCCAACTCGAAAAGTCAAATCAAGGTCTACTTCTGTTATTCAATTTTTAGCAAAATTCTACAAAATTTCACTCTCTCTATGTCATCTACATTCTGCCATGGAATGCTACCAGCAGACGCATCAGACGCGTCTGTGTCCTCCATAAACTGGGGTGTTAAATTTGGTTATTACACAAGTGTGTATAAGGTCCAACCTTGGGAGGTGACAAGAAAATGATTTGTAAAGGAAAGCCAAAACTAATATGCTACTCATGCCGAAGCAAACGTTTCAAACACCACTGTGTTCATCATCATGGACAAGTAAGAATGAGTTGCAGCAATGTGTGCACAGAGGTAGACTGGTAACTGAGCAGACAAAAACAACAATACAAATGAAACACGTGGCAGACGCCACTCGAAGGCCCACGGTCGTGACGTCATCATTTGGACTGCAATGAGGACCTGGGTGTTGACAAGAAACCTTGTTACACAATTTATTAACCTCACATAAAACCTTTCCCATAAGTCGGTGAAATGGCGCCGCGATATCCGCGCATTTCTGTAAATATTTGCGGTAAATTGGTGTGACTGCATTTATGGTTTATCAGAGAAAGCCAAGCTGAACTGAATCAAATTTACTGACATTCTCGAATTAAACATCAACTCTCAAATCTGAATGGTCAATGTTTGCATTTACATGGATTATCAACATAAAGCATGGAAACGGTTGCATGCAATATTACAACAATGACATGATATACAAGGAATGATAAAACGGAATATGTTGTCAATATCTAATTGACACGTTGACAAATTTCTTTGCAAGAAGTGGCATCCAAAACACACAAAATGTAATAATAAGTATTGTCGAAGTCATATTTGCAATTATTATGTTGTGTTTTTCTGGCATCAACCGTTTTTTTATTAACGTCGAATAATAATCACGCTGTAAACCAAGTTTAACTCATTTACGGCGAACGTGCTATTCGTTCGTTGACACTTCCAGCAACAAGCCGCCTTTTCAAATGAGTCACGTGGTAATCCGAACTCAAATAACCTGGTATGCATTTTCTATATAGTCCACATGTCTTTTGCGTAAAAAAGATACGAAGGGACAGAGGACAAAGGACATATAGGACAAAGACTTTTTGTACGCGTGGTTTGTAACTTTTTATTGTTAATCCTCGTGCGCTTGTTTATTATGTATTAAACTGATCGATTGACTGTGGGTTTGATAGCAGCCTTTTTATCAGGAGTCAGATATACGTCAGTGTTATTATTTGTGTAGACGTTTTAAGTAACGCCCTACAAATACCATGATAATAACAAACATGCAGAAAGGTGAAGTTCGCTTTCGTGTTATTTACGATTTCAAGCCTTTATCAAAACGTGTGGAAGTATTTACAATGTCTGTCAATAATTGTAAATCAACACAACGTTGCCATGGTAACTAACGACGCAATGTTAATTTTCGTCACTTTAAACCTCCCAACATTTACTCGCATTTCACTTTCATCTTAGAACTCATTATTCCGCTCCATGAATTCTTCCATTTCCACCAACTCATAGTGTTCTCACTAGTAGAAGTTCTCGACCACGGACCATTGAGTTGGGCATATGAACAACTACGTTGCCACCAAGCTCCACGAGTCACAGCACAATTAACACTTGGATGCCTGCAATTATAATTAAGTCGGTTGTCAACAACTCTGTGTTACAACTTATTTAAACTCAGTTAAAACTTGTGTTTAACTAAAACTTTAACGCAACCCCCTGTTTCAGAGCAATTGATTTTTACAATTGTTGATTTAGGGCAGACGATTAACTTTGTCAACGAAAATCAACTAATTTGAGGAAATGCATTTTTTGTTTTTTGACTCAACTCGATTTACTTCGTTAGTAAAACAGAAATATAATCAGACACTTGTATCATTATTGCTCACGCATCATTGTCACTGTTGCGTGTTGAAAATCTCATCCCGTTTAGACTGTGGAACCCAGCCATGGAATCTGATATGTTCCCCGAATATCCGGATATAGTAATTGTGTAAGAACTTCCTTCATCGCCAATGCTGAAAGTACTGAAAACAACAATGTCATAATGTTTAATTTAATGCAAAGTAATTTAAATAACAACGGATAATTTGTTGTTTTAAATCAATCCGCTTACATTGGTTTGTTGCTCATGGAAATGATTGTTAAACATAAAACCCTTTATGACGTAATAAACGACATGAGTCATACATTGTGTTGTGTTGTGTGGGACAATTATTTGTCAACTAAGCAATAAACACAGAGTGGGATTAGAAGTTTTGAGAAGGAAACCCAGATATTTTTCAACTTTAAGTTCACAAACGACTGGAGGATTACAAGGAGGCTTTATTGTAGCTGAAGAACAAAGCGGATAAATCTAACTTTCCAGTCAAGATGCAACGTTTTAGCAAAGGTCAGTACTTGGGACTTAACATTTTACCACAAGGAGTTGGGCAACAACGACCGCATAAACTCGTCTGGGCAACAGATTTTCCTTAACCTTTTTTAAGTGGTTCTTAACCTTTTTTATCTCATTTCCTACTTCCAGTGTAAACGGAATCCTTATTTCCCACTGGTATTTACATTGTTTAACTAAGAATTTAATTATTGTATTTTCGCTATATCTGTTATACTTTTTTAACTTTTTCTGCCGCATGGCATTACCAATTACCAATAAGTGTGCAACACACAGTGAATACAGATCATTATATTTCTTTTCCGACTACTTTTGTGTATTTCGTTACCGACTGATTATCCACCTACAACCCTAAAATTTCCCACGGGTAAGAACCACTGGCCTAAGGAATTAACTCTGCAGGCCAATGCACCCATTTTCTGCATAGAGACCCAACAATATCCAATCAACCACGCAACGACCAGCAGCTAACCCACGGGTGGGCAAAGAGAACACAGAGTGTTTACACTATACAACTTATACACTGACAATCAAGTTGTGTCAGCGTCTTACACGTCGCGATTACGGGATTTTTGTTGCCTCATTCAAAACATTGGGAGCCGAGCATGTTGGGCAGAAAATCGAAATTTCAAACACTGGATTATGCATGGGTGTTAGATGGAGAATATAATAACCATTTTGAACGTTGACACCAAGAACAACACGGAGAACAAGAACGTCGACACCAAGAACAAATGGAGGCGATGATAGCAATTCTGGGGAAGCCTCGCTCGAGTGAAGGATCGACGGAAGGAACGGCATCAACGGTAACTCATCTAAATACGCCAAATTTTTTGCCTTTTGATTCGACTTCAGAGCTGTGGGTTGACTACTGGTCCCGGTTTTGCACGTTTGCCAAAGCTCATTTGGTACCTGACGATCGACTGGCCAAGGTATTTTTGACGAGTCAATCTTCAACGGTGTACAAGATGCTTTTCAATTTGGCTGCACAGGAATCGCCACCAAGAGACATCAATGAGCTCACGTTAGAAGAAATCGTCCAACATATGAAGTTTCAGTTTGACCCCAAACGTTTCATAGTCCGCGAAAGGTTCAAGTTTTGGACCGACATGAAGCGCAAGCCGAGAGAAAAAATTCAAGAGCTCGCTGTTCGCATTCGACAAAGCGCAGCAACTTGCGACTTTGCATCCATCACAGATCCATTGGATGAAGCTTTACGCACTCGTTTTATCTGTTCAATTGGAAACGAGGCGGTTTTAAAAGCTCTGTTTAGGACAAAGGATGACGAATTGAGTTTTGCTCGTGCGATTGACATTGCGGTTGAAACCGAAGATGCTGCCAAAGTGGCTAAAGAAACTGTTTACGGGATGCAGCCATCGACTTCGGTGTTCAAGGTACGTGCTACAGCTAAGCCGTGGGAGAAACGTAAAGTGGATTCGAGGACGGTGCAATTACCTGAAGGGAGGAAATGTTATCGATGTGGCAAGACTTCGCATCAGGCTTCCGAATGTCGTTTCAAGAATGCAGCCTGTCAACTTTGTCACTTAACTGGACACTTGGAATCCGTTTGCCGCAAAAAGATTCGACAGCGCTCGTCCCATGGCGTTAAAAGAATTGAGAAACTGAATTGCGTTTCCAGTATTGAAGCAGCCACGCCCAAGTTGGAAGTTCCAATTTGCATCAACGATCGTTCGCTGAACATAGAACTTGATACAGCTACCGGCGGAAATTTTCTGTCAAAAGAAACATGGAAGAAGATTGGTTCTCCACAGCTGCACAAAGCAACGTCGCAGTATCAGTCTGCAAGCAGGCACAACTTGCCGGTAATGGGCACATTTACGTCTGCTACCAGTTATGCAGATTCCGGAAAAGTAGCTTACCTTCATTTCAACGTCTGCGACATTCCACGTTTGAATTTGGTGGGGCGGAACGGAATACAGAAAATGGGTATTTCGTTGGACGAAGTTCTGTACGGCAAGTCAAGCTTACAAGCTGCAGAGGTATTACAAGCCGTAACCGCTCAAGAACCGCAAGACATATCACTACATGAAGAGTGTGTCAAGTTGTGCAGTGAATTCGCAGAACTGTTTAAGCCCAATTTAGGCTGTCTTCAAGATTATGAACTGGAGGTACAATTTAAGGACGACGCAAAACCAGTTTTCTGCACACCGCGTTCAGTTCCGTTCGCTATGCAGAGTGATTTGTCCCAGGTTTTAGATTCCGGGATAAGCAAAGGAATTTGGACTCCAGTGAAGTTCAACGACTGGGGTACGCCAATAGTTCCGGTCCGCAAATCAATCACTTCTTCGCAAAAGCCTGCTTTACGAATTTGTGGTGATTATTCCGTGACTGTCAATTCACAATTGGAAGTTCATCGTCACCCATTGCCATTACCAGAAGATTTAATGCGGAAGTTAGGTGGTGGTTATGGCTTCACGAAGATCGATTTGGCGGATGCGTACAATCAAATCAAGTTGGGACCAGAAAGTCGGAAGAAGCTTGCTCTGAGCACACATCGCGGAGTTTTATTACAGAACGTATTGCCTTTTGGTATCAGTTCTGCGCCAGCTTATTTTCAAGAAATTATGGATGATATCACTAAAGACCTACCGGGTGTAGCAGTATATCTAGATGATATATTGGTCAGTGGTTCGTCTGCCAAGGACCACCTTCACAATCTCAAACGTTTGTTGCAACGGCTCCAAGACAAAGGCTTACGTTGCAGGAAGCAAAAATGCAAATTTGCTCAACAGCAGGTTGAGTACCTTGGCCATGTTCTATCCAACAAGGGCATCACGAAGGGTTCCAAAGTCGACGCTGTACAACGTATGCCTGCTCCGCACGATGTACCGACGCTGCGGTCTTTCCTTGGATCTGTACAATTTTATGCAAAATTTTTGCCTGCAGAATTTTCAACTGTAGCAGAACCACTCTACCGTCTCACAAAGAAAGGCATTCCTTGGAAATGGAGTCAAAAAGAAGAACGTTCTTTCAATCAGCTGAAGGACTTACTATCCAGAGACCAAGTGTTGGTTCATTTCAATCCATCCATTCCGGTTGGTATTGCCTGTGACGCATCAAGTGTTGGAATTGGTGCTACGTTGTTTCACCGTTTTCCCGACGGCAGTGAGCGACCAATTGCCAATGTTTCTAAAACTTTGACACAAAGCCAGAGGAATTACAGTCAAATTCAAAAGGAGGCTTTGTCAATCGTTTACGCTCTAAAGAAGTTCTTTCAATATTTGTTTGGAAGAAGATTCATCCTGATAACGGATCATAAACCACTGATGTCTTTATTTGGTCCGCAAAAGCCTACACCAGCTTTGGCAGCCAACAGGTTGGCTCGATGGGCACTTTTCTTGAACCAATTTCAGTACACCATCGAGTATAGAAAAACCAACGAACACAATAATGCTGATGTTTTAAGCCGACTTCCACAAGGCGATGATACAACTTTCGACGGAGAGGAAAGTGCTGATGACGTAGACATCGTTTGTGCCATCGAAACAGTCGGAATGCAAGTGCAAATGGACTCCTCAGCACTACGAAAAGAATCTTCAAAAGACCCAATATTGAGCAAGGTGATTCAATACACGCACGAAGGTTGGCCAAGACAATCTTCCGATGAACCGACGGAAGAATTCCGGAAAGTGAGTAATTTTCTCACTACGTCATATGGAGTTCTTATGTATGGCTCCAGAATCGTCATTCCAGCAAAACTACGTGACAAAGTTTTGCAGCTACTGCATTTGGGCCATTTCGGCATGCAGCGCATGAAGCAACTGGCCAGGACAGGGGTGTACTGGCCAAACATAGATCGAGACATTGTGGACATGTGTCGAAAGTGTGGCACATGTGATGAGCACAGAAACGTAATGCCGAAGGCTCCCGTACATCCATGGATACTACCCGAGAAGCCATGGAGTCGAATTCATGTCGACCATGCCATAAATTTTATGGGTTGCAACTGGTTGGTTGTAATTGATGCTTATACGAAGTATCCATGTATTCACCGTACTCAAGCAATCACCGCTAAAGCAACAATGGATCTTCTCGACCAAGATTTCGCGCATTTCGGATATCCACACTCAATAGTGTCCGACAATGCACCATCGTTTACATCGGAGGAGTTCCGAAACTACTGCAAAGAAAGGGGGATTGTTCACCTTACAGGCGCACCTTATCATCCTGCGACCAATGGGGCAGCGGAGCGCTTGGTGCAAACTTTCAAGAAGGCATTACGAAAGTCTTCTGAGCCGCCCATGAACGCATTGAGAACTTTTCTCATGCAATACCGCCGTATACCAAACAGTAGCGGATACTCCCCAAGTGAACTTTTAAACGGAAGGCAAATACGAACAAAGATTGACACCATGATGTCTTCTCCAGTACATGATGTCCAGAAAAAGCAGTTGCAAGGAGTTAAACACGGTGTTTCCACTACACGCGTTAACAGGACATACAACGTCGGTGATCCTTGCTATGCACTGTATTACGGACCACGGCATGACAAAGACCCACGATGGGTTCCCGCACTGGTCATCAAACGTTGCGGAAGTCGAAGTGTTCGGGTTAAAGTTATTCCCCGAGGTCCGATATGGAGACGACATATTGACCAACTTCGACCCAGATATGCATCATCACAAGATGACGAGCCAGGAGATGAACCAGCAGATCACCCAACATCACGCGATGCATCCGATGATGAAGAGTCCGGTCGTGCCGATACGCGCGACACGGTCACCCCTGAGACTATCGTTAGTCCTGACAATACTCATTCACCTGCGGCGCAGGAGTTATCACACGGGGAGAGTTTACCCCGGCGCTCGAAACGGCGTCCGAAGCCTCCCAAATTTTATGGTTATTAGTGTCATTTTGCGTTGTTTCATAACCCAATATTGGCGGGGAGGTGTTGTGTAATTGTATCATTATGTGTCCCAAAGTTGACCTTACAAAACGGCGCTTAAGACTCGCCGTGCAATCAGCGTGTCTGGCAATGCGACCCACGCCTGTGGATGTACTGCGCACCTCAGTGGCTAATAATTGCGTTCCTGGCGTTGTTTGCGTGTTGGCTTTGCCTATAAAACCTGCGCACTGTTATGTATCAATACACTTGAACTGTTTGTGACTGAAGAATACAACACATTTGATCCCATATATCGATGTGGGACACAGCACTAATATTCACTGAATTGCTGCCATCAATTGTCAAACGGTTTGGCCGTGGTTAATTTCGCTTGAACTGACTTCCAGATGTCTATACGCTTCAGAAGATTTGGAATCAAGGGAAAGAAAATTTTCTGCAGCCACATTCTCTAAGCGCAAAAAGGTGACATTCGACCCAATCCGAGCCCCACTGAGTTCGGTCCCGGCAATCCGCGACCAAGCGATCGCGCAAACCTCAAGAGCGGTGATGTGGGGTCGTTACGAGTTGATTAACATCCCTATGTGTGTGCGGTATCTAAACTTTTTGTTTTCATAATTATTCCGAACCGAGTAAATGCATTGAAACACAGCAAGAATATTCTGTGTTGCTTTAAACTTAAATCCCGAATTTTGTGAATCTGACGTAATAAGGGGGGTATTTCCCTTATGTCTTTTAAGATTTTGTTAGTTATGACGACTTGGCAGCATCGGGTAAATTATCGTTGGAACAAAGGCATTAAATTGAAAACGTTAAATTCGTCTTAGTCATACCTATACTCGGCAAATCCTTGACCTCCGGAAAAATCCTGAAGATCAACACGAAGGCGACATCTAGTGGACGCACTGGTGATTTGATGCAGTTTCTCCAAACCTGATAAAATTTGTTGGTTGTAATAATATTGCTGAAAACACTGGGATTTAAATTGGATTAACTTATACTGTTATATCGACACTAGGATTGTTGCGAAGCGTGCTTGAAACGCTTTGCTTGGTAAGCCTGTATATTTAACTGGGTGTGCGCAAGTTGTAACACTCAGTAAATGTTCAGTAGATGCATAAAATTTAAAACCAACTATTATTCAAAATTTAACATCAGTTGTAAGTTTTTAATTAAACTTGTAAGACGTTTAGTTAAGGATTGCTTTATTGGAATACAAACCCATCCAAAATTCTGTTGATAGATTCCCAAACCCGTTCTTGTAATCCACCCAATCTCTATCGAAACTCACAGATCCATCATAACGACGCTGGAACACCTGGTAATTATCATAACCAAGATAAGATGTTCAGACAATAACTTTTCTGTAAACAATCACCGAACGCTTCCCAACCATTAAACATAGGATACAGTTCTAGCCTCGAGAGGCAAACTCACCAGCCAAGCTCCACCACCATCCATGTCGCAATATCCCTGGAAAGTCAGAGGAGAAGTTAAATTGTAGACTCCGCTTACGTTAAGGCCGTTTAGTAACGCGTCCTTGCAGGAGGTTGGAAACGAGCCTATGTTTCGAACACCATGAACATTGTTAATAAATTGCATTCCTTTCATTAGAAGAGAAAACAAACACAAAACTACAAAATCTTACCTTTTTCGCAATGTGATCCACTGTACCCGTGGGCACATGAACAATTGTAGGAGGTTTTTGTATCCATGCAAGTTCCATTGTTCTGGCAAATACCAGGATTTTGTGCACAGAAATCTGGATCTAAAAAGGAATCAAGTTTCATGATCTGAATTTGCATTCTTACTCCCAGGGAAGAGTTGACTTCACGGCCCTACACACACACAGGTGAAAGAATGTTTAAAAGTGTGTTTTATTTAGTCCGTATTTCAATGATATTGACAGTCAGGCACGCGAGGCAATTTCGTTTAGCTGGTTGTCATGTACAGCATGTGGCATTCTTCATCTGAAATATTGATTGGAAAACAAGCGTTATTTCATTGATCACTTCTTTTCACTTTCAATCCCTGTTTATCTGTTAGAAGGCTTTTTGTTAACTTACGAGTGAACGAAAAGTATTGACTTGATGAACCACACGATTTGCTGGTTACACCACCCTTGGTCGAACCAATAAATGAGCGTCTTCCGTTTCTCAAATAAAACGTCACGTATCCTCCACTTCCTGAAAATATTCATGGTTGATTCAAACAAACCACAAAGTGTTAATTACACCAACTTACGCGACAAGATACCAGCGTGAATGGCAGAGGCACAAACCGAGGAATTCTTGTTGTACGAATTTGTTCCACAGACGTAGTTGGACGAACAACCAGGTGGACAAAATACATCAGTTACAGAAAACTCACTGTTTCCTCTCGTGCTGCATTTCACTATATTTACATAAATAGTAATTATTTATTCTAACCAAAACGCTACCCGGAGCATAGCTTACTTTCAAATGTGTACGACCATCTTGCAAACGAACAAGATTTGCTTTTCACTCCGTTCCTGTCCAATCCTTTATATTCATGTATTGGATCACTTTTGTATACTTCAAAGTAGCCTCCATCATCTTTACAAAAATATTTGGTTTGAGTTCATATAAAAGAAAATCCGGTAAACATGCCAGGGTACTGTCACTATAACTTACTATCCATCAGTCCTGCATGCATTGCAGCCAGACAAAGGGGACCAGAGGCGTAATCATCACTTCCACACAAATCCGAATATTGTCTCCAGCAGTTGGGTGGGCAGATTACTTTTGAAATTGAGTGATTTAAATCTGATAACTTTGTGTCACACGTTGCTGTGGAAACGAAATATTTAGTAGACTTACAAGCAGTAGATAAAAATTTTATGAGTAAATTTAAAACGCAGCTTACCTGTCAACGAATTGCATTGATTCTTGCATTGCAGATAACAAAGCAGGAAAGCTTGCAAATAATACTTTAACATCATTGCTACACAAAATTAAAGAACATACGCTAGAAGTAAACAAGAAATTTAAAGGTATAAAACAAATTAAAAATTGCAATATTAATAGTTTTATCTCATATAAATTTCCGAAAATGGATTTGCGATGTATTTTTTTCTCAAAAAGATTCTTCTGTTAATTGCATTTAGTTTATGAAGATTTTCTGATTTTTCTTTGGCCATGCATTCAACCTAAAACAAACCTGGAACTCCTGTTGCTGCCAGGCATACTGCAATTTAAAATATACCCCTCTTCTGGCATAAAATATACGTACTGTATTTTACGACGTTTCGTCTGCCATTCAGCGAGACTTCATCAGGTATTGATGCCGCAATTTCAAAGTAAACTGCACTAAAACATTCAGGGGCACAAAAAAGGACACGTTAACACCGCTTGTTAGATCACGTAGCAGAGGCAAAACACGAAACACTGCGGGAGGCGAAACGGTTACAACAAATTGTTATAAACTGCCGGAAAGTAAACACATTGTTCTTTGTCGTTGACGCATCCACTGTTTTTGTGAATATGAAACGACTCAAGAATGCTAAAATAATCGCTCCTTTCTTGGGCAATATTCCGCACCATGTGAAAAACTCACGCGAGTTTGCAGCCGAGGTTGGGAGCTTACGAGTGGAGCAACATGAAAGCATGGTATCCTTTGATGTGGTGTCATTGTTCACCAATGTACCGGTATCCCTAGCAATCACTGTTGTTATGGCACGCTCAAAATAGACCGACAGTAACCCGTAAGGACGAAACGCCCACTAGCGGAACAGTGTTTCTGATTACCGTCCTGATATTTTAAATTTTTTTTTTTTTTTTAAATCGATTTATCCTACAGCATACGTCATCATTAGTTTCTGCAAATAAACTGCATTAAAACACTCGAAGCTACATGTACCAATAATAAGCAAACAAATAAAACTGAAATGGTGAACTCAATGTCCCCTACCACTGCATCTACACAACTGAAAACACCACTGCAGTGCAAGGCCCTCTTATACCGGAAGCAGAAAGATAAGGGAGTGCAAATCAAAACAATGACGACCCGCAGCACGAACGCACGACGTCATTGAAAAACATTAAAACAATGATAAAAGATGTTCTCCATCCATAAACACAACACCAAATAAAACTGCCTGCAACCGCTTACGAATTCGGGGGGAATCATTTTTTGAATGTTTATTGAAACTTGGGTGCGGTTTGGCTTCGCACACATCCAGTCCTTTGGCCATGGGCTGTTCCACAAATATCTCCAAAAACAACTTGAAATGCTTAGACGCGTTTCTGCCGGCGGGTGCTCGTTTGCAAAATGGTGGCACAAAGCCGTCTTGTCGTTGCTTTCCAACTTGTTAAGTTTACAGACATATTCCAACTCTTACGTAAGCCCATTTTTACTGGCGTTTCTTTATGTAAAGGTCATGACGTCATAATACACGTTGTCACATAAATGTCATTTTGGTACAAAGCTTTGAATAAGCGTCGATAGTGACGTCAATAGTTGTTAAAAAATAGTTTTGACTTTTCCGCTTTATTCACACCGGTTGGAAAACGCGTCAGACAACAAGATCTTAGTTTCTCCACACAAAGATAATATAACCGGTTGTACGACTTACTGTTTTCCTGGGGACCAGAGCGAGCCGTCATTTCATAACTTTTCGCGATTCATTCGATGAAAATGTTGATCGACCAGAAAATAATAACAAACAACCACCTCTACGTGTGCGCAAGATCTAACACGAAAGTTTGTGGAGTGCAGCCAACAGCACAAGGAAGTTATGGTGGCATTTCTTAAGGAGCAGGAAATGCGTCGGTTTCGCTTTTGTTGTCTACGTTATTTCATAACCTTTGTTTTCCACTCTGTCATGGGTTCAATTCTATGCCTGTAGGCATCTGTAACCAGGCGTTGTTCAGCAGAAAAGTGTAAACAGCACTCGGTAAGCAGTTGCTTTGGACTCACGACGAGTTTGCAAAACGTGTCTTCATGTCAATGTTCATGTTTCTGTTCATGTATTTTCTAACATACTTTGCATGTTACAAGGAATGTGGGATAAAAATCAGCGTAACAAAAACACACAGAACGTTCCCTACAATCGCGGTTAAATTAGAACGCATTTCATTTTAGTTTGAATTCTTTGCCATTTTTAGTTGGCAGTGGATTTTTCGTTCTGCTGCCGAAACTTACTAGACTTTTGTATGGAATATTTCAAAACACTCTTGCAATTTAGCTAATTTACATTTTGAAATACAAAATCTTGCTACCAATTAAGAACAAATTAACCAGTTTTACTCGGTAAAAACGATTGCATGTAGGTTTCCCATTTGTTTGTTTTTTAATTTTTGACGCATAATATTCGTAAACTTTTTATTAACATATTCCTAAGGCGGGTTAAAGTCGTTGTTCTATCTGTTTCTATGTCGAAACTTGTTTCCTACTTTTATTAGCTTAAGGTAGTCTGTGTAATTTTTGCTTGAAGGTTTGAACAAACTACAGACTGCGCTCCATGGGAAACCGAATGTTGGGTGTTATCTTCATAAATAAAGTGATGCATAGGCCTACGCTATCGGTCTGCCTATATATCAGGTCTTCGTAGGTACCAACGTCAGGTACGATGAGTCAGAAATTCGCAACCGCACCCCAGTCTCTTGGTTTTTAGTGAATATATTGTGCAGTGAAAGAACAACGAATCAGTACGCAGTGTAGAATGGGTGAGACACAATACATCAGCAACAGTGCAGCATTGGGGTAGTCAGTACAAACAGAGCGCAGTTTAGCGCAGTCAGTTATACAGGACACGGTCAGCATTTCTGAAGTTCACAATACCACGTTTCTAAAGGCACTGTTTAGTTAGCTTAGCGTCTAAATCATACAAACAAACGTCACAAATTTGCTACGTAGTCAACTGGCTTACAAAACACTGAAAGAGGCACATGACAGGCCTTTAAGTCTTCATAACACTTGTCACAAACATTAAAAGTATTACTAGAACCTAGACAAAGTCTAATCTACATTAATTTCAACGATTACTGTGGCTATTTCCCGCAAGTAGACCAGTGAGCACGCTTTGTGAAACAAAGGAATGCGATGATGTGATGCAAATGTGCACATATACACACATGGGTTCAAGTAACATAGAAATGTTATTAAATGGTTAAACTGTTCGTAACGGGAGACACTTAAACCACCTCACGGACGGGCGAAACGGGATTTCCCCGGTTCATCGTGATATGGTTAAACTAGCATTTCAAACATGTTTGTTGGAAATATCATTCCTTCTGAACTAAAATAGTTATCAAGGCATTGTCTAGAGCAGTGGTTCCCAACCTTTTGTGGTTGGTGACCCCCTATATTGATTTAAACTAACTTGCGACCCCCACCATTTTTTTCCCAACAGCAATATCAATCAAAGTGCATTTTACAGTATATCATTTATTGGCAATCACTTTGCTCCATAAGACGGCTGACTTGCAACTTTATAGCCAAGTTAGAAATCCTTGGTTGATTATTTGACAACGCTAAAATCTGAAAACTACCTCCCAAGTCAAATCTCTGACGTTTCAAACCGGCTTCATGACAAGATCTTAGTTTCTCCACACAAAGATAATATAACCGGTTTGTACGACTTACTGTTTTCCTAGGGACCAGAGCGAGCCGTCATTTCATAACTTTTCGCGATTCATTCGATGAAAATGTTGATCGACCAGAAAATAAAAAGAAACAACCACCTCTACGTGTGCGCAAGATAATCTAACACCCAACTTTGTGGAGTGCAGCCAACAACACAAGGAAGTTATGGTGGCATTTCTTAAGGAGCAGGAAATGCGTCGGTTTCGCTTTTGTTGTCTACGTTATTTCATAACCTTTGTTTTCCACTCTGTCATGGGTTCAATTCTATGCCTGTAGGCATCTGTAACCAGGCGTTGTTCAGCAGAAAAGTGTAAACAGCACTCGGTAAGCAGTTGCCTTGGACTCACGACGAGTTTGCAAAACGTGTCTTCATGTCAATGTTCATGTTTCTGTTCATGTATTTTCTAACATACTTTGCATGTTACAAGGAATGTGGGATAAAAATCAGCGTAACAAAAACACACAGAACGTTCCCTACAATCGCGGTTAAATTAGAACGCATTTCATTTTAGTTTGAATTCTTTGCCATTTTTAGTTGGCAGTGGATTTTTCGTTCTGTTGCCGAAACTTACTAGACTTTTGTATGGAATATTTCAAAACACTCTTGCAATTTAGCTAATTTACATTTTGAAATACAAAATCTTGCTACCATTAAGAACAAATTAACCAGTTTTACTTGGTAAAAACGATTGCATGTAGGTTTCCCATTTGTTTGTTTTTTAATTTTTGACGCATAATATTCGTAAACTTGTCATTAACATATTCCTAAGGCGGGTTAAGTCGTTGTTCTATCTGTTTCTATGTCGAAACTTGTTTCCTATTTTTATTAGCTTAAGGTAGTCTGTGTAATTTTTGCTTGAAGGTTTGAACAAACTACAGACTGCGCTCCATGGTAAACCGAATGTTGGGTGTTATCTTCATAAATAAAGTGATGCATAGGCCTACGCTATCGGTCTGCCTATATATCAGGTCTTCGTAGGTACCAACGTCAGGTACGATGAGTCAGAAATTCGCAACCGCACCCCAGTCTCTTGGTTTTTAGTGAATATATTGTGCAGTGAAAGAACAACGGATCAGTACCCAGTGTAGAATGGGCGAGACACAATACATCAGCAACAAGACAGCATTGGGGTAGTCAGTCATACAGGGCGCAGTTTATCACAACTGTTCCGCTAGTGGGCGTTTCGTCCTTACGGGTTACTGTCGGTCTATTTTGAGCGTGCCATAACAACAGTGATTGCTAGGGATACCGGTACATTGGTGAACAATGACACCACATCAAAGGATACCATGCTGTCATGTTGCTCCACTCGTAAGCTCCGTACCTCGACTGCAAACTCGCGGGAGTTTTTTACATGGTGCGGAATATTGCCCAACAAAAGGAGCGATTATTTTAGCATTCTTGAGTCGCTTCACATTCACAAAAACAGTGGATGCGTCAACGACAAAGAACAATGTGTTTACTTTCCGGCATTTTATAACAATTTGTTGTAACTGTTGCGCCTCCCGCAGTGTTTCGTGTTTTGCCTCTGCCACGTGATCTGACAAGCAGTGTCAACCTGTCCCTTTTTCTTTTTGTGCCCCTAAATGTTTTAGTGCAGTTTACTTTGAAATTGCGGTATCAATACCTGATGAAGTCTCGCTGAATGGCAGACGAAACGTCGTAAAAATACATCACGTATATTTTATGCCAGAAGAGCGGTACATTTTAAACTAAAACAAACTATTACTCAAAGTTTTGCAACATTTGTACTTAGTTAAGGATTGCTTTATTGGAATACAAACCAATCCAAAATTCTGTTGATAGATCCCCAAACCCGTTCTTGTAATCCACCCAATCTATATCGAAACTCAGCACAGATCCATCATAACGACGCTGGAACACCTGGTATTTATAAAGTAAAACACTTGACACTGATTTTCGGTGAATTGGTCTAAAAAAGTTAGATGACCTCCATGTCAATATATGACTTTTCACTTTCATGTGTAATGTCCTGACCTACATAAACAACATAATCCCGGGCGTATTGTTAAGTATTGTAATGTGAAATCGTAAATTACTTGTCGTGCATAATCACCTCGCTTACCCAACATAGCGCTGGTGCCAGGGATTGCCCACCCCTGTGTTAGTGATATTTACCACAGTATGAATACCTGCCATCCATCTTCACAGTAAACTTCATCTCCCGATACGAGATGTTGGCGACCTTTAATATCTGAAGTTTTACAGGAGCCCGGTGGAAGAGAATCTATGAGATTCTGGAGATCTGCAGACGGTTAAAACTCATCAGATTGGCAGAAGTATTGAGTTAAACTCATTCACACGCAAGAAGGCGGTGAAAACCCCACAATATTTGCACGACCTGCATTATGACCAGAATATACCGGTGCCAGATGGAACCCTCTCTGATTCGCACGTGATGACGTATATGTTGGGTTTGCCAATACCTTTGCCCGTAACTCACGTCATGACTCGCTTCTGCCTCTAGTGGTGTAGATATCTCACCAATCTACACCACTAGGGGCAGAAGCGAGTAATGACGTGACTTACGGGCAAAGGTTTTCAGAATTTGACACATATGTGAGATTCACATTAAAATAAAGCAAAACTCAACTGTTGGAAGTGTTACTCAGTTGACCTTGCAGTTGATCCACTCTGTTCGACAGCTCTGTGAATATAATGTTAGATGTGTGAGTGGATATTGGATGTTAAATGCATGAACTTAACTGTTAGATGTGCGGTTCTGTTCACTCTGCAGTTGATCCATTATGTTCGAAAACTCTGCCAACAAAACTTACGTTAACGTTGACATGTTTTACGTCACTAACATTACCCTTACCATGAACTCCAATGTAATCGGTCTGCATTTCTTGGATCGTTTGGTTTTTGTCTTTTTTAAGTTGGCCTGGAAACATGCATGTTTTTCTAATATAACTCTTAAGAAACAAAACAAGCTACTTTTTAGACTAGTCCAGGTCAGTGCGTCTTTGTGTTATTCACCGAAATTAATAAAGTACCTGATGTTATTTACTGTGCGGACCTTCTCAAAAAATACAACATATTTTTTTCCCAACACGTTAAGGAGGAAAACCACATATTGTTACTTTTCTTCACGCTTTCTTTGATTATCTGTGTTGTTTATGCACGCAACGCAACCCCTTCTATCCCTTTGTTTTCATCGGTTTTCTGCACTCACATGTAATTTTGCACCAGTGTAAAAAAACTTCACCGGGTTTTCTTAGTATGGTTCGGTTGTATTTTTTTTTGCTGGTATTAGTTAAGTTGTAAGATATGCTCTATACACAAAGGTCATTAATGTAGTCAGTAACTGGATAGCTGTACTAGTAATCACTAGATGGCGATAATAAGGCCAAAAGGTGGCGCGATAGAAAGATATTTTACTTTGAATATCCACCAGGTCGGTCTGTTGGGTCTGAATTTCCTGCAACTTGTTCGTAAGTTGACCTGAAAGTGCGATCGTTAACGAAAAAGGGAAATATTTTTATTACAAAACCGGTAATATTTAATTATTTGTTTAAAGTAATTATAACTTCCTTTGTATTTAAGTGTCAGCTTTCACAATCTCATAAATTCTCATATTTTCTTACCATTGGTCACGAAGATCTGAATCAAACCCTGAAAAATATTTTGTTTTATTCCGTGATCTCTAAAATGGACAGAATCTAGCCCCTGATGTTGCACAGTCTTAAAACACGACAGCAATTATCCGATAGCAAATGTTTGAAACCAAGTGTTTCTGATTTCCGTCAGTTGGTTTATTTTTTTAATTTGTGAAAAATTGATTTTCGCCTACAGCATACGTCATCATCAGTTTCTGCAAATAAACTGCATTAAAACACTCGATGCTACATGTACCAAAAATAAGCAAACAAATAAAAGTAAAACTGAAATGGTGAGCAGAATTTCCCCTACCACTGCATCTACACAACTGCAAACTTCACACCAGTGCAAGACCCGCTAACATGAGCAACATTAAAAACAATGATAAAAGATGTACTCCATCCATAAAACACAACACCAAACAAAACTTTATTTTTTAGTTTATTGAAAACTTGGGTACGGTTTCCAGTCCATAGTTTATTGAAACTTGGGTACGGTTTCCTTTCCTTTGGCCCCAGTCTGTTCCACAAATACCACCGAAAAACAACTTCAAATGCTTAGGCGCGTTCCTTCCGGTGGGTGCGCGTTTGCAAAATGGTGGCGCATAGCCGTCTTGTCGTTGCTTCCCAAATTACTTTTGGTTGAATTCCAATCTGTGTTGCGTCCAACTTGTGGTTTTGGCTAACATATTGTTCATGACATGTTGTGCACGTCGCAACATAAATGCTGAAATTCGCACACGTTACATGTTGCAGCAGTTTATATTGTTTGCCTGCTATTGTTGGTAATGTTCACGTTTCGTTAACCATGGATATGTGGTTTCCAATGCGCACAGCCCACAAGGGTAGCGCACCGCCCACAAGGGTAGCTACCAGGAGGGTCGTTGCAATCCGTTTGGAGAACAAGTCGATTGTCCTCGGTAAAGCATGCCGCTTGCGTCGCCTCAACAGGGCCACTTCCTCCAAAGCCTTGAGAACAAATGCAGGAAATTCTCCAAGAAAGTCATTGTTACGAGTATCGCAGAGGCACGAACGTGGTCAAATAATTGCTTGGGGTACAGCATATCCTCATGTTATCCAGGTCACACTAAAAGAACAATACGTTGGCCAAACCAAAAACAAATTTTCAACAAGATGGACACAACACAGATTGGAATTCAACCAAAGGCAAATTGGAAAGCAACGATAAGACGGCTCTGCGCCACCATTTCGCAAACGCGCACCCACCAGCAGGAACGCGCCTAAGCATTTTAAGTTGTTTTTCGGTGGTATTGGTGGAACAGCCTGGGGCCAAAGGACTGGCAACCGTACCCAAGTTTCAACAAACATTTAAAAAAGCAGTTGCTGGCAGTTTTGTTTGGTGTTGTGTTTTATGGATGGAGTACATCTTTTACCGTTGTTTTTAATGTTGCTCATGTTAGCGGGTCTTGCACTGGTGTGAAGTTTGAAGTTGTGTAGATGTAGTGGTAGGGGACATTCTGCTCACCATTTCAGTTTTATTTTTATTTGTTGGCTTATTTTTGGTACATGTAGCATCGAGTGTTTTAATGCATTTGATTTGCAGAAACTGATGATGCGTATGCTGTAGGCCAGTGTTTCCCAACCGGTAGCATGCGTGCCACCAGTGGTAGGCTGTGTCATTCCAGGTGGTACGCAAACACATTTTTGGACATTACGTCAGCAAGCACAACACGGTGCTAAGCACAAAGCCTAGCCTGGATAAATGCTACTTCGTAACATTTGTCGAACAACCTTGCTGCAGAACAGTTGACGTATGCGAGTCGAAATGGCAGGCCATAAAAAATGCAACAATTAACATTCAACGCATGGTGTTGCCCAGGATACGATAAACACAACGTTTTCTTATTGTTTTTATTTTTAACTTTTTTTTACATTTTCTATTTATATTTTAATCTTTAAACCGTTCTAATCCATCCAGCCACTGGTGTGATGCCTGAAAAGGTTATCTTTGCCCCGCGAGCAAACCACTGACGCAACAACGTTTTTCGTTGCTACCTTTCAACTGCTGCTGTGCTTGTGTGTTTTTGTTTGGTTTGGTACAGGATTGCGGTCTGGAGGTTAAGTGTATGTTAGTCTTGATGACTGCCATTGATACTAATTACTACGATTACTGTTGTTGTTTTTAGAATACTGAGGATGCCACATAGGCGAAATATATATATTAAAAAAAAAAAACTTGATTGGTGATTAAGTAGATATCTAGGCCAGTCCTAGTAAACACATTTTTGTAATTTGCGGATATAGTTCGAATTTAAAAAATCGCAAGTGATCTTAAATGTTTCTTACTCCATCCCTTAGGTTACTTTGTAACACTCAACTAGGTGGTAAGCGTCAAAATTGTTTCACCTCCAAGAGGTACGCAACTACAAAAAGGTTGGGAATCACTGCTGTAGGAGAAATCGATTTTTCATAATTTATAAAAAATAAACCAACTGACGGTAATCAGAAACACTTTGTTTCAAACATTGTTTTATTCCGTTCGTATTTACCCCAAGTAGTGGAAGCGTACAAGATCTATGTTAGCTCCCAAACAAAATACGAAACTTTCATATTGGTCATGATTGATGTAACTTGTTTCACAAAGCACACGGTTGATTTATTACGCTCCAGCTTACGTTTACCCAAAGCATGTTGACGCAAAACTAATTTCTTAATGACAAGACACTTACAAGAGCGAGAACTGCTGCAATAACAAGACCCTGCACCACCAGCACCACCACCAGCACAAACTTGGTTCTTCTAAGCTCAGCGCGTAGTTGTGGCAAGTTCTCCTTCCCCGCGCTTTGCAGAGGTTCCTCGTAAACTGATTGTTATTAAGTTTACAGACGTGCTTTTGGTTCGGGTAATTTAGCTTCCAACAAAGCCTTACGCTACGAGGTCCAGTATCTTTATCCTTGAGTTTGTCATTGTAATATTCCAACTCTTAAGTAAGCCCATTTCTGGCGTTTCATTATGCAAAGGTTATGACGTCATAATACATGCTGTCAAATAAATGTCATTTTGGTACAAAGCTTTCAGTAAGCGTCAATAGTGACGTCAAAAGTTGTTAAACAATAGTTTGGGGAAACCGCGTCAGACAACAAGATCTTAGTTTCTCCACACAAAGATAATATAACCGGTTTGTACGACTTACTGTGTTCCTTGGGATCAGAGCGAATCGTAGTTTCATAACCGTCGCAATTCATTTCCATGAAAAATTGAATGATGATCGACCAGTGTTGCGACCTTTCTTGGCACTGATGATGAACACTGTTGCGACCTATTATGCCAAATATGAGCCTCTAGCCGAGTATTAACAATATATTTATGATCGACGGGAAATCCTATTTGATTAACGCATTTGACATAAGATCGCACGTGAGTTCTAATTGTTGTGTGTTCCTAACCTGACTTTAATTGAAAAAAAACACTGAACAGAACCGAATCACAAAACCAAAGAACTGAGGTGGGCACAGTACAGCACCGAGCAGAGCTACCCTGCCTCGCCTCACCTAACCTAAACACACGCGGAAAGTTCCATTATTTAAACTGGAGGTTTAGCACACTTAGGGCTGATGCCCACTGCAGTCGTAAGCGAGTCGTAAGGGCATTACGTCACAACGATTACGACCGTCGGAGCAATTGTATGCCCACTGCGTTGGAGCGCTGTCGGAGAAGCATTCGGCGGCGGCGCCGCTTACGACGAAAGAAGTCAATTTAACGACGCTACAATCGAGTAGAATTGAGTTCTACTCCGTCGTACGTCGTAAGCACATCATATCGAAATAGCTTGTTGTAGAGTTGAAATATGATTCGCTGTGCTGTTCATGAGTGTTTTAGGATTGCTTTAATGCTCACTACTGGTGAATAATTATTTAAGTTTATGTAAAAAAAAAATGTTTCTCATTTTTTGTGATATTTACAGCAAATTTGGAATGATTCATGTGTGATTAGTGAACATCTTTTATATTAAAACACTATGATTATGAAACATGTAACAGCTTATTTGGCATCAAGCTAACGTCATGGAAAGGGGATTTTATTGTCCAGTAACTAATAAATTTGCAGTTGCACCGCAGAGAAACTTCTATAAAGAGAAAGTGATGTAAGGTAAATTTATAACAAACGTCCAATGTTAAATCGACTCAAAGGTTGTAGTTCATAATAGCAAAAAGATCCGGAAAAGTTTTCAAACAATTTGATTACGCAGATAAATCGTTCAACAATTAATATTTATACATCACTTTAACACAAAAACATATCAATCACTTCTTCCTGATTTTCATTTCAATAATTTTAAGCGAATAATGATGACCACGGAAATGATACCAGCCCACACCATCAGCATAAGATTCGTATGGACCTCCGTAATAAAAACCATTTGGGTTTCCCGCGTGACAACTTGTAAACCACCTTTGTAACTCATTGCACAGTTTCCTGGATGAGTGTCTTGATCGTTATCTTTGGTGGTGAAGTTTGTCCCAGATGGTCTCATGCCATTGCCTTTGGAAATTTAACTCGGTTTAACAGATCAAAATGGACAAACCAATATGTCTTTAATAAACTACATGGTCGCTTACCTGCAGGACCTGAGAAATTCTCCCAGTTAAGTCTGTAACCTCCTCCTTCTCCCACTGAAAAACGACTGAAACAAACGAAATTAACTTAGTTTGGATCCAGTTAGTTTGCTTATATTTACCCATAAACAGCATAAGTTTTATTTCCTTCGAAATCTTCCATATCAATTCTCATCTCATATTCACCACTACTACTGGTTATCTGATGGAGTTTCTCAAGACCTGATCAATAATAGTAATTATTTTAAGAATTCAATATCTGATATTCTAGTGAATATTTTCTCACCCAACCAGAATTCTCCGTCAAGTTTTCCAAATCCATTCACATAATCGTCCCAACCTCGATTGAAATTTTCAGATCTGTCTTCTCGTTTCTGAAATACCTGAACAAGAATGTCCAACATTTAATGTGGTATAAAATATAATATATCACATGTTAGTGATATGATTTACATATTTAAAGTAATTTGTCGACTCATCAGCCATCCACCACCATCTGTCACCAAATCACAAAACACTTGGACTCCCTTGCGCCCTCCAGTGAGTGGGTAAATCGTGTAAACACCCCCTGTGTCGTTTACATGTCTGGGCATGACGTCACTACAAGTGGTCGGGTTGAGAGCAGCTGTTAAACATTCGACGTTGCTTTTAAAGAAAGAACAAGGAAAATTATTACAGTAATAAACGTGATTGCACCTGTAAGTCTGGCTTCAAGTTGCTGTACGGCAGTTTGAAGTTGAATTACTCCAGCACATTCGCATTGTTCTGCAGATTCGCCTTTGAACCCGCGCTGACCTGGAAATCCATGAGGACCTAAAAATATACATTCCAGAATGTATTTCCTCTGATAACATACAGTTTAAACTTCTTATTTGTCCCCAACTGATGGCGAAGTTAATGATCTACAAAAAAATTCTTGTTGTTAAAATAAAAATTAACATCCTGTTGATGGCAATGCTCAAACCTTTTTGCATGAAAATTCCCTGTTAATACATCGTGGTATTGCAACGTGTTTCAAATAGAACCAAACAACCCTACTGGCATATATTTGTGCATTCGATTTTACCTCTCTTGCCAGGTGGACCTCGCAGTTTGTGGGAAGTGTTTCGAGTTCCCGTTGATTGAAACAAACCATTAGTGCTTCCACATTGAAGACTAACTGTGCATGATTCCAAACTTAACTGACTTCTTACGCTTAAAATAAACAACACCAGCAAAACTGTTCGTTGCAACGTCATCATATAATCGTATTGCAAATCGTCTCTGGAAACGTTGACACAACATAAGCGTAATGGCGTTAATGTGCAACAAACCCAGCTTTATAGAATTATCTGCGATGTCATCTGACATTTGACATTTCCTTTTATGGTGGGGAATTCTACTTGTTGGATTGCATGCAGTTTCATGAACATATTAGTCGATTGCGGCATTAAATTCCTATGCGATTTGCTGCACGACTGGCCAGGTACGTTTCACAGTGATAAATATCCTGAGGCGTTTTTGTAACCAATCTTAAATGAAGAAATATCTCAGATTTAAAGTGAGTTTTAACACATCGCAGTATACTGGCAAACTGCAGTAATTAAAGTGTATTTTCTGCCAAATATATATTTATCGATTACAATATGTACGAAATTAGCCTGCGCAGTGGGGCGATCCTGGCTTGTCATGCTATATCATATATCATATAATGTTGCATAACAGCCGAAACGTTGAGAAACGTCAATAAAATAAAGTTTGCCATAAGGTCAGTATTCAGCAATAAGTGGTCTCTTGGGTTACAACATTTGGTCTTCTAGATCCTAACATGTGGTCTTATGGATCACAGAGATCGCAGTTTGGTCTCAAAGTCCATGCCTTTGATCTTAGAACTAAGTTAGATCCAAGACCATACCTACTAACATGATGTCAGACCGAGACTTTCTTGGCAGACATACTGATGGGTCGCGAAGGTGGGAACCCGTTTTAAAAACATTTCCTGTGGCTTATGACCTATGAAGGCACACTAGTACTAAATATTCAAAGAAAAAAAAACAATAATTGCAGCTGCATTGGTCAAAACACAGCAAGGATCTGAGGAGCTTTCAGGAGGATCTTATGCCCAATAGGATAGCAGAAACAGCTCCCAGGGGGCAACCAAAGCAACTTTCCCGGCAAAAATGTTTTGCCATTGCATAGAAAGAGGCTTGGGGACAACATTGAATTGCAAATTGCATGAGGTTTTTGTGATATATTTTTGCACAAAACATACCGACACTTTTTAAGCCTTTTTAACTAAATTAATGTCCGACCTGTGAGCAAAATACCATTTTTGATCCGATTGCGTAGACAAGAGGCGGTCCTAACTCGACTAGTCAAATCAAGGTCTACTTCTGTAATTCAATGTTTAGCAAAATTCCCTTGAACAATCCTACAAACTTCACTCTCCTCATGCCATCTACATTCTGCTATGGAATGCACCCGGCAGATGCATCAGACGCGTCTGTGTCCTCCACAAACTGCTGTGTTAAGTTTGGTTATTACACAAAAGTGTATGAGGTCTAACCTTGGGAGGTGACAAGAAAATAATTTGTAAAGGAAAGCCAAAGCTAGTATGCTACTCATGCCGAAGCAAACGTTTCAAACACCACTGTGTTCTTCACCAGTGCCAAGTAAGAATGAGTTGCAGCAATGTGTGCGCAGAGGTAGGCAGGTAACTGAGCAGACAAAAAACACAAATGAAACACGTGACAGACGCCACTCGAATGCCCACGGCCGTGACGTCATCATTTGGGCTACAATGAGGACCTTGGTGTGGATAGGAAACCTTGTTACACAATTTACCCTCACATAAAAACCTTTCCAATAAGTCGGTGAAATGGCGCCGCGATATCCGCGCATTTCTGTAAATATTTGCGGAAGCAATTGATTGTTTCAGAGCAATTGATTTTTACAATTGTTGATTTAGGGTAGGCGGTTAACTTTGTCAACAAAAATCGACTAATTTGAAGAAATGCATTTCATCTTTTTTAAAACAACTCGATTTACTTCGTTAGTAAAACAGAAATATAATCAGTCATTTTCTCTGTTGCGAGTTGAAAATCTCATCCCGTTTAGATTCTGCCCGCTTGTCATGGAATCTGATATATTTCCCGAATATCCGGATATAGTAATTGTGTGAGAACTTCCTTCATCGCCATTGCTGAAAGTACTGAAAACAACAATGTCATAATGTTTAATTTAATGCAAAGTAATTTAAATAATAACGAATAATTCGTTGTTTTAAATCAATCCGCTTACATTGATTTGTTGCTCATGGAAATGATTGTTAAACATAAAACCCTTTATGACGCAATAAATGACATTGTGTCATACATTGTGCTGTGTTATTTGGGATAATTATTTGTCAACTAAGCAATAAACACAGAGTGGGATTAGGAGTTTTGAAAAGGAAACCCAGATATTTTTAACTTTAAGTTCACAAACGACTGGAGGTCCATTTTTAAGAAACCTGGAACCTGTTCTATTTAAATAAAATGTCAATCAAGCATAGGATGCTGACATTCCAAGATGTACTTGGAATATTTTACAGGAGAAGCAAAAGTTAGATGAGTTTTTGCCGAGACTATTCTGTTATCCGCATTAAAATGTAGTTTGTGACAGAATTTCTTAATATTTCTGAGCCTACATTGCCGCATAAACCCATCTGGGCAACATAATTTCCTGCAAAACTGCGATTTTCGCTTTATCTGTTATACTTTTGCCTCATTCAAAACATTTGGAGCCGAGCATGTTTGGCAAAGAAAATCGAAATTTCAAACACTGGATTATGCATGGGTGTTAGCTGAAGAATATAATAATATTTTTGTCCCATATGAAGAGGCCGGACACAGCACTAATATTCACTGGATTGCTGCCATCACTTGTCAAACGGTTGGGTCGTGGTTAATTTCGCTTGAACTATCTTCCAGATGCTTGCGCTTTAGAAGATTTGGAATCAAGGAAAAGAAAATTTTCTGCAGCCACATTCTCTAAGCGTAAACAGGTGGAATTCGACCCAATCCGAGCCCCACTGAGCTCGGTCCCGGCAATCCGCGACCAAGCGATCGAGCAAACCTCAAGAGCGGTGGTGTGGGGTCGTTACGAGAATTACCATCCCTATGTGTGTGCGGTATCTATAAGAGGAACGTTTTGATGATTCTTCACCAGTTTCTCGAATTAATTTAGCTTTTTGAAGCATGCTGTCGACACTTTCTATTTCTTTTTGGAGCTTTCCATTTTTTTCAACTTTTGGTTCTTCTTTTGTGGTTAGTTGACTTTGCTTCCTGTCATGTCTTTCTGTTACCCATGACTGTAACTTTCTGAAACGTAATACACATTCATTTTTTCATGTTTATGTAACACAATTTAAACATTTCAAATTCGCACTCAGTTGAAACTTTGCTATAACAAACATCACAGAGATTTTACCAAAAATATTTTTGTAAGGTAATAATGAAGCAGGTTATTAAAAAGGTGCTAGACCAAGGTTTCAGACTGGGGTCTGCATAGGACGTATGTGAAGATATGGCAGGATATCAAACTTATGTTGTGTAAAATTGCTGCAGTGATTTGGGAACTTTGCAGTTGTTGCTCAATTTTGTCAATTATTGTTTTGCAAACTTTAAAGTCTGTCGAGTTGCTGCTAATAAGATCTGCATATGCAAAAAACTTAAAAATATGCCCGAGAAAAAAATATTCACAAATTCACATCAGAGGTCCGCGGCAAAGAGTTTCCTGCTCTAGACAAACACTTGCCATATTTTTGCGATATCTTTCCAAAGCTGTCCTTAGATCAAGAGTTTAATCAACAATTTCGAGAAACACTTTGAGGTTATTCATTATACGAACCATGGAATCGGAGAAAATTTTAAACTTTTCTTTCTTCAACTCCTTTTATCGCTGAAAAACTCCCCGCAGGGGAATAACCACAATTTTTAACTTAAGAAAGAGGAAATAATTATGATTTTAACTAAAATTTAGTCGTTAAAATATTAAATTGAATTATCTATATATTTATTTTGTCTGAAATTCCAAAAATATTTGAAATTCCACAAAGTTTATTTATAGTATTGCACGCTCCAATGGTTTAAGGGCGCCATCCCTGTTTTAATGTTAGATGTATATGCAGTCATCTGTATTAAACACTATAGGACCCGTATCAGTACTAAATCTCCCAAATCAAGTTTTCTTGTGTTGTTATGTTTCTCCCGTTCAGTTGCCTGCCTACCTTAGCGCTTTCTTGGTTGCAACTCTTTCTCAATTTGCACCGATGATGGACGCAGTCGAGTTCGAAACGTTTGCACATAATGTATAGCAGCATAATAGCTTTGGCTTTCTTGTTTAAAGTTTTGAGGCTTTTCAGCATTAATACACATACTGAGTAACTTGCGTTTTTGCCAAAGAATGTAACTTCGGCTTGTCATACTTCGCAACATTTTAATATTTTGTTTAAACGTGGTCTTTCAAAACTGCTTTCTACACTTTTAGATTTACACCCTGTTTTGTGACGCCATCGCTAGTTATCTCGCTGGCGTTACGTCTTTCAACTTGAGCTACTTCTTCTAAGTCTCCTTTGTCGCGTAATCGCAGCAAATTATCTCTTTGTTTCTGCCTCATCCTTGATATTTTCCTATATATTTGCGACACTTAACCAGCAACAGGCTCGCGCAATTACATTCTTATCATTACAAAACGAGTCTTATTGTTACACAACATTAATTGAAGCAACTCGCGATAGAACAGTTTCAAACTGGCCATAGTGGATGATTACTTTCAAAAAGCTATTTACGTCCTTTGTGATAAACAAGTGATTTCTGACCCGGGTTCCAAGGAACATCAGTGAAAGTAATAAATTTCTCGCGGATCACCTAGCGATATTTCACGGAACACCGGTTGAAAATCACTGTCCTAGATCCTAAGATGTGGTCTCATGGATCACAGAGATCGCAGTTTGGTCTCAGAGTCCATGCCTGTGGTCTTAGAACTTATAGTTAGATCAAAGAACTAAACACTGATGACGATAGAACCGACATGGTGTCAGACCGAGACTTTCTTGGCAGACTTACAGATGAGTCGCGAAGGTGGGAACCCTTTTCAAAAACATTTCCTGTGGCTTATGACCTATGAAGGCCCACTAGTACTAAATATTCAAAAGAAAAAAAATAATTGGAGCTACATTGTACAAAACACATCAAGGATCTAAGGAGCCTTCAGGAGGATCTTATGTCCTATAAGATAGCAGAAACAGTCCCCAGGGGGTAACCAAAGCAACTTTCCCGGCAAAAGTGGTTTTGCAATTGCGTAGAAAAGGGTTGGGGAGAACATTGAATCGCAAATTGCAAAAGGTTTTAAATCCAATCGACACTTTTGAAAGCCTTTTTAACTAAAATAATGTCCGACCTGGGGGCAAAATACTAATTTTCGCCCGATTGCGTAGACAAGAGGCGATCCCAACTCGAAAAGTCAAATCAAGGTCTACTTCTGTTATTCAATTTTTAGCAAAATTCTACAAAATTTCACTCTCTTTATGTCATCTACATTCTGCCATGGAATGCTACCAGCAGACGCATCAGACGCGTCTGTGTCCTCCATAAACTGGGGTGTTAAATTTGGTTATTACACAAGTGTGTATAAGGTCCAACCTTGGGAGGTGACAAGAAAATGATTTGTAAAGGAAAGCCAAAACTAATATGCTACTCATGCCGAAGCAAACGTTTCAAACACCACTGTGTTCATCATCATGGACAAGTAAGAATGAGTTGCATTAATGTGTGCACAGAGGTAGACTGGTAACTGAGCAGACAAAAACAACAACACAAATGAAACACGTGACAGACGCCACTCGAATGCCCACGGCCGTGACGTCATCATTTGGGCTGCAATGAGGACCTGGGTGTTGACAAGAAACCTTGTTACACAATTTAACCTCACATAAAACCTTTCCCATAAGTCGGTGAAATGGCGCCGCGATATCCGCGCATTTCTGTAAATATTTGCGGTAAATTGGTGTGACTGCATTTATGGTTTATCAGAGAAAGCCAAGCTGAACTGAATCAAATTTACTGACATTCTCGAATCAAACATCAACTCTCAAATCTGAATGGTCAATGTTTGCATTTACATGGATTATCAACATAAAGCATGGAAACGGTTGCATGCAATATTACAACAATGACATGATATACAAGGAATGATAAAACGGAATATGTTGTCAATATCTAATTGACACGTTGACAAATTTCTTTGCAAGAAGTGGCATCCAAAACACACAAAATGTAATAATAAGTATTGTCGAAGTCATATTTGCAATTATTATGTTGTGTTTTTCTGGCATCAACCGTTTTTTTATTAACGTCGAATAATAATCACGCTGTAAACCAAGTTTAACTCATTTACGGCGAACGTGCTATTCGTTCGTTGACACTTCCAGCAACAAGCCGCCTTTTCAAATGAGTCACGTGGTAATCCGAACTCAAATAACCCGGTATGCATTTTCTATATAGGCCACATGTCTTTTGCGTAAAAAAGATACGAAGGGACAGAGGACAAAGGACATATAGGAAAAAGACTTTTTGTACGCGTGGTTTGTAACTTTTTATTGTTAATCCTCGTGCGCTTGTTTATTATGTATTAAACTGATCGATTGACTTTGGGTTTGATAGCAGCCTTTTTATCAAGAGTCAGATATACGTCAGTGTTATTATTTGTGTAGACGTTTTAAGTAACGCCCTACAAATACCATGATAATAACAAACATGCAGAAAGGTGAAGTTCGCTTTTAACATAAAAATTGTAAGGATTTGTGGAATAAATTCGGTTTGGTATAATTGCTTTCCTGTTATTTACGATTTCAAGCCTTTATCAAAACAGGTGAAAGTATTTACAATGTCTGTCAATAATTGTAAATCAACACAACGTTGCCATGGTAACTAACGACGCAATGTTAATTTTCGTCACTTTAAACCTCCCAACATTTACTCGCATTTCACTTTCATCTTAGAACTCATTATTCCGCTCCATGAATTCTTCCATTTCCACCAACTCATAGTGTTCTCACTAGTAGAAGTTCTCGACCACGGACCATTGAGTTGGGCATATGAACAACTACGTTGCCACCAAGCTCCACGAGTCACAGCACAATTAACACTTGGATGCCTGCAATTATAATTAAGTCGGTTGTCAACAACTCTGTGTTACAACTTATTTAAACTCAGTTAAAACTTGTGTTTAACCAAAACTTTAACGCAACCCCCTGTTTCAGAGCAATTGATTTTTACAATTGTTGATTTAGGGCAGACGATTAACTTTGTCAACGAAAATCAACTAATTTGAGGAAATGCATTTTATGTTTTTTGACTCAACTCGATTTACTTCGTTAGTAAAACAGAAATATAATCAGACACTTGTATCATTATTGCTCACGCATCATTGTCACTGTTGCGTGTTGAAAATCTCATCCCGTTTAGACTGTGGAACCCAGCCATGGAATCTGATATGTTCCCCGAATATCCGGATATAGTAATTGTGTAAGAACTTCCTTCATCGCCAATGCTGAAAGTACTGAAAACAACAATGTCATAATGTTTAATTTAATGCAAAGTAATTTAAATAACAACGGATAATTTGTTGTTTTAAATCAATCCGCTTACATTGGTTTGTTGCTCATGGAAATGATTGTTAAACATAAAACCCTTTATGACGTAATAAACGTCATGTGTCATACATTGTGTTGTGTTGTGTGGGATAATTATTTGTCAACTAAGCAATAAACACAGAGTGGGATTAGAAGTTTTGAGAAGGAAACCCAGATATTTTTCAACTTTAATTTCACAAACGACTGGAGGATTACAAGGAGGCTTTATTGTAGCTGAAGAACAAAGCGGATAATTCTAACTTTCCAGTCAAGATGCAACGTTTTAGCAAAGGTCAGTACTTGGCACTCAACATTTTACCACAAGGAGTTGGGCAACAACGACCGCATAAACTCGTCTGGGCAACAGATTTTCCTTAACCTTTTTTAAGTGGTTCTTAACCTTTTTTATCTCATTTCCTACTTCCAGTGTAAACGGAATCCTTATTTCCCACTGGTATTTACATTTTTTAACTAAGAATTTAATTATTGTATTTTCGCTATATCTGTTATACTTTTTTAACTTTTTCTGCCGCATGGCATTACCAATTACCAATAAGTGTGCAACACACAGTGAATACAGATCATTATATTTCTTTTCCGACTACTTTTGTGTATTTCGTTACCGACTGATTATCCACCTACAACCCTAAAATTTCCCACGGGTAAGAACCACTGGCCTAAGGAATTAACTCTGCAGGCCAATGCACCCATTTTCTGCATAGAGACCCAACAATATCCAATCAACCACGCAACGACCAGCAGCTAACCCACGGGTGGGCAAAGAGAACACAGAGTGTTTACACTATACAACTTATACACTGACAATCAAGTTGTGTCAGCGTCTTACACGTCGCGATTACGGGATTTTTGTTGCCTCATTCAAAACATTGGGAGCCGAGCATGTTGGGCAGAAAATCGAAATTTCAAACACTGGATTATGCATGGGTGTTAGATGGAGAATATAATAACCATTTTGAACGTCGACACCAAAAACAACACGGAGAACAAGAACGTCGACACCAAGAACAAATGGAGGCGATGATAGCAATTCTGGGGAAGCCTCGCTCGAGTGAAGGATCGACGGAAGGAACGGCATCAACGGTAACTCATCTAAATACGCCAAATTTTTTGCCTTTTGATTCGACTTCAGAGCTGTGGGTTGACTACTAGTCCCGGTTTTGCACGTTTGCCAAAGCTCATTTGGTACCTGACGATCGACTGGCCAAGGTATTTTTGACGAATCAATCTTCAACGGTGTACAAGATGCTTTTCAATTTGGCTGCACAGGAATCGCCACCAAGAGACATCAATGAGCTCACGTTAGAAGAAATCGTCCAACATATGAAGTTTTAGTTTGACCCCAAACGTTTCATAGTCCGCGAAAGGTTCAAGTTTTGGACCGACATGAAGCGCAAGCCGAGAGAAACAATTCAAGAGCTCGCTGTTCGCATTCGACAAAGCGCAACAACTTGCGACTTTGCATCCATCACAGATCCATTGGATGAAGCTTTACGCACTCGTTTTATCTGTTCAATTGGAAACGAGGCGGTTTTAAAAGCTCTGTTTAGGACAAAGGATGACGAATTGAGTTTTGCTCGTGCGATTGACATTGCGGTTGAAACCGAAGATGCTGCCAAAGTGGCTAAAGAAACTGTTTACGGGATGCAGCCATCGACTTCGGTGTTCAAGGTACGTGCTACAGCTAAGCCGTGGGAGAAACGTAAAGTGGATTCGAGGACGGTGCAATTACCTGAAGGGAGGAAATGTTATCGATGTGGCAAGACTTCGCATCAGGCTTCCGAATGTCGTTTCAAGAATGCAGCCTGTCAACTTTGTCACTTAACTGGACACTTGGAATCCGTTTGCCGCAAAAAGATTCGACAGCGCTCGTCCCATGGCGTTAAAAGAATTGAGAAACTGAATTGCGTTTCCAGTATTGAAGCAGCCACGCCCAAGTTGGAAGTTCCAATTTGCATCAACGATCGTTCGCTGAACATAGAACTTGATACAGCTACCGGCGGAAATTTTCTGTCAAAAGAAACATGGAAGAAGATTGGTTCTCCACAGCTGCACAAAGCAACGTCGCAGTATCAGTCTGCAAGCAGGCACAACTTGCCGGTAATGGGCACATTTACGTCTGCTACCAGTTATGCAGATTCCGGAAAAGTAGCTTACCTGGGGTACGCCAATAGTTCCGGTCCGCAAATCAATCACTTCTTCGCAAAAGCCTGCTTTACGAATTTGTGGTGATTATTCCGTGACTGTCAATTCACAATTGGAAGTTCATCGTCACCCATTGCCATTACCAGAAGATTTAATGCGGAAGTTAGGTGGTGGTTATGGCTTCACGAAGATCGATTTGGCGGATGCGTACAATCAAATCAAGTTGGGACCAGAAAGTCGGAAGAAGCTTGCTCTGAGCACACATCGCGGAGTTTTATTACAGAACGTATTGCCTTTTGGTATCAGTTCTGCGCCAGCTTATTTTCAAGAAATTATGGATGATATCACTAAAGACCTACCGGGTGTAGCAGTATATCTAGATGATATATTGGTCAGTGGTTCGTCTGCCAAGGACCACCTTCACAATCTCAAACGTTTGTTGCAACGGCTCCAAGACAAAGGCTTACGTTGCAGGAAGCAAAAATGCAAATTTGCTCAACAGCAGGTTGAGTACCTTGGCCATGTTCTATCCAACAAGGGCATCACGAAGGGTTCCAAAGTCGACGCTGTACAACGTATGCCTGCTCCGCACGATGTACCGACGCTGCGGTCTTTCCTTGGATCTGTACAATTTTATGCAAAATTTTTGCCTGCAGAATTTTCAACTGTAGCAGAACCACTCTACCGTCTCACAAAGAAAGGCATTCCTTGGAAATGGAGTCAAAAAGAAGAACGTTCTTTCAATCAGCTGAAGGACTTACTATCCAGAGACCAAGTGTTGGTTCATTTCAATCCATCCATTCCGGTTGGTATTGCCTGTGACGCATCAAGTGTTGGAATTGGTGCTACGTTGTTTCACCGTTTTCCCGACGGCAGTGAGCACCAATTGCCAATGTTTCTAAAACTTTGACACAAAGCCAGAGGAATTACAGTCAAATTCAAAAGGAGGCTTTGTCAATCGTTTACGCTCTAAAGAAGTTCTTTCAATATTTGTTTGGAAGAAGATTCATCCTGATAACGGATCATAAACCACTGATGTCTTTATTTGGTCCGCAAAAGCCTACACCAGCTTTGGCAGCCAACAGGTTGGCTCGATGGGCACTTTTCTTGAACCAATTTCAGTACACCATCGAGTATAGAAAAACCAACGAACACAATAATGCTGATGTTTTAAGCCGACTTCCACAAGGCGATGATACAACTTTCGACGGAGAGGAAAGTGCTGATGACGTAGACATCGTTTGTGCCATCGAAACAGTCGGAATGCAAGTGCAAATGGACTCCTCAGCACTACGAAAAGAATCTTCAAAAGACCCAATATTGAGCAAGGTGATTCAATACACGCACGAAGGTTGGCCAAGACAATCTTCCGATGAACCGACGGAAGAATTCCGGAAAGTGAGTAATTTTCTCACTACGTCATATGGAGTTCTTATGTATGGCTCCAGAATCGTCATTCCAGCAAAACTACGTGACAAAGTTTTGCAGCTACTGCATTTGGGCCATTTCGGCATGCAGCGCATGAAGCAACTGGCCAGGACAGGGGTGTACTGGCCAAACATAGATCGAGACATTGTGGACATGTGTCGAAAGTGTGGCACATGTGATGAGCACAGAAACGTAATGCCGAAGGCTCCCGTACATCCATGGATACTACCCGAGAAGCCATGGAGTCGAATTCATGTCGACCATGCCATAAATTTTATGGGTTGCAACTGGTTGGTTGTAATTGATGCTTATACGAAGTATCCATGTATTCACCGTACTCAAGCAATCACCGCTAAAGCAACAATGGATCTTCTCGACCAAGATTTCGCGCATTTCGGATATCCACACTCAATAGTGTCCGACAATGCACCATCGTTTACATCGGAGGAGTTCCGAAACTACTGCAAAGAAAGGGGGATTGTTCACCTTACAGGCGCACCTTATCATCCTGCGACCAATGGGGCAGCGGAGCGCTTGGTGCAAACTTTCAAGAAGGCATTACGAAAGTCTTCTGAGCCGCCCATGAACGCATTGAGAACTTTTCTCATGCAATACCGCCGTATACCAAACAGTAGCGGATACTCCCCAAGTGAACTTTTAAACGGAAGGCAAATACGAACAAAGATTGACACCATGATGTCTTCTCCAGTACATGATGTCCAGAAAAAGCAGTTGCAAGGAGTTAAACACGGTGTTTCCACTACACGCGTTAACAGGACATACAACGTCGGTGATCCTTGCTATGCACTGTATTACGGACCACGGCATGACAAAGACCCACGATGGGTTCCCGCACTGGTCATCAAACGTTGCGGAAGTCGAAGTGTTCGGGTTAAAGTTATTCCCCGAGGTCCGATATGGAGACGACATATTGACCAACTTCGACCCGGATATGCATCATCACAAGATGACGAGCCAGGAGATGAACCAGCAGATCACCCAACATCACGCGATGCATCCGATGATGAAGAGTCCGGTCGTGCCGATACGCGCGACACGGTCACCCCTGAGACTATCGTTAGTCCTGACAATACTCATTCACCTGCGGCGCAGGAGTTATCACACGGGGAGAGTTTACCCCGGCGCTCGAAACGGCGTCCGAAGCCTCCCAAATTTTATGGTTATTAGTGTCATTTTGCGTTGTTTCATAACCCAATATTGGCGGGGAGGTGTTGTGTAATTGTATCATTATGTGTCCCAAAGTTGACCTTACAAAACGGCGCTTAAGACTCGCCGTGCAATCAGCGTGTCTGGCAATGCGACCCACGCCTGTGGATGTACTGCGCACCTCAGTGGCTAATAATTGCGTTCCTGGCGTTGTTTGCGTGTTGGCTTTGCCTATAAAACCTGCGCACTGTTATGTATCAATACACTTGAACTGTTTGTGACTGAAGAATACAACACATTTGATCCCATATATCGATGTGGGACACAGCACTAATATTCACTGAATTGCTGCCATCAATTGTCAAACGGTTTGGCCGTGGTTAAATTCGCTTGAACTGACTTCCAGATGCCTATACGCTTCAGAAGATTTGGAATCAAGGGAAAGAAAATTTTCTGCAGCCACATTCTCTAAGCGCAAAAAGGTGACATTCGACCCAATCCGAGCCCCACTGAGTTCGGTCCCGGCAATCCGCGACCAAGCGATCGCGCAAACCTCAAGAGCGGTGATGTGGGGTCGTTACGAGTTGATTAACATCCCTATGTGTGTGCGGTATCTAAACTTTTTGTTTTCATAATTATTCCGAACCGAGTAAATGCATTGAAACACAGCAAGAATATTCTGTGTTGCTTTAAACTTAAATCCCGAATTTTGTGAATCTGACGTAATAAGGGGGGTATTTCCCTTATGTCTTTTAAGATTTTGTTAGTTATGACGACTTGGCAGCATCGGGTAAATTATCGTTGGAACAAAGGCATTAAATTGAAAACGTTAAATTCGTCTTAGTCATACCTATACTCGGCAAATCCTTGACCTCCGGAAAAATCCTGAAGATCAACACGAAGGCGACATCTAGTGGACGCACTGGTGATTTGATGCAGTTTCTCCAAACCTGATAAAATTTGTTGGTTGTAATAATATTGCTGAAAACACTGGGATTTAAATTGGATTAACTTATACTGTTATATCGACACTAGGATTGTTGCGAAGCGTGCTTGAAACGCTTTGCTTGGTAAGCCTGTATATTTAACTGGGTGTGCGCAAGTTGTAACACTCAGTAAATGTTCAGTAGATGCATAAAATTTAAAACCAACTATTATTCAAAATTTAACATCAGTTGTAAGTTTTTAATTAAACTTGTAAGACGTTTAGTTAAGGATTGCTTTATTGGAATACAAACCCATCCAAAATTCTGTTGATAGATTCCCAAACCCGTTCTTGTAATCCACCCAATCTCTATCGAAACTCACAGATCCATCATAACGACGCTGGAACACCTGGTAATTATCATAACCAAGATAAGATGTTCAGACAATAACTTTTCTGTAAACAATCACCGAACGCTTCCCAACCATTAAACATAGGATACAGTTCTAGCCTCGAGAGGAAAACTCACCAGCCAAGCTCCACCACCATCCATGTCGCAATATCCCTGGAAAGTCAGAGGAGAAGTTAAATTGTAGACTCCGCTTACGTTAAGGCCGTTTAGTAACGCGTCCTTGCAGGAGGTTGGAAACGAGCCTATGTTTCGAACACCATGAACATTGTTAATAAATTGCATTCCTTTCATTAGAAGAGAAAACAAACACAAAACTACAAAATCTTACCTTTTTCGCAATGTGATCCACTGTACCCGTGGGCACATGAACAATTGTAGGAGGTTTTTGTATCCATGCAAGTTCCATTGTTCTGGCAAATACCAGGATTTTGTGCACAGAAATCTGGATCTAAAAAGGAATCAAGTTTCATGATCTGAATTTGCATTCTTACTCCCAGGGAAGAGTTGACTTCACGGCCCTACACACACACAGGTGAAAGAATGTTTAAAAGTGTGTTTTATTTAGTCCGTATTTCAATGATATTGACAGTCAGGCACGCGAGGCAATTTCGTTTAGCTGGTTGTCATGTACAGCATGTGGCATTCTTCATCTGAAATATTGATTGGAAAACAAGCGTTATTTCATTGATCACTTCTTTTCACTTTCAATCCCTGTTTATCTGTTAGAAGGCTTTTTGTTAACTTACGAGTGAACGAAAAGTATTGACTTGATGAACCACACGATTTGCTGGTTACACCACCCTTGGTCGAACCAATAAATGAGCGTCTTCCGTTTCTCAAATAAAACGTCACGTATCCTCCACTTCCTGAAAATATTCATGGTTGATTCAAACAAACCACAAAGTGTTAATTACACCAACTTACGCGACAAGATACCAGCGTGAATGGCAGAGGCACAAACCGAGGAATTCTTGTTGTACGAATTTGTTCCACAGACGTAGTTGGACGAACAACCAGGTGGACAAAATACATCAGTTACAGAAAACTCACTGTTTCCTCTCGTGCTGCATTTCACTATATTTACATAAATAGTAATTATTTATTCTAACCAAAACGCTACCCGGAGCATAGCTTACTTTCAAATGTGTACGACCATCTTGCAAACGAACAAGATTTGCTTTTCACTCCGTTCCTGTCCAATCCTTTATATTCATGTATTGGATCACTTTTGTATACTTCAAAGTAGCCTCCATCATCTTTACAAAAATATTTGGTTTGAGTTCATATAAAAGAAAATCCGGTAAACATGCCAGGGTACTGTCACTGTAACTTACTATCCATCAGTCCTGCATGCATTGCAGCCAGACAAAGGGGACCAGAGGCGTAATCATCACTTCCACACAAATCCGAATATTGTCTCCAGCAGTTGGGTGGGCAGATTACTTTTGAAATTGAGTGATTTAAATCTGATAACTTTGTGTCACACGTTGCTGTGGAAACGAAATATTTAGTAGACTTACAAGCAGTAGATAAAAATTTTATGAGTAAATTTAAAACGCAGCTTACCTGTCAACGAATTGCATTGATTCTTGCATTGCAGATAACAAAGCAGGAAAGCTTGCAAATAATACTTTAACATCATTGCTACACAAAATTAAAGAACATACGCTAGAAGTAAACAAGAAATTTAAAGGTATAAAACAAATTAAAAATTGCAATATTAATAGTTTTATCTCATATAAATTTCCGAAAATGGATTTGCGATGTATTTTTTTCTCAAAAAGATTCTTCTGTTAATTGCATTTAGTTTATGAAGATTTTCTGATTTTTCTTTGGCCATGCATTCAACCTAAAACAAACCTGGAACTCCTGTTGCTGCCAGGCATACTGCAATTTAAAATATACCCCTCTTCTGGCATAAAATATACGTACTGTATTTTACGACGTTTCGTCTGCCATTCAGCGAGACTTCATCAGGTATTGATGCCGCAATTTCAAAGTAAACTGCACTAAAACATTCAGGGGCACAAAAAAGGACACGTTAACACCGCTTGTTAGATCACGTAGCAGAGGCAAAACACGAAACACTGCGAGGCGAAACAGTTACAACAAATTGTTATAAACTGCCGGAAAGTAAACACATTGTTGTTTGTCGTTGACGCACCCACTGTTTTTGTGAATATGAAACGACTCAAGAATGCTAAAATAATCGCTCCTTTCTTGGGCAATATTCCGCACCATGTGAAAAACTCACGCGAGTTTGCAGCCGAGGTTGGGAGCTTACGAGTGGAGCAACATGAAAGCATGGTATCCTTTGATGTGGTGTCATTGTTCACCAATGTACCGGTATCCCTAGCAATCACTGTTGTTATGGCACGCTCAAAATAGACCGACAGTAACCCGTAAGGACGAAACGCCCACTAGCGGAACAGTGTTTCTGATTACCGTCCTGATATTTTAAATTTTTTTTTTTTTTTTAAATCGATTTATCCTACAGCATACGTCATCATTAGTTTCTGCAAATAAACTGCATTAAAACACTCGAAGCTACATGTACCAACCACTACCACTGCATCTACACAACTGCAAACACCACTGCAGTGCAAGGCCCTCTTATACCGGAAGCAGAAAGATAAGGGAGTGCGAATCAAAACAATGACGACCCGCAGCACGAACGCACGACGTCATTGAAAAACATTAAAACAATGATAAAAGATGTTCTCCATCCATAAACACAACACCAAATAAAACTGCCTGCAACCACTTACGAATTCGGGGGGAATCATTTTTTGAATGTTTATTGAAACTTGGGTGCGGTTTGGCTTCGCACACATCCAGTCCTTTGGCCATGGGCTGTTCCACAAATACCACCAAAAACAACTTGAAATGCTTAGACGCGTTTCTGCCGGCGGGTGCTCGTTTGCAAAATGGTGGCACAAAGCCGTCTTGTCGTTGCTTTCCAACTTGTTAAGTTTACAGACATATTCCAACTCTTACGTAAGCCCATTTTTACTGGCGTTTCTTTATGTAAAGGTCATGACGTCATAATACACGTTGTCACATAAATGTCATTTTGGTACAAAGCTTTGAATAAGCGTCGATAGTGACGTCAATAGTTGTTAAAAAATAGTTTTGACTTTTCCGCTTTATTCACACCGGTGGGGAAAACGCGTCAGACAACAAGATCTTAGTTTCTCCACACAAAGATAATATAACCGGTTGTACGACTTACTGTTTTCCTGGGGACCAGAGCGAGCCGTCATTTCATAACTTTTCGCGATTCATTCGATGAAAATGTTGATCGACCAGAAAATAATAACAAACAACCACCTCTACGTGTGCGCAAGATCTAACACGAAAGTTTGTGGAGTGCAGCCAACAGCACAAGGAAGTTATGGTGGCATTTCTTAAGGAGCAGGAAATGCGTCGGTTTCGCTTTTGTTGTCTACGTTATTTCATAACCTTTGTTTTCCACTCTGTCATGGGTTCAATTCTATGCCTGTAGGCATCTGTAACCAGGCGTTGTTCAGCAGAAAAGTGTAAACAGCACTCGGTAAGCAGTTGCCTTGGACTCACGACGAGTTTGCAAAACGTGTCTTCATGTCAATGTTCATGTTTCTGTTCATGTATTTTCTAACATACTTTGCATGTTACAAGGAATGTGGGATAAAAATCAGCGTAACAAAAACACACAGAACGTTCCCTACAATCGCGGTTAAATTAGAACGCATTTCATTTTAGTTTGAATTCTTTGCCATTTTTAGTTGGCAGTGGATTTTTCGTTCTGCTGCCGAAACTTACTAGACTTTTGTATGGAATATTTCAAAACACTCTTGCAATTTAGCTAATTTACATTTTGAAATACAAAATCTTGCTACCATTAAGAACAAATTAACCAGTTTTACTCGGTAAAAACGATTGCATGTAGGTTTCCCATTTGTTTGTTTTTTAATTTTTGACGCATAATATTCGTAAACTTTTTATTAACATATTCCTAAGGCGGGTTAAAGTCGTTGTTCTATCTGTTTCTATGTCGAAACTTGTTTCCTACTTTTATTAGCTTAAGGTAGTCTGTGTAATTTTTGCTTGAAGGTTTGAACAAACTACAGACTGCGCTCCATGGGAAACCGAATGTTGGGTGTTATCTTCATAAATAAAGTGATGCATAGGCCTACGCTATCGGTCTGCCTATATATCAGGTCTTCGTAGGTACCAACGTCAGGTACGATGAGTCAGAAATTCGCAACCGCACCCCAGTCTCTTGGTTTTTAGTGAATATATTGTGCAGTGAAAGAACAACGAATCAGTACGCAGTGTAGAATGGGTGAGACACAATACATCAGCAACAGTGCAGCATTGGGGTAGTCAGTACAAACAGAGCGCAGTTTAGCGCAGTCAGTTATACAGGACACGGTCAGCATTTCTGAAGTTCACAATACCACGTTTCTAAAGGCACTGTTTAGTTAGCTTAGCGTCTAAATCATACAAACAAACGTCACAAATTTGCTACGTAGTCAACTGGCTTACAAAACACTGAAAGAGGCACATGACAGGCCTTTAAGTCTTCATAACACTTGTCACAAACATTAAAAGTATTACTAGAACCTAGACAAAGTCTAATCTACATTAATTTCAACGATTACTGTGGCTATTTCCCGCAAGTAGACCAGTGAGCACGCTTTGTGAAACAAAGGAATGCGATGATGTGATGCAAATGTGCACATATACACACATGGGTTCAAGTAACATAGAAATGTTATTAAATGGTTAAACTGTTCGTAACGGGAGACACTTAAACCACCTCACGGACGGGCGAAACGGGATTTCCCCGGTTCATCGTGATATGGTTAAACTAGCATTTCAAACATGTTTGTTGGAAATATCATTCCTTCTGAACTAAAATAGTTATCAAGGCATTGTCTAGAGCAGTGGTTCCCAACCTTTTGTGGTTGGTGACCCCCTATATTGATTTAAACTAACTTGCGACCCCCACCATTTTTTTCCCAACAGCAATATCAATCAAAGTGCATTTTACAGTATATCATTTATTGGCAATTACTTTGCTCCATAAGACGGCTGACTTGCAACTTCATAGCCAAGTTAGAAATCCTTGGTTGAGTATTTGACAACGCTAAAATCTGAAAACTACCTCCCAAGTCAAATCTCTGACGTTTCAAATCGGCTTCATGACAAGATCTTAGTTTCTCCACACAAAGATAATATAACCGGTTTGTACGACTTACTGTTTTCCTAGGGACCAGAGCGAGCCGTCATTTCATAACTTTTCGCGATTCATTCGATGAAAATGTTGATCGACCAGAAAATAAAACCAAACAACCACCTCTACGTGTGCGCAAGATAATCTAACACCCAACTTTGTGGAGTGCAGCCAACAACACAAGGAAGTTATGGTGGCATTTCTTAAGGAGCAGGAAATGCGTCGGTTTCGCTTTTGTTGTCTACGTTATTTCATAACCTTTGTTTTCCACTCTGTCATGGGTTCAATTCTATGCCTGTAGGCATCTGTAACCAGGCGTTGTTCAGCAGAAAAGTGTAAACAGCACTCGGTAAGCAGTTGCCTTGGACTCACGACGAGTTTGCAAAACGTGTCTTCATGTCAATGTTCATGTTTCTGTTCATGTATTTTCTAACATACTTTGCATGTTACAAGGAATGTGGGATAAAAATCAGCGTAACAAAAACACACAGAACGTTCCCTACAATCGCGGTTAAATTAGAACGCATTTCATTTTAGTTTGAATTCTTTGCCATTTTTAGTTGGCAGTGGATTTTTCGTTCTGTTGCCGAAACTTACTAGACTTTTGTATGGAATATTTCAAAACACTCTTGCAATTTAGCTAATTTACATTTTGAAATACAAAATCTTGCTACCATTAAGAACAAATTAACCAGTTTTACTTGGTAAAAACGATTGCATGTAGGTTTCCCATTTGTTTGTTTTTTAATTTTTGACGCATAATATTCGTAAACTTGTCATTAACATATTCCTAAGGCGGGTTAAGTCGTTGTTCTATCTGTTTCTATGTCGAAACTTGTTTCCTATTTTTATTAGCTTAAGGTAGTCTGTGTAATTTTTGCTTGAAGGTTTGAACAAACTACAGACTGCGCTCCATGGTAAACCGAATGTTGGGTGTTATCTTCATAAATAAAGTGATGCATAGGCCTACGCTATCGGTCTGCCTATATATCAGGTCTTCGTAGGTACCAACGTCAGGTACGATGAGTCAGAAATTCGCAACCGCACCCCAGTCTCTTGGTTTTTAGTGAATATATTGTGCAGTGAAAGAACAACGGATCAGTACCCAGTGTAGAATGGGCGAGACACAATACATCAGCAACAAGACAGCATTGGGGTAGTCAGTCATACAGGGCGCAGTTTATCACAACTGTTCCGCTAGTGGGCGTTTCATCCTTACGGGTTATTGCAAGTATATTTTGAGCGTGCCATAACAGTGGTGATTGATAGGGATACCCGTACATTGGTGAACAATGACACCACATCAAAGGATACCATGCTGTCATGTTGCTCCACTCGTAAGCTCCATACCTCGGCTGCAAACTCGCGGGAGTTTTTTACATGGTGCGGACTATTGCCCAACAAAAGGAGCGATTATTTTAGCATTCTTGAGTCGCTTCACATTCACAAAAACAGTGGATGCGTCAACGACAAAGAACAATGTGTTTACTTTCCGGCATTTTATAACAATTTGTTGTAACTGTTGCGCCTCCCGCAGTGTTTCGTGTTTTGCCTCTGCCACGTGATCTGACAAGCAGTGTCAACCTGTCCCTTTTTCTTTTTGTGCCCATAAATGTTTTAGTGCAGTTTACTTTGAAATTGCGGTATCAATACCTGATGAAGTCTCGCTGAATGGCAGACGAAACGTCGTAAAAATACATCACGTATATTTTATGCCAGAAGAGCGGTACATTTTAAACTAAAACAAACTATTACTCAAAGTTTTGCAACATTTGTACTTAGTTAAGGATTGCTTTATTGGAATACAAACCAATCCAAAATTCTGTTGATAGATCCCCAAACCCGTTCTTGTAATCCACCCAATCTATATCGAAACTCAGCACAGATCCATCATAACGACGCTGGAACACCTGGTATTTATAAAGTAAAACACTTGACACTGATTTTCGGTGAATTGGTCTAAAAAAGTTAGATGACCTCCATGTCAATATATGACTTTTCACTTTCATGTGTAATGTCCTGACCTACATAAACAACATAATCCCGGGCGTATTGTTAAGTATTGTAATGTGAAATCGTAAATTACTTGTCGTGCATAATCACCTCGCTTACCCAACATAGCGCTGGTGCCAGGGATTGCCCACCCCTGTGTTAGTGATATTTACCACAGTATGAATACCTGCCATCCACCTTCACAGTAAACTTCATCTCCCGATACGAGATGTTGGCGACCTTTAATATCTGAAGTTTTACAGGAGCCCGGTGGAAGAGAATCTATGAGATTCTGGAGATCTGCAGACGGTTAAAACTCATCAGATTGGCAGAAGTATTGAGTTAAACTCATTCACACGCAAGAAGGCGGTGAAAACCCCACAATATTTGCACGACCTGCATTATGACCAGAATATACCGGTGCCAGATGGAACCCTCTCTGATTCGCACGTGATGACGTATATGTTGGGTTTGCCAATACCTTTGCCCGTAACTCACGTCATGACTCGCTTCTGCCTCTAGTGGTGTAGATATCTCACCAATCTACACCACTAGGGGCAGAAGCGAGTAATGACGTGACTTACGGGCAAAGGTTTTCAGAATTTGACACATATGTGAGATTCACATTAAAATAAAGCAAAACTCAACTGTTGGAAGTGTTACTCAGTTGACCTTGCAGTTGATCCACTCTGTTCGACAGCTCTGTGAATATAATGTTAGATGTGTGAGTGGATATTGGATGTTAAATGCATGAACTTAACTGTTAGATGTGCGGTTCTGTTCACTCTGCAGTTGATCCATTATGTTCGAAAACTCTGCCAACAAAACTTACGTTAACGTTGACATGTTTTACGTCACTAACATTACCCTTACCATGAACTCCAATGTAATCGGTCTGCATTTCTTGGATCGTTTGGTTTTTGTCTTTTTTGAGTTGGCCTGGAAACATGCATGTTTTTCTAATATAACTCTTAAGAAACAAAACAAGCTACTTTTTAGACTAGTCCAGGTCAGTGCGTCTTTGTGTTATTCACCGAAATTAATAAAGTACCTGATGTTATTTACTGTGCGGACCTTCTCAAAAAATACAACATATTTTTTTCCCAACACGTTAAGGAGGAAAACCACATATTGTTACTTTTCTTCACGCTTTCTTTGATTATCTGTGTTGTTTATGCACGCAACGCAACCCCTTCTATCCCTTTGTTTTCATCGGTTTTCTGCACTCACATGTAATTTTGCACCAGTGTAAAAAAACTTCACCGGGTTTTCTTAGTATGGTTCGGTTGTATTTTTTTTTGCTGGTATTAGTTAAGTTGTAAGATATGCTCTATACACAAAGGTCATTAATGTAGTCAGTAACTGGATAGCTGTACTAGTAATCACTAGATGGCGATAATAAGGCCAAAAGGTGGCGCGATAGAAAGATATTTTGCTTTGAATATCCACCAGGTCGGTCTGTTGGGTCTGAATTTCCTGCAACTTGTTCGTAAGTTGACCTGAAAGTGCGATCGTTAACGAAAAAGGGAAATATTTTTATTACAAAACCGGTAATATTTAATTATTTGTTTAAAGTAATTATAACTTCCTTTGTATTTAAGTGTCAGCTTTCACAATCTCATAAATTCTCATATTTTCCTACCATTGGTCACGAAGATCTGAATCAAACCCTGAAAAATATTTTGTTTTATTCCGTGATCTCTAAAATGGACAGAATCTAGCCCCTGATGTTGCACAGTCTTAAAACACGACAGCAATTATCCGATAGCAAATGTTTGAAACCAAGTGTTTCTGATTTCCGTCAGTTGGTTTATTTTTTTAATTTGTGAAAAATTGATTTTCGCCTACAGCATACGTCATCATCAGTTTCTGCAAATAAACTGCATTAAAACACTCGATGCTACATGTACCAAAAATAAGCAAACAAATAAAAATAAAACTGAAATGGTGAGCAGAATTTCCCCTACCACTGCATCTACACAACTGCAAACTTCACACCAGTGCAAGACCCGCTAACATGAGCAACATTAAAAACAATGATAAAAGATGTACTCCATCCATAAAACACAACACCAAACAAAACTTTATTTTTTAGTTTATTGAAAACTTGGGTACGGTTTCCAGTCCATAGTTTATTGAAACTTGGGTACGGTTTCCTTTCCTTTGGCCCCAGTCTGTTCCACAAATACCACCGAAAAACAACTTCAAATGCTTAGGCGCGTTCCTTCCGGTGGGTGCGCGTTTGCAAAATGGTGGCGCAAAGCCGTCTTGTCGTTGCTTCCCAACTTACTTTTGGTTGAATTCCAATCTGTGTTGTGTCCAACTTGTGGTTTTGGCTAAAGTATTGTTCATGACATGTTGTGCACGTCGCAACATAAATGCTGAAATTCGCACAAGTTACATGTTGCAGCAGTTTATATTGTTTGCCTGCTATTGTTGGTAATGTTCACGTTTCGTTAACCATGGATATGTGGTTTCCAATGCGCACAGCCCACAAGGGTAGCGCACAGCCCACAAGGGTAGCGCACCGCCCACAAGGGTAGCTACCAGGAGGGTCGTTGCAATCCGTTTGGAGAACAAGTTGATTGTCCTCGGTAAAGTATGCCGCTTGCGCCGCCTCAACAGGGCCACTTCCTCCAAAGCCTTGAGAACAAATGCAGGAAATTCTCCAAGAAAGTCATTGTTACGAGTATCGCAGAGACACGAACGTGGTCAAATAATTGCTTGGGGTACAGCATATCTTCATGTTATCCAGCTCACACTAAAAGAACAATACGTTGGCCAAACCAAAAACAAATTTTCAACAAGATGGACACAACACAGATTGGAATTCAACCAAAGGCAAATTGGAAAGCAACGACAAGACGGCTCTGCGCCACCATTTCGCAAACGCGCACCCACCAGCAGGAACGCGCCTAAGTATTTTAAGTTGTTTTTCGGTGGTATTGGTGGAACAGCCTGGGGCCAAAGGACCGGCAACCGTACCCAAGTTTCAATAAACATTTAAAAAAGCAGTTGCTGGCAGTTTTGTTTGGTGTTGTGTTTTATGGATGGAGTACATCTTTTACAGTTGTTTTTAATGTTGCTCATGTTAGCGGGTCTTGCACTGGTGTGAAGTTTGCAGTTGTGTAGATGTAGTGGTGGGGGACATTCTGCTCACCATTTCAGTTTTATTTTTGTTTGTTGGCTTATTTTAGGTACATGTAGCATCGAGTGTTTTAATGCATTTGATTTGCAGAAAATAATGATGCGTATGCTGTAGGCCAGTGTTTCCCAACCGGTAGCATGCGTGCCACCAGTGGTAGGCTGTGCCATTCCAGGTGGTACGCAAACACATTTTTGGACATTACGTCAGCAAGCACAACACGGTGCTAAGCACAAAGCCTAGCCTGGATAAATGCTACTTCGTAACATTTGTCGAACAACCTTGCTGCAGAACAGTTGACGTATGCGAAACCGCGTCAGACAACAAGATCTTAGTTTCTCCTCACAAAGATAATATAACCGGTTTGTACGACTTACTGTTTTCCTGGGGACCAGAGCGAGCCGTCATTTCATAACTTTCTCGTTTCATTTCGATGAAAAATTGAATGATGATCGACCAGTGTTGCGACCTTTCTTGGCACTGATGATGAACACTGTTGCGACCTATTATGCCAAATATGAGCCTCTAGCCGAGTATTAACAATATATTTATGATCGACGGGAAATCCTATTTGATTAACGCATTTGACATAAGATCGCACGTGAGTTCTAATTGTTGTGTGTTCCTAACCTGACTTTAATTGAAAAAAAACACTGAACAGAACCGAATCACAAAACCAAAGAACTGAGGTGAGCACAGTACAGCACCGTGCAGAGCTACCCTGCCTCGCCTCACCTAACCTAAACGCACGCGGAAAGTTCCATTATTTAAACTGGAGGTTTAGCACACTTAGGGCTGATGCCCACTGCAGTCGTAAACGCGTCGTAAGGGCATTACGTCACGACGATTACGACCGTCGGAGCAATTGTATGCCCACTGCGTTGGAGCGCTGTCGGAGAAGCATTCGGCGGCGCCGCTTACGACGAAAGAAGTCAATTTAACGACGCTAAGATCGAGTAGAATTGAGTTCTACTCCGTCGTACGTCGTAAACACATCGTAGCGAAATAGCTTGTTGTAGAGTTGAAAATATGATTCGCTGTGCTGTTCATGAGTGTTTTAGGATTGCTTTAATGCTCACTACTGGTGAATAATTATTTAAGTTCATGTAAAAAAAAAAATTTCTCATTTTTTGTGATATTTACAGCAAATTCATGTGTGATAAGTGAACATCTTTTATATCAAAACACTATGATGTAACAGCTTATTTGGCTTCAAGCTAACGTCATGGAAAGGGGATTTTATTGTCCAGTAACAAATAAATTTGCAGTTGCACCGCAGAGAAACTTCTACAAAGATAAAGTGATGTAAGGTAAATTTATAACAAACGTCCAGTGTTAAATCGACTCAAAGGTTGTAATTCATAATAGCAAAAACATCCAGAAAAGTTTTTAAACAACTTGATTATGCAGAAAAATCGTTCCACAGTTAGTAATATTTACACATCACTTTAACACTAAACATATAAATCACTTCTTCTTGATTTTCATTTCAATAATTTTAAGTGAATAATGATGACCACGAAATGTATACCAGCCCACACCATCAGCATAAGATTCGTATGGACCTCCGTAATAAAAACCATTCGGGTTTCCCGCGTGACAACTTGTAAACCACCATCCACCTTTGTAACTCATTGCACAGTTTCCTGAATGAGTGTCTTGATCGTTATCTTTGGTGGAGAAGTTTGTCCCCGATGGTTTCATGCCATTGCCTTTAGAAAATTACCTCAATTTAATGAATTAAAATGGACAAACCAATATGTCTTTAATAAACTTCATGTAGTTCGCTTACCTGCAGGACCTGAGAAATTCTCCCAGTTAAGTCTGTAACCTCCTCCTTCTCCTACTGAAAAACGACTGAAACAAAGGAAATTAACTTAGTTTGGATCCGGTTAGTTTACTTATATTTACCCATAAACAGCATATGTTTTATTTCCTTCGAAATCTTCCATATCAATTCTCATCTCATATTCACCACTACTGCTGGTTATCTGATGGAGTTTCTCAAGTCCTGATCAATAATAGTAATTAATCATTAAAATATCTGACATTCTTCTGAACATTTTCTCACCCAACCAGAATTCTCCGTCAAGTTTTCCAAATCCATTCACATAATCGTCCCAACCTCGATTGAAATTTTCAGATCTGTCTTCTCGTTTCTGAAATACCTGAAAAAGAATGTCCAACATTCAATGTGGTATAAAATATAATATATCAAAAGTTAGTGATAGATTATCGATATGATCAATATACTTAACGTAATTTTTTGACTCACCAACCATCCACCCCCATTTGTCACCAAATCACAAAACACTTTGACTCCCTTGCGCCCTCCAGTGATTGGATAGATTGTGTAAACACCCCCTGTGTCGTTTGCATGTCTGGGCATGACGTCACTGCAAGTCGTCGGGTTGAGAGCAGCTGTTAAACATTAGAATTTTTTTCAAAAAAAAAGAAGACAGGGCACTAGCAATGTATGAAAATATACGTGATTGGATTTCACAACTATAACAATCAATTAGAACACAAGGAAATATACGCTCTTCTGGCTGAAACCCCAATTATGGTTGATTCACATTTCATCAAATAAATCGCAAAATAAGACAACGAAAGGATCATTGAAGTTAAATTTTTCTTTGCAAAAACATTTCACCTTCAGCTTTTGTAAGTCTTGCTTCAAGTTGTTGTAAGGCAGTTTGAAGTTGAATTACTCCATTACATTCACATTGTTCAGCAGATTCGCCTTCCAACCCGCGCTGACCTGGATATCCTCGAGGACCTAAAGTATATTATTGTCTTCCCAATCTGAAACTTTGACCTTCTGATTTTCCCCAAACGATCTTGAAATTCAGTGTTCTTATTGGTTTTGATAGTCGCACAAAATTATGTGTTGTTAAAATAAAAATTAACATCCTGTTCATGGCGAAACTTAAATATTGTTGCATCAAAAATATTTGTACCTCGAAGTAGTTGCAATATGTTTTCAAAAAGGAATTACACAACCCTAAAGGCATATATTTGTGCATTGCATTTTACCTCTCCTGCCAGGTGGACCTCGAAGTTTGTAGGAAGTGTTTCGAGTTCCCGTTGATTGAAACAAACCATTAGTGGTTCCACATTGAAGACTAACGGTGCATGATTCCAAACTTAACTGACTTCTTACACTTGAAACAAACAACACCAGCAAAACTGTTTGTTGCAACTTCATCATATTATTGTCTTGCAAATCGTCTCTGGAAACGTTGACACAACATAAGCGTAATGGCGATAATGTGCAACCTAGCCAGCTTTAAAGCATTTTCTGCGATGTTATCTGACACTTGACATTTCCTTTTATGGTGAGGAATTCTACTTGTTGGATTGCTTGCAGTTTCATGAACATATTAGTCGATTGCGGCATTAAATTCCTATGCGATTTGCTGCATGACTGGCCAGGTACGTTTCACAGCGATAAATATCCTGAGGCGTTATCGTAACCAATCTTAAATGAAGAAATATCTCAGATTTAAAGTGAGTTTTACACGTCTCAGTATACTGGCAAACTGCAGTAATTAAAGTGCATTTTCTCCCAAATATATGTTTATGTATTTATAAATGTACATAAAATTAGATTGCGCAGTGGGGCGATCCTGGCTTGTCATGCTATATCATATAAAACACATGCGTTACCTGATAACGGTAATGCAGATCCCTATTGCTGTATTTTTGAGTCGCAAACAGTTCAAGTGTATTCATACAGAACGATGCGCAGGTTTAATAGCCAAAGCAAACACGCAATTAACGCCAGGAACGCAATTATTAGCAAGTTAGGTGCGCAGTAATTCCACAGGCGTAAGTCACATTGCTCGCTGATTACACGTGGTATCTGAAGCGCCGTTTTGTTAGGTCAACTTTAGGACAATAAACTATATAATTACATAACATATGTATAATGAAGCAACAAGCCTCTGATTTGCGTCAGCAGATTTTATTTTGAAAAATCGATTTCGCTTGTAACCATAAGCATCGTCAGTTTCTGCAAAAATAAAAGCAAATACATATAAAACAGCGCTACAACTAGAAGTCTTTTCTTTACGCTATCTCGATCGTCAAAGCTCAAACTGTGAAGTGCAGACCAGCGTGGTAGCAACCTACAGAAGGTGATAGAGGAAGACTTCTAGTTGTAGCGCTGTTTTGTGTGTATTTTATTGCCCTTATATTTGCAGAAACTAACAATGCTTATGGTTATAAGCGAAATCGATTTTTCAAAATAAAATCTGCTGACGCAAATCAGAGGCTTGTTGCTTCATTATACATATGTATACGAACGAGATTAATTTGCTGTCGCAGATACATAAACAATGCCTAACCGAGGGCTAGATCCCTCTAAAGCTATTAAGCAAGTCCTAATTACATAACACCTACGAATATGAAAGTGTCGCCTGGCGAGTTGTGCGCGTTTGCACCAGTGTAGCTGGTCCACAATATACCACGGAAAACAAGTAAGCTACCTCACCTTAGTCGGTGGTCCTGATTAGTTCATGGCCCTGAGTTCATACATCACCGTCAACTTGATTTATTTAAATATCGCAACGACTGGTCGGAAAAAATGGTTGTTCCAGCTTGGTTGCGATGCCACTAACCCAGTGTTTCCCAACCGGTTGTACGCGAACGCATTCCACGTGGTACGCGAGCACCTTTCTGTAAAGTGCTGATATAGTTCGAATTAAACAAATCGTAAGTGATCTCAAAATGTTTGTTACTTCATCCCCTAGGTTACTTTGTAACATTCAACTACTCCAAATGGGATGAAACCAAAAAAGGTTGCTGGGATTCACTGCACTGACCCTTAATGTTATTTACTGACGACATTGGTGGTTTGACATTTGTTCAACAGAAGAAAGAATTTCATTCAGGTCGGATGGCTGGAAGTTGTGTAAATTGTGCATATCGTTCCCTATACCATTTCTGAATTGACACTTACTGTATATAATCACTAACGCACCTTCTTACACTTTAACTAAACAACAACCACTGCAAAACTATATGTTACAGACCAGCGATGCTCTGGAGCATGCTTTGTGATCAGTAACATCTTGCTTGAATTAATTGCACGAATTATTTTTCACGACCCCAATTAATTTAGAATGTTTGATATTCTTGCATGTTGTCCTTTTATTTCCGCGGATCTCAATTTGTGAATCTACACCAGGTCTCGTTTCATTTCTCTTTTCGATCGTACCGTTTTTTTCTTAGTATTTGAACCTCAACATTGTCCACGTTGTGTTATTTTGCACATTAACATTTCTAAATCCTAATAAAGGTTGCTGCATGGTAACCTAAACTTTGATGGAATAGTATTATTGCCTGAAGAGTCATATTGAACTAATAAGATAAACAACATCTTCAAAACTATTTCTTGCAACGTCCTCAAATATTAGAGACTTGCTCAGGAAATTCGCACAGTATTGGTGTTGAACATTCAAATTAACCATATTTATAGAGTTTGTGCAATGTTGTATGAGACTAGATGTTAACTTTATGTTTACGAAACATTAAAGACTAACGGTGCATGATTCCAAGCTTACCTGACTTCTTACACTTGAAATATACAAGAGAGTTTGTTAAAGATAAAGTTCGTGTCGTCCCCCCATACACAAACCCTTGCCGCAATTTCACAGCTTTCAACATGAACCGCATTCAAAACATTAGCCTGAGAAAGTTACATCACTGGTTTTGAAACCGGGTTTTCCAAATTTCCAGGAGTTTCCAAGTTTCCCCAAGTCTTAAATAAATATCAATCTTAAACGAGGTGAAGATTCCTGCAAAGCTGGACATGTACATAATCATCCTGCAAAGTTTTATTGAATAATTAAATAAAAGTTAATTGCAAAGTTTACCCGGTCTGACGCCAATAATATTTATACTACAGTTAATAAAACAATCATTTGCAGTCAGTTTTCCTCTGTTATTCCTAAATTCAACTACTTTAACTATCATCTTTCTTATGCAATATGAAATCGTACAAATCCAGTAACAAGGCGGAGTACCAGCGTGAAATCTGAGGAAAAACATTTTGAACAGGGGTGCAGTCTGTCTCTATGTAATATTGGTACATTCTTACTAGTGGTAACCGTAAACGTAGACCACCATGGTTTTGAGTGGGTTCGATTTTAAAAAAAAAATCCGCCAATATTTCACATCTCAGTATTAACTTCCTTTTTCATCCACCCTGTTAGCAGTCCGTTTTTCCCTTTTTTCTTGTAGTCCTCCTGTCGTTTATTGCGTTTCTTCTGTCTTTTTTTATGGTGTTTTTATTTGTGTTTTTATGTATATTCCACTGTACACTCTACGCCTAAATGAACAATTTACTGTCGTAGGATCCGTTGTTGTTTCAGACCTAGGAGCGCTGCACACCAACATCATCATCAGCAAGACCTACGATGATTCAACAAGCGCAACCTCCATACGATCCCGACCATCTCCAACCAAAACCACCACGTTTGGACTGTCCTCGGGACGTTAAGGTCTGTCGATGTGGATCAAAGGAAACGTTCTGAGAACCGAGTTGGCGTTTGCGTTTCGATGGGTTTTGCTTTGGCCAGCACGGCCGGGTGGCCACCTTTTCGTCACATGCAGCTTGTCGCAACCCATCACCTCCCAGTGCGACTGGCTGCGATCCTACGGCAGACGGTGATTCTCCGTGAGGAAATCATCTTTACATGGGTGCCTGACTCGATAACCTTTATGGTTTTATCGGTGCCCATGCCATTTCATTTCCTTGTATATTGTTCGTCGCGTAGTTGCTTTTCTCGCAAAATAAACATGATTTGATTTGATTTGATTTGATTGTGACAAATTGTTGCATAGGGAACGTATTTAAAGTTTCATCCCGCCAACGTGTTGGTTTCTATCGATCGTGGCCGCCTACGCTATGATATGAACAGAAAAATAATTATTGAAACGTCACTAGTTGTATGTATTTATTACTGCTTGCGATACGGTTTGTCATTAATATTTTGCAAGAAGAGCAGTACAAATTAATTACAGGAAAGTTGAATGAATGGTGCACTGAACTATTAGTAAAAGAAGATCTATTGCAGTAAGGTTGGTGCTGATCCGCCTTCATTACGTTAAAAGTTTCTGCAAAGAAAAGTGTTTGATCACTGCTGTGTGATATATGTGCTGTTGTAATTGCAAAGCGCGTTTTCAGAATCAGTGAAAATGCTTACAAAATACTGACGGTGCCATCGCTTGGTAAAGAACCTTGCTACAATGTCGTTTACTTTGCCAGTTAACGACAAATTCGTAATTAATCTCAAAATTGACAGTTTTGCGTCACCCAACATTAACATAAAGTGTGTGAGCTCAAAAACGAACGTTTTAGTAATATCTTAGACCAAATATTGCCAGACACTACATACTAGTGTATGTGCAGATTTCATATTTGATGGGTTGAAATCAATGCCAGTGGATGGTGCGCCACCAACAAATTCATCAGAACGCAGTGCGTGCTTCTGTTTGAGATGCGCGATATTCACATTACAGGCCGAGGCTCTTTTTGTTTTCAGTAACCTGTGTTTTCATTGCGCATTACTTTGTAGTAGGATCAGCCACTTTCGTTGAATACAAATGCGTATGCGTCATCGCTTTATGACAAAAATCAAACCCTGTTTCCCCTAGTGCTGTACCGACACGTGCTAAGCAATTTTGCCCTTGTTCCTCGTTTACACCAATGATGATTATAACCCGTGGCGGTAATTATAATGCAGATGTGTTCGCCCGCCTTTCCTTAACGTTCTTTATTACTTTTTTCGACTCTTGTCCCTACTGTGTGGGAAATATCATTTTAATGATTTGTGTGCATTGTAAATGAATGCCAGTGCACGCCGCCATACCATCTTTCAGCTGCCACCTAACGTTAATGATGAATCAAATGCCTGTCCGCTAGCACAGCTATGGCTTTGTCTTTGTGACAATTCGATTCTGTATTGAAAACTATTTGCAACTGTTGCCCCTAGCAAGGATTTGGCGACATCACAGGTAATCTCTTATAAGTTAGCTTAACATATTGTTTAATCGAACACAAACTGCCTGCCATTAAACAAAACGTTCAGGTCAATTAGGCATCAAGCTAACGTCATGTACAGGGGATTTTATTGTCCAGCAAAAAATAAATTTGCAGTTGCACCGCAGAGAAACTTCTATAGGGAGAAACAGATGTTAAAGGAAATTATTACAAACAACAATTGGAAAATAAACTCAAACGTTGTAGTTCATGATAGCAAAAATATCCGGAAAAGATTTCAAACAATTTGATTATGCAAAAAAATCGCTCATCAAATAAATATTTACACATCACTTTAACACAAAAACATATCAATCACTTCTTCCTGATTTTCATTTCAAACATTTTAAGTGAATAATTATGACCACGGAAATGATACCAGCCCACACCATCAGCATACGATTCGTATGGACCTCCGTAATAAAAACCATTTGGGTTTCCCGAGTGACAATTTGTAAACCACCAGCCACCTTTGTAACTCATTGCACAATTTCCTGAATGAGTGTCTTGATCGTTATCTTTAGTGGAGAAGTTTGTCCCCGATGCTCTCATGCCATTGCCTTTAGAAATTTAACTCGGTTTACCAGATCAAAATGGACAAACTAATAAGTCTTTGATAAGCTTCATGTAGTTCGCTTACCTGCAGGGCCTGAGAAATTCTCCCAGTTAAGTCTGTAACCTCCTCCTTCTCCTACTGAAAAACGACTGAAACAAACGTAATTAACTTAGTTTGGTTCCAGTTAGTTTACTTATATTTACCCATAAACAGCATAACTTGTATTTCCTTTGAAATCTTCCATATCAATTCTCATCTCATATTCACCACTACTGGTTATCTGATGGAGTTTCTCAAGTCCTGATCAATAATAGTAATTAATCATTAAAATATCTGACATTCTTCTGAACATTTTCTCACCCAACCAGAATTCTCCGTCAAGTTTTCCAAATCCATTCACATAATCGTCCCAACCTCGATTGAAATTTTCAGATCCGTCTTCTCGTTTCTGAAATACCTGAACAAGAATGTCCAACATTTAATGTGGTATAAAATATAATATATCACATGTTAGTTATAGATTATCGATATGATTTAATTGTTAAAAGTAATTTGTCGACTTACCAGCCATCCACCACCATCTGTCACCAAATCACAAAACACTTGGACTCCCTTGCGTCCTCCAGTGAGTGGGTAGATCGTGTAAACACCCCCTGTGTCGTTTATATGTCTGGGCATGACGTCACTACAAGTCGTCGGGTTGAGAGCAGCTGTTAAACATTAGACGTTGCTTTTATAGAAAGACCAAGGAAAATTATTTCATTCATAAACGTGATTGCACCTGTAAGTCTGGATTCAAGTTGTTGCAAGGCAGTTTGAAGTTGAATTACTCCATCACATTCACATTGTTCAGCAGATTCGCCTTTCATACCGCGATGGCCTGAAAATCCGCGAGGTCCTAAAGGTATACATTCCTGATTGTATTTTCTCTGAAAAATTACATTTAAAAGCCCTTATTTTCCCAAAACGATCGTGAAGTTCACAGTTCTTAATAATCTAATAGTTGCACAAAAATCAACCTCTTGTTTATGGCCATGCTCAAGTCATTCGATTTTACCTCTCTTGCCAGGTGGTCCTCGAGGTTTGTGGGAAGTGTTTCGAGTTCCCGTTGATTGAAACAAACCATTAGTGCTTCCACATTGAAGACTAACTGTGCATGATTCCAAACTTAACTGACTTCTTACACTTGAAATAAACAACACCAGCAAAACTGTTCGTTGCAACGCCATCATATAATTGTCTTGCAAATCGTCTCTGGAAACGTTGACACAACATAAGCGTAATGGCGATAATGAGCATCAAACCCAGCTTTATAGAATTATCTGCGATGTTATCTGACATTTGAGATTTCCTTTTATGGTGGGGAATTCTACTTGCTGGATTGCTTGCAGTTTCATGAACATATTAGTCGATTGCGGCATTAAATTCCTATGCGATTTGCTGCATGACTGGCCAGGTACGTTTCACAGTGATAAATATCCTGAGGCGTTTTTGAAACCAATCCTAAATGAGGAAATATCTCAGATTTAAAGTGAGTTTTACCTCATGACGTCATCGGGTTGTGACGTCAGCAGCACAACAATGGCGGGTAATACGGACGATGGCATGACAACAGCAAATAAACCAACAACCACCGGTGAATTTATGACCACCACAACCACATTGGCAGCTGAAGACACAACAAGTTCTTCTGTAATTGTTAGAATGTCGTTTGTTGTGTTGTTTTCTTGTGTTTTGTCCGCTTTGTTTGGAGTAAACTAACATATTTGTCGGGATTGAGTAACTCGCAATTTGTACAGCAACCCGTATTTCGAATATACACTTTATTCTAATTTGATTCTTTTATAATTTTGCTGTTGCGGTTAATCAAAAACACTTTTATAATGTGACAAAACTGAATTACGAAATCAGTCATTATTCAAAGTTTATTATAATAAAAAACGTTCATCGCATCACAATTTCCTCACCAACGTTACTAATGCTGTTCTTGTGTACTGTGAAAGGACTTCAATGTTTTTGAGTATTTTCGGTGTTAAATGTGTTGCAACGAATATATGATTACCTTCTTAACTTGGTGCAATGAGGTGAAATTGCTCCGTCCTCGTCACAATGGCAACCCCTTTAAGTATGTTGATGTTAAAGGCATGTAACACACCTTTGTCATTAAAAATAAAAAAAAAATAAAAACTGCGTGCAACAAACTTTGTTACCTTTGGATGGGTGTGCAATATTTTTCTTGTATTCAAAACAGGAAGCACTGACCAACAACCCACATTATTCAACCACCTACACTTAAACCTGAAGGGACAATTCCTCAAAACTACCTGCAACAACGAATTGAAACTTCACAAACGAAATATCGCTGGTGAGAAACCCTACCAGTACAAATTTATGTGATGAAGCTTTTATAAAATGCAGCAATCAATCGGTCCATTCTCACACTCATACAAAACCATACGAAAGCAACATTTGTTGTGAAGTCTTCATAACCGGGGGAAGAATATCAGCTCGCAGAAGACCTCATAAAGCAAAAAGCACTTTTAATAACAGAGCGTTCAGCGCCAAACGCAATCGAAACACATTTGGAGAAAAAACTTTTAGGTGCAAATTTTGTGAAAAGTGCTTTACAATTTCATCGGATGTTAAAATCCACAAACGATCCACGATGGAGAGAAACCAAGTGCACAACATGCTCATTAGTGTTCAGTAAAAAAACAACCTATGAATCCATATCACACTAAGGAAAAACCATTCAAGTGTGACATATTTGTTAAGGCTTTCAGCACGTTCACACTGGGGAGAAAAAATTCTCTTTGATAGAAAATAACAACAGCATAACTAATTAATCAGAATTGCTCTTCTGGCACTTAGTTTCCAAAGTGTTTATTGGAAACCAACGTTTCGTCTAACATCCGGCGAGACTTTTTCAGGGTTGTGTCTAACTAGCATAACTATTGTTTGAAAAATCATCATATAATTGTCTTACACATAACACTGACACAGTATGGACCCACTGGCGTCAAATGTTTAGTTTATTTTTTCGAAGATTTGTTAGTACGCTGGCAACTTTCGTGTCGCCAATACTTAATGTCGGAAGACGAAATTTTTGACAAGATTGAAATGCGTCATGGTTCGTTTTAAATTGTTCCACCTTTTTCAGTGACCGACCGTGGTGGATTGAGGTATTTTTGTTCTAACACTAAACAATCTCTTTTAATAATGTACGCATGGTTTATCCACCATATCCATAATGTACGCTTATGTTTTTTGCGCACCCCATGTAAAAAGCTTAACTTCATATGTGGCAACCTGTGACTGTATATTGCGTTCATTTGTTCATTACAGGATGAACCTAAAGTCTGACATGTGGAAAGCTGGAGTCCAATCTCCAGAGGTTTAAAACCGTTGCAGGTAGAAATGGATAACGTGCAAATGTTGTGACCTTTGATTGCACAAGTCCAGGTTGCTGGTTCAAGTTGAACCAAAAAGAGGCGAAGTTTTAAAGTTTACGTTGACGGCAGAGCTGTGAATAACTTGAAGTAAAAGAAAAGTCTCAGCTTTGCTCTGCAGAACAATGTGGCAAACACATATATTTTACTTTGCAGGATGAATATACGCAGATGCAGCTGATGTATAAGAAGAATACTTTTCTCCGTTTCAAAAGGTTGCGTTTAAAAGCCACGAATTTCGCAGAATGGAGCAAAGGCCGGGGAAACAAATTTATTCCTCCCAGGCAAAACTAAATGCAACTACTTGTGGTTTCGGTTTGAGGAACTCTAGTTTGTTGCAAAAAGTACTGATTAAAATACCACACGTGTGGAAGAGAATGTTACAAAGGCAGCGACAATCTGCGCTGCAGGCGAAAGGTGTCTGAAATACACATGAGTCATTGAGTTACTGGACAACGAGTAAACACGACGTTAGGATTTTATTGTCCATATATTTAATTTGAGCAGCTGCAATGTTAAAATAATTCTACTATGAGAAAGAATTATGTTGGGAAATTCGTAAAATTTAACAATTTTAACAACCTCAAGCATTGTATTTCTACCGTGGCTCACTCGGTAGAGCGTTGTTTCTGGTTAGGTCATGGTCGTGGTTTCAAACATCGACGACAACTTCATTTTTTCAGATATCGCTTCGACTGCCCGAAAAAACGGCTGTTCCAGCTGGGCTGCGATGCAAACTGTAATAGTTTTTAATAACGGCGTTGGTGGTTTAACATTTGTTCAACAGAACAAACAATTTCATTCATTCCAGGTAGCTGCAAGTTGTGTAAATTATGCACACGGATTGATCCTTTTCAGCATTGAGACTTAGAGTGTACCTTTGCTTGAATTAGTTATACGAAATAATTTGCCTACCAAAAATTAATTCAGAATGATTGATTTTCCTGCATGATGTACTTTTATGTCCACGAATCCCGATTTGTGAATCTACACCAGGTCTGAGGCGTTCCAACTTTCCTCATGTTTATTTATCGGTGTTTTGTAAACGAGCCTTTGCGTTTGTTTTCTGTTAACCGCGTGGTTCCAATGTCTGGCTTCAGCCGTAAGCCATATGACGTAGACCTTTTGCGAGTCGGTGGTGGCAACTCCGCGTTAGATCAAAGTTCAGGTTGAAAAGTTCACTATGTTTGTTCAGGAAATTTATTATCAATCATCAGCATGTTTTGTCTGTGCATGAATGACAACATTTCATAATGTTATGACAATATATTGTGTTGAAGTCCCCTGTTAAGTCGTATCTCTTCCATTCGACTCTTGCAGTAGGTTTTTCGACATTGCCTAATAAGCTCGAACCCAGGGTGTGGATGTGCAACATTCCCTGTGGTGGGTGCAGCGGCTTGTGTACATTGGGAAAACTGGCCGTGTGCTTAAAACGAGGTTGAAGAAACAATAACGGGACGTGAACAAACATTAAGAAAAAACGGCCCTCTCTCAGCATGCGACCGAAACGGAACACACAGTGGACTTCAAAATCACGGTGATTTTGGACCGCGAATCTGACAGATCAAGAGAATGTTTTTTGTTTAACATAAATGCGGAGGCGTCATCACCCAATGATAAAAAACAAACCATGTTTCCCCTAGTGCTGTACCGACACTTGCTAAGCAATTCTGCCCTTGCTCCTCGTTTACACCAATAACAATGATAACCGGTGGTTGCCGATATTGTAATGCAGATGTGTTCGCCCACGCTTTTCCTTATCGTTCTTCATTACTTTTTATCGTACTCTTGTCCCAACTGTGTGGGAAATATCATTTTAATGATTTGTGTGCATTGTAAATGAATGCCAGTGCACGCCGCCATACCATCTTTCTGCTGCCACCCAACGTTAATGATGAATTAAATGTCTGTCCGCTAGCACTGCTATGGCTTTGTCTTTGTGACAATTCGATTCTGTATTGTAAACTATATGCAACTGTTGCAAATATCAAGGATTTGGAGACAACCCAGGTAATCTCATGTAAGTTAATTAAACATATTGTTTTTACTCGAACACAAACTGCCTGCCATTAAACAAAACGTTCAGGTATATTTGGCATCAAGCTAACGTCATGTACAGGGGATTTTATTGTCCAGTAACAAATAAATTTAGAGTTGCACCGCAGAGAAACTTCTATAGGAGAAAGGGATGTAAAGGAAAATTATTACAAACAACCATTGTTAAATCAACTCAAATGTTGTAGTTCATAATTGAAAATGATCCGAAAAATTTTTTAAACAATTTGATTACGCAGAAAAATCGTTCATCAATTAATATTTACACATCACTTTAACACAAAAACATATAAATCACTTCTTCCTGATTTTCATTTCAATAATTTTAAGTGAATAACGGAGACCACGGAAATAATACCAGCCCACACCATCTGCATAAGATTCGTGTGGACCTCCGTAATAAAAACCATTCGGGATTCCCGCGTGACAACTTGTAAACCACCAGCCACCTTTATAACTCATTGCACAGTTTCCTATATCAGTGTCTTGATCGTTATCTTTGGTGGTGAAGTTTGTCCCCGAGGGTTTCATGCCATTGCCTTTAGAAAATTACCTCAATTTAATGAATCAAAATGGGCAAAAATAATATGATTTTGATAAACTTCATGTAGTTCGCTTACCTGCAGGACCTGAGAAATTCTCCCAGTTAAGTCTGTAACCTCCTCCTTCTCCTATTGAAAAACGACTGAAACAAACGAAAATAACTTAGTTTGGATCCAGTTAGTTTGCTTATATTTACCCATAAGCAGCATAAGTTTTATTTCCTTCGAAATCTTCCATATCAATTCTCATCTCATATTCACCACTACTGGTTATCTGATGGAGTTTCTCAAGTCCTGATCAATAATAGTAATTATTTTAAGAATTCAATATCTGATATTCTAGTGAATATTTTCTCACCCAACCAGAATTCTCCGTCAAGTTTTCCAAATCCATTCACATAATCGTCCCAACCTCGATTGAAATTTTCAGATCCATCTTCTCGTTTCTGAAATACCTGAACAAGAATGTCCAACATTCAATGTGGTATAAAATATAATATATCACATGTTAACGATAGATTTACATATTTAAAGTAATTTGTCGACATACCAGCCATCCACCACCATCTGTCACCAAATCACAAAACACTTGGACTCCCTTGCACCCTCCAGTGAGTGGGCTTGTTGTTAAAATAAAAATTAATATCCTGTTGATGACAATGCTCAAATCTTTTTGCATGAAAATTCCCTGTTAATACATCGTGGTATTGCAACGTGTTTCAAATAGAACCAAACAACCCTACTGGCATATATTTGTGCATTCGATTTTACCTCTCTTGCCAGGTGGTCCTCGCAGTTTGTGGGAAGTGTTTCGAGTTCCCGTTGATTGAAACAAACCATTAGTGCTTCCACATTGAAGACTAACTGTGCATGATTCCAAACTTAACTGACTTCTTACACTTGAAATAAACAACACCAGCAAAACTGTTCGTTGCAACGTCATCATATAATCGTATTGCAAATCGTCTCTGGAAACGTTGACACAACATAAGCGTAATGGCGTTAATGTGCAACAAACCCAGCTTTATAGAATTATCTGCGATGTCATCTGACATTTGACATTTCCTTTTATGGTGGGGAATTCTACTTGTTGGATTGCATGCAGTTTCATGAACATATTAGTCGATTGCGGCATTAAATTCCTATGCGATTTGCTGCACGACTGGCCAGGTACGTTTCACAGTGATAAATATCCTGAGGCGTTTTTGTAACCAATCTTAAATGAAGAAATATCTCAGATTTAAAGTGAGTTTTAACACATCGCAGTATACTGGCAAACTGCAGTAATTAAAGTGTATTTTCTTCCAAATATATATTTATCGATTACAATATGTACGAAATTAGCCTGCGCAGTGGGGCGATCCTGGTTTGTCATGCTATATCATATAAAACCCATGTGTTACCTGATAACGGTGATGCAGATTCCTTATTGTTGAGTCACAAACAGTTCAAGTGTATTGGTAAAAAAGGGTGCACAGGTTTTTTAACCAAAGCCAACACGCAAATAACGCCAGGAACGCAATTATTAGATACTGAGGTCTGCAGTAATTCCACGGGCGTAAGTCGCATTGCTCGCTGATTACACGTGGTATCTGAAGCGCCGTTTTGTTAGGTCAACTTTAGGACACAAAACTATTTTATTAAATAACACCTATGTATATGAAAGTGTCGCCTGGCGAGTTGTGCGCTTTTGCACCAGTGTAACTTGGCCACAATACCCCGCAATCCACGTAAGCTACCGTGGCTGAGTCGGTAGATCGTTGGTCCTGATTAGCTCATGGTCGTGAGTTCAAACATCACCGTCAACTTGATTTTTTCAGATATCGCAACGACTGGTCGGAAAAAGGGCTGTTCCAGGTTGTTTGCGATGGCACTAAACCTTAATATAAGAGGATGTTTTTAGAGTCATTGAACATTAATACGCATGCGTCATCATTCGATGACAAAAAAGCAAACTCTGTTTCCACCGGTCTACCGACACTTGCTAGAAAATTTGCCGTTAAAAATCGCGCTCTCTAACAACCTTGATAACCCGTGTGTTTACTGATAAGTATACAGTGCAGGTATGTTCGTCCCTTTCTTATCGTTTTTTTACTTCTTTCTTTCTTTTGTAGCGTTTTTGTTTATGTGCCTCAACATTGTCCACATTGGTTAACTTACATGTCTTACCTCCTGATGAAGGCTGTTGCATAACAGCCGAAACGTTGAGAAACGTCAATAAAATAAAGTTTGCCAGAAGGGCAGTATTCAGCAATAAGTGGTCTCTTGGGTTACAACATTTGGTCTTCTAGATCCTAACATGTGGTCTTATGGATCACAGAGATCGCAGTTTGGTCTCAAAGTCCATGCCTTTGATCTTAGAACTAAGTTAGATCCAAGACTATACCTACTAACATGATGTCAGACCGAGACTTTCTTGGCAGACATACTGATGGGTCGCGAAGGTGGGAACCCGTTTCAAAAACATTTCCTGTGGCTTATGACCTATGAAGGCACACTAGTACTAAATATTCAAAGAAAAAAAAACAATAATTGCAGCTGCATTGGTCAAAACACAGTAAGGATCTGAGGAGCTTTCAGGAGGATCTTATGCCCAATAGGATAGCAGAAACATCTCCCAGGAGGCAACCAAAGCAACTTTCCCGGCAAAAATGTTTTGCCATTGCATAGAAAGAGGCTTGGGGACAACATTGAATTGCAAATTGCATGAGGTTTTTGTGATTTACTTTTGCACAAAACATATCGACACTTTTGAAGCCTTTTTAACTAAATTAATGTCCGACCTGGGGGCAAAATACCATTTTTGATCCGATTGCGTAGATAAGAGGAGGTCCTAACTCGACAAGTCAAATCAAGGTCTACTTCTGTAATTCAATGTTTAGCAAAATTCCCTTGAACAATTCTACATAAATTCACTCTCTTCATGTCATCTACATTCTGCTATGGAATGCACCCGGCAGACGCATCAGACGCGTCTGTGTCCTCCATAAACTGCGGTGTTAAGTTTGGTTATTACACAAAAGTGTATAAGGTCTAACCTTGGGAGGTGAAAAAAAATGATTTGTAGAGGAAAGCCAAAGCTAGTATGCTACTTATGCCGAAGCAAACGTTTCAAACACCACTGTGTTCATCATCAGTGCCAAGTAAGAATGAGTTGTAGCAAGGTGTGCGCAGAGGTAGGCAGGTAACTGAGCAGACAAAAAACACAAATGAAACACGTGACAGACGCCACTCGAATGCTCACGGCCGTGACGTCATCATTTGGGCTACAACGAGGACCTTGGAAACCTTGTTCCACAAATCAACGACATGATATATATGGAATGAAAAATATTTACAATGTCTGCCAATAATTGTAAATCAACACAACGTTGCCATGGTAACTAACGACGCAATGTTAATTTTCGTCACTTTAAACCTCCCCAACAATTATTCGCATTTCACTTTCATCTCAGAACTCATTATTCCGCTCCATGAGTTTTTCCATGTATACCAACTCATAATGTTGCCACTAGTAGAAGTTTTCGACCACTGACCATTGAGGTGGGCATATGAACAATAACGATACCACCAAGCTCCACCTTCAGCCACAGCACAATTAACACTTGGATGCCTGCAATTATAATTAAGTCGGTTGTCATCAACTCGTGTTACAACTTATTTAAACTCAGTTAAAACTTGTGTTTAACAAAAATTTTAACGCAACCCCCTGTTTCAGAGCAATTGATTTTTACAATTGTGGATTTAGGGTAGGCGGTTAACTCTGTCAAGGTAAAGCAACAATTTGAAGAAATGCGTTGCATCTTTTTTTTTGAAACAACTCGTTTTACTTCGTTAGTAAAACAGAAATATAATCAGACACGTTGTATCATTATTACTCACAAATCATTTTCTCTGTTGCGAGTTGAAAATCTCATCCCTTTACCATCTACCATGGAATCTCCTATGTTCCCCGAATATCCGGATATAGTAATTGTGTAAGAACTTCCTTCATCGCCAATGATGAAAGTACTGAAAACCACAATATCATAATGTTTAATTTAATGCAAAGTAATTTAAATAACAACGGATGATTTGTTGTTTTAAATCAATCCGCTTACATTGCTTTATTACTCATGGAAATGATTGTTAAACATAAAACACTTGATTACGTTGGTGCAAAATAAGTGGAGTTTATAATTTTGAATAGAAGGTTGAAAATATCTGGGCTTCCTTCTCAAAACTTTTCATCCCACTCTGTGTTTATTGCTTTGTTGACAAATAATTATCCCACACAACAACACACTATATATGACACATGTCGTTTATTACGTAATAAAGAATAGAAAAGCCAAAGCTAAGATGCTGTTAATCATGCTGAGCAAACGTTTCAAACCTATACTTGGTTCATCATCAGTACTACTAAAGCTGGATGAAGAGAAGCGTCGAGTTAATAAAGGACCGAAGGCAGAAGGGAAACAGCAACAACACCAAGCAAACAAGCCGGAGGCGTGTAGCGTGACAGCAGCGTCGATAGCACAGAGTGACGTCATCATTTACAGAGTCAAGCTACAGTGCAGACCTAGATGTTAAAAAGGTATAAGGCTTTAGAGCTTGATATAAAGTGTTTCCAATATGAGCAATTTAGATTTGATGTTAGAATTGTATAGGACTTTGGGCAAATTGAAATCAACATCATGATCCGGATTTTCCCATAGGTGGTTGCTGACCTTTCAACTTTTGTTGAGGGATTTCCCTTCTGCCTTCAGTCCTTTATTAACTTGACGCTTTTCTGCAACCAGCTTTAGTAGTACTGATGATGAACCAAGTATAGGTTTGAAACGTTTACTCAGCATGATTAACAGCATCTTAGCTTTGGCTTTTCTATTCTTTGTCATGTAATAAACGACATGTGTCATATATTGTGTTGTGTTGTGTGGGATAATTATTTGTCAACAAAGCAATAAACACAGAGTGGGATTAAAGGTTTTGAGAAGGAAACTCAGATATTTTCAACCTTAAGTTCACAAACGACTTTAGGTCAATTTTCAAGCAACCTGAAACCTGTTCCATTAAAATAAGATGCCAATCAAGCATACGATGCTGACATTACAAGATGTATTTGGAATATCTTACAGGAGAAGCAAAAGCATTGAAACACAGCAAGAATATTCTTTGTTGCTTCAAACTTTTTTGAGTATCTGACGTAATAAGGGCGGTAACATCTTTTAAGATTTTGTTAGTTATGACGACCTGGCAGCATTGGCTAAATTATCGTTGGAACAATGACATCAAATTGAAAGCGGTAAATACGTCATAGTCTTACCTATACTCGGCAAATCCTTGACCTCCTGAAAAATCCTGAAGGTCAACACGAAGGCGACATCTAGTAGACGCACTGGTCATTTGATGCAGTTTCTCCAAACCTGATAAAATTTGTTTACTGTCATTATATTGGTGAATATACTGGAATTTAAATTGGATACTGTTACATTGACTCCAGGATTGTTACATAGCGTACTTGAAACGTTTTGCTTGGTTGGCCTGTATATAAACTAGGTGTGTGTAAGTTATATCAATGTGTTCAGTAAATGCGTTCAACCTATAACAAACCTGGAACTCCTGTTGCTGTCAGGCACATTGCAACTTAAAATGTATCGCTCTTCCTGCACAAAATATACGTGCTGCATTTTCACGACGTTTCGTCTGCCATGCGGCGAGACTTCATCAGGTATTGATACCGTAATTTCAAAGTAAACTACACTAAAACATTCAGGGACACAAAAACGAAATAAGGACACGTTGACACTGCTTGTCAGATCACGTGGCAGAGGCAAAACACGAAACACTGCGGGAGGCGCAACAGTTACAACAAGTTGTTATAAACTGCCGGAAAGTAAACACATTGTTTTTGTGAATGTGAAGCGACTCAAGAAAGAGCCGCTTCTGTGGTCCAACTCCTTTTCCAGAACTTTATCGAAGTCAACTTCGTGTCGCAATGTCACCGCATGCTTGGACTACGCAGTCTTGCTGGCATCTTTCGATGCGACATCACGGCGATGCTCTTTCAGTCGCGTCTTCAAGGCCCTTCCGGTATCGCCGATGTATACACCATCACAATCTTTGCATGGTGTTAAATAGACCACTCTCTTTGGCTTGAAGGCTTCCGTAGTGATAGGTCGTGATATTAGACTACAAAGCGTTGTTTGGGGCTTAGTGTAGACTTTTATGCCATAATCCGACATCAATCTTCGCAATGTTTCGGTAAGGCCAGGGACGTAAGGAATAACAACTGTTCCGCTAGTGGGCGTTTCATCATTACGGGTTACTGCTGGTCTCTTTTAAGCATTGGTCAAGCGCTCGACCCATATATCAAGAAGAAAACCTGATCGGGATTCGTGCCCAGGACATCCTGGGTTCAAATACCGGTGTGGTAAAAAAAAAATTAAAAAAAAATGGCAATGTGTTTACTTTCCAGCAGTTTATAACAATTTGTTGTAACTGTTGCGCCTCCTGCAGTGTTTCGTGTTTCGCCTTTGCAACGTGATCTCACAAGCGGGGTCAACGTGTCCACTTTTCGTTTTTGTGTCCCTGAGTGTTTTAGTGCAGTTTACTTGGAAATTGCGGTATCAATACCTGATGAAGTCTCGCTGAATGGCAGACGAAACGTCGTGAAAATACAGAATGTATATTTTATGTCAGAAAAGCAGTACATTTTAAATTAAAACAAACCATTATTCATAGTTTTGCAACATTTGTAGTTAGTTAAGGATTGCTTTATTGGAATACAAACCCATCCAAAATTATGTTGATAGATACCCAAACCCGTTCTTGTAATCCACCCAATCTCTATCGAAACTCACAGATCCATCATAACGACGCTGGAACACCTGGTATTTATCAAGTTGATACTGATTTTCGGTGAATTGGTCTAAAAAAGTGGATGACCTCCATGTCAATTAATGACTTTTCACATTCATGTGTAATTTCCTGACCTTTGTAAACAACACAATCCCGGGCGTATAGTTAAGTATTGTAGTGTGAAATCGGAAATTACTTGTCGTGCATATTCACCTCGCTTACCCAACTTATCGCTGGTGCCAGGGATTGCCCACTCCTGTGTTAGTGATATTTACCACAGTATCAATACCTGCCACCCATCTTCACAGTAAACTTCTTCTCCCGATAAAAGATGTTGGCGACCTTTAAGATCTGATGTTTTACAGGAGACTGGTGGAAAAGAATATATGAGATTCCGGAGATCTGCAGACGGTTAAAACTCACCAGATTGGCAGAAGGATTGAGTTAAACTCATTCACACGCAAGTAGGCGGTGAGAACCCCACAATATTTGCACGACCTGCATTATAATCAGAATATACCGGTGCCAGATGAAACCCTCTCTGATTCGCACGTGATGACATATATGTTGGGTTTGCCAATACCTTTGCCCGCAACTTACGTCATGACTCGCTTCTGCCCCTAGTGGTGTAGATACCTGCGTGCATACCAATCTATCCCACTAGGGGCAGAAGCGAGTTATGACGTGAGTTACGGGCAAAGGTTTTCAGAATTGGACACATATGTGAGATTTATATTTAAATAAAGTAAAACTCAACTGTTGGAAGTGTTACTCAGTTGACCTTGCAGTTGATCCACTCTGTTCGACAACTCTGTGAATAAAATCTTCGATGTGTGAGTGGACATTAAATGTTAAGTGCATGAACTTAACTGTTAGATGTGCGGTTCTGCTCACTTTGCAGTTGATCCACTCTGTTCGACAACTCTGTGAATAAAATGTTAGATGTGTGAGTGGATATTAAATGTTAAGTGCATGAACTTAACTGTTAGATGTGCGGTTCTGCTCACTTTGCAGTTGATCCACTCTGTTCGACAACTCTGTGAATAAAATGTTAGATGTGTGAGTGGACATTAAATGTTAAGTGCATGAACTTAACTGTTAGATGTGCGGTTCTGCTCACTTTGCAGTTGATCCACTCTGTTCGACAACTCTGTGAATAAAACTTACATTAAACATGTTGACACGTTTTACGGCAATTACATTTCCCATGTTACCTTGAACTCCAATGAAATCAGTCTGCAGTGTCCGAATTTCTTGGATCGTTTGGTTTTTGTCTGTTTTAAGTTGGCCTGAAAACATGGATGTTATGTAATATGACTTGTAAGAAACAAAACAAGAAATTTTTGACTAGTCCAGATCAATGCGTCTTTGTGTTATTTACCGAAATTAATAACGTGACTGATGTCATTTACTGTGCGGACCTTCCTATCAAAAACAACATAATTTTTTTCCCAACATCGTGTGGAGGAAAACCACACATTGATGCTTTTCTTTACGCTTTCTTTGATTATCTGTGTTGTTTATATCAAGCCCATTAATTACATATGAACACAACGCACCCCTACCATTCCTTTGTTTTCATCGGTTTTTCTGCACTCACATTTGATCAAATTACCCTTGGCAATATTTACGCACTCCTGTCTGTTTCTATGTTGGCCAAATCCCATAATGCGCCAATGGTTTACGTGCCGTTCGCTGAATGGTTGATTGGCCGGTAGCAGGAGTGTTGCGAGAAAGACTCGTTAGTTTTTAGATTGGCGACGCGCTGCACGGTTGTCGTTGCAAGTAATTTGTAGGGTTTATTGTTCTCGTGTTTTTAGGTATTGTTCACGTTTTATTAACAAGACTCCTATTTATTGAAACCAGAGTGAAGTATTTTGTTTTAGTGGTGAGAATTAGGGAGGCAGCGTTGGAGATTTTGAGGCTCCAGGGTTGTGTTTGTTGGTGAGAGGTTGACGCTCAAATCCTAACTAGGCTTAATTCCGGTGCTGCTGAAATAATTCCGTAACATTGTATTTCAGTAGCACACGACTGTTCAAGAAAGACTCTCTTGGTTGCGACTTAGGCGACGTTACCAAAAGATTTAATTATCATTCAGTATCGTGGCGTTCTTGGTTCAATTTTAAAGACACCCAACGAACACCGCGTTTTATACGGGACAAGATGATGGCCAGTTTGTTTCCTAGTTTAAATCTTACTGTGATAGTGTGAAAGCCAGTGAAGAAGTGAAGCGTCATCTTTTTATAACATCAGTTGATGATGACCTCCGCTGGCTAGCTCAGGGAAACGACAATAATGTTTTTCAACTGAAGTATACAGGATGAGTTAATGAGCCGCGCCCTAAACCAAGGTTCTGACCACTCGCGACTCCATGAAACACGCGCAATGTTGTTTGGCCGGCGGCAGTTGCCACGGGAAATCATTAAGGACTTTGTGTATGCTTTAAAAGCTCTAGGCGACAAGGCGTTTCCCTCGGAGGAGAGTATTAAAAATGAGGTGTTATATTCATTACTCTTTGCTGGCGTGGAGATATCTAGCCACCTCAGCTTAACATTCAAAGTGATTTTTCCAACAACTGAAACCAAACTTCCGTTAACTCCAGAAAAGCGTTCGTTTTGGCCCAGCGGAGAGATTTTGAGGCGATCAATGCTCAAACACTCTTGAATAATAAAAGAGACACTTGCACTAAAGCACATACCAGCTCCGAAGCGATGGAAAGGTTGACAAACCGGACCATATTGGGGTTTGGTGCTAGGTTAAACAATGTAGAAAGTGCAAAGTACACTTTACCATGCGCAGCGAAGTGCTGTCCGCATGCCACGACCAGGCACATGGCGGGGGACACTTAGGAACGGCTAAAACATTGATCAAACTGTCACAGCGTTTTTACTGGCTAAAATGGAGAGAGGAGAAAGAGGCTTATTGTCGTAAATTCGAACACTGTCAGCGGAAAAGACACCAGCCACTACCACCCGAGCACCGTTATTTCGATCGCAAGATATGCGACCGATGCATTGCGTTGAGATTGATGTGCTTCGTCCACTTCCGTTAACCAGGACAGGATATCAGTATATCCTAGTGGCTTGTGATTTATTCACAAAATATGTCAGAGCGTGGCCTATGCGGCATCAAACCGCACACGAAACAGCGAGCATCCTGTTTTACAGGTGGCTGACTGTACATGTGGTACCTGAGGTGATTCACTCCGACCAAGGAGGGAATTTCGAAAGCAAATTATTTGCAGAACTGGTGAGGTTGATGGGTTGTAAAAAGACCCGAACGACGCCATATCACCCCGCAAGCAACGGGGGGCGAACGTAACAACCGCAACATCATAACAAGGCTCCGCAATTACGTGCAACGCGATAATAAACAATGGAACGAAGCACTTTCGGCGGTGGTTGCTTCGAACAACGCAAGCCGACATGGTAGAACGGGGGTATTCCCTCACTTTCTACTTACAGGACACGAACTGCACCTACCCGCCGATCTCATTTCTCCAGATCACGAAGTGACAACGACTCCGCTGGTTTATTTTGATGAATTACGAGCTCGGTTGTGGCTGGTTGATAAAGTAGCCAGAGAAACCCTGATGGCTCAACGCGTTCAAATGAAGGAGCAATACAATAGAAGACGAGATGGGGACGAAATCAAGAAAGGTAAGTTCATAAGAACACACAAAGGCCCTGTCAAAGTTATTGAACAACACGGCTTGGTGAATTACCTTATCGAGGGAGAGGATGGGGAACAGCAGCGAGTACATTTCAACCGATTGAATAAGGCAAACCTGCCTCACTATGAAACAGAACGCCGAAACACGCAGCCGGATGAGGTCGGGCTGCACGACACTGACAGTTTAGCCATCTACACACCGCAAAGCGAAACACGCACGGACGCACCCACTGCACAGGATACAGGGTTGCCTACTCGGCCATTGTTGGACGTTGGTCAAGGTTTGGACGCCGATATAAATAATGCTGCGGCGACGATGAACGATAGCCGGGCACAGCGAAATCGGAGACAAACTTAATTTTGTCAAGCGTCCTAATGGAGTATGACAATTTTTAACGTGAGAGGTGTAAACGTCTTTGTTCGTTTTGTTTTTCACGCTTTATTTATTTTGTATTTTCGCTATACTTTCACTTTAACTCACATGTTTTTCTTTGTTTTCTGTCACACTCACCTTTAATAATATATTTGTAATTATTTCGATTTTACTCGTTTTTATACGCCCGAGTAGTCACGCTTGCGTGGCAAACGTGGGCCGCAATGATTGGCTAACGTGCTAGTGGTGGAAATAATGGGGGATAAGCCGAGTTAGTTCTCTGGTGGTGGCGAATGGTAAACACTGTTTAGTGGTAGATCGTGATAATATATTTGTTGTCGGACGCTAGTTGTAGTAAAACGTCATTTTTGTGCAAGTTTTAGAACAAACGTTGTTTGCAAAGCTGCAGATAGGGTGTGTACACGCACTGTTTCGACCTGTAAGGTCTCATCAGTGCAGCTGTTGAGTGGCACTGTGCTAGCTTTCACACTAGCAGGCACACTAGTCTCCACTTTGTGGTACCTTTCGCTTTGCAATATTATGGCTTTTTTTTGCACATATAAAACGTTGTTTCATTTGCACTTTTATCGTTTTATTATTTTATACTTATTAGCGTTTTTCTATTTTATTACAAAAGTAGCCACCTTGGTCTTGCAACTCCTGGTCTTTGCGATAGGCCGTCAGTGCAGAGTAGCCAAGGTGTTAACCAAGTTAGGGGACAACCTAATTTCGGTTACAAAAGTAGGAAAAAGGGAAATATTTTTATTGCAAAATCGCTAGTATTTAATTCTTTGTTTCAAGTAATTATAACTCCTTGTGCATATGAGTGTCAGCTTTCACAATCTCATAAAGTCTCATATTTTCCTACCGTTGGTCATGAAGATCTGCATCAAACCCTGCAAAATATTTTGTTTTATTCCGTGATCTCCAAAGTGGGCAGAATCTAACCCCTGATGTGGCACTGTCTTACAACACGACCGCAATTAGCCGATAGGAAACGTTTGAAACAAAGTGTTTCTGATTACCGTCAGTTGGTTTATTTTTTAAAAATTGTGAAAAATCGATTTCGCCTACAGCATACGTCATCATCAGTTTCTGCATTAAAGCACTCGAAGTACCTAAAATAAGCCAACAAATAAAAAAAAAAATAGAAATGGTGAGCAGAATTTCCCCTACCACTGCATCTACACAACTGCAAACTTCACACCAGTGCTAGACCCGCTAACATGAGCAACATTAAAAACAATGATAAAAGATGTACTCCATCCATAAAACACAACACAACACCAAACAAAACTTTATTTTTTAGTTTGTTGAAAACTTGGGTACGGTTTCCTTTCCTTTGGCCCCAGGCTGTTCCACAAATACCACCGAAAAACAACTTGAAATGCTTAGGCGCGTTCCTGCCGGTGTGTGCGCGTTTGCGAAATGGTGGCGCAGGGCCGTCTTGTCGTTGCTTTTCAACTTTTCAACCTTTAGCTGAATTCCCATCTGTGTTGTGTCCATCTTGTGGTTTTGGCTAACGTATTGTTCATGACATTGTTGTGCACGTCGCAACATAAATGCTGAAATTCGCACAAGTTACATGTTGCAGCAGTTTATATTGTTTGCCTGCTATTGTTGGTAATGTTGACGTTTCGTTAACCATGGATATGTGGTTACCATGGTGCCCGCCCAATGCGCACCGCCTACAAGGGTAGCTACCAGGAGGGTCGTTGCAGTTCGTTTGGAGAACAAGTTGATTGTCCTCGGTAAAGCATGCCGCTTGCGCCGCCTCAACAGGGCCACTTCCTCCAAAGCCTTGAGAACAAATGCAGGAAATTCTCCAAGAAAGTCATTGTTACGAGTATCGCAGAGGCACGAACGTGGTCAAATAACTGCTTGGGGTACAGCATATCCTCATGTTATCCAGCTCACACTAAAAGAACAATACGTTGGCCAAACCAAAAACAAATTTTCAACAAGATGGACACAACACAGATTGGAATTCAACCAAAGGCAAATTGGAAAGCAACGATAAGACGGCTCTGCGCCACCATTTCGCAAACGCGCACCCACCAGCAGGAACGCGCCTAAGCATTTTAAGTTGTTTTTCGGTGGTATTGGTGGAACAGCCTGGGGCCAAAGGACTGGCAACCGTACCCAAGTTTCAATAAACATTTAAAAAAGCAGTTGCTGGCAGTTTTGTTTGGTGTTGTGTTTTATGGATGGAGTACATCTTTTACCGTTGTTTTTAATGTTGCTCATGTTAGCGGGTCTTGCATTGGTGTGAAGTTTGCAGTTGTGTAGATGCAGTGGTAGGGGACATTCTGCTCACCATTTCAGTTTTATTTTTATTTGTTGGCTTATTTTAGGTACATGTAGCATCGAGTGTTTTAATGCATTTGATTTGCAGAAACTGATGATGCGTATGCTGTAGGCCAGTGTTTCCCAACCGGTAGCATGCGTGCCACCAGTGGTAGGCTGTGCCATTCCAGGTGGTATGCATTTTTGGACATTACGTCAGCAAGCACAACACGGTGCTAAGCACAAAGCCTAGCCTGGATAAATGCTACTTCGTAACATTTGTCGAACAACCTTGCTGCAGATCACTTGACATATGCGAGTCGAAATGGCAGGCCATAACCAATGCAACAATTAACATTCAACGCATGGTGTTTGCCCAGGATACGATAAACACAACGTTTTTTCGACAAATACAATTGTTTTTATTTTTAACTTTTTTTATATTTTCTATTTATATTTTAATCTTTAAACCTTTCTAATCCATCCAGCCACTTGTGTGATGCCTGAAAAGGTTATCTTTGCACCCGCGAGCAAACCACTGACGCAACAACGTTTTTCGTTGCTACCATTCAACTGCTGCTGTGCTTATGTGTTTTTATTTGGTTTGGTACAGGATTGCGGTCTGGAGGTTAAGTGTGTGTTAGTCTTGATATGTGCCATTGATACTAATTACTACGATTACTGTTGTTGTTTTTAGAATACTGAGGATGCCACAAAGGCGAAATATATATATTCAAAAAAAAACATCTTGATTGGTGATTAAGTAGATATCTAGGCCAGTCCTAGTTAACACATTTTTGTAATTTGCGGATATAGTTCGAATTTAAAAAATCGCAAGTGTTCTAAAAATGTTTGTTACTTCATCCTTTACTTAAGGTTACTTTGTAACACTCAACTAGGTGGTAAGCGTCGAAATTGTTTCACCTCCATGAGGTACGCAACCACAAAAAGGTTGGGAATCACTGCTGTAGGAGAAATCGATTTTTCATAATTTATAAAATATAAACCAACTGACGGTAATCAGAAACACTTTGTTTCAAACATTGTTTTATTCCTTCCATTCGTATTTACCCAAAGTAGTGGAAGCGTACAAGATCTATGTTAGCTCCCAAACCAGAAACGAAACTTTTTTATTGGTCATGATTGATGTAACTTGTTTCACAAAGCACAGGGTTGATTTATTACGCTCCAACTTACGTTTACCCATAGCATGTTGACGCTACGCTAATTTCTTAATGACAAGACACTTACAAGAGCGAGAACTGCTGCAATAACAAGACCCTGCACCACCAGCACCACCACCAGCACAAACTTGGTTCTTCTAAGCTCAGCGCGTAGTTGTGGCAAGTTCTCCTTCCCCGCGCTTTGCAGAGGTTCCTCGTAAACTGATTGTTATTAAGTTTACAGACGTGCTTTTAGTTCGGGTAATTTAGCTTCCAACAAAGCCTTACGCTACGAGGTCTAGTATCTTTATCCTCGAGTTTGTCATTGTAATATTCAAACTCTTACTAAAAAATTGAATGATGATCGACCAGTGTTGCTACCTATCTTGGCACTGATGATGAACACTGTTGCGACCTATTATGCCAAAAATGAGCCTCTAGCCGAGTATTAACAATATATTTATGATCGATGGGAAATCCTATTTGATTAACGCATTTGACATAAGATCGCACGTGAGTTCTAATTGTTGTGTTTTCCTAACCTGACTTTAATTGAAAAAAAAAACACTGAATAGAACCGAATCACAAAACCAAAGAACTGAGGTGGGCACAGTACAGCATCGAGCAGAGCTACCCTGCCTCGCCTAACCTCACCTCGCCTCACCTAACCTAAACGCGGAAAAGTTCCATTATTTAAACTGGAGGTTTAGCACACTTAGGGCTGATGCCCACTGCAGTCGTAAGCGAGTCGTAAGGGCATTACGTCACGACGATTACGACCGTCGGAGCAATTGTATGCCCACTGCGTTGGAGCGCTGTCAGAGAAGCATTCGGCGGCGCCGCTTACGACGAAAGAAGTCAATTTAACGACGCTACAATCGAGTAGAATTGAATTCTATTCCGTCGTACGTCGTAAGCACATCGTAGCGAAATAGCTTATTGTAGAGTTGAAAATATGATTCGCTGTGCTGTTCATAAGTGTTTTAGGATTGCTTTAATGCTCACTACTGGTGAATAATTATTTAAGTTTATGTAAAAAAAAATTGTTTCTTATTTTTTGTGATATTTACAGCAAATTTGGAATGATTCATGTGTGATTAGTGAACATCTTTTATATCAAAACACTATGATTATGAAACATGTAACAGCTTATTTGGCATCAAGCTAACGTCATGGAAAGGGGATTTCATTGTCCAGTAACTAATAAATTTGCAGTTGCACCGCAGAGAAACTTCTACAAAGAGAACGTGATGTAAGGTAAATTTATAACAAACGTCCATTGTTAAATCGACTCAAAGGTTGTAATTCATAATAGCAAAAAGATTCGGAAAAGTTTTTAAACAATTTGATTAAGCAGAAAAATCGTTCAACAATTAGTAATATTTAAACACCTCATTAATGCCAAAACATATCAATCACTTCTTCCTGATTTTCATTTCAAAATTTTTAAGTGAATATTGGTGACCACGGAAATGATACCAGCCCACACCATCAGCATGAGATTCGTATGGACCTCCGTAATAAAAACCATTCGGGTTTCCCGAGTGACAACTTGTAAACCATCAGCCACCTTTGTAACTCATTGCACAGTTTCTTGGATGAATGTCTTGATCGTTATCTTTAGTGGAGAAGTTTGTCCCAGATGGTTTCATGCCATGGCCTTTAGAAATTTAACTCGGTTTAACAGATCAAAATGGACAAACTAATTTGTCTTTGATAAACTTCATGTAGGTCGTTTCCCTACAGGACCTGAGAAATTCTCCCAGTTAAGTCTGTAACCTCCTCCTTCTCCTACTGAAAAATGACTGAAACAAACGTAATTAACTTAGTGTGGATCGAGTTTTTCTCACCCAACCAGAATTATCCGTCAAGTTTCCAAATCCATTCTCATATTCGTTCCAACCTCGATTGAAATTTCCAGACCCATCTTCTCGTTTCTGAAATACCTGAACAAGAATGTCCAACATTTAATGTGATACAAAAAATATAATATATCACACGTTAGTGATAGATTATCTATATGATTTAGATATTTAAAGTAATTTGTCGACTTACCAGCCATCCACCACCATCTGTCACCAAATCACAAAACACTTGGACTCCCTTGCGCTCTCCAGTGAGTGGGTAAATCGTGTAAACACCCCCTGTGTCGTTTACATGTCTGGGCATGACGTCACTACAAGTGGTCGGGTTGAGAGCAGCTGTTAACAAGGAAATTATTACAGTAATAAACGTGATTGCACCTGTAAGTCTTGCTTCAAGTTGTTGCAAGGCAGTTTGAAGTTGAATTACTCTGTCACATTCGCATTGTTCTGCAGATTCGCCTTTGAACCCGCGCTGACCTGGAAACCCACGAGGACCTAAAAATATATATTACGGAATGTATTTCCTCTGATAACATACATTTTTAACTTCTTATTTGTCCCCAACTGATGGTGAAGTTAATAATCTACAAAAAAATACTTGTTGTTAAAATAAAAATTCACATCCTGTTGATGGCAATCCTTAAATCTTTTTTGCAAGAAAAATCCCTGTTATTACATCGTGGTATTGCAACGTGTTTCAAATAGAATAAAACAACCCTACAGGCATATATTTGTGCATACGATTTTACCTCTCTTGTCAGGTGGACCTCGAAGTTTTGGGGAATTATTTCGAATTCCAGTTGATTGTGTAACGTTTATGCTGTGACGTAATGCAATGACTTAGCAGTTCGTACGAGGAAGTGTAACTCCCATTTTCTCGGAACGACAATGGAGAATCGCGCGTAAGATGCAATTATCGATAAGTGGTCTCACGTGAACGCATAATTCAAGTGCGTATAAGTTCTGTGTTCTTGTGGTCACAATTCATTCCACATCGTGGAATCGCCTACTCTGCACTGGGCGCCTTTATACTACATGGCGCGAAATTAAGCAAGGTCGCCGATTCAAGCCTGCCTCCCCACTCTTTATATGTCTGAAGCCCCAATAGCAAAATCCTTGCTCTAGTTTTGTTTTGGTTTGATGAAGCACGTAACTGCTGATTGACATATTATACGCATGGTTTTGTTGTTTGGCCATTGTTTTGTGACATGTACTTTGACAAAGCTAAAATATCACTTTTCTTCTTATTCTCTTTTTCTCTTCATATCGTTCTTTTGCCTGTTATGTAAAACACTTTTTGGGATGAGACTATTGTAACGTTTATGCTGTGATGTAATGCAATGACATAGCAGTTCGTACCAGGTTTAACTCCCATTTTCTCGGAACGACAAAGGAGAATCGCTCGTTAGATGCAATTATCGATAAGTGGTCTCACGCGAACGCATAATTCAAGTGCGTATAAGTTCTGTGTTCTTGTGGTCACAATTCATTCCACATCGTGGAATCGCCACTCTGCACTGGGCTTTGGCCTAGTGTAGTTTCACCATTCTGTTCTACATTTTGGCGTATTGTGTGGGACCAAAAACGTCTGATTCCCACATATCTGTTTTTGTGTCTTGGTGTATTCTGAATAAAACAACTAACCCAAGTTTGGTTCATCCGGAGTCTGGAGTCAGGAGTCAGGAAACATTTCAATTGCAGCTGAACACGTAATCAACAAACAAAACAAACACCAATTTCTACAATTGAAACAAACCATTAGTGCTTCCACATTGAAGGCTAACTGTGCATGATTCCAAACTTAACTGACTTCTTACACTTGAAATAAACAACACCAGCAAAACTGTTCGTTGCAACGTCATGATATAATCGTATTGCAAATCGTCTCTGGAAACGTTGACACAACATAAGCGTAATGGCGATAATGAGCATCAAACCCAGCTTTATAGAATTATCTGCGATGTTATCTGACATTTAACATTTCCTTTCATGGTGTGGAATTCTACTTATTGGATTGCTTGCAGTTTCATGAACATATTAGTCGATTGCGGCATTAAATTCCTATGCGATTTGATGCACGACTGGCCAGGTACGTTTCACAGTGATAAATATCCTGAGACGTTTGTGTAACCAATCTTAAATGAAGAAATATCTCAGATTTAAAGTGATTTTTTCCTCGCCTTATAGTATACCTCCAAACTGCAGTAATTATAGGGCATTTTCTTCCAACTATCTATTTATAAATTGAAATATCTACGAAATTAGCCTGCGCAGTGGGGCGATCCTGGCTTGTCATGCTATATCATATAACACTCGCGTGTTGACTGATAACGGTGATGCAGATCCCCTACGTATGTGAAGGTCGCCTGGCAAGTTGTGCCCTTGCGCACGGGTGTAGCTTGGCCACAATATACCCCGCAAAACAAGTAAGCTACCATACCTCAGTCGGTAGAACGTTGTTCCAGATTAGCTGATGGTCGTGAGTTCAAACATCACCGACAACTTGATTTTTTCAGATATCGCTACGACTGGTCGGAAAAATGGCTGTTCCAGCTTGTTTGCGATGGCACTGAACCTTAAATATAAGAGGATGTTTTTAGAGTCATTGAACATTAATACGCATGCGTCATCATTCAATGACAAAAAAGCAAACTCTGTTTCCACCGGTGAACCGACACTTGCTAGAAAATTTGCCGTTAAAAATCTCGCTTTCTAACAACCTCGATAACCCGTGTGTTTACTGACAAGTATACAGCGAAGGTATGTTCGTCCCTTTCTTGTCGTTTTTTTACTTCTTTCTTTCTTTTGTAGCGTTTTTGTTTATGTGCCTCAACATTGTCCACTTTGGTAAACTTACATGTCTTACCCCCTGATGAAGGATGTTGCATAACAGCCGAAACGTTGAGAAACGTCAGTAAAATAAAGTTTGCCAGAAGGGCAGTATTCAGCAATAAGTGGTCTCTTGGGTTACAACATTTGGTCTTCTAGATCCTAACATGTGGTCTTATGGATCACAGAGATCGCAGTTTGGTCTCAAAGTCCATGCCTTTGATCTTAGAACTAAGTTAGATCCAAGACCATACCTACTAACAAGATGTCAGACCGAGACTTTCTTGGCAGACATACTGATGGGTCGCGAAGGTGGGAACCCGTTTTGAAAACATTTCCTGTGGCTTATGACCTATGAAGGCACACTAGTACTAAATATTCAAAGAAAAAAAAACAATAATTGCAGCTGCATTGGTCAAAACACAGCAAGGATCTGAGGAGCTTTCAGGAGGATCTTATGCCCAATAGGATAGCAGAAACAGCTCCCAGGGGGCAACCAAAGCAACTTTCCCGGCAAAAATGTTTTGCCATTGCATAGAAAGAGGCTTGGGGACAACATTGAATTGCAAATTGCATGAGGTTTTTGTGATTTATTTTTGCACAAAATATATCGACACATTTGAAGCCTTTTTAACTAAATTAATGTCCGACCTGGGGGCAAAATACTATTTTTGACCCGATTGCGTAGACAAGAGGCGGTCCCAACTCGAAAAGTCAAATCAAGGCATACTCCTGTAATTTAATTTTTAGCAAAATTCCCTTGAAAAATTCTACATAAATTCACTCTCTCTATTTCATCTACATTCTGCCATGGAATGCAACCGCAGACGCACCAGACGCGTCTGTGTCCTCCACAAACTGCCGGGTTAAGTTTGGTTATTACACAAAAGTGTATAAGGTCTAACCTTGGGAGGTGACAAGAAAATGATTTGTAAAGGAAAGCCAAAGCTAGTATGCTACTCATGCCGAAGCAAACGTTTCAAACACCACTGTGTTCATCACCAGTGCCAAGTAAGAATGAGTTCCAGCAAGGTGTGTGCAGAGGTAGGCAGGTAACTGAGCAGACAAAAAACACAAATGAAACACGTGACAGACGCCACTCGAATGTCCACGGCCGTGACGTCATCATTTGGGCTACAATGAGGACCTTGGTGTGGATAGGAAACCTTGTTACACAATTTACCCTCACATAAAAACCTTTCCAATAAGTCGGTGAAATGGCGCCGCGATATCCGCGCATTTCTGTAAATATTTGCGGAAATTGGCATGAATTCATTTTTGAGGTTTATCAGTGAAAGCCAAACTGAACTGAATCAAATTTAATGACATTCTCGAATCAGAAATCAACTGTCAAATCTGAAGGATCAATGTTTATATTTACATGGATTTCCAACATACAGCATGGAAACGGTTGTATTCGATATTACAACAACATCATGATATATATGGAATGAAAAATATTTACAATGTCTGTCAATAATTGTAAATCAACACAACGTTGCCATGGTAACTAACGACGCAATGTTAATTTTCGTCACTTTAAACCTCCCAACATTTATTCACACTTCACTTTCATCTTAGAACTCATTATTCCGCTCCATGAAATCTTCCAACTCCACCAACTCATAGTGTTGCGCGCAGTAGAAGTTCTCGACCACGGACCATTGAGGTGGGCAACTGAACACACACGATGCCACCAAGCTCCACCCAGGGTCACAGCACAATTACCTCCTAGCCACCTGCAATTATAATTAAGTCGGTTGTCATCAACTCGTGTTACAACTTATTTAAACTCAGTTAAAACTTGTGTTTAACTAAAATTTTAACGCAACCCCCTGTTTCAGAGCAATTGATTTTTACAATTGTTGATTTAGGGTAGGCGGTTAACTTTGTCAACAAAAATCTACTATTTGAAGAAATGCATTTCATCTTTTTTGAAACAACTCGATTTACTTCGTTAGTAAAACAGAAATATAATCAGACACGTTGTATCATTATTACTCACAAATCATTTTCTCTGTTGCGAGTTGAAAATCTCACCCCGTTTAGATTCTCCCCGTTTGTCATGGAATCTCCTATGTTCCCCGAATATCCGGATATAGTAATTGTGTAAGAACTTCCTTCATCGCCAATGCTGAAAGTACTGAAAACAACAATGTCATAATGTTTAATTTAATGCAAAGTAATTTAAATAACAACGGATAATTTGTTGTTTTAAATCAATCCGCTTACATTGCTTTATTACTCATGGAAATGATTGTTAAACATAAAACACTTGATTACGTTGGTGCAAAACAAGTGGAGTTTATAATTTTGAATAGAAGGTTGAAAATATCTGGGCTTCCTTCTCAAAACTTTTCATCCCACTCTGTGTTTATTGCTTTGTTGACAAATAATTATCCCACACAACAACACACTATATATGACACATGTCGTTTATTACGTAATAAAGAATAGAAAAGCCAAAGCTAAGATGCTGTTAATCATGCTGAGCAAACGTTTCAAACCTATACTTGGTTCATCATCAGTACTACTAAAGCTGGATGAAGAGAAGCGTCAATTTAATAAAGAACGGAAGGCAGAAGGGAAACAGCAACAACACCAAGCAAACAAGCCGGAGGCGTGTAGCGTGACAGCAGCGTCGATAGCACAGAGTGACGTCATCATTTACAGAGTCAAGCTACAGTGCAGACCTAGATGTTAAAAAGGTATAAGGCTTTAGAGCTGGATATAAAGTGTTTCCAATATGAGCAATTTAGATTTGATGTTAGAATTGTATAGGACTTTGGGCAAATTGAAATCAACATCATGATCCGGATTTTCCCATAGGTGGTTGCTGACCTTTCAACTTTTGTTGAGGGATTTCCCTTCTGCCTTCAGTCCTTTATTAACTTGACGCTTTTCTGCAACCAGCTTTAGTAGTACTGATGATGAACCAAGTATAGGTTTGAAACGTTTACTCAGCATGATTAACAGCATCTTAGCTTTGGCTTTTCTATTCTTTTTCAAGTAATAAACGACATTTGTCATATATTGTGTTGTGTTGTGTGGGATAATTATTTGTCAACAAAGCAATAAACACAGAGTGGGATTAGAAGTTTTGAGAAGGAAACTCAGATATTTTCAACCTTAAGTTCACAAACGACTTTAGGTCAATTTTCAAGCAACCTGAAACCTGTATCTGACGTAATAAGGGCGGTAACATCTTTTAAGATTTTGTTAGTTATGACGACCTGGCAGCATTGGCTAAATTATCGTTGGAACAATGACATCAAATTGAAAGCGGTAAATACGTCATAGTCTTACCTATACTCGGCAAATCCTTGACCTCCTGAAAAATCCTGAAGGTCAACACGAAGGCGACATCTAGTAGACGCACTGGTCATTTGATGCAGTTTCTCCAAACCTGATAAAATTTGTTTACTGTCATTATATTGGTGAATATACTGGAATTTAAATTGGATACTGTTACATTGACTCCAGGATTGTTACGTAGCGTACTTGAAACGTTTTGCTTGGTTGGCCTGTATATAAACTAGGTGTGTGTAAGTTATATCAATGTGTTCAGTAAATGCGTTCAACCTATAACAAACCTGGAACTCCTGTTGCTGTCAGGCACATTGCAACTTAAAATGTATCGCTCTTCTTGCATAAAATACACGTGCTGCATTTTCACGACGTTTCGTCTGCCATGCGGCGAGACTTCATCAGGTATTGATACCGTAATTTCAAAGTAAACTACACTAAAACATTCAGGGCCACAAAAACGAAATAAGGACACGTTGACACTGCTTGTCAGATCACGTAGCAGAGGCAAAACACGAAACACTGCGGGAGGCGCAACAGTTACAACAAGTTGTTATAAACTGCCGGAAAGTAAACACATTGTTTTTGTGAATGTGAAGCGACTCAAGAAAGAGCCGCTTCTGTGGTCCAACTCCTTTTCCAGAACTTTATCGAAGTCAACTTCGTGTCGCAATGTCACCACATGCTTGGACTACGCAGTCTTGCTGGCATCTTTCGATGCGACATCACGGCGATGCTCTTTCAGTCGCGTCTTCAAGGCCCTTCCGGTATCGCCGATGTATACACCATCACAATCTTTGCATGGTGTTAAATAGACCACGCTCTTTGGCTTGAAGGCTTCCGTAGTGATAGGTCGTGATATTAGACTACAAAGCGTTGTTTGGGGCTTAGTGCAGACTTTTATGCCATAATCCGACATCAATCTTCGCAATGTTTCGGTAAGGCCAGGGACGTAAGGAATAACAACTGTTCCGCTAGTGGGCGTTTCATCATTACGGGTTACTGCTGGTCTCTTTTAAGCATTGGTCAAGCGCTCGACCCATATATCAAGAAGAAAACCTGATCGGGATTCGTGCCCAGGACATCCTGGGTTCAAATACCGGTGTGGTAAAAAAAAATTAAAAAAAAATGACAATGTGTTTACTTTCCAGCAGTTTATAACAATTTGTTGTAACTGTTGCGCCTCCTGCAGTGTTTCGTGTTTCGCCTTTGCAACGTGATCTCACAAGCGGGGTCAACGTGTCCACTTTTCGTTTTTGTGTCCCTGAGTGTTTTAGTGCAGTTTACTTGGAAATTGCGGTATCAATACCTGATGAAGTCTCGCTGAATGGCAGACGTAACGTCGTGAAAATACAGAATGTATATTTTATGTCAGAAAAGCAGTACATTTTAAATTAAAACAAACCATTATTCATAGTTTTGCAACATTTGTAGTTAGTTAAGGATTGCTTTATTGGAATACAAACCCATCCAAAATTCTGTTGATAGATACCCAAACCCGTTCTTGTAATCCACCCAATCTCTATCGAAACTCACAGATCCATCATAACGACGCTGGAACACCTGGTATTTATCAAGTAAAACACTTGATACTGATTTTCGGTGAATTGGTCTAAAAAAGTGGATGACCTCCATGTCAATTAATGACTTTTCACATTCATGTGTAATTTCCTGACCTTTGTAAACAACACAATCCCGGGCGTATAGTTAAGTATTGTAGTGTGAAATCGGAAATTACTTGTCGTGCATATTCGCCTCGCTTACCCAACTTAGCGCTGGTGCCAGGGATTGCCCACCCCTGTGTTAGTGATATTTACCACAGTATCAATACCTGCCACCCATCTTCACAGTAAACTTCTTCTCCCGATAAAAGATGTTGGCGACCTTTAAGATCTGATGATTTACAGGAGACCGGTGGAAAAGAATATATGAGATTCCGGAGATCTGCAGACGGTTAAAACTCACCAGATTGGCAGAAGTATTGAGTTAAACTCATTCACACGCAAGTAGGCGGTGAGAACCCCACAATATTTGCACGACCTGCATTATAATCAGAATATACCGGTGCCAGATGAAACCCTCTCTGATTCGCACGTGATGACATATATGTTGGGTTTGCCAATACCTTTGCCCGCAACTTACGTCATGACTCGCTTCTGCCCCTAGTGGTGTAGATACCTGCGCGCATACCAATCTAATTCACTAGGGGCAGAAGCGAGTTATGACGTGAGTTACGGGCAAAGGTTTTCAGAATTGGACACATATGTGAGATTTATATTTAAATAAAGTAAAACTCAACTGTTGGAAGTGTTACTCAGTTGACCTTGCAGTTGATCCACTCTGTTCGACAACTCTGTGAATAAAATCTTCGATGTGTGAGTGGACATTAAATGTTAAGTGCATGAACTTAACTGTTAGATGTGCGGTTCTGCTCACTTTGCAGTTGATCCACTCTGTTCGACAACTCTGTGAATAAAATGTTAGATGTGTGAGTGGATATTAAATGTTAAGTGCATGAACTTAACTGTTAGATGTGCGGTTCTGCTCACTTTGCAGTTGATCCACTCTGTTCGACAACTCTGTGAATAAAATGTTCGATGTGTGAGTGGATATTAAATGTTAAGTGCATGAACTTAACTGTTAGATGTGCGGTTCTGCTCACTTCGCAGTTGATCCACTCTGTTCGACAACTCTGTGAATAAAATCTTCGATGTGTGAGTGGACATTAAATGTTAAGTGCATGAACTTAACTGTTAGATGTGCGGTTCTGCTCACTTTGCAGATGATCCACTCTGTTCGACAACTCTGTGAATAAAACTTACATTAAACATGTTGACACGTTTTACGTCAATTACATTTCACATGTTACCTTGAACTCCAATGAAATCAGTCTGCAGTGTCCGAATTTCTTGGATCGTTTGGTTTTTGTCTGTTTTAAGTTGGCCTGAAAACATGGATGTTATTTAATATGACTTGTAAGAAACAAAACAAGAAATTTTTGACTAGTCCAGATCAATGCGTCTTTGTGTTATTTACCGAAATTAATAACGTGACTGATGTCATTTACTGTGCGGACCTTCCCATCAAAAACAACATAATTTTTTTCCCAACATCGTGTGGAGGAAAACCACACATTGATGCTTTTCTTCACGCTTTCTTTGATTATCTGTGTTGTTTATATCAAGCCCACTAATTACATATGCACACAACGCACCCCTACCATTCCTTTGTTTTCATCGGTTTTTCTGCACTCACATTTGATCAAATTACCCTTGGCAATATTTACGCACTCCTGTCTGTTTCTATGTTGGCCAAATCCCATAATGCGCCAATGGTTTACGTGCCGTTCGCTGAATGGTTGATTGGCCGGTAGCAGGAGTGTTGCGAGAAGGACTCGTTAGTTTTTAGATTGGCGACGCGCTGCACGGTTGTCGTTGCAAGTAATTTGTAGGGTTTATTGTTCTTGTGTTTTTAGGTATTGTTCACGTTTTATTAACAAGACTCCTATTTATTGAAACCAGAGTGGAGTATTTTGTTTTAGTGGTGAGAATTAGGGAGGCAGCGTTGGAGATTTTGAGGCTCCAGGGTTGTGTTTGTTGGTGAGAGGTTGCCGCTCAAATCCTAACTAGGCTTAATTCCGGTGCTGCTGAAATAATTCCGTAACATTGTATTTCAGTAGCACACGACTGTTCAAGAAAGACTCTCTTGGTTGCGACTTAGGCGACGTTACCAAAAGATTTAATTATCATTCAGTCTCGTGGCGTTCTTGGTTCAATTTTAAAGACACCCAACTAACACCGCGTTTTATACGGGACAAGATGATGGCCAGTTTGTTTCCTAGTTTAAATCTTACTGTGATAGTGTGAAAGCCAGTGAAGAAGTGAAGCGTCATCTTTTTATAACATCAGTTGATGATGACCTCCGCTGGCTAGCTCAGGGAAACGACAATAATGTTTTTCAACTGAAGTATACAGGATGAGTTAATGAGCCGCGCCCTAAAGCAAGGTTCTGACCACTCGCGACTCCATGAAACACGCGCAATGTTGTTTGGTCATTAGGGACTTTGTGTATGCTTTAAAAGCTCTAGGCGACAAGGCGTTTCCCTCGGAGGAGACTATTAAAAATGAGGTGTTATATTCATTGCTCTTTGCTGGCGTGGAGATATCTGCCACCTCAGCTTAACATTCAAAGTGATTTTTCCAACAACTGAAACCAAACTTCCGTTAACTCCAGAAAAGCGTTCGTTTTGGCCCAGCGGAGAGATTTTGAGGCGATCAATGCTCAAACACTCTTGAATAATAAAAGAGACACTTGCACTAAAGCACATACCAGCTCCGAAGCGATGGAAAGGTTGACAAACCGGACCATATTGGGGTTTGGTGCTAGGTTAAACAATGTAGAAAGTGCAAAGTACACTTTACCATGCGCAGCGAAGTGCTGTCCGCATGCCACGACCAGGTACATGGCGGGGGACACTTGGGAACGGCTAAAACATTGATCAAACTGTCACAGCGTTTTTACTGGCTAAAATGGAGAGAGGAGAAAGAGGCTTATTGTCGTAAATTCGAACACTGTCAGCGAAAAAGACACCAACCACTACCACCCGAGCACCGTTAGTTCGATCGCAAGATATGCGACCGATGCATTGCGTTGAGATTGATGTGCTTGGTCCACTTCCGTTAACCAGGACAGGATATCAGTATATCCTAGTGGCTTGTGATTTATTCACAAAATATGTCAGAGCGTGGCCTATGCGGCATCAAACCGCACATGAAACAGCGAGCATCTTGTTTCACAGGTGGCTAACGGTACATGGGGTACCTGAGGTGATTCACTCCGACCAAGGAGGGAATTTTGAAAGCAAATTATTTGCAGAACTGGTGAGGTTGATGGGTTGTAAAAAGACCCGAACGACGCCATATCACCCCGCAAGCAACGGGGGGCGAACGTAACAACCGCAACATCATAACAAGGCTCCGCAATTACGTGCAACGCGATAATAAACAATGGAACGAAGCACTTTCGGCGGTGGTTGCTTCGAACAACGCAAGCCGACATGGTAGAACGGGGGTATTCCCTCACTTTCTACTTACAGGACACGAACTGCGCCTACCCGCCGATCTCATTTCTCCAGATCACGAAGTGACAACGACTCCGCTGGTTTATTTTGATGAATTACGAGCTCGGTTGTGGCTGGTTGATAAAGTAGCCAGAGAAACCCTGACGGCTCAACGCGTTCAAATGAAGGAGCAATACAATAGAAGACGAGATGGGGACGAAATCAAGAAAGGTAAGTTCATAAGAACACACAAAGGCCCTGTCAAAGTTATTGAACAACACGGCTTGGTGAATTACCTTATCGAGGGAGAGGATGGGGAACAGCAGCGAGTACATTTCAACCGATTGAATAAGGCAAACCTGCCTCACTATGAAACAGAACGCCGAAACACGCAGCCGGATGAGGTCGGGCTGCACGACACTGACAGTTTAGCCATCTACACACCGCAAAGCGACACACGCACGGACGCACCCACTGCACAGGATACAGGGTTGCCTACTCAGCCATTGATGGACGTTGGTCAAGGTTTGGACGCCGACATAAACGCTGTTGCGGCGACGACCAACGACAGCCGAACACAGCGAAATCGGAGACAAACTTAATTTTGTCAAGCGTCCTAATGGAGTAGGACAATTTTTAACGTGAGAGGTGTAAACGTCTTTGTTCGTTTTGTTTTTCACGCTTTATTTATTTTGTATTTTCGCTTTACTTTCACTCACATGTTTTTCTTTATTTTCTTTCACACTCACCTTTAATAATATATTTGTAATTATTTCGATTTCACTCGCTTTTTTAGGCCCGAGTAGTGGCAAACGTGGGCCGCAATGATTGGCTAACGTGCTAGTGGTGGAAATAATGGGGGATAAGCCGAGTTAGTTCTCTGGTGGTGGCGAATGGTAAACACTGTTTGGTGGTAGATCGTGATAATATATTTGTTGTCGGACGCTAGTTGTAGTGGAATGTCCTTTTTTGTGCAAGTTTTAGAACAAACGTTGTTTCATTTGCACTTTTATCGTTTTATTATTTTATACTTATTAGCGTTTTTCTATTTTATTACAAAAGTAGCCACCTTGGTCTTGCGACTCCAGGTCTTTGCGATAGGCCGTCAGTGCAGAAGAGCCAAGGTGTTAACCAAGTTAGGGGGACAAGCTAATTTCGGTTACAAAAGTAGGAAAAAGTGAAATATTTTTATTGCAAAATCGCTAGTATTTAATTCTTTGTTTCACGTAATTATAACTTCTTGTGCATATGAGTGTCAGCTTTCACAATCTCATAAAGTCTCATATTTTCCTACCGTTGGTCATGAAGATCTGCATCAAACCCTGCAAAATATTTTGTTTTATTCCGTGATCTCTAAAGTGGGCAGAATCTAGCCCTTGATGTGGCACTGTCTTACAACACGACCGCAATTAGCCGATAGGAAACGTTTGAAACAAAGTGTTTCTGATTTCCGTCAGTTGGTTTATTTTTTAAAAATTGTGAAAAATCGATTTCGCCTACAGCATACGTCATCATCAGTTTCTGCATTAAAGCACTCGAAGTACCTAAAATAAGCCAACAAATAAAAATAAAACTGAAATGGTGAGCAGAATTTCCCCTACCACTGCATCTACACAACTGCAAACTTCACACCAGTGCAAGACCCGCTAACATGAGCAACATTAAAAACAATGATAAAAGATGTACTCCATCCATAAAACACAACACCAAACAAAACTTTATTTTTTAGTTTATTGAAAACTTGGGTACGGTTTCCTTTCCTTTGGCCCCAGGCTGTTCCACAAATACCACCAAAAACAACTTGAAATGCTTAGACGCGTTTCTGCCGGTGGGTGCGCGTTTGCAAAATGGTGGCGCAAAGCCGTCTTGTCGTTGCTTCCCAACTTACTTTTGGTTGAATTCCAATCGGTGTTGTGTCCAACTTGTGGTTTTGCCAACGTATTGTTCATGACATTGTTGTGCACGTCGCAACATAAATGCTGAAATTCGCACACGTTACATGTTGCAGCAGTTTATATCGTTTGCCTGCTATTGTTGGTAATGTTGTCGTTTCGTTAACCATGGATATGTGGTTTCCATGGTGCCCGCCCAATGTGCACCGCCCACAAGGGTAGCTACCAGGAGGGTCGTTGCAATCCGTTTGGAGAACAAGTTGATTGTCCTCGGTAAAGCATGCCGCTTGCGCCGCCTCAACAGGGCCACTTCCTCCAAAGCCTTGAGAACAAATGCAGGAAATTCTCCAAGAAAGTCATTGTTACGAGTATCGCAGAGGCACGAACGTGGTCAAATAATTGCTTGCGGTACAGCATATCCTCATGTTATCCAGCTCATACTAAAAGAACAATACGTTGGCCAAACCAAAAACAAATTTTCAACAAGATGGACACAACACAGATTGGAATTCAACCAAAGTCAAATTGGAAAGCAACGACAAGACGGCTCTGCGCCACCATTTCGCAAACGCGCACCCACCAGCAGGAACGCGCCTAAGCATTTTAAGTTGTTTTTCGGTGGTATTGGTGGAACAGCCTGGGGCCAAAGGACTGGCAACCGTACCCAAGTTTCAATTAACATTTAAAAAAGCAGTTGCTGGCAGTTTTGTTTGGTGTTGTGTTTTATGGATGGAGTACATCTTTTACCGTTGTTTTTAATGTTGCTCATTTCAGCGGGTCTTGCACTGGTGTGAAGTTTGCAGTTGTGTAGATGCAGTGGTAGGGGACATTCTGCTCACCATTTCAGTTTTATTTTTATTTGTTGGCTTATTTTAGGTACATGTAGCATCGAGTGTTTTAATGCATTTGATTTGCAGAAACTGATGATGCGTATGCTGTAGGCCAGTGTTTCCCAACCGGTAGCATGCGTGCCACCAGTGGTAGGCTGTGCCATTCCAGGTGGTACGCAAACACATTTTTGGACATTACGTCAGCAAGCACAACACGGTGCTAAGCACAAAGCCTAGCCTGGATAAATGCTACTTCGTAACATTTGTCGAACAACCTTGCTGCAGAACAGTTGACGTATGCGAGTCGAAATGGCAGGCCATAACCAATGCAACAATTAACATTCAACGCATGGTGTTGCCCAGGATACGATAAACACAACGTTTTCTTATTGTTTTTGTTTTTACCTTTTTTTACATTTTCTATTTATATTTTAATCTTTAAACCGTTCTAATCCATCCAGCCACTTGTGTGGTGCCTGAAATGGTTATCTTTGCACCCGCGAGCAAACCACTGACGCAACAACGTTTTTCGTTGCTACCGTTCAACTGCTGCTGTGCTTGTGTGTTTTTGTTTGGTTTGGTACAGGATTGCGGTCTGGAGGTTAAGTGTGTGTTAGTCTTGATATGTGCCATTGATACTAATTACTACGATTACTGTTGTTGTTTTTAGAATACTGAGGATGCCACATAGGCGAAATATATATATTCAAAAAAAAAACTTGATTGGTGATTAAGTAGATATCTAGGCCAGTCCTAGTTAACACATTTTTGTAATTTGCGGATATAGTTCGAATTCAAAAAATCGCAAGTATTCTTAAAATGTTTGTTACTTCATCCCTTAGGTTACGTTGTAACACTCAACTAGGTGGTAAGCGTCGAAATTGTTTCACCTCCATGAGGTACGCAACCACAAAAAGGTTGGGAATCACTGCTGTAGGAGAAATCGATTTTTCATAATTTATAAAATATAAACCAACTGACGGTCATCAGAAACACTTTGTTTCAAACATTGTTTTATTCCTTCCATTCGTATTTACCCAAGTAGTGGAAGCGTACAAGATCTATGTTAGCTCCCAAACCAGAAACGAAACTTTTTTATTGGTCATGATTGATGTAACTTGTTTCACAAAGCACAGGGTTGATTTATTACGCTCCAACTTACGTTTACCCATAGCATGTTGACGCTACGCTAATTTCTTAATGACAAGACACTTACAAGAGCGAGAACTGCTGCAATAACAAGACCCTGCACCACCAGCACCACCACCAGCACAAACTTGGTTCTTCTAAGCTCAGCGCGTAGTTGTGGCAAGTTCTCCTTCCCCGCGCTTTGCAGAGGTTCCTCGTAAACTGATTGTTATTAAGTTTACAGACGTGCTTTTGGTTCGGGTAATTTAACTTCCAACAAAGCCTTACGCTACGAGGTCTAGTATCTTTATCCTCGAGTTTGTCATTGTAATATTCAAACTCTTACATAAGCCCATTTATGGCGTTTCATTATGCAAAGGTTATGACGTCATAATACATGTTGTCAAATAAATGTAATTTTGGTACAAAGCTTTCAGTAAGCGTCAATAGTGACGTCAAAAGTTGTTAAACAATGGTTTTGACTTTCCCGCTTTATTCACAGCAGTTGGGAAACCGCGTCAGACAACAAGATCTTAGTTTCTCCACACAAAGATAATATAACCGGTTTGTACGACTTACTGTTTTCCTGGGGACCAGAGCGAATCGTAGTTTCATAACTTTCTCGTTTCATTTCGATGAAAAATTGAATGATGATCGACCAGTGTTGCGACCTTTCTTGGCACTGATGATGAACACTGTTGCGACCTATTATGCCAAAAATGAGCCTCTAGCCGAGTATTAACAATATATTTATGATCGATGGGAAATCCTATTTGATTAACGCATTTGACATAAGATCGCACGTGAGTTCTAATTGTTGTGTTTTCCTAACCTGCCTTTAATTGAAAAAAAAAACACTGAACAGAACCGAATCACAAAACCAAAGAACTGAGGTGGGCACAGTACAGCATCGAGCAGAGCTACCCTGCCTCGCCTAACCTCACCTCGCCTCACCTAACCTAAACGCGGAAATGTTCCATTATTTAAACTGGAGGTTTAGCACACTTAGGGCTGATGCCCACTGCAGTCGTAAGCGCGTCGTAAGGGCATTACGTCACGACGATTACGACCGTCGGAGCAATTGTATGCCCACTGCGTTGGAGCGCTGTCGGAGAAGCATTCGGCGGCGCCGCTTACGACGAAAGAAGTCAATTTAACGACGCTACAATCGAGTAGAATTGAGTTCTATTCCGTCGTACGTCGTAAGCACATCGTAGCGTAATAGCTTGTTGTAGAGTTGAAAATATGATTCGCTGTGCTGTTCATAAGTGTTTTAGGAATGCTTTAATGCTCACTACTGGTGAATAATTATTGAAGTTTATGTAAAAAAAATTGTTTCTTATTTTTTGTGATATTTACAGCAAATTTGGAATGATTCATGTGTGATTAGTGAACATCTTTTATATCAAAACACTATGATTATGAAACATGTAACAGCTTATTTGGCATGAAGCTAACGTCATGGAAAGGGGATTTTATTGTCCAGTAACTAATAAATTTGCAGTTGCACCGCAGAAAAACTTCTACAAAGAGAACGTGATGTAAGGTAAATTTATAACAAACGTCCATTGTTAAATCGACTCAAAAGTTGTAATTCATAATAGCAAAAAGATCCGGAAAAGTTTTTAAACAATTTGATTAAGCAGAAAAATCGTTCAACAATTAGTAATATTTAAACACCTCATTAATGCCAAAACATATCAATCACTTCTTCCTGATTTTCATTTCAAAATTTTTAAGTGAATATTGATGACCACGGAAATGATACCAGCCCACACCATCAGCATGAGATTCGTATGGACCTCCGTAATAAAAACCATTCGGGTTTCCCGAGTGACAACTTGTAAACCATCAGCCACCTTTGTAACTCATTGCACAGTTTCTTGGATGAATGTCTTGATCGTTATCTTTAGTGGAGAAGTTTGTCCCAGATGGTTTCATGCCATTGCCTTTAGAAATTTAACTCGGTTTAACAGATCAAAATGGACAAAGTAATATGTCTTTGATAAACTTCATGTAGGTCGTTTCCCTACAGGGCCTGAGAAATTCTCCCAGTTAAGTCTGTAACCTCCTCCTTCTCCTACTGAAAAATGACTGAAACAAACGTAATTAACTTAGTGTGGATCGAGTTTTTCTCACCCAACCAGAATTCTCCGTCAAGTTTTCCAAATCCATTCTCATAATCGTTCCAACCTCGATTGAAATTTTCAGACCCATCTTCTCGTTTCTGAAATACCTGAACAAGAATGTCCAACATTTAATGTGATATAAAATATAATATATCACACGTTAGTGATAGATTATCTATATGATTTAGATATTTAAAGTAATTTGTCGACTTACCAGCCATCCACCACCATCTGTCACCAAATCACAAAACACTTGGACTCCCTTGCGCTCTCCAGTGAGTGGGTAAATCGTGTAAACACCCCCTGTGTCGTTTACATGTCTGGGCATGACGCCACTACAAGTGGTCGGGTTGAGAGCAGCTGTTAAACATTAGATGTTGCTTTTAAAGAAAGAACAAGGAAATTATTACAGTAATAAACGTGATTGCACCTGTAAGTCTTGCTTCAAGTTGTTGCAAGGCAGTTTGAAGTTGAATTACTCTGTCACATTCGCATTGTTCTGCAGATTCGCCTCTGAACCCGCGCTGACCTGGAAACCCACGAGGACCTAAAAATATACATTCCGGAATGTATTTCCTCTGATAACATACATTTTAAACTTCTTATTTGTCCCCAACTGATGGTGAAGTTAATAATCTACAAAAAAAATACTTGTTGTTAAAATAAAAATTCACATCCTGTTGATGGCAATCCTTAAATCTTTTTTGCAAGAAAAATCCCTGTTAATACATCGTGGTATTGCAACGTGTTTGAAATAGAATAAAACAACCCTACAGGCATATATTTGTGCATACGATTTTACCTCTCTTGTCAGGTGGACCTCGAAGTTTTGGGGAATTATTTCGAATTCCAGTTGATTGTGTAACGTTTATGCTGTGATGTAATGCAATGACTTAGCAGTTCGTACGAGGAAGTGTAACTCCCATTTTCTCGGAACGACAATGGAGAATCGCGCGTAAGATGCAATTATCGATAAGTGGTCTCACGCGAACGCATAATTCAAGTGCGTATAAGTTCTAAGTTCTTGTGGTCACAATTCATTCCACATCGTGGAATCGCCTACTCTGCACTGGGCTTTGGCCTAGTGTAGTTTCACCATTCTGTTCTACATTTTGGCGTATTGTGTGGGACCAAAATGTCTGATTCCCACATATCTGTTTTTGTTTCTTGGTGTATCCTGAATAAAACAACTAACCCAAGTTTGGTTTATCCGGAGTCTGGAGTCAGGAGTCAGGAAACATTTCAATTGCAGCTGAACACGTAATCAACAAACAAAACAAACACCAATTTCTACAATTGAAACAAACCATTAGTGCTTCCACATTGAAGACTAACTGTGCATGATTCCAAACTTAACTGACTTCTTACACTTGAAATAAACAACACCAGCAAAACTGTTCGTTGCAACGCCATCATATAATTGTCTTGCAAATCGTCTCTGGAAACGTTGACACAACATAAGCGTAATGGCGATAATGAGCATCAAACCCAGCTTTAAAGAATTATCTGCGATGTCATCTGACATTTGAGATTTCCTTTTATGGTGAGGAATTTTACTTGTTGGATTGCTTGCAGTTTCATGAACATATTAGTCGATTGCGGCATTAAATTCCTATGCGATTTGCTGCACGACTGGCCAGGTACGTTTCACAGTGATAAATATCCTGAGGCGTTTTTGTAACCAATCCTAAATGAAGAAATATCTCAGATTTAAAGTGAGTTTTACCTCGTCTCAGTATACTGGCTATCTGCAGTAATTAAAGTGTATTTTCTTCCAAATATCTATTTATGTAATTTTAAATGTACATCAAATTAGCCTGCGCATTGGGGCGATCCTGGCTTGTCATGCTGTATCATATAAAACTCATGTGTTGCCTGATAACGGTGATGCAGATTCCTATTGTTGTATTCTTGAGTCACAAACAGTTCAAGTGTATTGGTACAAAAGGGTGCGCAGGTTTTATAGCCAAAGTCAAGACGCAAATAAGGTCAGGAACGCAATAATTAAATACTGAGGTGCGCAGTAAATCCACAGGCGTAAGTCGCATTGCACGCTGATTACACGTGGTATCTGAAGCGCCGTTTTGTTAGGTCAACTTTAGGACACAAAACTATATAATTACATAACACCTATGTATATGAAAGTGTCGCCTGGCGAGTTGTGCGCTTTCGCACTAGTGTAACTTGGCCACAATATCCCGGAAAACAAGTAAGCTCCCTCAGCTTAGTCGGAAGAACGTTGGTCCTGATTAGCTCATGATCGTGAGTGAAAATATCACTGACAACTTGATTTTTTCAAATATCGCTACGACTGGTCGGAAAAATGGCTGTTCCAGCTTGGTTGCGATGCCATTAACCCAGTGTTTCCCAACCAGTGGTACGCGACCGCATTCCAGGTGGTACGCGAGCACCATTCCGTGATTTTCGGATCTAGTTTGAATTGAAAAAATCGTAAGTGATCTCAAAATATTTGTTACTTCATCCCCTAGGTTACTTTGTAACAATCAACTAAGTGGTACGCGTCGAAATTGTTTTACCCCCAAATGGGAAGGAACCATAAAAAGGTTGGGAATCACTGCACTAACCCTTAATATTATTTACTGACGACATTGGTGGTTTGAAATTTGTTCAACAGAATAAAGAATTTCATTCAGGTCGCATGGCTGGAAGTTGTTTAAATTGGGCATATCGATCCTTGCCATTTCTGCATTGACACTTACTGTGTATTATTACTAACACACCTTCTTACAATTCAACTAAACAACAGCCACCGCAAAACTATTTGTTACAGACCAGTGATGCTCTGGAGCATGTTTTGTGATTAGTCACATCCTGCCTGAATTAGTTATGCGAAACATTTTCCACGCCACCAATTAATTTAGAATGATTGATTTTCCTGCATGTTGTGTTTTTATGGCCGTAGATACCGACGTCGATTTGTGAATCAACACCAGGTCTGAGGCCTTTCCTCATGTTTATTTATCGGTGTTTTGTAAACGAGCCTTTGCGTTTGCTTTCTGTTAACCGCGTGGTTCCAATGTCTGGCTTCAGCCGTAAGCCATATGACGTAGGGCGTTTGCAAGTCGGTGGTGGCAACTCCGCGTTAGATCAAAGTTCAGGTTGAAAAGTTCACTATGTTTGTTCAGGAAATTTATTATCAATCATCAGCATGTTTTGTCTGTGCATGAATGACAACATTTCATAATGTTATGACAATATATTGTGTTGAAGTCCCCTGTTAAGTCGTATCTCTTCCATTCGACTCTTGCAGTAGGTTTTTCGACATTGCCTAATAAGCTCGAACCCAGGGTGTGGATGTGCAACATTCCCTGTGGTGGGTGCAGCGGCTTGTGTACATTGGGAAAACTGGCCGTTTGCTTAAAACGAGGTTGAAGAAACAGTAACGGGAAGTGAACAAACATTAAGAAAAAACGGCTCTCTCTCGTCATGCGACCGAAACGGAACACACAGTGGACTTCAAAATCACGGTGATTTTGGACCGCGAATCTGACAGATCAAGAGAATGTTTTTTGTTTAACATAAATGCGGAGGCGTCATCACCCAATGATAAAAAACAAACCATGTTTCCCCTAGTGCTGTACCGACACTTGCTAAGCAATTCTGCCCTTGCTCCTCGTTTACACCAATAACAATGATAACCGGTGGTTGCCGATATTGTAATGCAGATGTGTTCGCCCACGCTTTTCCTTATCGTTCTTCATTACTTTTTATCGTACTCTTGTCCCAACTGTGTGGGAAATATCATTTTAATGATTTGTGTGCATTGTAAATGAATGCCAGTGCACGCCGCCATACCATCTTTCTGCTGCCACCTAACGTTAATGATGAATTAAATGTCTGTCCGCTAGCACTGCTATGGCTTTGTCTTTGTGACCATTCGACTCTGTATTGTAAACTATATGCAACTGTTGCAAATATCAAGGATTTGGAGACAACCCAGGTAATCTCATGTAAGTTAATTAAACATATTGTTTTTACTCGAACACAAACTGCCCTTTAAGCCCCACCAAGCCAATGTATTGGCTTTGGCCAGACAGCAGAGCGCCTTTTTTCTTTCGGGCATATCTCACGCTGTAGTGCGCGTAACGACTTGAGGTTTTTACCAACGGAAGGCGCAAGGGCTGTAGTTTCACATAAACATAACAAAGTTGTACCTTTGTATTTGAACTTTTTTGGTAAATTGTCATTGTTTGAAACCAAATTTTTGGAAAAATATGCAGAAAAGTTTTAGTGATGTCACTGCATACTTTGTCTAATAACTTATTATCTGTACGTTGTAACTAGAAATGATCTTCGTAAGAATTGTGGAGGAAGGTCTGATCTTTCCGATGGTGTGTTTTTTTTTCGCTGTATGACGTCACAATGACTATATATTTACATGCAAATCCAGATGTATGGAAAAATTAGCCAAAAAATTTTTGGTATCATTGCATACCTTGCCTAATAACTTTTTATCTGTAAGTTGTACCTGGTAATGATCTGCATAAGAATTGTAGAGGAAGGTCTCACCTTTCTAATGGTGTGTTTTTTAGCATCCTATGACATCACAATGACTATATATTTACATGCAAATTTGGAGATAACAATTTGTTTTGCTTTGTATTTACGTTGAACACAATTGAAACCAAACATTATTGACTAATGTGATAATCTCTAAAGCATGGCCAAATACATAAACCAACATTGAGTAATTCTTTCCTCTGCATAACAATAACCAATGGTTTTCGAAGGGTATATCCAAAACATATCCACAAAAAGTTCAATGATGGTGATTTGGTGATGTTACAGTCACCTCTGCAACATCCCTGATGCATAATTTGGTATCAAAGCATCATATATATATGGAATTCATGCAAATATGCAATTCATATATTCATGCTATTTGTTCAAGAATCAAACAGTTGTGGGCGTGGCTGTGGGCGTCATCCAGTAAATGGGGTAGCTTCAATTTCATACAGCTGATTTTTTCCTTGTCTTTTTTATACATTGTCTCTGTTATTTCATGGAAAAGCTTTATATGCACTGGCAGAAGGCTTGTCTATTTAATTATCAATATATATTGATGTTATGCCTTTTTTTCATCAACTTGCTGACATACACTACCAGTTGAACACATAAACAAACAAACAAAAATTTTTTTTTAGAAGTGCTGTCAAATTCATCTGCTATCAGTTAGCAAACGTCTGAGCTGTGTAACAAAGCTTACAAGCCTTTTTACAAGCAACAACTAACAATATATATATAACTTATACCAAAATAACTCTCTAAAATTTCAGTTTACTAGACCGCACCGTCGCTCAAAAATTTCAAGGAAAAAATACTTACGTAGACAAGTCAGGTAAGACTCGCCTTTTTCTCGTCTCTCTCTTTCTCTCACGTAGACAAGTCAGGTAGGACTTGCTTTTTTCTCGTCTTTCTCTCTCTAACATGTTTGGCGGAAACTTACATGTGTTTAACTCATTTTCTTGAAAGTAAACCACTACAAACAAATGTTTAGTAGTTTGCACGTCATAGACAAAGGTTTATTTTTGCAACAAGAAACGTTTTGGAGTCCTACGACTAATACGTTCCCACCAAACCATACCCGACTTGTCTACGTAAGTCTAAGAGAGAAAGAGAGAGACAAGAAAAAGGGGAGTCTTACCTGCCTAGTCTAATACCCAACTTCTCTACCAAGTCTGAGAGAGAGAGACGAGAAAAAGGCGAGTCTTACCTGACTTGTCTACGTAAGTATTTTTTCCAAATTTCAAATGTAGCGATCCGTTTTTTTCGCTTCATTGCGTCTTGCTGTTCACATGGATTCAGGCAACAGTCGAATTATTTTAAAATTCGCACAATTTCGGGAGTTATGGACGTTTTTATAAAGGGTACTATGGCTTGAAAGCTGTTTTAGTAGGGGTGGTTGTATTTTTAGCTATAACTACACGAAAACATGGAGTTATTGAACTGGAAAAGCGATGATTGTGTAGAGTATGAATTTTCCTATCATTTTTGTGTTGAAATTTTTAGTCTAGCGTTTGTAGAAATAAAGTTATAGGTACCTGAACTTAAGCAAAATTTTTTTTCAAAATTTTTTAATTTTTAAAAAGTGATTGCGGGGCTTAAAGGGTTAAACAAAACGTTCAGGTATATTTGGCATCAAGCTAACGTCATGTACAGGGGATTTTATTGTCCAGTAACAAATAAATTTAGAGTTGCACCGCAGAGAAACTTCTATAGGAGAAAGGGATGTAAAGGAAAATTATTACAAACAACCATTATTAAATCAACTCAAAGGTTGTAGTTCATAATTGAAAATGATCCGGAAAATTTTTTAAACAATTTGATTACGCAGAAAAATCGTTCATCAATTAATATTTACACATCACTTTAACACAAAAACATATAAATCACTTCTTCCTGATTTTCATTTCAATAATTTTAAGTGAATAACGGTGACCACGGAAATAATACCAGCCCACACCATCTGCATAAGATTCGTGTGGACCTCCGTAATAAAAACCATTCGGGTTTCCCGCGTGACAACTTGTAAACCACCAACCACCTTTGTAAATCATTGCACAGTTTCCTGGATGAGTGTCTTGATCGTTATCTTTGGTGGTGAAGTTTGTCCCCTGTGGTGTCATGCCATTGCCTTAAAAAAATTAACTCGGTTTAGCAGATTAAAATGGACAAACCAATATGTCTTTAATAAACTTCATGGTCGCTTACCTGCAGGACCTGAGAAATTCTTCCAGTTAAGTCTGTAACCTCCTCCTTCTCCTACTGAAAAATGACTGAAACAAACGAAATTAACTTAGTGTGGATCCAGTTAGTTTACTTATATTTACCCATAAGCAGCATGCGTTTTATTTCCTTCGAAATCTTCCATATCAATTCTCATCTCATATTCACCACTACTACTGGTTATCTGATGGAGTTTCTCAAGTCCTGATCAATAATAGTAATTAATCATCAAAATATCTGACATTCTAGTGAACATTTTCTCACCTAACCAGAATTCTCCGTCAAGTTTTCCAAATCCATTCACATAATCGTCCCAACCTCGGTTGAAATTTTCAGACCCATCTTCTCGTTTCTGAAATACCTGAACAAGAATGTCCAACATTTAATGTGGTATAAAATATAATATATCACATGTTAGTGACAGATTATCGACATGATTTACATATTTAAAGTAATTTGTCGACTCACCAGCCATCCACCCGCATCGGTCACCAAATCACAAAACACTTTGACTCCCTTGCGTCCTCCAGTGATTGGGTAAATCGTGTAAACACCCCCTGTGTCGTTTACATGTCTGGGCATGACGTCACTACAAGTGGTCGGGTTGAGAGCAGCTGTAAAACATTAGTAGCTGATTTTAAACAAATAACAAATCAAAAAATGGAAAACTATTTAATTAAAAAATTAAACGTGATTGGTTTTTCGTAGATGAAAGAATTAAGTAAAACTACCATGACAAATTCTGACTGGCTTCCACGGTAATTACGGTTGTACTAGATTTACCCAAATAATCTCTAAATAGGACAACGAATAGATCAATGATGGTCAAAGTTTCACAAACATTTCACCTTCACCTTTTGTAAGTCTTGCTTCAAGTTGTTGTAAGGCAGTTTGAAGTTGAATTACTCCATCACATTCACATTGTTCAGCAGATTCGCCTTTAACACCACGATGGCCGGAAAATCCGCGAGGTCCTAAAAGTATACATTCCTGATTGTATTTTCTCTGATAAATTACATTTAAAAGCCCTTATTTTCCCCAAACGATCGTGAAGTTCACAGTTCTTAATAATGTAATAGTTGCACAAAAATGAACCTCTTGTTTATGGCCATGCTAAATTCATTCGATTTTACCTCTCTTGCCAGGTGGACCTCGAAGTTTGTAGGAAGTGTTTCGAGTTCCCGTTGATTGAAACAAACCATTAGTGCTTCCACATTGAAGACTAACTGTGCATGATTCCAAACTTAACTGACTTCTTACACTTGAAATAAACAACACCAGCAAAACTGTTCGTTGCAACGCCATCATATAATTGTCTTGCAAATCGTCTCTGGAAACATTGACACAACATAAGCGTAATGGCGATAATGTGCAACAAACCCAGCTTTATAGAATTATCTGCGATGTTATCTGACATTTGACATTTCCTTTTATGGTGGGGAATTCTACTTATTGGATTGCTTGCAGTTTCATGAACATATTAGTCGATTGCGGCATTAAATTCCTATGTGATTTGCTGCACGACTGGCCAGGTACGTTTCACAGCGATAAATATCCTGAGGCGTTATCGTAACCAATCTTAAATGAAGAAATATCTCAGATTTAAAGTGAGTTTTACCTCGTCTCAGTATACTGGCTATCTGCAGTAATTAAAGTGTATTTTCTTCCAAATATCTATTTATGTAATTTTAAATGTACATCAATTAGCCTGCGCAGTGGGGCGATCCTGGCTTGTCATGCTATATCATATAAAACTCATGTGTTGCCTGATAACGGTGATGCAGATTCCCTATTGTTGTATTCTTGAGTCACAAACAGTTCAAGTGTATTGGAACAAAAGGTTGCGCAGGTTTTATAGCCAAAGCCAAGACGCAAATAAGGCCAGGAACGCAATAATTAAATACTGAGGTGCGCAGTAAATCCACGGGCGTAAGTCGCATTGCACGCTGATTACACGTGGTATCTGAAGCGCCGTTTTGTTAGGTCAACTTTAGGACACAAAACTATATAATTACATAACACCTATGTATATGAAAGTGTCGCCTGGCGAGTTGTGCGCTTTCGCACTAGTGTAACTTGGCCACAATATCCCGGAAAACAAGTACGCTACCTCAGCTTAGTCGGAAGAACGTTGGTCCTGATTAGCTCATGATCGTGAGTGAAAATATCACCGACAACTTGATTTTTTCAAATATCGCTACGACTGGTCGGAAAAATGGCTGTTCAAGCTTGGTTGCGATGCCATTAACCCAGTGTTTCCCAACCAGTGGTACGCGACCGCATTCCAGGTGGTACGCGAGCACCATTCCGTAATTTTCGGATCTAGTTTGAATTGAAAAAATCGTAAGTGATCTCAAAATATTTGTTACTTCATCCCCTAGGTTACTTTGTAACAATCAACTAAGTGGTACGCGTCGAAATTGTTTTACCCCCAAATGGGAAGGAACCACAAAAAGGTTGGGAATCAATGCACTAACCCTTAATATTATTTACTGACGACATTGGTGGTTTGAAATTTGTTCAACAGAATAAAGAATTTCATTCAGGTCGCATGGCTGGAAGTTGTTTAAATTGGGCTCATCGATCCTTGCCATTTCTGCATTGACACTTACTGTGTATTATTACTAACACACCTTCTTACAATTCAACTAAACAACAGCCACCGCAAAACTATTTGTTACAGACCAGTGATGCTCTGGAGCATGTTTTGTGATCAGTTACATCTTACCTGAATTAGTTCTGCGAAACATTTTTCACGCCACCAATTAATTTAGAATGTTTGATTTTTCTGCATGTTGTGTTTTTATGGCCGGGGATTCCGGTTTGTGAATCTACACCAGGTCTGAGGCCTTTCCTCATGTTTATTCATCGGTGTTTTGCAAACGAGCCTTTGCGTTTGCTTTCGGTTAACCGCGTGGCTCCAATGTCTGGCTTCAGCCGTAAGCCATATGACGTAGGCCTTTTGCAACTCGGTGGTGGCAACTCCGCGTTAGATCAAAGTTCAGGTTGAAAAGTTCACCATGTTTGTTTTATTATCAATCATCAGCATGTTTTGTCTGTGTATCAATGACAACAGTTCATAATGTTATGACAATATATTGTGTTGAAGTCCCATGTAAAGTCGTAACTTTTCCATTCGACTCTTGAGGTAGGTTTTTGGACTTTCGGAAACGTTAAAGCGCCTGATAAGCTCGACACCAGGGTGTGGATGTGCAGCATTCCCTGCCGTGGATGCAGCGGTTGTTCATTGGGAAAACTGGGCGCTGTAAATTGGCGTCAATGCATTTTTGGGTTTTATCAGAGAAAGCCAAACTGAACTGTCAAATCTGATGGATCAATGTTTATATTTACAAGGATTATCAACATAAAGCATGGAAACGGTTGCATGCGATATTACAACAACGACATGATATATAAAGAATAATAAAACGGAATATGTTGTCAATATCTAATTGACACGTTTACACAATTCTGTGAAAAAAGTGGTAGGCGAAACGCACGGAATGCTTTGGTAATAATACCATGACAATAACAATAATGCAAATGTATAGTTTTTGCTTTTAACACAAAAAAATGATTTGTGGATTAAATACGGTTTGATAAAATGGTTTTCGTATTTGCGACTTGAAGCCATTTTCAAAACAGGTAAAAGTATTTTCAATGTCTGTAAATAATTCTAAATCATCACAATGTTGCCAACTAACGACACAATGTTAATTTCCGTCACTTTAAACCTCCCCAACATTCATTCGCATTTCACTTTCATCTTCGACTTGCTAATCTTTCCATAACCGTCCTTCCAGGTCATCCAACTCATAGAGTTCCGACTAGTAGAAGTTCTCGGCCACGGACCATTGAGGAGGGCGCTTGAACATTGACGATACCACCAACCTCCACCATGATTAGCACAATTATCTCCCCACCTGCAATTATAATTAAGTTGTTTGTCAACAACTCTGTGTTACAACTTATTTAAACTCAGTTAAAACTTGTGTTTGACTAAAGCTTTAACGCAACCCCCTATTTCAGAGCAATTGATTTTTACAATTGTTGATGTAGGGTAGGCGGTTAACTATGTCAACGAAAATCAACTTTGAGGAAATGCATTTCAATGTTTTCAAAACATCTCCCTTTCCTTCTTTAGTAAAACAGCAATATAATCAGACACGTTGTATCATTATTACTCACGTATCATGGTCTCTGTTGCGTGTTGAAAATCTCATCCCGTTTAGACTCTGCGACCCACTCATGGAATCTCCGATATTCCCCGAATACCCGGATATAGTAATCGTGTAAGAACTTCCTTCATCGCCAATGCTGAAATTACTGAAAACAACAATGTCATAATTTTCAATTTAATGCGAAGTAATTTAAATACTAACGGAAAATTGTTTATTTTGAATCAATGCATTTACATTGGCTTGTTGCTTATGGTCATGTTGTTGTTTTTGTACCCTCATTTAAAACATTGAAAGCCAAGCATATTGGGTAGAAAATTTAAATTTCAAACACTGGAGTAAGCATGAGTGTTAGCTTGAGAATAAAATAATCTTTTTGTCCTATATATCGATGCGGGACACAACACTAATATTGACTAAGTTGATGCCACCAATTGTCGACCTAGCAGCATCGGGTAAATTATCGTTGGTATAAATGGATTAAATTGAAAACGTTAAATACGTCATAGTCTTACCTATACTCGGCAAAACCTTGACCTCCGGAAAAGTCCTGAAGGTCAACACGAAGGCGACATCTAGTGGACGCACTGGTGATTTGATGCAGTTTCTCCAAACCTGAAAAAAATTGTTCGTTGTCGTTATATTGCTGAATACACTGGAATTTATATTGGATTGACTGATCCAGCTATATTGACTCTAGGATTGTTACGTGGCGTGTTGAAACGTTTTGCTTGGTGCATAAAATTTATAACACCCTGTCAGTACATTTTGAGTAAATGCATTCAACTTACAACAAACTATTATTCAAAGTTTTACACCATATATTTGTATAAAACTTGTGAGACGTTAATGATTGCTTTATTGGAATACAAACCCATCCAAAAATCTGTTGATAGATCCCCAAACCCGTTCTTGTAATCCACCCAATCTCTATGGAAACTCACAAATCCATCATAACGACGCTGGAACACCTGGTATTTATCAATTACAACTCTTGACACAGACTTTAGGTAAACAGTTCTAAAAAAGTAAGATGACCTCCATGTCAATATATGACTTTTCACTTTCATGTGTAATTTCCTGACCTTTATAAACAACACAATCCCGGGCGTATGGTTAAGTATTGTTGTGGGAAATCGTAAATTACTTGGCGTGCATGATCACCTCGCTTACCCAATTTAGCGCTGGTGCCAAGGATTGCCCATCCCTGTGTTAGTATTATTTACCACAGTATGTATACCTGCCAGCCATCTTCACAGAAAACTTCTTCTCCAGATGTGAGATGTTGGACCTTACCTTCAAGATATGAAGTTTTACAGGAAACCGGCAAAACAGTGTATATGAGATTCTGGAGATCTGCAGACGGTTAAAACTTATTACATCAGCTAAACTATTGAGTTCAACTTATTCACACGCAAGTAGGCGTTGAGAACCCCACAATATTTGCACGACTTGCATTATGACCAGAATATACCGGTGCCAGATGGAACCCTCTCTTATTCGACGTATATGTTTAGTTTGCCAACACACGTAACCGCTCGTTATGTCACATCGTTCGATGCTGATCAATTAATTACATAATATTCCCGACAAAGAAAGACAAAATCGGGCCAAGACAATTGGTTTGTAAATAGTTTGTGGAGGAACCGTCTTTCCTTAGCACACTATACGTGATTAGTGAACACGCGGGTATCCACACCACTAGGGGCAGAAGCGAGTCATGACGTGAGTTACGGGCAAAGGTTTTTGGAATTTGACACGTGTGTGAGATTTATATTTAAATAAAGTAAAACAAAACTCAACTGTTAGATGTGTTACTCAGTTGACCTTGCAGTTGATCCACTCTGTTCGACAACTCTGTAAAAAAAAATTTGATGAATTTACTTATTGTGATTTTATGACAGTTCACCGTGTAGGTGATTTGTTGTACGGCTTCGTTTGTATCAAATATTTATCTTTTCTGCCCTGTCAAATATGGTGGTAGAGTTTTACAAGTTTCCCTATACCCACTAAACAATAAATTATGCCGAAAAATGTTTAGAAAAGATCGCATACCGGTAACAAGTCTCAGTAAATCTTCTTTGCCAGCCACTGCTCCTTGGTCTCCCTTTCGACCTCGACGACCTTGAGGTCCACGTGGTCCCATCTTTCCTGGTCTTCCAGTCTCTCCTCTGGCACCTTTCAAGCCGGAATGTTCTATCTCTGATCCTTGTTCTTGTCCGTCACAAACAACTCTGCATACTTGTTGTTCGTGGGTTATGGCAAGATGTCCGACAAATAAAAAACTAAACAAAATTAACTTCATCACAAGCTTGACTTTGAAAATCTGTAAATAGTTTCCCAGTCATCACATGAAAATTAACAAAGCAAACGTCAACGTTAAATTTACACAAATATTACCTTATTAACAACTACATGTAAATTACAAAAGATTTACTGAGATTTGCTGGAGAATATCAACACACATTTATGCTGCGTAGTTGAAACAAATATAATAATAATGCAAATGATTAATGTCGAATTTAAAGCAAAGTTACGCAAAATACAACCTTAAACTGTTAACCAATGTTACGTTACTGTCAAGGATATTCGTTTATGATATTTGTTTTCTGAAAACAAAGAAACAAACATATCTTTGTAAGCGTGTTTTGCATGCGAGTTATCTATCGCAAAATACATCTGGCATCTCTACTTGGTTTAATCTTTGTTTCACCTTCAACTCTACCAGTCATAATTTGTCTAAGCACGACATAAGTGACATTTAACCACGTTCAGTAGCAATTCAAGCTTGATCTGAACTTGATAACGTTGCGTTTCCAACTACACAGACCCGAGCAAACTCCAAGCAGTAATCACGACGCAACTGTGACTTGCTATATATCTTCTCGAAGTTGCTGGAAACCTTTGAATTTCCGACCAAGCAATCAGACCTGGCGTAATGAATGACGTCATTAATAGGAGCGATCAGAAACACGGCGTGTCAAAATACATCCAGTCAAGGGAAGTCGGTTTTTCATATATCTGTGCGTGCGTTCGTTTACCAGAGTTCATAAATTTCTACATTAATTCTGGCTTTCTGTGACCGCTGTGTTTGGGTTGGTAATGGAACAAGACGCAGTTGAACTTAATGTAATTTATGCACATTAAATTTAGCTGAAAACCAATGGTTGGCACTCAATTGAGATGAATCAACTCAATATGTAAAAAACTGGAAGAAGATGGATAAACGATCGCTAATGTTAAAGAACTTATGCGTTGCTTTTCCTCCTAATCACCTTCCTTGACACAAACTCTTGCACACGCAATTATTCAGATACCAAACAATAAACTCTTTCATGTCATGTTAAATGTTAATAAGATGACTACAATCACTTAACATCCTATAGAACTGTGGCAACACAACTGAGATCACGACACAAAACTGCAAAAAATGGGGAAATGCTTCGTTGGCGCTGAGCGTGAAGTCAATACAAGTTTGTAGTGAGGCGTGAAGGAATGTGGGTGGTGTGGTTTGGGGCAAATGGAGTTGCCACCGGTGTGTTGACACAAAATCCACTTCGCTACTTGATGGCGGCCAGGTTAAGTAAGACCAGAGAACAAAACCTTTTCGTGAATATAGTTATTTTAAACTTTCACAACTTATTATGTTCGTTCATTGTTACAAAATAAAGATACAACGTTTAATATATCCACAAACACTTCACGAACATTTTCTATCAATTCGCCATGTCCTGGTGGTTGTCCGGTATAACTTACAAATGTGGATGAAGTTTTGTTGAAAATATAAACATTTGTAGTGTCACGGAGTTATTTCGGCAACCCAACGCTGCCTCTCCAACTAAAGCCAGAATACCCCACACTGGTTTCACTAAATAGGCGTCTCTTTAATAAACGAACTAAAAACGACGATAAAACGTACATACAATACCAGTGAACGCCAATAAACCCTCCAATACAAACTACTTGTTTGGCAACACTAAAAACAACCATACAGCACGACGCCCATTTCAAGACTAACGGGTCATACACACAGCACTCTTTGCACCGGCCAATCAACCAAAACACCCGTTCATGAGGCGGCAACCGCAACACGAGAAAGACAATAGTGCGCGTCGATGCACAGGCGAAAACTGTGGTAGCCATAATCTAAATTTTACTTTTCGTCCAAACTAAAAGATGTGCACAGAGGTAGCAAGTTGCCAAACACTCTTTCCCATCGGTTGATTTGGTCTCACACACACATGTATATTAATGGATTGTTGTTGTTGTATCTGGTTTTGTAAAGCTGGCTGGAGCACGGGAAGGCGTCTTACCGATAGTTTGTTTTTCCAGAGTATGACGGTTATCAGATTACCAAAAGTTCGAAGTAGTTTGCCTGTATTGATGATCACTTAACATTGCGTCCAGAATAATAAAAACACAACATTACGACTAACAACCACATTTGAAGGTTTTGGGATAAAATGGCCTCCATTTTAATATATTCAGGGTTAAGTCCATCACCACTACTTACTTGGATTTTGATGTGATGTAACTTGTCCCCTACTGTGTGAATTTGCCCTCCCTTGGGGTATAACGTTAAGAATCTAACTTCATGCTCTGGCAACCGTTGCCTTCAGCTCGGAGTACTAACAGTTGATGGCAGCTTCCAACTTCAGAGTCGATATTGAGTTGATTCATTAAACAAAGATAATTGTAGACCCAGCTGCTACCTTTCGGTTAAAAGATTGAACACGAAGAACTTTGTTTTTGGTCTCATCGTGGTTCCAACTAAACTACGTTATTCTGCATCTCGGGCATTTCGCATGCTGCCCATAAAACAACTGGCTGGAACGGTGGTGCACTGGCCCAGTATTGATAAAGACATTTTGAACATGTGTCTTAAGTGCTGTACATCTTAAGCCAAACATAAAAACATGATGTCGAATGTTCCCGTACATTCATGGTTGTTGACCGAGAAGCATTGGAATTAAGGTCACATTAATCTGTCCTTTAAATGTTGAAAGTATAAAATTCCAATTTAAAGTCACTTTCAGCTCGATACAAAGTTACAACTTCACTCTTATGTTTAAATGTAAGATGAAAAGGACTCGAAAAAATGTCGGTAGGAACTGCAGGCCCTTCAGTAGTTGGATGTTTTTGACGGAGTATTATGGCATTCCTAACATCATTAAACTGTGTTAAAATTCTGTCAAGGCAGTCTGCAACTTGTTTGTACGGCTTGTGCTCAAACTACAGTTTTGCACCAGTGTCTTGGTATCTGGACAGCGATTCTTTGTTATTTAAGACAGCTCTGAGATTGTGCAATTTCTTTGAAATTATGTTTATATTAGTTAATGCTGCATCGCTCGTGATGAGATTCACCTTTTGCTTCCTGCTATACAGAGCTGATATAGACATGCTTTCCTCAGAGCATATAGGGTCACATAAATAATCTGAGGCAACTTTTAATTTTGCCTGCATTAATTTCAGCTTTTGATACTTGTTAAAGGAGTTACTTACTTTGACGACTTAAAACTGCAGAGGGCACTCTATGTATTTTTAAATTCACAATTTCTTTCTTCTTTTCCTGGATTGTTTTTTGTTCTAAGACTGAGGTATGTCGATTCTTTCCAGCAGATGAAATTCTTGTTCCTTCTGACACAACCCCAGTTTTTGATTTCGTCCCAACCCTGATTTTTGTCCTACAATACTTTTCAATAATTTTGTTTGTTTTCACCATAAACATCTCATGCTTGGGGCAGTTTCCTCTCATGCATAATCTGCATTCTTGCTTTGTTGACTGGGTTGGGGTAGAAGAGGAACGTTTTGATGATTCTTCACCAGTTTCTCGAATTAATTTAGCTTTTTGAAGCATGCTGTCGACACTTTCAATTTCTTTTTGGAGTTTTACATTTTTTTCAACTGTTGGTTCTTCTTTTGTGGTTATTTGACTTTGCTTGCTGTTATGACTTTCTTTTACCCATGGCTATCGCAAGCTTTGTGAAACGTAACACACATTCATTGTTTTATGTTTATGTAACACAATTTAAACATTTCAAATTCGCACTCAGTTGAAACTTTGCTATAACAAAGATCACAGAGATTTTACCAAAAATATTTTTGTAAGGTAATAATGAAGCAGGTTATTAAAAAGGTGCTAGACCAAGGTTTCAGACTGGGGTCTGCATAGGAGGTCTGTGAAGATATGGCAGGATATCAAACTTATCTTGTGTAAAATTGCTGCAGAGCTTTGGGAACTTTGCAGTTGTTGCTCAATTTTGTCAATTATTGTTTTTTAAACTTACAGTCTGTCGAGTTGCTGCTAATAAGATTTGCCGTTCTGCATATGCAAAAAACTTAAAAATATGCCCGACAAAAAAAATATTCACAAATTCACATCAGAGGTCCGCGGCAAAGAGTTTCCTGCTCTAGACAAACACTTGCCATATTTTTGCGATATCTTTCCAAAGCTGTCCTTAGATCAAGAGATTAATCAACAATTTCGAGAAACCCCTTAAGGTTATTCATTATACGAACATGGAATCGGAGAAAATTTTAAACTTTTCTTTCTTCAACTCCTTTTATCGCTGAAAAACTCCCCGCAGGGGAATAACCACGATTTTTAGCTTAAGAAAGAGGAAATAATTATTATTTTAGCGAAAATTCAGTCGTAAAAATATTGAATTGAATTATCTATATATTTATTTTATCTGAAATTCCAAAAATATTTGAAATTCCACAAAGTTTATTTATAGTATTGCACGCTCCAATGGTTTAAGGGCGCCATCCCTGTTTTTAGTGTTAGTTGTATATGCAATCATCTGTATTAAACACTATAGGACCCGTATCAGTTCTAAATCTCCTAAATCAAGTTTTCTTGTGTTGTTATGTTTCTCCCGTTCAGTTGCCTGCCTACCTTAGCGCTTTCTTGGTTGCAACTCTTTCTCAAATTGCACCGATGATGGACGCAGTCGAGTTCGAAACCTTTGCACATAATGTATAGCAGCGTAATAGCTTTGGCTTTCTTGTTTAAAGTTTTGAGGCTTTTCAGCATTAATACACATACTGAGTAACTTGCGTTTTTGCCAAAGAATGTAACTTCGGCTCGCATACTTCGCAAAATTTTAATATTTTGTTTACACGTGGTCTTTTGAAACTGCTTTCTACACTCTTAGATTTACACCCTGTCTTTGTGACGCCATCGCTAGTTATCTCGCTGGCGTTACGTCTTTCAACTTGCGCTACTTCTTCTAAGTCTCCTTTGTCGCGTAATCGCAGCAAATTATCTCTTTGTTTCTGCCTCATCCTTGATATTTTCCTATATATTTGCGACACTTTGCCAGCAACAGGCTCGCGCAATTACATTCTTATCATTACAAAACGAGTCTTATTGTTACGCAACATTAATTGAAGCAACTCGCGATAGAACAGTTTCAAACTGGCCATAGTGGATGATTACTTTCAAAAAGCTATTTACGTCCTTTGTGATAAACAAGTGATTTCTGACCCGGGTTCCACGGAACATCAGTGAAACTAATAAATTTCTCGCGGATCACCTAGCGATATTTCACGGAACACCGGTTGAAAATCACTGTCCTAGATCCTAAGATGTGGTCTCATGGATCACAGAGATCGCAGTTTGGTCTCAGAGTCCATGCCTGTGGTCTTAGAACTTATAGTTAGATCAAAGAACTAAACACTGATGACGATAGAACCGACATGGTGTCAGACCGAGACTTTCTTGGCAGACTTACAGATGAGTCGCGAAGGTGGAAACCCTTTTCAAAAACATTTCCTGTGGCTTATGACCTATGAAGGCCCACTAGTACTAAATATTCAAAGGAAAAGAAATAATTGGAGCTACATTGTACAAAACACATCAAGGATCTAAGGAGCCTTCAGGAGGATCTTATGTCCTATAGGATAGCAGAAACAGTCCCCAGGGGGTAACCAAAGCAACTTTCCCGGCAAAAGTGGTTTTGCAATTGCGTAGAAAAGGGTTGGGGAGAACATTGAATCGCAAATTGCAAAAGGTTTTAAAACCAATCGACACTTTTGAAAGCCTTTTTAACTAAAATAATGTCCGACCTGGGGGCAAAATACTAATTTTCGCCCGATTGCGTAGACAAGAGGCGATCCCAACTCGAAAAGTCAAATCAAGGTCTACTTCTGTTATTGAAGTTTTAGCAAAATTCTACAAAATTTCACTCTCTCTATGTCATCTACATTCTGCCATGGAATGCTACCAGCAGCCGCATCAGACGCGTCTGTGTCCTCCATAAACTGGGGTGTTAAATTTGGTTATTACACAAGTGTGTATAAGGTCCAACCTTGGGAGGTGACAAGAAAATGATTTGTAAAGGAAAGCCAAAACTAATATGCTACTCATGCCGAAGCAAACGTTTCAAACACCACTGTGTTCATCATCAGTGTCAAGTAAGAATGAGTTGCAGCAATGTGTGCGCATAGGTAGGCAGGTAACTGAACAGACAAAAACAACAATACAAATGAAACACGTGGCAGACGCTACTCGAAGGCCCACGGTCGTAACGTCATCATTTGGGCTGCAATGAGGACCTGGGTGTTGACAAGAAACCTTGTTACACAATTTATTAACCTCACATAAAACCTTTCCCATAAGTCGGTGAAATGGCGCCGCGATATCCGCGCATTTCTGTAAATATTTGCGGTAAATTGGTGTGACTGCATTTATGGTTTATCAGAGAAAGCCAAGCTGAACTGAATCAAATTTACTGACATTCTCGAATCAAACATCAACTCTCAAATCTGAATGGTCAATGTTTGCATTTACATGGATTTTCAACATAAAGCATGGAAACGGTTGCATGCAATATTACAACAATGACATGATAAACAAGGAATGATAAAACGGAATATGTTGTCAATATCTAATTGACACGTTGACAAATGTCTTTGCAAGAAGTGGCATCCAAAACACACAAAATGTAATAATAAGTATTGTCGAAGTCATATTTGCAATTATTATGTTGTGTTTTTCTGGCATCAACCGTTTTTTTATTAACGTCGAATAATAATCACGCTGTAAACCAAGTTTAACTCATTTACGGCGAACGTGCTATTCGTTCGTTGACACTTCCAGCAACAAGCCGCCTTTTCACATGAGTCACGTGGTAATCTGAACTCAAATAACCCGGTATGCATTTTCTATATAAGCCACATGTCTTTTGTGTAAAAAAGATACGAAGGGACAGAGGACAAAGGACATATAGGACAGAGACTTTTTGTACGCGTGGTTTGTAACGTGTTATTGTTAATCCTCGTGCGCTTGTTTATTATGTATTAAACTGATCGATTGACTTTGAGTTTGATAGCAGCCTTTTTATCAAGAGTCAGATATACGTCAGTGTTATTATTTGTGTAGACGTTTTAAGTAACGCCCTACAAATACCATGATAATAACAAACATGCAGAAAAGTGAAGTTCGCTTTTAACATAAAAATTTTAAGGATTTGTGGAATAAATTCGGTTTGGTATAATTGCTTTCGTGTTATTTACGATTTCAAGCCTTTATCAAAACGTGTGAAAGTATTTACAATGTCTGTCAATAATTGTAAATCAACACAACGTTGCCATGGTAACTAACGACGCAATGTTAATTTTCGTCACTTTAAACCTCCCAACATTTACTCGCATTTCACTTTCATCTTAGAACTCATTATTCCGCTCCATGAATTCTTCCATTTCCACCAACTCATAGTGTTCTCACTAGTAGAAGTTCTCGACCACGGACCATTGAGTTGGGCATATGAACAACTACGTTGCCACCAAGCTCCACGAGTCACAGCACAATTAACACTTGGATGCCTGCAATTATAATTAAGTCGGTTGTCAACAACTCTGTGTTACAACTTATTTAAACTCAGTTAAAACTTGTGTTTAGCTAAAACTTTAACGCAACCCCCTGTTTCAGAGCAATTGATTTTTACAATTGTTGATTTAGGGCAGACGATTAACTTTGTCAACGAAAATCAACTAATTTGAGGAAATGCATTTTATGTTTTTTGACTCAACTCGATTTACTTCGTTAATAAAACAGAAATATAATCAGACACTTGTATCATTATTGCTCACGCATCATTGTCACTGTTGCGTGTTGAAAATCTCATCCCGTTTAGACTGTGGAACCCAGCCATGGAATCTGATATGTTCCCCGAATATCCGGATATAGTAATTGTGTAAGAACTTCCTTCATCGCCAATGCTGAAAGTACTGAAAACAACAATGTCATAATGTTTAATTTAATGCAAAGTAATTTAAATAACAACGGATAATTTGTTGTTTTAAATCAATCCGCTTACATTGGTTTGTTGCTCATGGAAATGATTGTTAAACATAAAACCCTTTATGACGTAATAAACGACATGTGTCATACATTGTGTTGTGTTGTGTGGGGCAATTATTTGTCAACTAAGCAATAAACACAGAGTGGGATTAGAAGTTTTGAGAAGGAAACCCAGATATTTTTCAACTTTAAGTTCACAAACGACTGGAGGATTACAAGGAGGCTTTATTGTAGCTGAAGAACAAAGCGGATAAATCTAACTTTCCAGTCAAGATGCAACGTTTTAGCAAAGGTCAGTACTTGGGACTTAACATTTTACCACACGGAGTTGGGCAACAAGGACCGCATAAACTCGTCTGGGCAACAGATTTTCCTTAACCTTTTTTAAGTGGTTCTTAACCTTTTTTATCTCATTTCCTACTTCCAGTGTAAACGGAATCCTTATTTCCCACTGGTATTTACATTTTTAACTAAGAATTTAATTATTGTATTTTCGCTATATCTGTTATTCTTTTTTAACTTTTTCTGCCGCATGGCATTACCAATTACCAATAAGTGTACAACACACAGTGAATACAGATCATTATATTTCTTTTCCGACTACTTTTGTGTATTTCGTTACCGACTGATTATCCACCTACAACCCTAAAATTTCCCACGGGTAAGAACCACTGGCCTAAGGAATTAACTCTGCAGGCCAATGCACCCATTTTCTGCATAGAGACCCAACAATATCCAATCAACCACGCAACGACCAGCAGCTAACCCACGGGTGGGCAAAGAGAACACAGAGTGTTTACACTATACAACTTATACACTGACAATCAAGTTGTGTCAGCGTCTTACACGTCGCGATTACGGGATTTTTTTTGCCTCATTCGAAACATTGGGAGCCGAGCATGTTGGGCAGAAAATCGAAATTTCAAACACTGGATTATGCATGGGTGTTAGATGGAGAATATAATAACCATTTGATCCCATATATCGATGTGGGACACAGCACTAATATTCACTGAATTGCTGCCATCAATTGTCAAACGGTTTGGCCGTGGTTAATTTCGCTTGAACTGACTTCCAGATGCCTATACGCTTCAGAAGATTTGGAATCAAGGGAAAGAAAATTTTCTGCAGCCACATTCTCTAAGCGCAAAAAGGTGACATTCGACCCAATCCGAGCCCCACTGAGTTCGGTCCCGGCAATCCGCGACCAAGCGATCGCGCAAACCTCAAGAGCGGTGGTGTGGGGTCGTTACGAGGATTACCATCCCTATGTGTGTGCGGTATCTAAACTTATTGTTTCATAATTATTCCGAACCGAGTAAATGCATTGAAACACAGCAAGAATATTCTGTGTTGCTTTAAACTTAAATCCCGAATTTTGTGAATCTGACGTAATAAGGGGGGTATTTCCCTTATGTCTTTTAAGATTTTGTTAGTTATGACGACTTGGCAGCATCGGGTAAATTATCGTTGGAACAAAGGCATTAAATTGAAAACGTTAAATTCGTCATAGTCATACCTATACTCGGCAAATCCTTGACCTCCGGAAAAATCCTGAAGATCAACACGAAGGCGACATCTAGTGGACGCACTGGTGATTTGATGCAGTTTCTCCAAACCTGATAAAATTTGTTGGTTGTAATAATATTGCTGAAAACACTGGGATTTAAATTGGATTAACTTATACTGTTATATTGACACTAGGATTGTTGCGAAGCGTGCTTGAAACGCTTTGCTTGGTAAGCCTGTATATTTAACTGGGTGTGCGCAAGTTGTAACACTCAGTAAATGTTCAGTAGATGCATAAAATTTAAAACCAACTATTATTCAAAATTTAACATCAGTTGTAAGTTTTTAATTAAACTTGTAAGACGTTTAGTTAAGGATTGCTTTATTGGAATACAAACCCATCCAAAATTCTGTTGATAGATTCCCAAACCCGTTCTTGTAATCCACCCAATCTCTATCGAAACTCACAGATCCATCATAACGACGCTGGAACACCTGGTAATTATCATAACCAAGATAAGATGTTCAGACAATAACTTTTCTGTAAACAATCACCGAACGCTTCCCAACCATTAAACATAGGATACAGTTCTAGCCTCGAGAGGCAAACTCACCAGCCAAGCTCCACCACCATCCATGTCGCAATATTCCTGGAAAGTCAGAGGAAAAGTTAAATTGTAGACTCCGCTTACGTAAAGGCCGTTTTGTAACGCGTCCTTGCAGGAGGTTGGAAACGAACCTAGGTTTCGAACACCATGAACATTGTTAATAAATTGCATTCCTTTCATTAGAAGAGAAAACAAACACAAAACTACAAAATCTTACCTTTTTCGCAATGTGATCCACTGTACCCGTGGGCACATGAACAATTGTAGGAGGTTTTTGTATCCATGCAAGATCCATTGTTCTGGCAAATACCAGGATTTTGTGCACAGAAATCTGGATCTAAAAAGGAATCAAGTTTCATGATCTGAATTTGCATTCTTACTCCCAGGGAAGAGTTGACTTCACGGCCCTACACACACACAGGTGAAAGAATGTTTAAAAGTGGGTTTTATTTAGTCCGTATTTCAATGATATTGACAGCCAGGCACGCGAGGCAATTTCGTTTAGCTGGTTGTCATGTACAGCATGTGGCATTCTTCATCTGAAATATTGATTGGAAAACAAGCGTTATTTCATTGATCACTTCTTTTCACTTTCAATCCCTGTTTATCTGTTAGAAGGCTTTTTGTTAACTTACGAGTGAACGAAAAGTATTGACTTGATGAACCACACGATTTGCTGGTTACACCACCCTTGGTCGAACCAATAAATGAGCGTCTTCCGTTTCTCAAATAAAACGTCACGTATCCTCCACTTCCTGAAAATATTCATGGTTGATTCAAACAAACCACAAAGTGTTAATTACACCAACTTACGCGACAAGATACCAGCGTGAATGGCAGAGGCACAAACCGAGGAATTCTTGTTGTACGAATTTGTTCCACAGACGTAGTTGGACGAACAACCAGGTGGACAAAATACATCAGTTACAGAAAACTCACTGTTTCCTCTCGTGCTGCATTTCACTATATTTACATAAATAGTAATTATTTATTCTAACCAAAACGCTACCCGGAGCATAGCTTACTTTCAAATGTGTACGACCATCTTGCAAACGAACAAGATTTGCTTTTCACTCCGTTCCTGTCCAATCCTTTATATTCATGTATTGGATCACTTTTGTATACTTCAAAGTAGCCTCCATCATCTTTACAAAAATATTTGGTTTGAGTTCATATAAAAGAAAATCCGGTAAACATGCCAGGGTACTGTCACTATAACTTACTATCCATCAGTCCTGCATGCATTGCAGCCAGACAAAGGGGACCAGAGGCGTAATCATCACTTCCACACAAATCCGAATATTGTCTCCAGCAGTTGGGTGGGCAGATTACTTTTGAAATTGAGTGATTTAAATCTGATAACTTTGTGTCACACGTTGCTGTGGAAACGAAATATTTAGTAGACTTATAAGCAGTAGATAAAAATTTTATGATTAAATTTAAAACGCAGCTTACCTGTCAACGAATTGCATTGATTCTTGCATTGCAGATAACAAAGCAGGAAAGCTTGCAAATAATACTTTAACATCATTGCTACACAAAATTAAAGAACATACGCTAGAAGTAAACAAGAAATTTAAAACAAATCAAAAATTGCAATATTAATAGTTTTATCTCATATAAATTTCCGAAAATGGATTTGCGATGTATTTTTTTCTCAAAAATATTCTTCTGTTAATTGCATTTAGTTTATGAAGATTTTCTGATTTTTCTTTGGCCATGCATTCAACCTAAAACAAACCTGGAACTCCTGTTGCTGCCAGGCATACTGCAATTTAAAATATACCGCTCTTCTGGCATAAAATATACGTACTGTATTTTACGACGTTTCGTCTGCCATTCAGCGAGACTTCATCAGGTATTGATGCCGCAATTTCAAAGTAAACTGCACTAAAACATTCAGGGGCACAAAAAAGGACACGTTAACACCGCTTGTTAGATCACGTAGCAGAGGCAAAACACGAAACACTGCGGGAGGCGAAACAGTTACAACAAATTGTTATAAACTGCCGGAAAGTAAACACATTGTTGTTTGTCGTTGACGCACCCACTGTTTTTGTGAATATGAAACGACTCAAGAATGCTAAAATAATCGCTCCTTTCTTGGGCAATATTCCGCACCATGTGAAAAACTCACGCGAGTTTGCAGCCGAGGTTGGGAGCTTACGAGTGGAGCAACATGAAAGCATGGTATCCTTTGATGTGGTGTCATTGTTCACCAATGTACCGGTATCCCTAGCAATCACTGTTGTTATGGCACGCTCAAAATAGACCGACAGTAACCCGTAAGGACGAAACGCCCACTAGCGGAACAGTGTTTCTGATTACCGTCCTGATATTTTAAAATTTTTTTTTTTTTTAAATCGATTTATCCTACAGCATACGTCATCATTAGTTTCTGCAAATAAACTGCATTAAAACACTCGAAGCTACATGTACCAATAATAAGCAAACAAATAAAACTGAAATGGTGAACTCAATGTCCCCTACCACTGCATCTAAACAACTGCACACACCACTGCAGTGCAAGGCCCTCTTATACCGGAAGCAGAAAGATAAGGGAGTGCGAATCAAAACAATGACGACCCGCAGCACGAACGCACGACGTCATTGAAAAACATTAAAACAATGATAAAAGATGTTCTCCATCCATAAACACAACACCAAATAAAACTGCCTGCAACCGCTTCGCACACATCCAGTCCATTGGCCATGGGCTGTTCCACAAATACCACCAAAAACAAATTGAAATGCTTAGACGCGTTTCTGCCGGCGGGTGCTCGTTTGCAAAATGGTGGCGCAAAGCCGTCTTGTCGTTGCTTCCCAACCAGACATATTCCAACTCTTACGTAAGCCCATTTTTACTGGCGTTTCTTTATGTAAAGGTCATGACGTCATAATACACGTTGTCACATAAATGTCATTTTAGTACAAAGCTTTGAATAAGCGTCGATAGTGACGTCAATAGTTGTTAAAAAATAGTTTTGACTTTTCCGCTTTATTCACACCGGTTGGAAAACGCGTCAGACAACAAGATCTTAGTTTCTCCACACAAAGATAATATAACCGGTTTGTACGACTTACTGATTTCCTAGGGACCAGAGCGAGCCGTCATTTCATAACTTTTCGCGATTCAGTTTCGATGAAAATGTTGATCGACCAGAAAATAAAAAGAAACAACCACCTCTACGTGTGCGCAAGATAATCTAACACCCAACTTTGTGGAGTGCAGCCAACAACACAAGGAAGTTATGGTGGCATTTCTTAAGGAGCAGGAAACGCGTCGGTTTCGCTTTTGTTGTCTACGTTATTTCATAACCTTTGTTTTCCACTCTGTCATGGGTTCAGTTCTATGCCTGTAGGCATCTGTAACCAGGCGTTGTTCAGGCAGAAAAGTGTAAACAGCACTCGGTAAGCAGTTGCCTTGGACTCACGACGAGTTTGCAAAACGTGTCTTCATGTCAATGTTCATGTTTCTGTTCATGTATTTTCTAACATACTTTGCATGCGTTACAAGGAATGTGGGATAAAAATCAGCGTAACAAAATCACTCAGATCGTTCCCTACAATCGCGGTTAAATTAGAACGCATTTCATTTTAGTTTGAATTCTTTGCCATTTTTAGTTGGCAGTGGATTTTTCGTTCTGCTGCCGAAACTTACTAGACTTTTGTATGGAATATTTCAAAACACTCTTGCAATTTAGCTAATTTACATTTTGAAATACAAAATCTTGCTACCATTTAGAACAAATTAACCAGTTTAAGGTAGTCTGTGTAATTTTTGCTTGAAGGTTTGAACAAACTAAAGACTGCGCTCCATGGTAAACCGAATGTTGGGTGTTATCTTCATAAATAAAGTGATGCATAGGCCTACACTGTAAAAAATTTTTGTAAAAGAACACCAAAAAAAGGATGTAAAAGTACAAGATTGAGGTTGTTTTTTCATTTTTCCACATGATTGATGTAATATAACAGAATATGACCTTTTTTGTCAAAAAATATTGCTTTTTTACAATGTTTTTGGTGTTATAAAAAATACATGTTAAAAAAAGTAATTTTACTGGGGTAAATAGAAGATAAAATCGAAATTTTCAATAATCTCTATGGAATTTTACACTGCCACGTGTATTTTTACATTGTTTCTGATTGCCGCCGTGTTTCACATATTGGTGATGAGTTCGCAAAAAAGCAATAGTTTTATGAAGACCGCCTCGCAAGTATTACCGCCGAACAAATATCACCAAAATGTATAATTCTGGCGTTTAATCTTAAAGTATTTATCCCGACTACGCAAACATTTGGCAATAAAAAAAAAACTTTGGCAAATATTATTAAAACAAGCAATTACTGCTAAAGAACAAATTATTACAAAAACTAACCCAAGAAAAATTATATTACGGATGGGATCCACAAAGCTTTGTTCAGGGGCGTGTGTTTGTTTTATTTTGACGTAATTTGTCGTCTCGTGGTGCAATCTGACAAGGCGTTCTTTGGATGCCACGTTTATAGTTTGGTTCCGACTTTTTTAAGGGAAATGTTGTTAATTAAATTTTATTCTTTAAAAACTGTTAGATTTATTGTTCTGAATAGCTTTTTGCTTTGCTGATTACGTTAAAATCTGGACTGTGTGGTAAGTAACTTTTATATAACATAGGCTATATTGTGTCTCTTTTATGTGGTATAGTGTGTATAGTATAGATATATATAAAATAATTATATTGTTGTAACTTTGATAAAATTGGAAGTTTTACTGATTTTATAGACTGTATAGGTACACAAAATGAGTGTTGTAGAGTGTTATATATGTGGTTACAAATATGGATCTGCCACAGATAGTATTTCGAAACTGAGACATTTGTCAAGTCACCGAAACTTAGTTAATTGTACTTTCCAATGCCCGGTGATCCACTGTACCTCACATTACAACAAGTATACATCACTTAAAGTCCACCACAACAGAAAGCATTTACATTGTGAGCGAAAAATGACTGCAGAAAAATTAGACTTGGTTTGGTTGTGTACCGATTCTTCATGCAAAAAACAATTCCGTAATTTAAAAAATCAGATTGCACACATGAAATGTCACATATGTGAGGGCACTTCTGTGACATGTCCCTACACAGATTGCAACTTTAGTTACAGCAAAGTTTCATCTTTTACATCACACATAACAAGAAAGCATAATGTAACTCAAACAATTCAGAGTACCGAAATTGTATCATCTGAAAATATAATTGAAGTGTATGACGCTGAAGATTGTACTGGTGCATTTAATGGTGAAGGTTGCAGCAGTGATTGTGAAGACGATATGGCGCCATTTATTCAGTCAGTGGCATTATTTTTTCTAAAACTAGAAACCAAGTTGCTTGTTCCTCGATCCACTATTAATAGCCTGGTTCAGGAACTTGAACAGATTACAGATATACGAGATTCCAATGTTGTGAATGAGCTAAAGAAGTTTGAAAACCAAAAAAAAATATCGCCGGGAACAACCAAAAGTTTAATAAGGATCATAGAAAAATGGTCTCTAAACAACATTTTTAGCAATGACAATGGAATTTTACGGTCGACACACTCCAGAGTTCATTTTTATACTAACACTTTTAGCTACATCCCTCCACAAACACTTTTTCTTGGAAAAGAAGGTGGCAAGGAGTGTTTCGCACATTATGTTCCAATAGGATTGTCCATCATGAAACTAATGCAAAACCCACACATTCTGAAACGTCAAGACTTTCAGTCAAATGGCACATTCAGTGACTATACTGATGGAATAATCTTCAAAGATAAATGTAGTGCTTGTAGTGAACACACATGTGTATTTTTAATATGTATTTTTATAATGTACGTTGATTACTTGCCGATGTTATGTTTGTGCAACTTTCATACCCTGGAGCGTTTACTCACGCATTCACGTAACTCTGAACGACCATTTAAAACTTTCACGACCATCGCTCTAAAACAATTAACTCGCTTGCGACCCCGATAAAAACGTGTCAGTGTCTCCGCCTTGTCTGGACGCAGATATAGTGCGCTGGCACATCATGACTTGACCTGGAGGCATTTTTAACTTGAAGAAGTTTATTGTTCGAAAGAAAGTTGCAAGCGGGTTTAAAAAGCGATGTAATGCATTGTCTAAAAAACAGATTACTCTAACAACTCAACTCAATGCCATTCTGACTATTTCGATACCGAACGTTTAAATTGATAACTGAACTCTTGGATTTGCTGTTTGATGTCTGTCAAGTTTTTGCCATCTCAATAAAAGATTGTTATGCTGAAATGGTGTCAGATCTACACGGAGTTTTCTAAAATAGAACACGCATCTACAAATTGGTTTACCTCGACGTGATATTGGATTTTATGCAAAGAACTGAAATCGTGAGTACTTTCTGTCTTATCTATTGAAGAACTCTATACTGAAGAAGTATTCTCACGATAAATCTATGATGAACTTGCGGATGATAATCTTGATTTTTCGCCATTTCTAAAACAATGAAAGATAAAAAGAAACTGTGTCAAAATCGTTGCAAATCAATTCTTCTCGACGATAGAGCCTGTTGTCTTTGGCTTTTCTTTTTCTAACCGAATTTCGAGGTTGGACGAACACCGTTTGACAATTTTAATACGAACTTTCCTTCATTTATTCGATGGTGGCATTTTTTCTGGCCGACAACTATATTCTATATCCCTTGATGATTCTGCGGACACGAATTTTACGGACACTTTGGTTGCTTATACGCTTATCTGGAAGAAATTCTTGGATTCTGCATCAACGTTGCTGTTCAAAGGAATTATACGAGGACTTGGAACTTCATCGGAAGGAATTCATCGGAAGGAACATCGTCGTTGGATCAACTTCAATTATTTCATATTTGGTAAAGTGCTTGTTTTTTTATTTCTTTCGCTTGAACGACAACTGCGTTGTTAATTAATTTGCCTACTTTGTTTTTACGCTTAAACCTTGTTAGTTTATGGAGAAATTTATATCGTTTTTACCTAAAATGAAACAAACACCTACTACCCCAGCTTATTTAGCGCCTGGTTTGCAAGTCAATAGGGACGATTTTAAGCCCACTGTATATAATCAAGATGGGAACACTCTTCTTAGGCCGCCGGGTTTGTCATCTTCTCACTTAGGGGGAACGCATGTAACCGACACGGAACAAATAAGACTTAAATCTCTATCCAGGTTAAATACAGCCAATACTAATGTAACTTTTTCTGAGCCTAACATAACTAGAAACCATTCTAACACTTCTCCTTCCAGGTTTCGTACAGGTATTTCAGTTTCAGATGCTCCTAAACTGCGTTTGCCGGAATTCTGGTCTAAGATGCCGAAGGCTTGGTTCAGTAGCATAGAAAGGATGCTTGCTGCTTGTGATGTAACAAGTGAGTCACAGAAATTTAACTACACTGTCTCTTGTCTGAATGAGGAACAAATTTCAAAGGTAGGAAATGTAGTATTGAATAGGGACACTGACAGACCTTATACTGCGCTTAAAGAGGCTTTGTTGAAATTTTATGAAAAGGATGAAATCAGTCGCTTAAACGAGTTGTTAAACAGAACATCTTTGCATGGCAAGAAACCCTCTGAATTGTTGCATGAAATGTTAATTCTTCTTAACCATTCTGGAGATTTAGAACCTAGTACAGAGCGCTTGTTAAAACGTTTCTTCATTGACAAGTTGCCGTCGAATATTCGCTTAATTCTTGCTACTGATTATGATTCGGATTTGAATACTCTTGCTCTTAAAGCTGATGCCATGTTGTCTATAAGTTCTCCTAGTCAGCCTGTTTCGCGTGTTGAAGAAGAAAAAACAACTGTTAATTCCCAAATGCTTATTAATGACCATCTTGATCGGAAAATAGAGCAGATTAGTCAAAAGATTAGTGAATTGTCTTCTCAGCCGAAATCTTTTCCCACACATTCTTATGAACCGCAATATTCTGGTTATAAACCGCGATATTCTGACAATCATTCGTATCGCCCGAGGCGTGTTCACGACCAATCTTGGGTTAACTCTGCTCGAAGAAATTGTAATAGCTATGATAATCGTTTTCGACATTCTTTTTCATCTGCTCCCAGACATTTTTATGGTCATAATAGTGGAAGTCAACACATTTGTTATTACCACTCGCATTATGGTTTTAATGCTCGGTCTTGTATTCCGCCTTGTTCCTTTCCAAATTCTTTTAATAGTCCAAAAAACTAAGGCCGGCCTCCTCAAGGTGGGGTTGGAGAGGCCATAGGTTTTCTCACGAAACCTTTAACGTTTATGACCCACGTTTGAATTTATCTTTTTTGGTCGACACTGGATCTGATGTATCATTGGTTCCTTTATGGTTTGTAAAGCATTGCTTCCAACGAGTTAACACCGTATTTCGCGGCATTTCTGGCAGTTGTCTTAAGATTTTTGGAATAACGCACTTGGAAGTAAATTTTGGTCAGAATCGTTCTTATTGTTGGAAGTTTTTTGTTGCTGATATTGACCAAGGTATAATTGGAAGTGATTTTCTGAAATATTTTGATTTTCTTGTTGATGTCAAAGGAAGACGCTTGATCAATAATTTCAGATCCTTTTCGCGCAACAGATATAGACAGGAAGGCTTTCGTGATCACCATAATGCTCATGAAATGCGTAATTTTTATTCCAAATTACCATCTTATGGGCGTTATAATCATTACGCACGTAATACTCGACGCAGATCTTTTTATGTAAACAATAACAAGAAGTTTGTTCGTGTAATCCAGCGAAGTATTAATAGTTGTGATGCAGTAACGTCAGATGTTAACAACAGAAAAAATAATGTGACTTTTGAACGAAAAGAAAAAGAGTTAAATGAATTTGAGAAAATTGTATCTGAATTTCCCAAAGTAACAGAGCCCATGCGTATTGGTAAGCCTGTTCAACACACGGTGAAGCATAAGATTATTACTAAAGGCTACCCAGTCAGTTGTCGTCCTAGACGCTTGTCTCCGGAAATGCTTAAGGTTGTTCATGAACAGTTCGATGAACTTGAGAGCAAAGGTATTGTTCGCCCTAGCAATTCTCCTTGGTCTTCTGCTATTCATGTCGTTCCTAAACCCAATGGTAAATGGCGCATCTGTGGCGATTATCGAAGGCTAAATTTGATTACTGAGGCTGATAGATACCCAATTCCATTTTTGGCTGATTTTGTCAACAATCTTGATGGTGCTACTGTTTTTTCTAAGTTAGACCTGCGCAATGCTTATTTTCAAATTTTGCTTGATGAGGAATCAATACCAAAAACATCTGTAGTCTTTCCACATAGATCAATGGAATACTTGCGATTGCCATTTGGGTTGTGTAATGCGCCACAGACTTTTCAAAGATTTATGGATCAGATTTTACGTGGTTTGCCCTTTGTTTTCGTGTATTTGGATGATATCTTGATTTCAAGTAAGTCTGAAACAGAGCATAAGGAACATTTAAGGCAGGTTTTGAAACGATTGTCTGATTATGGTTTGGAGATAAATGTAGAAAAGAGCAATTTTGGAGTTTGTGAACTAACTTTTCTTGGTCACAAAATTTCTAAAGATGGTTTTTGCCCATTAAAAAGTAAAGTTGACGTAATTAAAAACTTTCCACGGCCAACTACAATTAAAGAGTTACGGCGTTATCTCGGAATGGTAAATTTCTATAGACGGTTTATCCCTCATTGTGCGGAACATTTGCAGTTACTTACAAACATGCTGCGTAAGGATTCCACTAAAAACAAAAATTTAGCATGGTCCGCAGAGGCTATCGTTGCTTTCGAAAAATCTCGTGATCTTTTAAGTGACGAAACTTTGCTTCATTATCCAAAGTTAAATGGAAGTTTTTCTTTAGTGTGCGATAGCAGTAACTTTGCTATGGGTGCTGTTCTCAATCAACTTGACGATGGTAATTGGCGTCCACTCGCTTTCTTCTCCCGAGGTTTGTCAAACGCTCAACGAAAATATTCCACTTTTGATAGAGAACTATTGGCTATTTACGAAGCAGTCAAGCATTTTAAACATTTGCTTCGAGGACGAAATTTCAACGTAGTTACAGATCACAAACCTCTCATTAGAGCTTTCCACTCGAAGTCTGATAACCTTTCGCCGAGACAAGAGCGACATTTTGATTATATTTCCCAGTTCACGAGTCGTATTGAACATATTCAAGGTTTTCACAATGTTGTAGCAGATTGTTTATCAAGAATTGAAGTTAACACAATATCTCTTTCTCCGGATGTATTTGATTTGACAGAATTAGCTTCAGTTCAGGATTCTGATGATTTTAATGAGATGCTTTCTGAACATTGTCAGAGTTTAAGGTTAGTTAAGCGTAGACTTCCTAATTCTCATCTTAGTATTGTTGGTGACATTTCTACAGGAATGTTTAGAGCTGTTGTACCTTCTGAGTTCAGAAAACGTGTTTTTAATGTTCTTCATTCTCTTTCTCATCCTGGTATTGCCATCACTCGCAAACTAATCAAAGAACGCTATGTCTGGCCTGGCATGAACAATGACATTCTACAATGGTGTAAAACGTGCATTCCTTGCCAATCTTGTAAGGTTCGTTTGCATAATATCTCGCCTTTAGGCCATTACATTGAGCCTCAAGAACGCTTTACCGACCTTAACGTTGATATCGTAGGTCCGATGTCAAGTTCACATGGTTATACGTATGTTATGACAGTGGTTGATAGATTTAGCCGTTGGCTTGAAGCCATACCTCTTCAGGACATTACTGCAGTCACATGTGCAAATGCTCTTCTTCTAGGATGGATTTCTCGCTTTGGAGTTCCGCTTCGCATCTCAACCGATCGAGGATCAAATTTTATTTCAGGTGTTTTTAATGACTTTTGCGAATGCTTGGGAATTAAATTAATTAACACCACCAGCTATAATCCAAAGGCGAACGGTCTGGTGGAACGAACGCACAGACGCCTTAAAGCAGCCTTAAGTGCATATAACGATCCTGAGGCTTGGTATACAAATTTAGGCTTAGTCTTGCTTGGAATACATGCTAGTCATCACGCCGAATTAGACTGTTCTCCTGCAGAATTGGTGTACGGTACTACTCTGAGATTGCCGTGCGATTATTTTGAAAGTACAGCCTCCGTTGAGCATAGATCAGAGTATGCTAAACAGTTATGTTCCTTAATGGAAGAAATAAGATTTCCGCCTAGACGTGTTCAGTCATCACGAAGAACCTATCTTGACAAAGATTTGAAATCATGCACGCATGTCTTCGTTAAAGTTGGTGGACATAGACCTCCTCTCTATCCACATTATAGAGGACCTTACAAAGTTCTTGAAAAGCATGCCAAATATTTCAATTTAGCTATGAATGGCAAATCAAATAGCGTGTCTATTGATCGCATTAAAGTAGCTCATTTACCTTCTTTCGAAGATCTCAATGATTCTGATGAGCAAAATGAAACTGTTTTAGAGTCTGATGTTTTGTCCTCGCCTCTTACTTTGCCTATAGCTGAAGAAGAAACAGACGAGCCACATTCTTCTTTGCCTCAATCTTCTATTAACGATGGTAGCTCAGTTGATCCTGTGCCTGTGCCTGCTGAGCCGATTAAAATGACTCGCAGAGGTCGTGAAGTTCGTTTACCTCAGCGCTATCGCGACTAATTTTCTTTTCACTTGCTGTCTCTGACATGTTTTTTTTACAGGAATACATTATTATACTTTCTTTCTTTTGAGATTTCTGTTGCCTACTGCATATTGTATTTCATACTTACTGTACGTCTGTAACTATACTGAAGACCTGAACTATCAGTACTGAGGCCTATGCTGCATTCGTATCTGCATTTGTGCTTGTCTAAACGACCGTTGGACATCCAAGACGGATTGTTTTTGTTTTTCAGGTCGAGGACATGTTCTGTATGAATTTATTTATATTGAATAACACGAATATTATTTTATATTGATATGATATTACTATAACATATATGTCTATATGCTTGTTTCACAACTATTACTTCATAACTTTATGTTTACTTATGAGTATTGTATTACCCTGGATGGACATAGAGGTATTATGTTTCGTCGCCTTTGGGGGTAAATTTTAGGTCGTGGGTTGACTAGATGACAACGCCCAAGCCGAAGTGGATGGGTAATAATTCGTTGTTAATTACTATAGGATAACAGATGTCCTATGCGCCTTTACATATGGTGCGGTTACAAGTTAAAGCCCACTGACTTGCAAACATATCACAAACTTGTTATATTTCAATGACCTCACTTATAAGACGAATTATTACTGTTCAATTGCAATGTATGTGATATCGTATTCTTCCGTTTTGTATGTTTGTTTTGCAGAGTTCTTTTCTTCTGTGCGAGCTGCATTTGCCCTTACGACACACACACCAATCATCGGAATCAATAACAACGTCGACGCAACTTGTGATCGCTATACATGCATACATCCATTGTTTCAATCATTGTGTATGTTGCGTCGGTTTTGGAATTGATTTTGATCATATTTGTTTTTCCAAATCTTCTGGTGTGGTGCCTAATTGATAACGAAACATCTCGTACGACGGGGCGAGTGTAGTGAACACACATGTGTATTTTTAATATGTATTTTTATAATGTACGTTGATTACTTGCCGATGTTATGTTTGTGCAACTTTCATACCCTGGAGCGTTTACTCACGCATTCACGTAACTCTGAACGACCATTTAAAACTTTCACGACCATCGCTCTAAAACAATTAACTCGCTTGCGACCCCGATAAAAACGTGTCAGTGTCTCCGCCTTGTCTGGACGCAGATATAGTGCGCTGGCACATCATGACTTGACCTGGAGGCATTTTTAACTTGAAGAAGTTTATTGTTCGAAAGAAAGTTGCAAGCGGGTTTAAAAAGCGATGTAATGCATTGTCTAAAAAACAGATTACTCTAACAACTCAACTCAATGCCATTCTGACTATTTCGATACCGAACGTTTAAATTGATAACTGAACTCTTGGATTTGCTGTTTGATGTCTGTCAAGTTTTTGCCATCTCAATAAAAGATTGTTATGCTGAAATGGTGTCAGATCTACACGGAGTTTTCTAAAATAGAACACGCATCTACATGCTTACGTTTTGAACATTTTTTTGTATCAAGACTCATTTGAAATGGTCAATCCATTGGGTTCAAGCAGAAAAAAACACAAAGTCTTGGCAGTATACTTAGTGTTAGGCAACCTTCCAGTGTTTACAAGAACCAGTTTAGACAATATACAGTTAGTGTTGCTTGTTTATGAAAGGCACTTTAAATTGTTTGGCCAAAAAAAAACTTTTAGTCGATTAATTGCTGAGCTAAACAAGCTTGAAAGTACTGGACTGGACATTGATGGACAGGAGTACAAGTGTATGTTAAACATACTGCTGGGTGACAATTTAGGTTCCCACACAGTGGGGGGATTTATTGAATGTTTTAGTGCAGAATATTTTTGTCGATTTTGCTACTGTACAATGCAGGAGTTTGCTTTATGTCCTTATTTTCTTGGTGGGCTTCGTTCAGTGGAATCATACAAATTGGATTTGAACAAAATCAAAGCAGAAAACCTTGATGTTTACCGTGGTGTAAAATTTAACTGTTTGTTTAACTACCTATCAGGATTTCATGTATGTAACCCTTCTCTTCCACCGTGCCTAGGACATGATTTGTTTGAGGGTGTTGTGGCATATGATGTTGCATTGTACGTCAAACATTTTGTCAATTTAAAGTGGTTTTCTTACGAAGTTTTAAATGAAAGAATTGTTCGATTTGCATATACAGGTGCAGATGCAGCAAGTAAACCACCAACAGTGCCAAAGAAAGGATTAAAGTTAATTGGACAAGCTTTGGAAAATTGGTGTCTTTTAAGACTTTTGCCTTTAATATTACTGGATAAAGTTCCAAACAAATGTGACGGAGTGTGGAACTTGCTGCTGTTACTTCGACAAATAGTAGAAATAGTTTGTGCACCCAAAATATCAACAGGTGAAATATCATATCTAAATGTTATTATTCGGGATTACTTGGACATGAGGAAAGAAAACTTCCCCGACATCCGGTTAAAACCAAAACATCACTTTCTTATGCATTATCCACATTTAATTGTACAGTTTGGGCCTTTAATTAGACTATGGACAATGCGTTTAGAAAGCAAGCATTCATACTTCAAAAGATGTGCAAGAAATTGTCGCAATTTCAAAAATGTGTTGATGACTTTATCTGTGAAGCACCAACTTTACCAAGCATATGTGCATGCAAGTAAAATGAAAGATTCCCTTGTTCATTATGACCATTCAGAAACGTTTCATGTTGGGGATTTTCCTTTACCCATTCATGGACAAATTGTACCATTTTCACTCACTGAATGTAATGCCCTTGTAACCAAATGTGTGAGCTATCGTGGAACTAATTATAAGACAGGAATGATGGTAGTGACAAAAAATTGTTCCGTTCCTTTTGGTATTATTACCAACATAATCGTCAAAAACAGAATTGAAATTTTTTTAGTAATTCAAAACTGTGAGGCCTTGTTAAAAAAACGTATGGGTGTATTTGCTTTCAAACAAATTTCCAGTAGCTTTAATTGCATTTGTATAAATGATCTACTTGATTTCTATCCACTTAGTGTCTACCAAATTGGGAGTGATTGTTTGTTTGCTCTGAAGCATAGTGTTGGCCTGTAATAATTAGAAAATACTTTTTATATGACCGGCTAGTTTTGTGTAACTTTTTATTACATTGCAGGAGTTAAATGATTTTATGTAAAGAATGTGTAGTATTGTTAATATTCAAAGTTCTGATGAAAGCGATGACACCCTTCCTGTTGATGACGACTTGGATGAACTTATTCTCCAGCATATACACACAGCTGGAATAACACAAAATGAGAACGAAATTGTTGCTGAAATACGTAAAATTGGTGCTAATACTTTAGATGATCTAAAGTTTTTGCAAGAGGAAGACCTTAAATCATGCATGCCCTTGTTGCAAAGAAGAAAATTTGTGAAGTTTCTACAGGAAGAAACTGAATTTCCCACCAACATATCACATTCCACATCATTAAGCAACTTAAGTGAAATTAGTGGAACTAGTGAAAGCTTTACGGAAGCAACTACAAGTCATTCAACTTTTGTCATTCCTTGGCAAAAACTGCCCAGTGACATACTGGATGCCTTTCATAAGGAGAACAGAATTTCGCCAAAGCAAAGGCGGACATTTGTAAGAATTGTTGCTGATGAATTATTTTTTAGTGCTAACAAACCTCCAAGAGGACTTGTAAAAACTGTGTCTAAAAACATCATTGAAAAATACCCAAATTCATTTCAAGATTCTGACTTGTGTGGAAAGAAAATTGGCAATGGACATGAATCATTGGATTTGCAAATAAAGTACAGACTTTCCAACCTTAGTCGTCCAGGAACGAGCACTGATGATATTCCCTCAAAAAAGAGCAAAAATGATTGGCAGTTGTGCAACTGGCCGCAAGACTTAAATTCAGCAAAAGAAAACTTGCAAAGAATGTATGAAGCTAAGGCATTCAGTCAGGATGAAATTGAAAAGGAAGTAAAGAAGTGTTTTGTTTTTATTCAAGATAAACTACATGGTATCGACTCACAACTAAAGGATTTAAAGTCAGAACTTCCATTGCTATTTACAAAACTGGGCATGGCAGTCTTGTACAAACTTGCAACAAAAAAAAGTTTTGAGGTCATGCAGCAAAATGTAAGAAAACATTTACCAGGGATTGTTTCATTTATTGAGTCATTGCAAAGTAAAAACACATTGATAAAAAAAACCGTGCTGCTTATCAAAGAAGCAAGAATGGCATCAAACACCATTCAGTTAGAGATTATGGGAATGATACTACTGCTGATGGACTACTTTGGTGAAGAAGTGAATGAAGTAGTAATTGCTGTAAGTATTTTATGATAATATTATATGGTGATTATGTGTTAGCGCAACTCCTTTTATGTTTTAGGAAGAAAACATGACTCCTGGAATGATTCCTATATTTCCATGCATAATTGCACAAGGTATGTAATGGCCGGGCTTCTTAAACTTTGGGTTGCGGCCCAGTGTTGGGATTGTAAAATGTAATTTTGTGGTTGTGTATGAAATTGGCTTTTGTCAAGGCAATTATGGTTTTACATTATTTGCTTGCCAGAGATCGCAGAGAAAATTCATTTTGAAAATGAGCATTTTTTTACACATGGGCTTGAAGCCCTGTATTAAGGCATTGTTCGTTAAATATTTTTGCTAAAATATAGTGCATTACAGGATCCAATATCCTTCAGACTTCAGCATTTAAAGTCGCTGCGGATCAGCAAATACTGGTGGTGGATATACCAACAGCTGAAGAAGCATTGACAATATGCTTTGCATGCTTCTTTGTTTTAAACATAGAGTATCCTAAGAAGGCAAGTAACCTGTGGAACTTCATTCAGAGGTTGGTATAGCTGAGTTTGGTAGACCCATCATTGCCGGTGAAGGCATTCTACACTTACTGCGAACTATAATTACAATTGTTTTTGTTTGCAGAGCTTTTGCTGAAATAGATGGAAAAAAAAGCTGCACCAAAGTGCTTTCCCTTTTCCGAATGTTAAAGGACTTCCTGTAGTTGGTGTTCTGTGTGCTGTGTGCTGTGGATAGTCGCTTGTGGCTGAATTTTTTTATGTGCCAGTAGTCGTTACTGGCCGATATCAGAGCGAGCGCAAAGTTTGTCCTATTTTGCGTCGCGCTAGTTTGCCTTACCATACTTTGGGTGTCTTTATCGCGACGAATGCAGACCACTTTTCGTTTCTGTTTAACGTTCTTGAAGACTATTTCATGTGTACATTGTCTGTTTATGCTTTGATGGCATGATTGACAAATAAAACAGTGACGTGTTTTAACACAAGCGTAGTATTTTTACAAAAAACGAAACAGTTTTTATACTTAGAAGATTGTAAAATTTCAAAAATTAGAGTAATATAGTTAACAAATGTAAGTGTAAATTGAAAAATATCCATGACTTGTATTCCAAGATACAGGAAAAGCATGTTTTTTTACAAGGTCAAATTGTAACTCTGCTGCCAACGATTTTGTGTCAATTAACAGTATATTTTTTTACAGTGTACGCTATCGGTCTGCCTATATATCAGGTCTTCGTAGGTACCAACGTCAGGTACGATGAGTCAGAAATTCGCAACCGCACCCCAGTCTCTTGGTTTTTAGTGAATATATTGTGCAGTGAAAGAACAACGAATCAGTACGCAGTGTAGAATGGGCGAGACACAATACATCAGCAACAAGACAGCATTGGGGTAGTCAGTCATACAGGGCGCAGTTTAGCGCAGTCAGTTATAAAGGACACGGTCAGCATTTCTGAAGTTCACAATACCACGTTTCTAAAGACACTGTTTAGTTAGCTTAGCGTCTAAATCATACAAACAAACGTCACAAATTTGCTACGTAGTCAACTGGCTTACAAAACACTGAAAGAGGCACATGACAGGCCTTTAAGTCTTCATAACACTTGTCACAAACATTAAAAGTATTACTAGAACCTAGACAAAGTCTAATCTACATTAATTTCAACGATTACTGTGGCTATTTCCCGCAAGTAGACCAGTGAGCACGCTTTCGCTTTGTGAAACAAAGGAATGCGATGATGTGATGCAAATGTGCACATATACACACATGGGTTCAAGTAACATAGAAATGTTATTAAATGGTTAAACTGTTCGTAACGGGAGACACTTAAACCACCTCACGGACGGGCGAAACGGGATTTCCCCGGTTCATCGTGTAATGGTTAAACTAGCATTTCAAACATGTTTGTTGGAAATATCATTCCTTCTGAACTAAAATAGTTATCAAGGCATTGTCTAGAGGTATGTTAAAAAGCAAGCAAAACATATTCCATCAACAAAACGTTTGTTTCGTTCACCACGTGCTTCGGCAATGCTACACACGTCCTAAAGTATCGAAATTCTCGGTCTTTAGCCAAATCTACCAAAAAACAATTAGGCCCTTAAGGCCCGTTTATACACGAACACAGTTTGGCACGACACGGCACAGCACAGTCTGGCACACACGGTGTTTACAATAATAATCGAGCACGACTACGGGGATTTTCCTGTAATGAACACGAAACCGACAAGTGAAAGTGACAAGTTACGTTGATAATTTTTCAAGGATGTCAGTCTTGTCTTGCATTTCTCGGCCCCGCCAGCGTTATTATAAGTACCAATTGAAGTTGTTGCTATTGGCTGTACATATTCTTCATCAAAAAGCAATTTTTTGCGACGCAAGGTAACACTACAGTATGTGTTGAACCAAACAGCACAGATTATGAAAAAAAAGATGATATAATTGAACCAATGGTTTTTCACAGCAGCATCCCGCTTTGACGCCGTTCTACACACCGCTTTGTAATGCAGTTGCGGCACCATTTCACACGCTCAAAACAATCGCTCACATGTCAAACGCGGTCACATCACACAACCAGAACTAAAATAATATATGTCCTCTCCTTTTAAGCAGTCGCCTTGCACTCTCGCATTAATGTGTGCCGAAATGTGCCCAACTGTGTCCGAATTTATGCTCGTCGAGCAAAAGCGAGCACATCCCAGCACAGACCGGCACATTCCATCCCAGCACAACTCAGCACGCGCGCGAAATAAAACAAACACGGAATCGTCTGTAGTGTAAACGGGACTTTAGTGTGTAACAACGTTTTTGCATAAACTAACTTAATATTAGAGTTATAATATTGCAAAGTCTTCGTGAAAACTAACGTTGAGTAGCCACGCATGAAACGGAGAAATCCCGTTTCGCCCATCCGTGAGGTGGTTTAAGTGTCTACCGTTCGTAACACTGGGATGAAAATGTACGCACAGCGACACCACGTGGTCATTTTCCAGCATTACAAACGCGCCACTAAAGTAACTCGCCAACGAACAGTGATGTTTTCACTGCAGTCAGTTTAGTTTAAGCTGTTTAGTAATTGTAAGGGGAAACAAAGTTTGCCCCCTGTTGCATTTTACACCGATGTTGACGTTTGCACACTTCAATGGTTTTCCGGGGGCTTTCCCTTATATTTGATGAAAAGTGCCGGTTTCAAACGGTTATCACACTTACACCTCCTCCGAAAGTCAGACGCATAACTGACGCAAACCTTGTTTGTGCGGTCACAATAGGTGTTGTCATGCTTCGGTTAGCATCGTGCGTCATTGTCATGCGTCAGTGCTTCCATGTGATTTCTATTTCGCGGAAAAACTGTGCACGTGGGAAGAGCAGAAGGCATGCTGTGCGACCCAACGGGTTCCTGTTTGTTTAACTGTTTGTTTAGATTCTTGTGCAGATTTAACTGTTTGTTCAGATTCTTGTGCAGATTTAACAGATTTTGTACTAGAAACATGTTTTTTTGTGGGAAAAGTTTGAGTATGTTGAAGGACATTATTGACGTTAGTAAGTCTCGGCGATTTAGACATTGCGTGCCAATACCGAGGCGATTACTAATTTCTGAAGGTGTTAGTGATACACGGTAGGTTGTACAGGTGTGCTGTAACTCCTATTTAAATGGTATAATGTTTCTTTAGAAGCTGTGATGGAGTATCAATTTCCGAGATTGATTTTACAAATTCAAATACTGTGGAAAAGGTTGGTTTATTTGAAAATTTAAATATTACCCATTTTTAAAAAGGAAACTTCATTGACTAAGTCCAAAATGATAGCTTGTTTCCCAAAAGAAAACTGCAGATAATAAATTGCTCACATTTTTGCTTTTCTTTGACAGTGGTATGAGTCCAATTATGATGCAAAAAATACATTACTCAATTTTGAAAAATCACTTCATCTAACCTTAAAGCCGTCTTCAATTAAATCACACGGTGAGTTAAATTCTACTTTCTGTTTGAAACTCCACCTCACACTGTTTTTGTCAATGAGTTTCATTTTTAAAGATTCATGTAACAGCTCTGTGCACTGGAATGATGCTGGCATTCCATATATTATTACCCAGTCCGAATGCTTTGAATCAATTTGGCATTTTAACAGGGGCAATATTTGTCAGTATGTGATAACTATCTGTGATGTTTTGGTTTTTCCAAAGTTTGAAAGCATGGTAATATATATGTATACATGCTGTCATTGGTTATCTACAGTTGCCAACAACTTTGTATAGAATAAGCATTCAAAGTATACCCTCGAAAAGGCAAGTAAAGAAATTAGAAAAAGCCTTGATGTCAAAAGTACAGGTGTTTCACAGGAAGCAAGATGTTTTTTGAACATTGTGAAGAACAAGTTCACACCAGACACTAATTTAAGTAAAATGGTGAGTAGATGGTTTAGCTTAACACAAAACATGGAGCATATTTACATATTTTAGCCAAATACATCGGAACCAGCACAGAAGAAAAATGAGCAAGATTTGCAGGTTGTTGGTGTTGACTAGTTCAGTTAATATGTCAAAAAATTTTCATGCTAAATTCAGCCAAATTTGTAGTGGGTATGTTCAATGGAACAAGCAAAGGATTTAGTTCAGAAATTTGAAATTTCTACAATGACTAAGTTCATTACATTGCGAAAGAGATCATTTGGTATGAAGATAGCAGTGAAGTATTTTTTCATTTAGTTTTCTTTTCAGAGCAGTAGGACAGTTTTCTGGTGCAAATTATTTTATAACCCTTGTTGTTGTATGTTTGCAGATATATCAAAAAGCCGTTTGAATTGGGACAAAAGCTCCTGCACCCCTTACATCATTTTACAAACTACGGTCTTGGAATGTCAGCATTCAAAGGATCGTAACAAAATAAAAAACGAAAGACGTCATGCTGCAATTCCTATACAAGTATATATGTGACTTTATATTAAAAAAGGTTAAACAATGCTATCCCTTTTTAGTTACAAGATCACCCAAATCCTTGCAGAAAGCATTTGTGTATTCAAGGAACAAAAAAAAAAAATTGCAGGCGAAGATTGTAATTCAGAAAATTATTAAGTTCCCACAGTTTGAGGTTTTTGTTGACTGCTGGAAGTAAATTGCTTTATTTTATTGTTATTTTGACAACAAATGTTTAGTTGGTCTCAAAATGTGCATCCAAACTGAAAAAGACAAGTGTTGTTATAAAAGATTTGCTGCAAAACAATGACAAGCACTTAATAAAGGAACAAACTGCAAGTGTTTGCTTCCCCAAGGAGGACGACCATACAGGTCATGTTTTAGGGGAAGTAAGTTTTCTATGAAAAACAAGTTATTTTTCTGGAAATAAATCTTTTTTGTTAAGGCTGCAGGATTCCTTCAACCTGTTGATCAAAGACTAATTGCCAGAATTGATCAATTGGTTACAGAAGGTGTGGGCAGTATTGAAGAAATTCTGAGAAGCCTAAAACATTATGTCACCCATGAACTTTTCAAAAATGATACCCCACCATCTACTTCAAACAGGAGATTTTATCCAACGAAAAAGGACATTCAAAGTCATTATTACCGGGCATTTTGTAAACACAGATTCGCAAAAATTGATCAAAGCAATGTCCAGGGGTTGGTGGATGAATGGGTGAAGGCAGGAGATGCTGATGACAACATATATTTCCGGCCGTATGCTGCAAACGTTGAACCTGAAGTAGTTGATGGAGAAACAGCACCAGTCATTCAATCCGAACAAACCATGCTGTTTATCCATCAGTTTGCCTGGCAGCGAAGATTGCTTCTGCGTTACGGCCAAGACATTTGTCTGATGGATGCTACCTACAAGACATCCAAATATGCGCTTCCCCTGTTTTTTCTCTGTGTAAAGACAAATGTTGGCTACCAAGTGGTGGCTAGCTTCATAACTCAGAATGAACGACAATTAGACATTGAAGAAGCACTGACCATATTAAAAGAATGGACTCCTGAATGGAACCCATCATTTTTTATGGTCGACAAATGTGATGCAGAGATTCACGCCATTGAAAGTATTTTTGCAGGTACAAAGTGTGCATAATATAAACATGCCATATATTTTGTTGCAATTTTTCTAGATGTCCGTGTCCTTATTTGCGATTTTCATCGCGAACAGGCATGGGAAAGATGGGTAAAAAAGTCTGAAAATCAAGTAGGCCCAGACAAGGATGAAGTTTTATCATTTATGAGAGGAATTGCTAATGCTGAATGTGAGGAAAGCTGCGACAGAGCATTACATCTATTTCAGTCCAGCTCTGTGTGGATAAACAATGTGAAACTGCAAAAATACTTCACAAATGTTTGGCTTAAGGAAAAAGAGGTTTTATAATTAAATATATGTATGTTCTTAGATTTTTGCAGGTAGTGCAATATTTTTTAGAGATGGATGTGGCTCTATCGAGCAGACCAGTTAAAGGTTTTGATTCGTACCAACAATGGTGTTGAAAGACAAAACCGAGTTTTGAAAGAATGTCATGTTCGATTCAGGACAGATAAATCATTATCTGGCTTAATCACAATCTTGCACAAAGAATTCCTTCCAAATGCATATGAGAAGTAAGTTTCCTACAACCAAATTTTGGTTACTTTCAAGTGGAAGTGGCAAGCGAAATCAATATAATTACATCATATAAAGGTACAAGCAAGAAAACATGAGATCATCTGGAGATTACAGAAGTTACAACGCAGATGTTCCCAATTTTCTTCAAAATCGTCCAAGAAAATTGGTGAAACATTGCATCAAGCGTATTGGAGAATCTGCAAACATTCAGGCAAGTTTAATATGTAAAAAAAAAGGCCTGTTTACTGTAGTAAGCAGCTCAACTTCTGAAATATACTCTGTAAAATTTGGTAACGATAGGGATTTTCCCAAATGCACATGTCATGACTTTTTGCGAAATTTTTTACCATGCAAGCATATGTTTGCAATATTTGACAAGTATGCAGATGTGGGATGGCATAGTCTGCCAGAATGGTACAGCAACTCTGTTTACATGGTTTTGGATCCTGCTGTTGTAAACAAACTTTCAGTCGAATCGGTTTCAAATTCTGTGACTGAGAATGAAGAAATCAATTTTTCTTGTGCCCACCAATCAATTCTCAACAAACCTGAAAACATTGCAAGTGACAAAACCAGCGGCCGTAAACAAAGCCACCAACAGTTTATTGATTTGGTGAAACATTTGATGGACCTCTCCTATGATGTCCGCTCCAAGCAGGTTTTGGATGAAGGCATTTCTGATGTCAATGCAGTTATTGCCAAGTTTTCTGAAGCATGTTCATATGATTCCGGGTTTAGAATTACTCAAACCCCTGAGCTGAAGTCTTTGAGGAGAAAACGAAAGCCTACATTTCCTGAAAAGGGTTTTCATGATGAGTTGCCTCGCAAGCGACCAAAGCCAAACCCATTTTCTTCACGAGTTGGGCAGTTTGCCAACCTTATGCGACCACTGCATCAAGTAACCACCTTGTTTCCTTTGGTCAAGAAAAATGTAAAACAAAGGACACCACAGAAGGCTTGTCACAAAAATGAATCTTCTAATGATGATTTTATGGAAAGAGTAGAGAACACAAAGTCATTGGTGACACAAAGCATCACAGCTCATATTAAGGGCTTTAAACCTTCCAATAAAATTTTAAAAAATGGATCTCATTCAATTTCTTTGTTGGAGTTGAAATCTCTGGATGATGCATTGCTGCCAGCTGAAGTATGTGAACTTAAAAGGCATGACAGCAGATTCAATGTCGGTTGGCTTTATGATGAAGTTATCAACAGCTACCTATGGCAATTAACTAACAAGCACCAACACATCATATATGTTTGTTCTACTGTGGCTCAAACATTACAGAGGAAAGCTTCAATCAAAAAAGTTTGGGAAGGGGTTAATTTAAAGGTTAAACAAAAGATTTTTATACCATGGAATCCTTCCGGGTTTCATTGGGTTTTACTTGTCATTGACATCTCCAACCGCAAAATGCTTTATATAGACCCTTTGACAATGCCTGATGTAGAAACTGACAACAATGTCCGGACTGCACAAGATATGGTGAATTATCTTTTAACAACCAAATTTGGTTGGAATATTACCACTATAGAAACTCCACAGAGAACACAACAGTTGGATGGATCAAGCTGTGGAGTTATGACTTGTATGTATGCCAAATGGCTAGCAACAGACAAAAGTCTTCAGCAGAATGTTTGCACATATAATTATCGAACCGAAATCTTCAAAGTAATTGCTGGCAAATGCCTCGAAGGCACAAATGATAAAGACACCTGTAAAGCATGTGAAGCTAAAGAGGACGAACCCATGAACATTCTTTGGGTTGAGTGCACTCGATGTGGTCAATGGTTTCACATGAAATGTGTGGGTTTATCACAGAAGGAAGCAGAAGAGGATAAACGATTTGCATGCACATTGTAAATTGACATGACTGAAATTTTGCCAATTAAGAATTTTATTATCATTGTACAAAAGCAATTTGCACTAATTATTGTATATTTTATCGGGTTTTATTGTGTGACAAAAAAACTGACCGATCAGGCTCTTTCTGAGAGGTGTAACACTTCTGCGGGGTGAATTTCATACCGTACCATTTGGGCTTTGACCTAAACGGTGTAACACTCAATGAGTGATGGTAAACTTGACCAATCAGGCTCTTTCTGAGAGGTGTAACACTTCCGCAGAGTGATATTTCTTCCCAGTTTCATATGGCTATTGGCGAGGCGTCTGGGTTACCAAAACGGTCAGCGACCACATAAGAAAGGCCTCTGGGGTGTGGTTGGAACTTTCTTGTTTGACTATAAAGTAAAGTATATCTCTCCAGTTCCTTTATCAATGCCCATGCCATTTTATTTCTTGTGCGTATTGTTCATCTACGTAGTTGTCTGTATGACTCGTGCTGGTCGTTTGAAACTATTTATAGTGACCACATTTTGTTTCTCTTGTTCTTTTACACTTTCGTCCATTATAAACCGTCACATTTCATGTAATGATATTTATGATTTTTGGTCGCCGCTACTTTTTATGCAGTTATACATGTTTTAGTTAACGTAGACCTAAAAAACTTTGTATATATGTTTGTTGTCGATGTACCTTTAGTTTTACACAAAGTTGTTATGACCGTATCATATGCACTTTAATTTTGACTTTTTTAACTTGTTAAAACAGTCACAAATAAAACGAAATGAATTTTATTTTGCAGACCTGGCAAGAAAAAAACATTGTTTAAAAAAACAGTTTTGTGAAAACTCATTCCACTCACGTTAAAGACTTCTCGCCTGCAAAACACGTACATAAGTTTAACCACCACAATTGTCAAAAAAAGGGGTCATTACTTACACGTTTTGGCCTGGGACCCGAAGGGCTCCTTGACTGTGAAGATATGCAAAAATATAACAGATTTAGAGTTTCCAATGGAAATAATTTAATGTAGTTTAATGACACTTACTCTAACAGACGGGCTTCTCTGTTGTGAAGATATGCAAAATAAAACAGATTTAGAGTTTCCAATGGAAATAATTTAATGTAGTTTAATGACACTTACTCTAACAGACGGGCTCCTAGACTGTGAAGATATGCAAAATAAAACAGATTTAGAGTTTCCAATGGAAATAATTTAATATAGTTTAATGACACTTACTCTAACAGACGGGCTTCTCTGTTGTGAAGATATGAAAAAATAAAACAAATTTAGAGTTTCCAATAGAAATAATTTAATGTAGTTTAATGACACTTACTCTAACAGACGGGCTTCTCTGTTGTGAAGATATGCAAACATAAAACAAATTTAGAGTTTCCAATAGAAATAATTTAATGTAGTTTAATGACACTTACTCTAACAGACGGGCTTCTCTGTTGTGAAGATATGCAAACATAAAACAAATTTAGAGTTTCCAATAGAAATAATTTAATGTAGTTTAATGACACTTACTCTAACAGACGGGCTTCTCTGTTGTGAAGATATGCAAAAATAAAACAAATTTAGAGTTTCCAATGGAAATAATTTAATGTAGTTTAATGACACTTACTCTAACAGACGGGCTTCTCTGTTGTGAAGATATGCAAAAATAAAACAGATTTAGAGTTTCCAATGGAAATAATTGAATGTAGTTTAATGACACTTACTCTAACAGACGGGCTCCTAGACTGTGAAGATATGCAAAAATAAAACAGATTTAGAGTTTCCAATGGAAATAATTTGATGTAGTTTAATGACACTTACTCTAACAGACGGGCTTCTCTGTTGTGAAGATATGCAAAAATAAAACAAATTTAGAGTTTCCAATGGAAATAATTTAATGTAGTTTAATGACACTTACTCTAACAGACGGGCTTCTCTGTTGTGAAGATATGCAGAAATAAAACAAATTTAGAGTTTCCAATGGAAATAATTTAATGTAGTTTAATGACACTTACTCTAACAGACGGGCTTCTCTGTTGTGAAGATATGCAAAAATAAAACAAATTTAGAGTTTCCAATGGAAATAATTTAATGTAGTTTAATGACACTTACTCTAACAGACGGGCTTCTCTGTTGTGAAGATATGCAAAATAAAACAGATTTAGAGTTTCCAATGGAAATAATTTAATGTAGTTTAATGACACTTACTCTAACAGACGGGCTCCTAGACTGTGAAGATATGCAAAAATAAAACAGATTTAGAGTTTCCAATGGAAATAATTTGATGTAGTTTAATGACACTTACTCTAACAGACGGGCTTCTCTGTTGTGAAGATATGCAAAAATAAAACAAATTTAGAGTTTCCAATGGAAATAATTTAATGTAGTTTAATGACACTTACTCTAACAGACGGGCTTCTCTGTCGTGAAGATATGCAAAACAAAACAGATTTAGAGTTTCCAATGGAAATAATTTAATGTAGTTTAATGACACTTACTCTAACAGACGGGCTCCTAGACTGTGAAGATATGCAAAAATAAAACAGATTTAGAGTTTCCAATAGAAATAATTTAATGTAGTTTAATGACACTTACTCTAACAGACGGGCTTCTCTGTTGTGAAGATATGCAAAAATAAAACAGATTTAGAATTTCCAATAGAAATAATTTAATGTAGTTTAATGATACTTACTCTAACAGATGGACTTCTCTGCTGTGAAGATATGCAAAAATAAAACAAATTTAGAGTTTCAAATGGAAATAAGAAATGTGTTCAATAAATTAAAAAAAATAAATACTAATGGGTTGTAAAAGATCTTAAGGATATCAATACTTACACGTAGTTGGGAGCTTCGACCCTAAAACATTTTTGTGATAAGTATGACAAAACACACACGAAAGCTAAATATTGCCACTTACTTGTTGAGTAAAGCCTCTGCCCCTGCCCTGCAACACAAAACCTTAAGCAACTACAAATACTTCAACATGACTTACATTACAACATAATTGCAACTTACCCTTCCTCTCATGTTTGCGTTCTATAAAATTATTGCTAACATCATGTAATAGCCGATTGTATAAAGTAGTTTGAATGAGGAATGGTGCAACAAGTATATTTAAATATAATACTTCTTTTATTTTTAAGCTACACTATGTTTTAATTTGTTCCTGTGGAAATGTTTCCAAATAAGAATCCAGCAATAAAAATTTAATTTACCCTTTGAAAAAAATCCTTCTTATTCAGCCATCTGCAAAATCAATATTTTTTTTATGCACTGCACGTTTTGTAGCAGTAATATGTGAATAATGCATTATTTACTTACATAGCCTCTGGCCTTATCTTCCCTTCTCTGCACAAGAAACAACATTAATTATCATATTCATTGTAACTAGGCAAACTTATATACTGCAATTTAGGAAATTGCTACTGCAGGGTCCCAATTTCCCTTTATGGCACAAAAAACACTACATACCTCTTTAACTCCTCGAAGGAGTGCCTGGGCAGCCAACTATAATAATAGGCAGTGGGTTAATCAAATCTAAAATTTAAGACAAAAAGAACTTACGTTGAAAGTCCTTCATTCTGCTGTAACGTTGAAAGCAGTCACATGTAAACAAGCAAACAGTTACAAATAAAAACTATACAATATTACATATGTTACCAATGGTGTAGGCGTGGGGCCTACTTCCACCCCGTGGAAAATGAACTGGGAGTTTGAAATGTTTATTTCCATTTCTGAAAAATATATAAATATATAAATTTGTGAGGTTCGTCACTAGCACATTAAGTAAAAGCGAATAAACAATTCCTGAAAAAACAAGCACGTAAGCAAAAAGGGGCCCTCTGCTTTACAATCCTACACGTGTACACTACATAGCGCATAGAAATGTTGGCTGCGGCAATTTTACAAAACTAACCCTTTTAAATATCCCTTTTGAATTTATTGTTAACAACTTTTCAGTAAATAAGAAAAATTTATTCCATACTACAAACAAATAATACCCAACTTACCGCTTTGAAAATAGAGATCATATGGAAACACTGACGCACGACGCTAACCGACGCATGACAACACCCATTGTGACCGCACAAACAAGGTTTGCGTCAGTAATGCGTCTGACTTTCGGAGGAGGTGTAAGTGTGATAACCGTTTCAAACTGATTTCTGGTCAAAATGGCGGCCTTGTCTTCGCTTTGCGTCGCTTACGGCAGTGATTCTGATTTTAGCGATTCTGAATTTACGCAAGTAGATCAAGCTGGCACCAAAGTGAATTTGCCTTTACCGCAAGCTATTTCTTCATTGTTTGGAGACACTAAGTCGTTGAAACCCCAGGAACACCGAGGTCGAATCCGGTCGTTCCCCCATGAGCGCGGAAATTGGGCAACGTATGTTTACAATCCATGCCTTACCCCCAAAAAAGTTTGGATGAATTTAAATTCAACGTTGAAAAAACACTCGAAAGCAGAGAAAAGGGTATTAAATTATCTGCTTAAATTATTGTGTACAATTTTAAATGTTTGGGAATCAAATGATAGAATCGACATGGCATCTTGTGGATAATTTCCATGTGAGTATTTCAAGGACTAATGTCATACCTCACCACTGCATAGACCCTTTAGTGGAGAGTCTCAGACAAAATTTAAAACGTTTTCGAAGATTTTCAATCACATTATCATCTGATGATTTGAATATTTATGTGAATGATGAAAAAACAAGATCATTTTGTGGGTTTAAGGTAAGGGTGAAACTTTTTTGACAGCATTTCTTGTCTTGATTTGGTATCAGATTGTTTGTTATTGTTTCCAAACAATTCCAGATTTCAGCACAACCTGCAGTTCAACAACTGAATAAAGTCGTTCAGATCGTGGATAAAGCATTCATGGATTTTCATTGCAAGCCTTACTACACAAACCCATCCTACCACATGAGTATTGCTTGGCATCTCAACCAATTCACAGAAGAATCCAAATTAATTTCAAAACTTTTATCAATTTGGAACAGAATAGAATTGGAGAACCCTGAACTTTTTACAATTGATGTGGATGAGGTTGTTTGTAAAAGTGGCAACAAAATGTTTTCATGTAAACTAAGTTCCATCAGTTGACATCCACAATACTCACATGGACATCTGTATTGTTACCATTTCATCAGACTTTTAGTGAGTTTTTCCACTTTTAGTGGTCGAGTTAAATTCTTGTTTAGCTCCAGATTTTAACTGCTACATTAATTTTATAATGTAACATTTTGTTCTTTTTTATATAATTTATGTTTAACTTTTATTGTTTGTTTCATACAGGTTCCAGCACAAAAATCTGTTGTAAACATTTCTAAACATGAGAACCGGCGCTGTTTATAAACGTGATATCATGAATTGCTGAACAGCCGCAAAATGCAGGTTTTTAATTTGAACTGTTTATTATCACGTTGAGTTTATGCCGACCTAAACTCCATACATGAAGTAAAAACTGTGTGCAAATTCGTTCAAAACAAAATTGATTTTAAAGAAAAATGCATATGAGCCATAACGAACCATATGATTTGATACTGATAACACTGTTGAATACCAAGCAGTTGTTTGGGCATAATGTGCTCTACAGTGGTTCGTCTATATTGTTTGATGCCCAGTTATGGGTACCCAACTGACTTACGTTGAAAAATATCTGTTCCTGGCTAGTTTGCGAGCTAGTCCTGGGCCACAGTCACCAACTGCACTTATGAGACCCCTACAAGTCAAAACCATCCACAGTGTCCCCAGGTCTATTTCAATAAGGTTGGAATAGGAAAATTTTGGCTAAAAATATTTGTTGGTAAAAGAAACAGAAAACAACAGCAGTGGAACTGAAAGAAAAAGTATTAAAATTGCAAACAGATGTTGAAGAAGCAAAAGTGAAGTAAATATCCTTAAGCAATATAGCAGGAGAGAATGCATTGAAATATGTATGTTCGCAATTTTAATACTTTTTCTTTCAGTTCAACTGTTGTTGTTTTCTGTTTTTAAAACCAAAAAAATTTTTTGTTTAACACAAACTAAACAGGAATGCACCGACAAATTGCAATTGCCAAACACATGGGAGTATCGATACAAAAAACTGATAAGCATCTCACACAGAATACCTGTGAGAACAACAAGCAGCTCATCAAAATAATCCCAACCGATAACTGAAAGTTTTCTCAAGGAAAATCAGGAATTAAATATTTTTCAACAAATCAAATCTGCATTTCCCCAACTCCATAGAAACAACTTTCAACCTGCAAAATGTTTTCATGACAGAAAGTTTGACAAGACAAAACTGAAAATTATTCAACACTTGCTTGCAGCACAAAAAAAGACAAGCCTTCAAGTATATTTGGACAAACAGTGGGACAACACTGTAAGTAAGATCAGAGCCATAACTCAACTGCTGATTTGAAACAACATTGAACTTCCATCTCTATAAAGCAAAGTATTGTATTTACATTTTTTTGTTATTTAATTTAAACAATGACCGTATTTTATACAAATCTACTACACAACATGTGTGTTTCTTATTTTCCCGCCATTATTCAGGGGTTTGTTGCGCGGAGGAAGTTAAAACGAGTTCACAAGGCGACTTCTTTTCAGTGATTGTTGCTTGCTGGCAAGGAAACTTGACGCAACATTGTTGGACAAACATACTATCAATGACCACACTTGGAGTTTTTTTACGATTTTCTACTTAAAATATTAAATACACCCAAAGCATTGTCACTTTGTGTAAAAAGTCATTGTGTGCATTTGCTGATACGATTTCCATGGCAACCTTCATGTTTACACCTTTCCATTGTTTAGATCCTGCTTGAAAAACACAGACAACTCAAGGCTCTTAAGGAACAAATGGAAAGGGAGAGGAAACAGAGAGAGGAGCAGGTTTGTCCGTCCCTTACTTTCCTTTTACCCGCCAGCTTAATAAATTTATAAATTCACAATAACATTGTGTAAGAATCCTGGAACAGAACGGTTTCCTCCACTTTTATGAATTTTCACAGAAATTGTTTGGCTAATATTTAAAGTTTGACTTTGTGTTTGCAATAAGTTTGTTGAGGTTTCAAAAGTTGGGCGAATTGTTCTCAAAAATTAGGTTTTTTGAATAAACTAAGGCAAGAAAATGGTTTCTGTAGGCGCGCTTGGAACGGGAGAGACTCGCGAGGGAGGAAGAAGAAAAGAGACGAAGAGAGAAACAGGAACAAGAGGTGGTAAAAAAAACCTTAAAATTTTGTGGTTTCCTTGCACAGAAGGAAAAGTTACCTTTCCTGTGTTGATTGTTTGAAGAAACCCAGACACCAAATTGCTTTAAATCTCAACAATCTGATTTTTGCAGTGGAAATACTGAAAAGATTTATTTGAGCAATTGGTTGACATGTTTGTACAAGTAACACGAAAAGTGCCATACTTTCTGTGTGGTAATCATTCCCACAATACTTGGTCACTCTCTGATTATCTGGTAAAATTTTCCCTTTCCAGATGGCGAGAGAGGCTGAAATGGCCAGGGAAGCGACGGAGAACGGATTGGAGGAGGACGCTGAGGGTTTCCTTCACCCCCACCGCCCCCACCTTGTGAAAAAATGTACAGCCCCCGCAAATCCATGGATGGCGAACACGTGGGTGCTTGTGTGTGCTACGTTTTTGTGAAACAAATCTTGTTCTTTTAAAGAAAATACTTGCTTTTAGGGTTGGTTACTTTCTAACACTTGGAATTTTTAATTTAATTGTTTCTTGGTTTCCGCCAGCAAGAGATTCAATTCATATTTCTATTGTAAAAATACAACTCGCCTATCTCTTCGGGCAGGAATCGGCTCTTGCGTCACTCGACGCCGTCATAGATTCCGCTGACGTAGACAGTGCTTACTCAACCGTAAACAAGAGGATGCTCTCATCCGGTGGAGAGGAGGAGCTTGATGATGCGGAACGGGAGGAGATGGAGAGGATCTTCCAACTTGAACTTGAGATCGCGCAGATGCATCGACGAAGCGAGGCCAGGGAGAGTCTTGCGCTGGAAGTGGTGAGAATAAGTGTTGTGATGTCATAATATGATTCAGAATACTGGAAGGTATTTAAGAACAATCTAAGTTGGCAAAAAACTAATCTGGTATTTTTACAAAAAAAGAATTTTTATTTGTTTTGCTGACTTTAATAATTTTTAATCAGGATCAACCTGAAGCAACCGATGAATTTGTAACGAACGTGGGTGAGGAATATTACCCCGACGAGAAGGCAGACGAAAACAGAGGAATGGACATTCTACAGGTTACAAATATAAATTGTTTGCGTGAAAACAACTGTGAATGTTACTAGGATTTTGTTTTGTCCATACTAACAATTCAATCCGGCTCAATTGCATAATGGGGGTTGCTATTTTTGAATTCACTAACACATGATTTTGCGTAACTCGAGATCATTCTTATCATTTGTAATTCCGTTAATCAATCCGATGACGTCATCCTCGTGACGTAGCAAGTCAGCTTGTATTAGGTCTGAAATCATCTTAAAATAATTTACTGTTTAAATTATAATTGGTCTATAGTTTAATCGCGTTTACTGATTGATTTTAAATTGCCCCCGAGTGCGTAATATTGTGATTTATGCAACGCATAAGCGGGTCACTCGCAACCACAAAGCAAAGTTCGGGGTGCTGGTGATACTATGGACAAAAAAAAAGATTTTTTAAACATTTTGTTGCTCCAGGATTTGGGTTTTGAAGATTTTGAAAGCCAAGTGGACGCAATGATGCATAACACATCGTATGACGTCGATCAAATGAATGTACGATATTTGTTTTTGTTTTAAGCTGATTTGCACGTTGTTTTGTAACAGTTACCTGAGTGGCGTCGAGTCGCATTGTAAGTTTCCGAGACGGGGAAGAGGTTGTTTGCATCGTGGCATCGTGGCATCGTGGCATCGTGGCATCGTGGCATCGTGGCATCGTGGCATCGTGGCATCGTGGCATCGTGGCATCGTGGCATCGTGGCATCGTGGCATCGTGGCATCGTGGCATCGTGGCATCGTGGCATCGTGGCATCGTGGCATCGTGGCATCGTGGCATCGTGGCATCGTGGCATCGTGGCATCGTGGCATCGTGGCATCGTGGCATCGTGGCATCGTGGCATCGTGGCATCGTGGCATCGTGGCATCGTGGCATCGTGGCATCGTGGCATCGTGGCATCGTGGCATCGTGGCATCGTGGCATCGTGGCATCGTGGCATCGTGGCATCGTGGCATCGTGGCATCGTGGCATCGTGGCATCGTGGCATCGTGGCATCGTGGCATCGTGGCATCGTGGCATCGTGGCATCGTGGCATCGTGGCATCGTGGCATCGTGGCATCGTGGCATCGTGGCATCGTGGCATCGTGGCATCGTGGCATCGTGGCATCGTGGCATCGTGGCATCGTGGCATCGTGGCATCGTGGCATCGTGGCATCGTGGCATCGTGGCATCGTGGCATCGTGGCATCGTGGCATCGTGGCATCGTGGCATCGTGGCATCGTGGCATCGTGGCATCGTGGCATCGTGGCATCGTGGCATCGTGGCATCGTGGCATCGTGGCATCGTGGCATCGTGGCATCGTGGCATCGTGGCATCGTGGCATCGTGGCATCGTGGCATCGTGGCATCGTGGCATCGTGGCATCGTGGCATCGTGGCATCGTGGCATCGTGGCATCGTGGCATCGTGGCATCGTGGCATCGTGGCATCGTGGCATCGTGGCATCGTGGCATCGTGGCATCGTGGCATCGTGGCATCGTGGCATCGTGGCATCGTGGCATCGTGGCATCGTGGCATCGTGGCATCGTGGCATCGTGGCATCGTGGCATCGTGGCATCGTGGCATCGTGGCATCGTGGCATCGTGGCAACAAGATGTGAATAATATTGGTTTGTGACTGCAGGAAAGTCGAACACGTTCACTGTGACTGCAGGAAAGTCGAACACGTTCACTGTGACTGCAGGAAAGTCGAACACGTTCACTGTGACTGCAGGAAAGTCGAACACGTTCACTGTGACGACATCGCAACGTGTTTACACATTCGCGAGTGATTCCGGGGAGGAAATGCATCACTGGATCACTTTACTCAATGAGAGCAAGAACACAGCAAGTTCAAGCGACTCGGTACGAGTTAAACAGACAGAAACCAAACCCCATTTGACTTCAGGTTTTTAAATGATTGCTTCACAATTGGTCACACATCGAAACGACAAAGTGTATTTTTAGAAAAATTACACAATAAGTTTTTTTAAGAAAATAAAAGTCAGTAACACTTTCTTTTGTAACTAATGTCGTATTTTTTCTTTGTGGTAAGAGAACTCTTCAGGCTCGCCCACAATCTAAAATATTGTTAAAACACTTTCAGGCTGGCCAGGATTTCATACATACAGCAAGGTTGGTTGCTTAAAACATCTTACGAGAAGCAGAAAGTGAGTCACCAACGTCGGTGGTTCGTTAATTTTTTGTGTAATATTACTGAACATTGACCGTCAGCTGTAATTTCGATCCACACTTTCTACACTAGAAGTTACGCCACCTCCCCAGTCGGAAACTATCCCTGCAATACCACCGTGCCATGTCTGCCTTCACTTGTATTAACCCCGAAATACCAACACAGTGCGGGTATGGGGTGTTTCACTAGATTTATCAACGGAATTTCGTGGATATTTCGTGCGTTAATGTGTTTTCATACCCGTGTTATCACTGTGGTGGCCTAACTAAGAAAACGTCTTGGGTATATAATGTATTGTCAGCTATATTACCACCATATTTCGTGCATGAGATGAGATACATTTAAAGACTTTGTAAAGATGCGCCAAAATAGATGTTATATTTCACTAAGTTCAAGTAAGGTTCGTCGGAAACAAAATTACCGACATATTGCGTTAACATTTCTGTGTTTCTCTAATTGTCCAAGAAAGCTGTTAATTCTAAATACTGATGCTTGCTAAAGGTTGGTACAATACCTACAAAAATTAATAGTCTCGACATATTAGGCTAACTAACAAGTGTAATGGTGTTACGTCACCATAGCAATGACGTGTAGACCGCCTGTTACCGGCAAACAACCCCCAAACAAAGCGAAAATCGTCAGCTTCGGTTGAATTGCATTATGTAATCCTAAGGGGGCCTGTGTTACTTTAAAGATGGTGTTTAATTATTCAACAATGCAAATAATTGTAAAACGGTATTTAAATTACAGGATGTTACGGACTGTCAGTATGATTTGATTTCTATCACTGATTTTTGTGTTTAACGATGCGTGAAAATTGCCTCGTGGTTTTCGATTGCGATGATGCGATGTCGTCAGTATAGTTTAAAATCTTTTGTAATCGTTGCCGTTGGTCAATAATGTAAGTTTAATGTTTGAAATAGGGGTAAAAGTGATAGCATATACATTGTATTACTTTTGTGTTGGAATAAACAGGTAAGTGGGTTGAATGTTGAAGTAATATTTGTATTCCTCAAACTGAGGAAATATTTTAAGTCAAATAGGAACTTTATTAATGTGCTGTTAGCTAAATATTTATTTAATTCTTGTATTTGGTTTTGTCACATCACCATAACATGAATAAATATTACATTTCAGTTTGTGTGGCTGGCTACAGAATAACAAATTAAGGCCCATCGTAATTTATGCCAAGACGTAAAAGTCGACGCACATACTATAAAAAGTATGATGCTTTGTCAGCTAAACAAAAGTGGGTAAGAAGAAAAGCTGAAAAACTGGCTTTGAGCAATGGTTTAGAACCAGAAAGACGAAATGAGGAAGCTGACCATTTGGTTATTCATGATGAATGTGGATTTAATGAAACTTCTAGTGTAACTGATGATGAATGTGAATTTATTGAAACTTCTAGTGTAACTGATGATGAATGTGGATTTAATGAAACTTCTAGTGTAACTGATGATGAATCTGATGATTGCCGTTTTGGTGCCAATGATACTGAGATGGATCCAAGTAATCACTTAAATGCCCATGTGGTTAATAATAGTGTGGAACAAAGTTACTGCAGTACTACCACAGAACCAAACCCCAACATCACTAATATATTAACCACATGGGCATTAACAGAGTTGAATGTACCAAAAGCAGCTGTTTCTAGGTTGCTAAAAGCTTTAAACACCATCCATGGTGAATTGCCAACGTCTGTGAAAACTCTGTTACCAACTCCTAACTTGTCGCCAACAGCTATGTTCGAAGGCCAATATGTCCACTTCGCAAATTGGAGAGGAGCTCTGCACGAAGCGCTGTTGTATTCTTATAAAAACACAGGAGGAACTGTAAGGTATACATTGTTGATTAACATTGATGGTTTGCCACTTTTCAAACATTCACCTGATTTCAAGCTCTACCCGATTTTGGTGAGTGTTCACCAAGTGAAGATGAGACCATTGTGTGCTGGAATCTTTTGTACGCAAAAATCGCGCCATAGAGAAATGCCTGATGTGAATGTTTTTCTACAACAATTTTTAAATGATATCGAGCATCTTTTCTCAAATCCCATGACTGCAAATAACAAAGTCTTTGTCATGGAAAATAAAGGAGTTTATGTATGTGATGCCCCAGCTAGAAGCAGCCTAAAGAGAATTAAATCACACTCTGGATATAACAGCTGTGAGAGGTGCATTGCCACTGGTGTCTACGATTCTAATTCAGGTCATGTTTGTTTGCTTGAGAATAGCTGTACTCTGAGGTCTGACAGTGACTTCAAGTTACAAATTCATAAACAGCATCATGTTGGAAAGTCTATTTTAGCTGACTTTGGTGTTAGTATGGTTAGTGGATTCATATTGGATTATATGCATCTTTGCTGCTTAGGAGTAATGAAACGGCTTTTGTCCTGGTGGCGTGGCATGAGAAGGTAATTTTGTGCGTTAATGTGTGTATATACATTTAATGAGCTGTGTTAATGTATTTGTATCCAAATTTATACAGACAAAACCAAGCCAAGCTATCAACACATGCACTTAAGACTTTGGATGAAAAGCTCAATCGAATAAAGGATTATATCCCTATTGAGTTCAATCGCAAGTTGCGACCCATGTCTGAGCTTGCGTACTGGAAGGCATCTGAATTCCGTCTTTTTTTATTGTATGTTGGCTTGGTTGTCATGAAAGACAAAAATATTATAGGAAAAAAGAAATATTGCCATTTTTTAAAGCTATGTGTGGCTATGCGTCTTTTAATATCAAAACATGGCAATAAGTATGTGCTGGAGTGTGGAAATCTCCTTAACAAATTTTTTTGTGAGAGCTCTTCTCTGTATGGTAAAGGATTTGTAACTTACAATGTACATAGTGTTGTGCACCTAGTGGATGATTTTTGTATGTATGGTTCATTGGACATGATAAGTAGTTTTCCATTTGAAAGCTATCTTGGAATTTTAAAAAACTGTGTGCGATCTGGATATAGGCCTTTGTCTCAAGTGGCCTCACACGCTTTTCATGAAAATGAAAATATTGTTATGACAATGAAAATGGAAAGTATTGGCTTTGAAAGAGGAAGCGTCAGAAAAGTAACGGATCGAAGTTTTGCAATGGCTCATTTTCATGAGAAAGTAGTAAAGCATTATGAAATGGCTAAACTACATTCAGGTTGTATTTTAAACACAGCCTCACGTGCCAATGCAACTATAAGATATAATGATACTATAGCAAAAGTGGTTGACATTGTTGTGGATTGTAATAATAACAAATTCTTTATAGTGAAAAGGTATAAGTATGTGAAGTGTTTTTTTAAAGTGCCCTTCCTTTCTACAAATGCAGGAATTTTTAAAGTATCTTCTTTGAATGATATTTCTGAAGTAGTTATTTTTGACACTAGTGTGAGTAAATGTATTTTGTTTCCTTACAAGAGTAAGTTTGTTGCTGTTGAATTGCTGCACAATATCTGATAAATTATAGTATGATAACAAATACTGGAAATTCTGCTATAGTATATATGTGATGTTTGGATAAAATTAACGATTTTGTGTTTATTTTGCAGAGGAGTGTGAAAAAAGAAAAACTATATTTGAATAAAATGAAAAAATTTCTTTGTGTACAATTTACTGTTGGTGGCACCACAGATGTTGTGCCAAGATTGTGGATGGTTGGAGAGAGCCACTGCAAATGGCCTCTAAATGGAAATATACAAAAGATGGCAGAGGAAAAAGTTCCACCAGAATCCAACTGGCCTACATATGAATGTGAAATTTTAAAGCAATCAAGTATGATGTAATTCTTCAGAATTAAACAAAAAGTGCAAATTTAACCCTTTTAAAACTGTGTAAGATTACCCTTGTGGTTTATTGGTACCCATGGCGTTTTTATTTTTGCATATTTATCAAATCATGTTTATTTTGCGAAAAAAAAGCGACTACGTGTAAGAACAATATACAAGGAAAAAAATGGCATGGGCACCGATAAAACTATAAAGGTTATCGAGTCAGGCGCCCATTTACTGTTCGATGCACATAAATATTGAATATTTATTGTTCATGTGCGTCCCACTGTGCAAAATAAAAATGATTTGATTTAAGACACACTGAACATGCATTCCTTGTTTCAGACACTTTTCAAACATGTCAAGCAAAGGCATATAAAAAGAATTTCCAGAAAGATGGATATATCAGTTCACCATGTGAAACTGACAGTGAGACTGATGGGAATGTTTCACACACACAAGCCAATGTGCCCTTACAAAGGTAATCCATTGTATTTGTTAACACAGTGTGCCTGCAAAGAGTTGCAGAGAATTTTAGTATCTTTACTGAATAAATTTGGTAAAATGCTCCGACTAAATATCTTTAGGTATAGTCTTCAATCATCACCAAGAAAACGACTCTTTGCACAACCCCTCAAATCACCCATTGCAGCAAAGGTTGTCAAAAACAGTGATGATATGCAGAACATGATTCACCATATATTACAACTGCAATCATCAACACTTTCAGTGCAAAGAAAGCAGGACAAAATTTTAGATGAAATAGGAACACTACAAAAAACTGTCGTGAGTTTTGAAGAAAAGTTGAAAATGCAACTAACAAATGAGAGCACAACTGGGTCATTGCCACGTTTTCATTCATTTTATCCTGCAAAAACAGAAGAGGAATTGGGTGAACTACTAAAAAAATGCAAAGTAGGTTGGTTTTGTACTTCCTTATTTGTGCAGTTTCAATGTGTTTTGCCAGTGATTGAGTTGGACTTCTTTTTAAGGATCCAAAAGTGATTGCCATACAAGTAGAAAATCGGAAATGCTTGCGAGCCACAGTAAGAAATTTTATAAAGTTACTGATGGATCCAACATTGGCCCAACAATTTTCGTGGAGTGGTATGGGGGAGAAGAGAAGGCCAAACCAAAAAATAAAATTCAAGAATCATACAGTTCATTTAATGTTGTCAAGTAAGTAAGTAGTATATATTTTATCTTTGGAATGGAGGTTAACATTGTTATCTGTGTGCTTTTTGTGATTTGTACTGTATCAGTTATCAATGAATAGAGATAATTTAAAAATAGATTGTTAAGTCATTGTATTTGTTTCAGAAATACTACAGTACACCACATTTGAAAATAGTTCTTATGAAGCTGTTGGAAATGAAGTAAAGTTGGTACTAAGCCAGGCTTGTGACTGGAACCATGGGAGGGACCGGCGACGAAAGGACACCATCGCAAGGACAGAGGCAGGTTCGAGTGGATCCAACACAGATACGGGTTCGAGTGGCTTCAGCACAGATGCGGGTTCGAGTGGATTCAGCACAGAGCCGGTTTTAAGCAATTCATAAATTCTGGACAGTGACACTGTTCTTTAGTTCGTTTTAAAATTAAACTACAAAATTGTATGTTTTGTGTGTTGAGGTTATCCCTCCTTTAGACCAGGGACACGTGCGTAAAATTGGGATGTGCACTGGATAATTCAGATATTAACCGTGGATAATGCAGTATTAAACCAGATGTTTACAATAGTTTATACCAGTACTTGCCACGGCAAATCATAGGTTTTCACCAGATGTATTATGCCATGGCCATGTGCGGCCGGACATTACCTTTCGTGATATAATCCAGGCATATATACCAAGGCAATGTCCGTTTGGCCAGGTGTGGGCATGGTGATATAACAAACATAGTACGGATATAAATTTCCGACTGGGTCTATTTCACTACAGACGCAGACAGGTTTGTGGGAGATTGTGGTGTACGGGAGGAAGTACACCCTCCGACTCAGCACGGAGGTAGAGGAAGACGCGAATATCTGGAGCAGTGAGATCCAGGCTATGATAGATGGACAACCTCTGATTCTCACCAAAACAAAGATCCTAATGGACAAGATCAAGGTACAGAAGTGTAGAATTGAAACTGAGCTTATTTCTTGGAGTAATCTGCTTACAGGGCAACTGCTTCGATCTAATATGTCGGTAATGTGTCTGGTCTTGCCACTTAGGTAGCCAGGCGAAAAGCTTCTTGCATTGAAATTACCTGCTTAAAAAACACATCAGGAAATATTATTACAATGTTGTTAACAAAACGACTCTGCCCAAAGTTTTGATTCTTTCACATATATTTAGCATGTCGACCATAGTGTATGAAAATATGACTAAAAATTTGTGTATGTTGCAACAGCGTTCAGATGACAATGAAAAGGAGATCGACTTAATCTACAAGAGGAACCCAATCTTCAGGCAATCAAGCGAACCTTTAAGATCCCCTTTGCTATCCCTTCCATACGAACAGGTGACCCTGCAATTATTACAACTATCCGTCCCAGAATCCAATGCTAACGCAAACTTAATAGTGCTGCAAGCATCCACGTGGTTATCATAAAACCACGATGACGTCAACATCATCTTACCCGAACTATCTGTGACGTAACATTGCTCATATTGTTGTGTTGCTAACGAACCAAGTTGATTATTCCAAAAAAATATAAAAGTATTGGTTTCGCTACTTAGAAAAAAAGTCATAGAAATCATAATCAACCGTTGTTCGCTCACAGGTGCCCTCTCGTGACGACCACTACAGGGACGAGGTTGAGGGACGAGGCTGTGAGGATTTTTGACGTCCTCCTTCAAATGGAAGAACGGACTTTCCAGAACATTGAGGAGGAAGCGAAATCACTCGTTTTAAATTTTGCTTTTTAATATTTCTCGAATTCCCGCCTGTAACTGATTTTCCTCCCCTATATATTTGCACATGTTATGACGTTTGTCAGGTAATTGTGGATCTTCCTTTGCAATGAGTGGGGAATGATGTTCACAAATCACAATTTATATCAAAGTTTTACTTGACGTCAATCAGCATTCAAAACAGACAATCAAAAAGCATTGCGACACCGTCCAGCCAACAAACCATCTATCTGTTCGTTCCAGGCGATCATGCGAGTGTGCCACGGCTCCAAGCTATTCCAGGACGAGCTTTATCTCCAATTTATCAAACAAACCGCCATCTACACCCTCCAACTCACCACAGACGAGCAAATGTGTGACCAGCTTCATGTGACGTCATGTCCGCATTACTGGCATCTCATAGCTTGTATGTGTTGCGCGTACCACCCATCACGTCCCGTGCTGTCTTACCTGAAGCTGCATCTAAAGAGGTATGACGTCACTAAGTGCGTAAATAACTTGGTTATCCAATGTAGAGTTCGCGGAACCCTTAACACAACAAAGGTTTACTAAATTTTTTTTTTTTTTTGTTAAGATAAACAATCTTCATAGGTTTCGCAGACGAAAAGTTTGTGAATATCTGGTCTGAGCGCTAATTCTAAAACTTCTCTTATCCCACTTTTATTGGTAAACCAGAATTTATTACTTGCCTCAATGCTTTGTATTCCCAGTAAATTTGAAACAAAATGCTCGTTTAATGAGAGATAAGCCAAGAAATATCTTAAACCTTAACGTCCACCGACGATTTTGCCGGGCCAAAGTGGTGGGGCGTACGCCACTTTGAGAAGCACTTGCTACTAAGCAGTAGTTTTGCATTACAGCGGGTCGGGTTATCTTACCTCGCGCTGTTGACTGCACACAAATGTGCCATAAGATACCTGGGAATCTGTACAGTAATGATTATTCGGGGATCCCTTTTCACCGTTTGTTTATTAACATCCGTTATCAGGGTACAAGAGCGATTTCCTGGCACTCTTGGTGGAGCTTATGCTGAGTTCGGTGAAAATGCGCTGAGTCAGCAGACGTCACGTCGACGTGAGATGGTTCCTTCCATTGCTGAGATTTGTGCTGTGCTGGAGATGAGGGACCTGGTCACTGTGATTAACTGCTATGGTGGCGCAACATGCGAAATCTACATCAACTCTTTCACCACTGCTGGAAAGGCAAGTAGAGCATTGCTGCAAATTGTAATGTCGAACACTCGGAAGTATTTCATGTATAATTTTCAATTGTATTTTCTTCTGATAAACTGGTTTCGTTGGTTGGTGGCAAACATGCTTCTTTTTCAATATTTGTTATTAAATTATATTCTGCATTTTTATGTGTTCAGAAGCGTTTCGTTGTTTTAGTTACAAAATATTTTTACTTTAAATTAGAGGAGTCACTTTAGACAGTTTACGTCCAACTTTGGTGTTCAGGTTGTCCAGAAACTCCAGCATGGAATGAACGTGGAGGGGAATAAGAACACGTTCGCATTATTCGAACACAAGGGCGATGTTGACAGAGCGATTGAACCAAACACTTTCCTCGCTGATATCGTTGCAAAGTTCGAACAGTAAGTTGCCGTTCGAACTTTTTTACTTGATTTGAGAAGTCTAGTTACAAATTCGTTGCAAGTAATTAGTCACACTGAACTTTAACCCTTCGTCATGTAACGCGAAACATTCGAATTTAAACACAACAAACTCGGAATCACAAACGAATCCGGATAGTGGCGGTAAGGATTCGGAATGGGTATTCTACTTCAAACTTTACTGTGTGTTCGATCCGATTGATGCACGGGAAGACTCAATCGAATATCACTTCGTTTACGAAGACGTGAGTCGGGAGTTTCTCTGTTTCCATTCAGTGATTTTGTTTTTTTTGATTGAAAACTTGCTTCGGTTGATTCTGTCGTCATGGTAACCTGGCATCCAACGCGGATTTCACGAAGCCCTAGAATTCCTTACATGAGCTACTGGACACCTTAAATCGTCTGGGTTCCTTCTCAACTCAAATAACTTTGGCGAAAAATTTTCGGGAAACACTGACCTTGAGTGATTTTCTAAACGCAGGAGTTTCCAATGCAGAAAATAAATTTCATACAACCTCTAGCTTTTTCAACAACATTAACTCAGAACTTCCTTAATGTTGCAGGTCCACGAACAAGTGATACAGGGACTTTACCCTCTATCTGATGACGTATTGAAAGATATCGCAGCTTTAAGGTTGCAATTCGCTAAAGGAAATTACCATCAAATCAATATTGAGTAAGTTTATTTAAGTGGAGCCGCAACTTTATCTTCATTGCTTCGTTCCGTTTAACCAACAAAAAGCATAAAAATATAAAAATGCCAATGGATTTTCAAGACTTCTTTTGCGAATATAAAACATGGATTCTTTTTCCAGTGCTGACATCGGCAAATATTATCCAATCAACAAGTTGATGGCCGCTTACGAGATCACAAACGAAAACGAAGACTTCTGCTTCAAACGAACCGATTCTTTCTCGAATGAATTAAATGCAAACTCAATGCCAGTCAAGAAACGTTCTGTGAGTAAAGGTTTTTATTCGGTCTCAATTTGATTTTTTCGGTAATTAGGAAAAATTCCAAACTCGCCACGTAGATATCCCCACCTTCGAACACATCCTTTCATCCCATGCTAGTTATCCGTTCCCATGAGGGCCTGACTCGATAAACTTGTGGTTTTATCGGTGCCCATGCCATTTTATTCCGCATATTTATTGTTCACACGCGTTCAAGTCGTTTTTGTTCAAAATAAATATGAGTTATATTTGGACGTTGGCACCAACCGCACATGAATCGTATTCCACAACTAATCGCCATTCTTTAAATCAGCTCGTATATTGATAGTTAGTAAAACAACAAAGAATTTTAATTTGTGGACGAAGCGAATAGAGGCCGAAACGTTAAAATTTAACAAATCGTTTTTGGCAACGAAGAGTTTCGGCAGATTTTAATTCTTTCAGGGGTCGAGTCTTTTTAACACGTTTCGGAAGAGAGGGATGAAGAAGGTGAAGGAGGAAGGTGAGAGCGGTGAGATGAAGAGGACTCTCTTCCTGGAGGAAATGCAGGATGTCAAATCAAACGTCCTGGATATATGGAGGAGATTGAGAGGAATGCCGCAAGAAGACGCCGTGGTCAGTATCACAATAATCTCACTAAACAATAAGACTGGAGTTTTGTGTTATTGGATGTCGGTACATCTCTGCCCGTGGTTGATATTTATTGGCATTGTATTTAGCTGCTTGATGTTTAAATATTATTCGCATAATTTTATGTTCAGCATATTTCGCGTTCTCTTCATTCCGTCTAATTCATTTTATCTCAACAATTTGTTTCAGGCTGAATATGTTAACCTTGCACGTCGGTGGCCCGGATACGGATCCTACTTGTTTAAAGTTGAGAATCACGACGCGCAGTTCGGTCAAACCCTTCTCACTCTGGCGATATCGGCGCAGGGAGCAACTGTGTTCTAACGGGGTCACTCACAGTCCCTGGATCATTTCTCATATGAAAAGTAAGTTTGATCGAACAAAATGGTTCGTTTTCAACGCGGAAAGACACAAAACTTGTTGGAGTTATTGGCTCTCAACGTTTCTGCTTGTAGGTCTTATGAATATAATGCAGTTTATTTTACGAAACATAAACATTCAGCCTCAACCCATCCATGTTCAGGAACCGTTGGACTAAAATAAGCACTTGGACTAGCAAATTGTGAAATGACTGAACTATCCTTCTTGCGGCGCTTACCATAGTAGTGAGGTAACGTGGAGTCCATATTTCCCTGCAGTTTATTTGGCGTCAGAAAACAAAATTGTTGGTAAACTACGGCACAAATGTTTGATTCGGTCAAATGCCCAATTACATAAAAAGTTTTCAAATAGAGCAGGGGTTCTTAACCTGGGGTCCATGAACCCCCAAGGGGTCCGAGAAGATGCATTAAGGGGTCCATGAAACGAAATACAATTATTCCGAAAATCCACGTATTTTCCTCTGTCCATAAGGTTTCGCTGTCCACGAATTTTAATTTTTCGACATTTGCAATGTGTTTCTTGCAATGGGGTCCATGGCTTTCCAAAAAATGTTTTAGGGGTTCATGATCCAAAAAAGGTTAAGAAACACTGAAATAGAGTCTCGGGTTTGCTGCGGTCGGTTTCGAATTCGGCTCTGACGTTTGAAAAGTCTCTGAACCACTGTTCCAAACAATTTAACAAGATTTTCCAGCTACATTCCTTGAGTTGAACATGGTATTGTGTCTTCCTCTCAGGATCCAGTCTTCCGGGATCTGCGAATGTTTTCAGACTTCAGACCGAGTCAAGAGGGGACATTTCCTTCACCGCAGAACATGTTAATGAGATTGTGATACTCATGCGAGCTTACGTCACCGCCCTCTTCCGCCGAAAGCATTGAAAGTTGACACCGAGCACTTTTATTGCGTTCAGATTTTAACGAAACTTTAGTATTTGTCGTTCTAGCCACAAACTTGAATGTTAAAATCAGGGGTTTTCCACAGGGTTACCATATGAACCACAGCGATCTATATCAATGGCTTCCACATTACCACACAACATTACCTTCGCCGATGCATGTTTTTGTGACAATACTCAGCAAAAACTTTCGTCGGTTGGGAGGATCCACAGAGTTAACCAGGGTGTCGTTGTACCCGAACGAGCTCGCGAAATGTTCCAAGTCTTTCACGTCCCAATAAGGTTTATTTACAAGATCATGTATCTTATAGTTACGGCATATACGCTTACACCCACTCTCAATACTCCGCTCCAGTGTTTAAGCCTTGCAGTGACGATTTTCATCTGTTTTGCCACTTTCACATGTTTTTTTCGCTAGTCATATTCTTTCTTGTCCTGAAGCACTATTTTTTTTTCGGGAAACCAAATTCCATAACCCTAGAAATCACAACCAGTGATAAAGTTGTCAGTCCCACTCATGGCATTTCAACTTGTGATTTGTAATTTCAATATTATTTCATAATTATTTCGCCGCAATCATGAACCACACCCAAAACATGTGTTTCCGCTTAATTTTACCATCTAAATAACGGCATCAATATGACGACGTCACCACGTAACATGAAATATTCCAACCGCTTTCGTACCTATTGTTGTCAAATCTTTTATCCTTAGACTGCCTATCTTTTAACATTGTTATCTGTCTAATATTATTTATTGTACATTTGCATCAATTTATTGCTTCTTCGATTTGGTTGTTTTATAAACACAGTTCCTTGTATGTCTGCGGCAAGGCAGTTGAGGCCTGTGATGTCACAATTGCTTATTGTTACGTTCCAATTACTGCTATTGTTTCACTGTCGCTCGGTTTTGAAAAGGAAACAAACCCTGAATTGGGATTGTTGCGTTTTAATGCGTGTTCTTCTGTAAACTCCGTAATCCGACACCAATCAGGAAAAACAATCTTGTATTAAGATGGCTGAAACGTACGCAGCAGTCCAAATGAAACCACAAGTAGAATGGAATGGAATGGAATAATCATGCAAGCCAATGTGGCCCATATAAAGCATGAACACAAGTCACAGGTGGCCGCTAGGCATGTCAGGGCGGACCAACAGGTTACAGCACTTTATAGTCCTTTATTGTTTTAGAGCCAGGGCGGTCGTTGTTTAAAGGTCTGTAATTATTACTGTACCACGTTTAGTTTGACCTTTGTACGTGGAAACCCGGTCACGAATATAAACAGTTCCAATATTACAATTTTCATATTAATGTACACTGTGTTCGCTACAGGATCGAAAAGAAATTCATATTTTGAGATCTTGTCGGAAAATTCTGGTTTTTAACATGGCCTGAAACTGACGTCATGATCCTTGGTGTTTGGTGGCTGGAAATTCTATTTATCGAGTAATTTATTTCGGGTTCAAGAATCAATTCTACAAAACACTCTCTCCATGCCATTTATATTCTGCCATGGTATGCAACCGGCAGACGCATCAGACGCGTCTGTGTCCTCCACAAACTGCTGCGTTAAGTTAGGTTATTACACAAGAGTGTATAAGGTCTAACCTTGGGAGGTGACAAGAAAATGATTTGTAAAGGAAAGCCAAAGCTAGTATGCTACTCATGCCGAAGCAAACGTTTCAAACACCAATGTGTTCATCATCAGTGCCAAGTAAGAATGAGTTTCAGCAATGTGTGTGCAGAGGTAGGCAGGTAACTGAACAGACAAAAACAACAACACAAATAAAACACGTGACAGACGCCACTCGAAGGCCCACGGCCGTGACGTCATGATTTGGGCTGCAATGATGACCTGGGTGTTAACAAGAAACCTTGTTACACAATTTACCCTCACATAAAACCTTTCCCATAAGTTTGAGAAATGGCTCCGCGATATCCGCACATTTCTGTAAATATTTGCGGTGAATTGGCGTGACTGCATTTTGGGGGTTTATCAGAGAATGCCAAACTGAACTGAATCAAATTTACTGACATCCTCGTATCAAAAATCAACTGTCGAATCTGATGGATCAATGCTTATATTTACACGGATTATCAACATAAAGCATGGAAACGGTTGCATGCGATATTACAACAACGACATGATATACAAGGAATGATAAAACGGAATATGTTGTCAATATCTAATTGACACGTTGACATAATTCTATGGAAGAAGTGGCATCCGAAACGCACAAAATGTAATAATAAGTAGTGTCGGCGCCATTATTATGTTGTGTTTTTCTGGCATCAACCGTTGTTTCAATAACGTCGGATAATAATCACGCTGTAAACCAAGTTTAACTCATTTACGGCGAACGTGCTATTCGTTCGTTGACACTTCCAGCAACAAGCCGCCTTTTCAAAATGTGTCACGTGGTAATCCGAATTCAAATAACCTGGTATGCATTTTCTATATAGGCCACATGTCTTTTGCGTAAAAAAGATACGAAGGGACAGAGGACAAAGGACATATAGGACAGAGACTTTTTGTACGCGTGGTTTGTAACTTTTTATTGTTAATCCTCGTGCGCTTGTTTATTATGTATTAAACTGATCGATTGACTTTGTGTTTGATAGCAACCTTTTTATCAGGAGTCAGATGTACGGCAGTGTTATTATTTGTGTAGACGTTTTAAGTAACGCCCTACAAATACCATGATAATAACAAACATGCAGAAAGGTAAAGTTCGTTATTAACAAAAAATTCTAAGGATTTCTGAAATAAATACGGTTTGGTACAATTGCTTTCGTGTTATTTACGATTTCAAGCCTTTGTCAAAACAGGTGAAAGTATTTACAATGTCTGTCAATAATTGTAAATCAACACAACGTTGCCATGGTAACTAACGAAGCAATGTTAATTTTTGTCACTTTAAACCTCACCAACATTTATTCGCATTTCACTTTCATCTTAGAACTCATTATTCCGCCCATTGATCTCTTCCAATAATACCAACTCATAGTGTTGTCATCAGTAGAAGTTCTCGACCACGGACCATTGAGTTTGGCAAATGAACAATCACGATGCCACCAAGCTCCACCACAACACACAGCACAATTACCTCCATACCTGCAATTATAATTAGGTCGGTTGTCAACAACTCTGTGTTACAACTTGTTTAAACTCAGTTAAAACTTGTGTTTAACTAAAACTTTAACGCAACCCCCTGTTTCAGAGTAATTGATTTTTACAATTGTTGAAATATAATCAGACACTTGTATCATTATTGCTCACGCATCATTGTCACTGTTACGTGTTGTAAATCTCATCCCGTTATCATAAAATGTCATGGCATCTCCTATATTCCCCGAATATCCGGATATAGTAATTGTGTAAGAACTTCCTCCATCGCCAATGCTGAAATTACTGAAAACAACAATGTCATAATGTTTAATTTAATGCAAATTAATTTAAATTAACATTGGTTTGTTGCTCATGGAAATGATTGTTAAACATAAAACCCTTTATGACGTAATAAACGACATGTGTCATACATTGTGTTGTGTTGTGTGGGATAATTAGTTGTCAACTAAGCAGTAAACACAGAGTGGGATTAGTAGTTTTGAGAAGGAAACCCAGATATTTTTCAACTTTAAGTTCACAAACGACTGGAGGATTACAAGGACGCTTTATTGTAGCTGAAGAACAAAGCGGATAATTCTAACTTTCCAGTCAGGATGCAACGTTTTGGCAAAGGTCAGTACTTGGCACTCAAGATTTCACCACAAGGACTTGGGCAACAACGACCGCATAAACTCGTCTGGGCAACAGATTTTCCTTAACCTTTTTTAAGTGGTTCTTAACCTTTTTTATCTCATTTCCCACACCCAGTGTAAACGGAATCCTTATTTCCCAATGGTATTTACATTTTTTAACTAAGAATTTAATTATTGTATTTTCGTTATATCTGTTATACTTTTTTAACTTTTTCTGCCGCATGGCATTACCAATTACCAATAAGTGTTCAACACACAGTGAATACATATCATTATATTTCTTTTCCAAATACTTTTGTGTATTTCGTTACCGACTAATTATCCACCTACAACCCTTAAATGTCCCACCGGGTAAGAACCACTGGCCTAAGGAATTAACTCTGCAGGGCAATGCACCCATTTTCTTGCATAGAGACCCAACAATATTCAATCAACCACGCAACGACCAGCAGCTAACCCAGGGGTGGGCAAAGAGAACACAGAGAGTTTACACTATACAACTTATACACTGACAATCAAGTTGTGTCAGCGTCTTACACGTCGCGATTACGGGATTTTTGTTGCCTCATTGAAAACATTGGGGGCCGAGCATGTTGGGCAGAAAATCGAAATTTCAAACACTGGATTATGCATGGGTGTTAGATGGAGAATATAATAATCATTTTCATCCCATATATCGATGCGGGACACAGCACTAATATTCACTGGATTGCTGCCATCAATTGTCAAACGGTTTGACCGTGGTCATTTTCGCTTGAACTGCGCAAAAAGGTGACGTTCGACCCAATCCGAGCCCCACTGAGCTCGGTCCCGGCAATCCGCGACCAAGCGATCGCGCAAACCACAAAAGCGGTGATGTGGGGTCGTTACGAGTTGATTACCATTCCTATGTGTGTGCGGTATCTAAACTTTTTGTTTTCATAATTATTCCGAACCGAGTAAATGCATTGAAACACAGCAAGAATATTCTGTGTTGCTTCAAACTTCAAACACGAATTTTGTGAATCTGACGTAATAAGGAGGGTATTTCCCTAATGACTTTTAAGATTTTGTTAGTTATGACGACCTGGCAGCATCAGGTAAATTATCGTTGGAACAATGGCATTAAATTGAAAACGTTAAATTCGTCATTGTCTTACCTATACTCGGCAAATCCTTGACCTCCGGAAAAATCCTGAAGGTCAACACGAAGGCGACATCTAGTGGACGCACTGGTGATATGATGCAGTTTCTCCAAACCTGATAAAATTTGTTGGTTGTAATAATATTGCTGAAAACACTGGAATTTAAATTGGATTAACTGTTACTGTTTTAGTGACTCTAGGATTGTTACGTAGCTTGCTTGAAACGTTTTGCTTGGTTGGCCTGTATATTTAACTGGGTGTGTACAAGTTATAACAATGTGTTCAGTAAATGTATTCAACCTAAAACAAAGCTGGAACTCCTGTTGCTGCCACAGGCATATTGCAATTTAAAATGTACCGCTCTTCTGGCATAAAATATACGTGCTGTATTTTTACGACATTCCGTCTGCCATTCAGTGAGACTTCATCAGGTATTGATGCCGCAATTTCAAAGTAAACTACACTAAAACATTCAGGGGCACAAAAAAGAAAAAGGGACACGTTGACACCGCTTGTCAGATCACGTGGCAGAGGCAAAACACGAAACACTGCGGGAGGCGCAACAGTTACAACAAATTGTTATAAACTGCCGGAAAGTAGACACATTGTTGTTTGTCGTTGACGCATCCACTGTTTTTGTGAATGTGAAACGACTCAAGAAAGAGCCGATTGGTGTGGTCCAACTCCTTTTCCAGAACTTGGAAAGGGCTTTATCGAAGGCAACTTCGTGTCGCAGTGTCACCGCATGCTTGGCCAACGCAGTCTTGCTGGCATCTTTCGATGCGACATCACGGCGATGCTCTTTCAGTCGCGTCTTAAAGGCCCTTTTACTTTCGCCGATGTAAATACCATCGCAATATTTGCATGGTATTAAACAGACCATTCCCTTTGGCTCGGAAGCCTCCGTAGCAATGGGTCGTGAAATTACATTGCCAAGCGTTGTATGGGGCTTAGTATAGATTTTAATGCCTAATCCGACATCAATCTTCGCAATGTTTCGTTAAGGCCAGGGACGAAGGGAATAACAACTGCTCCGCCAGTGGGCGTTTCATCCTTTCGGGTTATTGCCAGTATATTTTGAGCGTGCCATAACAGTGGTGATTGATAGGGATACCGGTACATTGGTGAACAATGACACCACATCAAAGGATACCATGCTGTCATGCTGCTCCACTCGTAAGCTCCGTACCTCGACTGCAAACTCGAGTGAGTTTTTCACATGGTGCGGGCTATTGCCCAACAAAAGGAGCGATTATTTTAGCATTCTTGAGTCGCTTCACATTCACAAAAACAGTGGATGCGTCAACGACAAAGAACAATGTGTTTACTTTCCTGCAGTTTATAACAATTTGTTGTAACTGTTGCGCCTCCCGCAGTGTTTCGTGTTTTGCCTCTGTCACGTGATCTGACAAGCGGTGTCAACGTGTACTTTTTTCTTTTTTGTGCCCCTAAATGTTTTAGTGCAGTTTACTTTGAAATTGCGGCATCAATACCTGATGAAGTCTCGCTGAATGGCAGACGAAACGTCGTAAAATACAGCACGTATATTTTATGCCAGCGGTACATTTTAAACTAAAACAAACCATTATTCAAAGTTTTGCAACATTTGTACTTGGTTAAGGATTGCTTTATTGGAATACAAACCCATCCAAAATTCTGTTGATAGATCCCCAAACCCGTTCTTGTAATCCACCCAATCTCTATCGAAACTAACAGATCCATCATAACGACGCTGGAACACCTGGTATTTATCAAGTAAAACACTTGACACTGATTTTCGGTGAATTGGTCTAAAAAAGTTAGATGACCTCCATGTCAATATATGACTTTTCACTTTCGTGTGTAATTTCCTGACTTTTATAAACAACACAATCCCGGGCGTATGGTTAAATATTGTAGTGTGAAATCGGAAATTACTTGGCGTGCATAATAACCTCGCTTACCCAACATAGCGCTGGTGCCAGGGATTGCCCACCCCTGTGTTAGTGATATTTACCACAGTATCAGTACCTGCCATCCATCTTCACAGTAAACTTCTTCTCCCGAACTGATATATTGGCGACCTTTAAGATCTGAAGTCTTACAGGAATCCCGTGAAACAGCATATATGAGATTCCAGAGATCTGCAGACGGTTAAAACTCATCAGATTGGTAGAAGTATTGAGTTAAACTCATTTACAAGCAAGTAAGCTGTGAAAACCCCACAATATTTGCACGACCTGCATTATGACCAGAATATACCGGTGCCAGATGGAACCCTCTCTGATTCGCACGTGATGACGTATATGTTGGGTATGCCAATACCTTTGCCAGTAACTCACGTCATGACTCGCTTTTGCCCCTAGTGGTGTAGATATCTCACCAATCTACACCACTAGGGGCAGAAGCGAGTAATGACGTGACTTACGGGCAAAGGTTTTCAAAATTTGACACATATGTAAGATTTATATTTAAATAAAACAAAACTCAACTGTTGGAAGCGTTACTCAGTTGACCTTGCAGTTGATCCACTCTGTTCGACAACTCTGTGAATAAATTGTTCGATGTGTGAGTGGACATTGGATGTTAAGTGCATGAACTTAACTGTTAGATGTGCTGTTCTGCTCACATTGCATTTGATCCACTCTGTTCGACAACTCTGTGAACAAAATGTTAGATGTTGGAGTGGATATTGGATGTTAAGTGCATGAACTTAACTGTTAGCTGTGCGGTTCTGCTCACTCTGCAGTTGATCCACTCTGTTCGACAACTCTGTGAATATAATGTTAGATGTGTGAGTGGATATTGGATGTTAAGTGCATGAACTTAACTGTTAGATTTGCGGTTCTGCTCACTTTGCAGTTTAGCCACTCTGTTCGACAACTCTGTGAATATAATGTTCGATGTGTGAGTTGACATTGAATGTTAAGTGCATGAACTTAACTGTTAGATGTGCGGTTCTGCTCACTCTGCAGTTGATCCACTCTGTTCGACAACTCTGTGAATATAATGTTCGATGTGTGAGTGGATATTGGATGTTAAGTGCATGAACTTAACTGTTAGATTTGCGGTTCTGCTCACTTTGCAGTTTAGCCACTCTGTTCGACAACTCTGTGAATATAATGTTCGATGTGTGAGTTGACATTGAATGTTAAGTGCATGAACTTAACTGTTAGATGTGCGGTTCTGCTCACTCTGCAGTTGATCCACTCTGTTCGACAACTCTGTGAATATAATGTTCGATGTGTGAGTGGATATTGGATGTTAAGTGCATGAACTTAACTGTTAGATTTGCGGTTCTGCTCACTTTGCAGTTTAGCCACTCTGTTCGACAACTCTGTGAATATAATTTTCGATGTGTGAGTGGACATTGAATGTTAAGTGCATGAACTTAACTGTTAGATGTGCGGTTCTGCTCATTCTGCAGTTGATCCACTCTGTTCGACAACTCTGTGAACAAAACTTACGTTAACGTTGACATGTTTTATGTCACTAACATTACCCTTACCATGAACTCCAATGTAATCGGTCTGCATTTCTTGGATCGTTTGGTTTTTGTCTTTTTTAAGTTGGCCTGGAAACATGCATGTTTTTCTGATATAACTCTTAAGAAACAAAACAAGGTATTTTTTAGACTAGTCCAGGTCAGTGCGTCTTTGTGTTATTCACCGAAATTTATAAAATGCCTGATGTTATTTACTGTGCGGACCTTCTCAAAAAATACAACATAATTTTTTCCCAACATCGTATGGAGGAAAACCACATATTGATACTTTTCTTCACGTTTTCTTTGATTATCTGTGTTGTTTATGCACACAACGCACCCCTTCTATCCCTTTGTTTTCATCGGTTTCCTGCACTCACATATAATTTTGCACCAGTGTAAAAAAACTTCACCGGGTTTTCTTAGTATGGTTCGGTTGTATTTTTTTGCTGGTATTAGTTAAGTTGTAAGATATACTCTATACACAAAGGTCATTAATGTAGTCGGTAACTGGATAGCTGTACTAGTAATCACTAGGTGGCGATGATAAGGCCAAAAGGTGGCGCTATAGAAAGATATTTTACTTTGAATATCCACCAGGTCAGTCTGTTGGGTCTGAATTTCCTGCAACTTGTTCGTAAGTTGACCTGAAAGTGCGATCGTTAACGAAAAAGGGAAATATTTTTATTACAAAACCGGTAATATTTAATACTTTGTTTAAAGTAATTATAACTTCCTTTGTATTTAAGTGTCAGCTTTCACAATCTCATAAATTCTCATATTTTCCTACCATTGGTCACGAAGATCTGAATCAAACCCTGAAAAATATTTTGTTTTATTCCGTGATCTCTAAAATGGACAGAATCTAGCCCCTGATGTTGCACAGTCTTAAAACACGACAGCAATTATCTGATAGCAAATGTTTGAAACCAAGTGTTTCTGATTTCCGTCAGTTGGTTTATTTTTTTAATTTGTGAAAAATTGACTTTCGCCTACAGCATACGTCATCATCACTTTCTGCAAATAAAATGCATTAAAACACTCGAAGCTACATGTACCTAAAATAAGCAAACAAATAAAAATAAAACTGAAATGGTGATCACAATGTCCCCTACCACTGCATCTACACAACTGTTAACTTCACTGCAGTGCAAGGCCCTCTTACACCGGAAGCAGAAAGATAAGAGAGTGCGAATCAAAACAATGACGACCCGCAGCACGAACGCACGACGTCATTGAACAACATCAAAACAATGGTAAAAGATGTACTCCATCCATAAAAACACACAACACCAAACAAAACTGCTAGTAACTGCTTACGAATTCGGGGGGAATCATTTTTTAAATGTTTATTGAAACTTGGGTGCGGTTCAGCCATTTTGGCTTCGCACACATCCAGTCCTTTATCCTAGACTGTTCTACAAATACCACCGAAAATGGATGGAGAACATCTTTTTCCATTGTTTTAATGTTTTTCAATGACGTCGTGCGTTCGTCCCGCGGGTCGTCATGGTTTTGATTCGCACTCTCTTATCTTTCTGCCTCCGGTGTCAGAGGACCTTGCACTGCAGTGAAGTTTGCAGTTGTGTAGATGCAGTGGGAACATTGTGATCACCATTTCAGTTTTATTTTTATTCGTTTGTTTATTTTAGGTACATGTAGCTTCGAGTGTTTTAATGCATTTTATTTGCAGAAAGTGATGATGACGTATGTTGTACGAGAAATCGATTTTTCACAAAATAAAAAAATAAACCAACTGACGGTAATCAGAAACACCTTGTTTCAAACATTGTTTTATTCCATTCGTATTTACCTCAAGTAGTGGAAGCGTACAAGATCTATGTTAGCTCCCAAACCAGAAACGAAACTTTCATATTGGTCATGATTGAATATATCTCGTTTCACAAAGCACACGGTTGATTTATTACGCTCCAACTTGTGTTTACCCATAGAGTGATGACGCTACGCTAATTTCTTACTGATATGAAACTTACCAGAGCGAGAGCTGCTGCGATAACCAGACCCTGTACCACCAGCGTAATCTTCATTCTTTTAAGCTCAGAACGTAATTGCGACAACTTCTCTTTCTCCGCGCTTCGCTGAGGTTCCTCGTAAACTGATTGTTGTTAAGTTTACAGACGTGCTTTTAGTTCGGGTAATTTAGCTTCCAACAAAACCTTACGTTGCTAGGTCTAGTATCTTTCTCCTTGAGTTTGTCATTGTAATATTCCAAATCTTACGTAAGCCCATTTTTACTGGCGTTTCATTATGTAAAGGTTATGACGTCATAATACACGTTGTCAAATAAATGTCATTTTGGTACAAAGCGTCAATTGTGACGTCAAAAGTTGTTAAAAAATAGTTTTGACTTTTCTGCTTTATTCACACCGGTGGGGAAACCGCGTCAGACAACAAGATCTTAGTTTCTCCACACAAAGATAATATAATCGGTTTGTACGACTTACTGTTTTCCTGGGGACCAGAGCGAGCCGTCATTTCATAACTTTCGCGATTCATTTTCGATGAAAATGTTGAACGACCAGAAAATAAAAACAAACAACCACCTCTACGTGTGCGCAAGATAATCTAACACCCAACTTTGTGGAGTGCAGCCAACAACACAAGGAAGTTATGGTGGCATTTCTTAAGGAGCAGGAAATGCGTCGGTTTCGCTTTTGTTGTCTACGTTATTTCATAACCTTTGTTTTCCACTCTGTCATGGGTTCAATTCTATGCCTGTAGGCATCTGTAACCAGGCGTTGTTCAGCAGAAAAGTGTAAACAGCACTCGGTAAACAGTTGCCTTGGACTCACGACGAGTTTGCAAAACGTGTCTTCATGTCAATGTCCATGTTTCTGTTCATGTATTTTCTAACATACTTTGCATGTTACAAGGAATGTGGGATAAAAATCAGCGTAACAAAAACACACAGAACGTTCCCAACAATCGCGGTTAAATTAGAACGCATTTCATTTTAGTTTGAATTCTTTGCCATTTTTAGTTGGCAGTGGATTTTTCGTTCTGCTGCCGAAACTTACTAGACTTTTGTATGGAATATTTCAAAACACTCTTGCAATTTAGCTAATTTACATTTTGAAATACAAAATCTTGCTACAATTAAGAACAAATTAACCAGTTTTACTCGGTAAAAACGATTGCATGTAGGTTTCCCATTTGTTTGTTTTTTAATTTTTGACGCATAATATTCGTAAACTTGTCATTAACATATTCCTAAGGCGGGTTAAAGTCGTTGTTCTATCTGTTTCTATGTCGAAACTTGTTTCCTATTTTTATTAGCTTAAGGTAATCTGTGTAATTTTTGCTTGAAGGTTTGAACAAACTACAGACTGCGCTCCATGGTAAACCGAATGTTGGGTGTAACATCTTGTTTGCCAGTAATCGCCGATTTCTATGAATGCGCATTTTTCTCTACACTAATGTGTGTTGCAATATCATACGGTCTGTGACGCAATAATAAGAGACCAGGTTTTAAGTGACAACGCAACGTGGTTTTGTCCTTTTTGTGTCCGACAACTGTGCAGCACAGTGCTACGTCATTTCATTCTTGCAAAAGGTTTTTTGTGTTGCGAGCGAGCATTTTCTGGTGAGTGTATTTGTACATATGTGTGTAACGACTGAAGTACTAAATAACCGAAATGTGTAAATTGTAACTTTGGCAAATTTAACTGCCATGACTTAGAAGTCAGTTCGCTGGACAGTATAGCTGCCCTTGTTAAAGTGATGAAGTTTACACACGGTGTTGACGCTGTCTTTGTACTCGCAGTGTCTCTCTTGCATTTGTACACACGTGAAGCGTGTGGTATTCAATCTTCTGTCGCCCAAAGTTATCGGTAAGCATTGTGTGTGTTACGTCATAGTGGCGCATTGTAGTTTATGCTGCCTGTTTCCTTTAGGTGTGCGACAGTAACTGCTTCGACCGTCTTTGTGGTCCAGAGTTTACCGGTTCCCAAATAGTTGGTGAGCCTTATGCTGTAATTATCTACGTGAAGTGTATTGTTTGACACATTGCCTTCTGTGTAGAAACCGTGTTCTAAGGGTCCACTTGTCCTACGTGTCTTTCGTCTCCTCCCGACGTCTGTAACGTCTACACTTCGAATACATTCCATCTTGCGTACGAGTGCGTACTGCACATTCGATTACAAAATTAACATCAACTGAGTGAGCGAGTTTGAGGCCCATTAAAGACACGCGTTTTAACTGCGGGAATTCCGCCTCGTGTGACGTTCCGCGCCAAGAACCGGGGCGCGTTCAACGGACGTTACATGAAAGTTTCAACTGTTTGTTGAAAGCAAGTTTCAACTGTTTGTTGAAAGCAAGTTTCAACTGTTTGTTGAAAGCAAGTTTCAACTATTTGTTGAAAGAAAGTTTCAACTATTTGTTGAAAGCAAGTTTCAACTATTTGTTGAAAGCAAGTTTGACTATTTGGTAAAGGCAACCTTGCCAAGTTCGCCTTTCAATATGGCAGAACCAAGCGTTTCTCCACCGACACTTCCTGATGCTGTCGTTGATCGTCTTCGACGACTGAGTGGACAATACATCATCGCTGAGTGTCTGATGAAGGATCACCGCAACTTGCAAGTGCTTGAGACTGTCTTGGTTACTTTAGAACAGCTTTTTATTGATGCGATTGACGCCTAAAAGGCGCATCCCGAGCTTGCCGATGATCTTGCAAACGTAAAGAAAAACAAAACTGAATTTGACGACCGAGTTGCCCACTGGGTTTGTGAGGCAAACTCGCATTCTTGTCGTGATTTATCTGGGCATGTAACCAGCCCAGGTGGAAGCGGTGACGGTAGTCTGAAGGACAACAACTCGTCCTGCGGACGAAGTATGCGCTCTAGTTCTTCGACAAGTAGTAGAGCTCGCGTCAAAGCGACTACTCAGCTCGCGCGTCTTGCAATTCAACAGACTGCGCAAAGACAGGCGCTGGCAAAGCAACATGAAGAAAGAAAAATGACCGAAACAAGGCGACGAGCCGATGAAGAAAGGCGACGAGCCGATGAAGAAAGGCGCCAAAGGGACGACATGGAGATGTTACAGCTGCAGCATAAACTACAGGCAGCCGTGGTGGAAGAGAGGGTTTGGGACGAGATGTCAGGAAACACGGAGTACGTGACGGTGAAGGATGGTTCTGGAGGAACGCCTACACCACCCCCGGAGCAGCCGTTTGAGGAACAGCGTCGCGTTCAGTTCACGTCACCGCCTGCCACGTCGCAGCAAAGACTTCCGGACCAGCGGTATGTGGTTGATTATGTAACTCCCACTATGTCTCCGTCGCCATGTGTTCCTGATAAGAAATCCTCGTTTGACGGGCGAGATTACACGAATCCAATAAATCCGAGTGTGACCCCTAAAAATGAACCTGCCAAGCCAACAAACGTGCATGAAAGTGAAATTGCATCGCTTGTGAAACACATAAATAAACCCAAACCTGAAGTGATTATTTTTGATGGCAATCCAATGGACTATTGGAGGTTTGTTCGCAATTTCGATTCTCGTATCGACGACAAGGTCGATGACGAGGGCGCCAAACTATCGTACTTGGTTCAGCATTGCGAAGGAAAGGCCCGAAAGCTGATAGAATACTGCTACAGACTGAGGGAAAACGGGTACCGGCAAGCGAGGCAGTTGTTGTACGATCAATTTGGCAAGTCACACATAATTGCCCATGCATGCGTAAGGTGTGTCGTCAACGGCCCAGAATTACGGCCAAATGACGCTGCTGGTTTAAGCGAAATGGCGCAGTCGCTGCGCGATTGTCTACTTACTCTTTCAGACATTGATGAGCATTCTGAGATGAATAACTATCCAACGCTAATTGCTGTTGCGAATCGTCTTCCGTTCAAGATGCAGGAAGCTTGGAAACGACGTGTTGCAAAAATAATCAGAGATACTGGCCGTGAACCTCTGTTCGAGCATCTCGTTGACTTCGTGGAATCTGAGAATCAGATTGCGAATTCGCTCTTTAGTCGTATGTTGGACGAGCATCGCAACGAACCCAAGAAAGCAAAAGGTAAAGGTAGTCATGTAAAGGCCTCTAGTCACGTTGTTGTAAAGGAAGAAGAGTCTAAGCCCAAGGCCCGTGCTGGACCTTCCCACGTTCCAGCAGTCCCTCTGTGTCCGTGCTGTTCGGGAAGGCACAGCCTTGTAAAGTGCGAGGAATTTAAGTCCCGGTCGTTCCGTGATCGCTTGCGCGTTACCCGACGCCGCAGACTGTGTGACAACTGTTTTCGATTTGGACATTTTGCTACAAAGTGCAACAGCCCTAAAGCGTGCACAGTGAAGGAACCAACAGCAGATTCACGAATATCTGCAAAGCCGTCTTGTCGTTGCTTCCCAACTTGTTAAGTTTACAGACATATTCCAACTCTTACGTAAGCCCATTTTTACTGGCGTTTCTTTATGTAAAGGTCATGACGTCATAATACACGTTGTCACATAAATGTCATTTTGGTACAAAGCTTTGAATAAGCGTCGATAGTGACGTCAATAGTTGTTAAAAAATAGTTTTGACTTTTCGCTTTATTCACACCGGTTGGAAAACGCGTCAGACAACAAGATCTTAGTTTCTCCACACAAAGATAATATAACCGGTTTGTACGACTTACTGTTTTCCTAGGGACCAGAGCGAGCCGTCATTTCATAACTTTTCGCGATTCATTCGATGAAAATGTTGATCGACCAAAAAATAAAAACAAACAACCACCTCTACGTGTGCGCAAGATAATCTAACATAATGTTTTTGTTGCTGCCAGGCATATTGTAACTTAATAATCTGTTCTTCTGGCAAAGATAAAACGTAACTTTATTCACCGACGTTTCGCCTGTTATTCAACAAGGCTTCCTCAAGGTAATGGTACAGTGCAGCACACAACTAACACCAAAAAAAAAACGTGCCAACACGAAAAAGGGGATAACGCTAACACCGCTTGTAAAATCATGTGATGTATAAAAATGGGCGGGAAAACGTCGGTGAATAAAGTTACGTTTTATCTTTGCCAGAAGAACAGATTATTAAGATAATCTAACATCCAACTTTGTGGAGTGCAGCCAACAACACAAGGAAGTTATGGTGGCATTTCTTAAGGAGCAGGAAATGCGTCGGTTTCGCTTTTGTTGTCTACGTTATTTCATAACCTTTGTTTTCCACTCTGTCATGGGTTTAATTCTATGCCTGTAGGCATCTGTAACCAGGCGTTGTTCAGCAGAAAAGTGTAAACAGCACTCGGTAAGCAGTTGCCTTGGACTCACGACGAGTTTGCAAAACGTGTCTTCATGTCAATGTTCATGTTTCTGTTCATGTATTTTCTAACATACTTTGCATGTTACAAGGAATGTGGGATAAAAATCAGCGTAACAAAAACACACAGAACGTTCCCTACAATCGCGGTTAAATTAGAACGCATTTCATTTTAGTTTGAATTCTTTGCCATTTTTAGTTGGCAGTGGATTTTTCGTTCTGCTGCCGAAACTTACTAGACTTTTGTATGGAATATTTCAAAACACTCTTGCAATTTAGCTAATTTACATTTTGAAATACAAAATCTTGCTACCATTAAGAACAAATTAACCAGTTTTACTCGGTAAAAACGATTGCATGTAGGTTTCCCATTTGTTTGGTTTTTAATTTTTGACGCATAATATTCGTAAACTTGTCATTAACATATTCCTAAGGCGGGTTAAAGTCGTTGTTCTATCTGTTTCTATGTCGAAACTTGTTTCCTATTTTTATTAGCTTAAGGTAGTCTGTGTAATTTTTGCTTGAAGGTTTGAACAAACTACAGACTGCGCTCCATGGTAAACCGAATGTTGGGTGTTATCTTCATAACTATCGGTCTGCCTATATATCAGGTCTTCGTAGGTACCAACGTCAGGTACGATGAGTCAGAAATTCGCAACCGCACCCCAGTCTCTTGGTTTTTGGTGAATATATTGTGCAGTGAAAGAACAACGAATCAGTACGCAGTGTAGAATGGGCGAGACACAATACATCAGCAACAAGACAGCATTGGGGTAGTCAGTCATACAGGGCGCAGTTTAGCGCAGTCAGTTATACAGGACACGGTCAGCATTTCTGAAGTTCACAATACCACGTTTCTAAAGGCACTGTTTAGTTAGCTTAGCGTCTAAATCATACAAACAAACGTCACAAATTTGCTACGTAGTCAACTGGCTTACAAAACACTGAAAGAGGCACATGACAGGCCTTTAAGTCTTCATAACACTTGTCACAAACATTAAAAGTATTACTAGAACCTAGACAAAGTCTAATCTACATTAATTTCAACGATTACTGTGGCTATTTCCCGCAAGTAGACCAGTGAGCACGCTTTGTGAAACAAAGGAATGCGATGATGTGATGCAAATGTGCACATATACACACATGGGTTCAAGTAACATAGAAATGTTATTAAATGGTTAAACTGTTCGTAACGGGAGACACTTAAACCACGTCACGGACGGGCGAAACGGGATTTCCCCGGTTAGTAGTAATAATGAGCCCAGTAGCATGGGCACTCTTCACTTATTAGGGATCGGGCACTCTTCACTTGGTTTGAGATCGGGCACTCTTCACTTGGTTTGAGATCGGGCACTCTTCACTTGATTTGAGATCGCGCACTCTTCACTTGGTCTGAGATCGCGCACTCTTCACTTATGTGGGATCGGGCACTGTTCACTTATGTGGGCTTGGTCACATATTGTATGAAAAATAACTTAGAGTGGTTCATTTGTTGAATGAGTTGGTCGAGTAAGGACGTAAACCCAAGTGAGAAGTTTTTTTAATGAGCACTGGTCACTAGATGGTGTAAAAGAGTTGTGACTGTGAAGGCTTTCGGTTTGTTCATTTGCCTTCTGAGTTGTGACAGGGGACAGGAGTACTAGATTGCGGCTGCAGTGGAGTTGAAGGTTGGTCTTTAGATTAGTTTAGGGTTAGAAATTGTATGTACAGTAAGAAAGTAATATTAATGAAAGTTTGATTATAGTTTATAAGCTAGAGATACAATATAGTTTAAAATGCAGGTGTGATCGAAACTGATTTAGTTGCTTATTTTTTACAAAAGGTTTTTGTCACGAAATGGATAAACCACCGGGAAAGAAACGGCCGTTTCCATGCGCCACTTGTGGTGCTAGATTTTGGAAGAAAGAACATTTGGAAAAACACATGTCCTCTTGCGATAAACAAGTTACATGTGATCATTGCGAAAAAGTGTAAGTACTGAATATTTTATTTATTTTCGTTTCTTGGTACTAATTGTATTTTATTGTGCTTTTTAGTTTTGGGGCGAGGTCGAATCTACAAAGGCATTTAAAAAATACTTGCCCGAAAATCCACGGTTCAAGAAAGAGGTAAGTTTGCATGAAATTGTTTTACATTTCTAAAATATAATTTATGTTTCTGCAGTAGAACCACAAAACGTACATCGGACACTGACAATTGTGGAGCAGAAGTCCAGAAAAGACCAAGGTAAATGGAATTGTTGTTAAAAAATAAAATGAATTCAAACGAATTCCGTTTTTGCCCAATGCGATTTGTCGTGAACAGAACAGACAATGCGGATCTTAGTGAATCAATTGGCGCCACCGTAAATCCACAACCAACGCCAACAAGAAAAACTATTGGACTAGCCGCTGAGAAATTGGTCAATTTAGCAACAGAACCGTCAAACCAAGTCACTACTGACAACATTGAAAATCAAGAACCTATGTTTGGAGCATCCAATACGTAAGAGTGATTTTAAACCAAGTCCTTTTTTGTATTATGTCTCTACAAGCCTAATATTAGCATGTCTTCTAAGTATAAAATAGCTATTGGTTTAAAGTCTATCCTTATGTTACAACGTTATAGTTTCATTTAGCAACAACTGCGATGAACATCAGTTTGCATGTGAATTCGTTGATCACATTTTAAAGGAACTTAAAGCTGGCGCACTAAATTGCGATACGGGCTTAGATGATGTCGATGTTAAAAGTACTGCCGATGGAAGGTAAGCGAAATTTACGAATAGAAAGTGATCTAATTATGATCTTATAAAATTATGCTCAGAAAAGAACTTCACCAAATTGAGGATTTTTGCTTAGGGCTACTAAATACTCCAACGATTGATATCACTCCGGCAAACGAAATTCCTCTGAAAAAGTTTACCACAGAGGTTATATATTTTCGAATAAAACGCCGTTAGACAGAGGGAGTTAAACAATCTTGTTTTCACAGCGAGGCCATGTAGCGGTCGCCGACATACTTAAAAACATTTTAACTGTAGACATTACAAGTCGCGTTATCGAAGCTAACAAGCACGTTTCCTTAAAACGCTGGGACTTAACTTCATGGGATTAGTTTTTGAAAGAATATAACCTCGTGTTTTGTCAGTAATTTGATAAAAAAAATTTGCCACAATTGAAATTACTTTTTACACAAAGATCTAGATTAATAAATAAAAAATGTCAAATCGTCACAACTTTAAATTATTTTTTTTGCGTAAAGAAGAACTGCAAGATTTTGAAATTGATGGAATGTCGCCTGATGTGGCGATCGTAGCAGACGGGGACTTTTGCTTAGGGCTGTTGAATACCCCTAACGTTAATAACACTACCGCGAGAGAAATAGAACTACAAAGTTTGCCAAAGAGGTAATATATTATGTATAAACCACCGTTAGATAGTGTGAGTTAAATAGCGCTTTTTAAAGGAATTTAGCCTCGTGTTTTGTCAGTAATTTGATATCCTGACTAAACAAAAAAATTGCCATAATTTTATACTCTGAAGTTATGTTTTACACAAAGATCTAGATTAAATAAAAAATTGTCACAACTCTGTACACTTTTTCCTCAACAAAGTTTGCCATGAAGTACTATATTATGTACAAACTACGTTTAGACAGTGGGAGTTAAATACCGTAGCTATGTTGCGGTGCGGTCGCCGACAGACTTGAAATCATTTTCTAAACGGAGACACTACGCGTTAGCGACGTTTACAACACGTTTCCAAAGCATGTTGAGACTTATTGCGTTTAATTTTTTTAAATGATTATAACCTCGAGTTTTGTCAATAATTTGATACCCTGACTGAACAAAAAATTGTCACAACTCTGTACACATTTGTTTTTGCTCAGAGAAAAAATCCACCAATTTGAAGTAAAAACATACGAAACGTTGCCTGAAGTGGCGATCGTATAGCAGGCGAGGATTTTTGCTACGTTGATAACACGACGGCGAGCGAAATTGCACTGCAAAGTTTGCCGAGTAATATATTATGTATAAACTATCGTTAGACAGTGGGAGTTAAATAGCGTAGCTTTATTGCGGTCGCCGACAGACTTGAAATCATTTTTTTTTATCTGCAGACACTACGCGTTAGCGACGTTTACAACACTTTTCCAAAGTATGTTGAGACCTTATGCGTTTAATTGTCTGTACTTTGTTATGTTGATTAGACAACAATTGCCATTTTAAATGTCCTTTGCATAAAAACATTCTTTAGTTTAGCGAAGTTACCTTGAAAGACTAAAATCCCAGTGTTTTTTAATATATTGTTTGAATGTCTCATTTCGTAAGATTTACTTTGTAGAATCAAAGCTCGCCCGTCGCTGAGGCAAACATTCAGCTAGCCAATACCTGTAACGCCAATATCAATGCGATTCACCAACACGCAGACTCAAACTTAAGCGATTCGATTGTTGGCGACCATGTCGCAGTAGCGCCCACCGGCGGTGGCGATGATCTTAGTTGTGGGGGCAGGTTCATGCAAAGCGTCAGCCCGATGTATGTAAAATACAAAACGGCTTGATACCATTTTGTTGCATTGGTTGCCTAACAAATTTTTTTTTTCCTGAACTATAAATATACTTCACGTTAATAAATTTAGTGTATAAATGCTAAAAATTTATTTGTTTCAGTAAATCTTGTGTTAAAAGGTTTGTAAACTTAATGCATTTATGAGGACTAGAACCTAAAACGCGTAGTGGTTCTTTGCAGCGAAATCAGACGTGAACCAATAGTTGAAGTGGAATATCCCTTGTCCCCTTTTACAGCTTCACAAGAATTGAAATGTGAGGAAATTTGCAGGGTTGCAGAAGCGAAACTTTGTAGTGCTCCGTCTCGTATTCAAAGGGGTTGGTAAGTTGCCAGACATGGTTACCCTTGGAACCAGAATTATATCCATTTTTCTTGCAGGGGAAGCAGTGGTGAAGCCAAACAACGGCCACAGGGAAATGAACGAGATAGACTCATCGCTCGAAACATCAGAGCCATTCAAACACACCGAAGAATCGGTCAAGTGACAAGCGTCTTCAACTTCCGCGCACCAATTTCCTACGACAATTTAAATAGTATTGCCGATGAAGTTTTGCGCTTTGGCAATCGAGCCTTCAGGATCAATGCCAGTTTTGGCTTTTCTATGGAAAATGTAGCCGGGGAACAACGTTATTTTCACTCGAGTGCTCACAATTTTCAACTTTTTGACACACCTTGTGTTGTCCGCACACGCGATGACTTGATTGCTTTTCTTGAAAGCCTGGAAGACAAAGATGACTTGGAAAGTGTGCGACTTCTGCGACCTAATAGCTCCTGGAAACCTAGCGAAATTTTAAATGTAACCTTTTATATTTACTACACGAACAGCCCATTAATTGGATAGGATTAAATTGGATTTGATTGGACGTCACGCGAAATTGAGGCCCATACACTGCGAACAAATGTCTTATTCCACTGCCTATGTTTTTTCGTTCATTTGCAATACATTTTGATTCCAGTGGGGATTAAACTATGTAAAGAGTTTCATTCATGTTGGTTTGAATCACATTAACTTTCCAAGTGAACAACCTTCCCAACATGAAATTTATTTTGAAATGTCCTCCAGTTGGTTGCTTGTCAAGTGTAAACTTATTTGATGCAGTGTTGTACGCTTAAATAACAAGCGGGGATCCGATGCTAAAGCTGAATTTGTTTTTAAAGAAACATTTCAGCTACAAATCAATAAATAGTCATCGACTTTTTTTTGTTGTCGTTTTTTTTTCGCTGTAGTGTAGATAGTGATTCATCTCAAAAGGGTTGCGCCATCGCTGGTAAACCATTCATTGGGAGTGAGGCACAATGTGAGAGGTGAAGCAATCCCGAACAAGATGAGCGCTCATGTATTGCACAATTTGTTGGAATATTTTATGGCAGGTTTTGAACGGGATCACGTCATTTTGATTGTATATAAGACGGTATAGATACTTTATTCCTCATCAACGAACAGAAGCAACCAACGGAGAAGATGTCACTCAACAGACATATTGTTCCCGACACCGTCGATTCAACCAGACAGCAAATCGCTACACAGCTGCTGACAGAGATATGCAGAAGTCGCCGACCTGCAGGTATGTCTTGACGAGGTTTTGCTTTTCTTCCGTTTCCTAATTTGTTTATGGTTGCTGTAGGTACCAGACTTTGCTGTGCAACGTTGTATGTGAAGTTTAGAGGAGAATGTTTTGACCACGACGAACTCCGGAAACTGGCTCCTTCCCTGTTTCCAGAAACACCCTACGTGTTGCTATTCCCCAAACCGTTTGCCGACGCCTTCAGTCGCGTGCAGGTGGTGTACTGGTCCACAGCAGACGCGGTGGAAGATTGTATCATCGCCGACCGAGTGAAGAATATGGCAATCGACGTGGCTGTCGATGGGATTGCATTAAGTTTTAAATCTAAATCTGTGTTTCACCCGCCGCGTATTTGAGACCAATAATAGAAAATGCCGAAGAATATGTATCGACTATACGAGACATAGAAAATCCACGTGCACGAAACAGTAAATAATACATACAATGAGGGCCGCAGGCAGATGAGAGGGGGTGCTGTACAATGCGACGGTTCCATTTCCATTGAGTGGCATTTCGGTTTAGAAAATTTACAAGCTCCTCGTGGATCGGGGCACGCCCGAACGTGTCATAAAACTCGCCCCGTTCTTCCCCATCAAAAAACATCGCAAGCCAATGCATTCCGGGTCTATTACTGGTATCAGTATTCACAATATATGCTTTGGGATAGGGGTGGTTCAACGTAGAGAGTTCATCCCGCGCATAGACACCATAAAACACGGATCCAATGGCTTGGTCACGAGATAAAATAGATGCGATTTGAAGTTCGTCCATTTAAGCCGAGTAATCGAAAATTACGATTTTGAATTTGTCAATCTCCAATACATTGTCATATTCCGCGTACACCAAGATATTTATAGTGTTCGCGAAAGCCGTGCCAAAGTGAACCTCCAAACGAATGTTACCGTGCTTAACCAAATCAAAGGTAGCCAGATCTGCCATATCAGGACTGAGGTCAAAGCAATAGAGTGTGAATCCCTGCCCATATTCGGAGAGTGATATTCCACTACCGGCGTTTTCAAAAAATGTTCCCATCCCAGTAAAAAGGCTAATGAAGCTCCTCGCATAATTTTTTGATGTGAAATTTGGTTGAAGCGCCTTTCCCGGCACGATTTTCCCGTCATGGTACAGAGCCAGGTAATTCACATCAAAGTGTTTAAAATTAAACGAATTTTTTGCATAAGCTCCATTAAATGCGTCGTTGTCAACAAACCCCACCACTACTCGCTTTGGGATCTGGCCACGTATAAATGTGTCATGTGTCGTGGAAAGGTTTCCACGTGGGACCGAGTACACTTGCACAGATGTCCTCGTGATTGGATATTTGGCAGTAGCCTTCTCCAATGCTTTTATATGTCCCATCAAAACAGGGGCACTCGGACGTACTTTACGAACATACAACCGAACGTCTTTAAGGTTGACCTTGTAACCGGTATTCGCCTCGGCCATAATCGAAAACGGATCTTTGCTCCTGATCAAGCGGATCTTCACGTCAACGCCATTTAATACATAACGAAACTGATTCATCATGTCGATATGGAGCTTGCCTAACATTTCAATGTCACGACTACCACTTGCACAGTCGCGTCTGGTGATATATCCAGCATTTCCAGCATCCAAAGTCTCAAACTTTCCTGCCGTATCTTTATGCCACATTGCCGCAGTTAATTGGGATTCTTTTGCATCATTCCCAAAGCTTAAAAGGCTCTCGAGATAAGCACGGTATGGATACGTGTTACTAGCAGGTGTGACAACTTTGTTGTTTAAAGACAAGTCAACTTGATCCCAAAGAGCATGTAGCCAATAATTACAAGGACCAACGGCAGCGTCTGCGTCAATATTTGTCCCATCTGCCTTGGTTATGCGCGCTGTGCACAGAAGCATAGTATTTGCTAGATCTATGTTATCTTCCCCTGTCCCAGAAACGGTAAATTCTATAGGGCCGGCATCACTCAATGTCGAAAGGGGCATAAATTCCACCCACTGGGAATGTTCGATGCTGACTTGTGTGGGTTTTAGCGCAAATAAATCAAGTTCACTTTTCAAGCATTTTCCAGACTGTTGGTTAATGAGGCTGCCCATATTATGAAAATATATCCGCTTTCTTTCGTCTTGGGGAACGTTTTTTCTTCGTCTTTTTTCTGCGTTTAGTTGCAGGTTCTCCGGGTGGGTGTGTAAAGGACCGCTGCGCAGAACGTAATAATGATTTTCCCGCCTCTCTTGAACGTTTTATAGCTGCTGCCCGTGGTGATTGTCCAGCCAGCATGTCACCGGCGAATTGGGCACCTGATTTAATCACTTCTTTTCCGATACGGCTTGCGCCCGATTTAAGTAGCGGTAGTACAGCCCTACCAAGACTCGCAAACACACTACCCAATCCGTGGCCACGTTGTGAAACTGCTCCACTGAAAAAAGGCATTCCATGACCAGCTTGGGCCACATAGTAATTCTCATAGTCTTTAATATCGTTTTGCACACAATATGGAGTGCCGCATTGACGCTGCATTTTCCGTCTAAATGTATAAGGGTGTTTTCGAAAGTGAAGTGTAGCGATCACCCGACCGCTTTCAAAAGGAATCAAACCCCCGAATTCGTTTCTTAAACTTAGTTCTACACTCGTGATGGTACTTCCACGTAATGGTTGATACGATAGACGTGAGAACCTTTTAAACACTGTCTCCCCAGGCTCTCCTTGAGCTGGGATCGTATCGAGAAGGGGAACAAGTGAATCGCCCACTATACGCGGTTCAACGAGATCACAATAGACGAAAATGGTCGAAAATTCATTCTCGAGAGTGCACCTTCCTTCGGTTGTGTGGCTTCCTTCGTAAAGGTGTGGAAGTGGAGTTGTTTGAAAGCCCAAAAGTTGCCTAACAACTTTTTAGTAGCTTCGGCCCCCACTCTCATTCCGAACCACACTTCTGACCCAATATTTTTCCATGAGTAGGGATATTGAATGTCACTTAACGCTACTTCCCATTTTCCCCGATCCAAGTGAATGCTTTCGGGAAGTTTAGTTTTGAATTGGGTCGTTGTATTTTCGGGGTAAAACTCTAAACTACTATTGCTCGGAAGAGTCACGTAAAACATTCTTGTTTTTCAAACTCGGTGCTGCCAACAGATACCCAACCCCACTTGCCAGTAACGCTGTCCAAAGATTCGGGTTTGGGTGTCCCAACGTCAAATTCACAAGACTGGTGATGACTACAACAAAAATGAGAAACACTTGACAAAAAAACACAACTTCTTCACGAGGCAAACTTCGCCCACACCACACCCAATCTCCTCCTGAAGTCATTGAGACGCTATACGCTGTAATGTACGACGTCCTCTGCGTTGAGCCACGAATTAAAACTATCGGTGTAGTCGACCCATTTTATAAGCCATTGCTCTACCCCGTGCCTTTTTCGCTTTTTCAATATCTTCTCGATGTTATAAAGGTCCTTTTCCACACTTTGGAGTTCCTCATCATAAAACGACCCTTCTATCGGTTCACGATTATAATCGACTAGAGAATAAGTATGGGGATTGGTTTGGCGCCGGGATTTTACAAAAAACACTTCTTCCGTCCAGTTTGGTAAGTAACCTTTTTTAAACTTTGTACGGGTTACTGCGATTCTAACTGGGGAACCCACTGCAAACTTCCAGGACATAGGTGGATGCGATATATCGCCCTATAAATTTTCCCAGACAGTATCCTGATTATCTCGTTTCACCGACGAGGGAGTAGTTCGAATGCTGCGGTGATAGCTGTTGTTGTAGCTTTCCACTACATCATCTAGCACGTCAATATATTTCGATGTCTGGGCATACGTGAAGTACCGCCATAAACGCTCCTTCAAGGTCCGATTAAATCGCTCAACAATGGAGGCTTTGGTTTCGTCATTGTACGTCGCAAAAAAATGAATCCCGTGATTTTGTAACCAATTTTGAAAAAGTTTATTCACAAACTCTTTGCCACGATCTGTCTGTAATTTCTGCGGTTGGCGGTCCCCATCTTGCAAGATTTTTTCGAAAGCTCGCACAACCCAATCAAAAATTATCTGCGATTATATATGAATCTTGTGTAAGTTACTTGCGGCATATCTTTGATATGGCCTTCGTAGTATTACCGTGGATATGCCGTATATGTTTAGTCCGATATAAGCACGATAAAACGGACATAACCCAGCTGTAGATATTCCATGCTTAATGAACAGATAATCATACCATAAAATTAAATTTTCAATTGCATTTGCAATATAACTGCGAAGAAATTTGATACGTCTCATTTCTCATTTAAGTGACAAACTAAATTAATTAGACATTTGATTAAGTTGTAATTCGTTTAAATCTGTGTTATTTTTTTTTGTATTTAAATTAATTGCTTTCTTGAATAAGTTTGTTTTCCAGATGTATTGCAAATGTTTTGTGATCTTGAAAAAAATATAACCTGGAAATTGCAAATTTATTCTTGTCATCTCCCAAATTTTTATTGCGTCACTGTTCTGGAACTAATTCTGCCGCACTGGATTTACGACTTCAATAGTTGCATTACGCAATCGGCAGTCGTCGTATTTTGCACGTGGTGTTTTTTTAACGGTTTAAATCTGCAATAATCCTATTTAGATTTGATATTTTAGTTGATATGGAAGTTTGAAAAGGAAAGAGGTTTGGATTTTTGGACAGCGCTATAATGCCTAAAACTGAGTATAAACCATTTCGCAAACTATCCAGACAACAGAAGTGGCGGCGCAAAACCTCGAGTCGAAAGTGTAAAAAAACAAACGATGGAAAAGAAACAATTCTTTTTTCAAATGGCTCTGATTATCAAGTTGACTTAACTGCTGACACTATCCCTGATAACGTGGATTCTGACAGGCCAAGTTCAAGTAATATACAACAAGTGGGCCACCATGATTATTTTTGCAACGTTTCGTCTAACTCTGATTATGATTCCGACGTTTCTAGTGGTCCAGTTCCTGGATCAACTAAACAAAATATACCTGAATCATGTGGTAACCAGTTTAATCCTTTTGCATTAAAGCAATCTTTGCAACAATGGGCCCTCACAGAGCCTAATGTACCTAAGTCTGCTGTGACCAATCTGTTGAAAATTTTAAAGCAATATCATGAACATTTGCCCATGACGTTTACAACCTTACTACCCACACCCAAACTTTCATATTGTAGTATGAATAATGGGGGTGAATATGTTCATTTCAGTAACTGGATGACTAGTTTGAAGAAGATTCTGACAAACGAAGTGTTACGACTAAAACTTTCCGCTTGTCAATTTACATTTTACTTAATAATCAATGTGGATGGACTACCACTTTTTAAAGGTTCTCCTGATTACAAGCTTTATCCAATTCTAATAAAAGTGTATCTTGTTAAAATGAAATGTCTATGTGCTGGAATTTATTGCACAAACAAGTCCACCAACAGAGAACTCCCTGCTCCTGACCTGTTTCTGAAGGAATTTCTTAAAGATTTAGACAATCTCACTGAAAATCCAGTTATAATTGATACTGTAACGTGCAGACTAGGAAACTATGGAATTTACGTTTGTGATGCACCAATGCGATCTAGTCTTAAATGCATTAAATCACATACTGGATATTACAGTTGTGAAAGGTGTACTGTTAAAGGCCAATACATTGAGCGTCGTGTATGTTTTCTCGGACACAATTGGACTCAACGCACTGATGCAGATTTCAAAAGGCACATCGACAAGCAGCATCGAATGGGTGTGTCAGTTCTGTCTACAAAAAATGTTGACATGGTGTCTGGTTTTGTTTTAGACTATATGCACTTAGGTTGCTTGGGAGTGATGCGACGGTTACTTCTATGGTGGAAAGGAACACCACATCAGTTACATGCAAAATTGTCCTCACACGCTGTAAATGAGATTACTTCCAGTATTTTGGCTTGTCAACCATTTGTTCCAGATGAGTTTAATCGGAAGTTACGACCACTAAAAGATATACTATATTGGAAAGCAATGGAGTTTAGGCTATTCATGTTATATGTGGGACCAGTGGTTCTTAAAAACAGCAATGCTTTAACACATGAGAGATACATTCATTTTCTTAAACTTTCCTGTGCCTTCAGGTTTTTTTTAGATAAGAATTGTACTAATTTCAATTTGAAAACTGCCAGTGATCTGCTTCATAACTTTGTGCATGAATCTGTTGTACTTTATGGCAAACAATTTGTAACCTATAATGTACATTCTCTAATTCACTTGGTTCAGGACTGTCAAAAGTATGGTTGTTTGGAAAACATTTCATGTTTTCCATTTGAAAGCTACCTGGGTTGCTTAAAAGACCAAGTTAGATGTGGATTTAAACCACTGCAACAATGCTCTTGGTTTGCATATCATAACAATGAAAATCTTGTGTTTGATTGCCCTTTAAGACATGACAAACGTGATGCAAAACCCGCCATTGGTATGAATGTTTTAGTTGAGCTTTTTGGGGAAAAGTCTTTGTCATTCATGAAAAAAATTTTCTTGTTTGATTCTGTTGTTATTGAGCGAAATACTATATCTGACTCCACATTGTTTCACAATAATTGTTTTTACAGAGTTGTTGATATAGTTGTTGAAAATTGCAACATTTATTTTGTTGTGTGTCAGTATACAAAAGTGCTAAACATTTTTATAAACCCGGTTCATTCAAAAATTGTAGGGATACAAAGAATTTCCAATCTATGCAGTGACTATAAACTATTGTGCATGTCAAGTAATATAAAAAAGTGTTTTGTTTTACCATATAGAGAGGATTTAGTTGCTTTAATATTGCTTCACATGACCTAATGCATGTTTGGTGTCTTGCAGGAAAATGGTCTCACTATGAAAAAGTTTGTATGTGTAAAATTTAACAATGGCTCCACTGACATAGTGCCACGGTCATGGATAGTGGGATATTCCATGTGTAAGTGGCCTCAAATGTCAAACGAAGATATTAGGGCTTTAGCAAAAAATGAAGTTGAACCTGATGAGGAATGGAAGCAATACAGTTGTATGATCCTCTGTGAATCTAGTATGTAGTAATGTGATACAGTTCTGTTCCAATGTTACTAACAGTTCATTATTTAAGATGACTTTCACAAGTGCGAGGAAAAAGGTTATAGCACAGTAATGTTGAGTGAGACATCAGCAGATGATGAATTTGTTCCACCTCCTCTTGTAAGGACAGACAGTGAAAGTATTTACAAACGAGCAACAGCACCTCAAAATAGTGATTTGAGGAGAAAGCACAAGAGGTTTGTTACTTTCAAAGGCTTAACATGGTTTGCAAGTAAAAATTGTTTGCCATGTGTTGTTAGAAAAAGTCCCCAAAAGGTTTTTCCTCAAACAAAGTATCCAAAATACCAAAACGAAGAATTGCTGTGTGAGATTCGGAGTGGATATTCTTTTATACGGAAACAGTTTAATATTTTAAATGATAAAATTGATAAATTGTCAGATTTAAATCTTTCAATGAACAGTGATTGTTCAAGCTCGGCAACTGAGCCATGGAAAATTGAAGCTGCTTGTACAGAGGAAGAGCTGGAATCTAATTTAAAACAATCTCTGGTATGACTGTCTTGAAAGTCATTTTTATGCAGATAATGATTTCTTTTTTTAAACACAGAATGCCAAATTGTTGGCTCAGCAAGTTGAAGTAAAATGTGTCCGAGCAACTTTCCGTAACTTTCTGAAAGTATTCATGGTCAAGGATTTGGCCATGCAATTTTCATGGTCTGGCATGGGAAGCGGACGTCAACAAGTGAAAAGAGCTTTCAAAAGCCACCAACTGTATGCACTCTTTCAAGGTATATACCTATTTTGTTTAAGTGTGGAAAACTGTCAATACATGTATGGACATGTGCAATTTGAACACTTTTCTAAATCATTTTTTTGCAATAGTTGTGATAGATAACCAATGTAGGTTGTTCTTGACAGTGTGAAGTGACTAATTTTGTTCCTGGTGCAGATAGTATTGTGGTAACAGTTCCAACAAATTGTAGTGACATGTTTTGATATAAGTGCTTTTGTCATTTTTGTTATTTATATGCAGGTAAGGATATTTAAGTGCATATCTTATGAAACATTATCATGGTATACTTTCTCTAACATCTGCCCCAGCAATAACATACATAGTTATTATTAATTTAAGATTTGGTTCAAGTAATGTAAAATAAAATAAATCGTTTTTCTAAAAAAGTGGATGTTGTAGCGGACACCTCGCTAAAGTGTGTTGTTAATGGACAAAAAAATTTACGTTCAGATGTTCTTCAAAACACTTGCCATCGTGACGTCAGCCGCGAGGAAATAACCAATGCAATCAAGCGTGTGTTCAACGGAGTGCCTGATTGGGATGGCGGCAGGCAACATCGCCTGAAATCGACTGCAGGACAATAGAGGGACAAAATTTCGTTGTGTGTTCGCTTGTTCAAATAAACAACAAATGTCGTACATTTGCCTTTGTATGGCATTTGTTTGGGACAATTGAAATTTATGCTTGTTTTTGTTATATCTTGCAAAAGCCAAGTGTGGAGGTGAACAGGGACTTCAACGAACAAGCTAGGCCCTTGTATGAAAATTGAAACAAGGGCCGTAAAAGGCCGTTGTTGCATTTGAGACATATATGCCAGATATATACACCAGGGTCATGTTAGGCTTCGGCATATGGCCCATACCTTTTGACAAACAAAAACGAACTTATTCTGTACAAGGGCCCAACATAAATTTTTGTTTGGGAAGACTTGGCCCCGTTTTTTTGTTTTATTGGGACAACCCACGCATACTTTGAAAACGCATCAATAACGGTAAGTAAGTATTTGAACCCACTGTTGTAACGACTTAGTTTCACCAAATCAACCAAATCAGCCTGCCACTGAAAATCAATACCTCCGACTACAACACGAAGACGTTTAAAATTTCGACGTAGAGGTTTGTGGAGTGTGTAAGTGTCCTGCTTTCGAAGCCAATCTTTTACTTCAACCCTTTTCGTTTTGAAGCACGGGCGAGGCGCTTCACGCCCCCGAGACTTCCTGGTTGCAAGGGGGAATAATATTCCTCAGAAAACTTTACAGATTTACCCATTGCTTTGCAAATCGTCTATTCTGCACCGGTGGCGGTTTAGATCCAACTGGGCGCTGGCCTGGCGCGGGTCTTGTATTTGTATACCCAAGCAATGACTTTGGTGCATTTGCTTTTTCCAATGCCGACTGGAAATCAGTCCATCCGATAGGCGTCGTTGACGTCGATCCGCGGCGTCGCACAGCATTGTGAATCAGATCCTCAATGTTGCTTCCCTTAACAACTTCCCCTTTAACCGAAAGCTCTCCTGTCGAGTTGAAATCAATTTCTGGACTTTCCTTGATAATATCAATGACTCGCTTTGCTTTGTATTTAAACGTCTTTGGCATAGAATCAATTACACGACTTTCGACAACATTTTTCTTTGTTTCCTCAACTTCTCCAGCCACAGTTTTTCCTCGAAGTTCTTCGGTAACCGTAAACTTAAGTGGTTTATTCACAAGGGTGTCCTTATAAAATTGATACCGTTGAAGTGCCTGGTTGTAAAGTTTTACTTTGTCTTCCATCGTCCCAGGCTCGTTTATGATGTCCTTCATTTTCCGATCGAATGTGGTTAATGCGTTTTCAACAGGCGTCGTTTGTGAAGGTGTGTTTCCCTGTAGACTTTTCAAAATACGAGGGTCCACCAAAGCGAATTTTTGAACACTTTCCATTTCACTTCCCACCAGACAAAAGACTAGTGACGGCGGGTATTATGCTGCCAATCAACGGAGCTAACAACGCTGATAAAAACCCTCCACGTTATATAATCTGACGTTTTCGTTTTGCAGGAGTTGACTTTTTTCCAAGTTCACGGATGCCGTTTTTATATCTGCAAAGTTTGGCTCGTTCCGTGGGTGTCAATGTTACGTTCCCCTTCAAAACGTTGTATGCACATTCGCAAATGCACTGGATTAATTCACGATCAGCGACTTTTATAATCGACCGAGCAAGCTTGGGTTTGGCTGTAGCGAGTGTCGTAAGAACTGGAGCTTGGTCATGTAGTCGCCTTGACATGCTACAGAGATTTTGGTACGTACACAATCTGGGTTTCACCGCGAAAAATGTTGGTTCTTAAACGAAATTTTTCTGCTGTGCTCTGCTTGAAGTCAAAAAGCAAATAACCGTGTGGACGAGAGGTCGCGTCACTATATGATTCCTGAATGGCACGCGTCCGCCCTGGTTGGACTTGTTTGGCAAGATGAGTTATGAGATGCGTCTCTTGGATTTTTGAAAACAACGAGGTAATGCGCGTTCAAGCTGATAGTGCGTTGCTCCTTTCCTTTGTGAAATAAATTCTGAACAATGTATATCACACTTATATTTTTGTGGTGGCTCCCTTTTGTGAAAAGATTGGTCACGCTTTTGTCGCATTCACTCATTAAATCATCAATAATCAAAAGTGTTCTCTCTGACGAATCAAAATCAGTTGCCAATCCCCGAACAAATTCCACACCGTTAATCCCTTCGTACGCCCCTTGCCACTCGCCGTAACACCATACAATGCGTTGAGGATTTGATAAAGTTAACTTCTCGTTTATGAGACGTTTCACAAAGAACGTTTTACCACAAGTAGTCGGACCAGATACAAGGCAAGTGAAAGGGTGAATAAAATCCATGGTGTTTTCGCAAACAGATTTTTAACAAACTAAAAGTTTTTTTATGTTCGTTGCGCTTTTAAACGCTTTTCTTTAGACTGTTCTCATAGGATACAACCTCAGCTGCTTTAAGCACATGTTGTTTATTCGATAGAACGAACACAAAACTTAGGTTAATATAGCCCAAAACACTTTAGGAAAGAAATTGCATCTGAATTAGTTATTTCATTTTGTGTTTCAGCCAGTCTCTTCTCTTCACGAAGGCATGCTTCTTCCCAATTCGGACCGCACACATCTTTTCCTTTACCACTAATTCCGGCAACGAATTGCCCACCTTTGATTTTGAGAAGAAACTCACATCCAGGAGAATGTTTGGCATGTTCTTCCCAAGCAACGTCATTTAGTTCCCAGTTAAAGAGGCAACATCCACAATACCAACATTTCACTTTATCGTGAATACCAATAAAGTAAAATCCAGCTTCGGCTAAATCCGCCGGTGTTGATCGGGTATGATAAGGCCAAAATCCATATTTGAACGAATCTATACGTTTTCTCTCTTCAGCCATATTAACATTTGTAGGGTCCAAACAAGGATAATTCCTCGTTCCCTCGACCAATCCACCCGGGGCACATATGACCGAGGTTGAAGAGTATTGAGCATCACTTCTATCTCTTCGTCCAAAGAGAGAACGACCAGTAAGAAATGACATATTTCTATTCAACTCAGAAGTGAACAAACCGAAAGCCTTCACAGTCACAACTCTTTTATACCATCTAGTGACCAGTGCTCATTCAAAAAACTTCTCGCTTGGGTTTACGTCCTTACGCGACCAACTCATTCAACAAATGAACCAATCTAAGTTATTTTTCATACAATATGTGACCAAGCCCACATAAGTGAACAGTGCCCGATCTCAAACCAAGTGAAGAGTGCGCGATCTCAGACCAAGTGAAGAGTGCCCGATCCCACATAAGTGAAGAGTGCCCGATCCCTAATAAGTGAAGAGTGATAGCGTTCGTGGGCTGGACTTTACTCGCATTTCACTTTCATCTTAGAACTCATTATTCCGCTCCATGATCTCTTCCAATAATACCAACTCATAGTGTTGTCATCAGTAGAAGTTCTCGACCACGGACCATTGAGGTGGGCATATGAACATCTACGATGCCACCAAGCTCCACCATGAACCACAGCACAATTACCTCCATACCTGCAATTATAATTAAGTCGGTTGTCAACAACTCTGTGTTACAACTTATTTAAACTCAGTCAAAACTTGTGTTGAACTAAAACTTTAACGCAACCCCCTGTTTCAGAGCAATTGATTTTTACAATTGTTGATTTAGGTTAGGCAGTTAACTTTGTCAACGAAAATCAACTATTTGAAGAAATGCATTTTATCTTTTTCTAAACAACTCGATTTACTTCGTTAGTAAAACAGAAATATAATCAGACACGTTGTATCGTTATTACTCACGCATCATTGTCTCTGTTGCGTGTTGTAAATCCTATCCCGTTTAGACTGTGGAACCCAGCCATGGCATCTGATATATTCCCCGAATATCCGGATATAGTAATTGTGTAAGAACTTCCTTCATCGCCAATGCTGAAATTACTGAAAACAACAATGTCATAATGTTTAATTTAATGCAAAGTAATTTAAATAACAACGGATAATTTGTTGTTTTAAATCAATCCCCTTACATTGGTTTGGTGCTCATGGAAATGATTGTCAAACATAAAACCCTTTATGACGTAATAAACGACATGTGTCATACATTGTGTCGTGTTGTGTGGGATAATTATTTGTCAACTAAGCAATAAACACAGAGTGGGATTAGAAGTTTTGAGAAGGAAACCCAGATATTTTTCAGCTTTAAGTTCACAAACGACTTGAGGTCCATTTTTAAGCAACCTGAAACCAGTTCCATTAAAATAAGATGTCAATCAAGCATACGATGCTGACATTGCAAGATGTATTTGGAATATCTTACAGGAGAAGCAAAAGTTAGATGAGGTTTTGCCGAGACTATTCTGTAACCCACATTTAACTATGTTGTTTGCGACAGATTTTCTTAATATTTCTGATCCTACGTCACTGGCAGGGTACGTGTGCCTCGGTTAAACGTTCATTTAAGGCGATTACAAAAGAGGTTTTATTGTAGCTAAGGCAGTGGTTCTTTACCTTTTTTATTATCGCTATATCTGTTACACTTTCTTAACTTTTTCTACCGCATGGCATTACCAATTACCAATAAGTGTTCAACACACAGTGAATACAGATCATTATATTTCTTTTCCGACTACTTTTGTGTATTTCGGTGCCGACTAATTATCCACCTACAACCTTTAAATTTCCCACCAGATAAGAACCACTGGCCTAAGGAATTAACTCTGCAGGCCAATGCACCCATTTTCTTGCACAGAGACCCAACAATACCCAATCAACCACGGAGCGACCAGCAGCTAACCCAGGGGTGGGCAAAGAGAACACAGAGTGTTTACACTATACAACTTATACACTGACAATCAAGTTGCGCCAGCGTCTTACACGTCGCGATTACGGGATATTTGTTGCCTCATTCAAAACATTGGGAGCCGAGCATGTTGGGCAGAAAATTGAAATTTCAAACACTGGATTATGCATGGGTGTTACCTGGAGAATATAATAATCTTTTTATCCCATTGGAATCAAGGAAAAGAAAATTTTCTGCAGCCACATTCTCTAAACGCAAAAAGGTGGCGTTCGACCCAATCCGAGTCCCACTGAGCTCGGTCCCGGCAATCCGCGACCAAGCGATCGCGCAAACCTCAAGAGCGGTGATGTGGGGTAGTTACGAGTTGATTACCATCCCCTATGTGTGTGCGGTATCTAAACTTATTGTTTCATAATTATTCCGAACCGAGTAAATGCATTGAAACACAGCAAGAATATTCTGTGTTGCTTCAAACTTAAATACCGAATTTTGTGAATCTGACGTAATAAGGGGGGTATTTCCCTAATGTCTTTTAAGATTTTGTTAAGTATGACGACCTGGCAGCATCGGGTAAATTATCGTTGAAACAATGGCATTAAATTGAAAACGTTAAATTCGTCATAGTCTTACCTATACTCGGCAAAACCTTGACCTCCGGAAAAATCCTGAAGTTCAACACGAAGACGACATCTAGTGGACGCACTGGTGATTTGATGCAGTTTTTCCAAACCTGATAAAATTTGTTGGTTGTAATAATATTGCTGAAAACATTGGAATTTAAATTGGATTAACTTATACTGTTACATAGCTTGCTTGAAACGTGTTGTTTGGTTCTCCTGTATATAAACTGGGTGTGTACAAGTTATAACAATGTGTTCAGTAAAACAAACCTGGAACTGCTGTTGCTGCCACGGGCATATTGCAATTAAAAATGTACCGCTCTTCTGGCATAAAATATACGTGCTGTATTTTACGACGTTTCGTCTGTCATTCAGCGAGACTTCATCAGGTATTGATATCGCAATTTCAAAGTAAACTGCACTAAAACATTCAGGGGCACACTAAAAAAAGACAGGTTGGCACCGCTTGTCAGATCATGTGACAGAGGCAAAACACGAAACACTGCGGGAGGCGCAACAGTTACAACAAATTGTTATAAACTGCCGGAAAGTAAACACAGTGTTCTTTGTCGTTGACGCATCCGCTGTTTTTGTGAACGTGAAGCGATTCAAGAAAGAGCCGCTTGGTGTGGTCCAACTCCTTTTCCAGAACTTGGAAAGGGCTTTATCGAAGGCAACTTCGTGTCGCAATGTCACCGCATGCTTGGCCAACGCAGTCTTGCTGGCATCTTTCGATGCGACATCACGGCGATGCTCTTTCAGTCGCGTCTTAAAGGCCCTTCCGGTTTCGCCGATGTAAATACCATCGCAATATTTGCATGGTATTAAACAGACCATTCCCTTTGGCTCGGAAGCTTCCGTAGCAATAGGTCATGATATTAGATTACCAAGCGTTGCATGGGGCTTAGTGTAGACTTTTATGCCATAATCCGACATCAATCTTCGCAATGTTTCGTTAAGGCCAGGGACGCAGGAAATAACAACTGTTCCGCTAGTGGGCGTTTCATCCTTACGGGTTATTGCCAGTATATTTTGAGCGTGCCATAACAGTGGTGATTGCTAGGGATACCGGTACATTGGTGAACAATGACACCACATCAAAGAATACCATGCTTTCATGTTGCGCCACTTGTCAGCTCCGTACCTCGACTGCAAACTCGCGGGAGTTTTTTACATGGTGCGGACTATTGCCCAACAAAAGGAGCGATTATTTTAGCATTCTTGAGTCGCTTCACATTCACAAAAACAGTGGATGCGTCAACGACAAAGAACAATGTGTTTACTTTCCGGCATTTTATAACAATTTGTTCTAACTGTTGCGCCTCCGGCAGTGTTTCGTGTTTTGCCTCTGCCACGTGATCTAACAAGCGGTGTTAACGTGTCCTTTTTTGTGCCCCTGAATGTTTTAGTGCAGTTTACTTTGAAATTGCGATATCAATACCTGATGAAGTCTCGCTGAATGGCAGACGAAACGTCGTAAAAATACAGCACGTATATTTTATGCCAGAAGAGCGGTACATTTTAAACTAAAACAAACTATTATTCAAAGTTTTGCAACATTTGTACTTAGTTAAGGATTGCTTTATTGGAATACAAACCAATCCAAAATTCTGTTGATAGATCCCCAAACCCGTTCTTGTAATCCACCCAATCTATATCGAAACTCACAGATCCATCATAACGACGCTGGAACACCTGGTATTTATAAAGTAAAACACTTGACACTGATTTTCGGTGAATTGGTCTAAAAAAGTTAGATGACCTCCATGTCAATATATGACTTTTCACTTTCATGTGTAATGTCCTGACCTATATAAACAACATAATCCCGGGCGTATTGTTAAGTATTGTAATGTGAAATCGTAAATTACTTGTCGTGCATAATCACCTCGCTTACCCAACATAGCGCTGGTGCCAGGGATTGCCCACCCCTGTGTTATTGATATTTACCACAGTATGAATACCTGCCATCCATCTTCACAGTAAACTTCATCTCCCGATACGAGATGTTGGCGACCTTTAATATCTGAAGTTTTACAGGAGCCCGGTGGAAGAGAATCTATGAGATTCTGGAGATCTGCAGACGGTTAAAACTCATCAGATTGGCAGAAGTATTGAGTTAATCTCATTCACACGCAAGTAGGCGGTGAAAACCCCACAATATTTGCACGACCTGCATTATGACCAGAATATACCGGTGCCAGATGGAACCCTCTCTGATTCGCACGTGATGACGTATATGTTGGGTATGCCAATACCTTTGCCCGTAACTCACGTCATGACTCGCTTTTGCCCCTAGTGGTGTAGATATCTCACCAATCTACACCACTAGGGGCAGAAGCGAGTAATGACGTGACTTACGGGCAAAGGTTTTCAGAATTTGACACATATGTGAGATTCACATTAAAATAAAGCAAAACTCAACTGTTGGAAGTGTTACTCAGTTGACCTTGCAGTTGATCCACTCTGTTCGACAGCTCTGTGAATATAATGTTAGATGTGTGAGTGGATATTGGATGTTAAGTGCATGAACTTAACTGTTAGATGTGCGGTTCTGTTCACTCTGCAGTTGATCCATTATGTTCGAAAACTCTGCCAACGAAACTTACGTTAACGTTGACATGTTTTACGTCACTAACATAACCCTTACCATGAACTCCAATGTAATCGGTCTGCATTTCTTGGATCGTTTGGTTTTTGTCTTTTTTAAGTTGGCCTGGAAACATGCATGTTTTTCTAATATAACTCTTAAGAAACAAAACAAGCTACTTTTTAGACTAGTCCAGGTCAGTGCGTCTTTGTGCTATTCACCGAAATTAATAAAGTACCTGATGTTATTTACTGTGCGGACCTTCTCAAAAAATACAACATAATTTTTTTCCAACACGTTAAGGAGGAAAACCACATATTGATACTTTTCTTCACGCTTTCTTTGATTATCTGTGTTGTTTATGCACGCAACGCAACCCCTTCTATCCCTTTGTTTTCATCGGTTTTCTGCACTCACATGTAATTTTGCACCAGTGTAAAAAAACTTCACCGGGTTTTCTTAGTATGGTTCGGTTGTATTTTTTTTTGCTGGTATTAGTTAAGTTGTAAGATATGTTCTATACACAAAGGTCATTAATGTAGTCAGTAACTGGATAGCTGTACTAGTAATCACTAGATGGCGATAATAAGGCCAAAAGGTGGCGCGATAGAAACATATTTTACTTTGAATATCCACCAGGTCGGTCTGTTGGGTCTGAATTTCCTGCAACTTGTTCGTAAGTTGACCTGAAAGTGCGATCGTTAACGAAAAAGGGAAATATTTTTATTACAAAACCGGTAATATTTAATTATTTGTTTAAAGTAATTATAACTTCCTTTGTATTTAAGTGTCAGCTTTCACAATCTCATAAATTCTCATATTTTCCTACCATTGGTCACGAAGATCTGAATCAAACCCTGAAAAATATTTGGTTTTATTCCGTGATCTCAAAAATGAACAGAATCTAGCCCCTGATGTTGCACAGTCTTAAAACACGACAGCAATTATCCGATAGCAAATGTTTGAAACCAAGTGTTTCTGATTTCCGTCAGTTGGTTTATTTTTTTAATTTGTGAAAAATTGATTTTCGCCTACAGCATACGTCATCATCAGTTTCTGCAAATAAACTGCATTAAAACACTCGATGCTACATGTACCAAAAATAAGAAAACAAATAAAAATAAAACTGAAATGGTGAGCAGAATTTCCCCTACCACTGCATCTACACAACTGCAAACTTCACACCAGTGCAAAACCCGCTAACATGAGCAACATTAAAAACAATGATAAAAGATGTACTCCATCCATAAAACACAACACCAAACAAAACTTTATTTTTTAGTTTATTGAAAACTTGGGTACGGTTTCCTTTCCTTTGGCCCCAGGCTGTTCCACAAATACCACCGAAAAACAACTTCAAATGCTTAGGCGCGTTCCTTCCGGTGGGTGCGCGTTTGCAAAATGGTGGCGCAAAGCCGTCTTGTCGTTGCTTCCCAACTTACTTTTGGTTGAATTCCAATCTGTGTTGTGTCCAACTTGTGGTTTTGGCTAACGTATTGTTCATGACATGTTGTGCACGTCGCAACATAAATGCTGAAATTCGCACAAGTTACATGTTGCAGCAGTTTATATTGTTTGCCTGCTATTGTTGGTAATGTTGACGTTTCGTTAACCATGGATATGTGGTTTCCATGGTGCACCGCCCAATGCGCACCGCCCACAAGGGTAGCTACCAGGAGGGTCGTTGCAATCCGTTTGGAGAACAAGTTGATTGTCCTCGGTAAAGTATGCCGCTTGCGCCGCCTCAACAGGGCCACTTCCTCCAAAGCCTTGGGAACAAATGCAGGAAATTCTCCAAGAAAGTCATTGTTACGAGTATCGCAGAGGCACGAACGTGGTCAAATAATTGCTTGGGGTACAGCATATCCTCATGTTATCCAGCTCATACTAAAAGAACAATACGTTGACCAAACCAAAAACAAATTTTCAACAAGATGGACACAACACAGATTGGAATTCAACCAAAGGCAAATTGGAAAGCAACGACAAGACGGCTCTGCGCCACCATTTCGCAAACGCGCACCCACCAGCAGGAACGCGCCTAAGCATTTTAAGTTGTTTTTCGGTGGTATTGGTGGAACAGCCTGGGGCCAAAGGACCGGCAACCGTACCCAAGTTTCAATAAACATTTAAAAAAGCAGTTGCTGGCAGTTTTGTTTGGTGTTGTGTTGTGTTTTATGGATGGAGTACATCTTTTACCGTTGTTTTTAATGTTGCTCATGTTAGCGGGTCTTGCACTGGTGTGAAGTTTGCAGTTGTGTAGATGTAGTGGTGGGGGACATTCTGCTCACCATTTCAGTTTTATTTTTGTTTGTTGGCTTATTTTAGGTACATGTAGCATCGAGTGTTTTAATGCATTTGATTTGCAGAAAATAATGATGCGTATGCTGTAGGCCAGTGTTTCCCAACCGGTAGCATGCGTGCCACCAGTGGTAGGCTGTGCCATTCCAGGTGGTACGCAAACACAGTTTTGGACATTACGTCAGCAAGCACAACACGGTGCTAAGCACAAAGCCTAGCCTGGATAAATGCTACTTCGTAACATTTGTCGAACAACCTTGCTGCAGAACAGTTGACGTATGCGAAACCGCGTCAGACAACAAGATCTTAGTTTCTCCTCACAAAGATAATATAACCAGTTTGTACGACTTACTGTTTTCCTGGGGACCAGAGCGAATCGTAGTTTCATAACTTTCTCGTTTCATTTCGATGAAAAATTGAATGATGATCGACCAGTGTTGCGACCTTTCTTGGCACTGATGATGAACACTGTTGCGACCTATTATGCCAAATATGAGCCTCTAGCCGAGTATTAACAATATATTTATGATCTACGGGAAATCCTATTTGATTAACGCATTTGACATAAGATCGCACGTGAGTTCTAATTGTTGTGTGTTCCTAACCTGACTTTAATTGAAAAAAAACACTGAACAGAACCGAATCACAAAACCAAAGAACTGAGGTGAGCACAGTACAGCACCGAGCAGAGCTACCCTGCCTCGCCTCACCTAACCTAAACGCACGCGGAAAGTTCCATTATTTAAACTGGAGGTTTAGCACACTTAGGGCTGATGCCCACTGCAGTCGTAAGCGCGTCGTAAGGGCATTACGTCACGACGATTACGACCGTCGGAGCAATTGTATGCCCACTGCGTTGGAGCGCTGTCGGAGAAGCATTCGGCGGCGCCGCTTACGACGAAAGAAGTCAATTTAACGACGCTAAGATCGAGTAGAATTGAGTTCTACTCCGTCGTACGTCGTAAGCACATCGTAGCGAAATAGCTTGTTGTAGAGTTGAAAATATGATTCGCTGTGCTGTTCATGAGTGTTTTAGGATTGCTTTAATGCTCACTACTGGTGAATAATTATTTAAGTTTATGTAAAAAAAAAAATTTCTCATTTTTTGTGATATTTACAGCAAATTCATGTGTGATAAGTGAACATCTTTTATATCAAAACACTATGATGTAACAACTTATTTGGCTTCAAGCTAACGTCATGGAAAGGGGATTTTATTGTCCAGTAACAAATAAATTTGCAGTTGCACCGCAGAGAAACTTCTACAAAGATAAAGTGATGTAAGGTAAATTTATAACAAACGTCCAGTGTTAAATCGACTCAAAGGTTGTAATTCATAATAGCAAAAACATCCAGAAAAGTTTTTAAACAACTTGATTATGCAGAAAAATCGTTCAACAGTTAGTAATATTTACACATCACTTTAACACTAAACATATAAATCACTTCTTCTTGATTTTCATTTCAATAATTTTAAGTGAATAATGATGACCACGAAATGTATACCAGCCCACACCATCAGCATAAGATTCGTATGGACCTCCGTAATAAAAACCATTCGGGTTTCCCGCGTGACAACTTGTAAACCACCATCCACCTTTGTAACTCATTGCACAGTTTCCTGAATGAGTGTCTTGATCGTTATCTTTGGTGGAGAAGTTTGTCCCCGATGGTTTCATGCCATTGCCTTTAGAAAATTACCTCAATTTAATGAATTAAAATGGACAAACCAATATGTCTTTAATAAACTTCATGTAGTTCGCTTACCTGCAGGACCTGAGAAATTCTCCCAGTTAAGTCTGTAACCTCCTCCTTCTCCTACTGAAAAACGACTGAAACAAAGGAAATTAACTTAGTTTGGATCCGGTTAGTTTACTTATATTTACCCATAAACAGCATATGTTTTATTTCCTTCGAAATCTTCCATATCAATTCTCATCTCATATTCACCACTACTGCTGGTTATCTGATGGAGTTTCTCAAGTCCTGATCAATAATAGTAATTAATCATTAAAATATCTGACATTCTTCTGAACATTTTCTCACCTAACCAGAATTCTCCGTCAAGTTTTCCAAATCCATTCACATAATCGTCCCAACCTCGGTTGAAATTTTCTGACCCATCTTCTCGTTTCTGAAATACCTGAAAAAGAATGTCCAACATTCAATGTGGTATAAAATATAATATATCAAAAGTTAGTGATAGATTATCGATATGATCAATATACTTAACGTAATTTTTTGACTCACCAACCATCCACCCCCATTTGTCACCAAATCACAAAACACTTTGACTCCCTTGCGCCCTCCAGTGATTGGATAGATTGTGTAAACACCCCCTGTGTCGTTTGCATGTCTGGGCATGACGTCACTGCAAGTCGTCGGGTTGAGAGCAGCTGTTAAACATTAGAATTTTTTTCAAAAAAAAAGAAGACAGGGCACTAGCAATGTATGAAAATATACGTGATTGGATTTTACAACTATAACAATAAATTAGAACACAAGGAAATATACGCTCCTCTGACTGCAACCCCAATTATGGTTGATTCACATTTCATCAAATAAATCGCAAAATAAGACAACGAAAGGATCATTAAAGTTAAATTTTTCTTTGCAAAAACATTTCACCTTCAGCTTTTGTAAGTCTTGCCAGGTGGACCTCGAAGTTTGTAGGAAGTGTTTCGAGTTCCCGTTGATTGAAACAAACCATTAGTATTTCTACATTGAAGACTAACTGTGCATGATTCCAAACTTAACTGATTTCTTACACTCGAGATAAACAACACCAGCAAAACTGTTTGTTGCAACGTCATCATATTATTGTCTTGCAAATCGTCTTTGGTAACGTTGACACAACATAAGCAGAATGGCGATAATGTGCAACATACCCAGCTTTATAGAATTATCTGCGATGTTATCTGACATTGAACATTTCCTTTTATGGTGGGGAATTCTACTTGCTGGATTACTTGCAGTTTCATGAACATATTAGTCGATTGCGGCATTAAATTCCTATGTGATTTGCTGCACGACTGGCCAGGTACGTTTCACAGCGATAAACATCCTGAGGCGTTTTTGTAACCAATCTTAAATGAAGAAATATCTCAGATTTATAGTGAGTTTTACCACGTCTCAGTATACTGGCAAACTGCAGTAATTAAAGTGCATTTTCTCCCAAACATATGTTTATGTATTTATAAATGTACATAAAATTAGATTGCCCACTGGGGCGATCCTGGCTTGTCATGCTATATCATATAAAACACATGTGTTACCTGATAACGGTAATGCAGATCCCTATTGCTGTATTTTTGAGTCGCAAACAGTTCAAGTGTATTCATACAGAACGATGCGCAGGTTTAATAGCCAAAGCAAACACGCAATTAACGCCAGGAACGCAATTATTAGCAAGTTAGGTGCGCAGTAATTCCACAGGCGTAAGTCACATTGCTCGCTGATTACACGTGGTATCTGAAGCGCCGTTTTGTTAGATCAACTTTAGGACAATAAACTATATAATTACATAACATATGTATAATGAAGCAACAAGCCTCTGATTTGCGTCAGCAGATTTTATTTTGAAAAATCGATTTCGCTTGTAACCATAATCATCGTCAGTTTCTGCAAAAATAAAAGCAAATACATATAAAACAGCGCTACAACTAGAAGTCTTTTCTTTACGCTATCTCGATCGTCAAAGCTCAAACTGTGAAGTGCAGACCAGCGTGGTAGCAACCTACAGAAGGTGATAGAGGAAGACTTCCAGTTGTAGCGCTGTTTTGTGTGTATTTTATTGCCCTTATATTTGCAGAAACTGACGATGCTTATGGTTATAAGCGAAATCGATTTTTCAAAATAAAATCTGCTGACGTAAATCAGAGGTTGTTGCTTCATTATACATATGTATACGAACGAGATTAATTTGCTGGCGCAGATACATAAACAATGCCTAACCGAGGGCTAGATCCCTCTAAAGCTATTAAGCAAGTCCTAATTACATAACACCTACGAATATGAAAGTGTCGCCTGGCCAGTTGTGCGCTTTCGCACCAGTGTAGCTGGTCCACAATATACCCCGGAAAACAAGTAAGCTACCTCAGCTTAGTCGGTGGTCCTGATTAGCTCATGGCCCTGAGTTCATACATCACCGTCAACTTGATTTATTTAAATATCGCAACGACTGGTCGGAAAAAATGGTTGTTCCAGCTTGGTTGCGATGCCACTAACCCAGTGTTTCCCAACCGGTTGTACGCGACCGCATTCCACGTGGTACGCGAGCACCTTTCCGTAAGTTGCTGATATAGTTCGAATTAAACAAATCGTAAGTGATCTCAAAATGTTTGTTACTTCATCCCCTAGGTTACTTTGTAACATTCAACTACTCCAAATGGGATGAAACCAAAAAAGGTTGCTGGGAATCACTGCACTGACCCTTAATGTTATTTACTGTATATAATCACTAACGCACCTTCTTACACTTTAACTAAACAACAACCACTGCAAAACTATATGTTACAGACCAGCGATGCTCTGGAGCATGCTTTGTGATCAGTAACATCTTGCCTAAATTAAATGCACGAATTATTTTTCACGCCACCAAATTATTTAGAACGTTTGATTTTCCTCCATGTTGTCCTTTTATTTCCACGGATCTCAATTTGTGAATCTACACCAGGTCTCGTTTCATTTCTTTTTTCGATCGTACCGTTTTTTTCTCAGTATTTGAACCTCAACATTGTCCACGTTGTGTTATTTTGCACATTAACATTTCTAAATCATAATAAAGGTTGCTGCATAGTAACCTAAACTATGATGGAATAATATTATTGCCTGAAGAGTCATATTGAAGTTATAAGATAAACAACATCTTCAAAACTATTTCTTGCAACGTCCTCAAATATTAGAGACTTGCTCAGGAAATTTTTACAGTATTGGTGTTGAATATTCAACTTAACCATATTTATAGAGTTTGTGCAATGTTGTATGAGACTAGATGTTAACTTTATGTTTACAAAACATTAAAGACTAACGGTGCATGATTCCAAGCTTACCTGACTTCTTACACTTGAAATATACAAGAGAGTTTGTTAAAGATAAAGTTCGTGTCGTCCCCCCATACACAAACCCTTGCCGCAATTTCACAGCTTTCAACATGAACCGCATTCAAAACGTTAGCCTGAGAAAGTTACATCACTGGTTTTGAAACCGGGTTTTCCAAGTTTTCCAGGAGTTTCCAAGTTTCACCAAGTCTTAAATAAATATCAATCTTAAACGAGGTGAAGATTCCTGCAAAGCTGGACATGTACATAATCATCCTGCAAAGTTTTATTGAATAATTAAATAAAAGTTAATTGCAAAGTTTACGCGGTCTGACGCCAATAACATTTATACTACAGTTAATAAAACAATCATTTGCAGTCAGTTTTCCTCTGTTATTCCTAAATTCAACTACTTTAACTATCATCTTTCTTATGCAATATGAAATCATACAAATCCAGTAACAGGGCGGAGTACCAGCGTGAAAGCTGAGGAAAAACATTTTCAGCAGGAATGCACTATGTCTCTATGTAATATTGGTACATTCTTACTAGTGGTAATCGTAAACGTAGGCCACCATAGTTTTATTTCGCATATGCAACGATGAGTGGGTTCGATTGTGACAAATTGTTGCGTAGGGAACGTATTGAAAGTTTCAACCTGATTGGGTTCTATCAATCGTGGCCGCCTATGCTATGACACGAACAGAAAAATAATTATTGAAACGTCACTAGTTGTATGTATTTATTACTGCTTGCGATACGGTTTGTCATTTATATTCTGCAAGAGGATCTGTAGAAATAAATTACAGGGAAGTTGAACAAACGGTGCTTTGCACTATTAGTAAAAAAAGATCCTAAACGCTTTCATCACGTGAAAATTTTCTGCGAAGTAATGTGTTTGATCACTGCTGTATGATATATGTGCTGCTGTAATTGCAAAGCTCGTTTTTAGTATACTGACGGTGCCATCGCTTGGTAAAGAACCTTGCTACAATGTCGTTTACTTCGCCAGTTAACGACAAATTCGTAATTAATCTCAAAATTGACAGTTTTGCGTCACCCAACATTAACATAAAGTGTGTAAGCTCAAAAACGAACGTTTTAGTAATATCTTAGACCAAATATTGACAGACACTACATACTACTGTATGTGCAGATTTCATATTTGATGGGTTGAAATTCATGTCAGTGGATGGTGCGCCACCAACAAATTCATCAGAACGCAGTGCGTGCTTCTACATGAGATGCGCGATATTCACATTACAGTCCGTGGCTCATTTTGTTTTCAGTGCTGATGCGTAACCTGTGTTTTCATTGCGCATTACTTTGTAGTTGGATCAGCCACTTTCGTCGAATACAAATGCGTATGCGTCATCGCTTTATGACAAAAAACAAACCCTGTTTCTCCCAGTGCAGTACCGACACTTGCTAGGCAATTCTGCTCTTACTCCTCGTTTAGAACAATAAGAATGATAACCCGTGGTTTCCGATATTTGTAGTGCAGTGTGTGTTCGCCCGCCTTTCCTTACAGTTCTTCATTACTTTTTTGAACTCTAGTCCCTACTGTGTGGGAAATATCATTTTGATGATTTGTGTGCATTGTAAATGAATGCCAGTGCGCGTCGCCAAACCATCTTTCTGCTGCCACCTAACGTTAGTGATAAATCAAATGCCTGTCCGCTAGCACTGCTATGGCTTTGTCTTTGTGACCATTCGATTCTCTATTGAAAACTATATGCAACTGTTGCCCCTAGCAAGGGTTTGGCGACATCACAGGTAATCTCTTGTAAGTTAGCTTAACATATTGTTTGCTCGAACACAAACTGCCTGCCAAAACATCCAGGTCAATTTGGCATCAAGCTAACGTCATGTACAGAGGATTTTATTGTCCAGTAACAAATAAATTTGCAGTTGTACCGCAGAGAAACTTCTATAGGGAGAAACAGATGTTAAGGGAAATCATTACAAACAACAATTGGAAAATAAACTCAAACGTTGTAGTTCATGATAGCAAAAAGATCCAGAAAAGTTTTCAAACAATTTGATTATGCAAAAAAATCGCTTATTAATTAATATTTACACATCACTTTAACACAAAAACATATAAATCACTTCTTCCTGATTTTCATTTCAATAATTTTAAGCGAATAATTATGACCACGGAAATGATACCATCCCACACCATCAGCATAAGATTCGTATGGACCTCCGTAATAAAAACCATTCGGGTTTCCCGAGTGACAATTTGTAAACCACCAGCCACCTTTGTAACTCATTGCACAGTTTCTTGAATGAGTGTCTTGATCGTTATCTTTGGTGGAGAAGTTTGTCCCAGATGGTCTCATGCCATTGCCTTTGGAAATTTAACTCGGTTTAACAGATTGAAATGGACAAACCAATATGACTTTGATAAATTTCATGTAGTTCGCTTACCTGCAGGACCTGAGAAATTCTCCCAGTTAAGTCTGTAACCTCCTCCTTCTCCTACTGAAAAACGACTGAAACAAACGTAATTAACTTAGTTTGGATCCGGTTAGTTTGCTTATATTTACCCATAAGCAGCATAAGTTTTATTTCCTTCGAAATCTTCCATATCAATTCTCATCTCATATTCACCACCACTACTGGTTATCTGATGGAGTTTCTCAAGTCCTGAGAATAAATAGGAATTATTTTAATCTTTATATTATCTGACATTCTAGTGAACATTTTCTCACCCAACCAGAATTCTTCGTCAAGTTTTCCAAATCCATTCACATAATCGTCCCAACCTCGATTGAAATTTTCAGATCCATCTTTTCGTTTCTGAAATACCTGAAAAAGAATGTCCAACATTTAATGTGGTATAAAATATAATATATCACATGTTAGTGATGGATTTACATATTTAAAGTAATTTTTCGACTTACCAGCCATCCACCACCATCTGTCACCAAATCACAAAACACTTGGACTCCCTTGCGCCCTCCAGTGAGTGGGTAAATCGTGTAAACACCCCCTGTGTCGTTTACATGTCTGGGCATGACGTCACTACAAGTTGTCGGGTTAAGAGCAGCTGTTAAGCATTACACGTTGCTTTTAAAGAAAGAACAAGGAAAATTATTACAGTAATAAACGTGATTGCACCTGTAAGTCTGGCTTCAAGTTGTTGCAAGGCAGTTTGAAGTTGAATTACTCCATCACATTCGCATTGTTCTGCAGATTCGCCTTTGAACCCGCGCTGACCTGGAAATCCACGAGGACCTAAAAATATACATTCAGGAATGTATTTCCTCTGATAACATACATTTTAAGCTTCTTATTTGTCCCCAACTGATGGTGAAGTTAATGATCTACAAAAAAATACTTGTTGTGAAAATAAAAATTAACATCCTGCGATGCTTAAATCTTCTTTGCATGAAAAATCACTGTTAATACATCGTGGTATTACAACGTGTTTCAAATAGAATCAAACAAACCTACAGGCATATATTTGTGCATTCGATTTTACCTCTCTTGCCAGGTGGACCTCGAGGTTTTTGGGAATTATTTCGAGTTCCCGTTGATTGAAACAAACCATTAGTGCTTCCACATTGAAGACTAACTGTGCATGATTCCAAACTTAACTGACTTCTTACACTTGAAATAAACAACACCAGCAAAACTATTCGTTGCAACGCCATCATATAATTGTCTTGCAAATCGTCTCTGGAAACGTTGACACAACATAAGCGTAATGGCGATAATGAGCATCAAGCCTAGCTTTATAGAATTATCTGTGATGTTATCTGATATTTGACATTTCCTTTTATGGTGGGGAATTCTACTTGTTGGATTCCTTGCAGTTTCATGAACATATTAGTCGATTGCGGCTTTAAATTCCTATGCGATTTGCTGCACGACTGGCCAGGTACGTTTCACAGTGATAAATATCCTGAGGCGTTTTCGTAACCAATCTTAAATGAAGAAATATCTGAGATTTAAAGTGAGTTTTACCACGTCTCGGTATACTGGCAAACTGCAGTATTTAAAGTGTATTTTCTTCCAAATATCTATTTATCAATTATAATATGTACGAAATTAGCCTGCGCAGTGGGGCGATTCCGGCTTGTCTTGCTATATCATATAACACTCATGTGTTGTCTGATAACAGTGATGCAGATTTCCTATGAACATGTAAGTGTCGCTTGGCGAGTTGTGCGCTTTCGCACCAGTGTAGCTGGTCCACAATGTACCCCGGAAAACAAGCTACCTCAGCTTAGTCGGTAGATCTTTGGTCCAAATTATGAACTACACCCTAAGCATGTGTTTGTGCTCAATTTTAGGACCGACGTCACGGCCTAACGAAAAAATATTCTGTCCGCTTTCGTTCCTATGTTGTTGTTAACCCTTTATCCTTAGCATGTCTACCTTTTAACATTGTTGTATGTCTAATAATATTAGTTGTACATTTACATAAATTAAATTATTTTATCGTTTCTTCACTTCGTTGTTTTACAAACAGTAGTGTTTGGGTGTCGTGTAATGCGCTGATTGGATTAACAATGCTGTCCTGTTGTTCTGGTGATGAATGTGCGATGAGGTTATTTGTATCTATGTTTAGGCCCGTCATAAATCGTGTGGATTGATCGCCCTTACGCCCCACAGCGATATTGGTCGGCTTTAGAATATTACGTGTTCTGCACTTGGAACTGCACCGTCTGGTTTCACCCGCAAACTGTTTGTGCGAATGAACGTTTGCTTCTGTTGAAAAGTTCAACATGTTTTACTCTCGGACCAAATGGAAAAACTAAATTTAAAAATTTTATTTAAAAAACATGTATCAACTGCACTATTAAAAAATCATTGTTCAACTTAAGAAACGTCACAGAAAAGTGTTCGTCGTCTCCCTTTCCTTCTGCATTTCAAACTGTTTTAACTTTAAAGTCCCCTGTAAAGTCGAATCTCTTCCATCCGACTAATCTTGTATAAGGCTGGATTGAGATTGGGGGGTTGTCGTCCGTAGTACACGTCATCCATAATACGGTTCTTCTCCATGTCGATGACCTCACGCGAATAATTGAGCTCTCCACGTGACAGGTTGGCGTTCGGGTGGGGGTGCTCCTCGAGAAGATCGTTCTGCGCATGCGCAGTTGGATAAAAGTTAAGTATGTCGACGATTTCAGGCACTTTTGATCTTGTTAATTTCAGTGTATTCACTCAATTTTTAAATTTCACTTACCGAATAATCTAAACATTATTATTCAGGAATTAACGCAAATATACACTTTTACAAACGCCCATTACATCCATAAACAAAACTTTAGCCAAATTTCTGCATGAGTAATTTTTTATTTGTTGCAGAAAAATGCAAATGTTTTCGCACATGTTTGTTTCTTTCTTGTTAACAAAATGTTACAACTTCCAAACTTACGATCTTTCTGGCGCAGTTCAGAATGTTCGCCTGTAGATCAACGAGCCAGGTATCGAATGGTTCGCGTTTTTCCATCTTGTGAACGTTAACTAGAGTCCATTCCTCGGGATGGGGTTCTCCCGACTAAAATAATGGACAGCTTCGGGATCGTCACATATTTATAACAATTAAGTGAAAAGTTCTTCCAAAATTAAGCAAGAATGGCAAAGAATGTACGTTAGGTGCGAAGAACGTGAAGTTAATTACACGGAATACCAAAGTTAAAGCTAACATGCTAATCAATTTGAGCAAACCTTTCGAACACTGCTGTGCTCATCAACTAACTGACTGAGTTATGACCAAACGCCTACAAAAGCGGGCTAGGGAAGCAGCAACGAGCAAAACTTGTCCGCTTTTGTAGGCGCTTGGTTGAATGATCAGCATATCAGGTTTGGTTTTTCTATTCCGCTTTATTTTTACAATAAAATTATGCTGGTCAACAAGTTAGATAGCAGTTTTGTAATTTGAGGTAAACTGTATGGTTAAAATAAAGCCTCAGGGTATACGTATAAGTATTTTTAAGGTTAGAAGCAGATATATGCAGTGAAATCTGAAGTTTAACTACATCTTGTATAGGGATGGGCAAAATAAAATAATACATCATTCTAGAATAGTTCGATCGAATCTAAAATACCGAAACCTATTTTATTTTTGTTTGCTTGAAACGTGGTCATTGCGTTCCTTTACATACATAATATAAGTTACGTCTGTACTGCATCACAATTACAACGCGGAGGCTGGCGACCCTCTTGGTTGTAACTTTTGTTTGGGCACAGTGTTTCCACCTTGGTTGGTTTTCGGCGGGTTAAACCTAGTTTGGTACTCAATGGATAATGGCGGCTGTATAGTCACCACTAGTGGAAGCCTTGGCGGCTATTTAGCTGACAGGTCGTTGAAAGTCACACCGTAGCTGAACTGATGAGACTTGTTCGGTCGAAACAGTGCTGGCCCTGTCTACAGCTCATAGAAAATGTTTGCGTTCTCATTTGTCGGCCACATTTTCTCTTGTCATTCGGGACCACAAGATGTTTTTTTTTACCTTTTTATGTGTGACTTTTTACATTTTTGTTTCAGTTCATGCTATTCCAGAAAATCGCGTTCGTCGAGTTCAAGTAGAATAAGCTTATTGCAAATCGTGTACATCGCGTATTTCAATCGAGACGTCTTTTGTTTGCGAGCAATGACAGTTACAACGACTGCATCCGTATGTGACGTAACAACGTAACTAACACGTTAAACGAATCGACTAAGAATGATATTTACCTCGAGTCGATGGAAATGAACGTCTGTGTATGCGTAGTGATCATGTTTTACTGTTTCGTGCGATTTACGTCATATTTGCTAAATATTAATTTGTAACCAAGTAAAGTGATAAGCCTTAAAGTTTTAAACCGAATCTTATTTATTAAATTAAATTGAAATAAGGATTTGGGTGGTTTGTAGGATTCGATTCCTCCAGATTCGTAATTATGGCCAGTTCATCTCTAATCGTGGATGATTATTTTTGCTGTGTAGATTTTGTCATTATATTAAGAAAGTTCACTGCAGTACACGCCTGAAGATACACATACGGTTTGACACTTAGTAAAACTTGCAACCTTGCGCTTTTACTTACCTTTAATGACAAAGGACCCATGCTTCTAATACTGAATGAATCGACACTGTTTCTTCGTGCCATTATTTTAGAAGCTGCAATTAACAACAAGTATTTGTCAGTCTGTGAGCTAATCCACCCTAGCATCGACCATATCCTATGCTTGGAATTCCATCTCCACCCAGTAGCAATGCTTTCCAAGATCACACAATTGTTGAGTTTTCAAAATATCTGCCCTGCGCGCCAGCTCTATGACCTCACAGTTGTGTTTTGTGACCTCACAGTAGTTCCGCGCAAAACTAGACTCTTCCTTTTGTTTTCAAGCGTTCGCGTGCGGCTTAACAAACCTCAACACAATGGAACCATTGTTTTCTTGTAACAAACGATCGTTCGGTGACATATTTGACATAAAATAAAATAAAAAACTGCGGACGATGTTAACCATGTTGAACAAATGTGTGTCTTCCACAAAAAATACAGTACATTATAAATGTATGAAGATAGATTGTCAGAGAGCAACATAAGTTCCTGTATGGATCGGCGTTCTTTGCATTGGTTGCTTGAGTCCATTTTGTTCATGTTTTCAGACCTTGGAAGTACTGTAAATGGCAATGTTGTGTTAATTGGGCGCATGCGTATTTGCGGGTTTGTAGACTCCATATAGGCTCCATAATGATTTACCTTACCCAAGTATGATTAAGGTCAATTCAAAGTGTTTTGCAATCAAGCGAGTAGTGATGTCTTGCGCCGGATCCGGGTACCCAGACCGAGCCGGATATTGACCAATTTTCAATACCCTGACCCGGCCGGATAATACACTTAATTTTACCGGATAGTTGGGAAAGCATTTTTGTCCCAAAAACGGATAAACATTTTGCAAATTACTCGTTTTTGGGACCCAGTCTGTGATACTCTCCGACTTCCGACTTTTTTGTTGTTTGTTATCAAGGTTTTTCGTGACGTGTTAACCATATTAATAAATGCCCACATTTATTTGTTCCACTCATGATAAAATAACCTTAACATAGCATTGTGTTTGACAATCAAACATTTTTGCCATGCCGATTAAATACACGAATCGGTGTCAACAAACTGCCGGATCCAAATTATCCGACCGGATTTGATTGACAACTATCCGGATCCGGCCGGGGCGGATAATTTGGAACTGGGAACATCACGACAAGCGAGACAACTTGTGAATCTTCAATCGCAGGTGGAAATAGATTATCGCATAAGACGAAATGTTACCGCCGTTAGATGATGCTGCGGAGTTTACGGTTCCACTTGAGCAACTTCATTTTTTCGCGCCTTTGCAGCCAGAACGGCGAGATCCCGTTTTCGATCAGTTGAGTTGGTGAGGTGTTGAGAACCGGCCTCTCAATTTCAGTTCGCGAAACATTCGTTGGATTTCTGGTGCTTCAGAATCATTGAAGGACTCTTGAAGGCAACGGAGATGTCTGCAGAAGTAAAGGTTTGTGACGTCAGAGTTGTGTTTTGTTTTAAACAACGCGCGGGATCAAAATTTTAAATACTTCATTCTTTTATTACTTTGAAGAACTAACGGGGCTGTCCATAACTGAACATTATATAAATCCATGATATTTCTTAGTGGAAAGCATTGCCCTAAAAATATTTTCTTTTAATCCCAGGAAAATGGAGAAGCTGGGGCAAAAGAGGCGGGGAAACCCCCTTCACCCAAGCCAGATACAGAAGAGGGAGCTGCAGGCAAACAAGGTACTTCCCCCTGTTAATTACTTCGATAAAAATATATAAATTTTATTCGCTGTAAAACGGCCTAAAAAGGGATATACATTCTGCGTATATCACCCAACATATGGAAATGTTTTTCAACAAAAATATACTGACGTATTTTTAAAATTTTATATTATGGAACGTATTAAAGCAACATTGAAAAACTGCATAAGAAACGTTGAATAAGTCAAACTATTTACTTCAAAGCAATTTACTGACTTTTGTGTGAACAAACCAGGGTAAAACGATTCTATTAGCACAGTATGGTAAACTTAGTTACAATTTGTACACCCTGTTATATCAATTCCCCCATATCATCACAAACAAACGCATGCCAAAGTTGGCCCGCCATTTGTTGGCAAACGCCATCATAACTCTATGTTCTATGTATATTCTATTACTTCATAATGGCTTCACATCCTTTAATCGTTGCACCCGAAGAGCTTTTTTGTTCTTAACATGAAACGGGGGATTTTAAGGCAACAACTTAAACAATTGTTTGGCACGCAAACGTGTAGTAGAAAACAATTTTCATTATAGTTGTGCACCCGAAATGGTGACAAACTGTTTACGTTTCGTGACGTTTTCGGATTTTCGGGGGTTCTTTGTCAACCCAAAAAACTTTGAAGGGATTCGTGGACAATAGTTTGGGAAACTGGCCCAAATAAACATTTGATTGTTTTTTTAATTAGTTTGTTCAGCGGCCTATTGTTACATTGTCAACTAACAATCATTCCGTTGTTGTTGTTTAGATAAAGTTGATTATTAGAAATATCTGACAACTTCCATAAACTATCGAAATTAAATAATACAAGAAGTTTGAACTGTTAACAAACTTGTATCGATCGCAATTTGTAGTTCCGCGGTTTTGAACTGGCCGACACAGAGTTTGAATGAGTTCAATAACTTCAAAGTTTTCAGACCGATATGTGGTGCTTAGCCTTTGTACGTTTTGCATGGGTCGTTTTATTTTACTTGTTATTGCCTTATGTGGCCAAAAAATCCGAACATGACTGAAATTACAGGACACATTATCCAAATCATTCTTGCGTCACAATGCGTCCACGCAGCCGGTGCGTGATACCGATTATAATCACGCCACCTTTCGGCAAGATTAAGTTACAACCGGCAAAATGTGTTGAATCAGCAAAAAGCTCTTGGTTTTACTTACAGCACAGAGAATGTTTAAAATGCAATGGACTTTCATGTTCTCGTGTTCTCGTACTAATTTCTGTTCCACACGCGGCACGGAATATCGATCACTACCTGAAAAGTATTTACTTTACTTTTACGCAAGTGAAAGTGTCTAATAAACATGTGTTTAATGCTGACCCATTTGCAGTTACTTGCGCTTAAACCTTACTGGGAGCAATAGTATTTTGAGGCACTTGTATTTAAGATTACTGTTTTCCCGGAAGTAAGTTTGTCAGAAGCTGCCTGACTTTGTCACCAAATGACACGCACACGTGATATTATAAGAATATGTTACAGTGTTTCAAGTTATTTTGTACCCGTTCATATTAATATTGGATGTATTGGTGACTACGAAAATGTATATAGGCTCAATTTTAGGCTTACTATTTTGCAGGTAATAAAACGTTATTTAACACTAGCACCCCCACAAACATGAGTATTTTCGTTAAACAATTCTATATTGTTGCGTAACAGAGTGTGACCCCGACGCCCTTCACAGACCTAACAGACATAAACAATGGAAGCGTTCTATTTTGAGCGTCTCTCCACTATCACGTAACAAACGAACACGTTTCCGTCAGTCTACAGGGGGCTTGTTGTAAACAATGGAAATGTTCTCTTTTGTTTGTTACGCAGATCAATGAGTATTATTGCGAAAGATTTAAATGATTTTGCACTTTTAAAACATTCTGCATACTGCAAACAGGCGCAATCGTACATTTTTTGGAATAGGTTTGAGGTTAATCGGTTCGTTTTCAAATAACCTCAATCATATTTATACCTTTTTAATTGAGACAAAAACTTTACACTTCCTGGGGCCATGCACGAAGGTAACCAGATAAAATCGTATGTGTCACAATGCATTGTTTCAAATTTACATTTAGCCAAGCTGATTATTCACGAACAACGTTTCAAAAGAGTTAGGCTAAAACTTTCCACCATTTAATTCCAGCAGATGCAAAACACGGCTCGGAGGCGACCCCTGGCGACAGATCTACAGTTATTCCAACGGTCACTGTGGGGGGCGCGAGCGCAAACTTCGGCTCGAAGAGAAGAAGGGTGGGCGAGGGAGGAGGGGGAGGTCCCGCTCATCGTCGAATTGCGTCACAACAGACACAAATGGCTGCGACACCGGTGAGTTTTTCCTGCAAAGGCCCTTTTTCGAATTTTGCTCCATTTTTCATCGATATACATACCAAAGTACATTAGACTTTATAACTTACGCAATTTCGCTCCCTAATGATCTGCATTGGTTACATGATAATTTAGGAACAAAAACTCGGTTAATCCCCGAGCATACTTTTCAAAAACTACTCAACGTTATAATTATTATCGGTGTAACGTAAGCTTTTACTAAACGTAACCAGGATACAAAGCTTTTGTTTGGTTGTATTTCGAACAAATAAACGAAATCAATACAAATGTAACAACAAAAACGCCACAGACACGCCCCAACTACCAAACACGTATGTTTGCCCTCCAAACAACCATTAGTTGAACAACACAAGCACAGTGCAGACTCCAATCTCTCCGCGGGTGGCAGCTTATCAACCACTTTGCGCGTGTGAGGTCTAAGTCCGCGCGATAACGTTGCCATGGTTACGAGACGGCTTCGTATCTGACGTTGCAGCGATTCACACAAGTTTGTCTGTCATGAAAGCGCGAGGCGTGTTAGACGTAATTTCGTGGTTGTTGCATACACGCACATCATTTCAAACAATATTGAAATGTGTAGTGGTTTGTGGCATGTGGCGAAATACTCTACACGCATGGATAATACTTGAATCGTTTTTGATGGTTTGGCTGAATGTTGTGATGATGTCAACTGTCAGAATAATTGTTGAGGATTTGACACATCTGAAACTTTTATAAACGATAAATTCACTTATATTTGCTCAAAGAAAGGTGGTTAGATAGGAAAGTGTTTGTTTGCAAGTGAAACTTGCAGGTATTGTGCTATTCTGACTTCACTCTTGTAGTATAGTTGTTTTGTTAATTTATCACGGATGTAATTATCTGATTTTAACAAGGTGATGGTTGTCGAAGATGAAAGACATACACAAGTATGTTATAAGCAAAATACAACTCGTATACAGCTGATTGCTTTTATTTACACAGTATATATTCACTATGTTCACCCATGCATGAAGCCATCATCCGTATTCTTGACATTGTTTATAGGTTTTATGTCACACATTTTTGTAATGAAGTAATGTTTCATTCATGCTAGGCCGCAATGCCTGGGTAGCGAAGCCTGTAAACCTTATGACCATTGTAATGGTTTATAGTAGTTCACGATGCAAAGCATTGGCTGTTTGCAATTCGTCATAAACGTATAGCATAATTTATCTTGTTGTTTTGCGCTTCAATCATTTACCATTGTGACGTAATAACAGGCGGCGGGAAAGAAGAATGTTGTATTGTCTGGAGACGCGATGAAAGAAATGCAGAGACAAGCCAAAGCATTGCGGGAAGATAGGCGAGGAGGGTTGGACGTACGGCACAAGTACATACTCGGCAAGGTATAGAAACACTTTATGACTTGTAAACGAAGCGTTTTTGTGAGTAATTATCAGAAGAATAAGAATGACTAAACGTGATTTTGTTTACGCGTACCAGGTAGCTGATGCAATGAGGGTGGAATACTCTGTGGTCGAGGAACAAGTGATAGGTGACGATCGCTTTGAACTCATGGATAATTTCTTTGCTGCACAAGGAACAAAAAAACTCATGTTCTATTACCAGGTGAATATTTCCAAACACTGCTGGACTTGTAAATCGTGGCCTTCAACATTAAATCCAGGCCTTCAACATTATACTTGTAAACAAGATTTAATTCCGCGCATAAACCGACTACAATAAAGAAAATTGCTACGAATTGACATTGTCCTAAAGTCATGTGCATTTAAATAAACCCTTGCCACATTTCTTGTTAGGTTTTAGTCAATCGCAGTTAGATGGGCGTGTAGGATTACTGCTAATGTATAACGAACAATAAAGTAACAATACATATTGACATGTAGGAGGGAACCACGAAAGATGTGGCTTCGAGAGCAGACATGGCGAGTATTCACCCATCAGCGTTTAAAGAAAAACTCTTTCTCACAAACGGAGAGATGGAACGTAAGTAACAAAATCGTTTATATCGATGCCACTATCGTACGAACCAAACACCCTACAGCTACAGGGTTGAAGGGTTGAAAAGGCAATAGTGGCAATAATTTTCAGTGAGCTGCAGACACAGGGCCGCTGTTTCAGCCTTTTGGTTTGCATCGTTTTAGCCTTTATGTGACCACTGTATTTCTTTCTTGGTTCGCCCCTCAGTTGCTTCGGCGTCTGTATAGTCTACACAAAATGAAAGTCTTGCTAGGCTTTTTGGCCGGCAAGATCGTTGTCACACCAAAGCTGTACTGATGAAATCTATTTGCTCAAAACAGTGGCTCTGTTCACAGGGTTTGAGTTTATATGTGGACTTTTACGCGACATTAGTTTGTTGAATGTAATCGAAATAGTAAAAAGTGTGTATTTTTTCCACCCCTCTGTTGATTTTTTTACTTCAGCATTGATCGGGGTTTGTTATTTCTTCGTACGAACACACACGAAAGCGATCACCACCGCTAATATCGCGAACGAAGTGAATTTCGGGGTGATCGACGCCACGGACGGAAATCTGCTGAAAGGGATCGAAGATTTGTTGAGTAGAGTGATGGTCCCAGCGTTAAAAGCTCAGAGCGATTGGGGTCAGATTACAGTCAACGGAGGCAACAACAGACAACAGGTTCTGTCTCTGCATAAGCGTTTTTTCTAACTTTGCAAAGCCTAACTTGCATTCCGGGATTTCCCCAAGAATATCTAATTCAGGGGTTGGTCCGGAGATTTTCAGGTTGGTCCCGAGCACAGTTTCAGTTTTTACGCAGAAATGTTTGTTATTGTCGGCATTTGTAATTACAAAAGTGTCAAAACAACCGTTTCAAACACAACAACACAGCTTGGGTTCCGCAAAAGGTTTTGAAACATAATGAACGTTTACGTTTCCGCAGATCGACGATTTCATCGAATCTATCGAGAAGTTTGTTGGTACTTTGTCAGCCGCGAGAAACAACATGTCGGATCGATTCGAACTTTCCGAGTTTGAGGTTGGATACAACCTGGATGGGTTGAGAGGTCCACAGGATTACTCACAGCTGGTTGGAAGCAACACAGACATTGTGGAGAAACTTGAAGAAGTTCTTAACGGGTGGTGCAAACAAATTGACCAGGTATAGGAGTTATTCTGTATCGCCAGTTGAAGATTGCATTCAAACTATGTGAAATATGCCTGAGGGACAGCATATTTGGATGAAATATATCACGTATTAATTTGTGTTTAATGCGATTGTGCTATGATTTTTTACGATGACGTCACTATACTATCAAATGATGACGCCACAATATTATCAAACGATCCGATGTTGCGATTCTTTCTTTAATGATATCTTTTTTTTGAGAACCAACTTTTGGCATAAAATTAACCTCAATATTTTATTTAAACAACTTCGTTTTTCCTTGTTTCGTTGAATATAACTACACCAAAATACTTTTCTTGTAGAACAGAACATTAGTAGCAACATATTTGGTTGTCGCTAGGTGTTAGCAGAGAGCGAGCAGATGAGGAAAGAAGCTGACGATATCGGACCAGCAGCTGAGTTGGAACACTGGAAACAGAGGATGGCGAAATTCAGCTCATTACTCGACGAGATCAAAACACAGAGGGTGAAATAGTTTTGGAGTTTAACAAACAAGCATAAAACCTACGTTGGAAAGGGATTTGACAAAGAAAAACTACTTTCTAAAAACAGCTGCACTTTTATATGAAAAAGTTATCATTACATGTGGCAATTCTCAAAACCACTACGCTATAAATGCCATTTGTCAATGTTATAAAAACGGAACAATTATTTTTCGCAACGATTAACGAGATTATTTTCAGGTGAAAACGGTTGTTGGAATTTTGCAAGTTTCAAAATCGAAATCACTTCGATCCTGGAAAGTTCTCGACTCCAGAATCACAGACGCGGCGAATGAAGCGAAGGATAATGTGAAATACCTTTACACACTCGATAAATTCTTCGGACCCTTGTCAAAATGCAGCCCACAAGGTTGGGAAACCGTTTCAACTAAATTTGTAAATTCAAGCTTAATCTTAACTCAGCGACTTCCTAATGAGTTCCAAAAAAGATTGAGTTTTTATCATTTGGGCGACAATTGACGTGCTTTTATATCAACTGTAATTACCTTGTGGTGTTTCCAGTTAAAAATCTTGGGAACCTGAAGTTAAATATCGTGATGTGTGTATTCATCAATCACCAACGAAAGTGTTAGATTTTAAAGTAATTGTTTTGCTCAGGAATGATCGAAGTGCTTCCAGGACTGATGAACAGCATTCGCATGATACACAGCATCTCCCAATTCTACAACACGTCAGAGCGTATGACGTCACTGTTCGTAAAGGTGACATCACAACTGTTACAAATAAACTGTGCTTACATAATCCAAACTAAATTTATCCAGGTCACCAACCAAATGATCACCACATGTAAGCATTACATCATGGGTGGAACCGAGAGAATTTGGGACATCGACAGGACTACCCTGTTGGAACGGATTGCAAATTGCACAAAATTAAATGAGGAATATCAGAGAGCCTTCCACAGGTGATATGACTTTGCTAAATGGGACCTCGCGACTTTATCGTTGGTAACCTTTGTCCGGATGTGTGTCCATTGATAACAAGACGCCCGACGATGGCAGTCGGAAGTTACAGCTTGCCGTTTATACCAATATAAGCTACTTAATGAAAAAAACAGAAATGTGCTATTATGATCAGTTGCGCCTGCGTTTAATACAACCGAACACTCGGAACCAAATATTTATGTTCAACAGAACAAAGGAAAAGTTGAAGGAAAACCCGAAAGAACGTCAATTCGAATTCAGCGAAAATTACATATTCGGAAAGTTCGACACACTCTGTGTTCGACTCAGCAAACTTTCCCACATGGTGGCGACAATGAAAAGTCTTTCCGCCCTCAAGGATATCAAGATGGAAGGAATTGACGCCATGTACATCAAGTAAGCAACCTACCGCTGTTTGAAGTCAAGTTTTAATCTCAGCAACGTTTTCAGTCTCGGAGAATTGAAACTGTTTTTGAAATTCTGACATTTGGTGTTTGTGGGAAATGCCACAGAATGGTGCTTTCCTCAAAACATTATTTCAACGTTTTGCAACGTTCTTAACTAGGGTTTTTTAAGATAACATACGCATAATAATCGACACAGGAAGTTATTACTGCACAACCTTCTAATCCCATTAGTGAAGAGTAATATACGGGGTCAAGGTGGGTATTTATTTAAATTTCGAAAAGGAGATTCCAGTTCATTAACCGTTGTCTGAAACACCTTTTATTGAAAACATGCTGCCCAATCTGTTTAAAAGAGTTTTTAAAACTCTCCATCATTCGTCAAACCAAACATTCTGTTGGTTCTTCTCAAGACGGCTTGTTGCATTGTTTCACGTCGGGCATTGCTACGCTTGACTGATCACGTTGCGCCCTTTTTCTTCCGCACCTTTTGTGTGGTGTCGCTGTATTGAGTTTCTGTGACACAGAAAAACAGACAGCTAGAAAACAGTCAGAATAGCAAGTTTCTATTTTACTGAAATTAACGAATGTAATGAACAGGAACTTTTTGTAATTTCTTTGGGATGCGATGCCCAATCATAGTGTGACAACATAACAGATTCAAATTACTATAATCTCTCTTCTGGCTACCCCAGTGCACTTTAATTGTGGTATAATCTTATTCACACCCGTCTTTCCAGGTATCAGAATATTGTTGGTAATGCTGTGAAGAAGAAGTATGATGTACTCGACCACAGGAAGGCCGAGTTCGAATCTGATTATCTCGACTTCAAGATGCAGATCGAGGGACTTCAGACTGCATTGCAAACCTACATGGAATCGTGGTTCGACCGATCCTTGTCTACTGAATATCTTCTTGAACTTCTCTCCAAGTTTGAGTTGATCGACGGCGTCAAGTAAGTTTACAAAAGCATTCCAATTTGTAACCAACCAGTGAGAAAATTGATACGTTCAGCTGAAAGTCACGCTGTGGCGACAACCTGAACATTATTACATACGATAAGCAAAGTGGAGCCAATAATATGAATTGTGTATAAGCTGCAGACAGATGGTCTCTGTTTCGACCTAAAAGGTCTCATCAGTGCAGCTGGTGTGACTATCAGACGACTTTGCTGGCCAAACGGCCATGAGACCTTTTAGGTCGAAACAGTGGCCATCTGTCTGCAGCTTACACAATTATTACACACTTTGCGTAGATGCATGATCACGTGATTAAATTGTGTTGCTAGCTTGGATGTTGGCGAAAAATACAACTTCTTGATCGCGAAATATGCCAAAGACTTGGAATCGGTGCGAAAAGCGTATCAGAAACTCAAAACCGAACCACCAATCGCCAGAAACATGCCGCCAATATCAGGTGGGTTAATGCTGGTAAGAACCAGTTTCAACTTACGCTGGCATAAAGACAGAAACGGTTTTAAATAAAAGCATTGTGTGGTTGTTGTTGCCAGACTTATTGAAATTAAAAATTTAAATAAAAAAGAATCTCACATTTTGGCACAATTATACGTATATTTCTATATTCCGTCGTTTTCGCCAACAAAAATTCATATATGGTTTGTCTGTGGCCGTTGTTTACAAACGCATTGGTGCCAATTTTATGCTTTAGTTATCGGAAAAATTTTTACACCAAGGCAAAATAGCGTGGGCGCGACAACTCTACCGAAAGATCGCTCTTCCTATGGAGTTTTTCGAAAAGAAAGGAGATCTTCTCAAAACTGTTGAAGGGAAGAAAGTTGTGAGAACGTTCAATAAACTTGCCGGAGTTTTACTCGAATATGAAGTACTTTATCACAGAGGATGGTAAGGATTATGATATTTAGTATTTTATTCAATCCAGTTTGTGTTGAAAGGTTGGAGTATATTTTAGAAAAATCAAAAATCACTAATTTTACGGTTTTTGATGTCAAAAACTATTCGGTTGTTTTTTTTAAAATAAAATCTTGATACTTCATTTACGTTTTTACGGTGTTTCGCTCAAATTAAAAGCAGTAACGATTGCTATTATGAAAGTATAGCTAAAATTCGACGTATTGCGATAAAACCTTAACCAAAAAACGTATCTGAATTTTCCATGAGATTTTAATAAGTAGATCAACGCTTTTAAGTCGGGATTTTTAATAAACACCTTTTACGCTAGGTGTCGTGCAGTGGACGTGGTGAAAGGTGGCCTCCAGGCGTCGCTGTTACTTCGTCACCCTGAAACAGGAAAGTTGCACGTGAACTTCGACTCAAGTATTTGGGAACTTCTCTCCGAGTCGAAATACTTCACCAAGATAGGACTTGAAATTCCAGACGCTGCATTCCGACTCTGTCTCAAAGAGGACGAGATAACAAAGAACAAAGTAATGAAACTTAAAATGCAGCAATCTACAAAACTCACGACCATCAACGGCGATTATCCCGGTTTAGTCGATGAAAATTAGTTTACTGACAATGAAACGCGTAGCAAAGGTTTTCCACACTGTAATATATGTCATGTTTTCGAATGGTCGCTTTCCATGTATGCGATTTTAAGCCCGCTTCCTGTGATGTCTTGTATGGTCTGTTTTTCTGGTAAAATTTAAGCGTGTCAAATATTACTATAAAGGTGAGGCATATTAGCATCTTCACTACTTTTTATTTTTATCGAGATTAACGCCGACTCAATAAGGAAGAAAATTTTTAAGTAAAACTTTCACAAATTTAGACGTAGTAATTTATATCCTACCTACTGTTTCCAACCCAGCAAAAATGTGACTTTTTTCAGAGTGATTTGAATGACTTGATCCTAGCGTTTGAGAGGATGACAGATGAAGTTCCTCATCTTCTTCTTCCTCTTCTTAAACCATTCATCTCGAGGGTTGATGACAAAATCTTAGCAGGACTCACAATCCTTAACTGGAATTCATTAAATATTGAAACTTTCATCAAGGAAGTTTACACTGGAATGGAGGAACTAAAAATCATCATTAAAAGGGTGAGAAACAACTCAGCAAATTGATTTGATTTAATCTTTACTAAAAAGCGGGTTTAAATTTCTAAATTGGTAACTTATAACTACGTATGGGGAAATGCAACTAGTTATAAATAAACGAAATTCGCTGAACTGCATCCAGTTTTAAGACGCCCCGTTAATCCAATCGATCATTAGTTGAAAGGCATAGAGGGCAAAAAAATTGGACACAAGTAAGCAGAAAGTTCCTATGTAAATAGAAAGGTATCAATAGTTTAGTGCTGTTGTGATTTTACGCATGTTCGTCACCTAAAGCTGATCCATGTTGCGATTATCTAAAACAAACTTCTGTGTATTAAGCAGCAACATCGCCAAGATAAGTTTATTTCATATCAAATTCATGCAGATAACCGATATTATGGAATGCCGAATCGGCAAAGACTTGGACGAGATCGGAACAACAGCGTTGTGTGATTTGCCGGATGAAGATGCTGTCACATGTGATAAATTCCTTGCTCTCACCGACCAAGTTGTGACAGCGGCCAGCACTGACCTTGTGTCACTAAGTGCCGCTGTTGAGAGAGCTGTGTATGAAATTATTGACGTAAGTGAAAGCATTTAAACTTGTTTCACGTTCATGCTCAAACGTTTTTGTACAATATACAAATTTTCGACCAAACGCAACCACGAACCAGCTAATTAATGTTACGTCTAGTCCTGGACGAATCAACAATGACAATATGGTATAGCTGGAACTTAAATATTTGTCCTAAACAGATGGTTTACGCTATAAATAAAAGCAACTTGGGGCGTGCTTTTATCTTACTCCCGGTGCGATTTAAACAAACAATCTCACGTATTCTGGGTCCACTTTGCTGACAAAACTGCAGGTCTTCCATGGTGTCTTTGTCTTAATAAAGTCGTGGTGGTCGCACTGCAAGATATTCACAGATTTAAGAGCAAACAAAATAGGTATTACGCGAACCTACATGCACGTTTGACCGGATTGTATGATCAAAGTCAAAATCGCAAAATATGTGGCCCCATTTTCAGATATTGCCTGTTCACTAGTACATCAATATGAAGTTTTAAACTCTGTTTAGATGTTGAAGCAGCAATACAGCGAAGGAGAACTTTCCAACTTGGAAAAACATGCGGCCTCAGAAAACTTCCCAGTTTGGTATTACACGTTGATGGGACACTTCTGCCAGCGAACCACAGACTCACTTGTGAGTAAAAAAACACTTTTGCAATCATTTTACTGTGTTAATTATTGTGTCAATACTTGTCAGGTTAAATGTACGAGATTGTCATTGGACAGCATCAAACGACGACTTCAACAAGCCAATAAATATCAGAGCAGTCACAGACTCGGTTCATCCGGAGGAATCAACAAGAAAGCTCCCTTGTTTAAATCACAAATCGTTCTAGCTCTTCCTGCAATCACCATGAAACCAAGTTTGGACGACATTCAGGTAATAACGGGTGATTTTGTGAACTAAAAAACAAACTAAATGTTCATGCCAGGCCGTTGAAAAAAATTTCGCAAATTTAAATATTTACCAGATTTGATTCGAGTTATATTTTGAAATAAAATTAACTCGCAACCATTTTATACACCTGAAAAAAAGTGCCTAACGCCTTAATTTCTCCAGGCTGCATTAAACAAGGCAATAGAACAGATACTGAATTCCACGACAGAGGTGGCGTTATGGAAATACGCCGATCTCCACTTCCAACAACAACACCTGGAGGCAGAAGCAGCGAGGAAGATGGGGGAAGATATTAAAACTCAGATTAAACCCCCGAAACCAATGCACAAACAGATCAGGTGGGGAAAAGTTAACGATGATGGATGAAATATAGGAGGCTGCTGTTTACTGGAAGTCTTTTCTTGTATCTGTAAAAGACGATAAAATAGCGTGACATGTTGGTTACCACAAAACCATTTGTTATATCAATAACAGCGAAGTGCGCTACGGCCTCAACATATAATGAAAAATCTAAACTTGATCTGTATCCGCCTCTGGTAAAATATCAATAAATAACAACTAGTTGTAAAAAATCTAAACATTATTTTATTTTGGCATACCCAGCTTTGTAGTTTACGTCGAACTATTTTGTGTTTGTAAACAGTTTTATCCGAACAATTGTAACCATGTTTCGTCGTGATTTTATCTAATGATGATATTGTTTATTTAGTGAACACAAGGATGTGGTGAAGGTGGTGGTTGCTCTTCATTCCGTCGTTAGTTCGTTGAAAAGTGATTGTGAATCCGTGAGTTTTGGATAAATCTTTTAAATAATTGTGTAAGCTGCAGACAGATGGCCACTGTTTCGACCTATAAAGTCTTGTAAATAATGTTTGCTTTCCAAATGTTCTATTAACAGTCCATTAAACTATACGCAAGAAACCAAACAGTTTTTTGCGCTACGTCTGTGAAACTAGTTTAGCAAAAACAAAACGTCATATTTTCACACATATTTATTTCAGTTGTTGACCAACTTCAGCAGTTTTAGCGAACTATGGCTGGAAGATCCACAGGAAAAGATAGTGGAGTTCGTTGAGCACAATCCCGGGTATTCTGAATACGAAGCTCAAATCAAGTACGATTGTAAAATTAATCGGATTATTTCTGCCGATATTCGTTAAAATAGAAATGTGTGTCTTTAATTAATCTAACATAAGCTATTAAAACAGGAGATTGTACGAACAAACTACCACACTTTGAACAATCCAACCTTCTTTTTTACCAAACTTATACGGAAACATTCACGTGTTTTCAGATATTATCACCGGTTGGAATCACAAGTTGAAGATTTGCCGTCGAGTTACAAAGTTGGATCCGTTTTGTTCGAGACGGACGCGTTGAAACTCGCTCTCGAGCAAGAATGCAAAGCATGGAAGAGAGCTTTCGGTAACGCATTGAACGAAAAAGCTGGAACAGAACAAGAAAATATCTTCAACTTCATCGACAGTCTCAGCAAGAGAATGGGGTGAGTGGTGACGTATAGATAATGACGTCACGTTTATTGTTTGCAATAAAAAGTAATGGGGGATTTACCTAAATTACTTGATGTAAATTTAACAAAAGGGTATGGTGACGCAAATAATTTGGGCATCTGCTGAGTTATTTAATTGCCTGTTCTTTGAAAAAGAAGTGTTTGCATAAATAAGACGTCATTTATGTCGTCATAGAAATAAATTTCTTTGATAGACGATCGATAAACGATCTTGACGATGTGCGAGGGGCGATGGCGGCTTTGAGGGAGATCAGAGAGCAACAGATAAGGATAGATATGACGATCGGACCAGTGGAAGAAAGTTACGCCGTTCTAAACAAACTTGAACTCACCTTTAACGATGGCAATGCGGAGAGAGTAGATGGGCTCGCTTACCAATGGAAGAATCTGCTATCTCTTGTATGTTGTTGCGGTCAATTAGGGATTCGTGGACATATCTAAATATCATGTAGTATGCTAATCGGTTCTACCACAATACTAAGCATAAAAAAGTAAATAGTTTCTCTTAAAATCGACACTGTGTTGTTGCCCGGAACAAATGTAGCATTTCTGTATCAGTTGAAAACGTTACGGTCTATATTCAGGTGGTGACGACACAAAGCACATTATTACGTGTACAACCTGGCTTCAAAACAGATCTGCTTACAGGCGTGGAAAAATTCCATGTGGATACAGCTGACTTTTACAGGGATTATGATCTAAAGTAAGAAATGTTTGGTTGAGTATCGATTTTACAAAAGCAATAGAGTAAATAATGATAACCAAGGAACAACATTATGCAAATACTTTTATACCTGTTTTGTTAGCTGCATGCACTTTTTTTGCTTTTTCACGTGCACAGGCTGCTTTGTGTATATTTTTAAATGTGTAATTTTGCCTACTTTTCGGTTACTCTTGTCATTCTTGACGTATATTCTAAGTGGAAATCATTCGTCAACTTCGCTTTGGGCTCGAACTACGGTGGTAAAATTTTTACGTTTTTGCAGGGGTCCAAACATGCAAGGTATCCGGCCACGTGAAGCGAGCGATCGCCTCCAAATCTTCCAAACCAGATTCGATGAACATTGGAGAAAATACGTCACTTACTCAGGAGGGGAGGAGTTGTTCGGTTTACCTGTCACTGGTACGTTTCTTTTATGACATCACAGTTGCTGATAATGACGCAATGGAACGTTATTATTATTACCCCTCACACTTCTTTCGTGAGAAGTCAAATCTCGCTTAGGTGCAAAAACTTGGAGTTTATTTAATTAATTTAAACCAGAAAACCAAAGCTAACTGCAGCTCGTCACATCTGAAGTGACGTCACTGCCAAGACCTCCTGGTGTGGCTGCTGTCACGTGATTTGGCTCTGGCGAGGTTGTTATTTTTGCCTGCCTACCTCAGTGTACTGACGATGGGCACAGTTGAAACTTTTGCGCATAATTTATAAAAGCATATTAGCTTTGCCTTTCTTGTTCAAATTAAAACTCGACTTTGTTGCAAACAACAAAAATATCTGTAAATAGTTTTGGCAAAACTCTTTCGTTTCAGTTTCCTTTGTATTTTTAGTTAGGCCTGGATTTACTGTTCATGTCAAAAATCTGCAACTGCCATCACTGTTAAAACCTATTCACTACTATTTAAAACTCTCATTAAATATACTCATTTTGCAGATTATCCGGATCTGCAGAGGATCAAGAGAGAACTCTCTCTTCTTCAGAAGTTGTACGGATTGTACAACAACGTCATCGACAGCGTGAACGGTTACTACGACATCTTGTGGGCGGAATTGGACATTGAAAAAATTAATCAAGAACTACTTGACTTCCAAAACAAGTATTTAGTGCATCGAGTTTCCACTGTGTGTTGAGTTAACTTTCTCCGTCGTGACGAAAGAATGCGCACTCTGTGGGACTGTTTCTATTCTTTCTGTTGGTCATTTTACTGGGTTCTATGATTCCAGTATTTCCACGATACTGTAACTTTATGAAAAGCCCTGTGACAAACTTTATCAAATAAATGCCTCTTAAAAATCCCTGCTACGGTATAAACATTCAGCTGAACCATCTATATTTTGTAAGTTCGTGTGTGATAACATGTATTTGTTGCCCAGATGCCGCAAACTGCCCAAAGCGCTCAAGGAGTGGGATGCTTTCCTCGATCTTAAGAAAAAGATTGATGACTTCAGCGAATGCTGTCCCCTGCTGGAAATGATGTCAAACAAAGTGAGTTTTCCTCTTGTGGAAGTTAATAATCATGCAAATTGTGGTGGCTAAATATAGAAACATTAGCGCAGGGCTCAAAAAAATACAAAAAAGCTGACTATTCTTATCCATTTTGTGTTACCAGGCAATGATGATGCGTCACTGGGAACGCATCGCGAAACTGACGTCACACACCTTTGACGTAGAGAACGAGAATTTCCAGCTTCGGAATATTATGGAAGCTCCACTTCTCGAGAACAAGGAAGACATTGAGGTAATTATCGTTATTTGAATTAGGAATAAATTTGTCACGAAAGTTATAATTCCTTGTAGGACGTCTGCATCAGCGCAGTGAAAGAACGAGATATCGAAGGAAAATTGAAGCAAGTTGTTGCGGATTGGAGTACACAAGTTTTTACTTTCAGGCAAGATTTTAACTCCGAAAATGTTACAACAGTATAAATAAATCCAACAACCGAAGTATTTTTGATTGTGTATTCACAATAGCTTGATCGCTCATCCAATTGGAACTTTGTACTAAAAGACTAATTTTAATATTCCGTTGTAATTTGCAGTCAGTTTAAAGCGAGGGGCGAACTTCTTCTGAAAGGAGCAGATATCCAAGAGATTGTGGCTCTGATGGAAGATTCTCTCATGGTTCTCGCATCGCTCATGAGCAACAGGTGAATAAAAGTTTTTTTCTTTTGCAAAGAAAATCTGACGATAAAACCGAATGTCATAAAGCAAATAGAAACTACCTGGGTAGTAACTGCCACGAAGATACACTGACGATGATGTACAATAATTCGAAACCAAATAACCTGTGTTTTATTTGCACATAAAGATACAATGCACCGTTCAAGCCGCAGATCCAGAGCTGGGTTCACAAACTATCCGGAACCACAGAGATTATTGAGAACTGGTTGATTGTTCAGAACTTGTGGGTTTACCTGGAAGCTGTCTTCGTTGGAGGCGACATCGCCAAACAACTGCCTCAGGTACAGCTTTGTGTTAAATTTGGATACAGCTGCTCATAAAATAGTTGTGAATAAACTTTTTAAGCCCTGAAAAGTGTTGTGGCAACAAACATTCTCACGAAAAACATTTGCGTAGCAAGTAGTTTACACACAACTTCAAACAAATAATGTGGTTGACAGGAGGCGAAGAGGTTTGCCAACATCGATAAATCGTGGCAGAAAATAATGCAGAAAGCACACGAGACGACGAATGTTGTCCAGTGTTGTATGGGGGACGACACTCTCGCTCAGTTGCTTCCACATTTGCTCGAACAACTTGAAATGTGTCAGAAGTCACTGACCGGGTACCTCGAGAAAAAACGACTTCTCTTCCCCAGGTGTGATGGCAACAAAAACAACATGTGTTGATTTTAATATTCTGATATTTGTCAACAAACCTTTGGCATTCTTTCACATAAATAATTTATATTACTATAATACGCTTGTCCCTTGTATCGAAATGTTCGTTTAAACCAAACTGTCAAATGTGAAAATGTCATATATAAACCTTTCACATAATTGTGCAGATTTTTCTTTGTATCTGATCCGGCACTACTTGAAATCCTTGGTCAAGCAAGCGACTCCCACACCATCCAGGTAACAAGATTTTGTAAAGAGAAAACGTAACAAAAAGTTACCCAACAATTGGAAAGTCGTTGATCACGTGGATTAATTCTCACGTATTTCCGATGCAAATTGTAAGTGACGTATCTGAACATTTGTAAAATTTGCTGCTTGTCATTTTTCAGGCACATTTGCTGAGTTTATTCGACAATGTTTACAAAGTGGACTTCGACGAGAAAAGTTACGACCGGATTATAAAACTCCGCTCACAGGAGGACGAGGTTATGGAACTGGACAAAGCTGTGGTTGCCCAGGTTTGTTGAATTAGTACAGTTTAAGTTCTATGGTTTCTGACGTTTTGACGACAATTTTTATACATCTTGCGGAGATCAGCGTTTCTTTCAAAAGTTGGTAAACAGTAGATTTTTTGGTTGTTTTTTTAGCTTTGCGAACTGTGATGAAACGTTTTTTCCCTTAATTTGTGTAAAACATAGTAAATTTAATACTATTTGTTACGTGACGAATGGAATTGCAGCAAGTTTTAAAGCAAGCCTGTTTATATGTGAAGCGTAATTAGACAATTTAACGTCATTGAATCCGATGTTAACATTTTCAAACAAATCAGCACGATTCTCACATTCAACTCTATCAAATAATCGTTCCCAGGGCAACGTGGAAATTTGGTTGAAGAATTTACTGGACATGGTTCTTTCAACTGTTCATGCGGTGATAAGGAAAGCGTGGCAGGCGATTGCCGACACACAATCGTTCAAACTTGTCGAATTCGAGAATGTCTTCCCTGCCCAGGTTGGTCTTCTTGGTATCCAGATGTTGTGGACAAGAGATGCGGAAATTGCTCTTGGCAACGCGAAGTCGGATAAGAAGGTGCGTTGCTATGACTACACCACGTTGCCTCATTGTTATTTGAAAGTTATTTCCATAAAAAAAACTCGACTTTACAGAAAGTTTTAGTAAAATTTTATTTAATACAAAAAAATGAAACGTTATGAAAATAAATTCAATTTACAAGCATGTTTTCCTTGGGGGAAAGTCCCGTTTAAGTGTGGAGTAAATTATTGTTTCAGGCGATGGGAAACATGAACCAGCGGTTTCTTGACATGTTGAACGAACTGATCGGAATGACAACAATGGAACTTACCAAATACGAACGAACAAAGTTTGAAACCCTTGTCACAATCCACGTCCACCAACGTGATATCTTCGATGACATGGTGAGTGTCTTTTGTTTGACAATATTGCATAGACCTTCTGTCAGGTGTACTTAAAGAACTCAGGTACCTTTAAAACATGCAGAGGTTTTTGTAAGGTACCACAAAGTGGAAATTAGTGTGCCCGCTAGTGTAAAAAATGGCACAGTGCCACAGTCAACAACTGAACTGATGAGATCTTACAGGTACACCCTGTCTACAGCTCTCCATTATAGTTAAATATTTGTATAATTTGATGAGTTTTGCTCGGACAAAAGACCAAAATATCTGTTGACGTTGACAATTATCACTAACATTGGTTTAACGAGTATTATTTTAACGTTTGTTGTCTGATCAAAGATGTATGACCTGTGGCTCCAGTCGGACAATACTTACTCTATCTGTAACCAGGCTTTACGTTTTCGTCATGGCTTCTTGTTTTACTCTTTCTCTGTTTTGTTTCTGCTTGTTTCAAATCATTTCAATATTCACTCTTCTTATTTCTGCTTGTAGTTCCGAATGCACATCAAGTCCCCAAGTGACTTTGAATGGTTGAAACAATCCCGCTTCTACTTTGTGGAAGACACCGACAGATGTTTGGTTCAAATTACTGATGTTGATTTCGATTATTGCAACGAGTACACGGGTTGCACCGAACGTCTGGTCATCACTCCACTCACTGACAGGTAAGATTTGCAAACTTGTAATTATGTTGATATTATACTTGTGAACAGTGGAGTGATGTGTGAGTGAAACTTGTTGAAAGTATGAAAAAACTATAGGATTATTGTTTAACGTTTATTGTCCGGCATCTGCTATAACAATTTAACAAACGGCCCCTCTCGTCAATGATCCATAAAATCGATACTTACACAATTTTTTTAATACGACAACACATAAGCCATGACTCCGGGCAAACTATCTCTTCACCTATTTATGAATGTTTTTTCCTACAAATCTCTTTCTTCCGTACAGATGTTACATCACTCTTGCACAAGCTCTTGGTATGAGTATGGGGGGAGCCCCCGCCGGACCAGCTGGAACTGGAAAGACTGAGACAACAAAAGACATGGGAAAATGTTTGGGGAAATACGTGGTTGTCTTCAACTGCTCCGATCAGATGGACTACAGAGGACTGGGTCGTATTTACAAAGGTTCATATTTGACTTTAAAATATGTTGAAATGCGCCTATATCGTAAAAAAAGATATCTTCAACAATAACCGTGCATAGATTGTAATAACTGCGTCGCCAATAAACAAAATTGTTGCCTCAAAAATTAATTTCCCGCCTTCTCAAAGCACGAATTTGAATATTAGGTTTGGCTCAATCCGGATCTTGGGGGTGTTTCGACGAATTCAACCGAATTGAACTTCCCGTTTTATCCGTGGCGGCACAGCAGATCGCCATCGTGCTGCAATGCAAAAAGATGAAGAAGTCACAATTCATATTCACAGACGGTGATGTTGTGGATCTGGACAAGGAGTTCGGGATCTTCCTCACAATGGTAAGTCTTTAATACAGGTTTCCCCTGATACATTTTAGTCGAATTATTGATGTTATTTCGTCACATGACTCGTATGGATGATTTTCAATAACTAGATGTTTCCCTTCAGGTAAAACAAACAAGCAACAAACAGTTTAAACACAAAAAGCAGATTATTATACGTAATATTTTTTTCTTTGGAACACGATAGATTTTAAACTTTAAGATTCAAGGATAAAGTAAACAAATTACATTGTCAAGATGTAGCTGGTAGGAATTTCTTGCAGTAATAATAAAACTTACATAAAATTTACATTTTTCCTCCAGAATCCCGGTTACGCTGGAAGACAAGAACTTCCAGAGAACCTGAAGATCATCTTCCGTCCTGTTGCTATGATGGTACCTGATCGTAGCATCATCATCCGAGTCAAACTCGCCTCCTGCGGTTTTATTGAGAACATTGTCCTCTCCAAGAAGTTTTACACACTGTACAAGTTGTGCGAGGAACAATTGTCAAAACAGGTGACGAGGAACTTTTCAATTGTTAACAGCGTATCTTATTTAGGCTTGAAGTTATTGCAACTTTAACACGTTTCGTTCCATGTAATGTTATCGAAGTAAGTTGCTAGCAGATAGAACTTTTTAAATTAGTATTCGAATCTCCCTAGAGCTTTATGAGCAATAACGAATCAGATACACCTAAAACATTTGTCGTTGTGTTGTTTCTGATATTTATTTTTCGCCTACAATTCGGCATCTTAGGTTCTCTCTTATATAACTTGTTAATGCAAAAATTTAAAACTTGCTTTTTAACGTTCGGTGTTCAAATTTGCAAATTAATTCTATCCTTTGTACAGTTTTGCTGCTAATATTGATGCTCTTTGTTACAATCCAATACTACACAATACGCCAATACTGATGAGCTCAAGGAACAAAATAACGCTAAAAAACTAAAAAACTTGTTGTTAGAAACAAAACTGTCAAGAAATACATCTTTTAGGTCCACTACGATTTCGGTCTTCGCAACATCCTCTCCGTCCTCCGTACACTGGGTGGCGTAAAACGCTCTTCCCCCGAAGATCCGGAGTCGACAATTGTGATGCGAGTCCTCCGGGACATGAACCTCTCCAAGCTTGTGGATGAAGACGAACCGCTCTTCCTCTCCCTCATCAACGATCTCTTCCCTGGAATCCAACTGGATAAAGCGGGTTACCCGGAATTAGAAGCCGCCATTGAAAAACAGGTCAGAAAACTAGAATGGGATCCAATACAAAATGAACTTAGGATTGTTGATTTCGGTTTTGGTTTTCCATTTTTTCTACAAATAGTGGTTTTAATTTGCCCTAAATTGTCATTGGCAGAATTTCCGAATGGTGCTTTTTGTTGCAAAATCGTTTTTCTAGTTTTGAACAAAACCAAAAAGTGTACGAATGTATATCAAGTTTTGGTTCCCATGTTTAACTAAAGTTGACCAAACTTTTAATTAGACTGTGTAATACAGGTTTGTTTTTGTTTCATTTAAACCGAAAATTTTACAATCACAGGAACAAGTTCCAAACAAAGATCCACATCAGCCGCTATTATTTCGCGCACCCAATTTGTGTCATTCAATATTTAGCCTAATCTGTCCGTTCACACAAAACAAACCCATCTCTCATCCATTCTCAGGTTCACGAGACGGGACTAATCAATCATCCACCATGGGTCCTCAAGCTCATCCAGTTATTTGAGACACAGAGAGTGAGACACGGAATGATGGCCATGGGACCAAGTGGAGCTGGAAAAACTAAATGCATTAACATCCTCATGAAAGCTATGACCGACTGCGGCGAACCACACAGGTTATTACGTCACAATGCAGTATTGTTACCGAATAAAATTACATTTGAATTTTTTCGACTTCGAAGGACTTTGTACTATGGGGAACATAATCTCAAAATAAACTAAATTACAACTGGTGAAATTTAAAGAATTATTACGTCACAGAGAGATGCGTATGAACCCGAAAGCCATCACAGCTCCCCAGATGTTCGGAACTCTTGACGTGGCAACAAATGATTGGACAGACGGAATCTTCTCGACTCTGTGGAGGAGAACTCACAAAGCCAAAAAGGTTTTCAGAAAACAAAATTAAAACTGAAATTGAAAGATTTTTTGTTTGCAAACCTTATGATCCCAATCTCCTTACTTTATCTACTGCATAAAAATAGGGTTAATTTTAAAACATGAATTTTGAGAGTTATTCGACCTAAAACTGGTTTACTCATGCAGTACTTGATGGCCGAAAAAGATCCAAGAATCAAAAACATATATTTTATCACAAATTGCTTAACCAAAGGGTGAACACATCTGGTTGGTTCTGGACGGGCCCGTCGACGCAATTTGGATCGAAAACCTAAACTCAGTGTTGGATGATAACAAGACTCTGACCCTCGCTAACGGGGATCGAATCCCGATGGCTCCAAACTGCAAGATCGTGTTTGAACCTCACAATATCGATAACGCCTCACCTGCTACTGTGTCGAGGAATGGTTAGTCCAGTTTCTTTATGTGTAGTTTGTTTTGTATTCTTGAAGTAACAACCAGTCTTAATGATGCAACCGACATACAGGTTATACAGGCAAACGAAACACGCAAATACCCCCATGAGCGCAATTGACACATTCTGAGTTGCGCATTATTTGAATAGGGGCAAGTCACATTGCTAAGATGTGTTGTGTACATTGCGAACATAAAACGCACCTTTGATGAGTTAACTGCCAGGATAAAAACGCTATAATGTCAAAACCCTTTGTATTTTGGGGCTAAATATCCAAACCACCTGCAATAATATGCCACGTTGTGTTCTATTTGGCCTAAAAGTCTCAAAATTTGCATCGGCAAGGTAATGCCACCATACCTCCTGAAGGATTGTATTTGCAATCAATCTCACTCTTTCCTGGACCGGGAAATGATTTTTGTTCATCAGATTGGCTGCCGTGCCACCAGTCTTTCTTCCTTTAGTTCAATTACCTTCAACGATGCGCCGTCAAATGTGACATTTCTCTGCTATTATCTCCCCTTTAGTTTCTCATCTCTTCAATCAGTTATTAACTCGATCCCAAGTTCAATCAGTTGTCTCTAACCTATATCGTGTTATAGGAATGGTGTTTATGAGTTCCTCAGTGCTTGACTGGCAACCGATCGTCAAAAGTTGGCTCCAAACTCTTCCAATGAATCAGAACGACATTCTCTGGACATCGTTTGATTCAATTTTCCAGGTAAAAAACACTTTGTTACAGCTCTGAATTTTTACGAAGCAAACAGATTTTGTATCAGTCCAGAAATCTAAAAGAAGTGCAGACGATCTGCGTCAGTATGATTTTTGTGTTAAAAACTGATTTAAATAAAATTCTATTTCAAAAACTGACGATGTCGTTACAGGCGTAATTATTATTTCTGTTTTTAAAATGAAAACCATCCCATGGTTAATCTCATGTGACTTGCGTCCTTCAGTTTTCTGGAATATGTTACGCACGAGACAGATATACAAGTCAACAGCTTATTCGTATTGCCTTTCATGGAAGTTTGTTAAGATGATCAAACACTAACAATATTCAAAACACTTTCAAGCATAAACAATCAGAGATCATTGAAATTATTCTGCTCTAGGTATCATTTGTCTCTTGTTATATTTCTACGTTCTTTTAAGGCTGCCCTCGACTACATTTTCTCCGAACTTGTACCGAAAATGGCCATGCTTGAGTGCATGTACATCCGACAGGCCATAGATATTTTGCAAGGTGAGCAATTATTTGTGACAGCACTGTTTCACTTGATGGCATCACAGGTCTCTCTGGTTAAGACAGTTTCTTTATTATTGCATCGCACTGGGTGTTTTGGATTTTTTTATCACCATATTTAGAAAATATATTTGCTGAGAAAAAAAGCCAACCGATTTTAACTTGAGTAATTCACGTTTTTTCAGATGTCAACACATTTAGGAATAAATATATCTCACAACGCCTTTTACCAGATTTTTTTTAATGTTTTTTTTAGGATTAATTCCCAGTCCTGAAGACCAGAGCCACCAACCTAGCAAGGATCATCTGTGTCGTCTCTTCTTCTTTTCCCTCATGTGGTCGGTTGGTGCCATCCTAGAGCTGGATGACAGAGCCAAGTTGGAGGAGTTCATCAAGAAGACGAATCCCGAGCTCCAAATCCCTCCAGTCAAAGATGATGAAACAATCTTTGAGTACATGGTAAACATTAATATGTATCGCATGTTGTAATCAAGCTCAATGATTTTACATCAGTACAACAAGGGCTATATTTTTTTATTTCCAACACGTACATTCAATAAAAAAAATAATGCTTGACGCAAAACATTGTGTTTCTGAATCATTATTGCGTTCTGAATCATTATCATTTAATTTAAATAAATATAGGGAAAAAAATCAAGCTATTTTTTTATTGAAAAACGTATTTGTTTCAAAACTGACATAGAAATATTACATAAACAAACAATTACAAAAAAAACGCAATCGCCAATTTCATTTTTTTTTATTCAGGTAAACGAGCAAGGTGTTTGGGAGCACTGGGCTAAACGGGTTCCTAACTATAATTACCCGAAAGATTCGGTTCCTGACTACATGGGGATACTAGTCCCCAACGTCGACAATGTGAGGACAGATTTTCTCATGGGGACCATAATGAAGCAGGTTTGTCTTCTACAACGCCGATAGCTTTTTTTATAAAAGTTTTTTGCATAATCTGTGCATGACTGTGTTTTATCGCAGCCTGTAAAGTAATGTGACCATACCTCCATTACGATTCTATTTGAAATCAATTCCAATTTCTCCTGTAAAGTAATACCGGACGGGTCCATGCTCGTTTTTATTTCTTTGTTGAAACAATTTCAGTTCAGTTTCCTTTTTCTTGTGCGAAGAAAAAATATCTAATCGGCTCCGTTGTTTGTTGAATAGAAAACCTACAAAAGACCGATGAACAATTGTTTTAAATGAAACTCAAATTAATTGACATTTCCTTGATTTCAGGAAAAGGCTGTGCTTCTCATTGGTGAACAAGGTACAGCCAAGACCGTGATGATCAAGGGTTACTGTAAGAAATATGATCCGGAAAGGCATCTCACCAAAGCCCTGAACTTCAGTAGCGCCACTACCCCGAACATGTACCAGGTATTTTTGAACCATTGACGTTGTCGTTTTTCAAGGGCCAACCGTAAACTTTTCAACAAAACCTCAGTGATTCTCTTTTGTCTGGTGTACATCTAACTTACTAATTTACATCATTTGTGTAGAGAACAGTTGAGAGTTACGTTGACAAACGCGTCGGTACAACGTACGGACCTCCTGCAGGAAAGAAGATGACCGTCTTTATTGACGACATAAACATGCCCGTTGTTAACGAATGGGGAGATCAGGTTGGTGATAACATTTTCATTTTGGGGATTTGTGTCACGGAATAACCTGAACTTAATTTTGGAAATCGTATCACAAAGGTAATGTATCTTTTTCACGCAGATCACGAACGAGATCGTGAGACAACTCATGTCCATGAAAGGATTTTACAGTCTCGACAAACCGGGAGATTTCACAAATATTGTTGACATTCAGTTTGCTGCAGCTATGATCCACCCAGGTAAAATCTAGTCATGTTGTTTGACGATGTATCCCATAACGCAAGACGTTGTAAGTGCAAGTTTTAATGTGGTTACTTAAAACAAAAACCTTTCTCAAAATTTGCTAACTGCGAAATACCAATAAATCTGTTTATGATTGACAAACAAAGAGAGCAACTTTTCTGTTAGTTAACAAACCGCTAATCACTTTTTATATTTGACCTCTAGGTGGCGGTAGAAACGATATCCCCCAGCGTTTGAAGCAACAGTTTTGTGTTTTCAACTGCACACTTCCAGCAAACAACTCTATTGACAAGATTTTCACAACGATTGGACAGGGATACTTTTGCAAAGAACGCGGTTTTAAGCCTGAGGTAAGTTGGTTAACATCAATCATTGTGACAGGGATCGCAGTAATGTTTCATGCAACAGCATGATTGGCACGTATATGTGAAGGTTGCCTGGCAAGTTGTGTGCTTGCCCACCAGTGTCCCTTGGCCACAATATACCCCGTGAAACCACTGAGCTCCTGAAGCTTAGTTGGTACAGCGTTGGACCTGGTTAGCCCAGGGTCGTGAGTTCAAATCTCACCGGAAGCTTGATTTTTGCACATCTTGCTCCGACTTGTCGTGATAAAGTGACTGATCCAACGAAACCTGTAAACCTCATGATTGTGACAGGGATTTGTTCATTATGACTTGTTTATGTAAATCCACTTCCTTTGCAGGTTGTGAGTCTCGCCCCACAATTGGTTGCTCTCACGCGCCGCTTGTGGCAAGCTACCAAGGTGAAAATGCTTCCGACCCCAGCTAAGTTTCATTACATCTTCAACTTGAGAGATTTAAGCAGGATCTGGCAGGTAAAAAACAACTTGTTATGCGAAATAATGAAGAAACAAACCTTTGATTGATGTCAGCAGATTAATCAGAAAAATCGGCATTATCAGTTTCTTATTCAAATAGATCATATTTTTTATTGAATATGCTCTTATCAGATGCTTCTTCCTTCATTGGTAAACATAACACTTGCAGTAATTTTATTTTGCAGAAAAAAAGCTCGATTATTTTCGCTTAAAAATGGGTTATTTTATTTTTAGGGTATATTGGTGGCGAACAGCGACATCTGCCGGTCCGAGGAAATTCTCATGGGATTGTGGAAACACGAGTGTCATCGTGTGATCGCAGACAGATTCACAAACCAACCTGACAAGGATTGGTTCGAGGCCTCATTGGTTAAGGTTGGTTCAATAGAATTGGTGCGTTTGTCACAACAAGATTGTATGCGAAACCAAATACCCGAGAAAAAGATTTAAAAACGTATTCGTTTGATACCAACCTGGTAATTCCGGGTATATGTTCTTTGACAGGAAGGTAGACGATTAGATTTGATATTGTGGTTGTGCTAAACTGCAAACACGACATTGAGGGTTCTAATGAACGTTTCCACGATATGAATTTTCAAACATTGATATTGCCAGTAATTTATATTTGCAAATTAGGTTTAAACAAACCGATAAAATATTGATTAATAATAACGTTCGCCATATGATGTTGAACTGCAGATATATATAATTGTTTTCTGGAATTGTTTGTTACGTCATAATAATGCATTGTGTTTAATAGATGGTTGCGGAAACATTGCCAGAAGCAAGCAGCAAAATGCCTCAGGAACCTTATTTTGTTGACTTTTTGCAAGAAGCGCCAGAAGCAACAGGTAACTATTTGTGTAATACAACACATTCATACAGGTTTGTTTTCCATCGCCCCTTGTTACGAATAATAGGATAAGTTGCTTTTGGACAGTGGTTCCCAACCGGTGGTACGCGAACCACTAGTGGTGAACGAAAGGGATCACGGTGGTACGAGGAAACTTTTGACTAAAACTGTTTTGCGCAGGAAAACTAACCTTTGCATTAAAAGGTAAAATTATTCGGAATCATACGGGACGAAAGAAAGGTGTTTGTGCAATCGCATTATAAAAGTGGTTCGCAGTAACTATGCAGGACTTTTAGGTTGCACGCGGTGAAATTTAGATTGGGAACCACTGCACACATCTAGATTTACTACGTTTTAAGCAAATTTTATCAGATTTTACCCGTGTGCGAATAGAGTGTGGTTTTATATTCACTTGAATTTGTCTGATTGAAACACGAAACATGTCGCTCTCTATAAGGTTTAAATACACGGCCCTGGTAATTGTTGAATTTTGCCGGGAAGAAAATTGGTTGGACTGATAAGTGTTAAATAGAAGTTGCCACGAAACTTTCAACTTCACTTTAATCTTCAACCACTTATCACAGGGGAAGAAAATGATGACGCGGATCTTGATGCACCCAAGATCTACGAACCGATCGAATCATTGAGTCAGTTGGAGGAGAAGCTGAAAGTCTTCCAGGAACAATATAACGAAACCGTCAGAGGGTCGAAGATGGACCTCGTTTTCTTCAAGGTGATTTCAAGGTTTTTTTATATCAGTGAAAACTTTTGTAAATGTAATGGTTGTGCAAACCAAAGTTAGGTTTAATAGAAATTTGTTGGTTAAATGGACCAATTGGCTGCCTTAATATATATTTAAAATAAAAGTAAAAACGGAAGACTTGATTTACTCTAAAGAAACTACCAATTTACCTTATTTTAAGCTGGGTTTTAATCCAGAAAATGCCACTTTTTAATTATTTTGTTGTCATATAAATTTACAGGATGCGATGGTCCATCTTGTTAAAATTTCCCGCATCATTCGAACACCACGTGGCAATTGCCTATTGGTCGGTGTTGGCGGTTCAGGCAAGCAGTCTCTCACCCGATTGGCTACTTACATTGCGGGTTACACGTGCTTCCAGATTACGCTTTCAAGGACATACAACGTCACAAATCTTATCGACGATTTGAAGGTAATTGTTCCAGAACGCACAAAGATGTGATAAATGTAAAACAAACCATAAAGTTTGGATTTCTAATTTATAAAGAGCATATAACGCAGTGAAATACTTGCAAACAAATATTACCCTACAAATGCATTTAATATTACGGATTTATGATGTTTTTTGCAGATTTTGTACCGAACAGCTGGTAAAGAAGGCAAAGGAGTCACTTTTATCTTCACAGACAACGAAATAAAAGATGAAGGATTTCTAGAATATATGAACAATGTTTTAGCTTCTGGAGAGGTTAGTGTCATTATACGTGCAATAAACAAAAACCTGGACCAAATAATAATCAATGCACAGATCTAATTTCCTTGTGATTTTACATTCAATAGATTTTATCCGAAATAATAAAACGCACGAATAATTCAGGTTTCAAACCTTTTTGCTCGTGACGAAATCGATGAAATCACACAAGAATTAGTTCCAGTTATGAAGGTGGAATATCCTCGTCGCCCTCCAACCAACGAGAATTTGTACGAATATTTCTTGTCACGTGTCAGAGCTAACTTACACGTGGTTTTGTGTTTTTCGCCTGTGGGTGAGAAGTTTCAGAACAGAGCACTAAAATTCCCAGGTGAGTTGTAGGTTGCGATTTCGAATCCCCGCCAAGGTTGTGCAAGATTTTTTACCTTTTTTTAACGTTATTAAAGAATATTTAGGTGATTACATTCTGAAAGAACTAGGTTGATTTTTCTATTCTCAATACATACCACAGCAAAAAAGAATAGTTAAAAAAATATTATAGTTACTTACAGATAATTGTATATTGGTACAATAACATGGTTTAAGCTTTTTAATATACATTTAAGGTGTGAAAAAATCTTTTTCCAAAACTAATCTAGCATCAAAATATGCTCCCAGCTCTTATATCCGGTTGTACAATGGATTGGTTCCTGAGGTGGCCTCGTGATGCTCTCATTCAGGTTGCTCAATATTTCCTCGCAAGTTTCAAGATCGAATGTGAGGACAGCACGAAGTTGAACATGATACAGGTTTGTTGTTGAGGCGGAAACATATTTTTATCATATTTTTGAGTCGTTTTTCAAACTTACCTTCTCATAACCGGAAGTTATTAAAAGCTATACTTCAGATATGACGTATTGTATGTCGAATAATAATAATCGTATAGGACAGGGTAGTCTAAATAAAGCAGAAACAAAACCTAAATCAGACTAAATACAAAGAAAGTAGCGCGAATTCTAAAAAACGTTTTTAAACCTTACTAAAACAAATAAAAAATTCTGCACAGCTGGTATGTACCCACATTCACCAAATATCTCCATTAATCAATGGGAATCCTAACAATATCATACCACAGGTGATGGGAACAGTTCAAGACACGGTCGCTGAGAAGTGCGTAGAGTACTTTGAAAGATTCCGCAGAGCGTGTCACGTCACGCCAAAGTCCTATCTTTCCTTCTTGTCGGGATACAAGACAATTTACCGGTAAACCCTTGTCACATGGTTGTCACAAAAAATTACTATGACCACAAAACGCCATAAATTTGATGAACAGGGTGAATTTTTAAAACTATTTTGGGGAGAATTTGCTTTTTTAAGATTATTTTTATTTACTGTTTGGTATTAACTCATTCATATCTCACCACTTTTACTCTTTGAAATGTCTTTAATTAAATTTCATGTTAAACTACGTCACACTATACAAGGAATTTAATCTTTATAATGTTCACGTGGTATTAATTATATTTCAGCTCAAAACTTGATGAGATTTCGATTCTTTCGTCTCGAATGAAGACCGGTCTTCTTAAATTAGTTGAAGCGGAAAAATCTGTAAACGAACTTTCGAAAGAGCTCGCCGTGAAGGAGAAAGATCTTGCGGTGGCTTCAAAAGAAGCAGATGAGGTAAAAACGTTTTATTTGTTTTATTTCTAATGTTTCCAGACTGCTTGAAATTAATAAAAGGCGCCTTCTCTTTATTTGCAAACTGTGTTTTATTATAGAATGGGATGCAAAGTACAAAGGGTCGAATTAGCTCGCAACTGTTCCGCCATCTTCGTTTTAGGTTTGATAAAAAAAAATCGTTGGTTTATCACGAAATAGAAAAACCAAAGCTAATATGTTTCTTTGCCTAATCATAGTAAAGCGAACGTTTCAAACATTGCTGTGCTCATCATCAGTGCTTTAAACTAACCGACTGAGTTGCGCCTAAACCCATATATGGGGGCAAGCGAATGAAGCGACAAGCTCGGTTTTGATTTACAAATTCTGATGTACTAACATGGCGGGCTTGACAGCCTAATCTTCCTCTAACGAACGCTGCCAACTTGCGAAAATGTAGATATGGTATTATGATAACAAATACCACAGTATGTAGTGCTTGCTACAACTATCAGTAAACTATTGGCAGGTGTTGAAAGTTGTGACCACGAAAGCTACAGCGGCCGAAAAAGTTAAAGCTTCAGTGCAGAAAGTGAAGGACAAGGCCCAAGCTATTGTTGACACAATCGCAGTTGACAAAGCATCGGCTGAAGCAAAACTGGAAGCAGCAAGACCTGCATTGGAAGCTGCTGAATCCGCATTACAAGTAATTATATGCCATTCGAAAGCATTCTAAAGCATACACCACGTAAAACTCAAACAAAAAACGTTACCAATTTTTAGACAATCAAGCCAGCCGACATCGCAACCGTTCGCAAGTTGGGGAAACCCCCACATCTGATCATGCGCATCATGGACTGCGTGTTGATTTTGTTCCAAAAGAGAGTGAACCCGGTTGAAGCTGATCCCGATCGTCCATGTGTGAAGCCATCTTGGGGCGAAGCTCTCAAACTAATGAACAATTCTGGCTTCCTCACGTCTTTGCTTAACTTCTCAAAGGTTTGTTGTAGTAGAAACCTGGGTAGTCGGTTATCTCCACCTTGAAGAGTTTGCTGAACAGTTAACTGTGTTGAAACGGATAGCAGGACTTTTTTTATTCTGTCCATATTAGATTTTATTAGTTAAATTTTTTTAAATGACTGGAATTTCGGTCACACAAACCAAATGTCAAGTTATCACTTACAGACCCTGTAGCAAGATTATTTGCTCAGTGTCAAGGTAAAAAAAAATGTGTAAAACAAATTGCGTTGGATTGATGTCAAATAGTTAATAAAAAAACAGCGATTTCGTCCACATTAGTTTCATAGACATGTGTCGGTTTACGTTTTCATAATCCAAATTTAACAGACAATCTCCTAGTTTTTCGATAATTTCTTTTTCTGTTTTGACTTCAAACTACGGATCTTGTTCTTCATACAGGACACAATTAATGAGGAAACGGTGGAGTTGCTGCAACCCTACATGGATATGGACGACTACAATTTCGAATCTGCCAAGAAAGTTTGTGGCAACGTCGCCGGACTCTGCTCATGGACGCAAGCTATGGCTTTCTTCTATTCCATCAACAAGGAAGTTCTGCCATTAAAGGTTTGTGATTGGTTACGGAAGGTTTGCTACGTCACTGCTATATTTGACGTCAAAGATAAGTTTCCTTTGTCACCAATGTACGTTCTTACGTCATGTAATAAATACTTTGCACACACCGTTTGTTTGTTGTTGTGGAAACTTGACCCATTCAAACTAGGGCCTCTTCAAACACACAAACAAAACAGGCAACAAATAAGTTGAATTTATTACTGCCAAGCTTATTGTAGAAAACTTCAAACGCGTATTTTATTTATATTTCTACCTGAAGCATTTTGAATTGAACAAATGTAGACATTCGTTATTTACTGCTTCAGGCCAACCTGGCTGTCCAGGAAAGTAAGCTTGGGAAGGCGATGGCCGACTTAAACGAGGCCCAACAACAACTTGATGAGAAGGAAGCAGAACTCCAGGAAGTGCAAGCTCAGTATGACAAAGCAATTTCACACAAACAAGCTCTGATTGATGACGCAGAAGCTTGCAAGAGAAAGATGGTGAACGCCAGTGCTCTTATTGAGGGTCTTGGCGGAGAGAAGGTGAATGATTTTTGTGGACTTGCTTTAATGCCCTCCGTACTTTCCCCTTGTTAATTATACAAACGTGAAATTGATTTCATACGCAGACGACCAGACGAAGGGTGAGATAACGGTTAATGAAAATACAATTTTCTCGTGTTTAAAGATACTTTTTGTAATTTGGAGTTGCAACAAACGGTGGCCGGGAAGATATGAAAATTATGTAACGTTCGGTTTAAATTTGAAATTATTCTGCCCCAGATTCGTTGGACGGCTGCAGGAAAAACGTTTCAAGATCAGATCACGAGGTTGGTGGGAGATGTTTTGCTGGCTACAGGATTCCTCTCCTACTCTGGACCTTTCAACCAAGACTTCCGAACACTTCTTCAAACCGCTTGGAAGAAGGAAATGTCTACCCACAAAATTCCATTCTCAGATGTAAGAAGTTCATTATTTAACAAAAATCTTTATTTCAATTTATCCAAAAAGACCTTTTTGTGTAGAGCCACAAAACTGTAACACAACTTCTTTACATTGTGCCAAATTATTTCCCAGGACATCAATTTGATTTCTATGTTGGTCGACAACGCAACCATAGGGGAATGGAACCTCCAGGGGCTTCCTAACGACGATCTGTCGGTACAGAACGGCATCATCGTAACCAGGGCAACGCGATACCCCCTGTTGATCGATCCCCAGGGCCAAGGAAAGATATGGGCAAGGAATAAGGAAAAAGACCATGAACTGCAGGTAATCAACAGTTTCTTTGACAATCTTCTGGTTTACATCAAAAAGAAAACAAATTAAAGTTCAACTTGACGTTGCGACTTCTAATGGTTGGGGAGAAACAACATGTTTTCCATAAGATTTTTCCATTTTTTTTCTTTTTGTTTTTTGAAAACCTGCATAACATTTTACGCTTTCTTTACCCTGGATGATTGAAAACTGGCCAATACAGCTTGTCTGCGAAGCCAGTAAAACCCAGTAGGATCAAGATACGATAGCTGTGATTGCCAATTATAACTTGGGGCGATCTTGTCTGTCTTGTGATTGCATGAATTACATCGATCGTAATTTATGTCTAATTTCTTCTCGGGAATTCATTTCTTCTTGTCTGATATTTCGAAAACAAATAAGTTTTTAATCCCGCAAGGTGACGACCCTGAATCACAAATACTTTCGAACTCATTTGGAGGATTCTTTATCACTTGGTCGACCACTCCTCATCGAGGATGTTGGCGAGGAGCTTGATCCTGCTCTTGACAACGTGTTGGAACAAAACTTCATCAAATCAGGATCAACCTTCAAGGTTTGCAGTAAAACTTAGAGAGTTTTTTTTATTTTATTGAAGAAATAGTTTGTTTTTTTAAGTCCCATTTTTCATCAAGTTATTCCCACAGACGTTGTTTATCACAAAAACGTTTCAATAAATCGGACTTCTTCCTTATCCAGGTTAAAGTGGGAGACAAGGAGGTGGACGTTATGAAAGGATTCAAACTCTACATTACAACGAAACTCGCCAACCCTGTCTACACTCCTGAGATTTATGCGAGAACTTCCATCATCGATTTCACAGTGACTATCAAGGGTTTGGAGGATCAACTTCTAGGCAGAGTCATATTGACCGAAAAACAGGTGCTGGTTTCGAACGTATTATGTGTTTTTTGGTAAAAGCTGTTGGTATGAATGCAAAAGAGTATGATGCATTTAAGTTATATCCTATGTGTAGCATATAGTAAGTATCCCATATATTTGCAGACCTAGTGATATGCCTTTAAAAATATATTTGACCGAAATTAATTCAAAAAACATCAGATGTATTAATGAAATATATAGCTCTCGTAAAGAACATCAAATTTAAAACCAAATTGTGTGCGATATGACAGATTCTGGCATACGCGGTAACTTATTCTCAAATACGTATTCTTATCACAATAAAAATGTCACGGGTATCAACATAAAGCACAAAGTTTTCACTAGATAGCAAACATTCCACAAAAAAATACCTGTCTTAGAACATTATAATATTATGACATAACAATAGGAACTCGAGTCAGAGCGCGTTGCGCTGATGGAGGAGGTGACGGCGAACAAGAGGAAGATGAAGGAGCTGGAGGACAATCTTCTTTATCGACTCACATCGACTGAAGGATCGCTTGTAGAGGATGAATCTCTCATTGAAGTGTTGAAAGTAAACCGAAAGATTCGCATTATTACGTGGCTCAGCATTCAACGAGCAAACCTTAAAATTATGAAGTTACATAATTACGTGAAACTAGCTAATATGTGGAACTTGGCGTAATATCAACAACTTAATACAGTAACTTTTTTGCAAAACCCAAAAAATACGAAAAAGAAGGGGTCGTTGTATCTTTACTTCTGCTTCAAACAGACAGCTAAAAAAATTCGCTCTTCGGTTTCAATGAAACTAAAAACTTTTGGTCGGAAAGCAGAAACAATTCAACACAATATGCCTTGCAGCCACGTTGGCAATAAATCAGAAAATACTTGTTACCTCTTAAACCCATTTACGATATGAACTCACACATGATTCCCACAGACGACTAAAGTAACAGCAGAAGAAGTTAGCGAGAAACTGACAATTGCAGCAGAAACTGAAGTGAAAATCAACACAGCCCGTGAAGAGTTTCGACCTGTAGCAACCAGAGGTTCAATCCTGTATTTCCTGATCGTCGAAATGAGCTTGGTGAACGTCATGTATCAGGTAAGTCTGCATTGAAACGTGGTCTTTTACTTGTTTGTATGGAGTTTGGGTTCAAAACTCTAAACGTACTAAGAATAACGAAATCACGTTTTTGTCCAAATGCGTTTCTGGAAATACAAAAGTTTGCCAACCTACGACCAAACTTTTAATTTATCAAGCTTGTAGTTAAAAACTATTCCCAATTTAGTCAGAGTCAAAACCTTTCCACCTTCTCACCCAGACTTCTCTGCGTCAATTTCTCCACCTTTTCGATTTGGCGCTTGCGAAATCCGCAAAATCACCAATCCCGACCAAGAGGATAAACAACATAATCGATTACCTGACATTCGACGTTTTCCGCTACACGACGAGAGGACTCTACGAGGAACACAAGTTCTTGTACGTCCTCCTTCTTACACTGAAGATTGCTCTCAACGTGGGACAGATCAACCACACCGAATTCCAGACTTTCATTAAAGGTGGGTGAATATAATCTAGATCAGTGATTCCCAACCTTTTTGTGGTTGCGTACAACTTGGAGGCAAAACAATTTCGACACGTACCACCTAGTCGAGTGTTACAAAGTAACGTAGGGGATGAAGTAACAAACATTTTGGGATCGCAAATTACGAAAAGGTCCTCGCGTGCCACCTAGTATGCCGTCGAGTACCACCAGTGGGAAACACTGATCCATATGTAACAGCCCTGATAAACCATCAGATCAAACACGAGTAGATCGTCTTTAATTAACTGGTATGTCTTTCAAGTTCAACTGTGTTTATGTTTGAATTTACCTTTGTTTTGTGTACAAGCAAATGAGCCGATAATGGTCAGTTAGCTGCAGTCAGTGCACTCAGTTTCACTCCCGAAAAGACTGTCTTTACTGAGGGGAATATTATATTCTTTCTGCCTATACAGGTGGTGCAAGTTTGGATTTAAATGCCGTGGAACCGAAACCGAAGAAGTGGATTCTTGATATGACTTGGCTCAACTTGGTTCAACTCAGCAAGTTGCCTCAATTCTCTCAACTTCTCAACCAAATCAGCAGAAACGACAAGGTTATGACTATAGTGCTCTCATTGTGGTGATCTTATCTTCACACGCGTGTTCTTATCTACTGTTGTACGTGTCCTTACACAACTGGTAGTTAGTTGTGAGAAGGGTTGTGTTGCACACAGAGCGTCCTTAAGACAGAGATGAGCTTTAAGTAGGTGTGCTTTTACTCTTTTTTTACGTTGATTTTACAGACACTGATGATGCTTTATAGCGAAATATATTTGTCTCAAAATCTCATTATTGTTAGTAGAAATATAGTTTTACAGTTGGTCTTTATTAGGGGAAGTCACATAAAATCCCGTCAACAATGATTCTGTTTGTAGGGTTGGAAATCCTGGTTTGATGAGGCAGCTCCGGAGGAGGCTACAATCCCTGATGGATACAGCTCCTCCCTGGACACATTCAGGAAACTTCTGCTCATTAGATCTTGGTGTCCTGACAGGATCACAGCTCAGGTGAGTTGATCGCTGCAGTTTAATTGTGTTCGTACAACCAAATATCGTATTGTACCAATAAGAGAAAGTGTCCAATGTTTTGCGCTTTGTTAACTCTAACCATGGTTGTAAAATTAACACTGACCATCTGTTAAACTAAACTGTTAAACTCTGCACGCATTTACAATCATATGAATAACCGCAAGTTGTTGTGGAGAAAACGATTTTCCTTCTGTCTCAGGCTCGCCACTTCATTTCATTCACAATGGGAGAGAAATATTCAGAAGCTGTCCTGCTTGACTACGAGAAGATGGTGGTGGAGTCGGATAAAGTTACTCCCATGATCTGCTTCCTCACAATGGGATCAGATCCCACCGACAACATTGAGAGGCTCGCAAGAGGAAAAGGAATTCGTAAGTTTCACATCAACATCAGCAGTGTTTCCCAGCCTATGGCTGACCCAAAGTCGGTTCGCCTGAGGGTTTTTGAGGGTCGCCCGTTACAAGTAAAGCGAACAGTTACAGATTATTATTGTAAAAGTTCTTTTACTGTCTGTAACGTCAAACCTACCGACGTTTGTGCTTGGTTAGCGAGAATTTTACAATATAGAATTAAAGAAAATTAGGGTCGCTATTAACAAAGGATGAGAACTGACAGAGTTTGTACGATAATGCATTTCATAGGTTACTCGGTAATTGTTTTATTAAAGGCCATTCTATTTTCGTATTGCTGTATGTTAATCAGTATAAGTTGCACAATGCTATGGACCGGGTTTAATGTGCGTAAGTTTCAATTGAATATATGCTCTACTGCCCTGGATTAACACAAGCCTTATTTTCACAGCGTGTCGTGCTATTTCTATGGGACAGGGACAGGAGGTCCATGCACGTCGGTTATTGCAACAAAGTTTTGGTGATGGAGGCTGGTTGTTGTTGCAAAACTGCCATCTTGGTCTCGCGTATATGGATGAACTTCTTGAACAGGTTTTTAATCGCTCAATGTTTTATTAAACTGTATTGAAAATGGATTTTATTGTGTCAGGAACAACGCTACATAGTCGTTTTATTAGTTTGCTGATAATTGTTCATTTATAGATTAAGTTTTTAAACGTTTGTTTTTCAGCTCCAAACCAACGATAGCATCAACGAACAATACAGGACTTGGATCACTGCTGAAGTTCACCCCAAGTTTCCAATCAATTTACTCCAGTCGTCCATCAAATACACAAACGAGCCTCCTCAAGGCGTTAAGGCTGGCCTTAAGCGAACATACTCTGCCTTAACACAGGTATTGTATGGATTGTAAATAAGTCACGTTGGATTTTTCGCATTGCCGAACTATGTGTGTTACGGGACAAAATTTTAAAAATTGAGTCACTATGTTCATAATAATTGGGATGATTTATATGGGTGATTTTAAGTGATTATAAGGGTGATTTAAAAGGTGATTATATGATAATGGGTGATTATAAAGCGTTTGTGTCACAAAAAAAATCCCACTTTGCAATATAACGTTTTGATCACATTCACAAAGGCTTCTGTAAAATACCCATGTGTTTGATGTAAATCATTTCTTAACTGTGGTATATTTGGCAAAAAGAGAAAAGTTTTTTACAAACCACGTTTCGAAAGTTTAACCCATCAACATTTGCAGGAGTTTTTGGACATTTCCAACATGCCGCAGTGGAAACCGTTGCTTTTCAACGTAGCTTTCCTCTACACAACAGTACAGGAACGTAGAAAGTTCGGCCCACTCGGATGGAACATTCCATATGAATACAATCAAGCAGATTTTACTGCTAGTGTTCAGTTCATTCAAAATCATCTCGACGATCTCGACATTAAAAAGGTTTGATGCGATTGATGATGGAGAACGGTTTGCTAATGTGTGGTTGCAAAGAGTAACGTGAAGCTGTTTAAATCTCAATTTGAAACCTGGTAACCCGGCTTTTCAGTTTCTATTGCAAGAAATTTTTTTCATGCCACCACTGGTTTAAATCATCACTGCCGTCAAGGAAAGTTTTTGCTTTTCGTAATATTTCTGGCATGGTTGCTTTTCAGGGAGTGTCCTGGAACACAGTACGTTATATGCTGGGCGAGATACAGTTTGGAGGCAGGGTCACAGACGACTTGGACAAACATCTTCTCAACACTTACTGCAAGGTCTGGTTCGGCGAACATATCTTCACAGAGAAGTTCTGTTTCTACAAAGGTAAGCAATAAGTAATGGATGAATAGTATGAAGTTATACCTCACAAGCAGTGTGAAGTGTTTGTATCTCGGGATAAATAAGCTCAAACGTATTTAAACTAAAACGTGCATTAAATTAAATTTGTTTCAAATCTTACAACACGGTATTCTTGAGGTTGCGGTCTTCTACTTATCCTTTAACATATGATATTCAGGGTACTCGGTTCCAAAGGGCAAAACCATGCAGGAATATCACAGTTATATCGACAACCTTCCAACTGTCGATACACCAGAAGTGATGGGACTTCACCCCAATGCTGATATTACTTACCAGGTTTGTCTTCTACATGCACAAAATAATAAGAGTAAATTCAATTTACATGCACCACATGCAACTGCTTTTATTTTAAAACTCATATTTTTAGGATTTTGTACAATAACCTGGAGTCGTTTGCCTTGTTTGTCATTCGTTTCTTTATGCCACTGATATTTCCATGAGCGTCTTTGAATAAAATTCTTTTGCTTTGAACGCTGTCGTCTTTACAGACTAACTTTGCGAACGCCGCCCTGGGGACAATTGTAAGTATTCAACCGAAAGAGTCGAGTGGAGGATCGGGCGAAACACGTGAAAGTGTCGTCTTCAAAATGGCGGATGAGATGCTTGAAAAACTTCCCGCCAACTTCTTGCCGCACGAGGTGACCCATATGTTTTGCAGAATACGTTGCGACATTCTTATAATAAGTGAACAGCTCTGTATGACAACGCAAGTCGCCTGACAAGTTGTGCGCTTGTACACCTCAGTACCTTGACCATAATTACCCCGTGAAACCACTGAGCTCCTGTAGCTAAGATGGTAGACCGCTGGGCTTGGTTAGCTCAGGGTCGTGAGTTCAAACCTCAACTGGAGCTTAATTGTTTTTATCTTGCTCCGACCTGTCGGGAAGAAGTGGCCGACACAGCTTGGCTGTGATGCCAATAAACACTGCAGCACTGTGTGGTCAACAAATTCAATCAAAAAAATTTTTAACTGTAAAAACGGCGGTAATAAATTTCCGGACATTTCCTGGATGCAATAAGTAAGCTTAGTCCAAAACTTCTTGATAAATCTCGATCTGAGGAGAGCAAACTAAAATAACAACTTTCTTCTCTATTTCAGGTTCGTGCTCGCCTCCAGAAGATGGGAGCGATCCAACCAATGAACATCTTCCTCCGTCAGGAGCTGGATCGGATGCAGAGAGTTATCACTATGGTGAGGACAACTTTGGTTGACCTGAAGCTCGCCATAGATGGTACAATTATTATGAGCGAGAATTTGAAAGATGCGCTCGATCAAATGTACGACGCCAGAATCCCAAAACTGTGGAGAAAGGTGGGTATTTTTTTAAATCCATACAGGCGATGTCTCGTAATAACTTTATCACCAACATTCTTGTACTTGTGATATATTTTTACCCAAGAGTTTTTTGTTGGTGAATTTCCAGATGTTTGTAAAATATAAGTTTTTATTTCAATGCCCAGATATCTTGGGAGTCTTCGACACTTGGCTTCTGGTTCACAGAGTTATTGGAAAGACACATTCAGTTCCACACCTGGATATTCGAAGGAAGACCGAACCAGTTCTGGATGACTGGATTCTTTAACCCCCAGGTAATAAAACCTGTATAAGTACTGAGATTCAACACTGAGTTAATTGCTACTGTCACCGTCGGTAATTCGATACATTGTTTACGGGGTCGACCGTACACAGTGTGGGACCCAAAATGAATAGACTCCTTTTTCAGCCACCCTGGAAAACCACGTGGCACCTCCTAAGCGCGGGGTCCGTTTTAGTCAAACTGGTCTAGTGTGTCAATACGTCGCCATGATTGTATGAAGGTCATAAAAGTTGAATAAGTTGAGATTGAAAACATATCTGTTGTTCCTGTTTTGGTTCCTATTGTATTTTCGATAGTACAACATGTGACCGTATATTGACCAATCACAGGGCTTCCTCACAGCCATGAGACAAGAGGTTACGCGGGCACATACGGCCAAAGGGTGGGCACTTGATGGCGTTGTTCTCTACAATGACGTAACAAAGATGATGAAGGAAGACATCACCGCACCCCCACCACAGGAAATAGGTAAGAACATGTTTCGTAATATTTTTTAATTTTATTGTTAACGTTCTTTATGGATAAAATAAACGTAGTATAAGATTTGAAATCCGAGTTGGGATTAGAAGAGGAATTGAGTTCATCTGTTCATCCCAGGTGGTGTTTATGTGTACGGCTTGTACCTGGACGGAGCTGGATGGGACAAGCGTAATGTCAAGCTGATGGAGCCACAACCAAAAGTCCTCTTCACCTCCATGCCCGTGGTCCACGTGTACGCCATCAACACCGCTTCACCGGGTAAAGATGACAAAAAACAATCCATCAACATCTTCCACTGTCCCGTCTACAAGAAGCCGAGGAGGACCGATCTTACTTACATCTTTCCTCTTCTTCTCAGGAGTGTCCAACCTCCGGAGCACTGGACTCTGAGAGGAGTTGCGATTCTGTGTGATACAAAGTAGAAAAGTTTTGTGTTGTCATTTTTGCCGTGTTCACTTTTTGTAAGTTCAATGTACTTTTGTAACAGATATTGAGATTTAGTATTGATTTATGTAAATTCACTTAGTGTTGATTTGTGTAAAATTGATTTAAGTTCAATGACGTACTTGCGTGCACTATTAGGGTATAATTAATCACTTTATCCAAACCACTGTGTTTTGACCCGTCTCGAACTATTGTGATTCTTTGGTGTTTATTTCTTGTGCTTAAAAAATCAAAGCAAATTTTACCTTAAATAGTTTCAAACAATTGCTTACTTTGACATGCGGTTCGTGTTGTAGACTTTCTATACGCTTGGTTCACTTTGTTCAAGTGTTACGTGTAAAAAGATTTAAATAAAGTTTCAAGAGTGCCGTTGTGTTCTCACTACGAAAAACATCCAAGGGGGCAAAAATTCTCAGTGTTTTTAACAGTTGGTAGTAAATCTGAAAAAAAAATGCTGGTGATATTTTGGAGGTAGTAGGTTACGACAGGCCGCATTGGATTTAATTAAAAATTTTGGCAGTAGATGGAAAACCTGCGAGCATAAGAAAATTAAAATACAAATTTTGAGTACACTTTCTTTAAAGGAACAAATATAAATAGCATCAACATTTATGTTATTAAATCCAATCAGGGACTTCCACCCACCACTGATCTCAGTGCTGATTACGAGTAAAGTAGATCCTCTAGGTACGGATAAATTTAATTTCGCGGCATTTTTGTTCTACTCGCGCCTTTCTTTTTTCTTGATGGAAAGTGATCGGGTTGTGATCTTGACGGGTGTTTGTTTTCGATCCGGCTGGGAGATTTTCACGCAGGTTTTCAGACTGTTGATTGGTTTATGGGGTTGTAGTGAAAGCACGCGCTGTTTTGTTTATTTTTGTTTGGTCAGCCGAAGCACCGCACAATGCGTTTCGTGCTGGACTATCAGCTTCGTAAAAGAACCAGTGAAAAAGAGAGTAGGGGAAGAGTTATATGCCGCTTTGTAATAGTACAACGAAAGAACAACCACCAGCGAAAAAAGGGTAGTTGAAAAAATAAGCTCACAGCAAGCAAGTGGAGTGGAAGAGGTACAATACCCTGGTTTGCTTGCAGCAAGATTCCTATGTCAAATTGAGTCTGTAAAAGGGTGTATTTACTTTTGACAACATCTTGCACTTACCACCAGTTTTCTCGCAGAACCAAACTTCGTAGTCTCCTATAATAATTTCCTGTATTCGAAAGGTGGATTTGTCGAAAGACATTGTGCACTGGTAAGGTTTAAAATCCAATGAAAGAAAATTTATCACCTATGTTCTTGCATTCTTTGCCGCTTCCGACGGGATTGTTAATGAGAATCTCCTAAGTTACTCAAATACTACAAACAACTTTCAACAAGCTTTTATGGTTTGGTAAAATGAATTGTTACCATTAGGTCGAACGTTTCACTCAAGAAATATAAGTGACAGAAGCCAGATTTTTTTTCTATGGCTTCCAAATTGCGACTGAAGTCGGCACATAATGGATCGGTTCATCAAAAAAGGTCTTCCAAACTTGTTGCAACAATAGGCTTTTCACGTCACTACCGAAACTAATAGAAGATGTAGACACCAGACTGTGAAAAATGGAAACTGTACAGTGATTTCCAAAAAGGGTGCATATCACTTCTATTTATACAAGTCACAACGACTGGCTCGGAAAAACAGGCACGAAGTGAGTTTTCCCATTAGGTTTAGAGCAAACAAGGTCATGACCTGGTGCTTGATATTGCATTCAGTCGCAAATAATGTAATATCACAAACGAGTGTGGAGCAGAAACATTTCAACAGATGCTATGGCGCTTAAGCTCGAGAATAATTTTTTGCACATGTTTTTACAAAAAAAAACTATACAAAATATCAATTTCTTGACGGTAAAATGTAACTGTATCCGAAAATCAGGCCCTGCTTTCTCCCGTATTTCCGGTAGAAGAAGCTTCCCGGGATTCCGCTGCCACCCCCTTACTGCAAACACTCTTGAGGATTTCAGACCACGATTCAAAGGACAGTAAAACACTCATGATATTTACCATTAGATTAACTGTGTACGCAGTAAGAGTAACATGCCTGGTTGTATTTCCCGGTAAAGCCACAAGAATTACCATGGCGACAAGGTCGCTTGCCACACAAATGGTTGCCAGTGCAGCCGAACGCTTTAGAATTCTGATAATGCGACGAGCATTGCTTCCTTGGGTTTGCAAGCGCAGAGGGTAAAGGAACAGAAATAACATAAGACCTTGTCCAACCAGAGCAATAACATTACTGACGTACACTGGCCAAATAGTGTACTCATCTTTCGGAATGGAAATGCAGCCACGGTTGGAGTTGATGTAATTGCTCGGGTAAACAAAGGCTATACCTGCGAGGAGCCATCCACATGTTATTACAGCAAGCGCGCTCCAATTGTCTGTCAAGTCCATTGCCGGATGTTGGTAGATTGCACGCTGGCGAAACCATAGGAAAATGTACACACAGGCAATGGTCAAAATATATCCTAGGATGCAGAGGTCCATTCCCACCTCGCAAGGTTTTCTTGAATCGTCGTTGTATCCGATGTTGAAAGTAGCCTGGGTTGGAAGAAAACACAAGTAACTCAATAAAAATGAGGCAACCGCTGCCGTGTAAACTGCGCCTGCGTTAACTTTTGAAGCGTTGGATATGTTTTCTTTTTTCCACTTTCCAGTACGACGCCCGTTTACAATAAGTGCCACACTAACCCACGTGACTGTTGCGATGGAAACGACGTTGAAGATTTCTGCTAAAATCCATTCCAACTGCACAAATTTGTTCACCACTGGCAGATTAGCAGTCGTGGTATTCATTTTGTTGTTGTTACGTTTTTCTTTTAATTACTAGACCTAACCTTTAAAGAAAATACTGAGATAATTAGACGCTTGCTTAAACATGCGTCCTTGTTATTTTTCACATACGTAAAGAATCAAGCATATCAGCTGCAGACAGATGGTCACTGTTTCGACCTAAAAGGTCTCATCAGTGTCGCTTGCTGTATATTCTGAAACGGTCTGACAACTAGTTGAGGATTGCCTTTATATCTTGGCAAAACTACAATTACCTAAAACTAACGTTGCAAACAGATATAACTACTCGTCAATGTGACTCACAGCTTGCTAAACTAATGTTTGCAAAGAGAAAGCGCTGAAATTGTATTAGATAATGATGATGAAAATAGTTTAAACATACGTGTTGATTTCATCCCCTCATATTGACGTAACTAATAATCTGATAAAACTATGTGAGTACTGTGAGATTTTAAAGCGGGTAAAATCATGTAGTAATGTTTTAAGATTTCGACTACATTATGCGTTCTCGTTATTTTGCGTAGTACTGATATTTGTGGCTTATCAGTAGGGTTCGGTGCCCGTTCCAAAATAAATCAAGAACAACAATACAACCCTAAATTAACGTAGTGAAAGAAGCGTGGCAATACCTTAATAATTCAGTATCGGCTGCACGTCGTGACCGAAACAGGATATGTGAGTTCATGGTTTTATAATGTTATAACAAGGCTACAACAACAATTTAAATACTTGCATTGTTGTTGTTAAAAAATACTTGCAATAACATGAAGTTCAAACAAGTTATGAGAAAGGAAGCCACTGCTGCAGTATATACGGGACCTGCGTTCACTTTTGAAGTGTTAAAAACAGTTTCTTTTTTCCCATTTTCGAGTGCGAATACCGTTCACTTTGAAAGCCACAGCACTAACCCACGCAACGGTTACAAGTGCAACGACGTCACATATTTCAGATGCAATCTAGCCAGGCTGCACATATTTCGTCCCCCACTTGTTGAAAATCAGTAAAGTTTACCATTGCGATTTGCTGTTCTTTCAAAAGTCGATAATTTTCACATTTTTGCCACAATATTTTGACAGTGTTTCAGTCACTATTTTACCTGTTCTGCAACAGATAATCTGTTAAAATTGAATCTTTGACGATCGCACTTAACTGAATTAATCTGACATTAGAACAGTAGATTTCCAGTCATTATTTCGAGATATCACGCTTGTGCCGTGATTTCTCCGTTCTATTCTGTGGTTCAACGAACAGCGAACTTTTTATCGACATGAGTAGTTATGGGTTCAAAACCTGTCAAGCTAGTAATTAATCCGGATCAGAGAACAATCATGATGAGTGTTGCTCAGTGATGATGCTACACCATTCACGTGTTCGGTTAAGGCCTTAACTGCTCACAGAGCAGTCGGGTGCTTGTGCTCGGTCGCCGTGAGTTCAAATCAGCGCTCTCTCGTTGCAACGGGGCAGTCAGACGCGTTGCTTGGTCGTAATGAGGTAATGTCAGCGGTCGATATGCGTTTGTTCTTTTTCTCTGTGGGTGATTGGAAATATGGCCCGCGGTCGGTGATAAACAGTGTCGCAGGGGTGGTGACATTCCCGCCCAATTGGGCTGGTTTTCAGCATCGAGTTGCGGGTTATTTTTACGGGTTGCGGTTCATTGAGCGGGTTTGTCAATGACACTTTCAACTCCTATAATCACGTATTCTGACACTAACTCACCACGACAAGAGTAAACCAATGTGTTTACTTCCCGTCAAACGAAACGATCGTACGGCGCAGGGAGTAATAATGCGTTCAGAGAAACACGCATTGGGTGCGACATAAACTTGAACAATGCAACTCGATTCGTTTCTGCCAAGCAGCAATGGTGCGGAGGAAATATTATTTTTGCAAATAAATAAAAAATATTGCAATCCAATGAACTAGGGATTGCTTGAGGAAACAATGCAGGCAAGAGGTCTTTCGTGGTGTGCAAAAAATTGTTGCAATAATTCTGTGCTTACAGCTTCCACGTTTGATCGCTTTACGCACGTGTACGACGAAATTATGCGGAATACACATGTACAAGATTTTTTCGTTGTGAAATGGCGTGTATTGATTGATTGTGGTGGTTTAAGTTGTCTTATGTCCCAAATTCATCAAATATTGTAACGTTTTTGCCTGGCAACACCGTAATAGGTTACGACAGGCCGCATTGGATTTAATTAAAAATTTTGGCAGTAGATGGAAAACCTGCAAGCATAAGAAAATTAAAATACAAATTTTGAGTACACTTTCTTTAAAGGAACAAATATAAATAGCATCAACATTTATGTTATAAAATCCAATCAGGGACTTCCACCTACCACTGATCTCAGTGCGGATTACGAGTAAAGGAGATCCTCTAGGTACGGATAAATTTAATTTCGCGGCATTTTTGTTCTATTCGCGCCTTTCTTTTTTTGATGGGACGTGATCGGGTTGTGATCTTGCTTTCTTTCGAAACTATTGAATGCAAATGATGAAGCACACTCATTGTAAACTATTGTAAATTAAACCTTGTGCTTTTTGTAAGTTGTTTATCTTTGGTTGTGTTAACTTAACTAAGGGATTAATTGTGTTTGTGCACTAAGGATTTTACAATTCTATCAGCAAAAAATAAACTAACACATTATTTGTATACATAAAATGTTGCTTTGCCTGCGCAAACGTTCGTGGAAAAAACCCTCCAGGCGTAACAAAGAATAAATGTTAGAAATTTGTGCAGAGAATTTTCTTTAATAAGTGTTGATTACTCAGATGATGAATTGACTAGCAAACATTTTGTATGTTTTATTGTAAAGTTTTTAATTTGCACTATGGATTTTTTTCGAGGATTGCAAGGAGAAATTAACATCTTTTGTGTGTTAATGCGTTAACTAATTGTTTTTGTGTGGATTGCTGATAAAATTGGGAAAAACAAGTCTTCTTATCAATCATGCACTATGCAAAATATGTCCTAACAATTTCACTTGTAACTTCCTGAAATTAAACAGTAATTCTTTACAACACTTTCAACTAAGTTAAAGTTCATGTTTATCTGAAATAAGCAAAATAATATGTTGTTAGTCATCTTTAAACTCTACTGTTTGAAAGTATGCCAAAATCATTCAATTAAACAACAAAAATCTGTGTTAATTTAGTTTCCTATATTTTAGTAGTTTATTTTATGTTAGTTTATATGAGTTATGAAATGGTGTGGATTAGAATAAATTGTAAGTTTACAAATTTCGGGATTTTTTCTTCACTGAAATTAAACTCGTGAATTGTATCTTGATGATAATAAACTTATTTTAAAAAAATATATTTTTATTCCTAGTTGTATTTTCATTTATTTGTGCAAATTTAATTATTTGAGACAAAAATGGCTGCTAAACAACGAGTCAAAGAGATGGAGGTGAAGGCAATCGACAAAAGGAAATCTGGAGAAGCTTTTGAGGTTGTTCTGAAACCTCCCTGCCAAAATGGGGATGCTGTGCTCAGTCCACTTAAATGTACGCCAAAAAAGGAAATCTCCATGAATGAAATCCAATTGAAACTGCATGCGGCAGAAGAACGTAGAAAAGCTCAGCAAGATGCGTTGATCAACAATCTCAAAGCAGAAGAGGAAAAGATCTTGAAGGCGAAGCAGAAAAAAGCCGAGGCAAACGACATATTTATGCAATGGGCACAAGAACAGCTCAAGGCAAAGATGTGTCAGTACCAAGACAACCACATGGCTCATCTCCAGTCGAAAATCCAAAAGTTTCGTGAGCTCAACATGAAACCAGATGAAATTCGTGAAAAGGTCAAACACGAAATTGATGTCATGTATGGAAATCTTGATGTAAAAATCCAACAGAAACTGGTGGAGTCGGAACAGCGTCGGGAAAACATGCTTCGACAAGTTCGTGAAAAGCAACAAGAGAAGGAGAATCATGCACAACAAGTTCGCCAGAAGAAACTTGAAGAACTTAACAATGGAGATCCTGTTGATTGTGCATAATGTAATATTTGTAGCATGTACATATGTCCATACTAGCTGTTACTGTAGCCATGCTTGTTGGTCTAAATTTCTCAAAAAAGCTGGTGCTTCTCTGGAAAAATGTTGATAATAGAGAACAATTAATATTGTTGGCTTCAATTCTATCATTGAAAACTGTGGTTGTAATACTTTGCTGCTTGTCTTAACTGTTTGCGCATTCCACATCACTGGTACTATCAAAGTCAAATACTGTGAAAAATTATCCTACTAAATCATTACCTGCAATGCTTGCAATATGTCTGATACAAAATAGTGTTGTTTTTTTGTGCGACAGTGAGTTCAATTTGCCACAAAAGTTGTACATAGACTTCTTGTCTTTGCATGCTTCTTCCTATGTGTCTCACTTGCCATATTTGCTCGTTATCACCATCTTGCCACTGCCTTGTTGACTTGGACAAATTTTGCCTTTGTTCCGAATATTTCCTTTCTGGTCATGTTAATGTTTTTTGTTGAAGGATTGTAAGATCTGTTTTAAAATGTCTGCTGGTTCTGTGTTGATTGGCATTCCTGATGAACAAGTTCATTCAAAGCAAGATAGTTGGCAAACAAACAAAATTGGGGGATTACCTGTAAGTCACAGTTTTAAAACAGTAATTTAACTGAAAAATATGGACATTTAAACATCAGCCAAATGTTATTTTTTTCTGATAAATTTTGTTGTTTAAGTGTAAATATGCATTTGATTTAAGTGAACTCATGGTTTTGAATTTCAATGGAAAAATGTTTTGTGTCCAGGATGTTTTTGACAACCGAGCGATGAAACAAACTTGCCATCGTTGTGGGAAGATACAGTTTCTGGCAATACAAGTTTACTGCCCACTGCAGAAATCTGAATATCATCGAACAATTTATGTTCTCTGTTGTTTGCAGAAAGAATGTTGGAGCAAAAATGATGGGTAAGCTCCTGTCTTTTTGTTTCTTACAAAGATATTTCCCAGAAATTGTAAGGTTTAAATAACACAGCTTTTTACTTTACACACAATAACACTAGCGATTGGTAATGCAATGTGATAAATTAAGTGCAAGAATACTTGTTCATACTGGTAATATGTATATATACAATGGAAAACATGCCTCAAAAAATATTTTTGAACTCTAGATTAGGTAACACGCTAAACAGATGGCCACAGTTTGAGACATATGGTCGATGTGTTGCATCATCGAATGGTGCCACTACCTTTCTGCGTGCCACATAAATTATGCATGCTTTAGTCATGGTTCTTTCCAATCTTGGGAAGGTTTTTGTTTTCATCACACAAATCAATATAGGACTTCGACCACTTTAACTTCATTATGTTTTGTGGATGATCTGGTGTAACAAAATTATATTTTGTATTTTTCAGGTGGACTGTATTGCGCCATCAACATCTGGAGGTGAAGCAAAATGTTGCTAAACCTGATCAGGTAAAATGAGCAATTTCAAATCTTAATTTTGAAAAGTTTCCTTCAAATGAAAGTCAAAAAAAACATTAAAAAAAGTACAAACTTCCAACTTCCATCCAACGGTAGTTTTTCCCTTGGATCCACCATGCACTTTGTCACCATTATTTACATGAAGAAAATATAAAATCAGTCTTTTTCAAAAGTGCCAAGACCAGAAATTATGAAATGTTTCGTATCAGTATTGTGTTCTCCTGTTTTGGCACTCTTTAAGAAGACTGACTTTTGTATTGTAAAGTACACTAGCTTTCGCGAGCAACTCTCGCTTCATCAGGTATAAATAAACACAATGCTATACAAGACGGTAAAAGAAAAAAGACCAAAAATGTTATAAGGTTATCCTATTTCAGAATATTTTTGCTTGGAATGACACAGAAGATGACTGGGGTGATGACGGAGAAACCAATTGTGATGAGGTTGGTAAGTATGTAATGATATTCAGAGTCAATAATTGCTTTTCATCCTGTCAAGTTTACTCACAAACATTTAGCTTAGCAGTGTCTTGAAACCTAAGACAATTGATGATATTTTGTGCGTTGAAATACAAAATCATTTATCGTCATAATATTTTGCCAATAATAGCAATAAATGAACATGGTTTTAGGTATTGTGACACTGGATGTCACTAAAGATCTTAGGCATCTTACAATTAATGGTAACACAAGTGAAGAGGAGTCGACGGTTTCTTGCAGTCAAGTTAATGAACAATCTCCATGCTTTACTTCCTATTACATAAATGTGTTTGGTGAGGAAGATTTGGGAAATTATGATCCAACGAAAGACTCCTACATCAAAACACTTATTAAAGATTATCAAAGTAATTCACAAGAATCACAGGTGATTATAATGAAAGCATACATAACACTTGGAGTGGATTCTTGCACAAATTTATTGGCTCTATAGCTTCATTTGCCGCTGATATTTTGTATAGTCCATCGTCTAGTGTGAGTTTAAACAGTTCTATTTAAAAACATTCCTCTAGTTCGTGGCAGTTCTCCTAACTGTTTATGATTGATTTTAATGCCACTACTACATGCAACTTTGATTTTGTAATAAACACTAAACCGACTTTGTTTAGCTTCTGATAAAATGTTGAACATGTCAGACCACTTGGTTTTAGGTTCATCCAGAAACTGAAGAACTAACTTTGACTTCAAGTGAACCTTACGAGAGAAGTGAGCATCAAGATAAAAACTTTCACAAGTTTTCAAAGAAAATTGGTTTGTGTCGAGAACAAGTTGTGAGGTGAGATATGGATTTATCTCAAAATTGTGCCAATATTTTAACCAATAGTGGCGTAGAATTGATAAAGCTAGTGTGCCATGATTGTAGGTACTGCCACGCGGGGGCGCCATTACTTGTATCAGAGGAAGAGTTGGAATTGGCGGGAAAATGTGAACGTTGCAACGAAAAACTTTCATTTGAATTCCAGCTAATGCCAGGACTTATTCCATTTCTTAAACACGATACCGAAGGTAAAATTTTGGTGTGAACTTTACGGTTTTCTTTAAAAATTGAAACTTTTTCCACACTAGATTGCGTGGAATTTGGAACAATTTTAATATTTACTTGCTCAAAAAGCTGCTGGGATGACGTCACGAACGAAGCTGTTCCAGAACGTGCGCTGTACCTCCCCGACCCTGATCTGAAATTTTTCAAAACCCAAAGGATGTGATTAATTTCTGTTTCGTCAATTTTTCTTCATAGCAAATACAAAAAAACAATTATTTTCCTGTTTCAGCTACGAGATAAGATTAGTAAGTAGAACTCGTTTAATCCGGATTAGGTTAAGTTCCGGATTGCCCGAAAACGTTTGCTTCAAGCCTAAAAATAAATAGTTAGTAAGATACAAAAAAATGCAGTGCAGCACGTAATCCGGCCGAGATTACCAAAAAATATGGCGGACTGCTACGTCAACATTAGAGCAACATTTTTCCACAATAAATGCACAAAATTCGGCGACGAGCCACCACGCAGTTACGGGATATGAGGTCGTAATAGAAGTTGTGGTGTAAATGCAGTCCAGCTTGGCCAATAATAAATTTGGCAAACTATGGTAATACCGAAAACAAGTGGATTTTTGAAGGAAATGTGCGCAGTTGCATCAGAGCAAATCTTGTTGCAACTGAAACGGAAGTTTTATGCACGAATGAAAGATTTGAGCAGAAAACTCACCCAAATCCCAATTGCGGGATGAAACAGGGCATCTTTTGTCTGGAATTGTAGATGATCAGGATTAAATGTCCGTTTTATCCGAAGATTTTCGGGAAAGATTACAAAATGTTTTTTACCGCCAGCCCAAATCCTAATATCCGGTCAAATCGAATCCGGATTAACTTAGTTCTGCTGTATCATATTTTATAACATAATGCGTAGGATAATTGTACAAAACCCCTAGTATATATCGGCTTTTATACACGCCTGTCAGTTTACACCAGTATTTCTCATAACCTTTTTTCTATCACGCCTCCTTTTATTAACGGACCAGACAGTACAGGACATTAAAGTCACTACAAAAACTGACGTTTTGGTATAGAGCTTGCGCCCCCCACGAGAATTGGTTGACGCTCTAATAATTATTGTAATTCGAACAAAGTATGAAGGTTCCGTAAGTTGTTGCCTGGTTTCAGGCAAACAATTTTCAATATGTTTATTATAAGATTTGGGTAAGATACGCACGAGAAAGTAAAATAAAATATATCGGCAAATGTTTTGGGGGTTCCTTTTCAACTTATATAAGTTTCTGCGGCAAAAAATTTGTGTAACACTTCGTTGTTAAACAAAATCCTCAATTAGCAACAAAGGATACGTATACTCTACCAAAAGGATACGAAACCATTCTGAAGTAACAGAACATATACCCGCAGCATACCATATATGATTTAAACGTGCCATTTTCAACTTGGCACATGTCCGTGCACCTATGTCCTAAACTAACATACTCTAGGCAGTTTCACTTTTGTGAAAGTGTTTTTGAGTTTACATCCGTGATTAACTTAGTGAATGTATTTGGAAAGTAGATGAGAGTTTCGCACTTTCTGTTCTCCCTGAAAAAAAAATACCGGTTTCTGAAGTTGTTGCTGCAGGGCTGTCATGCCGAACGTGTCAGAAAAAGGCGTAAGTAGCAACCAAGGCAGCTCGTCAATCAATTTGTTTCTTCCTTGTAATCATTAAAACGAGCAAAAATACCAGTTATGTATTTGAAGCACGGTTTTGGCCGTGCTGTGTGCAAGAAAGATTAACTTCACTCGTATTGAACACTGTATTCAACAACACTGTTAACAAACTGTACAAAGCGTTGTGAGTTTTGATTTTGCAGTCGACACCCCCCAAAAGTGTCGTAACAATACTCAAAGAATCTCATCTGCTTGTCGTGACATTTGGGAATATTTCGCTGGTGATCGATTTTTAAATCACGTGACAGAATAGTCATTATTGATTGTGGACACTGAATACTAAGCCGTTAGTTGAGAGAATGAACTGCAATTTTTGCCCTTGGTGTGACCTTTCTTTTCTTCATGTGTGGGGTTGCTTTTGTAGTCATGTTGGGGCAGGAGAAAGCAAAATACTTTATGCGTCAACAACTTATGATTATTGAACAACAACAAGGATTGTTTGTTTAATCCAGCACATGCGCATATATATATATATATATATAGCAGCTATGTTTATCAAAATAATTAGCTAATATTTATCATTAGATCAAGTAAATTGAAACAAGGGAGAACGTGACACAAGGTTACAACACCAGCTTACTGTGGTAAATGACGATGTCACATATTTCCTTATGTTACAAGATTCTGCTATGAGTTAAAAATTAACTAGTATCGATAATGTACAAAGATCAAGGAACACGGATGTGGATTTTAGTTTTATTTTGTATGAAAACAGATTAGATAAAGTTTTCGTTTGACGAAGGAAATCGCGTAGAAATTTTTTTACACTCTAAATTTTGTAACTCTGGTCAATCTGTTCAATATTTGCGTTTTCTAGTTTCCCTGCATGGACCAAAAACCATAAAAAATGACTTACAAAGTTGACAGTTGCCCAAATATGCCTAAATAACTTTTAGAGGATGTTAAGTAAGTGACACAGAAGACAGGAAGACAATCGTTTGGTTCTTGGTAACAGAGAGGATACTGTTTCGTCACAATTATTCGATCGTTGATTGAAGCTGTCAATGACTGTATTTTTACCGTACCGGACGCATGTCTTTTATTTGCTTGCGCTCGCATCACGTGACAAGGGCCGTTGTGATGTCACGCTGCGTCAAAGGGGTTCGTTTCCCGTGTTATAGGAGGCACTTCGTGGACTGTATACAAGCGTTATCTCAAGCTTCGAACACAATAGCGGAGTGGGTCAATGGTGATGTAGTTGTGTATTGAAGGTAAGAGCGCAAAATACTCTGTCTGTTTTACAAATTTATTTTCATCCAATGGAAAGTTAGTGGTCTTCGGAGATTTAATTTTTTGTTAATTTTGTGACAATGTATTTAAATTAGAACTGCTGGCCACGAACGTGTAGTGCTACTATTTCTTATACTTTTATCACAAATTTCCGTAGAATGTAACTTCGAAATAGTTGATTTCATTTTGTAGAGGTATCATCAGTTATTTGAAAGTAGCAAAATGTCAAAACTGTAGCATGTGTTTGGTTCCGTTGTTCGGCATAACGGTTTTTTTGTGTGCTTGAAAGGAAAGTTTCAAAGAACTTTAATTACATGCTCCGTTTCTCAAAGCTACTTACACATAATAATCGGGCTTAACAAGTCGTACGTGTGCGTTAAGCTGTAATAACGGCTCAAAACAAATTAGCAGTACGTTATTACGAAGCAAGTATGCGTTACACTAAGTGAGGTATGGTAGCTATTTGCCCTAAGGGTGCTGGTAAGCTCATCACTACTTTACTACTAACAGCTGCCTACTAACAACATGTATCGGTTTGAAGTTTAAGTTAATCCAGTTATACGAACTGTTATTATGAAGGTTATTGTTTATTGTGTTGTAATAATGCAGTTGTAATTGAGAGAGAAGGCAAATGCATGTTTTGATTGTGTGTCATCTTTTGATGGAAGATATGAAAGACATAACACAGACAGGAATTTACAACAGAGAATCATCAATCGCTTTTACGCGTTTATAGAGGCCACCCATCGTGTAGAGATGGTTGTTGTTAACAAAACAATACTGGGCATGTTGTAAATTGTTCCACATAACTAACTGTAAGATAACTAACACCATTAATCTCTTGTAATCCCCTTCCGGTTTCTCTCGAACTACTTTGCTGATTTAGCTCCTTTTGAGGGTATTAATTGAGATTACTCATGCGTGCCCTATTCGTTGTCATGTTTATTACGTCATAATGCCAACTTAAAACGTTCGTTTTAGCTTCGCGTCATGAGTAGGCGATTTTGACGCAACAATGAGTCGGGCAACTTCAGCAATACGCTTTGGAGCAAGCGATTGTGTTGGTCTTTAACTTTACAAGCCTGTTTATAGTTTTTCATTTATTTGCGATAAAGATTACAAACGAATGCAGCAAAATGTGGTCTGAAACTACACTTTTTATTGGTCGTAATGTTATTTTGGAATTGATTCGTGTAATTGTATTTCAGTTTTCGCTTGGGCATCTTTTCCACCCATGCCGTCCTACTTGTTTCAAGGAGAAAAAGGGGCTCGAGGCATTCAAGCGTTACAATAGCAATTGATTGAACACCGGCAGACAGACTTTCATTGCACAACCTTATGACTGTTGCCTTGGTTTTGTAGTCGCTCTATTTCTTACAGCAAAAAACGTTGCAAAACATCAGCAGAAGTTTTACATACTGGCAACATAAAGGCTTCATCAATTATCGTAGCTTTAAAGATGAAATTGTCATGGCAGCAAGAGAGATACCAGTCAATAGCAAAGCTTGCCTGGGGCTACAAAAGTACACTTGTGTTTATGACTTCAGCGTTTCGCAGCTGGCGATTTAAGCTCCAGTATTGCATCGTAACTCATATGCAGGCAGCAGTGTTCGTACCAGTCTGTGTTGTGGTAGTTTGTTTTGATTCGCACAGCGCAGTGTTGTCGTGTCTGGAAGCGGTTGTCTGGTCATTTCATCACCAGTGCTATGAATAAAACTGTCAAACAGACAAGGTCGCTCGATCTTGAATGTATTTCCGGACATATTATAATGTGTACATACGCTTGAAACGAGTCTATAACACCAGAGCTAGTAAGAAACATGAAATGCTTTTACAATCCAAAGTATAACAGTACATGTAGTGCTGCTCAGTAATTTAACATAACACCATGATCCTGTTGACAGGTCGAGGCTGTGGCCGTCCCCATATTTCATCAGCAAATGATTTTACTGACACATTTCACTCAGAATTAAGAGTATAAAGTCCAGCGTACAACTACGCGGGGTAATTGTGACGTCACTGTACCTAAACCTTTTGTGTTGCGCAATTTTCTGATTATTGACCTTCGTTTTTTTGTCTGTGTCAGCGGATAAACTTGTTTACGGGTTAATTGTGTGCGTTTTGTTGTGTTGTTAAATGGGTAAAATTGGTCGTAACAGACCACACGTGATCGGCACCAAATGTACTGAGTATGCTTTATCACCGGTAACGTGGTTGGGAATTCTTTTGCGCGCGCATGATACTATTGTGACCGAACAAAGCAGTCCGAATTCTTCCTTGTTTTCCATTGTTTGATTTTTGAAACAACAAGGATTTTTTTACGCTTAGTCATTCTGGGGTACCTTTTTGGGTTTAATTGTCCTGTGACAGTAAAAATGTGTCAGTTGTCGCTTTTCTCAGGTTACAAATTGCTTCTGTCTTGTTTTTGTTTTATGTTAAAGCACGTGGTCTTTGTGAGGACTGGCGCCTTTGTTACGCAATACGATGCTATTATTCGTCAGTAAGATCTGGCCTGTTTGATTGCGTTTGAACTTCCCTTGACCTGCTGGTTCTAAAGTTTCAAAGTAAAGAAAAATCCTACCGCAACGATTGATTTTGAAGGAAAAATAAGCCTTTGTGTTGTCGTGCGCAAAGTGACATTACTTAAATAAGTAAATCGTAACTATTTTAATTCAAGTTTCCTGTAACCAGTTGTGAGTCACCAGCCGTTGAATTCTTAATGGAACGTGGTACCGACCTTTGGTGGTTTAACGAAACATAGGTTTCTATGACCCTGTGATACTAATGAATGTTGCCTATTTTCAGCAATGTTTCGGAATCCGGCTTCGTGATGGATCTCATCCTAGCTAAAATACTGTCAGCGCTTGTACTGTGGATACTAAGCCTGCTGTTTGGTCTCATGATACCTTTCCTTATATGGAGATCAAGGTCGGGCAGAAATACTCACCACTGTAATGGACACGATGTACTTTCGGAGACTGATGCGCTGTTGTCAGATGAAGATTGTAGCGAAACCAATTCTTCCTCGTCTACATTGCGGGAACATTTAAAAGTATGTTTGGCTCTTCTTGTGTTTCCGATTTATCAAAATCGTTTAAACCCGAATTTAGATATGTGTCGAAATACCGCGACATGATATCAGATATTATTGGCAAATTTTAAATAATGTTTCGTGCTTATCGCTAATGAAACTGGCAATAAATTTTCTATGCCCTGCGTAAAGCGTTTTGCCAACACCTTTCTCCACTAGAGGCCATGCGAAAAACAACCGGTAAAAAAGTTTTCAAAAGTTTGCATATTTGTGTTGGAAATGCTTGGTTTGGGCGATACTGGTGAAACATAGGCTTTACATATCTGTCAACTAAAATTATTGTAAAACAAACAAGGATTAATTTCTTCGTTGATACAGAACAATAACATGAAACTATGCGCAAATCAAATAACATTTTTTGATTTTTTGCAGCACTTACACAAGTCGATTTGCCGTTACGACATCCTTAGCGCGATTAATTGTTTCTGCGGAGGACTTTTCCTTGGCATCCTTCTCCTGGAACTGCTCCCTGAATCCCGGCTACAGGTCCAAAAGGTCCTCGACGCTGCCAGCATCCGAACAAACTTCCCCATCACGGAGTTCATGATCGCATCCGGACTTCTGGTGGTCATGTTTATTGAACATGCGGTTTCGGCCACTTGTGGGCGTAAGAGAACGTCGGAGCCATATTCCGTGATGAGGAGAGATTCAACATCTTCCTCTGGTGTGGTGATAAATTGCGAATCTTCTTCTTCAGATTCTTCATCTTGCGACGATGTTGCTGTTGCCGTCACGAGGGGACGAAGAGACTCACTTACGTCATCGGAGAGCACGCGGTCCTTGGTTCTGATCGCGATGCTTTCGATTCATTCGATATTCGAAGGTCTTGCGCTGGGACTTGAGTTATCAATATCTCCTCTTATTCAGTTGTTCGTGGCTATATCTGTGCACAAGAGCGTGCTTGCCTTCGGGTTGGGTTTGCGTCTTTTCGAAACCCTTGCCAACACCACAGTCGCCGTGGTTTGCGCGCTCATTTTTTGCTCCGCGTCGCCACTGGGTTGTGCTGTGGGAATTTTTATGACGGTCGACTCGGGGAATTTCCCCAACTCGACTGCGTCCACAGAGACAACCGTGCAAACCACAACACAAGTTATCGGCCTTGCATCGAATTTGATAAATGTTCCGGGAACGTTGATAGCCAGCGCCGTGCTCGAGTGTTTGGCTTCAGGCACGTTTTTATATGTGACCTTCGTCGAGGTCATTCCGTCCGAATTCTCGCACGCGGCTAAAGGTGGCCATGACCACGCCGAGGACCTAGGGAGCCAACCGACGTCACAGGACGATTCTCGGAGGAGAAACACAAGTCGTCATGGCAACAAGATTCCTGTGAAAAAGATGTACAAGTTGTTGATATTATTGTTGGGTTTTGCGACTGTAACTGGTCTACAGTTTGTTTGATTGTTGAATTGCATACATACGTTTTGTTCTTGTGTGTTTTTTGTGGTAGCAAAGTTTCAACGCTTGTAGAGATTTTTCGATTTTTCTGACTTCTTTATTTTCGAATAGCTTTCCTGACTAAACATTCATCGAAGCAAGTTGTAATGTTTCTAAAATTTTATTTTAGGAATTTACAAAGAGTTTCTTACGTGATTAATTTGTTTCGTGTTTTTAACAAAGGTAAAATGGTGCCTCCCTTTAAAATCCATTCATTAAAACCAACTTCCAAATATCACAAAATATGTATGAAGCTCACAACTTGGAAAGCATTCATTGTTGTTTTTATGATTTATCACCTTTTGTAACCTTTGAACTTTACTCTTGTTTGTTTTTTTCACGTTGTTATAAGCAATAAATTTTATCAAATGTGTTTGTTCGTTGATATTGTTGTTGTCGAAAAGTTTTTTATTTCGTATTTTTATTTTGTACAGTCGTTATTCAAAGCGTTAGGCTGCAATATGGCGAACATAAATAACAATATATCCAATCCCAATATTAACCTGAAAAGATTTTACTCTCTTGCAGAAAAGCATCCCAGGTATATAGGATGACGTCATGCACATAACTCTCACATCTTCTCTGGAGATTTTTTAACATTTTATTTTGGAATAAATGGTTTTGCAGAAATTGGTTATAATCACAAAGCTGCAGACAGGCTGTGTACACGCACTGATTCGACCTGTAAGGTCTCATCAGTGCAGCTGTTAAGTGGCACTGTGCTTGCTTTTACACTAGCAGGCACACTAGTCTCCACTTTGTGGTACCTTTCGGTCAACGTCGATCTGCAATTATAATCACTAATACTACCATAACTCCTATGACGTTGGCAAGTGTCTCGCCTTGGACTGATTTTAGAAATGTGCTATGCGACGGAATTCGTGCTGCTCATGGTGTTAACGCCGGGAAACTAAAGTAGAAAATTTACAGGAATAAGTATATTCTATGGCCTAGAGTTCGTATAAGTGTAAGGGATGCGGTCAATTCAATCAAATAAATACACGCGGCCAATTCAATCAAATTTTGACTTGTCCTATTCTCACCGGAGATCTTCGCAAGATTTGGCTAAAATGCCCAGGGTCGCGAGTTCAAGTCGCACCGGAAGCACAGCTTTTCTTGTCTCGCTTTTCAAAAATAATAATGTATAAATACTGTTAATTGTCTACAAATATTAATGTTGTGGTTTTAGTATAATATGGACCATGTTGTAACCTTGTATTAATAGTTAACATAACGTATGAAAACATAAAAATTATGCACTTACCACGTAAAATGATAAAGTAGTTGGCGTTCAAAGTTTTCCTAAAGTGTGTAAGTGCAGAATCCGGTTGCTGCCGTTTACAGTTATTCTGTTTGATAGTAATAGTGTAGATAGTTGGAAGACTCTCCAAAATAACTAAGACTACAGTATGGGAGTTTTGTTATTGTATATTACGTCCGCCATTATTTTTTCTACCTCGGCGAAGGTCCTCGAGTTGAACGAAAAGTAAGTTTATGACGTAATTCGGTGTTACTATCATTTGTGGAACATAGTTACGTACAATTGTTCACTAGATCCCTTACTTCTCTCTCATAACAGTAAAGAATTCCCATTTCTAAATCATGGCTTTTAAAAAAGTTAGAGTAGCACCTCTCATGGAAAAGTTATTATTTTAGGCCGCACACATTTTTTTCCCTGCAAACCAACACATTTTGAATACTAATGTGTTAGCTAAATTTTTGGGCACATCGCTGATAAAATTTTAAAAATCATACATTCGATTGTTTTGATCAGGGGTTGCTTACTTTTATGTGCAGGTTTGAGGAGGTAAACTCCCAGGGCAACTGGTTGGTGATGTTTTACGCTCCATGGTGTGGACACTGCAAACATCTGGAACCAACATGGTTAGAAATCGGTCGACAAATGGCAATTGACAGTCCAGATGTTGCCATAGCACGAATAGATGCAACAAAGTATATATATACATATATATACACAATATATATATGATTTATTTTGTAAATATAGGAAAGATAAATATGACTACCACGTCAGCATCTGAATGTTGACTTTCATGATAAACAATTCAGCAATTTTAATATATTTTTTATGGTAAATTAAATACATGTCTGTTTGTTTTGTAAAAACTATAAATAAAAAATTTTTGTGACAATGATGATCACACAAATAATGGATGCTAATTAATTTTGTTTAGATATTCCAGTCTTACCAGCAAGTATGGAATTCGTGGATTTCCAACGATTAAATTCTTTAAATTTGGTCGAACATTTGAATACAACGGACCAAGAAGCAAACAGAGCATTATGTCTTTTGCCATTCGTGCCAAGGGGTAGGTGTTGTTTGTTACTACTAAGATAATTAATTTTTACAGTATGTAACATTTATATTTGCTTACAAATGATTTATTTTTATTCAAAACCTGTATTACATATATAATAGATGTACATTTGTTTCCCAATATATGTGCAAATGTGATTGTTCAGCCCGAAATTATGTTTATTTTATCTCTGTAGGCCCGAGGTGTTGCCCATTAAGTCCACGGCACAGCTAGAGGAGGCTCGGAAAGATAAGGATGTGTTTTATCTCTATGTTGGAGAAGATAACCAACCTTTAAAAAGTGCATACAGCAAAGCTGCCAGTCTGCTATTCACCAATCTTGATTTCTATTCCACAACCAAAGCAACATTGTCACAGGTATGTATTAAATATCATGTTCCCCTTAGGCTTGTTTAAGGCATAGGTTTCAACCTAGATGGACCTAGAATGATGAGGTTTATTTTGGCATTTGACAAAAAGGACGTGTCATAGCACCACACACAGATGAACTTCTTCAAAATTTATTATCTATTATCATAATGGTCTATACCAATAAAATTTATTGCAAAAATCCTGAAAGAAAGAAATCTCACAAAATTTCTGAACCAATTGTAAGGTTGCCAAAGACTATGTCTTGATAAATGTGTAAACCAAGTTGTGTCATTCATTTCTCAGTATTTTGTTCAGCTTTGTTTGATCAGTGTGTTGTTAACAGGATATCAAGCCTGAATTGGATCCAACAGTTTTAGTTTTTAAAGACAGGAAATATTATGAAATCCCAAAGCATGGAGCCGAAGCTGGAGCCATAGATATCTGGATACGACTTGAACAGTTTCCAAGTTATAATCATCTAACCGGTGAGTGTTTGAAGAAAAAAATTGTTTAATACTTTGTAACCAGTAACTCCCAATGCACAAATAATGTGTAATTGAATATTCATAAAGTTAAAATGACTAGATTTTCTGGCTTCGTAAACCAAGGCAGTAAATATAGTGATCTTAATATCCTATGATCGCCAAGTAAGGACCTGTGCAGTAGGGCGGTGCTGCCTGCCATGTGTTTGGATAAAAGAAGTCTGTATTATTTCCCGATTAAAAACAATCCATGAAAATATATTTCTGATTTATTGGTGTGTAAGATTTTGTGTCATTGGTAAATATGTTTTGTTTTTCATTAAACTTTTAGTTCTGGCATTTATTGGAATGTATTTTTTTGTGGTTACAGGTTCAACATTCCACTCACTTAACTCAGCCAGGAGAAAGTTCGCTATTTCTGTAGTAGATGACAACAAAGATCTTAACAAGACAATGCAAACGTTAGCTTTGCAGAGGAAACATCCTTATATATTTTGCTGGATTGAAGACAATAAGATTGCAAACAGCATGACTTACAGGTGATAATTCATCACCTTTTGAAGTTTTGTTTTAATCAAGAATATTAAAAAAAGTAGATTTTCGATTTAGTGTTTTTAACTAAAAAATCGTAACACTTTAGCACACAACTGTGTTGTTTTTAAAGTAATTGTAAAAATAATTGCAGAAATTGTTTGTTTTTGATCTATATACTGTGATTTTAGACTTCTCATACAAACCATTAAATGTAGTTTTTGACTTTAGTGTGTGTTGCCTGGAGCCTTTGTTTACTTTGATGTATGTTACTATGTTGTCCAATGGTAGTTTAGGCATTTTACTTTGTTGTTTTTTATTTCAGCACAATCTCCAGTCCTAATGTCCTGGTCTACGATGGTCAGACGTACGAGTACTTTGTGTTAAACGATGCCGACCAACCACAAGTTGAACTCAGCCATGAAAATGTTGTAAAGTTTCTCAATGACGTGAAGACCGGAAAAATTGCTGCCAAAGGTGGAAGAGGATTTTGGCAACAAACCAAAAGATCAATTTCTGATTTGTTGTTTTCTATTGTGGTAAGTGAGGTGTTCTGTTTATTGTGAAAGGGTTGTATATTTGGTTGATACAGATATCAACAATATGCAAAATGTTTAGTTTCATAGTTAACAGTAAAAGGTTAAGTCAAGGAGACGGCAAACGGGGAAAGTGCTAACTGTGTATCCAGTACCCTGGTTTGTCATTTGACTAAAGGCAAATAAACAGTTAAGCCAATCTTCTGCAACTAAACCTTACACATAAGAATGAGTAATCTTGATAGATTGATCATCATGGAAGTGGTAAATATTTTCAAATGCGCTGCACACAATAAAGAGTGACAATTGGCATACAGGAATAAATGGGATCATAAACTGTTTCCAACTCTAAATGGATAAGATAGATAGATAGTTAGTTGAGTTATTGGCAGTAGTTATTGTTTATTTAAGACAAACTTTGCTTCTTTTAAAAATCAATTTAAGTAAATATTTGTTCATTTTATTCAGGGGATGTTTCAAGAAACTCCAATCATTGCAAGTTTGGTGATCGTCATGCCAACAGTCCTTATCATAGGGATGTGTGTCTGCCTCTGCACCATCACTGAAGGTGAACCGGTGGAGGATTACAGATCCACTGATGAGGATGAAGATGAACCTCCACCTTATCCAAATGATCCTGAACGCTCCGCACCATTACATGATGATGATGATGTGGATGAGGATCACCTCCCGGATGCAGGAGGAGATCCTATTGAAGGAGGAGAGGGAGTAAGAAGGAGGGTAAGAGAGGAGGAATCGCAGGATCTGGAGTAGAGTTGTTTCAAGGAGTGAAACATGCGGGGTCGTGTTGTGGTTGTTTCCATGGCAACTGCATGGTAAAGTGGTTTGTTTCCTAATCAATATGTGTGCTGGGACGGGATCCTTAATTGTGTGCATGGTCTCCATATATGGTTGGTTTTTGTCTTTTCTGTGTGTGGCGATAGTTTTGTTCCTCCTAGATGAAATTATATTTTACTACACTCTTGTGGTGTTCAAGTCTGTTAAATTTTCTAATTACAAACAAATAAAAATGTTTACGAAGTAGAACAAGAGGTTTATTCAACCTTTTTTTTTTATTGACAAAATCCAATAAAAATGATGTTGCAATGTATTACATTTTTTTCCAGTAGATAGGAAATTTATTGAATGTTCAAAATAAGATGATCTTAAATTCCTGGTTTAATTTCGCCAGAAACACTGTGGCTATCACGCTTTTTAAGTTGTTTTCATCAATTCTAGTAAATCAATACAAAGGTGGCTCGTTCAAGTAAAAGCAATAGAATGGAAAGTAAGGGTTATTCTGTGATTTTGACCAAATTTTCGTTTTATTCTCCTTTTGTTTGTTGGTCATTGCGTACATGTGTCTACGTTGATCTTCTCGTTTGTCGCCACAACAAAAAATGATTTTTTTTCGGTCGCCTAAATACTATTTTTGTGTTTTATTAGATATTGAGATTAAATTTAGATATGAATGTTCATAAAAATACTGCCTATGTTTTGTGATGTTACTCCTACTTCATTATTCGTTACAAATCGGCACCAAATATATTTCCTTTCCCGTTGTGCTTATGTTCTTTTGTTGCCACGTGAACTTGGTCTTGCTTCTTACTGCCGTATTTCGTGTTAACCTGGCTTAAATCCGATCATGTCAAAGTATATTTCGGTTCTACGTGAAATATAAAGTAGGTTACAGACCAAAATTTAGTGTGTACATGACGTCATTGGCAGGAGTTGTAAGATCTTTAATTGATGACTTTGAGGCTGGGCAGAATTGGGATTACTGAAGCTGTTGGGCGGTTATGATGCAAAACTCATTGTGACGCAACAAAAGTAATACGAGGAGATCGCAATGCAACTGATAAAGTACGCCAGTATGATGAAAATTTAAAGACAACACTTTTGTATGCAGCGTATTTTTAGTACCATACAACATATTCTCTGAGGCAGGGATTCTCAGACCTTTTAGGCTCACGACACACTTACTTGCGGCACACCAAACTTTTAGGTAAATTGAAGTCATAAAAGGAATCAACCGGTGGCCTTGGTTGTGTGGACGAATTGCTTTGATTTGGGGTTGCTTTTGGTTCCGTAAGTTGTTTGTTCTTAATTACAGCCAATTGCACTGGTAGTCTTCAACAATTTAAATTAAAAGTTTCGCGCTGCATCTAAACCTGCCTCACGTCCACACAGTTTGAGAAACCCCACTCTTGGATCCGCTCATGAGGAATTGTATGCTTGTTTGCTTCTAAAAACATGTTGCTAGAGTGATTCATGACTATTAAGGTGGAGTATCAATTGAAAACAATAAGAAAAAAAACTACACTAATGTAAATTCATTTACGAGCATAAAAATATTACCTAAACATGGAAATCACAATGAACACGTGGTTGAGGTAAATTTTTCGGTGGTTTCCCTTTTCTTTCCATAGTTCTTGTGGAAAATATTTCGAAAATTATTCAATCGATTCCTAGTTTATAACGATGCCAAAATCACGAAGAGATAAACGAGGTAAGTTGAAAACATACTTCACTGTGAGGTAGTGAAGCTATTTGGTTGAAACTAACTGAAATTTATAATTTGTAGTTTCGTTGACTCAGACGAAAAAGAAAGGTTTGGAAACTAAACAAAATCTCATTGAAGAGGTAAATTTTCCATTTCTATCTATACAAAAATTTTCTACGTAAATAATTTGTTTCTGAAATCTGCACCACCAACTTCTGGTGCACAAGTCAAGTCTTTTTTGGCAAAAGTTGTTGTTTCTTTAAACAAATAGGCCTAGTATACTCTGTTGCGATTGGAAGAATTGCAATAGGGAAAAGTTTTGCCTGATAGCTGCACAGAAAAACTTCTGCAATACATGTGCATATTTATGCAACATGCAAACTGTTTTTGTATGCAAGACTCTCACAGCAGCATCATGTATAATCTGGGTTTTTTTTTTCATCAAAAAATTTCTGTCAAATGACCAAAATGGCAGCAAAAATTTAGGACATTTTCAATTTATTTTGGTCATTGCGTTTGTTTAATTAAAAAAAACAAAGGAAGGACAATCCCTATTGTTACCAAACCATGCAACTGTATGTGTATTCTTATCGCATAACAGTCGCAAAATCCGCCTCCTGCTGGGTGTTATTGACTGTCGGCCGCTCAAAAACGATTCACCGAGAATCACAAAAGCGACGTCCGGGGCCACACAAAGCGAATTTTCGCATACTGATGAGACGCTCGAATAATCTATCAGTCAATTTCCTTTCGGACATTGTGTCCGAAACGACTTTTGTTTTTTGTGTCATTTCTAAAAAAATTGTGTCAATGACTGACAAATGACACAAAAAAAAAACCAGGTATAATGTTCAGTTAATTCCACAAAGTAGATACAAACTCAAACCAATTGATTTTTTTGTAAAAATCATTTTATCAATTATTTACATTTGTTTTTTGTAGGTGAGGAAGTGTTTGGATTTGTACGAACGTGTGTTCGTGTTTAGTGTCAGTAACATGAGGAACAGCAAGTTGAAAGAAGTGAGAAATACATGGAAACACAGCAGGTGAAGACACTTATCCATGTCATAATAGGCCTGATAAAATGTAGAAAGAGGTCTCTTCGGTAATTGTACAAACTTATTAGGTGTATACGTATGTTATTAGTTTGAACAGGTAATGTTATGTCCACTATCAGTTAATGTCTTTGTTTACTTCCATGTCAGATTATATTTCTGTGTTAATACTTGAAAAACACCTGTGACAAAAAAATCTAAATTTAATTTTACCTAAATTTAAGTAAAAAGGTAACAGTACATGCTAACTGTAAATATAATTTTGTGTGTATTAATGTTAGATTATATATGTGTATCAGCAGACCACACAACATTTAGTCACTACTAAATGATCTAACGTATCCTTGGGGCCAATTTTGTAATTTAGATACAAGTTTTTCATTTCGTAGATTTGCAATTAACTTAACAACTTGTCCATAATTCTGAGAATAAAGAGACTGGCTCATACTATTGTTAACAGTGTCTTGTTTCATATGAAAAAAGAACTGATGCCATGATCAGTGTGTCGACATGGTTGGTGTAGCACCAGGATTATATGGACTGACCTGATTACGTTAGATAATGGCATAAAATAATAATAGCAATGTTTGATTGTTTCTCATAAGTTCCTCACTGCCTAGGTCTTACTTTTACATTGAGTTACATCAAAGAATGACGCCTTTAAGTCAAACAACTTTTGAAATGTTCGAGTGCCATGTTGACAAATTTTAGTTTTGTTTAGATTTTTCTACGGAAAAAACAAGGTCATGGCTTTGGCATTTGGTAAAACTCAAGAAACAGAGGTGAAGAATGGATTAAACAAACTTGCTTCTCAACTTAAAAATGAAGTCGGTCTTTTGTTCACAAGCAAATCAAAAGATGAAGTCGTCCAGTAAGTATCTTCTGATATACAGGTTAAAAAATTATGTAGATCGTTATTGTTTAAAAAAGAAAAGTTATTTTATTTTTGTTAAGTTTGTATCAAAACGTTTTTGTTCTAGTTGGCTGGCTCTCTTAAACATAAACTAATTAGTTGAAAAAAAGCCCAACTCTACTTAGCAGTAGAATTTAGTAGCACTATTAAATTATATATCTACACTATTATAAACACTGTGTTATATAATCAATGGACTTTAGTTTGAATATAATTGGTAAATAAACTTTGCCATTAAAACCTACATTTATCCAGTTTGTTTGCTGTGCATTAAGATAATATAACCAAACTGAATAAAAAAATAAGAGTTTACAAAAAGTTACATACAATTTGGTTTTTGGCCATATTATTTTCCTGCTTACCAGAAGTTATTTTCTATTTCTATTGTTGCTAACAGATGATTGTAAAATTTGTAACAAATCATTTTTTTTGAAAGATGGTTTCACGATTATTGTGAGCATGACCATGCACGGGCAGGGAATACTGCAAGTAGCACAGTTGAACTGGATGAAGGTCCACTAACACAATTCTCACACGCCATTGAGCCACACTTAAGAAAACTTGGACTACCTGTGGCTTTAAAGAAAGGTAAGTACACAAGATATGCTTCCTGTAACATGCCATTATAACTCCATTTATCTCAAATAAGGAACGTGTCACCCATTGGTGTAGAACTGGACAAAAATTTTATTGTGTGTCCCCTTTATCTTAACATCATTGAAGTTTTTATACTGTTTTCATTAACATTGTTTGAAGTTTTGTAAGTGTCAGTGATGAAATTATATCAAGCTGTTGTGTTGTTAAAGGAATTGTAACAATGCTGGAACCTCACACAGTTTGTAAAGAGGGAGATCTTTTAACTCCGGAACAGTGCAAAATTCTGGTAAGTTTTTTTAATGAGATTTTAAACTAGAAAAAAATGCAAACGCATGTGTGTTAATATTTTCCTAAAAGCAATTTGCCTTATTTAATAATTTGTTTTTCACTTGTGACAAATTGCCAAAATTTACAGAAACTTTTGAATATTGTGATGGCCCAGTTCAGCATTGAAATGCAATGCATGTGGGAGAAGGAAAGTGGAGATTTTGAAGTGTTCGAATCCACTCCACATGAACAGATGTTCAACAAAATCAAAGTTACTGAAGATGACCAGGAATATGACTTTGTGAACAATAATACAGCGATGGATCAAGATCAGGAGAAGATTGCTGTTGATAAAAAAATCCTGTTAGATGAAGAAGTTCTTGTAAAACCAAAAGTGGCTGAAAGTGAAATAATGGACTCAGTTGCTGCTGAAATCCCCCAGACACCAAGAAGATCATCAAGAATAAGAAATAAAAAATAGTGTTGTTAAATTCCTGTGTTTGTGTTTTAACTCTTTACAACAGAGAGGAATGTTCAGTAAGGTATTGCCAGACGGGGTTTGAAAACAGGTTTGCGATCTATTCCATTTTAACCGGTTGCTCCTCGTTTACAACCTCATTCTTGTCAATTGAATTATGTTGCTACTATATTCTTGACGGCTACACTTTATAACAGCATGTACTGTTTTAAGGCTATCCAAAACAGACTTATTACTCCCAAATACATGACAAATCAAGATTTTTTGGGGGGCCAACCGTAACTGTTTGGCACAACAAAGATTTTTGACGGTAGTTCTACAAAGAAGCCATGCAATCTACATCTTTAAAACCATTTAGAATAGTAAAGTATTTAATCATGAAATGTTTATTGAAGACAATTTATTAGTAAAAGATATTACCCTAAATTTCTGCCATAATACATAACGCACTCCACAGAAGAAGCAACTACATGCACAGTGGCTATTACAAGTTGATTTCATCTACAGAACTGTAATAACCAGTTGAGTCTGTTGTCATTCTTGTTGATAAACAAACTTTATCAAGTGGAATTGTACCAAAATCAAAGTAAGAATAATTGTCGAGAACCTCCTTGGCATTAAAAGTCTCTCGTTTTTCTCTTCGACTTTTTTCTTGATTCCTGGCTTTTCTGAATGTTGTGTTTAGTAAAGTTCCATGCAACTTCACTCTGTCATGTTGCTTCTCAGAAAAACCCATCTCTGACATTTCTTGAGCAATTTCATCAGCAAATTCTTGAAGTTTACTGGAACCAGTTTCATCTGCAACCTTCAAATGAAAAAGACAAATTTGCAATATTATCAAACAAAAGCAAAGCTTAGGAAGGTTAATAGATAAACTTAGAGGTTACCTTGGCATACAATACATCCACAGCACCAGGGTCATCATTCATGTATTCAAGACCCTTAACTTTAATTTTTAATTGTTTTCCCCCAAGAACATCTGACTGAAGTCTTTCAACACATTTTCTGAATGCACTTATTCCCTTCACCACTTCAGAGTCATTCAATAAAACCACAGTGCAGATGGTTAAGTGAAGTTTCCTTGGGTTTTGGAAAAGTGCTTGATCAATGTTACATTCCTCCATGACTTGTAAACGGAATTTCTCAAAGTTTGATTTAACATTTTCACTTTGTAGTGGAATTGACACAAAGTGTGTAAAAGGTTCCCTCCATCGTTTCTCAGACACAAGAAGCTCAATTCGACTTCTTGCTGATGCAACTGATGATGATTTGTCACCTGTAACAACGATATCTCCTTCACAACCTCTCCCTGGGATTGTGATTTTGGAGTGGGTTTCTTGTTCCAACTTGTGTTTCACGATTCCTTTTTTCCCAATAACATGTTTGAAGAGTGCTGAAGGGACGTCAAGAGATGCTTCATACCTAACAGTTCAAAGAATGTATGGAAATGGAATTGCACAAAAAAAATCAAACCATCACAACAAATATTAAAACTATGTATACATTCACTAGAAAGAAGCAAATTTAAATTGTGATCATTTCCATTATACTTTTGGATAAATAAGCACATTTACAAAATCAACCAGGTTGTTTGGTGTATGTACAATTACAACAGAATGAATTTAAGTAATATAAATGATGATAAACAAGTAGAAGACAATTCACATGCAGGAGTTTGTGGTAGCTGTAACTAAAAATATGCCTACTTGGTTAACAAATATTTAAGTATACAAATAAATCACCTTCCATTTTGATTTTTTGTTATTGTTGAGTCACAAAGCGGTTCATCACCCCAACAAACGTCAGGTTCCTTATTGTAACTTTCCTCTGTCGCGAAATTAGAGCTAGTTGTGTATTTGCAATAAATTCGACCTTCTATGTTAACGAGTTGGGGGTGAAGTATGTCCATTCTCATCTGCTATGGCTAGCGAAACAATCACGGCATCCAAACTTTATAATGTGGAATGCAAGACGAGGTTACGTATGATGTCAATTTGTTCTGACGTAATTTGGGGTTTCCCCGATACCTGAAACTTACGTACCTATTTACGGGTGCTTCCAAAATGTGCTTGTGCCACAATTGTGCCGCTATTTGTCGCTATGTGCCACTATGTGAAGCTTTGTGAAGCTATGTGTCGCTATGCGCAACTATGTGAAGTTATTTGCACTATGTGAAGCTATGTGCAACTGTGTGAAGTTATTTGCACTATGTGAAGCTATGTGCAACTGTGTGTCGCTATACTATATGTGCGACTATGTGAAGCTATGTGCAACCATGTGAATCTATGTAGAGCTATGTGCACTAACACCATTCGTAGACCTACACACCTGCGCAGTTACAACGTCAACAAAACCGGAATTCTTCGGGCCGAGTATACTAGGCGTAAAGTATTGAAAATATGTCAAAGTAACGTTATGTACGCCTTGGTTATGGTATGTGTAACAGCTGTGATTCGCCACGTCGAATCTGCACGGCCTGGAAAGTGCTGTCACACTACGATTTTCCCCTTAATAGTGAACGCGACCAGTAATTGACTCAACGACGGTTCTCTGTTGTAAACGAACATACACTTAGTACAACACATCATATCGTCAACCATAAGAACAACATACCAACTTTTTCGGGTCCAGGTCTCTAATACTCCTTATTCAAATGGAATCAGCCCTATCTCTTATTAAATAGCTTATTCAAATAGAAACACAATAAGTTTAAACTGAACTACTTAAGTACAGTACAAGCACATTCATTACTGGCATGAAAACGTGGCCACAGTATGTTGCAAATGTTACGTCATAGACGTATTTTGTATAACAAATCTTTTTTGTTTACATTAGTTAACTCCAGGTTTTTTGCATCTAAGAAATATTATCATTGAAGCTACTTTGAACAGAAATGGACAACCTAAATGAAAAAAAGGTTTATTCATATTATACGGTTGCAAAACATACCTGGACAAAGTTTCTTAGATAGAGGTTCACCAAAGTAGACATTACCATCAGCTAAGATTATTGTGGTACCTTTTATTGTGGAATCTTAGATCGTATTGTCTGTTTGAAAGTAGTGCTAGTTACAACTATTAACAATAAGTAACACAAAATTCTGTTACTGATTCTGCTTGAAGGTCTTTCCTCCGCCATTTCCGAATTTGTCGTTAATCAGGAGTCTTGATTTCATTTGAAGGAACCAAATTTTGCAACAACGTTTGCATATCAGCAAATTACGTCACAATGAAAGTGGGGTCAAGTTTTTATGACTTCCTCTTTACAAAAAGCATAGAAGGGGTCTTCCCCATATTCGATACAACATTGTTGTTTCTTCGAAGTTTCAAACGATTATGGTTCGGTTCACGTGCATAAAATTTTAACAAAAATAACCAGTCAATTTTAAATATTTATTGGAGTGAGCTTTTGCTGGGATATCTCACTTCTATGGTTTCGCAAAACTAACATGAGATAAAAAAAAAAAAAGCTTGCTCTGCAGGGACGTCTTCATATATGCAAAAATGAAACACTAGTGTACCAAACTCCGACCACTATATAACTTACAAACGAACAACCTTTGCGACCTTTCAATTAGAATACAAACAAATTACGAACAATAAAACATACCTTACCATATGCGATTACCCCAGAATACCATATGCACATGTACGCGACGTAATTTAAGTTTAGTACAAAATATAAAAAAGAACAACATCGAATAATAAAGTTTGATGCAGAAGTCCCCAGGTTCGAAAATGTTTTCTGTGTGGTTGTCAGCTGCTGTACGTGCGTCCTGAGTGCATTTAAGGACTTAGGCCGGGTCCACACTTACGCTTTGCGCCGGCGGATTCTTTGTTTGTTTCATTGCCCCGAGCGTAAGCCCCGCACGCCGGCGTATAATGAAACAAACGAAGAATCCGCCGCCGCAAAGCGCGAAAGTTGGTCCCGCCCTAAGGTTGCATGGCCAGTTGTCATTGTTCGGAATCTCTCTCCACTGTGTTAAGGGTGAAGGTATTCTTAGGTAGCGTCTTGTCAAGCGTGTTTCATTTCAAAGCGTAGCGATAGCAACGGTTGTGTATTCACGTGATTCGTGTGATAATCTTTCCCAACCGTTTTAATCGTTCCGAATGTCTTCACGAAACAATCGTATCGATATATCGTTCGAACGTACCGTAGCATTCTAGTGTGCGCTGTAGTTCGATTCGGATCGTAGAACTGTTGCAATAGTAATCTGTAGACATATTCGAACAAACAATGGTTAAGTTTCCTAGGCATGTTATCAGATAATATTTTCGCGTTAATATAAATTGTCACGTATTCTTTAAACTTTTTGCGTGACAAACAGCTTCGGTTTTGTTGCAATGAAGCAAGTGACACTGTGTTTATGCGCTGCGATGACAACAAGGACAGAAAACCTGAGGATAATAAACAAGCAATAATAGCTTGGAGTATTGTCATGGGTCAAAAGTTCGAATTAACAATGAAAAAAACAACCAAGCTGTATTGAGAGTTACCAGTTAATGTTGAACACGAAGGTAAACACTGTGGCCTGCGGTTCACAGCATGGTATACAGGCACCGAGTGCCGACTGGCAGTTGTTAATTAACCGACAGCCTGTTCTCACACACACTCGTTATATGATCAGTAATATTCGGTAGTAATACACAACACCTTTAATGTTGTATACGCAACAGTACATAATGGGTTGGAAAAATGGTAGCTTCCAAGTGTTGTCAGCTAAATGTGATTGGCTTAAACTGGTCACATGACTTTATCACTGACGACGTCAAAAGGAAGTATTTACATGCGTCATATACAGGCGTTTAAGATGTGACCAATGCAAACAAACAGTGCGAGAAAACTATGGGATAGAAAAGACACCAAAATTCCACACTGAAAGTAGAAACAACAGCTGAACGAAAGCACGTGGTCGAAGTTAAGATTACGTTGATGTTTTGTTTAAACATTTTCTAAGTGAAGAAGTTCCACTCAAAAACTGTGTATGTTGGATATTCACACATTGTTATTGGTGGGTGGTGATCACTTGAAAAGACTTCCCCAATCCATGACCTTGTCTCTCACCTTCAGAAAAGTTTGTTTAGCCTCCTCCTTTTTTACAATCCACCCAACATCCAAACTCTCCATCTGAAAACAACAACAAACATCAAATTGGTTTAAAATTAATAAAACTACCATGAGGATATTCAATTAATTCAAGCTGTTTTTTGGACAACAAATTTCACAACGAGAAATATGAATTTAATTCCTCAAGTATTTCCAAAAAGATCAAGTTTCAAAAAGTTGCATAAAAGTAATTGTTTGAAGGTACAAGTGAAGAAAAGTTAGCAACTTAAAAACAGTTACCTGGGGCGGCATGATGAGAAGTTCAACGTTCGTTAAACAACCTAGCTCGTTAAAATTGATTTTAACGAGGCGTTTACGAGCGAGGAACTCAGTATGGAAAATGATTTGCCGAGCACATCTCGTTAGGATCTCGTACAAGGGCGCAAAGACAACTATAGAATGCGTCAGTCTACAGGAGAAAGGGACCTTTGCGTCGCCTTTAGTAATATGTTCCTGAATACGAGTTGCGCAATTTGACATAACTTGCGCATATGCGGCATAGAATCTTGAATTTACCCCACAATATTTTGTTCGTTTACATCATTTAGGTAAGTTTACGATAATATTTCCACATAAGATTGAAATTCGTTACCCAGCGCGCATTTCATTTTTACAGGTAAACTAGAATTAAATTCACGCGCTAAGTTGCGGGGAATAAGACTTAAAGCACTGCCAGTATCTACAAAAAAATTAAGTTTATGATTCTTTTTAAAAATGTTGCAAGTGCTAGAATGTTTTTCGACGCCCCTGACATTGTTCACCCTTAATGAGGGAGACGCTTACCGTTTTTTGGATGATTAAAAGAACAGAGCAGAATACAATTATATACATGCGAAACTTAAAGCGCGGTCATTGGAAGTCCCGTCCGCCATTAAAGTTTGTTTGTCTCGGGCGTGGTCGAACAGCAAATTCTCGGCGCTGTGGTGGTCGATAATTGTTGTTGCGTGATGCAAAGTTTCCGGACCTATGATAACCGCCATTTTGCCCTCTTGGTGCCTGAAATCGGGGAGTTGCAGAAGTTACAGTTTGAGCCGATTTTAACGCCTGTAACTCTTCGGTCATTTCCCTTAGACGCCTCTCCATGTTATCATTCATTACCATTTGAGTGCTGGCAAAAATGTGTTTGGGAATCCGAAACATTATGTGGAACATGATGTTTATTAACCACTTGGTGTGACTGAAACTTACCTGGTTCGCTAATCAACATTATGTAATCAGCTTTTTAATCCAATAAATCAACTGACAAACCATAGTCAGGTCCCAATATCATTCTGATCTGTCATAAAACAACTGTTTCAATAATTTTTCCGCATCTGGGCATAAATCTTGGTAATTGCCCAAGAGAACTTTCATGCGATTTAAAAGTACACTTGGACGCTTATTTTCCAGCGCAAGATCGTGAAATAATTCATGCACTTCCGTTATGGGGTTACTATCAAATGCCTTCAATAGCGCTTATTTTAAATCACCACAAGAGCGACGACCAACCTTACCCAAAATGACGTGACCAACCCGTTGAGCTTGTTCTTGATTGAGGGAAGAAATGGTTAAGTTGAATTTCTCGTCGTCAGATGTTATTTGATGGTTCTGAAAAATACCTTCAACAGTCGCTAACCACAACTTTACAGCATCCTGCCATATTGAGGGTAATTTTACTTTCGCTGCCATAGGTGTGAAAGGTGCAGTTCGGCTAGGTGAAAAATGCGATGCGGACACACCTGGATAACAAGGAAACGGTGGCTGACCCCGAGGCAAAAACATGGATGCGGCCTGGTCATTAATTCCAGGGGGTGCAAAGTAACTCGAGCGAGGCTGAGCTGTAGAATATGATGATTCGGGATTTGCAGTGATCGGTCGAATAATCGTGTTTAACAATGCGGCGCGGCACTGCCTGTAGCGTTTAAACCGCAACCAAACAAATCGTTACCTGGTAAATCATCAACATGATCGCTGTTGTGCGAACTCATGTCTGCCTCTGTAGCTGCATGAGATATAGCATCGAAATTACCTGGCGTGATCAACGGGTCTGGCTTTCCAACCCCTTTTAATTTGATCGCACTTTTTATAAATTGGGGAGTTACACCAGAAGCCTTGTGCGACATAGTTAAAGCACGTTAAATCAGAAGGTTAAATGCCTATTCAAATATCACGTCGGGGTCACCAAATTTTAAGTAAGGCGTTATTTAAAACGTCTACACAAAATAATAACACTACCGTATATCTGACTCCTGATAAAAAGTCTACTCTCTAACCTAAAGTCAAACGACCAGTTTAATAACAAATACAGCACTTAAGAGTTATACAGCACATTAGAGTTATACAGCGCATTAGTACAGCGCATTAGAGTTATACAGCACATTAGTGTTATACAGCGCATTAGAGTTATACAGCGCATTAGAGTTATACAGCGCATCAGAGTTATACAGCACATTAGAGTTATACAGCACATAAGAGTTATACAGCACATTAGAGTTATACAGCACATTAGAGTTATACAGCACATTAGAGTTATACAGCACTTAAGAGTTATACAGCGCATTATAGTTATACAGCACATTAGAGTTATACATCGCATTATAGTTATACAGCGCATTAGAGTTATACAGCGCAATAAGAGTTATACAGCGCATTAGAGTTATACCGCACATTAGTGTTATACAGCGCATTAGAGTTATACAGCGCATTAGAGTTATACAGCGCATCAGAGTTATACAGCGCATTAGAGTTATACAGCGCATTAGAGTTATACAGCACATTAGTGTTATACAGCACATTAGAGTTATACAGCACATAAGAGTTATACAGCACATAAGAGTTATACAGCACATTAGAGTTATACAGCACATAAGAGTTATACAGCACATTAGAGTTATACAGCACATTAGAGTTATACAGCACATAAGAGTTATACAGCACATTAGAGTTATACAGCACATTAGAGTTATACAGCACATTAGAGTTATACAGCACATTAGAGTTATACAGCACATTAGAGTTATACAGCACATTAGAGTTATACAGCACATAAGAGTTATACAGCACATAAGAGTTATACAGCGCATTAGAGTTATACAGCGCATTAGAGTTATACAGCACATTAGAGTTATACAGCACATTAGAGTTATACAGCACATTAGAGTTATACAGCACATAAGAGTTATACAGCGCATTAGAGTTATACAGCCCATAAGAGTTATACAGCACATAAGAGAAAATGGTCAGATAAAGGTTTTCACAATGATGGCAAATCATTTCTAGGTAAAATTGAATATGGACTGAAAAAATATTGTCCTTGAACACAAAGACTTCATGTTTGACCTTCCTTCAAACAGTGTTGTTAACCAACGTGGACCCATTAAAACAAACCCCAATACTTTACTTTTCCTATAACTTCCCTGAAAATGTATTCAGCTTCCTCTTTCGTCATGTTGTTTGGACTAATGTTCAAGAATTCCATCTAATAAATCTTGATGTAATTAAACATAAACCTACCAGTATTAAAACTGCAACAAAGACCAACATATTTGCAGGTAGAAAACACACAACTGTATGCAGTGGTTAATCTGGCATGATTGGCAAACTATGAACTTATGGCATTAATAGTGAACATGTAATCAGTTAAATTTGTTTTGAATTATAAGTGAATAGCACTGCTAGCATGATGCAAAGCTGTAAATTTCTTCATTAGCCTTTCACAAAATGCTGAAAATTCAAGCTTAGTTATAAAATTCTTGAATGTTGAATCTCAGTATTTGTAAACACAAAGTAACCTCCAAATACAAAAATAAACTTCAACAACTAGCCATACAATTGAGTCAAGTTACCATCTAACACACTGATATTCTACTCATGGATGAAAGATGCTGGGACTCCACTTATTGTAACTTACTTGATGTTCCAACTTTGACAATTCTTCTGCCAATGCTTTTAATCCAATAGATGTAATTTCACAGTTATACAAAATGAGCTTCTTCACTTTAGCCAAATTTTTTGACAGTTTTTCGCAGCCATTATCACCAATAGGGTTTCTAGATAAATTGACTTTCTGAATCTAAAAACATTCCAAGTTAAGTATTTGAAGGTCAACTTCAGGGGAAACCAACAAATAATAAACTGTCGTCAAAAACCATAAGTTAAATTTTGCATCAAATACAAAATGATGAGCAATCAAAAGATATTTTTTAAATTATTTAGTTTTTTTAATGTGAAAAGAGCAATGTCATAATAAACACAAACCAAGCAGTGAACAGATATGTGTGTGCCACCAGCAACGCATTGTTGTTACCAAACTAAAGATTTCAAGATAAAAATTAATGTTGTGACCAGTTTTGTTCATATCAGTGTTAGCATCATGTTAAACTTCAAACAATACTATTTAAACATATCTTTGTCCCTTTTCTCTTCTAACCAATAACATGTTGACTCTGATACAAATTTAGTATTTTGAATCAGAGTCAAAGTGCATGAAACCCATTTATATCATTCATGAAAGTTGGATTGTTTAAAACCCATGAATGATGGAACCCTAAAGCAATGTTCTTAAAAGTAATAAGTCCAGCTGGTAAACCTGTTTTTTACAGAATATAGTGAAAGTGAACTAAAACTGAACTGAAACCTTACTGGTTCTGTTAATTCGAGCAAAGCTGAAGACAGATGTGGAATTCCTTCTGATGTTATTCCACAATTCTCCAAGTCCAGCTCCTGTACTTTGTTCAAACATTTTGCTATTTCTTTTGCACCAGAGTTACCAATGTTGTTGCTATTCAGAGAAAATGCTTCCATCTAAAAGTAAAAAAAAATCGCTCTTTATGTGACAAAGATATTTTAAGTGTATTAAATTTAAGGTAGTTGTTGCATAGCCTACTGTGAAAATCTAGCATGGCAGTGTGGTTTGCATTGTCATTGAATATATATAAAGTAAGTTGATATCTGACTTTAATATGCACTAAGGCTTCAATAAGTTTTGCAATTGGAAATACTACATAACATGTGTTTACTTTTAAGAAACACCACAGAAACATAATAAGATTTACTGGTTTCTCTAGTTTGGTCAAAGCAGTGGCAAAATTGTCCACATTAATCACATTACAATTCCGAATTTGAAGTTCTTCCAAATAATGAAGAATTTCACCCAAAAGAAGATCATCATTGTTTATATTGAATCCTTTCAGAGTCAGGAGTTTAAGCTGAAATAAAACAAATGACTACAGAATATACAAATACTCATTAATAAAAGAAAATTTAAACCTTATTTGGACGTCCATTTTTTAGCGAGTCCTTAATGCAATTCAATGTTTTTAAACATCGTGTGTTGTGATAGTTTGAAAACAATTGAAGTCCCACTGTTAATGGAATGCACTTCGTTAGATATTGTGCTTGTTCGTCATTCCACTTCTCTAACCATAGGTCTTGAATCTACGATGGAAAAAGTTTTATGCTGGAACCAATGCTGATGACAACAATGCATACGGAACAGTAAACCACACTGGCTAAACCAGAGGTCAACAACCCATGACTCTGGGAACCCCATGTGGCTCTTTCACTCTCCACTTTGACTTCATTCAAACCACAAGCTTTTTTAGGGAAAATACACAAATAAAGATAAATTTCAAACTTTTTGTACACTTGACTGTTTCTGTATGTTTTGCAAGTTCACAAAAAATGGTGATGTTAATTTGGTTCATGTGTATTTGAAGGGAAAAATAATACTTGCTAACACACGTTCATAGCCTCAAGGTTGTTGTGGTTTATTACAAAAGATTCTAACTGGTTCTTAGAATGTCAGGGGTTGCCAACCTCTGGGCTGAACATTTATGAGTTAATATCACTGCATGTTCAGGTGAGATTCAACTCATTAGGAAATATACACTCATGCAACTAAGCAATGTTAATCACAAACACATATATAAAAGTTAGGTTTGTGCTGTCAACAAGCGAAGTATCTTTGCATCAATAGTTTGACTGATAACCTCAACTAACCTCAATCTCATGTTCTTCCACAAATCCTGCAAAACTTTCGAAGACATTTCCAACAACAGGAAAATCAACATAGTAGATACGTGGATATTCATCACAAAGTTCAAAAACTGTGTGGAAATTTCTCACATCCGAGGAGAAAGTTAATCCTCTTATGTTATATTCAGGATGTAAATATGGTTTGACTTGTTTCGTGATGACCTTATTGCCTAGTTCATTTAAACATCCAAAAAGATGGAACCAATCCGCCAAATTCGGCAGGTCTGGCACATTCTCGAGATGTTTTGCCATGTTTTCAACAACTTCAGACAAAATGTCTTGCTTTCTCAAAATCGTTTCCTGTTCTTGTTCAAATTGGGTCAATTTGTTGGCCTCTTTAAAAATGTCATCATTGCAGAGACCAAAACAGAATGTGAGAACATTTTCCCATTCCCCAAATTCATGAGCATCTTTTAAATGCATTTTCATCTCATCCAAATTCATAAAAAGAACAAGCCTGAGTGCAACCAACAGTTCTTGCCATGAGCGATGCACAAAGAAACTTATTTTGTTTTGTGTGAAAATCTTCAATATTGGATGTATTTCAAAATTAGTGTCAACAAATGGCTGTTGATCCTTCAACGGAATTTTAAACTCCTCTAAATCACTTTCAGAGAACATTGTTTTCTCGTTATGAAATCCTTTCCAAGCCAAACCAGCAAGCTGTTTTACAACATTTACATTGCGAGGGGAAGTACAATGTTTTGTTAGGGTGTATGTGTTTAGCATGTCAACATATATGCTGGTAATTGTAATTGGTTTTGCACATTTATTTCCTGACTTAATTCTTTGCAGCAAGTAATGAAGGATTATCAGCATTTTCACAGGCACACCACAGTTTTCTAACAGTGTACAGTTACCACGTAGCATGGCTTGAACTTCTTCATGTTGTTCGCCACAAACACGCTTAGTTAGTTCTTTCTGAGCATTTGAGCTAAGGCCTAGGATTTCAACAACAAACTTTGGTCTGTATTGCGGATGGGCATCCATAAATTCAGTCTTTCTGGAAGTAACCAGCTTGTAAGCATGGGGTAGAAGAGTTCCATTTAAAATATTAAATATAAAAGCCATAGGTTTGTACTTGGAAAAAGGCGAAATTGGTTTGTAGTTTTGTTTTAAAGTTTTAGTACCAGCTTCATCCAGCCCATCTATAAGCACTGCTGTGTTCTGATCTTCCAGGATGAACCTAATCAACTCTTTTATTGCTTTTTTTCCCAAAGACAGACTTACATTTGCAATAAAGGGGAAAAAAAGAAAGTTGTACAAATCCGTTTTCCGTTCAAAATCGATGTTACATATCTTTATGTAGAATATAAAAGAAGCATTTTTCACACATTTCTTGTCTAATATATGCTTCAGAAGAATTTGTGTCAAAGTACTTTTGCCAACACCAACTACACCAACAACTGCAATTGATTTGCTGTATTTATCAACATTCACTTCCCTCAATTTTTTGTGTTTAACTCTATCTTGTGCTTCAAGTTTTGCCTTATCAAACATGTTTTCCACTGTAATGTCACCTTTAAGTCCACTTCCTTGATCTATTAACTTAGCCAACCGTTCTCGACGTTTTTTTGGATCTGTTTCATCAGGATTTGACCCCCCAGAGTATTTAGCAAGGACAAGTTCAACTGGATCCACAATCCTCCCATACTCTACACCACATTCTAACAAAGATTCCTTCTCAGCATGGTTTCGTAATTCTTTCTTGATATCCTCAACTACAAACATGTGATATTAGCAATAAAACCTATAAATGTTTTGTTGAGCTGCAGACAGACCGACTGCTCCAACAGCGAAGTGTGATGTTTACTTAGTGAGAACAATATTGAAGGGTTAACTTCCACATGCGATAACAGATAAGGTTAACTTCACATATTTTTGTAATTCAACATTACGTTTTAAATTTTTTCATGGAAAGTACAATCAGAACCCATTAAACCATTTAATTAAGCCTATGATATATTTTGCAAATATTTAGTTGGATATTGCACTAAAAATCAATGCTAACATGTATGCCATACATTAAGTAATGACAATTTTTGGTTGACTGTGATCTTGGTGTGACAATACATGAAAACCATTCAACGTTTGAGCTACAGACAGTTAAGACATTGGTACTTTTGAGTTAATGCTGATCTGTTGGGTCTCAAACAACAGGGGCAAACCACCAGCTGTAATAATAAGACCTTATAGGGTGATAAAATATGCACAACTGTCTGTGGGTCAGTGATTATTCTGACTCTTTTTTACTATAATAGTATATTTGTTTTATTTCATTCATTTTAATGTTAATTCCTGCATTAAAGGGACCAAAAGACAAATTAATATGATGTTAATGGAAAAATTATTTTGATGACAATGTATCAAATTGAGGTTTCTACCGTCCCTTCATCTAATCCCAACTGGATCATTTATTGTGTTTTACTGTTCGCATTTCATTGCTTCGGATTATGATGTAAATAAACTGAATTGAATTGAATATCAAATTCATGGGCTAAACTTTGAATCATTATTTTTGAAAATGCTAAAACGCACATACAAAAAAATTATTAAAAATTTTTGGTGCACAGTTCAAAAAAGATACCCCAAGAAGAATAGCTTTTAGTTCTTTTAAAAGTTTTTCAGGTAAAATTGAGTATATTCATTTAAAATGTAGTTATTACATCAAAACTTTATTACATAACTATTTGCTTACCATTTAGATTTGAGGTCTTTGATGAACTTTCATCTGAAAAAAGTTGCAGTAAGAAACAACATATATACAAAAATATAAACTACATGCGAAACAACAAGAAATATATATTTATTGCTCGTAAAATTTATTACTTAGTTTCACACAAGTCGCATGCGGGTAGTTGCCTGTAGGGCGTTATTTAAAACGTCTACACAAAATACTAACACTGCCGTATATCTGACTCCTGATAAAAAGGCTACTCTCTAATCCAAAGTCAATCTGTCGGTTTAATGCATAAATAACAGTCGCACGAATATTACAATAAAACGTTACAAACCACGCGTACTAAAATGTATGTCTGTTTGGCTTGAAAATTATCGACTTAATGTCTTGACTTAAATGACTCCATGCGACTCTCCGTGACTCTATATTTTTCTCCGTGACTCTATATGACTCCCCATATCTCCCCATGTTTTACCCAAAGTGGTGTGGCTTATATAGAAAACGCATACAGGGTCGTTTGGGTTCGGACTGATACGTGACTCATTTGAAATGACAGCTGTGTTGATGGAAGGGTCACGTCATTTGAATAGCCGGATAATTAGCTGTCTTCCGTGCATACAATAAACAGCGTGTTATCCGCCGTATGTTGAAATGGGTTCGTGGCGTATTACTCGACGTTAATAAAAATACAGATGCAACGTAAACACAACATAACATACGAGAAATGTGACGTCATATACATGCCTATGCTTTTTGACGGCCCAAGAGAAAATGTATTGGTTGCGCACGCTCCAATGCGATGCATTTGTGGTTTACTTTAGTTTTTAATAACCTTTTTATTTTTTCATGCAGCACGCAATTTCCATGAACGCTTGATATTTTAAATTGTTCGAGCATTTTACTGCTGATTTTCTTTTGTACACAGAAAAAAAAAAGAATCACCGTGACAGCAAAACCAAGACAATAATGCGGCCGATAACCACCACAAATCACCGAATTCAATGCAACCAATTCACAACAGCCAAAGGTCAAGACGATATTGGATTTCGGATAGAAACTATCAATCTTCACAAGGAAGGGACATGTGTAGCAACACGCATGTTTCCCTACTTAATTCTTTACACATTTGGAACACATACGGACCGAAGGCTGCAGACGGTGTTAAGCTTTCCTGCAGGATCTCCCACAAGCTTTCTGGCATCCTGCTGGACAACACATTTTTTCTGACACTTCGTTTTAAAACGCTCATTTCGTAATCCTTAAGCCAGTCTAGCCTAGTCTAGTCTACTGTTAGTCGCTAGTCTGGTCTCGTCTACGCTCTCAGTCGCTCGTACTCTCTCGGCCCTGTCGTTATTCTTGCCATCGCGCTGTAAACGTTCGCACGTTCTTTTCATAGTTAATTCGCTGCAATTCAGTCACGTGTTAAACGCGCTTGAAACAAGTTAAACTTAAGCCACCTGGTAATTGCAATCGTGTGTTTCCATTAATAAAGAAGTCTGTTCACGGAGCTTTTAATTCAGTAGTCTATATCAGCAAGAACACGCAAACAGACTTTAGCTTCAGCAAAGCAGCGACTGGAGAATCGCATTGGTACGCTGCAGTTTTAACTGTTGCTGTGTAAGGGTCTAGGCTGTTGGTTCTGCTTTAGTACACTGTATAGGAGCCCCAATTGTACTGTACTACTTGGATTTATTCGTTGGATTATATCAATAAATGGATTTATGAACAACTTTGGACTGGCTTGAAGCTTGGTGGATGTATGTGTTTAGTCGGGAGTTAGACTTTTTAGAAGACGCACAGACTTGTGTAAAGGAGTTCTTTAACTCCAACAGTAAACCTTGAGATAGAGAAGGCAAGTTGCCTACGAGGCCGAGTTGCCATCGAGACTCAGTCGGATCCGTAAGGTGCGAGGCCCGAGACGCAGTCGCACCCCTCGGTCATCCAGCGGGGAGATACCCCGACAACTGGTAAACCGACACAACGCAAATACCTTCTGATCTGCAATCGTACTTATCGCCTTTTTGTACGTTTAAAAGTTATTGTATTTCTTAATTTAGCGCCTGAACTTTCGTAATTTTTGTGTAGTATTGTCAAAGTCCTTGTTGCAAGAACTGTGCACAAATTGCATGTTTTAATAACCATTGTACGTTGCATGTACGGTGAAATTGCTATTGACGTATCTTTGTTGATTAATGGCCAGTAAAAAATCTCATTTTTTCCTAGCATCATCAAATTTAGTAGTAAAGGTAAGACTTTTACGTGCTGTGATAGTGAACCGCTTATTACATTAGCGGACAGTGCATTGTCTACGCCAATTGTTGTTTATAAACCCATGTCGCAACGCGAGTCGGTGTGTGAATCGCCTGTAGAGGGAGAGGGTGTGGAGGCCCCTTTATCGGTAAATATAGTGACAACCCCCAAATTCCAGCAGAAATCCAATCAACCCCCCGCTTAAACGAATACACTTTTAACCCCGGTCCTTCCGGTTACAATAACTACCCCAATTTCAACCCCTCTCAGAATGGCCGAACCCTTTTTACGGAAACTACTTTCGTTTCACCCGGTTGCCTACGGTTTTCAACCCTAATACTAACAACGTGATAGGCTACCCGGGGTCGCTGTCCAAGGTTAAGTTTCCCGAATTTTGGAGTGGCTTCGAAAAACTGTGGAGGGCATCCATTGACAAGATTTTTTAAAACTACAATATAACCTCAGAGACGGACAAATTCAACTTGTTAGTTGCCTCACTCAAACAGGAACAAGCAGAACTCGTTCCGGAAGTGATTTTAAGCGTTGGAAGGCTCCAACCCTATTCTGAATTAAAGGCGGCACTTTTAAAAAGCTACGACTCCAACCCTATTTCTGAAATCCACGATCTGTTTCACCAAACCCTCTTGACAGCAAACGCCCCGCACCTTGCTCAGTAAAATGAAACGCCTAATCAGTAGTTCATCGTATAAACTGAGCCCCGATGCACAACGTTGTTGAAGCAAATGTTCTATGATAAGTTGCCTGACTATGTCAGACTGATTCTTGCCCCTGACTATAATTTGCCCATAGAAGCACTGACAGAAAAAGCTGATTATGTCATGACGATGGAAAAACCAGGAAGATACACACGAAATTCACAAGAAGTCAAAAGCACCGGCCCCAAAACCGTTGATGGCATCAACACCACACAGGCCATTATAAATAATAATGTCGAAAGACGCCAAAGAGCGCTTTCACAACAAATTAAATCTCTTGAGATTTCGGCGCAGGAAACTGCTGCCCTTTCAACAGGTTTTAACACACATACCGCCAACGGCCCAAGATTCAACCGACCCCCGGCAACCGCGATATTCTGACGTCAGCAACGGAAAGGAATCGTTTTTACAGCGGTTATAGATCAGGGTCCAGCGTAGAACAACCGAGAGGTAACAATGTAGAACAACCGAGAGGTATAAATTGGTGTTACACCCACAGAAAGTATGGATCACGAGCGCATAGCTGTGAAAAACCGTGTGACTTCTACAATAAGCCAAAAAACGCATAATAGCCTCTCTCGTCAGTGAGAGACGCAGAAATTGTACTTTATTACCGTTTACTGTATATGACAAAACTAACGATTTAAACCTCCTTGTAGATACAGGAAGCTCAATGAGTTTAATTCCCAGGAGTATGACGTCACGGTATTAGCGACAAAACTGTGAAAATGAAATGTGCTATAGGACCGGAATTTTGTTCTTACGGATCTATAACACTGAATCCGTGCTTGAATATTGGTTGTTTTAAATGGAAATTTCTTGTTTGCGATGTTAACCAATGTATTTCAGGAGTAGACTTTATAGAGTTTCACGATATCCTCGTGGATGTCAAAAGGCACAGATTATGCCAAATACAACCAAATGCTATTGCTATGCAAAAGGAATTAACGGTGGGATCTCTCGTGGTTCGTATCGATCACGACAAACCTTTCAAAATTAATCCCAACCGACATCAACAGAACATGATATCGAGACCGATGAAGCAGGTAAGAAATTCTTCTAACAATATTGTTTGTGCAAAAGAGACAGTTTCGGAACCGTTGGTTTGGCGGGCAGTTTTTTAACCGTCTCAATGGTTTGGCAAGGACGGCCGGAGGGCGTCGGTGTTGTCGCTGCGGGAAATCAAACGGACAATTCCGGCAGAACAAAAACTGTGTTGAACCAGAATCCAACAGGCAAGAATGAGAACAGGCAAAGTCTGCCGTGAGGGGCAGGTGGTTCCCACTTTCAAGAACTTTACAGCCACACCTATAGAATGCTGTTGGACTTTACAATTTCACTGTCAACAGTCATGGATTATTAAACGCAATGAATTTTTATCTGCCATTGTAAGCATCAAGGATATTTCAAGACTTTCCTGCAAATGTCGGATTATTATCGAAAATTACCTGGTAATGCGCATATTTTTTTGTTTTTACTTTTTCAAGCAAACGCCTAGCCCTTAGTGGTTACGTAATACTAACCATTTATGGTTTTTATGACGTTTGTTGCTGTAGGATAACGAAACATTTTTTGCTCTCAGTGCTACAAAATTAAATCCCCGTCTGCTCTTCAAGACGTTTTCTTGCAGCGTATGCATGTTTTTTACGAGGGGATAAGCCTCGTGCGTAAACCACCTGCCGTTGCTTGCTGTTTATGAGAGGCAAAAGTTTTTTTTTCTGATGACTGCTTACGCGAGAATTATGAGCCAATTGCATTTTGAAGGCCATACAGTTCAGCCCTTCCTTTTTTTCAATTTCAACGCTATTGTTTTGTACTGGTACCGCTTTGTAAGTTTATGCACAGATATGACGTCACATTCACCCTGTTTGGCCGCATCGAGAGATAAAAAGCTGAAGATATAGTTCCTTATTCGATGTACAACATTCAAACTTTGTGAAACGCGTACACACGAGCCATCGACAACGTTGATCGCGCAATTACGTTAATGAGAAGTGATCTCAACGTCAAAACGAGACACATCCATACGTTTCCACGCATCTTCTTCAACAACCCAACGTCTACGTCATCACGAAACGCATTAAAACGTCACCAGCGATTCTACACACCGCCCCAGGAAACAACGCCACACCTCAGTTCGCGCCACGGCAAGCTACAACACAGCACCAAGCGCGCATGACGTCAAGCACAGCACCACAAACAACAAACCATATCAACAAAGCCAAGAAATGACGACACAAAACACTACAAGACAACAACGTAACGTCGTCATGACGCTGATCTCAAGACATCAACGCAAGCTATTACGTCATCCAGAGTGCACTGAACACAACACTATTCAATCATCATACCTTGCTATTCGCTGGAGACGCCATCTAAAGACATACCTTCAATCAATCAACACCATACCAATGCCCGTTGACCACCTTTCATCGTCCAGGAGACTAACGAATCAACAGAGAAATGAAAATTCATACGCGCGACGCCAAACACAAATTCACGACGGCTTAAAGAATTGGCAAACCATGCCATGTACGCAGTTACATACAATCGACCAATCACGCGAAGTCACAGCGGTGACTTGGTCGAATACACATAAACGATTGTTTGTTTATATCCGAATGAGTTTGAACCAACAGACAATGTTTTCCTCATCATCGAAGACCTTCATGAAGATAAATCGTGAAGAGCAACACGGATTCCTAACGGCCAGAAACTTTTTTGCAAGAAAGCTCTTGCAAACGGGGGAAGATAATATGTAGTTAAAATTGTATTTTATCGCTTTTAATTGTTTCACCAACATTCATTCATTAACGCACGTCACTCTGTAATTCGTCTCGTCACAATACTCGTGCGTTATTAATCTGATAAGCCCGCTCTTGCACGTGAGATAAATTAATCTTGGTCAGCTTCGCAACACTGCAATTTTTCACAAACCTAAGCTTTACGATTCTTTGTTATTCACGTTTGTTTTATGACATTTTTATCCGGTAAACACGCCTGAAATTGAGTCTTCATAATTGACCGCTTGAGCTGTAGTCAGATGGTTTCTGAACCGCAACATCAAACATTTGTACTGTCTCATTACACATCATTGGATTTACTCGAACTGCCTCATTGAAATTGCTTCTTTTATTGTGAGTACTCGAATGCTTTACTAATTTTAATACAACCCAGTAATTACTAATTGCACAGTGTTGGAGTCTTTTTGGAGTTATAGTTAGGTTTTGTGTTATCACAGATAAACATAACATAAACTCTACAAAGCATAGTTTAAGAACCAAACATGAAGCAAAAATATAAAGTGAAAATATAACTTTGCAAATTATGTAATTATCTTAACTTCAAAGAGCTAACATATTCTTTTTTCTGTACAGTTAATAAAATAGCCTAAATTTAAACCAATGTGTCAAAATTACAAAATTATATTCGTACCTGAACGAACTTTTTGTAAGGGAGGTTCAGAATTATTCGCAAGGCCTGCATTTTTTCGTTTGCAAGACATGTCCAAGAATCTGTAGAAAGTGCCAATCGAAAATCTCTCGTTCAACGAAAATACTGAGGCCACCTTCGGCTCTTCTTAAGTAAAACTGCTCCTTGAAACTTAGTTTATTGCAACAAAGATCCCCAATGACAAAAAAACAATTAACAAAATGTTTACTAGATAAAAACTGTACATTGCCGAAGAAAATAATTTTGTTCATTAATTTGCATCCAAACAAAACATAATGATATATTAAATCCCACAAAGCGATCTGTGGAAAGCTCAGATGGATTATTTAATGAGAAAAATATATTTCGCCTAAAAACGGCATCATCAGTTTCTCCAATTGGTGGCTGTTTTTAGGCTAAATATATTTTTCTCATTTAAAAATCCATCTGAGCTGTCCACAGATTGCTTTGTGGAATTTAAAATATAATTATATCGATACGGTGAGCGATCGACAGCCTGCCAGGGGCCTTTGGTTTTAAATTGGCCCAGTTTTAATTCATTAATCACAAACAAAACATATATCATAATTTTACCTCCTAAACAAATAAAATTCATAAATTCAAACAAAGTTGTAACATTGGGATTTCCCAAATTCGATACATCATCAATCCATTTAGGTTTATCTCAAATTCCCCTTACAGGAAGATAATCGCCCATCAAGTCTGCTAAATTGAATCTACGTTGACGACTGTGAGCTGGTTGAGTTTCGCTTCGCCAATAGAAACTCACTGAAAGCAAATTTACAAGCTGCAATGACGCCCAACATAAGTGCTTTTTATAGCAAAAGCAGTTCCATGGGTAAACTTTCCTTTGTGACAAAAGTAAACACTCCAAAGTACGTCATTGTAAGTCACGAGTAATGTAGGGTCATTGAACCAGTGTTTCTCAACCGGTGGTACGTGACGGTTTTACAGGTGGTACGTGACAGCATTACAGGTGGTACGTGAGCACCATTCAGTAGTTTGCGGATATAGTTTAAATTTAAGAAATCGGAAGTGATCTCCAAATGTTTGTTACTTCATCCCCTAGGACCTAGGCTCATTTGTAATACTCAACTAGGTGGTACACGCGTGGAAATTGTTTTACCTCCAAGTGGTACGCAACCACAAAATGTTTGGGAATCACTGCATTAAAACAGTAATGTGGGAATCTTTGATCCACGCACACATCGTGTTCTCTGTACATTTAATCACAGTATTTTATATTCCGTTCTTTCTCCATCCTGTTAATAAGCTGTTGGTGCAAACGTACGAGCCGAGTGCCGACTGGCAGTTGTTAATTAACCGACCCTCGTCTATTAAACAACCGAGCTCGTTAAAACTGATTTTAACGAGGCGTTTACGAGCGAGGGACGGAAAATGATTTGCCGAGCACATCTCGTTAGGACCTCGTACAAGGGCACAAAGAAAACTATAGAGAATGTGTCAGTTTACAGGAGAAAGGGATTTTTGCGTCGCCTTAAGTCCATGTTTCTGAATGCGAGTTGCATAATTTGACATAACTTGCGCATATGCGGTATAGAATCTTGAATTTACCCCACATTTTTGTTCGTTTACATCATTTAGGTAAGTTTACGATAATATTTCCACATAACATTGAAATTCGTTACCCAGCGCGCACTTCATTTTTACAGGTAAACTAGAATTAAATTCACGCGCTAAGTTGTGGGGAATAAGACTTAAAGCACTGCCAGTATCTACAAGAAAATTAAGTTTATGATTCTTTTTAAAAATGGTGAAAGTGCTAGAATGTTTTTCGACGCCCCTGACATTGTTCACCCTTAATGAGGGGGACGCTGACCGTTTTTCTGATGATTGTAAGAAAATGGCGGAATACAATTATATGTATGCGACCAATACCTGCTGTGATAATAACAAAAGTCGGAAGGTGGCGCCTGTGAAAAGCGCGGGTCGTTGAAAGTCCCGTCCGCCATTAAAGTTTGTTTGTCTCGGGCGTGGTCGAGCAGTAAAATCTCGGCGCTGTGGTGGTCGATAATTGTTGTTGCGTGCGGCAAAGTTTCCGGGCCTATGATATCCGCCATTTTGCCCTCTTGGTGCCTGAAATCGGGGAGTTGCAGAATTTACAGTTTAAGCCGATTTTAACGCCTGTAACTCTTCGGTCATTTCCCTTAGACGCCTCTCCATATTATCATTTATTACCATTTGAGTGCTGGCAAAAATGTTTTTGGAATCCGAGACGTTATGTGGAACATGCTGTTTATTAACTACTTGGTGTGACTGAAACTTACCTGGTTTGCTAAATAACATTATGTACAGGGTGTCGATTTATGCCTTTTTCACCATTCTAAGTGTTCGACACGCGACGCCACTGTTCGACACGGGCGGCATGGATAAATGTTAAGTTACCGGTATGCAGTACCTCGATCAGACAAACGCTGTAGTTATCAACAATTGTCCATCAATTAAATTACTATAACAACCTTATGAAGCCTACATATCGGTCACGCCAATCTTGCCACATTCACATAGATTTTCCTATTAACATGTAGTTCAATTTTTTGCCGTAGATGCTGGTGGCAAAAGTGGCTCGAAGACGTTGGTGCCAGTATAAGTCGTTTAATTTCAAACCGCAAACAATTATTTAGGAAGAAATTTGTATTTCGAGTCACTATCAAACAACAGCATTTAACTGAACGGTTACGTAGTGTTGAAAACTTAATGTCATCATCGTTTGGGATCCCACCCAAAATAAATTTGTCTGTTTAGATGGCTAAATAAACGAAATCGCAATAAATATTTGGACAAAATCCATGCAAAAACCTGTCAACACTTACTTTTGCGTCCAGCGAATAAGCGTGTTAAACCTAAAACTAACCATTGTTTCCAAACATGGAGCATTGTTACCGAACACGTGGCATTGTTACGGAACAAGTACCATTTTTCACACAATCGGACCTTAAAAGAGACATAGCAGACTTTAACATGCAATGTTTTTTAATTGTTTTGTCGTCATTTTAACGTGATGGAAGTACAACAATTCTGTAATCGAAATAAGCCTGGTCGTTCTCATGCGTTAGTTACCATATACGACATTTTCACCATTCGACACGCACGACAATTTTTCTCAAGATGTTCGACACGCAATAAAAAATCGATGCCCTGATTATGTAATCAGTTTTTTCGGCCAATAAATCAACTGACAAACCATAGTCAGGCCCAAATATCATTCTGATCTGTCATGAAACAACTTATTTTCTAATTTTTCCGCATCGGGACTTAAATCTTGGTAATTACCCAAGAGAGCTTTCATGCGATTTAAAAGTACACTTGGACGCTTATTTTCCAGCTCAAGATCGTGAAATAATTCATGTACTTCAGTTATGGGGTTACTATCAAATGCCTTCAAATTCGCTTGTTTTAAATCACCACAAGAGCGACGACCAACCTTACCCAAAATGACGTGATCAACCCGTTGAGCTTGTTCTTGATTGAGGGAAAAATGGTTAAGTTGAATTTCTCGTCAGGTGTTATTTGATGGTTCTGAAAAATACCTTCAACGGTCGCTAACCACAACTTTACAGCATCCTGCCACATTGAGGGTAATTTTACTTTCGCTGGCATGGGTGTGAAAGGTGCAGTTCGGCTAGGGGGGAAATGCGATGCGGACACACCAGGATAACAAGGCGTCGAAAACGGTGCCTGACCCCGAGGCAAAAACATGGATGCGGCCTGGTCATTAATTCCAGGGGGTGCAAAGTAACTCGAGCGAGGCTGAGCTGTAGAATATGATGATTCGGGATTTGCAGTGATCGGTCGTAATAATCGTGTTTAACAATGCGGCAGAATAATGCAGCGCGGCACTCATGTCTGCCTAAGTAGCTGCGTGAGATATAGCATCGAAATTACCTGGCGTGGTCAACTGATCTGACTTTCCAACCCCTTTTAATTTGATCGCACTTTTTATAAATTGGGGAATTACACCAGAAGCCTTTTGCGACATAATTAAAGCACGTAAAAACACAACAGAAGGTTAAATTGCCCATTTAAATATCACGTCGGGGTCACCAAATTTTATGCAGGGTTTCATTTAAAACGTCTACACAAAATAATAACACTGCCGTATATCTGACTCCTGATAAAAAGTCTTCTTTCCAACCCAAAGTCAAACGATCAGCTTAATATATACATTAACAAATACAGCCCATTGGAGTTATACAGCACATTAGGGTTATACAGCCCATTGGAGTTATACAGCACATTAGGGTTATACAGCGCATAAGAGTTATACAGCGCATAAGAGTTATACAGCACATTAGAGTTATACAGCGCATTAGAGTTATACAGCCCATTGAAGTTATACAGCACATTAGGGTTATACAGCGCATAAGAGTTATGCAGCACATAAGAGTTATACAGCACATAAGAGTTATACAGCGCATTAGAGTTATACAGCCCATTGAAGTTATACAGCACATTAGGGTTATACAGCGCATAAGAGTTATACAGCGCATAAGAGTTATACAGCACATTAGAGTTATACAGCACATAAGAGTTATACAGCACATTAGAGTTATACAGCACATTAGAGTTATACAGCCCATTGGAGTTATACAGCACATTAGGGTTATACAGCACATTAGAGTTATACAGCCCATTGGAGTTATACAGCGCATAAGAGTTATACAGCACATTAGAGTTATACAGCACATTAGAGTTATACAGCCCATTAGAGTTATACAGCCCATTGGATTTATACAGCACATAAGAGTTATACAGCACATTAGAGTTATACAGCACATTAGGGTTATACAGCACATTAGAGTTATACAGCACATTAGGGTTATACAGCACATTAGTGTTATACAGCACATTAGAGTTATACAGCACATTAGAGTTATACAGCCCATTGGAGTTATACAGCACATTAGGGTTATACAGCACATTAGAGTTATACAGCCCATTGGAGTTATACAGCGCATAAGAGTTATACAGCACATTAGAGTTATACAGCACATTAGAGTTATACAGCCCATTAGAGTTATACAGCCCATTGGATTTATACAGCACATAAGAGTTATACAGCACATTAGAGTTATACAGCACATTAGGGTTATACAGCACATTAGAGTTATACAGCACATTAGGGTTATACAGCACATTAGAGTTATACAGCCCATTGGAGTTATACAGCGCATAAGAGTTATACAGCACATTAGAGTTATACAGCACATTAGAGTTATACAGCCCATTAGAGTTATACAGCCCATTGGAGTTATACAGCACATAAGAGTTATACAGCACATTAGAGTTTTACAGCACATTAGAGTTATACAGCCCATTGGAGTTATACAGCGCATAAGAGTTATACAGCACATTAGAGTTATACAGCACATTAGAGTTATACAGCCCATTAGAGTTATACAGCCCATTGGAGTTATACAGCACATAAGAGTTATACAGCACATTAGAGTTATACAGCACATTAGAGTTATACAGCACATTAGAGTTATACAGCACATTAGGGTTATACAGCACATTAGAGTTATACAGCCCATTGGAGTTATACAGCGCATAAGAGTTATACAGCACATTAGAGTTATACAGCACATTAGAGTTATACAGCCCATTAGAGTTATACAGCCCATTGGAGTTATACAGCACATAAGAGTTATACAGCACATTAGAGTTATACAGCACATTAGAGTTATACAGCACATTAGAGTTATACAGCACATTAGGGTTATACAGCACATTAGAGTTATACAGCCCATTGGAGTTATACAGCACATAAGAGTTATACAGCACATTAGAGTTATACAGCACATTAGAGTTATACAGCCCATTGGAGTTATACAGCACATTAGAGTTATACAGCACATTAGAGTTATACAGCCCATTGGAGTTATACAGCGCATAAGAGTTATACAGCGCATAAGAGTTATACAGCACATTAGAGTTATACAGCACATTAGAGTTATACAGCACATAAGAGTTATACAGCACATTAGAGTTATACAGCACATTAGAGTTATACAGCACATTAGAGTTATACAGCGCATAAGAGTTATACAGCACATTAGGGTTATACAGCGCATAAGAGTTATGCAGTGCATAAGAGTTATACAGCACATAAGAGTTATACAGCACATTAGAGTTATACAGCGCATTAGAGTTATACAGCACATTAGAGTTATACAGCACATTAGAGTTATACAGCGCATAAGAGTTATACAGCACATAAGAGTTATACAGCACATTAGGGTTATACAGCGCATAAGAGTTATACAGCACATTAGAATTATACAGCACATAAGAGTTATACAGCACATAAGAGTTATACAGCAGATAAGAAAATCATTTCTATGTAAAATGATAAATTAATGTCTTTGGACACAAAGGCTTTATGTTTGACCTTCCTTAAAACAGTGTTGTTAATCATCATGGACTCATTGAAAGAAACCCCACCAATTCTGCACTTTTCCTCTAACTTCCCTGAAAATGTTCCTAGCTTCTTCCAATGTCACATTTTTGTTAATGCTCAAGGATTCCATCTAACAAAAAAATCTTGATGTAATTAAACATAAACCTTAATCTGACATGATTGGCAAACTGTGAACTTATGGCATGAATTGTAAACATGTAATCAGTTAAATTTGCCACAAAATTTAGTCAATAAATTACCATCTTACAGACTGATATTCTACTCATGGATCAAAGTTCCTGGGACTCCACTTATTGTAACTTACTGGATCTTCCAACTTTGACAATTCTTCCGCGAATGCGTTTAATCCAATAGAAGTAATTCCACAGTTAAACAAAGAGAGTTCCTTTATTTTAGCCAAACTTTCCAACAGTTTTTTGCAGCCATCATCACCAATGGGGTTTTCAGATAAATTGACTTTCTGAATCTGAAAACATTTCAAGCTAAGTAATTCAAGGTCAACTTCAAAAACCTTAAGTTAAATTCTGCTTCAAATACAAAATGATAAGCAATCAAAAGTCATTTTTTAAATTATTTAGTTTTTTTAATGTGAAAAGAGCAATGTCATAATAAACACAAACCAAGCAGTGAACAGATATGTGTGTGCCACCATCAACACATTGTTGTTACCAAACTAAAGGTTTCAAGATAAAAATAAGTGACCAGTTTTGTCATATCAGTGTTAGCATCCTGTTAAACTTCAAGCAAAACTAACACATCTGTGTCCTTCTCTTGTAACCAATAACATGTTGACTCTGATGCAAACTTAGTATTTTGAGTCAAAGTGCATGAAACTCATTCATATCATCCTTAAAAGTTGGGTATTTTAACAATTAATTTGTTTGGAAAGTGATACTAATGTAATGTTCTCAGAATTTACAAGTCCGGCTGGTAAACCTGTATTTACAGAACATAGCAGTGAACTAAAACCTTACTGGTTCTTGTAGTTCGAGCAAAGCTGAAGACAGATGTGGAACTTCTTCTGATGTTATTCCACATTCACTCAAGCCCAGTTTCTGTACTTTGTTCAAACATTTTGCTATTTCTTTTGCACCAAAGTTCCCAATGTTATTTCCAGATAAATCAAGGGATTCCATCTAAAAAATATTTAGTACGAATGCAGCATAAAATAACTAAGCATGCTTGAAATAACTATTGATATTTTCAAGCTAAATTTGCATGAGTGAACTTTTGTTTAATAATTATCAGCACAACATGCTGTAAACATCATTATTAATGAGAAAAGTTACTGTTATCAAACTAAGGCTTCAAGTTTTGTTCGTATCAGTGTTAGCATTCTGTCGAACTTTAAACAAAACTACATAAACATATCAGTGTCCTTCTATATTATAATCAATAACATCTGGATTCTGATACAAAATGTTTAAACTTTAAAGTGTTTTGAGTCAAAGTCAAAATGCCTGAAATCCATTCATATCATTCTTTTAAAGGTTGGTAGTTTAATAAATGATTTATTGGGGAAGTGATACTAAAGTAATGTTCTCGGAATTTACGAGTCCGACTGGTAAACCTGTATTTACAGAATATAGCAGTGAACTAAAACAGAACTGAAACCTTACTGGTTCTGGTAATTCGAGCAAAGCTGAAGACAGATGTGGAATTCCTTCTGATGTTATTCCACAATCACCCAAGTCCAGTTTCTGTACTTTGTTCAAACATTTTGCCATTTCTTTTGCACCAGAGTTCCCAATGTTATTTTTGAACAAATAAAGGTATTTCATCTAAAAAATATTTAGTATGAATGCAGCATAAAATAACTATGCATGCTTGAAATAACTACTGATGTTTTTAAGCTAAATTTGCATGAGTAAAATTTTGTTTAATAATTATCAGCACAACATGCTGTAAACATCATTATTAATAAGAAAAGTTACTGTTATCAAACTAAGGCTTCAAGTTTTGTTCGTATCAGTGTTAGCATTCTGTCAAACTTTAAACAAAACTACATAAACATATCAATGTCCTTCTATATTATAATCAATAACATCTGGATTCTGATACAAAATGTTTAAACTTGAAAGTGTTTTGAGTCAGAGTCAAAATGCCTGAAATCCATTCATATCATTCTTTTAAAGGTTGGTAGTTTAATAAATGATTTATTGGGAAAGTGATACTAAAGTAATGTTCTCAGAATTTACAAGTCCGACTGGTAAACCTGTATTTACAGAATATAGCAGTGAACTAAACCAGAACTGAAACCTTACTGGTTCTGGTAGTTCGAGCAAAGCTGAAGACAGATGTGGAATTCCTTCAGATGTTATTCCACAATCCTGCAAGTCCAGTTTCTGTACTTTGTTCAAACATTTTGCTATTTCTTTTGCACCAGAGTTCCCAATGTTATTTCCAGACAAATCAAGGGATTCCATCTAAAAAATATTTAGTATGAATGCAACATAAAAACACTATGCATGCTTTAAATAACTACTGATGTTTTCAAGCTAAACTGGCAAGATTGAACTTTTGTTTGATAATTATCAACACAATATGCTGTAATAATCCTAATTAATAAAAAAAGTTGCTGTGATCAAACTAAAGCTTCAAGAATACATAAAAGGTTGTGGTTGGGTTTGTTTATATCTGGATTCACAAAACTTTAAATAAAACTAAATAAACATGTCAGTGTCCTTTCCATCTCGCAACATATTGTAGAGGTAGCCTAATTTAAGTAGTTCAGTTGAATACAAGTTACATTATTGCAAAACCTTACTGGAGCTGGTAGTTTGAGCAAAGCTGAAGACAAATACGGAATTCCTTTTGAAGTGATTCCACATGTACCCAGGTGCAGACTTTGTACGTTCTTCAAAAATTTTCCAACTTTTTCTGCTCCAGAGTTTCCGATGTTGTTGTTTTCCAGAGAAAATGCTTTCATCTAAAAGTGAACAAAATTGGGTCTATAGGCGATAAAGATATTTTAGGTGAGTTCAATTTAAGGCAGTTGTAGCCATAGCCTACTGTGAAAATGGAGCATGGCAGTGTGGTTTGCATTGTCTTTACTATATAAAGTAAGTTGATATCTGAAATTAATAAGCACCAAGGCTTTAATAAGTTTTGCAATTGCAAATACTACATAACATGTGTATACATTTGGAAAACATCACAGAAACATAATGAGACTTACTGGTTTCTCTAGCTTGGCCAAAGCAGTGGCAAAATTGTCCACATTGGTCACATTACAACTATCAATTCGAAGTTCTTCCAAATTATGAAGAATTTCACACAAAAGAAGATCATCATTGCTTATATCAAATCCATTCAGAAGCAGTCTTTTAAGCTGAAATAAAACAAATGACCACAGAATATACAAATACTCATTAATAAAAAAAAGTTTAAACCTCATGTGGACATCCATTTTTTAGCGAGTCCTTAATGCAAATCAATGTTTTTAAACATGGTGTGTTGTGATGGTTTGAATACAATGAAAGTGATTCTGTTAATGGAATGCACTTGGCCAGGTATGGTGCTTGTTCGTCATTCCACTCCCCTAACAATAGTTCATCAATCTACGATGGGAAAAGTTTAATTCTGGAACAAAAGCTGATGACAACAATGCATATGGAACAAAAAATCACACTGGCTAAACCATAGATTGACAACCCATGACTCTGGGAGCCCCATGTGGTTGTTTTACTCCCCACTTTGACCCCATTTAAACCACAAGCTTCTTTAGGGAAAATACACAAATAAAGATAAATTTCAAACTTTTTAAGCAATGTTAATCACAAATATGTAACATATACAAAAGTGAGATTTGTGCAGTCAACAAGTGAAGTATCTTTGCATCAAAAGTTTGACTGAAAACCTCAACTAACCTCAATCTCATGTTTTTCCACAAATTCTGCAAAACTTTGGAAGACATTTCCAACAACAGAAAAGTCAACATAGTTGAAACATGGAAATTTCTTACAATGTTCAAAAACTGTGCGGAAATTTCTCACATCCGAGGAGAAAGTTAATCCTATTATGTCATATTTACAACATAAATACGGTTTGACCTGTTCCGTGATGACCTTATTGTTTAGTTCATTTAAACATCCAAAAAGATGGAACCAATCCGCCAAGTTTGGCACATTCTGGAGATGTTTTGCTATGCTTACAACAACTTCAGACAAAATATCTTGCTTTCCAAAAATCGTTTCCTGTTTTTGTTTAGATTGGGTCAATTTGTTGGCCTCTTTAAAAATTTTATCATTGCAGAGACCAAAACAGAATGTGAGAACATTTTCCCATTCCCCAAATTTATGAGCATCTTTTAAATGCATTTTCATCTCATCCAAATTCATAAAGAGAACAAGCCTGAGTGCAATTAACAGTTCTTGCCATGAGCGATGCACAAAGAAACTTGTTTTGTATCCTGTAAAAATCCCCATTATTGGATCTATTTCAACATTAGTATCAACAAATGGCTGTTGATCCTTCAACGGAATTTTAAACTCCTTTAAATCGCTTTCAGAGAACATTGTTTTGTTGTTACAAAATCCATACCAAGCCAAACCAGCAAGCTGTTCTAAAGCATCTACATTGAAAGGGCGAGTACAATGTTTTGACCGGATGTATGTGTTTAGCATGTCAACATATATGCTGGTAATCGTAATTGATTTTGCACATTTTTCTCCTGACTTATTTCTTAGCAACAAGTATTGAAGGATTATCAGCATTTTCACAGGCACCTCACAGTTTTCTAACAGTGTACAGTTGGTATTTAGCAAGGCTTGAACTTCTTCATGTTGTTTACCACAAACACGCTTAGTTAGTTGTTTCTGAGCATTTGAGCTAAGACCTAAGATTTCAACAACAAACTCTGGTTGGTATTCCAAGGGGACATCCATAAACTCTGATTTTCGGGATGTCACAAGCTTGTAAGCATGAGGAAGGAAAGTTCCATTTAAAATATTCAGCAACCAAGCAATAGGTTTGGCTGTTGAGTCGATAGATTTTATCTTGTCAGCATCCTGAAAACTTGTAGTGCCAGCTTCATCCAAACTATCTATAATGATCCTCACTTCAGGGTCATGCAAGATATTTTGGATCAGGTTGTGTTTCTCATCTTCGCTTAATGAAAGTCCTTGTTTTATTAGCGGGGCAAACAGAAGTGTGTATAAATCACACTCTTTAGTTGGGTCAATTTCACACATCTTAATGTAAAAAACCCAAGAAGAATTTGGTACATTTGTTTTGTTTAATATATGTTTGATGTAGACTTTGGTCAAAGTACTTTTGCCAACACCAACTACACCAACAACTGCAATTGATTTGCTGTATTTATCAACATTCGCTTCACTCAATGTTTTGTGTTTAACTCTATCTTGTGCTTCAAGTTTTGCCTTATCAAACATGTTTTCCACTGTAATGTCACCTTTGAGTCCACTTCCTTGATCTATTAACTTAGCCAACCGTTCTCGACGTTTTTTTGGATCTGTTTCATCAGGATTTGACCCCCCAGAGTATTTAGCAAGGACAAGTTCAACTGGATCCACAATCCTCCCATACTCTACACCACATTCTAATAAAGATTCCTTCTCAGCATGGTTTCGTAATTCTTTCTTGATATCCTCAACTACAAACATGTGATATTAGCAATAAAACCTATAAATGTTTTGTTGAGCTGCAGACAGACCGACTGCTCCAACAGGTTAAAACAGGGACCTTGTCTGCAGTTCATTTAAATACAACATCTTGCTACATGTAACTGGATATTGTTATGAATGAATCTGTGAAGTGTGATGTTTACTTAGTGAGAACAATATTGAAGGGTTAACTTCCACATGCGATAACAGATAAGGTTAACTTCACATAATTTTGTAATTCAACATTACGTTTTAAATTTTTTCATGGAAAGTACAATCAGAACCCATTAAACCATTTAATTAAGCCTATGATATACTTTGCAAATATTTAGTTGGACATAGCACTAAAAATCAATGCTAACATGTATGCCATACATTAAGTAATGACAATTTTTGGTTGACTGTGATCTTGGTGTGACAATACATGAAAACCATTCAACGTTTGAGCTACAGACAGTTAAGACATTGGTACTTTTGAGTTAATGCTGATCTGTTGGGTCTCAAACAACAGGGGCAAACCACCAGCTGTAATAATAAGACCTTATAGGGTGATAAAATATGCACAACTGTCTGTGGGTCAGTGATTATTCTGACTCTTTTTTACTATAATAGTATATTTGTTTTATTTCATTCATTTTAATGTTAATTCCTGCATTAAAGGGACCAAAAGACAAATTAATATGATGTTAATGGAAAAATTATTTTGATGACAATGTATCAAATTCATGGGCTAAACTTTGAATTATTATTTTTGAAAATGCTAAAACGCACATACAAAAAAATTATTAAAAATTTTTGGTGCACAGTTCAAAAAAGATACCCCAAGAAGAATAGCTTTTAGTTCTTTTAAAAGTTTTTCAGGTAAAATTGAGTATATTCATTTAAAATGTAGTTATTACATCAAAACATTATTATATAACTATTTGCTTACCATTTAGATTTGAGGTCTTTGATGAACTTTCATCTGAAAAAAGTTGTAGTAAGAAACAACATATATACAAAAATATAAATTACATGCGAAACAACAAGAAATATATATTTATTGCTCGTAAAATTTATTGCTTAGTTTCACACAAGTCGCATGCGGGTCGTTGCCTATGTTGCGCACGCTCCAATGCGATGCATTTGTGGTTTACTTTAGTTTTTAATAACCTTTTTAATTTTTCATGCAGCACGCAATTTCCATAAACGCTTGATATTTTAAATTGTTCGAGCATTTTACTGCTGATTTTCTTTTGTACACAGAAAAAAAAAAAGAATCACCGTGACAGCAAAACCAAGACGATAATGCGGCCGGTAACCACCACAAATCACCGAATTCAATGCAACCAATTCGCAACAGCCAAAGGTCAAGACGATATTGGATTTCGGATAGAAACTATCAATCTTCACAAGGAAGGGACATGTGTAGCAACACGCATGTTTCCCTACTCAATTCTTTACACATTTGGAACACATACGGACCGAAGGCTGCAGACGGTGTTAAGCTTTCCTGCAGGATCTCCCACAAGCTTTCTGGCATCCTGCTGGACAACACATTTTTTCTGACACTTCGTTTTAAAACGCTCATTTCGTAATCCTTACGCCAGTCTAGCCTAGTCTAGTCTACTCTTAGTCGCTAGTCTAGTCTCGTCTACGCTCTCAGTCGCTCGTACTCTCTCGGCCCTGTCGTTATTCTTGCCATCGCGCTGTAAACGTTCGCACGTTCTTTTCATAGTTAATTCGCTGCAATTCAGTCACGTGTTAAACGCGCTTGAAACAAGTTAAACTTAAGCCACCTGGTAATTGCAATCGTGTGTTTCCATTAATAAAGAAGTCTGTTCACGGAGCTTTTAATTCAGTAGTCTATATCAGCAAGAACACGCAAACAGACTTTAGCTTCAGCAAAGCAGCGACTGGGGAATCCCATTGGTACGCTGCAGTTTTAACTGTTGCTGTGTAAGGGTCTAGGCTGTTGGTTCTGCTTTAGTACACTGTATAGGAGCCCCAATTGTACTGTACTGTACTTGGATTTATTCGTTGGATTATATCAATAAATGGATTTATGAACAACTTTGGACTGGCTTGAAGCTTGGTGGATGTATGTGTTTAGTCGGGAGTTAGACTTTTTAGAAGACGCACAGACTTGTGTAAAGGAGTTCTTTAACTCCAACAGTAAACCTTGAGATAGAGAAGACAAGTTGCCTACGAGGCCGAGTTGCCATCGAGACTCAGTCGGATCCGTAAGGTGCGAGGCCCGAGACGCAGTCGCACCCCTCGGTCATCCAGCGGGGAGATACCCCGACAACTGGTAAACCGACACAACGCAAATACCTTCTGATCTGCAATCGTACTTATCGCCTTTTTGTACGTTTAAAAGTTATTGTATCTCTTAATTTAGCGCCTGAACTTTCGTAATTTTTGTGTAGTATTGTCAAAGTCCTTGTTGCAAGAACTGTGCACAAATTGCATGTTTTAATAACCATTGTACGTTGCATGCACGGTGAAATTGCTATTAACGTATCTTTGTTGATTAATGGCCAGTAAGAAAATCTCATTTTTTCCTAGCATCATCAAATTTAGTAGTAAAGGTAAGACTTTTACGTGCTGTGATAGTGAACCGCTTATTACATTAGCGGACAGTGCATTGTCTACGCCAATTGTTGTTTATAAACCCATGTCGCAACGCGAGTCGGTGTGTGATTCGCCTGTAGAGGGACAGGGTATGGAGGCCCCTTTCTCGGTAAATATAGTGACAACCCCCAAATTCCAGCAGAAATTCAATCAACCCCCCGCTGAAACGAATACACTTTTAACCCCGGTCCTTCCGGTTACAATAACTACCCCAATTTCAACCCCTCTCAGAATGGCCGAACCCTTTTTACGGAAACTACTTTCGTTTCACCCGGTTGCCTACGGTTTTCAACCCTAATACTAGCAACGTGATAGGCTACCCGGGGTCGCTGTCCAAGGTTAAGTTTCCCGAATTTTGGAGTGGCTTCGAAAAACTGTGGAGGGCATCCATTGACAAGATTTTTTAAAACTACAATATAACCTCAGAGACGGACAAATTCAACTTGTCAGTTGCCTCACTCAAACAGGAACAAGCAGAACTCGTTCCGGAAGTGATTTTAAGCGTTGGAAGGCTCCACCCCTATTCTGAATTAAAGGCGGCACTTTTAAAAAGCTACGACTCCAACCCTATTTCTGAAATCCACGAACTGTTTCACCAAACCCCTCTTGACAGCAAACGCCCCGCACCTTGCTCAGTAAAATGAAACGCCTCAGTAGTTCATCGTATAAACTGAGCCCCGATGCACAACGTTGTTGAAGCAAATGTTCTATGATAAGTTGCCTGACTATGTCCGGTTGATTCTTGCCCCTGACTATGAATTGCCCATAGAAGCACTGACAGAAAAAGCTGATTATGTCATGATGATGGAAAAACCAGGAAGATACACACGAAATTCACAAGAAGTCAAAAGCACCGGCCCCAAAACCGTTGATAGAATCAACACCACACAGGCCATTATAAATAATAATGTCGAAAGACGCCAAAGAGCGCTTTCACAACAACTTAAATCTCTTGATATTTCGGCGCAGGAAACTGCTGCCCCTTCAACAGGTTTTAACACACATACCGCCAACGGCCCGAGATTCAACCGCCCCCCGCAACCGCGATATTCTGACGTCAGCAACGGAAAGGAATCGTTTTTACAGCGGTTTTAGGTCAGGGTCCAGCGTAGAACAACCGAGTGGTTTGAATTGGTGTTACACCCACAGAAAGTATGGATCACGAGCGTATAGCTGTGAAAAACCGTGTGACTTCTACAATAAGCCAAAACACGCATAGTAGCCTCTCTCGTCAGTGAGAGGGGCAGAAATTGTACTTTATTACCGTTTACTGTATATGACAAAACTAACGATTGAAACTTCCTTGTAGATACAGGAAGAATCTCAATGAGTTTAATTCCCAGGACTATGACGTCACGGTATTATCGCGACAAACCTGTGAAACTAAAATGTGCTATAGGAACCGGAATTTTGTTCTTACGGATCTATAACACTGAATCCGTGCTTGAATATTGGTTGTTTTAAATGGAAATTTCTTGTTTGGGATGTTAACCAATGTATTTCAGGAGTAGACTTTTTAGAGTTTCACGATATCCTCGTGGATGTCAAAAGGCACAGATTATGCCAAATACAACCAACTGCTATTGCTATGCAAAAGGAATAAACGGTGGGATCTCTCGTGGTTCGTATCGATCACGACAAACCTTTCGAATTTAATCCCAACCGACATAAACAGAACATGATGATACCGATGAAGCAGGTAAGAAATTCTTCTAACGATATTGTTTGTGCAAAAGAGACGGTTTCGGAACCGTTGGTTTGGCGGGCAATTTTTTAACCGTCTCAATGGTTTGGCAAGGACGGCCGGGGGGCCTCGGTGTTGTCGCTGCGGGAAATCTAACGGACAATTCCGGCAGAACAAAAACTGTGTTGAACCAGAATCCAACAGGCAAGAATAAGAACAGGCAAAATCTGCCGTGAGGGGCAGGTGGTTTCCACTTTCAAGAACTTTGCAGCCACACCTATGGAATGCTGTTGGACTTTTTCACTGTCAACAGTCATGGATTATTAAACGCAATGAACTGAAATTTTATCTGCCATTGTAAGCATCAAGGATCCATTTTGAAATCTTGTCCACAAACGTTGGAACATTATCGAAAATTTCCTGGTAATGCGAATGTTGATTTTCTTTTTCCTCTTTCAAGCAAACACCTAGCCCTTAGTGGTTACATAATACTAACCATTTGTGGTTTTTATGACGTTTGTTGCTGTAGGATAACGAAACATTGTTTTTGCTCTCAGTGCCACTAAATTAAATCCCCGTCTGCTCTTCAAGACGTTTTTTTGCAGCGTATGCATGTTTTTTTACGAGGGGATAAGCCTCGTGCGTAAACCACCTGCCGTTGCTTACTGTTTATGAGAGGCGAAAGTTTTTTTTCTGATGACTGCTTATGCGAGAATTATGAACCAATTACTTTTTGAAGGCCATACAGTTCAGCCCTCACTTTTTTTTTTCAATTTCAACGCTTTTGTTTTGTACTGGTACCGCTTTGTAAGTTTTTGCACAGATATGACGTCACATTCACCCCGTTTGGCCGCATCGAGAGATAAAAAGCTGAAGATATAGTTCCTTATTCGATGTACAACATTCAAACTTTGTGAAACGCGTACACACGAGCCATCGACAACGTTGATCGCGCAATTACGTTAATGCGAAGTGATCTCAACGTCAAAACGAGACACTCTCACATCCTTACGTTTCCACGCATCTTCTTCAACAAACCAACGTCTACGTCAACGTTGTCGATAGCTCGTGTGTACGCGTTTCTACACACCGTCCCAGGCAACAACGCCACACCTCGGTTCGCGCCACGGCAAGCTACAACACAGCACCAAGCGCGCATGACGTCAAGCACAGCACCACAAACAACAAACCATATCAACAAAGTCAAGAAATGACGACACAAAACACTACAAGACAACAACGTAACGACGTCATGACGCTGATCTCAAGACACCAACCCAAGCTATTACGTCATCCAGAGTGCACTGAACACAACACTATTCAATCATCATACCTTGCTATTCGCTGGAGACGCCATCTAAAGACAGACCTTCAATCAATCAACACCATACCAACGCCCGTTGACCACCTTTCATCGTCCAGGAGACTAACGAATCAACAGAGAAATGAAAATTAATACGCGCGACGCCAAACACAAATTCACGTCGGCTTAAAGAATTGGCAAACCATGCCATGTAGGCAATCACACACAATCGACCAATCACGCGAAGTCACAGTGGTGACTTGGTCGAATACACACAAACGATTGTTTGTTTACATCCGAATCAGTTTGAACCAACAGACAATGTTTTCCTCATCATCGAAGACCTTCATGAAGATAAATGGTGATGAACAACACGGATTCCTAACGGTCACAAACTTTTTTGCAAGAAAGCTCTTGCAAACGGGGGAGATAATATGTAGTTAAAATTGTATTTTATCGCTTTTAATTGTTTAACCAAGATTCATTCATTAACGCACGTCACTCTGTAATTCGTCTCATCACAATACTTGTGCGTTATTAATCTGATAAGCCCGCTCTTGCACGTGAGAGAAATTAATCTTGGTCAGCTTCGTAACACCGGAATTTTCCGCAAACCTAAGCTTTACGATTCTTTGTTATCCACGTTTGTTTTATGACATTTTTACCCGGTCAACACGCCTAAAATTCAGTCTTCAAAATTGACCGCTTGAGCTGTAGTCAGACAGTTTGTGAACCGTAACATCGAACATTTGTACTGTCTCATTACACATCATTGGATTTACTCGATCTTCGTCATTGAAATTACATCTTTTATTGTGAGTACTCGAATGCTTTACTAATTTTAATACAACCCAGTAATTACTAATTGCACAGTGTTGGAGTCTTTTTGGAGTTATAGTTAGGTTTTGTGTTATCACAGATAAACTTAACATAAACTCTACAAAGCATAGTTTAAGAACCAAACATGAAGCAAAAATATAAAGTGAAAATATAACTTTGCAAATTATGTAATTATCTTAACTTCAAAAAGCTAACATATTCTTTTTTCTGTACAGTTAATAAAATAGCCTAAATTTAAACCAATGTGTCAAAATTACAAAATTACGTACCTGAACGAACTTTTTGTAAGGGAGGTTCAGAATTATTCGCAAAGCCTGCATTTTTTCGTTTGCAAGACATGTCCAAGAATCTGTAGAAAGTGCCAATCGAAAATCTCTCGTTCAACGAAAATACTGAGGCCACCTTCGGCTCTTCTTAAGTAAAACTGCTCCTTGAAACTTAATTTATTGCAACAAAGATCCCCAATGACAAAAAAACAATCAACAAAATGTTTACTAGATAAAAACTGTACATTGCCGAAGAAAATAATTTTGTTCATTAATTTGCATCCAAACAAAACATAATTATATATTAAAATCCCACAAAGCGATCTGTGGAAAGCTCAGACGGATTTTTAAATGAGAAAAATATATTTCGCCTAAAAACGGCATCATCAGTTTCTCCAATTGGTGGCTGTTTTTAGGCGAAATATATTTTTCTCATTTAAAAATCCATCTGAGCTGTCCACAGATTGCTTTGTGGAATTTAAAATATAATTATATCGATACGGTGAGCGACCGACAGCCTGCCAGGGGCCTTTGGTTTTAAATTGGCCCAGTTTTAATTCATTAATCACAAACAAAACATATATCATAATTTTACCTCCTAAACAAATAAAATTCATAAATTCAAACAAAGTTGTAACATTGGGATTTCCCAAATTCGATACATCATCAATCCATTTAGGTTTATCTCAAATTCCCCTTACAGGAAGATAATCGCCCATCAAGTCTGCTAAATTGAATCTACGTTGACGACTGTGAGCTGGTTGAGTTTCGCTTCGCCAAAAGAAACTCACTGAAAGCAAATTTACAAGCTGCAATGACGCCCAACATAAGTGCTTTTTATAGCAAAAGCAGTTCCATGGGTAAACTTTCCTTTGTGACAAAAGTAAACACTCCAAAGTACGTCACTGTAAGTCACGAGTAATGTAGGGTCATTGAACCAGTGTTTCTCAACCGGTGGTACGTGACGGCTTTACAGGTGGTACGTGACAGCATTACAGGTGGTACGTGAGCACCTTTCAGTGGTTTGCGGATGGTTTAAATTAAAAAAATCGGAAGTAATCTTGAAATGTTTGTTACTTCATCCCCTAGGACCTAGGTTCATTTGTAACACTCAACTAGGTGGTACACGAGTCGAAATTGTTTTACCTACAAGTGGTACGCAACCACAAAAAGGTCGGGAATCACTGCATTAAAACAGTAATGTGGGAATCTTTGATCCACGCACACATCGTGTTCTCTGTACATTTAATCACAGTATTTTATATTTCGTTCTTTCTCCATCCTGTTAATAAGCTGTTGGTGCAAACGTACGAGCCGAGTGCCGACTGGCAGTTGTTAATTAACCGACTCTCGTTCGTTAAACAAACGAGCTCATTAAAACTGATTTTAATGAGGCGTTTACGAGCAAGGAACTCGGTATAAAAAATGATTTGCCGAGCACATCTCGTTAGGACCTCGCACAAGGGCGCAAAGGCGACTAGAGAATGCGTCACTTTACAGGAGAAAGGGATTTTTGCGTCGCCTTAAGTCCATGTTTCTGAATACGAGTTGCGTAATTTGAAATAACTTGCGCATATGCGGTATAGAATCCTGAACTTACCCCACAATATTTTGTTCGTTTACATTATTTAGGTAAGTTTGCGATAAAATTTCGACATAAAATTGAAATTCGTTACCCAGCCCGCATTTCATTTTTACAGTTAAACTAGGATTAAATTCACGCGCTAAGTTGTGGGGAATAAGACTTAAAGCACTGCCAGTATCTACAAGAAAATTAAATTTATGATTCTTATCAAAAATGGTGAATGTGCTAGAATGCTTTTCGACGCCCCTGACATTGTTCACCCTTAATGAGAGGGACGCTGCCCGTTTTTTTGATGATTAAAAGAAAATGGCGGAATACAATTATATGCATGCGAACCATGCCTGCTGTGATAATAACACAAGTCGGAAGGTGGCGGCTGTGAAAAGCGCGGTCGTTGGAAGTCCCGTCCGCCATTAAAGTTTGTTTGTCTCGGGCGAGGTCGAGCAGTAAATTCTCGTCGCTGTGGTGGTCGATAATCGTTGTTGCGTGATGCAAAGTTTCCGGACCTATAATATCCGCCATTTTGCCTTTTTGGTGCCTGAAATCGGGGAGTTGCAGAAGTTACAGTTTGAGCCGATTTTAACGCCTGTAACTCTTCGGTCATTTCCCTTAGACGCCTCTCCATATTATCATTTATTACCATTTGAGTGCTGGCAAAAATGTGTTTGGGAATCCGAGACGTTATGTGGAACATGCTGTTTATTAACCACTTGGTGTGACTGAAACTTACCTGGTTCGCTAATCAACATTATGTGATCAGCTTTTTCAGCCAATAAATCAACTGACAAACCATAGTCAGGCCCCAATATTATTTTGATCTGTCATAAAACAACTGTTTTAATACTTTTTCCGCATATTAACTTAAATCTTGGTAATTGCCCTAGAGAACTTTCATGTGATTTAAAAGTACACTTGGACGCTTATTTTCCAGCGCAAGATCGTTTCGCTGCCATGCCATAGGTGTGAAAGGTGCAGTTCGGCTGGGGGGGAAATTCGATGCGGACAATCCAGGATAACAAGGCGTCGAAAACGGTGCCTGACCTCGAGGCAAAAACATGGATGCGGCCTGGTCATTAATTCCAGGGAATGCAAAATAACTTAAACGAGGCTGAGCTGTAGAATATGATGATTGGGGATTTGCAGTAATCGGTCGAATCATCGCGTTTAACAATGCGGCAGAATAATGCGGCGCGGCGCTGCCTGTATCGTTTAAACCGCAACCAAACAAATCTGTAAAATCCGTTGAACGCGCCCCGGTTCTTGGCGCAGAACGTCACACGAGGCGGAATTCCCGCAGTTAAAACGCGTATCCTTAATGGGCCTCAAACTCGCTCACTCAGTTGATGTTATTCTCGTTGTTGAGTGTGCAGTACGCAATCGTACGCAAGATAGAATGAATTCGAAGTATAGACGGTACAGACGTCGGGAGGAGACGAAAGACACGTATAGGACACGTGGACCCTTAGAACACGGTTTCTACACAGAAGGCAATGTGTCAAACAAATACACTGCACACGTAGTTAATTACAGCATAAGGCTCACCAACTATTTGGGAACCGGGAAACTCTGGACCACAAAGACGGTCCAAGCAGTTACTGTCGCACACCTAAACGAAACAAGCAATTAAACTACAATGCGCCACTATGACGTAACAAACACAATGCTTACCGATAATTTTGGGCGACAGAAGATTGAATGCAGCTTCACGTGTGTACAAATGCAAGAGAGACACTGCAAGTACAAAGGCAGCTTCAACACCGTGCGTAAACTTAATCACATCAACAAGGGCAGCTATTCTGTTCAGCAAACTGACTTCTAAGTCATCGCAGATAAATTTGCCAAAGTTACAATTTACACATTTCGGTTATTTGGTACTTCAGTCGTTACACACATATGTACAAATAGACTCACCAGAAAATGCTCGCTCGCAACACAAAAAAAACATTTTGCAGAATGAAAATGACGTAGCACTGTGCTGCCCAGTGGTCGGACACAACAAGGACAAAACCACGTTACGTTATCACTTAAAACTTGGTCTATTATTATTACGCCATAGACCGTATGAGATTGCAACACACATTAGTGTAGAGAAAAATGCGCATTCATAGAAATCGGCAATTACTGGCAAACAAGATGTAACATACCCCCCCACAATGTACGAATCCATTTCAACACAACACACAAACACCGGACAGTAATTGCGAACACAGCTCACTCGCAACTAATCACGCATCGCGACGTCGCGGCACAATAAGCACAATTTTGCGATTGGGCGTCTCAACGCACCAGTGTGAGTCTTGACGATTACCTGACGCACAACTCCTTTCCGATCAGGAAGTTCCTCAACCACTCGACCCAGAAGCCACTTGCTCCGGGGCTGTTTGTTATCCGCCACAAGAACCGCGTCATTTACCATAAAATTGGAATGTCCACTTGCCCACTTCGATCTGGGCATGAGCGTAGGCAGGTACTCACGAGACCATCGCCTCCAAAACTGATCGGCCAGGTATTGTACCTGACGCCACCGGTTTCGATGGTAACAGTCCTTCCCCGTGAACAGACCTGGGGGCATATTCGGCGCTGCACGTTGCAGCAGTAAATGATTGGGAGTAAGGGGCTCCTCATCCTTCGGATCGAACGTCACTGGGACCAAGGGACGGGAGTTTAGGATTGCCTCGACCTCTACCATCAGAGTGCACAACCGCTCATCAGACAACGTCTGCTCCGAGAGCAGGGCGTTGAGAATTTTGCGCACAGGGCGTATCATGCGCTCCCATACCCCACCCATGTGGCTGGCAGTGGGGGGATTAAAGCTCCATGCAATTTCGCGTTGTTGCAGATATTGGTGAATCTGCTGTTGGTTCCACTTCTTCAGTTCTTCGCGCAGGATTCGCTCGGCTCCGACGAAATTCGTGCCGTTGTCGCTGAAAATCTGGTTTGGACGTACACGACGACCGATGAACCGTCGAAGGGCTCCAATAAAGGAGTCGGTCGACAATGAATGGGCTATCTCGATATGTGCGGCCCTGGTGGAGAAACAAGTAAAGATGCAACCGTATTTCTTAACCTCACTTCGCCCTTGCTTCACAAGGAAGGGTCCGAAATAGTCGACACCCACCACTGAAAATGGTGGCTTGTTGGCCTGCAGCCTCGCAGCAGGAAGGTCTGCCATCATCTGCTTCCCCAAGGAACCGTTTCGTCGTCGGCAAGAGAGACACTTGCCCAGTACGCGTCGAACCGCCACACCTCCTTTGACAAACCAGTAGCGTTGTCTAAGGGACGACCAGGTGTATCTCATTCCAGCATGACCAACTTCATCATGCTGCTACATAATCACCAGGTCTGTAACTCGATGGTCGTACGGAAGGATGATCGGATGTTTCACGTCGAAGTCGATCAATGCACGCTCCAGCCTTCCGCCAACCCTTAGAATTCCATCAACAAGAATTGGGTTCAGCTTTCCTAAAGCTCTCTTCTTCTTTGGCAAACAAACAGTTCCGTCCTTTGCCTTTGACACTGTAGCAATGACGTCTGGGAAACTGCGCCCCTGCACGTACTTCGACGACAGTCAATTGACCAATCGGCACTCTGTACTTCGAAGGAAACCTGTTGGCTAGCAACATCGACTTGTATCGGAGCATCTATACGACAGCCTCTTTTAGCCGATTCCAGGTCGAGTACTTGGCGATAAGTCGATCAGTTGGAGACTCGTTGGCGACGAGACAAACAGTTAGAGCTTCCTTCTTTATTTGAAGAAACTCGATCGGCACGTTGGACAGGTCGGGGGAAGAGGGCCATGTATCTTCTCTTTCCCAAATAAACTGGGGTCCACTAAGCCATCTTAGAAATTTGTTCACACCAAGTCAACGTGATGCTTCGTCAGCAGGGTTTACCTTTGTGCTTACATGCCTCCACTGATTTGGATGAGATGCCTCTTCAATTTTGGCCAAGCGGTTTGCTACGAACACCGGAAAGCGCTTGTTGCAGTTGCGAATGCTTTGAAGAACGGCAGTCGAGTCTGTCCAGAACACAGATTGGCATCCGACCAGATCCAATTCCTTCCTTGCAAGTTGATCCAACTTGACTGAAACAACGGCGGCCGTCAACTCCAGGCGGGGAATCGAACACGTCTTCAGTGGGGCAACACGTGGTTTACCCATCAAAAACGAACAGTGAATGCGTCCTCGCTCATCCACCAGCCTCAGGTATGTCACCGCACCATAAGCTGTGGATGACGCATCTGCGAAATGGTGCAATTCCGTTTTTCGCACCTTACCGAAACTGCTTGTCTTCACGTATCTAGGTAGAACGACATCCTTCAACCGCGATAGTTGCTGTGACCATTTCCTCCACGTTTCAGAATCCTCATCCGAAAGCACGTCATCCCAACCAAGTTGTTTCCAGCGGAGGTCTCTTAGCATCGTCTTTGCCACCACGATCACAGGCGCTGCAAACCCAAGAGGATATCATACAACGAACTCACCACTGACAGGATGGCTCTTCTGGTAAAAGACTTCGGCTGCTTTACGTCAACGCACAACCCGAACTCGTCTAAACAAATATTCCACCGAACTCCGAGAACTTTCTTGCACGACGATCCATCCAGATTCAGCTCTTTCACCGATTTTGCTCGTTCCTCTTTATCAATGGACGCGAGAACTCGCTAGCTGTTGCTAACCCACTTGGTCAAACGAAATCCCTTCCTCTTAAGCAGTGTGCAAATACTCTGGACAAAATTTATAGCGTCTGCTTCAGTTGATACAGACTTCAGACAGTCGCCGACGTAGAAATTCTTCTTTATGGTCTCGACGACCTCAATTGGAAACTCGTTTCGCAAATCTTCAGCAGCCTGCTTCAGGCAAAAGCTCGCACATGAGGGGGAGGAAGCTGCCCCGAACAGGTGAACCAGCATCCGGTGTGCCGTGGGCTTCTCAGTGGTTCTTAAGCTCTATGCCAAAACTTTATTTTTTGTAGTGACTTTAATGTCCTATTCTGTCTGTCATATTTTTATTACAGTTTCAGAACAAAAATCTTACTTTAAATAAAAAATTCCGCCTGTGCAGTTAAGTTACTGTTACGTCACAAAAAAAACATTGCGTCACAAAATACCTTTTGTGATGATTCATCTGTTTCGTCACAAACCGTTTATTGGTCCCGTAATTTTTTAGTTTAAATAAGCAAGCTTAAATTGATACATATTATGTTTTTATCGTGTTGCAGTGTTTAGCTAGCTAGCTTATTTACGTAGATCGACAAAAACACAATTGCTTTAGGCACGAAAGCGTAAGGCACAAGTCCGTTACTAAAAGGGGGCGTGATATAAAAAAGGTTAAGAACTACTGGTGTAAACTGACAGGCGTGTATCAAAGCCGATATATACTAGGGGTTTTGTACAATTATCCTACGCATTATGTCATAAAACTGCTCTAGCTTATCCTGTAGCGAATCATCGGCAACTTGGGTAAAGTTTACTGCAAACCAATCGTTTGATTTCTTGCAGACAGGTCCCGCCAAGGCCCATCCAAGTGGAACCCTAAATGCAATATGCTGCTTTGGTTTTCCCTTCCGTACCTCTTGTATGAGAAAGGCATCTGGTACATCCAAACCAATCAGCAGCAAAGCTTCACTGCAGTCAACACGCGGGAATGACAGATCCTTGATATGAGGCAGTCCGTTCAATTCTATCTTTGTGGGAAACTTGTTGGCGGAAATGAGCAAACAATCAACGGCAAACACTTTAGGGAGTTGCACAGTTGCAGCACCATCAAGCGAAGCAACGGTCAAGCCGACCCTCTTGCCCTCGCGCCTGCGACTGTCTCCGTTGACGGATTTCAGCGTCACGTTGCTCGGTTCCCCTTTCAACCCAAGCCTTTCAGTTCTTTACGCTTGCAAGATCATCGGGAAGCTCTGGATGCGCCTTGTAGGCGTCAACCGCATCAATAAAAAGCTGTTCTAAAGTAACCAAGACAGTCTCAAGCACTTGCAAGTTGCGGTGATCCTTCATCAGACACTCAGCGATGATGTATTGTCCACTGAGTCGTCGAAGACGATCAACGACAGCATCAGGAAGTGTCGGTGGAGAAACGCTTGGTTCTGCCATATTGAAAGACGAACTTGGTAAGATTGCCTTTACCCAATAGTCAAACTTGCTTTCAACAAATAGTTGAAACTTGCTTTCAACAAATAGTTGAAACTTGCTTTCAACAAACAGTTGAAACTTGCTTTCAACAAATAGTTGAAACTTGCTTTCAACAAATAGTTGAAACTTGCTTTCAACAAATAGTTGAAACTTGCTTTCAACAAATAGTTGAAACTTGTTTTCAACAAATAGTTGAAACTTGCTTTCAACAAACAGTTGAAACTTGTTTTCAACAAATAGTTGAAACTTGCTTTCAACAAATAGTTGAAACTTGCTTTCAACAAACAGTTGAAACTTGCTTTCAACAAATAGTTGAAACTTGCTTTCAACAAACAGTTGAAACTTGTTTTCAACAAATAGTTGAAACTTGCTTTCAACAAACAGTTGAAACTTGTTTTCAACAAATAGTTGAAACTTGCTTTCAACAAATAGTTGAAACTTGCTTTCAACAAACAGTTGAAACTTGCTTTCAACAAATAGTTGAAACTTGCTTTCAACAAACAGTTGAAACTTGCTTTCAACAAACAGTTGAAACTTGCTTTCAACAAACAGTTGAAACTTGTTTTCAACAAATAGTTGAAACTTGCTTTCAACAAACAGTTGAAACTTGTTTTCAACAAATAGTTGAAACTTGCTTTCAACAAATAGTTGAAACTTGCTTTCAACAAACAGTTGAAACTTGCTTTCAACAAATAGTTGAAACTTGCTTTCAACAAATAGTTGAAACTTGCTTTCAACAAATAGTTGAAACTTGCTTTCAACAAATAGTTGAAACTTGCTTTCAACAAATAGTTGAAACTTGCTTTCAACAAATAGTTGAAACTTGCTTTCAACAAATAGTTGAAACTTGCTTTCAACAAATAGTTGAAACTTGCTTTCAACAAATAGTTGAAACTTGCTTTCAACAAACAGTTGAAACTTGCTTTCAACAAATAGTTGAAACTTGCTTTCAACAAACAGTTGAAACTTGTTTTCAACAAACAGTTGAAACTTGCTTTCAACAAATAGTTGAAACTTGCTTTCAACAAACAGTTGAAACTTGTTTTCAACAAATAGTTGAAACTTGCTTTCAACAAACAGTTGAAACTTGTTTTCAACAAATAGTTGAAACTTGCTTTCAACAAACAGTTGAAACTTGTTTAAAACAAATAGTTAAAACTTGCTTTCAACAAATAGTTGAAACTTGCTTTCAACAAACAGTTGAAACTTGCTTTCAACAAATAGTTGAAACTTGCTTTCAACAAATAGTTGAAACTTGCTTTCAACAAATAGTTGAAACTTGCTTTCAACAAATAGTTGAAACTTGCTTTCAACAAATAGTTGAAACTTGCTTTCAACAAATAGTTGAAACTTGCTTTCAACAAATAGTTGAAACTTGCTTTCAACAAACAGTTGAAACTTGTTTTCAACAAACAGTTGAAACATGCTTTCAACAAATAGTTGAAACTTGTTTTCAACAAACAGTTGAAACTTGCTTTCAACAAATAGTTGAAACTTGCTTTCAACAAACAGTTGGAACTTGTTTTCAACAAACAGTTGAAACTTGCTTTCAACAAACAGTTGAAACTTGCTTTCAACAAATAGTTGAAACTTGCTTTCAACAAACAGTTGAAACTTGCTTTCAACAAATAGTTGAAACTTGCTTTCAACAAATAGTTGAAACTTGCTTTCAACAAATAGTTGAAACTTGCTTTCAACAAATAGTTGAAACTTGCTTTCAACAAACAGTTGAAACTTGCTTTCAACAAATAGTTCAAACTTGCTTTCAACAAATAGTTCAAACTTGCTTTCAACAAATAGTTGAAACTTGCTTTCAACAAACAGTTGAAACTTGCTTTCAACAAATAGTTGAAACTTGCTTTCAACAAATAGTTGAAACTTGCTTTCAACAAATAGTTGAAACTTGCTTTCAACAAATAGTTGAAACTTGCTTTCAACAAATAGTTGAAACTTGCTTTCAACAAATAGTTGAAACTTGCTTTCAACAAATAGTTGAAACTTGCTTTCAACAAACAGTTGAAACTTGCTTTCAACAAATAGTTGAAACTTGCTTTCAACAAACAGTTGAAACTTGTTTTCAACAAACAGTTGAAACTTGCTTTCAACAAATAGTTGAAACTTGCTTTCAACAAACAGTTGAAACTTGTTTTCAACAAATAGTTGAAACTTGCTTTCAATAAACAGTTGAAACTTGTTTTCAACAAATAGTTGAAACTTGCTTTCAACAAACAGTTGAAACTTGTTTTCAACAAATAGTTGAAACTTGCTTTCAACAAATAGTTGAAACTTGCTTTCAACAAACAGTTGAAACTTGCTTTCAACAAATAGTTGAAACTTGCTTTCAACAAATAGTTGAAACTTGCTTTCAACAAATAGTTGAAACTTGCTTTCAACAAATAGTTGAAACTTGCTTTCAACAAATAGTTGAAACTTGCTTTCAACAAATAGTTGAAACTTGCTTTCAACAAATAGTTGAAACTTGCTTTCAACAAACAGTTGAAACTTGTTTTCAACAAACAGTTGAAACATGCTTTCAACAAATAGTTGAAACTTGTTTTCAACAAACAGTTGAAACTTGCTTTCAACAAATAGTTGAAACTTGCTTTCAACAAACAGTTGAAACTTGTTTTCAACAAACAGTTGAAACTTGCTTTCAACAAACAGTTGAAACTTGCTTTCAACAAATAGTTGAAACTTGCTTTCAACAAACAGTTGAAACTTGCTTTCAACAAATAGTTGAAACTTGCTTTCAACAAATAGTTGAAACTTGCTTTCAACAAATAGTTGAAACTTGTTTTCAACCAACAGTTGAAACTTGTTTTCAACAAACAGTTGAAACTTGCTTTCAACAAATAGTTGAAACTTGCTTTCAACAAACAGTTGAAACTTGTTTTCAACAAAGAGTTGAAACTTGTTTTCAACAAACAGTTGAAACTTGCTTTCAACAAACAGTTGAAACTTGCTTTCAACAAACAGTTGAAACTTGCTTTCAACAAATAGTTGAAACTTGCTTTCAACAAATAGTTGAAACTTGCTTTCAACAAATAGTTGAAACTTGCTTTCAACAAATAGTTGAAACTTGCTTTCAACAAATAGTTGAAACTTGCTTTCAACAAATAGTTGAAACTTGCTTTCAACAAATAGTTGAAACTTGCTTTCAACAAATAGTTGAAACTTGCTTTCAACAAACAGTTGAAACTTGCTTTCAACAAACAGTTGAAACTTGTTTTCAACAAACAGTTGAAACTTGTTTTCAAAAAACAGTTGAAACTTGCTTTCAACAAACAGTTGAAACTTGCTTTCAACAAATAGTTGAAACTTGCTTTCAACAAATAGTTGAAACTTGCTTTCAACAAATAGTTGAAACTTGCTTTCAACAAACAGTTGAAACTTGCTTTCAACAAATAGTTGAAACTTGCTTTCAACAAACAGTTGAAACTTGCTTTCAACAAACAGTTGAAACTTGTTTTCAACAAACTGTTGAAACTTGCTTTCAACAAACAGTTGAAACTTGCTTTCAACAAACAGTTGAAACTTGCTTTCAACAAACAGTTGAAACTTGCTTTCAACAAAAAGTTGAAACTTGCTTTCAACAAACAGTTGAAACTTGCTTTCAACAAACAGTTGAAACTTGCTTTCAACAAATAGTTGAAACTTGCTTTCAACAAACAGTTGAAACTTGTTTTCAACAAATAGTTGAAACTTGCTTTCAACAAACAGTTGAAACATGCTTTCAACAAATAGTTGAAACTTGTTTTCAACAAACAGTTGAAACATGCTTTCAACAAATAGTTGAAACTTGCTTTCAACAAACAGTTGAAACATGCTTTCAACAAATAGTTGAAACTTGCTTTCAACAAATAGTTGAAACTTGCTTTGAACAAATAGTTGAAACTTGCTTTCAACAAATAGTTGAAACTTGCTTTCAACAAATAGTTGAAACTTGCTTTCAACAAACAGTTGAAACTTGCTTTCAACAAATAGTTGAAACTTGCTTTCAACAAACAGTTGAAACTTGTTTTCAACAAACAGTTGAAACTTGCTTTCAACAAATAGTTGAAACTTGCTTTCAACAAACAGTTGAAACTTGTTTTCAACAAATAGTTGAAACTTGCTTTCAACAAACAGTTGAAACTTGTTTTCAACAAATAGTTGAAACTTGCTTTCAACAAACAGTTGAAACTTGTTTTCAACAAATAGTTGAAACTTGCTTTCAACAAATAGTTGAAACTTGCTTTCAACAAACAGTTGAAACTTGCTTTCAACAAATAGTTGAAACTTGCTTTCAACAAATAGTTGAAACTTGCTTTCAACAAATAGTTGAAACTTGCTTTCAACAAATAGTTGAAACTTGCTTTCAACAAATAGTTGAAACTTGCTTTCAACAAATAGTTGAAACTTGCTTTCAACAAATAGTTGAAACTTGCTTTCAACAAACAGTTGAAACTTGTTTTCAACAAACAGTTGAAACATGCTTTCAACAAATAGTTGAAACTTGTTTTCAACAAACAGTTGAAACTTGCTTTCAACAAACAGTTGAAACTTGTTTTCAACAAACAGTTGAAACTTGCTTTCAACAAACAGTTGAAACTTGCTTTCAACAAATAGTTGAAACTTGCTTTCAACAAACAGTTGAAACTTGCTTTCAACAAATAGTTGAAACTTGCTTTCAACAAATAGTTGAAACTTGCTTTCAACAAATAGTTGAAACTTGTTTTCAACAAACAGTTGAAACTTGTTTTCAACAAACAGTTGAAACTTGCTTTCAACAAACAGTTGAAACTTGCTTTCAACAAACAGTTGAAACTTGTTTTCAACAAACAGTTGAAACTTGTTTTCAACAAACAGTTGAAACTTGCTTTCAACAAACAGTTGAAACTTGCTTTCAACAAACAGTTGAAACTTGCTTTCAACAAATAGTTGAAACTTGCTTTCAACAAATAGTTGAAACTTGCTTTCAACAAATAGTTGAAACTTGCTTTCAACAAATAGTTGAAACTTGCTTTCAACAAATAGTTGAAACTTGCTTTCAACAAATAGTTGAAACTTGCTTTCAACAAATAGTTGAAACTTGCTTTCAACAAATAGTTGAAACTTGCTTTCAACAAACAGTTGAAACTTGCTTTCAACAAACAGTTGAAACTTGTTTTCAACAAACAGTTGAAACTTGTTTTCAACAAACAGTTGAAACTTGCTTTCAACAAATAGTTGAAACTTGCTTTCAACAAACAGTTGAAACTTGTTTTCAACAAATAGTTGAAACTTGCTTTCAACAAATAGTTGAAACTTGCTTTCAACAAACAGTTGAAACTTGCTTTCAACAAATAGTTGAAACTTGCTTTCAACAAACAGTTGAAACTTGTTTTCAACAAATAGTTGAAACTTGCTTTCAACAAACAGTTGAAACTTGTTTTCAACAAATAGTTGAAACTTGCTTTCAACAAATAGTTGAAACTTGCTTTCAACAAACAGTTGAAACTTGCTTTCAACAAATAGTTGAAACTTGCTTTCAACAAACAGTTGAAACTTGCTTTCAACAAACAGTTGAAACTTGCTTTCAACAAACAGTTGAAACTTGTTTTCAACAAATAGTTGAAACTTGCTTTCAACAAACAGTTGAAACTTGTTTTCAACAAATAGTTGAAACTTGCTTTCAACAAATAGTTGAAACTTGCTTTCAACAAACAGTTGAAACTTGCTTTCAACAAATAGTTGAAACTTGCTTTCAACAAATAGTTGAAACTTGCTTTCAACAAATAGTTGAAACTTGCTTTCAACAAATAGTTGAAACTTGCTTTCAACAAATAGTTGAAACTTGCTTTCAACAAATAGTTGAAACTTGCTTTCAACAAATAGTTGAAACTTGCTTTCAACAAATAGTTGAAACTTGCTTTCAACAAATAGTTGAAACTTGCTTTCAACAAACAGTTGAAACTTGCTTTCAACAAATAGTTGAAACTTGCTTTCAACAAACAGTTGAAACTTGTTTTCAACAAACAGTTGAAACTTGCTTTCAACAAATAGTTGAAACTTGCTTTCAACAAACAGTTGAAACTTGTTTTCAACAAATAGTTGAAACTTGCTTTCAACAAACAGTTGAAACTTGTTTTCAACAAATAGTTGAAACTTGCTTTCAACAAACAGTTGAAACTTGTTTAAAACAAATAGTTAAAACTTGCTTTCAACAAATAGTTGAAACTTGCTTTCAACAAACAGTTGAAACTTGCTTTCAACAAATAGTTGAAACTTGCTTTCAACAAATAGTTGAAACTTGCTTTCAACAAATAGTTGAAACTTGCTTTCAACAAATAGTTGAAACTTGCTTTCAACAAATAGTTGAAACTTGCTTTCAACAAATAGTTGAAACTTGCTTTCAACAAATAGTTGAAACTTGCTTTCAACAAACAGTTGAAACTTGTTTTCAACAAACAGTTGAAACATGCTTTCAACAAATAGTTGAAACTTGTTTTCAACAAACAGTTGAAACTTGCTTTCAACAAATAGTTGAAACTTGCTTTCAACAAACAGTTGGAACTTGTTTTCAACAAACAGTTGAAACTTGCTTTCAACAAACAGTTGAAACTTGCTTTCAACAAATAGTTGAAACTTGCTTTCAACAAACAGTTGAAACTTGCTTTCAACAAATAGTTGAAACTTGCTTTCAACAAATAGTTGAAACTTGCTTTCAACAAATAGTTGAAACTTGCTTTCAACAAATAGTTGAAACTTGCTTTCAACAAACAGTTGAAACTTGCTTTCAACAAATAGTTCAAACTTGCTTTCAACAAATAGTTCAAACTTGCTTTCAACAAATAGTTGAAACTTACTTTCAACAAACAGTTGAAACTTGCTTTCAACAAATAGTTGAAACTTGCTTTCAACAAATAGTTGAAACTTGCTTTCAACAAATAGTTGAAACTTGCTTTCAACAAATAGTTGAAACTTGCTTTCAACAAATAGTTGAAACTTGCTTTCAACAAATAGTTGAAACTTGCTTTCAACAAATAGTTGAAACTTGCTTTCAACAAACAGTTGAAACTTGCTTTCAACAAATAGTTGAAACTTGCTTTCAACAAACAGTTGAAACTTGTTTTCAACAAACAGTTGAAACTTGCTTTCAACAAATAGTTGAAACTTGCTTTCAACAAACAGTTGAAACTTGTTTTCAACAAATAGTTGAAACTTGCTTTCAATAAACAGTTGAAACTTGTTTTCAACAAATAGTTGAAACTTGCTTTCAACAAACAGTTGAAACTTGTTTTCAACAAATAGTTGAAACTTGCTTTCAACAAATAGTTGAAACTTGCTTTCAACAAACAGTTGAAACTTGCTTTCAACAAATAGTTGAAACTTGCTTTCAACAAATAGTTGAAACTTGCTTTCAACAAATAGTTGAAACTTGCTTTCAACAAATAGTTGAAACTTGCTTTCAACAAATAGTTGAAACTTGCTTTCAACAAATAGTTGAAACTTGCTTTCAACAAATAGTTGAAACTTGCTTTCAACAAACAGTTGAAACTTGTTTTCAACAAACAGTTGAAACATGCTTTCAACAAATAGTTGAAACTTGTTTTCAACAAACAGTTGAAACTTGCTTTCAACAAATAGTTGAAACTTGCTTTCAACAAACAGTTGAAACTTGTTTTCAACAAACAGTTGAAACTTGCTTTCAACAAACAGTTGAAACTTGCTTTCAACAAATAGTTGAAACTTGCTTTCAACAAACAGTTGAAACTTGCTTTCAACAAATAGTTGAAACTTGCTTTCAACAAATAGTTGAAACTTGCTTTCAACAAATAGTTGAAACTTGTTTTCAACCAACAGTTGAAACTTGTTTTCAACAAACAGTTGAAACTTGCTTTCAACAAATAGTTGAAACTTGCTTTCAACAAACAGTTGAAACTTGTTTTCAACAAAGAGTTGAAACTTGTTTTCAACAAACAGTTGAAACTTGCTTTCAACAAACAGTTGAAACTTGCTTTCAACAAACAGTTGAAACTTGCTTTCAACAAATAGTTGAAACTTGCTTTCAACAAATAGTTGAAACTTGCTTTCAACAAATAGTTGAAACTTGCTTTCAACAAATAGTTGAAACTTGCTTTCAACAAATAGTTGAAACTTGCTTTCAACAAATAGTTGAAACTTGCTTTCAACAAATAGTTGAAACTTGCTTTCAACAAATAGTTGAAACTTGCTTTCAACAAACAGTTGAAACTTGCTTTCAACAAACAGTTGAAACTTGTTTTCAACAAACAGTTGAAACTTGTTTTCAAAAAACAGTTGAAACTTGCTTTCAACAAACAGTTGAAACTTGCTTTCAACAAATAGTTGAAACTTGCTTTCAACAAATAGTTGAAACTTGCTTTCAACAAATAGTTGAAACTTGCTTTCAACAAACAGTTGAAACTTGCTTTCAACAAATAGTTGAAACTTGCTTTCAACAAACAGTTGAAACTTGCTTTCAACAAACAGTTGAAACTTGTTTTCAACAAACTGTTGAAACTTGCTTTCAACAAACAGTTGAAACTTGCTTTCAACAAACAGTTGAAACTTCCTTTCAACAAACAGTTGAAACTTGCTTTCAACAAAAAGTTGAAACTTGCTTTCAACAAACAGTTGAAACTTGCTTTCAACAAACAGTTGAAACTTGCTTTCAACAAATAGTTGAAACTTGCTTTCAACAAACAGTTGAAACTTGTTTTCAACAAATAGTTGAAACTTGCTTTCAACAAACAGTTGAAACATGCTTTCAACAAATAGTTGAAACTTGTTTTCAACAAACAGTTGAAACATGCTTTCAACAAATAGTTGAAACTTGCTTTCAACAAACAGTTGAAACATGCTTTCAACAAATAGTTGAAACTTGCTTTCAACAAATAGTTGAAACTTGCTTTGAACAAATAGTTGAAACTTGCTTTCAACAAATAGTTGAAACTTGCTTTCAACAAATAGTTGAAACTTGCTTTCAACAAACAGTTGAAACTTGCTTTCAACAAATAGTTGAAACTTGCTTTCAACAAACAGTTGAAACTTGTTTTCAACAAACAGTTGAAACTTGCTTTCAACAAATAGTTGAAACTTGCTTTCAACAAACAGTTGAAACTTGTTTTCAACAAATAGTTGAAACTTGCTTTCAACAAACAGTTGAAACTTGTTTTCAACAAATAGTTGAAACTTGCTTTCAACAAACAGTTGAAACTTGTTTTCAACAAATAGTTGAAACTTGCTTTCAACAAATAGTTGAAACTTGCTTTCAACAAACAGTTGAAACTTGCTTTCAACAAATAGTTGAAACTTGCTTTCAACAAATAGTTGAAACTTGCTTTCAACAAATAGTTGAAACTTGCTTTCAACAAATAGTTGAAACTTGCTTTCAACAAATAGTTGAAACTTGCTTTCAACAAATAGTTGAAACTTGCTTTCAACAAATAGTTGAAACTTGCTTTCAACAAACAGTTGAAACTTGTTTTCAACAAACAGTTGAAACATGCTTTCAACAAATAGTTGAAACTTGTTTTCAACAAACAGTTGAAACTTGCTTTCAACAAACAGTTGAAACTTGTTTTCAACAAACAGTTGAAACTTGCTTTCAACAAACAGTTGAAACTTGCTTTCAACAAATAGTTGAAACTTGCTTTCAACAAACAGTTGAAACTTGCTTTCAACAAATAGTTGAAACTTGCTTTCAACAAATAGTTGAAACTTGCTTTCAACAAATAGTTGAAACTTGTTTTCAACAAACAGTTGAAACTTGTTTTCAACAAACAGTTGAAACTTGCTTTCAACAAACAGTTGAAACTTGCTTTCAACAAACAGTTGAAACTTGTTTTCAACAAACAGTTGAAACTTGTTTTCAACAAACAGTTGAAACTTGCTTTCAACAAACAGTTGAAACTTGCTTTCAACAAACAGTTGAAACTTGCTTTCAACAAATAGTTGAAACTTGCTTTCAACAAATAGTTGAAACTTGCTTTCAACAAATAGTTGAAACTTGCTTTCAACAAATAGTTGAAACTTGCTTTCAACAAATAGTTGAAACTTGCTTTCAACAAATAGTTGAAACTTGCTTTCAACAAATAGTTGAAACTTGCTTTCAACAAATAGTTGAAACTTGCTTTCAACAAACAGTTGAAACTTGCTTTCAACAAACAGTTGAAACTTGTTTTCAACAAACAGTTGAAACTTGTTTTCAACAAACAGTTGAAACTTGCTTTCAACAAACAGTTGAAACTTGCTTTCAACAAATAGTTGAAACTTGCTTTCAACAAATAGTTGAAACTTGCTTTCAACAAATAGTTGAAACTTGCTTTCAACAAATAGTTGAAACTTGCTTTCAACAAATAGTTGAAACTTGCTTTCAACAAATAGTTGAAACTTGTTTTCAACAAACAGTTGAAACTTGCTTTCAACAAACAGTTGAAACTTGCTTTCAACAAACAGTTGAAACTTGCTTTCAACAAACAGTTGAAACTTGCTTTCAACAAACAGTTGAAACTTGCTTTCAACAAACAGTTGAAACTTGCTTTCAACAAATAGTTGAAACTTGCTTTCAACAAATAGTTGAAACTTGCTTTCAACAAATAGTTGAAACTTGCTTTCAACAAATAGTTGAAACTTGCTTTCAACAAACAGTTGAAACTTGTTTTCAACAAACAGTTGAAACTTGTTTTCAACAAACAGTTGAAACTTGCTTTCAACAAACAGTTGAAACTTGCTTTCAACAAATAGTTGAAACTTGCTTTCAACAAACAGTTGAAACTTGCTTTCAACAAATAGTTGAAACTTGCTTTCAACAAACAGTTGAAACTTGCTTTCAACAAATAGTTGAAACTTGCTTTCAACAAACAGTTGAAACTTGCTTTCAACAAACAGTTGAAACTTGTTTTCAACAAACAGTTGAAACTTGCTTTCAACAAACAGTTGAAACTTGCTTTCAACAAACAGTTGAAACTTGCTTTCAACAAACAGTTGAAACTTGCTTTTAACAAAAAGTTGAAACTTGCTTTCAACAAACAGTTGAAACTTGCTTTCAACAAACAGTTGAAACTTGCTTTCAACAAATAGTTGAAACTTGCTTTCAACAAACAGTTGAAACTTGTTTTCAACAAATAGTTGAAACTTGCTTTCAACAAACAGTTGAAACATGCTTTCAACAAATAGTTGAAACTTGTTTTCAACAAACAGTTGAAACATGCTTTCAACAAATAGTTGAAACTTGCTTTCAACAAACAGTTGAAACATGCTTTCAACAAATAGTTGAAACTTGTTTTCAACAAACAGTTGAAACATGCTTTCAACAAATAGTTGAAACTTGCTTTCAACAAATAGTTGAAACTTGCTTTCAACAAACAGTTGAAACTTGCTTTCAACAAATAGTTGAAACTTGCTTTCAACAAATAGTTGAAACTTGCTTTCAACAAACAGTTGAAACTTGCTTTCAACAAATAGTTGAAACTTGCTTTCAACAAATAGTTGAAACTTGCTTTCAACAAACAGTTGAAACTTGCTTTCAACAAACAGTTGAAACTTGCTTTCAACAAATAGTTGAAACTTGCTTTCAACAAACAGTTGAAACTTGCTTTCAACAAATAGTTGAAACTTGCTTTCAACAAACAGTTGAAACTTGCTTTCAACAAAAAGTTGAAACTTGCTTTCAACAAACAGTTGAAACTTGCTTTCAACAAACAGTTGAAACTTGCTTTCAACAAACAGTTGAAACTTGCTTTCAACAAACAGTTGAAACTTGCTTTCAACAAACAGTTGAAACTTGTTTTCAACAAACAGTTGAAATTTGCTTTCAACAAATAGTTGAAACTTGTTTTCAACAAACAGTTGAAACTTGCTTTCAACAAATAGTTGAAACTTGTTTTCAACAAACAGTTGAAACTTGCTTTCAACAAATAGTTGAAACTTGCTTTCAACAAACAGTTGAAACTTGTTTTCAACAAATAGTTGAAACTTGCTTTCAACAAATAGTTGAACTTGCTTTCAACAAATAGTTGAAACTTGCTTTCAACAAATAGTTGAAACTTGCTTTCAACAAACAGTTGAAACTTGCTTTCAACAAATAGTTGAAACTTGCTTTCAACAAATAGTTGAAACTTGCTTTCAACAAACAGTTGAAACTTGCTTTCAACAAATAGTTGAAACTTGCTTTCAACAAATAGTTGAAACTTGCTTTCAACAAACAGTTGAAACTTGCTTTCAACAAATAGTTGAAACTTGCTTTCAACAAACAGTTGAAACTTGCTTTCAACAAATAGTTGAAACTTGCTTTCAACAAATAGTTGAAACTTGCTTTCAACAAATAGTTGAAACTTGCTTTCAACAAATAGTTGAAACTTGCTTTCAACAAATAGTTGAAACTTGCTTTCAACAAATAGTTGAAACTTGCTTTCAACAAATAGTTGAAACTTGCTTTCAACAAACAGTTGAAACTTGCTTTCAACAAACAGTTGAAACTTGTTTTCAACAAACAGTTGAAACTTGTTTTCAACAAACAGTTGAAACTTGCTTTCAACAAACAGTTGAAACTTGCTTTCAACAAATAGTTGAAACTTGCTTTCAACAAATAGTTGAAACTTGCTTTCAACAAATAGTTGAAACTTGCTTTCAACAAATAGTTGAAACTTGCTTTCAACAAATAGTTGAAACTTGCTTTCAACAAATAGTTGAAACTTGTTTTCAACAAACAGTTGAAACTTGCTTTCAACAAACAGTTGAAACTTGCTTTCAACAAACAGTTGAAACTTGCTTTCAACAAACAGTTGAAACTTGCTTTCAACAAACAGTTGAAACTTGCTTTCAACAAACAGTTGAAACTTGCTTTCAACAAATAGTTGAAACTTGCTTTCAACAAATAGTTGAAACTTGCTTTCAACAAATAGTTGAAACTTGCTTTCAACAAACAGTTGAAACTTGTTTTCAACAAACAGTTGAAACTTGTTTTCAACAAACAGTTGAAACTTGTTTTCAACAAACAGTTGAAACTTGCTTTCAACAAACAGTTGAAACTTGCTTTCAACAAATAGTTGAAACTTGCTTTCAACAAACAGTTGAAACTTGCTTTCAACAAATAGTTGAAACTTGCTTTCAACAAACAGTTGAAACTTGCTTTCAACAAACAGTTGAAACTTGTTTTCAACAAACAGTTGAAACTTGCTTTCAACAAACAGTTGAAACTTGCTTTCAACAAACAGTTGAAACTTGCTTTCAACAAACAGTTGAAACTTGCTTTTAACAAAAAGTTGAAACTTGCTTTCAACAAACAGTTGAAACTTGCTTTCAACAAACAGTTGAAACTTGCTTTCAACAAATAGTTGAAACTTGCTTTCAACAAACAGTTGAAACTTGTTTTCAACAAATAGTTGAAACTTGCTTTCAACAAACAGTTGAAACATGCTTTCAACAAATAGTTGAAACTTGTTTTCAACAAACAGTTGAAACATGCTTTCAACAAATAGTTGAAACTTGCTTTCAACAAACAGTTGAAACATGCTTTCAACAAATAGTTGAAACTTGTTTTCAACAAACAGTTGAAACATGCTTTCAACAAATAGTTGAAACTTGCTTTCAACAAATAGTTGAAACTTGCTTTCAACAAACAGTTGAAACTTGCTTTCAACAAATAGTTGAAACTTGCTTTCAACAAATAGTTGAAACTTGCTTTCAACAAACAGTTGAAACTTGCTTTCAACAAATAGTTGAAACTTGCTTTCAACAAATAGTTGAAACTTGCTTTCAACAAACAGTTGAAACTTGCTTTCAACAAACAGTTGAAACTTGCTTTCAACAAATAGTTGAAACTTGCTTTCAACAAACAGTTGAAACTTGCTTTCAACAAATAGTTGAAACTTGCTTTCAACAAACAGTTGAAACTTGCTTTCAACAAAAAGTTGAAACTTGCTTTCAACAAACAGTTGAAACTTGCTTTCAACAAACAGTTGAAACTTGCTTTCAACAAACAGTTGAAACTTGCTTTCAACAAACAGTTGAAACTTGCTTTCAACAAACAGTTGAAACTTGTTTTCAACAAACAGTTGAAATTTGCTTTCAACAAATAGTTGAAACTTGTTTTCAACAAACAGTTGAAACTTGCTTTCAACAAATAGTTGAAACTTGTTTTCAACAAACAGTTGAAACTTGCTTTCAACAAATAGTTGAAACTTGCTTTCAACAAACAGTTGAAACTTGTTTTCAACAAATAGTTGAAACTTGCTTTCAACAAATAGTTGAACTTGCTTTCAACAAATAGTTGAAACTTGCTTTCAACAAATAGTTGAAACTTGCTTTCAACAAACAGTTGAAACTTGCTTTCAACAAATAGTTGAAACTTGCTTTCAACAAATAGTTGAAACTTGCTTTCAACAAACAGTTGAAACTTGCTTTCAACAAATAGTTGAAACTTGCTTTCAACAAATAGTTGAAACTTGCTTTCAACAAACAGTTGAAACTTGCTTTCAACAAATAGTTGAAACTTGCTTTCAACAAACAGTTGAAACTTGCTTTCAACAAATAGTTGAAACTTGCTTTCAACAAACAGTTGAAACTTGGTTTCAACAAACAGTTGAAACTTGCTTTCAACAAATAGTTGAAACTTGCTTTCAACAAACAGTTGAAACTTGCTTTCAACAAATAGTTGAAACTTGCTTTCAACAAATAGTTGAAACTTGCTTTCAACAAATAGTTGAAACTTGCTTTCAACAAATAGTTGAAACTTGTTTTCAACAAATAGTTGAAACTTGTTTTCAACAAATAGTTGAAACTTGCTTTCAACAAATAGTTGAAACTTGCTTTCAACAAATAGTTGAAACTTGCTTTCAACAAACAGTTGAAACTTGCTTTCAACAAACAGTTGAAACTTGCTTTCAACAAACAGTTGAAACTTGCTTTCAACAAATAGTTGAAACTTGCTTTCAACAAATAGTTGAAACTTGTTTTCAACAAATAGTTGAAACTTGTTTTCAACAAATAGTTGAAACTTGTTTTCAACAAATAGTTGAAACTTGTTTTCAACAAATAGTTGAAACTTGCTTTCAACAAACAGTTGAAACTTGCTTTCAACAAACAGTTGAAACTTGCTTTCAACAAATAGTTGAAACTTGTTTTCAACAAATAGTTGAAACTTTTTTTCAACAAACAGTTGAAACTTCTTTTTCAGGGCTTTTTTTCCATGCAAAGATGTCCTGTTTAAAAATTCGTTTTAAGTGACTGATTTCATCCTTATCATAAAATTTCAACAAAGCCTCTTTAAAGCGCAGCATAAGTTCTTTCAGTGTCCCTGTACGATATTACATGTCCTACCTTTGAGATTTTTCCTCATTCAGACAAGAGAGAGTGTAGTTAAATTTCTGTGACTCACTTGTTACATCACAAGAATAAACAATCTTTTATTAAGATGGCAAAACTTGACAGACATGAAAACAGCAAATACAGAGTTGACTTCAGAAATTGAAATAATGGGATCTACCCAAAACTGCAGATGCAGGCCTAGCGATCACTGTATAACTTTCCTAATAGTATTAAAAACATTAAAACGTCTTAAAAGCTTGTATCGTGTTTACTGCAAGGAACTGAAGATGCCCTTGGGGCGAAATATATATTCCTGATCAAAAGCCAGGCTGATCCTGTACAAAAAAGCTACTGCTTTTTTTAGTACTATACAGAGTTGAGTTATCATTTTAAACGTTCATGTACAACCTTAAGCAGTTCCGGAGACAGGCGTCTAGGACGACAACTGACAGGGTAGCCTTTAGTAATAATCTTATGCTTCACTGTGTGTTGAACAGGCTTACCAAGAGTTGAGTTATCATTTTAAACGTTCGGTATCGAAATAGTCAGAATGGCATCGATTTTTTTTAGAAGCAAAATTTTCAAAACTATCTATGTTACAACTTCCAACAACAAAACTGTCAATGCATTCAAGAACTTCAGTCCAATAGGGAAGACCATCATTCGAAAAAAGTCAGAATGGCATCGAGTTGAGTGATCTGATCTGAATGAATCTTTGACAATGCATTTTTGCACATATATTACATTGGTGATTTTGCCTTAGCACTATGGGTTACCAAGCAGATCCGTTTGGCCATAGTGCGCTCCACAGGGGTTCGTCTCTGTTGTTTGGTACTCAGTATAGGGTACCCAACGGATCGACGTTGACCGGAAGGTACCACAAAGTGGAAATAAGTGTGCCCGCTAGTGTAAAAGCTAGCACAGTGCACGTTAACAGCTACACTGATGAGATCTTACAGGTCGAAACAGTGCGTGTACACACCCTGTCTGCAGCTCTCCAACATCATGGCTTTTTTGCACATATATAACATACCTTATATCACGATTAAGCCAGAATACCATATGCGCATGTACGCGACGTAATTAAAGTTTGGTACAAAATGTAACAAAAAATAACAATGAATAATAAAGTTCGATGCAGGAGCCCCCAGGTTCAGAAAAGGTTTTGTTAGTGGTTGTCAGCTGATGTACATGCGTCATGGGTGCAGCGTAATTTTACGTTACATGAAAACGTTTGAATTATGGACTAAGGTTGCATGGCCAGTTTGTCATTTTTCGAAATCTCTCTCCATTGGGTTGTGGGTAAAAGCATTCTTAGGTAGCGTCTTGTCAAGCGAGTTTTATTTCAAAGTGTAGCGATAGCAACGGTTTTGTATTCATGTGATTCGTGTGATATTCTTTCCCAACCGTTTTAATCGTTCCGAATGTCTTCACGAAACAATCGTATCGATATATCGTTCGAACGTACCGTAGCATTCTAGTGTGCGCTGTAGTTCAATGGAGATTGTAGAACTGTTGCAATAGTAATCTGTAGACATACTCGAACAAAGAATGGTTAAGTTTCCTAGGCATGTTATCAGAAAATATTTTTTATTAATATAACGTTAATATAACTTGTCACGTATTCTTTAAACGTTTTGCGTGACAAACAGCATTGGTTTTGTTGCAATGAAGCAAGTGACATTTTATTCAAGCGCTGCGATAACAACAAGGACAGAAAACCTGAGGATAATATATAAGGACAAATAATAATAGCTTGGAGTATTGTCATGGGTCAAAAGTTCGAATTAACAATGAAAAAAACAAACAAGCTTTATTGAGAGTTACCAGTTAATGTTGAACACGAAGGTAAACACTGTGGATATTTAATTGGCCTGCGGTTCACAGCATGGTATACAGGCACCGAGTGCCGACTAGCAGTTGTTGATTAACCGACAGCCTGTTCTGACACACACTCGTCAAAATTTTTGCCAGCGAATCTTGTTTTTGCAACTTATGTCATAATACGCAAATCATATTCATAACCGAATATGAATGTGTTTTTTAAAAATATCGTGTACAAATATCATGTCGCTACCTCGTAAAGTGGCCGAGTAACGCGCGTTCAAACTTTTGTTAACTGGCGATTTTTTTTGTCAACTAACATCCCTCTGGTTCGTTATATGATCAGTAATACTCGGTAGTAATGCACAACACCTTAATGCTGTATAAGCAACAGTACATAATGGGTTGGAAAAATGGTAGCTTTCAAGTGTTGTCAGCTAAATGTGATTGGCTTAAACTGGTCACATGACTTTATCACTGACGACGTCAAAAGGAAGTATTTACATGCGTCATATACAGGCGTTTAAGATGTGATCCATGCAAACAAACAGTGCGAGAAAACTGTGGAATACAAAAGACACTAAAATTCCACACAGAAAGTAGAAACAACAGCTGAACGAAAACACGTGGTCGAAGTTAAGATTACGTTGATGTCCGGTTTAAACATTGTCAAAGTGAAGAAGTTCCACTCAAAAACTGTGTATGTTGGATATTCACACATTGTTATTGGGTGCTGGTGATTACTTGAAAAGACTTCCCCAATCCATGACCTTGTCTCTCACCTTCAGAAAAGTTTATTTTGTCTCCTCTTTTTTTACATTCCAACCAACATCCAAACTCTCCATCTGAAAATAACAACAAACATCATATTGGTTTAAAATTAATAAAACTACCATGAGGATATTCAATTAATTCCAAGCTGTTTTTTGGACAACAAATTCCACAAAGAGAAATAATTTAATTCCTCAAGTATTTCCAAAAGATCAGCAAGTTTCAAAAAGTTGCATAAAAATAATTGTTTGAAGGCACAAGTGAAGAAAAGTTAGCAACTAAACGCAATTTATGCTAACAGTAACCTGGGGCGGCATGATGAGAAGTTCAACGTTCGTTAAACAACCGAGCTCATTAAAATTGATTTTAACGAGGAGTTTACGAGCGAGGAACGGAAAATGATTTTCCGAGCACATCTCGTTAGGACCTCGTACAAGGGCGCAAAGACATCTAGAGAGAATGTGTCAATTTACAGGAGAAAAAGACTTTTGCGTCGCCTTAAGTACTATGTTTCTGAATACTAGTTGCGCAATTTGACATGTTGCGCATATGCGGTATAGAATCTTGAATTTACCCCACAATATTTTGTTCGTTTACATCATTTAGGTAAGTTTACGATAATATTTCCCCATAAGATTGAAATTCGTTACCCAGCGTGCATTTAATTTTTTCAGTTAAACTAGGATTAAATTCACGCGCTAAGTTGCGGGGAATAAGACTTAAAGCACTGCCAGTATCTAGAAGAAAATTAAGTTTGTGATTTTTATCAAAAATGGTGAAAATGCTAGAATGTTTTTCGACGCCCCTGACATTATTCACCCTTAATGAGGGGGACGCTTCCCGTTTTTCTGATGATTGAAAGAAAATGGCGGAATGCAATTATATGCATGCGACCAATACCTGCTGTGATAATAACACAAGTCGGAAGGTGGCGCCTGTGAGAAGCGCGGTCGTTGGAAGTCCCGTCCGCCATTAAAGTTTGTTTGTCTCGGGCGTGGTCGAGCAGTAAATTCTCGGCGCTGTGGTGGTCGGAAATCGTTGTTGCGTGCGGCAAAGACCTATGATATCCGCCATTTTGCCCTCTTGGTGCCTGAAATCGGGGAGTTGCAGAAGTTACAGTTTGAGCCGATTTTAACGCCTGTAACTCTTCGGTCATTTCCCTTTGACGCCTCTCTATGTTATCATTTATTACCATTTGAGTGCTGGCAAAAATGTTTTTGGGATCCGAGACATTATGTGGAAGATGCTGTTTATTAACTACTTGGTGTGACTGAAACTTACCTGGTTCGCTAATAAACATTATGTAATCAGTTTTTTCATCCAATAAATCAACTGACAAACCATAGTCAGGCCCCAATATTATATTGATCTGTCATAAAACAACTTTTTTAATAATTTTTCCGCATATTGACTTAAATCTTGGTAATTGCCCAAGAGAACTTTCATGCGATTTAAAAGTACACTTGGACGCTTATTTTCCAGCTCAAGATCGTGAAATAATTCATGCACTTCAGTAATGGGGTTACTATCAAATGCCTTCTAAAGCGCCTGTTTTAAATCACCATAAGAGCAACGACTAACCTTACCCAGAATGACGTGACCAACCCGTTGAGCTTGTTCTTGATTGAGGGAAGAAATGGTTAAGTTGAATTTCTCGTCGTCAGATGTTATTTGATGGTTCTGAAAAATACCTTCAACAGTCGCTAACCACAACTTTACAGCATCTTGCCACATTGAGGGCAATTTTACTTTCGCTGCCATAGGTGTGAAAGGTGCAGTTCGGCTAGGGGGGGAATGCGATGCGGACACACCAGGATAACAAGGCGTTGAAAACGGTGGCTGCCCCCGAGGCAAAAACATGGATGCGACCTGGTCATTAATTCCATGGAATGCAAAATAACTTAAACGAGGCTGAGCTGTAGAATATGAGGATTGGGGATTTGCAGTGATCGGTCGAATAATCGCCTTTAACAATGCGGCGTGGCACAGCCTGTAGCATTTAAACCGCAACCGAACAAATCGTTACCTTGCAAATCATCAACATCATCGCTGTTACTCGAACTCATGTCTGCCTGAGTAGCTGCGTGAGATACAGCATCGAAATTACCTGGCGTGGTCAACTGATCTGACTTTCCAACCCCTTTGAATTTGATCGCACTTTTTATAAATTGGGGAATTACACCAGAAGCCTTTTGAAACATAATTAAAGCAAGTAAAAACACGTTAAATCAGAAGGTTAAAATGTCCATTTAAATATCACGTCGGGGTCACCAAATTTTAAGTAAGGCGTTATTTAAAACGTCTACACAAAATAACAACACTACCGTATATCTGACTCCTGATAAAAAGTCTACTCTCTAACCTAAAGTCAAACGACCAGTTTAATATATACATTAACAAATACAGCACTTTTAGAGTTATACAGCACATAATAGTTATACATCACATAAGAGTTACACAGCACATAAGAGTTATACAGCACATTAGAGTTATACAGCACATAAGAGTTATACAGCACATAAGAGTTATACAGCACATAGGAGTTATACAGCACATTAGAGTTATACAGCACATAAGAGTTATACAGCACATAACAGTTATACAGCACATAGGAGTTATACAGCACATAACAGTTATACAGCACATAAGAGTTATACAGCACGTGGGGGAGTTATACAGCACATTAGAGTTATACAGCACATTAGAGTTATACAGCACATAACAGTTATACAGCACATAAGAGTTATACAGCACATAAGAGTTGTACAGCACATAAGAGTTAGACAGCGCATAAGAGTTATACAGCACATTAGAGTTATACAGCACATAAGAGTTATACAGCACATTAGAGTTATACAGCACATTAGAGTTATACAGCACATAAGAGTTAGACAGCGCATAAGAGTTATACAGCACATTAGAGTTATACAGCGCATAAGAGTTATACAGCACATTAGAGTTATACAGCACATTAGAGTTATACAGCACATAAGAGTTAGACAGCGCATAAGAGTTATACAGCACATTAGAGTTATACAGCACATAAGAGTTATACAGCACATTAGAGTTATACAGCACATTAGAGTTATACAGCACATAAGAGTTATACAGCACATTAGAGTTATACAGCACATAAGAGTTATACAGCACATTAGAGTTAGACAGCACATTAGAGTTATACAGCACATAAGAGTTATACAGCACATTAGAGTTATACAGCACATTAGAGTTATACAGCACATTAGAGTTTGACAGCACATTAGAGTTATACAGCCCATTAGAGTTATACAGCACATTAGAGTTTGACAGCACATTAGAGTTAGACAGCACATTAGAGTTATACAGCACATAAGAGTTATACAGCGCATAAGAGTTATACAGCACATTAGAGTTATACAGCACATTACAGTTATACAGCGCATTAGAGTTATACAGCACATTAGAGTTATACAGCACATTAGAGTTATACAGCACATTAGAGTTAGACAGCACATTAGAGTTAGACAGCACATTAGAGTTATACAGACAGTGTTGTTAATCAGCGTCGACCCATTAAAACAAACCACGCCACTCTTGTACTTTTTCTCGAACTTGCCCGAAAATGTTTTCAGCTTCTTCCTCCGTCACGTTGTTTTTAATGTTTAGGAATTCCATCTAACAAAAAAATCTTGATGTAATTAAACATAAACCTTGCAGTATTAGAACTGCAACAAAGACCAACATATTTGCAGGTAGAAAACACACAACTGTATGCAGTGGTTAATCTGGCATGATTGGCAAACTATGAACTTATGGTAATAGTAAACTTATGGCGTTAATAGTAAACATGTAATCAGTTAAATTTGTTTTGAATTATAGGTAATTAGCACTGCTAGCATGATGTAAAGCTGTAAATTTCTTCATTTGTCTGTCGCAAAATGCTGAAAATTCAAGCTTAGTTGTAAAATTCTTGAATGTTGAATTTTAGTATTTGTAAACACAAAGTAACCTCCAAACACAAAAATAAACTTCAGCAACCAGCCATACAATTCAGTCAAGTCACCATCTAACAGACTGATATTCGACTCCACTTATAGTAACTTACTGGATATTCCAACTTTGACAATCCTTTCGCCAATGCTTTTAACCCAATCGAAGTAATTTCACATCTTAACAAAATGAGGCTCTTCACTTTAGCCAAACTTTTTGACAGTTTCTTGCAGCCATTATCACCAATAGGGTTTCCAGATAAAATGACCTGCTCAATCTAAAAACATTGTTATTAAGTATTTAAAGGTCAACTTCAGGGTAAACTAACAAATAACAAACTGTCGTCAAAAACCTTAAGTTAAATTTTGCATCAAATACAAAATGATAAGCAATCAAAAGACATTTTTTTATTTAGTTATTTAGTTTTTTAAATGTGTAAAGAGCAATGTCATAATAAACACAAACCAAGCAGTGAACAGATATGTGCATGCAATCAGCAACACATTGTTGTTACCAAACTAAAGATTCAGGATAAAAATTAATGTTGTGACCAGTTTTGTTCATATCAGTGTTAGCATCCTGTCAAACTTCAAACAAAACTATGTAAACATATCTTTGTCCCTTTTCTCTTGTAACCAATAACATGTTGACTCTGATACAAATTTAGTATTTTGAATCAGAGTCAAAGTGCATGAAACCCATTTATATCATTAATAAAAGTTGGATTGTTTAAAACCTATGAATAATGGAACCCTAAAGTAATGTTCTTATAAGTAACAAGTGCAGCTGGTAAGCCGGTATTTTACAGAATATAGTAGTGAACTAAAACAGAACTGAAACCTTACTGGTTCTGGTAGTTCGAGCAAAGCTGAAGACAGATGTGGAATTCCTTCTGATGTTATTCCACAATAACCCAAGTTAAGGTCCTGTACTTTGTTCAAACATTTTGCTATTTCTTTTGCACCAGAGTTACCAATGTTATTTCTATTCAGATAAAGTTCTTTCATCTAAAAAAAAAAAATTAATATGAAAGCAGCATAAAATAACTATGTATGCTTAAAATAACTATTGACGTTTTGAGCCAAATTTGCATTTATAAAATTTTGTTCAATAATTATCAGCACAACATGCTGTAAACATCATTATTAATGAGAAAAGTTACTGTTATCAAACTAAAGCTTCAAGTTTTGTTCATTTCAGTGTTAGCATTCTGTCAAACTTTAAACAAAACTAGATAAACTTATCAGTGTCCTTCTATATTGTAATCAATAATATCTGCACTCTGATGCAAAAAGTTTGAACTTGAAAGTATTCTGAGTCAGAGTGCATGAAACCCATTCATATCATTCATGAAAGGTGATAGTTCAACAATTAATTTATTGGGAAAGTGATACCAAAGTAATGTTCTCAGAATTAGCAAATCCCACTGGTAAACCTGTATTTTACAGAATATAGCAGTGAACTAAAACAGAACTGAAACCTTACTGGTTCTGGTAGTTCAAGCAAAGCTGAAGACAGATGTGGAATTCCTTCTGATGTTATTCCACAATCACCCAAGATTAGTCTCTGTACTTTGTTCAAACATTTTGCTATTTCTTTTGCACCAGAGTTCCCAATGTTATTTCCAAACAATTCCAGGGATTCCATCTAAAAAATATTTAGTATAAATGCAGCATAAAATAACTATGTATGCTTTAAATAACTATTAATGTTTTCAAGCTAAATTTGCAAGAGTGAACTTTTGTTTGATAATTATCAACACAACATGCTGTAATGATCCTAATTAATAAGAAAAGTTACTGTTCTCAAACTAAAGCTTCAAGATTAAATGAAAGGTTGTAATCAGGTTTGTTTATATCTGAGTTTGCAAAACTTCAAATAAAACTAAATAAACATGTCAGTGTCCTTTCCATCTCAACCAGCAACATATTGTAGAGGTAGCCTAATTTTCTCATAAGTAGTTTGGTTGAATACAAGTTACATTATTGCAAAACCTTACTGGATCTGGTAGTTCGAGCAAAGCTGAAGACAAATACGGAATTCCTTCTGAAGTGATTCCACATGTGTCCAAGTCCAGTTTCTGTACATTCTTCAAACATTTTCCAATTTTTTCTGCTCCAGAGTTTCCGATGTTGTTTGTTTGCAGAGAAAATGCTTTCATCTAAAAGTAAACAAAATTGGGCCTATGGGCAACAAAGATATTTTAGGTGAATTTAATTAAAGGCAGTTATACCCATAGCCTGCTGTCAAAATGTAGCATGGCAGTGTGCTTTGCATTGGCTTTAATTTATAAAGTAAGTTGATATCTGGCATTAATATGCAAGTTTTGCAAGTGCAAATACTACATAAAATGTGTTAACATTTAGGAATCACCACAGAAACGTAATAAGACTTACTGGTTTCTCTAGTTTGGCCAAAGCAGTGGCAAGATTGTCCACTTTAGTTACATTACAACTAGCAATTTGAAGTTCTTCAAAGTAACTAGGAATTTCATCCAAAAGAAGATCATCATTGCTTATATTAAATCCATCCAGATACAGGACTTTAAGCTGAAATAAAACAAATGACTACAGAATTAACAAACACTCGTTAATAAAAAAAAGTTTAAACCTTATGTGGACATCCATTTTTTAGCGAGTCCTTAATGCAATTCCATGTTTCTGAACATGATTGTTTGGGATGGTTTGAAGACAATGTAAGTGATTCTGTTAATGGAATGCACTTGGCCAGATGTTTTGCTTGTTCGTCATTCCACTTCTCTAAGTTTAGGTCATCAATCTACGATGGAAAAAGTTTAATGCTGGAACAAATGCTGACGACAACAATGCATATGGAACAGTAAATCACACTGGCTATACCAGAGGTCGACAACCCATGACTCTGGGAACCCCATGTGGCTCTTTCACTCTCCACTTTGACTTCATTCAAACCGCAAGCTTCTTTAGGGAAAATACACAATGTAAATTTTAACTGGTACTTAGCATGTCAGGGGTTGCCAACCTCTGGGCTGAACATTTATGAGTTAATATCACTGCATATTCGGGTGACATTCAGCTCATTAGAAAATATACACTCTTGCGACTAAGCAATGTTAATCACAGATATGTAACATATGCAAAAGTGAGATTTGTGCAGTCAACAAGTGAAGTATCTTTGCATCAATAGTTTAACTGATAACCTCAACTAACCTCAATCTTATAGTCTTTCACAAATTCTACAAAACTTTCGAAGACATTTCCAACAACAGGAAATTTCACACAGAAGAAACATGGAAATATATCACAATGTTCAAAAACTGTGCGGAAATTTCTCACATCCGAGGAGAAAGTTAATCCTTTCATGTTATATTCAGGACGTAAATATGGTTTGACCTTACTCATGATGACCTTGTTGTCTAGTTCATTTAAACATCCAAAAAGATGAAACCAGTCTGCCAAGTTTGGAAGGTCTGGCACATTCTCGAGATGTTTTGCTATGTTTACAACAACATCAGACAAAATGCTTTGCTTTCCCGAAATCGTTTCCTGTTTTTGATTTTGTTCAAATTGGGTCAGTTTCTTGGCCTCTTTAAAAATTTGATCATTGCAGAGACCAAAACAGAATGTGAGAACATTTTCCCATTCCCCCAATACCTCAGCATCTTTTAACTCCATTTCCATCTCATCCAAATTCATGAAGAGAATAAGCCTGAGTGCAACCAACAGTTCTTGCCATGAGCGATGCACAAAGAAACTTGTTTTGTTTTGTGTAAAAATCCCCATTATTGGATGCATTTCAACATTAGTATCAACAAATGACTGTTGATCCCTCAACGGAATTTTAAACTTCTCCAAATCACTTTCAGAAAACATTGTTTTCTTGTCATGAAATCCTTTCCAAGCCAAACCAGCAAGCTGTTCTAAAACATCTACATTGAAAGGGGAAGTACAATGTTTTGTTAGGGTGTATGTGTTTAGCATGTCAACATATATGCTGGTAATCGTAATTGGTTTTGCACATTTATTTCCTGACTTAATTCTTTGCAGCAAGTAATGAAGGATTATCAGCATTTTCACAGGCACACCACAGTTTTCTAACAGTGTACAGTTATCATGTAGCATGGCTTGAACTTCTTCATGTTGTTTGCCACAAACACGCTTAGTTAGTTCTTTCTGAGCATTTGAGCTAAGACCTAAGATTTCAACAACAAACTCTGGTCGGTATTTTGGATGGGCATCCATAAATTCTGTCTTTCTGGAAGTAACCAGCTTGTAAGCATGGGGTAGAAGAGTTCCATTTAAAATATTAAATATAAAAGCCACAGGTTTGTATTTGAGAAGAGGCGAAATTGGTTTGTAGTTTTGTTTTAAATTTTTAGTACCAGCTTCATCCAGCCCATCTATAAGCACTGCTGTGTTCCGATCTTTTAGGATAAACTTAATCAACTCTCCTATTGCTTTTTTTCCTAAAGACAGACTTACATTTGCAATAAGGGGGAAAAAAAGAAAGTTGTACAAATCCGTTTTCCGTTCAAAATCGATGTTACATATCTTTATGTAGAATATAAAAGAAGCATTTTTCAAACATTTTTTGTCTAATATATGCTTCAGAAGAATTTGTGTCAAAGTACTTTTGCCAACACCAACTACACCAACAACTGCAATTGATTTGCTGTATTTATCAACATCTGCTTCACTAATTTCTTTGTGTTTAAGTTTTTCTTGTGCTTCAAGTTTTGCCTTATCAAACATGTTTTCCACTGTAATGTCACCTTTGAGTCCATTTCCTTGATCTATTAAGCTAGCCAACCGTTCTCGACGTTTTTTTGGATCTGTTTCATCAGGATTTGACCCCCCAGAATATTTAGCAAGGACAAGTTCAACTGGATCCACAATCCTCCCATACTCTTGACCACATTTTAGGGAAGATTCCTTCTCAGCATGGTTTCGTAATTCTTTCTTGATATCCTCAACTACAAACATGTGACATTAGCAATAAAACCAATAAATGTTTTGGTGAGCTGCAGACAGACCGACTGCTCCAATAGGTTAAAACACATAACAGCTCAAATCAGTGACCTTGTCTGTAGTTCATTTAAATACAACATCTTGCTACATGTAACTGGGGATTGTTATGAATGAATCTGTGAAGTGCGATGTTTACTTAGTGAGAACAATATTGAAGGGTTAACTTCCACATGCGATTTCAGATAAGGTTAACTTCACATATTTTTGTAATTCAACATTACGTTTTAATTTTTTTCATGGAAAGTACAATCAGAACCCATTAAACCATTTAATTTAGCTTATGATATATTTTGCAAATATTTAGTTGGATATTTCACTTAAAATCAATGCTAACATGTATTCCATACATTAAGTAATGTCAATTTCTGGTTGACTGTGATCTGGTGTGACAATAAATGAAAACTATTCAACGTTTGAGCTACAGACAGCTGAGACATTGATACTTTTAAGTTAATGTTGATCTGTTGGGTCCCAACGACTCTTTTACTATAACAGTATATTTGTTTTATTTCATTCATTTTAATGTTAATTCCTGCATTAAAGGGACCAAAAGACAAATCAATATGATGTTAATGGAAAAATTATTTTGATGACAATGTATGAAATTCATGGGCTAAACTTTGAATTATTATTTTTGAAAACGCTAAAACGCACATACAAAAAAATTATTAAAAAAAAAAATTTTGGTGCACAGTTCAAAAAAGATACCCCAAGACAAATAGCTTTTAGTTCTTTTAAAAGTTTTTCAGGTAAAATTGATTATAATCATTGAAAATGTAGTTATTACACCAAAACATTATTATGGACTATGGTCACATTTTTGTGCTTTATAACTCTTTGCTTACCATTTAGATTTGAGGTCTTTGATGAACTTCCATCTGAAAAAAGTTGCAGTAAGAAACAACATATATCCAAAAATATAAATTACATGCGAAACAACAAGAAATATATATTTACTGCTCATAAAATTCATTACTTAGTTTTACACCAATCACATCCATACAATTTTGTCTTATTTTTCTTTAAAGCTGCAGACTTTAGATCAAGGACAGTCAGTTCAACAATGACAATGTTATACTAAGCATGTCGCTACATCGTAAAATGTTATAAGAGAAATGTTTTGCATGCCTTCTTTGAAACCAGTATAATAACACACTAACCTGCAGGTAAGTTATAATTATATGTTTGGTAAACATCGCCTCCAACCCCAACCACACTTCCACTACAAATGTGAGATGATTGGGCATCTATATTCTGAGATGCATCTGTTGTTAAAAAAGCAAAATCTTATTAAATGAAACCATTGTCAGTATAACTTGCATGTTTACAAAAAAAATTAGAATCTATGACCCAAAATTCTTGGCAGAAAAGAAACTCAAATTCTAATACATTGTTGTGTTGCACCTGTAGGAAAAAATGAAAATTGTATGTTATCGCTTTTGTTTGTTTAACCCACGTTCGTTCTTTAACGCACGTCACTCTTTAATTCGCCTTGTCGAGATTCTCGTGCGTTATTATTCTGATAAGCCGCTCTCGCACACCAGAGAGATGTTAGTTGACAAAAAAAAATCGCCAGTTAACAAAAGTTTGAACGCGCGTTACTCGGCCAACTTACGAGGTAGCGGCATGATTTTTTCACACGATACAGATCATAGGCTGATCTTTCCAATGATACCAAAATTATTAAAAAAATGTATTCATATTCGGTTATTAATATCATATGCGTATTATGACATTAGTCGCGAAAACAAGATTCACTTCCCTAAATTTTAAAGCATAACATTCTACGCGCTAAACCCTTTCAAACGATATCAAAACTTTTGAAAAATTCGCTGGGGCTAGTGCAGAAAAATGAATTTATATTTTTGAAACATGAAAAAATATCGATTTTTCCTTAATAACTTTTTTTATCGTCATGGCCCAAGTTTCAATTTACAACCATACAAAATATCAAAAATCAAGCTTTCCAAAAATATGAAACATGTCTAAAAACACATTAAGCTGCCGCTGTACGAGCCCAATACACTTCAACCCTACACCCCCCACTGTAAACACGGTTTAGGGGTGCTCTGGTGCATACTTTCGCCGATAAATGTTGCTACAAAGCGAATCGCAAACTTTTCTTTTGCACAAACAACCTTATACCATCCCACTATCGAATGAAATCAAAGTTGAATCCATTCAGTCGGAGATGCTATGCTAAATCCAACGATTACTTACTCAAACCCGACCGTCGCCCGCCGCTTTTTTAAACCGCCAAGCCTTATGTATGGGCGTCACGTACTTTCGCCGATAAATGTTGCTACAAAGCGAGTCGCAAGCTTTTCTTTTGCACAAACAACCTTATACCATCCCACTATCGAATGAAATCATAGTTGAATCCATTCAGTCGGAGATGCTATGCTAAATCCAACGATTACTTACTCAAACCCGACCGTCGCCCGCCGCTTTTTTAAACCGCCAAGCCATATGTATGGGCGTCACGTACTTTCGCCGATAAATGTTGCTACAAAGCGAGTCGCAAGCTTTTCTTTTGCACAAACAACCTTATACCATCCCACTATCGAATGAAATCATAGTTGAATCAATTCAGTCGGAGATGCTATGCTAAATCCAACGATTACTTACTCAAACCCGACTGATTACTATGAAAACTATAAAAATCATTTTTAATTGAAAAGGAATGGGTGACATTTAAATTAGCCCGGTTAATCACTCGTCCAAAATGGTCTTTAAAAAGATTATCTGTAGTGGTTGTGCAAAAGAAAAGCTTGCGACTCGCTTTGTAGCAACATTTATCGGCAAAAACTGTGTTGAACCAGAATCCAACAGGCAAGAATGAGAACAGGCAAAGTCTGCCGTGAGGGGCAGGTGGTTTCCACTTTCAAGAACTTTACAGCCACACCAATGGAATGCTGTTGGACTATACAATTTCACTGTCAACAGTCATGGATTATTAAACGCAATTAATTTTTATCTGCCATTGTAAGCATCAAGGATATTTCAAGACTTTCCTACAAATGTCGGATTATTATCGAAAATTACCTGGTAATGCGCATATTGTTTTTGTTTTTACTTTTTCAAACAAACGCCTAGCCCTTAGTGGTTACGTAATACTAACCATTTATGGTTTTTATGACGTTTGTTGCTGTAGGAGAACGAAACATATTTTTTGCTCTCAGTGCAACAAAATTAAATCCCCGTCTGCTCTTAAAGACGTTTTCTTGCAGCGTATGCATGTTTTTTACGAGGGGATAAGCCTCGTGCGTAAACCACCTGCTGTTGCTCACTGTTTATGAGAGGCGAAAGTTTTTTTTCTGATGACTGCTTACGAGGGAATTATGAGCCAAATACTTTTTGAAGGCCATACAGTTCTGCCCTTACTTTTTTTCAATTTCAACGCTTTTGTTTTGTACTGGTACCGCTTTGTAAGTTTTTGCACAGATATGACGTCACATTCACCCCCGTTTGGCCGCATCGAGAGATAAAAAGCTGAAGATATAGTTCCTTATTCGATGTACAACATTCAACTTTTGTGAAACGCGTAGACACGAGCCATCGACAACGTTGATCGCGCAATTACGTTAATGAGAAGTGATCTCAACGTCAAAACGAGACACATCCATACGTTTCCACGCATCTTCTTCAACAACCCAACGTCTACGTCATCACGAAACGCATTAAAACGTCACCAGCGATTCTACACACCGCCCCAGGAAACAACGCCACACCTCAGTTCGCGCCACGGCAAGCTACAACACAGCACCAAGCGCGCATGACGTCAAGCACAGCACCACAAACAACAAACCATATCAACAAAGCCAAGAAATGACGACACAAAACACTACAAGACAACAACGTAACGGCGTCATGACGCTGATCTCAAGACACCAACGCAAGCTATTACGTCATCCAGAGTGCACTGAACACAACACTATTCAATCATCATACCTTGCTATTCGCTGGAGACGCCAACAAAGACAGACCTTCAATCAATCAACACCATACCAATGCCCGTTGACCACCTTTCATCGTCCAGGAGACCAACGAATCAACAAACAAATGAAAATTCATACGCGCGACGTCAAACACAAATTCACGACGGCTTCAAGAATTGGCAAACCATGCCATGTACGCAGTTACATACAATCGACCAATCACGCGAAGTCACAGCGGTGACTTGGTCGAATACACATAAACGATTGTTTGTTTATATCCGAATGAGTTTGAGCCAACAGACAATGTTTCCTCATCATCGAAGACCTTCATGAAGATAAATGGTGAAGAGCAACACGGATTCCTAACGGTCACAAACTTTTTTTGCAAGAAAGCTCTTTCAAACGGGGGAAGATAATATGTAGTTAAAATTGTATTTTATCGCTTTTAATTGTTTAACCAACATTCATTCATTAACGCACGTCACTCTGTAACAATACTCGTCACAATACTCGTGCGTTATTATTCTGATAAGCCCGCTCTTGCACGTGAGATAAATTAATCTTGGTCAGCTTCGTAACACTGGAATTTTTCACAAACCTAAGCTTTACGATTCTTTGTTATCCACGTCTGTTTTATGACATTTTTACCCGGTCAACACGCCTGAAATTGAGTCTATATAATTGACCAATTGGGTTGTAAAGCCAGACAGTTGCGGAAACGTAACATTGAACATTTGTGCTGTCTCATTACACATCATTGGATTTACTCGAACTGCCTCATTGAAATTTCTTCTTTTATTGTGAGTATTCGAATGCTTTACTAATTTTAATACAAGTAATTACTAATTGCGCAGTGTTGGAGTCCTTTTGGAGTCATAGTTAGGTTTTGTGTTATCACAGATAAACTAAACATAAACTCCACAAATCATAGTTTAAAGAACTAAACATGAAGCAAAAATAAAAGTGAAAATATAACTTTGCAAATTATGTAATTATCTTAACTTCAAAAAGCTAACATATTCTTTGTTTCTGCACAATTAATAAAATAGTCTAAATTTAAACCAACAATATGTTAAAATAACAAATTATATTCGTACCTGAACGAACTTTTTGTAAGGGAGGTTCAGAATTATTCGCAATGCCTTCATTTTTTCGTTTGTAAGACATGTCCAAGAATCTGCAGAAAGTGCCAATCGAAAATCTCTCGTTCAACGAAAATACTGAGGTGACCTTCGGCTCTTCTTAAGTGAAACTGCTCCTTGAAACTTAGTTTATTGCAACAAAGATCCCTAATGACAACAAACCAATTAACAAAATGTTTACTAGATAAAAACTGTACCTACATTGCCCAAGAAAATAATTTTGTTAATTAATTTGCATCCAAACAAAACATAATGATATATTAAATCCCACAAAGCGATCTGTGGAAAGCTCAGATGGATTATTTAATGAGAAACATATATTTCGCCTAAAAACGGCATCATCAGTTTCTCCAAATGGTGGCTGTTTTTAGGCTAAATATATTTTTCTCATTAAAAAATCCATCTGAGCTGTCCACAGATTGCTTTGTGAAATTTAAAATATAATCATATCGATACGGTGAGCGATCGACAACCTGCCAGGGGCCTTTGGTTTTAAATTGGCCCAGTTTATATTCATTAATCACAAACAAAACATATATCATAATTTTACCTCCTAAACAAATAAAATTCATAAATTTAAACAAAGTTGTAACATTGGGATTTCCCAAATTCGATACATCATCAATCCATTTAGATCTCTCTCAAATTCCCCTTACAGGACGATACTCGCCCATCAAGTCTGCTAAATTGAATCAACGTTGACGACTGTGAGCTGGTTGAGTTTCGCTTCGCCAATAAAAACTCAAATTACAAGCTGCAATGAAACTTGTCGTAAATTTGCTCCGATTTATTGCACTGTTGTTGGCAAGCAAATCTTTTGACCTGACAACTTTTGACACCAACATGCAGACTCATGAGTTTAATTTTTGGTCAGTTACCAAAAACAATTTTGTCTTTGGAGTTTTGGTGCTTAATGAATGAACAAAATGATACAACACAGTTAAACATTGGACGCATCTTCTGGGGCAACACGCGTGAAATATAGAAACTATATTTTAGTCAAGAATTTTGCACCGAATGCTACTTGGTCTTAAAATCTCTTTGATGAGAATTGTTTTTTTTTCTCTTTGACGCCTCCCAACATAAGAGCTTATTACACCAAATACAATTCCATTGGTAAACTTTCCTTTGCGAGAAAAGCAAACACTCCAAAGTAAGTCACTGCAAGTCACGGAAATGTAGGGTCATTGAAACAGTGTTTCTCAACCGGTGGTACGTGACGGCATTATTGGTGGTACGTGACAGCATTACAGGTGGTTCGTGAGCACCATTCAGTGGTTTGCGGATGGTTTGAATTTAAAAAATCGGAAGTGATCTCCAAATGTTTGTTGCTTAATCCCCTAGGACCTAGGTTCATTTGTAACACGCAACTAGGTGGTACACGCGTCGAAATTGTTTTACCTACAAGTGGTACGCAACCACAAAAAGTTTGGGAATCACTGCATTAAAACAGTAATGTGGGAATTTTTGATCCGCATCGTGTTCTCTGTACATTTAATCACAGTATTTTATATTTCGTTCTTTCTCCATCCTGTTAATAAGCTGTTGGTGCAAACGTACGAGCCGAGTGCCGACTGGCAGTTGTTAATTAACCGACCCTCGTTCGTTAAACAAACGAGCTCGTTAAAACTGATTTTAACGAGTCGTTTACGAGCGAGGTACGGAAACTGATTTGCCGAGCACATCTCGTTAGGACCTCGTACAAGGGCGCAAAGACAACTATAGAGAATGTGTCAGTTTACAGGAGAAAGGGACCTGTACGTCACCTTAAGTCCAATGTTTCTGAATGCGAGTTGCGTAATTTGGCATAACTTGCCCATATGCGGCATAGAATCTTGAATTTACCCCACATTTTTTGTTCGTTTACATTATTTAGGTAAGTTTACGATAATATTTCCCTATAAGATTGAAATTCGTTACCCAGCGCACATTTCATTTTTACAGGTAAACTAGGATTAAATTCACGCGCTAAGTTGCGGGGAATAAGACTTAAAGCACTGCCAGTATCTACAAGAAAATTAAGTTTGTGATTCTTATCAAAAATGGTGAAAGTGCTAGAATGTTTTTCGACGCCCCTGACATTGTTCACCCTTAATGAGAGGGACGCTGCCCGTTTTTCTGATAATTAAAAGAAAATGGAGGAATACAATTATATGCATGCGAACCATACCTGTTGTGACAATAATACAAGTCGGGAGATGGCGCCTGTGAGAAGCGCGGTCGTTGGAAGTCCCGTCCGCCATTAAAATTTGTTTGCCTCGGGCGTGGTCGAGCAGTAAAATCTCGTCGCTGTGGTGGTCGATAATTGTTGTTGCGTGCGGCAAAGTTTCCGGACCTATGATATCCGCCATTTTGCCCTCTTTGGGCCTGAAATCGGGGAGTTGCAGAAGTTACAGTTTAAGCCGATTTTAACGCCTGTAACTCTTCGGTCATTTCCCTTAGACGCCTCTCTATGTTATCATTTATTACCATTTGAGTGCTGGCAAAAATGTTTAGGAATCCGAAACATTATGTGGAACATGCTGTTTATTAACCACTTGGTGTGACTGAAACTTACCTGGTTTGCTAAATAACATTTTGTACAGGGTGTCGATTTATGCCTTTTTCGCCATTCTAAGTGTTCGACACGGGCGGCATGGATAAATGTTAAGTTACCGGTATACAGTACCACGAACAGACCAACGCTATTGTTATCAACAATTGTCCATCAATTAAATTACTATAATAACCTTATTAAGCCTACATATCGGTCACGCCAATCTTGGCACATTCACATAGATTTTCCTATTAACATGTAATTTTTTGCCATACATGCTGGTGGCAAATGTGGTTCGAAGACGTTGGTGCCAGTATAAGTCGTTTAGTTTCAAACCGCAAACAATTATTTAGGAAGAAATTTGGATTTCGAGTCTGTATTAAACAACAGCTTTTAACTGAACGGTTACGTAGTGTTGAAAACTTAATGGCATCATCGTTTGGGAACGTCACCTAAAATATTTTTTTCTGTTTAGATGGCTAAATAAACGAAATCGTAATAAATATTTGGACAAAATCTATGCAAAAACCTGTCAACACTTACTTTTGCGTCCAGCGAATAAGCGTGTTACACATAAAACTAACCATTGTTTCCAAACATGGAGCATTGTTACCGAACACGTGGCATTGTTACGGAACAGGTACCATTTTTCACACAATCGGACCTTAAAAGAGACATAGCAGACTTTAACATGCAATGTTTTTTAATTGTTTTGTCGTTATTTTAACGTGATGTAAGTACAACAATTCTGTAATCGAAATAAGCCTGGTCGTTCTCATGCGTTAGTTACCAGATACGAGACTTTTACTATTCGACACGCACGACCATTTTTCTCAAGATGTTCGACACGCAATAAAAAATCGATGCCCTGATTATGTAATAAGGTTTTTCGGCCAATAAATCAACTGACAAACCATAGTCAGGCCCAAATATCATTCTAATCTGTCATGAAACAACTTATTTTCTAATTTTTCCGCCGCTGGACACAAATCTTGGTAATTACCCAAGAGAACTTTCATGTGATTTAAAAGTACACTTGGACGCTTATTTTCCAGCGCAAGATCGTGAAATAATTCATGCACTTCAGTTATGGGGTTACAATCCAATGCCTTCAATAGCGCTTGTTTTAAATCACCACAAGAGCGACGACCAACCTTACCCAAAATGACGTGATCAACCCGTTGAGCTTGTTCTTGATTGAGGGAAGAAATGGTTAAATTGAATTTCTCGTCGTCAGATGTTATTTGATGGTTCTGAAAAATACCTTCAACGGTCGCTAACCACAACTTTACAGCATCCTGCCACATTGAGGGTAATTTTACTTTCGCTGCCATGGGTGTGAAAGGTGCAGTTCGGCTAGAGGAAAAATGCGGTACGGACACACCAGGATAACAAGGCCTCGAAAACGGTGGCTGACCCCGAGGAAAAAACATGGATGCGGCCTGGTCATTAATTCCATGGGCTGCAAAATAACTCGAGCGAGGCTGAGGTATTGAATATGATGATTCGGGATTTGCAGTGATCGGTCGTAATAATCGTGTTTAACAATGCGGCGCGGCACTCATGTCTGACATGACTGCCTAAGTAGCTGCGTGAGATATAGCATCGAAATTACCTGGCGTGGTCAACTGATCTGACTTTCCAACCCCTTTTAATTTGATCGCACTTTTTATAAATTGGGGAATTACACCAGAAGCCTTTTGCGACATAATTAAAGCACATAAAAACACGTTAAATCAGAAGGTTAAAATGTCCATTTAAATATCACGTCGGGGTCACCAAATTTTAAGTAAGGCGTTATTTAAAACGTCTACACAAAATAACAACACTGCCGTATATCTGACTCCTGATAAAAGCGCTACTCAGTAACCCAAAGTCAAACGATCGGTTTAATATATAAATACAGCACTAAGAGTTATACAGCGCATAAGAGTTATACAGCACATAAGAGTTATACAGCACATAAGAGTTATACAGCACATAAGAGTTATACAGCACATAAGAGTTATACAGCACATTAGGGTTATACAGCACATAAGAGTTATACAGCACATAAGAGTTATACAGCACATAAGAGTTATACAGCACATAAGAGTTATACAGCACATAAGAGTTATACAGCACATAAGAGTTATACAGCGCATAAGAGTTATACAGCACATAAGAGTTATACAGCACATAAGAGTTATACAGCGCATAAGAGTTATACAGCACATAAGAGTTATACAGCGCATAAGAGTTATACAGCACATAAGAGTTATACAGCACATAAGAGTTATACAGCGCATAAGAGTTATACAGCACATAAGAGTTATACAGCACATAAGAGTTATACAGCGCATAAGAGTTATACAGCACATAAGAGTTATACAGCACATAAGAGTTATACAGCACATAAGAGTTATACAGCACATAAGAGTTATACAGCACATAAGAGTTATACAGCGCATAAGAGTTATACAGCACATAAGAGTTATACAGCACATAAGAGTTATACAACACATAAGAGTTATACAGCACATAAGAGTATTACCCAAAATGACGTGATCAACCCGTTGAGCTTGTTCTTGATTGAGGGAAGAAATGGTTAAATTGAATTTCTCGTCGTCAGATGTTATTTGATGGTTCTGAAAAATACCTTCAACGGTCGCTAACCACAACTTTACAGCATCCTGCCACATTGAGGGTAATTTTACTTTCGCTGCCATGGGTGTGAAAGGTGCAGTTCGGCTAGAGGAAAAATGCGGTACGGACACACCAGGATAACAAGGCCTCGAAAACGGTGGCTGACCCCGAGGAAAAAACATGGATGCGGCCTGGTCATTAATTCCATGGGCTGCAAAATAACTCGAGCGAGGCTGAGGTATTGAATATGATGATTCGGGATTTGCAGTGATCGGTCGTAATAATCGTGTTTAACAATGCGGCGCGGCACTCATGTCTGACATGACTGCCTAAGTAGCTGCGTGAGATATAGCATCGAAATTACCTGGCGTGGTCAACTGATCTGACTTTCCAACCCCTTTTAATTTGATCGCACTTTTTATAAATTGGGGAATTACACCAGAAGCCTTTTGCGACATAATTAAAGCACATAAAAACACGTTAAATCAGAAGGTTAAAATGTCCATTTAAATATCACGTCGGGGTCACCAAATTTTAAGTAAGGCGTTATTTAAAACGTCTACACAAAATAACAACACTGCCGTATATCTGACTCCTGATAAAAGCGCTACTCAGTAACCCAAAGTCAAACGATCGGTTTAATATATAAATACAGCACTAAGAGTTATACAGCGCATAAGAGTTATACAGCACATAAGAGTTATACAGCACATAAGAGTTATACAGCACATAAGAGTTATACAGCACATAAGAGTTATACAGCACATTAGGGTTATACAGCACATAAGAGTTATACAGCACATAAGAGTTATACAGCACATAAGAGTTATACAGCACATAAGAGTTATACAGCACATAAGAGTTATACAGCGCATAAGAGTTATACAGCACATAAGAGTTATACAGCACATAAGAGTTATACAGCGCATAAGAGTTATACAGCACATAAGAGTTATACAGCGCATAAGAGTTATACAGCACATAAGAGTTATACAGCACATAAGAGTTATACAGCGCATAAGAGTTATACAGCGCATAAGAGTTATACAGCACATAAGAGTTATACAGCGCATAAGAGTTATACAGCGCATAAGAGTTATACAGCACATAAGAGTTATACAGCACATTAGAGTTATACAGCACATAAGAGTTATACAGCACATAAGAGTTATACAGCACATAAGAGTTATACAGCACATAAGAGTTATACAGCACATAAGAGTTATACAGCACATAAGAGTTATACAGCACATAAGAGTTATACAGCACATAAGAGTTATACAGCACATAAGAGTTATACAGCACATAAGAGTTATACAGCACATAAGAGTTATACAGCGCATAAGAGTTATACAGCACATAAGAGTTATACAGCGCATAAGAGTTATACAGCACATAAGAGTTATACAGCACATAAGAGTTATACAACACATAAGAGTTATACAGCACATAAGAGTTATACAGCACATTAGGGTTATACAGCGCATAAGAGTTATACAGCACATTAGGGTTATACAGCGCATACGAGTTATACAGCACATTAGAGTTATACAGCGCATACGAGTTATACAGCACATTAGAGTTATACAGCGCATAAGAGTTATACAGCGCATAAGAGTTATACAGCGCATTAGAGTTATACAGCGCATTAGAGTTATACAGCGCATAGGAGTTATACAGCACATAAGAGTTATACAGCACATAAGAGTTATACAGCCCATAAGAGTTATACAGCCCATAAGAGTTATACAGCACATAAGAGTTATACAGCCCATAAGAGTTATACAGCGCATAAGAGTTATACAGCACATAAGTGTTATACAGCACATAAGAGTTGTACAGCACATAAGTGTTATACAGCACATAAGAGTTATACAGCACATAAGAGTTATACAGCCCATTAGAGTTATACAGCGCATAAGACTTAAACAGCGCATAAGAGTTATACAGCACATAAGAGTTATACAGCACATTAGAGTTATACAGCGCATAAGACTTAAACAGCGCATAAGAGTTATACAGCACATAAGACTTAAACAGCGCATAAGAGTTATAGAGCGCATAAGAGAGAATTGTCAGATGAATGTTTTCACAATGATGACAAATCATTTCAATGTAAAATTTAATATAGCACTGAAAAATTAATGTCCTTTAAGGCTTTTTGTTTAATCTTCCTTCAAACAGTGTTGTCAATCAACGTGGACCCATTAAAGCAAACCCCACCAATTCTGCACTTTTTCTTTAACTTCCCCGAAAATGTTTTTAGCTTCTTCCACAGTCACATTTCCATTAATGCCCAAAGATTCCATCTAAAAAAAATTCTTGATGTAATTAAACATAAAATCAGTTAAATTTGTAACTTACTGGACCTTCCAACTTTGACAATTCTTTAGCCAATGCTTTTAATCTAATAGATGTAATTCCACAGTTAGACAAACTAAGGCTCTTCACTTTAGCCAAACTTTCTGACAGTTTCTCGCAGCCATTATCACCAATAGGGTTTCCAGATAAATTGACATTCTGAATCTAAAAACATTCCAAGCTAAGCATTTAAAGGTCAACTTCAGGGTAAACCAACAAATAACAAACTGTCGTCAAAAACAATTAGATGATAAACAATGAAAAGATATTTTTTAAATTATTATGTTTGTGAAAAGAGCAATGTCATAATAAACACAAACCAAGTAGTGAACATATATGTGTGTGCCACCAGCAACAAATTGTTGTTACTAAATTAAAGATTTCAAGATAAAAATTAATGTTGTGACCAGTTTTGTTCATATCAGTGTTAGCATCATGTTAAACTTCAAACAAAACTATGTAAACATATCTTTGTCCTTTTTCTCTTGTTACCAATAACATTTTGATTCTGATACAAATTTAGTATTTTGAATCAGAGTCAAAGTGCATGAAACACATTCATGTCATTCTTAAAGCTGGGTAGTTTAATTATGAATTTATTGGGAAAGTGATACTAAAGTAATGTTCTCAGAATTAGCAAATCCGGCTGGTAAACCTGTATTTTACAGAATATAGCAGTGAACTAAAACACAACTGAAACCTTACTGGTTCTGGTAGTTCGAGCAAAGCTGAAGACAGATGTGGAATTCCTTCTGATGTTATTCCACAACTCCCCAAGTCCAGCTCCTGTACTTTGTTCAAACATTTTGCTATTTCTTCTGCACCAGAGTTCCCAATGTTATTCATGGACAAATCAAGGGATTCCATCTAAAAATATTTAGTATGAATGCAGCATAAAATAATTATGCATGCTTTAAATAGCAATTGACGATTTGGGCCAAATTTGCATTTATGAAATTTTGTTTAGTAATTATCAGCACAACATGCTGTAAACATCATTATTAATAAGAAAAGTTACTGTTATCAAACTAAAGCTTCAAGTTTTGTTCATATCAGTGTTAGCATTCTGTCAAACTTTGAACAAAACTACATAAACATATCAGTGTCCTTTAATATTGTAATCAATAATATCTGGACTCTGATGCAAAATGTTTGAACTTGAAAGTATTCTGAGTCAGAGTCAAAGTGCATGAAACCCATTCATATCATTCATGAAAGGTGATAGTTCAACAATTAATTTATTGGGAAAGTGATACTAAAGTAATGTTCTCAGAATTAGCAAATCCGGCTGGTAAACCTGTATTTTACAGAATATAGCAGTGAACTAAAACACAACTGAAACCTTACTGGTTCTGGTAGTTCGAGCAAAGCTGAAGACAGATGTGGAATTCCTTCTGATGTTATTCCACAACTCCCCAAGTCCAGTTTCTGTACTTTGTTCAAACATTTTGCCATTTCTATTGCACCAGAGTTCCCAATGTTATTTCCATACAATTCAAGGGATTCCATCTAAAAAATATTTAGTATGAATGCAACATAAAAACACTATGTATGCTTGAAATAACTATTGATGTTTCAAGCTAAATTTGCAGGAGTGAACTTTTGTTTGATAATTATCAACACAATATGCTGTAATGATCCTAATTAATAAGAAAAGTTACTGTTCTCAAACTAAAGCTTCAAGATCAAAAGAAAGGTTGTAATCAGGTTTGTTTATATATGTGTTGGCAAAACTTCAAATAAAACTAAATAAACATATTAGTGTCCTTTCCATCTCAACCAGCAACATATTGTAGAGGTAGCCTAATTTTCTCTCAGAAGTTGTTCGGTTGAATACAAGTTACATTATTGCAAAACCTTACTGGATCTGGTAGTTTGAGCAAAGCTGAAGATAAATACGGAATTCCTTCTGAAGTGATTCCACATGTGTCCAAGTGCAGGTTTTGTACATTCTTCAAACATTTTCCAATTTTTTCTGCTCCAGAGTTTCCGATGTTGTTTGTATGCAGAGAAAATGATTTCATCTAAAAGTAAACAAAATTGGGCCTATGGGCGATAAAGATATTTTTGGTGAGTTCAATTAAAGGCAGTTGTACCCACAGCCTACTGTCAAAATGTAGCATGGCAGTGTGCTTTGCATTGGCTTTAATGTATAAAGTAAGTTGATATCTGGCATTAATATGCAGATTTTGCAAGTGCAAATACTACATAACATGTGTTTACATTAAGGAAACATCAAAGAAACATAATAAGACTTACTGGTGTCTCTAGTTTGGCCAAAGCAGTGGTAAAATTGTCCACTTTAGTTACTTCACAACTACCAATGCAAAGATCTTCAAAACGATGAAGAATTTCACCCAAGCAAAGAAGATCATTATTGCTTATATCAAATCCATTCAGATTCAGTCTTTTAAGCTGAAATAAAACAAATGACCACAGAATATACAAACACTCATTAATAAAAAAAAGTTTAAACCTTATGTGGACGTCCATATTTTAGCGAGTCCTTAATGCAATTCAATGTTTCTAAACATGACTGTTTGGGATGGTTTGAAGACAATGTAAGTGATTCTGTTAATGGAATGCACTTTGCAAGATATGGTGCTTGTTCGTCATTCCACTTCTCTAAGCTTAGGTCATCAATCTACGACGGGAAAAGTTTAATGCTGGAACAAATGCTGACGACAACAATGCATATGGAACAGTAAATCACACTGGCTATACCAGAGGTCGACAACCCATGACTCTGGGAGCCCCATGTGGCTCTTTCACTCTCCACTTTGACTTCATTCAAACCGCAAGCTTCTTTAGGGAAAATACACAATGTAAATTTTAACTGGTTCTTAGCATGTCAGGGGTTGCCAACCTCTGGGCTGAACATTTATGAGTAAATATCACTGCATATTGGGGTGACATTCAGCTCATTAGAAAATATACACTCTTGCGACTAAGCAATGTTAATCACAGATATGTAACATATCCAAAAGTGAGATTTGTGCAGTCAACAAGTGAAGTATCTTTGCATCAATAGTTTAACTGATAACCTCAACTAACCTCAGTCTTATAGTCTTTCACAAATTTTGCAAAACTTTCGAAGACATTTCCAACAACAGGAAATTCCACACAGAGGAAACGTGGAAATATATCACAATGTTCAAAAACTGTGCGGAAATTTCTTACATCCGAGGAGAAAGTTAATCCTTCCATGTTATATTTAGAATGTAAATATGGTTTGACCTGTTCAGTGATGACCTTGTTGTCTAGTTCATTTAAACATCCAAATAGATGGAACCAGTCTGTCAAGTTTGGCAGGCCTGGCACATTCTGGAGATGTTTTGCTATGTTTTCAACAACTTCAGACAAAATATTTTGCTTTCTCAAAATCGTTTCCTGTTCTTGTTCAAATTGGATCATTTTGTTGGCCTCTTTAAAAATGTCATCATTGCAGAGACCAAAACAGAACGTGAGAATATTTTCCCATTCCCCAAATTTATGAGCATCTTTTGAATGCATTTTCATCTCATCCAAATTCATAAAGAGAACAAGCCTGAGTGCAACCAACAGTTCTTGCCATGAGCGATGCACAAAGAAACTTATTTTGTCTTGTGTGAAAATCCCCATTATTGGATCTATTTCAACATTAGTATCAACAAATGGCTGTTGATCCTTCAACGGAATTTTAATCTTTTCTAAATCACTTTCAGAGAACATTGTTTTGTTGTTACAAAATCCATACCAAGCCAAACCAGCAAGCTGTTTTACAACATTTACATTGCGAGGGGAAATACAATGTTTTGTTAGGATGTATGTCTTTAGCATGCCAACATATATGCTGGTAATCGTAATTGATTTTGCAAATTTTTTTCATGACTTAATTCTTGGCAACAGGTAATGAAGGATTATCAGCATTTTCACAGGAACACCACAGTTTTCTAACAGTGTACAGTTGGCATTTAGCATGGCTTGAACTTCTTCATGTTGTTCACCACAAACACGCTTAGTTAGTTCTTTCTGAGCATTTGAGCTGAGACCTAAAATTTCAACAACAAACTCTGGTCTGTATTTCAAGGGGACATCCATAAACTCTGATTTTCGGGATGTTACAAGCTTGTAAGCATGAGGAAGAAAAGTTCCATTTAAAATATTAAGCAACCAAACAATAGGTTTGGCTTTTGAGCGGGGAGATTCTAAATTGATAACAGCCTGCAAATTTGGAGTGCCAGCTTCATCCAAACCATCTATAATGACCCTCACTTTAGGGTCACGCAAGATATTTTTGATCAGGTTGTGTTTTTCATCTTCGCTTAATAAAAGTCCTTGTTTTATTAGCGGGGCAAACAGAAGTGTGTACAAGTCACACTCTTTAGTTTGGTCAACTTCACCCATCTTAATGTAAAAAACCCAAGAAGAATTCAGTATATTTGTTTTGTTTAACATATGTTTGATATAGAGTTTGGTCAAAGTACTTTTGCCAACACCAACTACACCAACAACTGCAATTGATTTGCTGTATTTATCAACATTCACTTCACTCAATTTTTTGTGTTTAACTCTATCTTGTGCTTCAAGTTTTGCCTTATCAAACAAGTTTTCCACTGTTATGTCACCTTTGAGTCCACTTCCTTGATCTATTAACTTAGCCAACCGTTCTCGACGTTTTTTTGGATCTGTTTCATCAGAATTTGACCCCCCAGAGTATTTAGCAAGGACAAGTTCAACTGGATCCACAATCCTCCCATACTCTACACCACATTCTAATAAAGATTCCTTCTCAGCATGGTTTCGTAATTCTTTCTTGATATCCTCAACTACAAACATGTGATATTAGCAATAAAACCTATAAATGTCTTGTTGAGCTGCAGACAGACTGACTGCTTCAATAGGTCATAACAGGTCAAATCAGTGACCCTGTGTGCAGCTCATTTAAATTCATATTATTGGCTCCACTTTGCTTATCATTCAAAAATTTTGTTGCATACATCAAAAAAGATACCCCTAGAGCAGTGGCGGATCTAGAAAAAATATGAGGGGGGTGTTCGGTTTAGGGACCTAATTAATGAAGCCGTTAGATGCAGTTGAATTTTTTTTTCGGAGATTTACCGCATGTAAATTCAGCTTTAAATACAGGTAGCGCATTACACTCGCGAAATATCGAAAAACTTCCGCGGAACTGTTTATTTAAAAAAAAATGCAAAAACAAAGTACCTACTAAAAATAAATCTGTAATGGTCTTGCACTGCTAGATATACATCAATGTTTTATCAGTAGATAAATATTTGCGATTATCTACATATATTTTGGAATCTTGTCAAACAATTGCAACTCTTATAGTGTACAGCTTCTTGCCTTCAAAACAGAAAAAGTGGATGATGCATATTCTGCATTTACAAATTTTACAAGCTTCTTTAAAAAAAGCAGGTATGTCAATGAATGATTATGTCTTAGAGTTCACTTGCACCATCGGCTAACGTTGCATGACATGTAACTTCCAGATACTATACTGGCCTTCAAACTTCTAGATGGTGCTAACTTAGGCCCAAGTGAAAGACAGTTGGCTCTCACAGTTGGCAGTGAATTAAAATTTTGTACAATGAAGTCAGCTCTAAAAAGGGTTTTTCAAAACCCTGAATCTTTTTAATCTGTTAAGGAGGAATCTTATATTGGTGGCTCAAAGTTGCTTACATAGAGAAACACTTTTAAAAGTAAACAAAATCCTCCCGACAAATCGGGCCGTCCCATTAGATGTAGCATTTGTGATTCTATCATGCATTGGGTGCCCACATGTCCTCATGAAGATGGGGCACACTGTGTAGAAGGACTGACAAAAAGATGTTAGTGCAGAACAATGTGAAGAAGTGGAGATAATATTGGCTACTGGTCTGTCTTCCAATGACATTTTCGTAGTGGAATCTTCATGCTCAGCCATCTTGGACACTGCTTGCACGAAGACTGTGTGTGGTAAAGCTTGGTTTGATGGGTATTTTAAAAAATTAACTGAGCTTCTTACAAATAAATTAAAAATCATTAACCAGCAATCAATCTTCAAGTTTGGAGATTGTAAAAAGGTAATCTCCTTTAAGCAAACTGTGATTCCTGCTTTTAGTGCTGGAAAGAGTTTATCTATTAGAATGTGTATTGTACCGTCAGAAATCCCTCTTTTATCAAGTAAAGCATCTTTGAAAAAGGCACCAACTCAACTTGACTTATCTCAAGATAAAGTGACAATGTTTGGTAAAAGGATTCAAGTTCACCTGACCAGCAGTGGTCACTACTGCATTGATATATTACCTAGTTGCAATAATTCCAGAGAAAGTGATGATATCCTGATATTGGATAACTTGCCTCCAGACGAAGCTCTAAAGTGCATGCGGAAGTTACATGTTCAATTTGGACATGTGTCAGAAGAAAATTTGATGAAATTATTAAAATGTGCAAAGGCTTGGAAAGATGATTTTTCTGAAGTAATCTGTAATGTGATTCAAAATTGTGAAGTTTCTGCTTTACACAAACGTCCTGTTGCAAGACCCGTTGTTGCACTTCCCTGGGCAAATGATGTAAATGAAACTGTAGCAATGGATTTACATGAAATTGAGCCCAGTTTGTGGTATTTCCATATGATTGATTTATTCTCACGGCTTAGTTGTGCTGTGATTATCAGAAACAAGTCTGCTCCAGTCATTGTAAAAACTTTTTGAAATATTGGGTAAGCATTTTTGGTGCCCCAAAGAATGTACTGAGTGACAATGGCAGAGAATTTAATAACCAAGAATTTAAAGATATGTGCTCCAAGTTTGGTATTGAAGTAAAAACCACTCCTGCATACTCTCCATGGAGTAATGGTGTGAAAGGCACAACATGATTATCACAGATATCTTGCAGAAGATCAAGCTTGATACAGGATGTGATTGGGACACACGTCTTGCCTGGGCACTTTCAGCTGAAAACTCACTTGTTAACAACATTGGATTTAGTCCTAGTCAGATTGTTTTAGGAAGCAATCCAAGACTACCTTCTATTTTCACAGATGGCCTACAAACTTTAGAAGAAGGTTATGGTACTGTTGGGTCGCATCTGTCAGTCTGACATGCAGCAAGGAAAAAATTTATGGCAGTTCAAATTTCAGAAAAGGTTAGGAGGGCTTTGCGAATTTAAATACATTGGATTAGAATTGAAACAGGATCAGGAAAGCATTTTATTAAGTCAATCTGCCTATGTCAAAAATTTGCTGGAAATTCCAATATCATCTCAACGAAAAAAAACAACTTACTGATAAACTCACACAAGAAGAAAGGGATATTTTACGGTCAAAAATTGGACAACTTCTTTGGCTTGCAACTCAAACTAGACCAGATTTAAGTTTTGATGTCTGTGTTTCAGCAACAAATTATAAAAATGCTGTAGTCCGGGACTTAGTTGCATGTAATAAAATAATTCGGAAGGCACAGTCAAGCTGTATTAATTTGAAATATTCTAATCTTGGAAGCAACTCCTCTTTGAAAATTTTTGTGTTTACTGATGCAGCTTTTGCAAATCTTCCTGATGGAGGAAGTCAAGGAGCTCATTTAGTTATTCTCGTTGGACAAGATGGAAAAAGTAATTTACTAAGTTGGCAATCTAAACGAATAAGAAGAGTAGTAAAGAGCACCCTGGCTGCTGAGACTTTAGCCATGTCTGATGGACTTGATTTCTTTGTCTATTGCTCTATAGCAGTGGTTTTTAACCTGGGGTCATTTTCCATTTTTCTGGAGGTCGTTTGCTAAAATTTTGATAAATAATAGTGCATACAAAAATGTAATACAAAAAAACATGTATGCCTGAATGCAAATTTTTGGCAGAGGGTCGTTAGCTACATGGTGTTGCTAAAATGGGTTGCGGTTGAACCTACTGTTCTATAGTCTCTAGTGCAGAGGTGCAAAACAGTGTAAGCTAATTTTTGTTGTATCACAATGCGCATTGTTACGCATCACATATTCCACATTGTTACATCCAGTGTTGCCAGTTGGGCGCTTTTTACACAGCTTTGAACCGTAGGCGGTTATCGAGAAGCTGCCGAGAGAAGGTGGAGATACTGACATATTTAAACAACACATATTCAAAAATATACATAAAAGGGAAGAAAACGCAAGGCAAAAACTTTCATACACAAGAGAAGATATAAACAGAAGGCGATAACATTTGCAACCCAATCGTAGTGTGATTTTGCTGCAATGCCCTAACAGACCGCAAGGGATGTTTACAAAAAAGTATGTGGCGTTACTTGTCGAGAAGATATTCTTTCACGGCATGTTTCAACTCGGTGATGCTAAAATTTTTGATAGTTTGGGGCAATTTATTCCACATAGGGACACAGTAATATTTTAATAATTGTTGTGCACGTTTTGTCCTAACACGAGGAAGCAAAAAACTGTGTGAGGTAAAAATTTGTGTGTTTTAAAAAGTCTGCCATGTATTTCAATGTGTTTTCCCACCCCTTTCCTTTTCAGATAGAAAAGGTACCTGAAAACCTACAGATGGAGTGCTCTTCAAATGCTCATCTGATTTAAGGGAGAATTTCAAAGACTTTCCATTGCTAGAAAGAGGATTCACAGATTGGCAGTTTTCGTGACCTCACTATTTGGCAGCACAGACTTATTGTGCGAGCAAGTTTTTTCGCGGATGAATAATGTAAAATCTCCTGTGAGATCACTAATTTCTGACAGCCATATGGAAAACTCGCTTCGGATTGCTACATCGTCCATCTCACCAAATATTCCAAACACGTTGGAGAAAAACAGTGCCAAACTTCACATTGAAATGTCAACGTTCAGCAAAAACTTTGTTGACTTTACTCTTGGTATGTTTGTTGTAATGTTTGCACAAGTGAATCATACACACTTCTAATAGTTAGAAGTTTGGTGTGAGGGTTTTAATTAGAAATGATAAGACAGTCATTTCTAAGAAAATATGATGTGAATGGCATAATTATTTTGATGATGTGTCAAATTCATGGGCTAAACATTGAATTATTATTTTTGAAAATGTCAAATCACAAATATAAAAATTCTTAATTTTTGAATTTTGAAAATTTTGTAGCACAGTTCAAAAAAGATACCCCTAGAAGAATAGCATTTAGTTCTTTTGAAAGTTTTTCAGGTAAAAATGTTCATAATCATTTATAATATAGTTACTACACTAAAATATTATTATGGACCACGGTCACATTTTTATGCCATATAACTCTTTGCTTACCATTTAGATTTGAGCTCTTAGATGAACTTCCATCTGAAAAAAGTTGCAGTAAAAAAAACATACAAAAATATAAATTACATGCGAAACAACAAGAAATATATATTTATTGCTCATAAAATTCATTACTTAGTTTCACACCAATCACATCAATACAATTTTGTCTTATTTTTCTTTGAAACTGCAGACTTCAGATCAATGACAGTCAATTCAACAATGACAATGTTATACTAAAGCATGTCGCTTCCTAGGAAAAGGTTATAACAAAATTGTTTTACATGCCTTCTTTGAAACCAGTATAATAACACACTAACCTGCAGGAAAGTTATAGTTTGTTTGGTAAACAGTGCCTCTAACCGCAGCCACAACTCCACCACTAATGTGAGCTGATTGGGCATCTATACTCTGAGATGCATCTGTTGTTAAAAAAGCAAAATCTTATTAAATGAAAACATCGTCAGTATAACTTGCATGTTTACAAAACAAAAATAAGAATCTATGACCCAAAATTCTTGGCAGAAAAGAAACTCAAATTCTAATACATTGTTGTGTTGCACCTTTTCAGAACCCAAGAGTCTGGCATGGTTGTGTTAATGAATCTGTAGTTAAAATTGTATTTTATCGAGCTGTAGAGTCAGACAGTTTCCGAACCACCACATTGAACATTTGTGCTGTCTCATTCGCATCATTGGATGTACTCGAACTGCCTCATTGAAATTGCATGTTTTATTGTGAGCAGGTCATCGATTTTTTATTGCGTGTCGAACATCTTGAGAAAAATTGTCGTGCGTGTCGAATAGCAAAAATGTCGTATCTGGTAACTAACGCATTAGAACGACCAGGCTTATTTCGATTACAGGATTCTTGTACTTGCATAAGTTTGGAATACACGTTAAAATAGCGACAAACCAATGAAAAACCTTGCATGTTGCAAACTGATATGTCTCTTTTGAGGTCCGATTGGACGAAGGCACTTGTTTCATAACAATGCAACATTGTTGGTAACAATGCCACGTGTTCTGTAATAACGCCTTATGTTTGGAAACAATGCTGGTTAGTTTTAGGTATACTAAAGCGTTACACAGCTTTATTCCGTTGCAAAGTCAAGAATGACTCAACGAGTCTACGCAACAGCGGCAAAAGAGAAACGCGGCGAAAAAGGCAATTAATCCGCTTCGCTAAAATGCGGTAAAGTGAGCGCTACATAACCCCCCGCCACCTTCCTCGACGCGGTGGTTGAGCCGTTCGGACCGGTCGTGTCAGGTCGACGTGGGCAGGTTTTAAACGGTCAACAGAAACTGTCTGTTGGCGTCCACCGAAGTCCAGGGTGAACGTTTTGTGTGTTCTTGCTATGACCCGGTATGGCCCTTCATACGGAGGTGTCAAAGGCGGGCGATGTTTGTCTGTGCGCAAGAATACATAAGCGCTAGTGTCCAATGACTTTGGAACATTATCATGCGGATGTGAGTGACGCGACATTGGTGTCGGCAGGAACCTGCCAACAGCCGACCGCAAAGCGGGCAAAAGTTGACGCGGGGACGGTTCGGTGGGTGTTGAACCAATGAAATCGCCAGGTACAGTCAACGGTGAACCGTAAACGAGCTCAGCAGACGATGTCCCGAGATCTTCTTTTGGAGCGGTGCGGATTCCAAGCATAACCCAGGGCAGAGCGTCCATCCAATTGCTGTCGGTGAGCCGAGCCATAAGGGCACTCTTCAAGTGTCGATGGAAACGTTCGACCAGACCATTTGATTGGGCATGATAAGCCGTCGTGCGATGAAGCTTGACACCAAGAAACCTATTGAAAGATGTCCATAAATCAGACGTGAATTGTGGACCACGGTCGGAGGAAATGTCCAAAGGTACACCAAAACGCGACACCCAGTGGTAAACAAATGCCCTAGCACACGTTGGCGTGGTAGCATCAGGAAAAGGCACAGCTTCTGGCCATCTCGTAAAGCGGTCGACCATTGTAAACAAATAGGTATTGCCCTGTGAAGACGGAAGTGGACCGACTATGTCCACATTAACATGAGCAAAACGAGCCCGTGGAGGCGGGTAGTTTTCGAGCGGTGAACGTACATGTTGTTGGATTTTCGATTTTTGACATTGTATGCAGTTCCGTGCCCATAATACAACCTGCTGTTTCATCCCATGCCACACGAATTTGGAAGCAATTAGCTGGCGGGTGGCTCGAATAGATGGGTGCGACAAACCATGCACAATTTCAAAAATTTTACGCTGCCAAGACTTGGGTACAATGGGGCGTGGGACGTTTTTAGAAACATCACAGAGTATGGTGTCCTCGGAAATACCATACTGTATGTCTTGCAACTTGAGATTGGTCACAGCCGTGCGGTATGCTTGAACTTCCGGATCAAGCTGCGCGGTTGCTAAAGCGGAGTAATCCAAGTCCAAAGGAAAGTCAATGGAGTCGATGGAGGCTCGGGATAGAGCATCTGCGACCTGATTTTGCTTTCCTTTGATGTATCGCACATCGGTAGTGAACTCGGAAATGGCGGTCAAGTGACGTTGTTGTCGCGCAGACCAAGGTTGGGAAACTTTTGTGAAGGCAAAAATCAACGGTTTGTGGTCAGTGTAAGCCGCAAAACAGCGACCTTCCAGAAAGTAGCGAAAATGTCTGATGGACAAATGCAAAGCGAGAAGTTCTCTGTCAAATGCACTATACTTTACTTCTGGTGGTCGAAGACGTTTACTGAAAAATGCTAACGGTCGCCAGACACCATCAATGAATTGCTGCAACACTGCTCCAACCGATGTTTGTGACGCGTCAGTAGTGAGGGCAGTTGGCGCTTGAGGCAGAGGGTGGTGTAAAAGCGTCGCGCGCACAAGTGCTGCCTTCGCTTTTTCAAATGCTGAAATCAGGCGATTGCTCCAGACGAGTTGTGTTGCTTTGCCCGAAAACGCTTCATAGATTGGGGACATTATGCGTGCTGCGTTTGGTATGAACCTGTGGTAGAAATTTATCATACCCGCGAATTCCTGAAGGCCCTTGATGGTTGTAGGACGAGGAAACTGCTGGATTGCTTTCACTTTGTGAGGCAACGGACACGCACCATGCATATTGACTCTGTGACCGAGGAAATCAATTTGGTCAACGCCAAACTGGCACTTGGCTACGTTGATGACCAGACCATGATCTGCCAACCGTGTAAAAGTCGTTTTAAATGGTTGTAGTGATCAGCAGGTGTTTTGCTTGCTACTAAGATGTCATCTAGGTACACAAATACAAAATCAAGAGACTGGCAAACTGTGTCCATTAAACGTTGAAATGTTTGGGCGGCATTTTTTAACCCAAATGGCATGCGCAGAAATTCAAAAAGACCGAAAGGTGTAATTACCGCCGTTTTGGCAACATCCGCGGGGGCAACTGAAACTTGGTGGTAGCCACGCACAAGGTCGATTTTGGAAAAAATGGTAGATCCTGCCAAACTTGCTGAAAAGTCCTGAATGTGAGGAATAGAATAACGATCTGGCAGAGTAGCAGCATTTAATCGCCTGTAATCGCCACACGGCCTCCAACCGCCTGTAGACTTTGGAACCATGTGTAGTGGCGAAGCCCAGGGGCTGGACGAGCGTCTGACAATCCCCATTTTTAACATATTGGCGAACTCATTTCTTGCCAAAGTGAGTTTCTCAGGAGGAAGGCGCCGAGCACGCGCGTGAACTGGAGGTCCACTTGTTGTGATGAAATGCTGCACGCCGTGCCTGGGGAGCAATTCAGAGAAGTGAGGCGCTGTAACTGCGGGAAATGCGGCCAGCAAACGCGCGTAATCACACTTGTCTGAGGTGAGAACATTTATGCGTTGAAATAAAGATCCGGCTTTTCGAATAGGAAAACTTGCAAACGTTTGTGCGCTGACCAAACGCTGTCGTTGAAGATCAACTAACAAAGAATGTGCTCTCAAGAAGTCGGCGCCGAGCAATGGCCTGGAGACATCCGCCAAAACAAAATTCCATTTAAACTTCCCAGCGGGCAAATTAAGCGAGATCAGACGTGAGCCGTACGTCCGAATACTGCTGCCGTTCGCAGCCACAAGGGTTTTGCCGGGCCTGTTTGTGTGGCGCTCAAAGCGAGTCGGTGGTAAAACGCTGATTTCTGCCCCCGTGTCGACAAGAAAATTACGCCCAGATAAGCGGTCCATTAAAAAAAAGAGGCTGCTCGTTTTGCCGGCCGTCGCAGCAGCTAAAGACGGTCGGCTTGCTCGTTTCCCCGAAACACACATGGAGGACAACACTGACGTGCGTTTTTACCGAAACGACGGTGGTAAAAGCAAAATTTTTGAGCGTTTCTTACTTGTTGTGGTGTAGTAGAACTGAACCTCGAGCGTCGCACCTTTAATACCTCGTATTCCTCGTCTTTTCTACTAGCCAAGAGCAGAGCATCCGCCTGTTGCGCTAAAACGCGAGCACAAAGAAAATCCTTTCCAGCCAAACCCGTGCGTACGGCAGCGGGCATCTTCTCCAGGAATAATTCTTTGAACAAAAAACAAGGTTCCTCACTCCCAAGCAACGCCAGCATTTCGTCCATTAGGGCAGTTGGCAGCCGGTCACCCAAAGTTGGCATGTGGAGTAATTGTTGAGCTCTTTGTGACGGTGTTAAAGTAAAAGTAGTCAGCAATCGCTCCTTAATTGCTGCATACTTGTCTTCATGCGGCGGTTGTTCAAGTAAATCAATCAAGCGACTAGCTGTGTTCTGATCGAGAGCTGACACAACGTAAAAGTACTTGGTTTCGTCAGCTGTCACTTTCTTCAAAGCAAATTGAGCTTCCGCTTGCTGGAACCAAACACGTGGCTGCGACATCCAAAATGTGGGGAGTTTAATAGCCACAGCGTTTTGATCACCACCATCCATCTTAACTTGAAATTTATGTCAAGAAATATACGTTTCTGACTCGTCGGGGTCACCATTAAAGCGTTACACAGCTTTATTCCGTTGCAAAGTTAAGAATGACTCAACGAGTCTACGCAACAGCGGCAAAAGAGAAACGCGGCGAAAAAGGCAATTAATCCGCTTCGCTAAAATGCGGTAAAGTGAGCGCTACAATACCGTGCTTATTCGCTGAACGTTAAAGTAAGTGCTGATAGGTTTTTGCATGGATTTTGTCCGAAAATTTATTGCGATTGCGTTTATTTAGCCATCTAAACAGACAAATTTATCTTGGGTGGGGATCCCAAGCGATGATGACATTAAGTTTTCAACACTACCTAACCGTTCAGTTAAATATAGACTGCTGTTTGATAGTGACTCGAAACACAAATTTCTCCCCAAATGATTGTTTGCGGTTTGAAATTAAACGACTTATACTGGCACCAACGTCTTCGAACCACATTTGCCACCAGCATGTATGGCAAAAAGTGACAACAAGGCTATATGTTAATAGGAAAATCGTTGGCGTCCAATCTTCGAACAAAGAAAACTAGTAAGAACGATGTGAATGTTGCAAGATTGGCGTAACCGATATGTTAGACTTAATTAAGTTATTATAGTAATTCAATTTATAGACATTTGTAGATAACAATAGCGTTGGTCTGTTCGCGGTACTGTATACCGGTATAACTCAACATTTATTCACCCCGTCCGTGTCGAACAGTGGTGTCGCGCGTCGAACATGTAGAAAATAATGTTTGCCTTGGCGGACGGGTTCTGTCTCAATCGCTTGGCAGACAGTTTTCGAACCGTCTGAATGGTTTGGCCAGGACGACCGTCGGGCGTTGGGAGTGTCGCTGCGGAAAATCAAACCGCCAATTCCGGCAGAGCAAACAAAAGCCCCAGGCAACAACGCCACACATCGGTTCGCACCACCGCAAGCTACAACGTAACGACGCCATAACGCTAATCAAGACACCAACGCAAGCTATTACGTCATCCAGGGTGCACTGAACACCACATTATTCAATCATCATACCTTGCGATTCGCTGGAGTCGCCATCAATCTATCAACAACATACCAACGCCCGTTGACCACCTTTGATCGTCGACCACCTCATCGTCCAGGAGACCAACGACTCCACGAAGAAATGAAAATTCATACGCGCGACGCCAAACACAAATTCACGACGGCTTAAAGATATGGCAAGCCATGCCATGTACGCAATTACACACAATCGACCAATCACACGAAGTCACAGCGGTGGCTTGGTCGAACACGCACACAAACGATTGTTTGTTTACATCCGAATGAGTTTGAACCAACAGACAATGTTTTTCCTTTCATCGAAGACCTTCAAACGCAGAAGAGCAACACGGATTCCTAACGGCCACAAACTTTATTGCAAGAAAGCTCTTGTAAACGAGGGAAATATATGTAGAAAATAATGAAAATTGTTTGTTATCGCTTTTGTTTGTTTAACCAACATTCATTCATTAACGCACGTCACTCTTTAATTCGCCTTGTCACGATACTCGTGCGTTATTAACCTGATAAGCCCACTCTTGTACGTGACAGAAAGTTAATCGGTCAGCTCTGCTGCACTGGAATTTTCCGCTGACCTAAGCCTTATGAGTTCTCTGTTATTTACGTTTGTTTTATATAATTTTTACTCGACCAACACGCCTGACATTGAGTCTATATAATTGAACACTCGGGTTGAAAATCCAGACAGTTTTTGAATCGTGACATTAAACAATTGTTCTGTCTCATCCCTCATTGGATTTATAACGAACTGCATCATTGAAATTGCATCTTTTATTGTGAGTATTTCGCGTGTGATAGTAAACCGCTTATTACATTAGCGGGCAGTGCATTGACCACGCCGATTGTGTTCATAAACCCATGTCGCAACGCGAGTCGGTGTGTGATTCGCCTGTAGAGGGACAGGGTATGGAGGCCGCTTACTCGGTAAATAGTGACAACCCCCAAATTCCAGCAGAAATTCAATCAACCCCCGCTCTAACGAATACTTTCCTGTTACAATAACTACCCCAATTTCAACCCCTCTCAGAATGGCCGAACCCTTTTTACGGAAACTACTTTCGTTTCACCCGGTAGACCGTTGCCTACGGTTTTCAACCCTAATACTAGCAACGTGATAGGCTATTCGGGATCGCTGTCCAAGGTTAAGTTGCCCGAATTTTGGAGTGGCTCCGTAAAACTGTGGTTGGCATCCATTGACAAGATTTTTCAAAACCACAATATAACCTCAGAGACGGACCGGAATTTTGTTCTTACGGATCTATAACACTGAATCTGTGCTTGAATATTGGTTGTTTTAATGGAAATTTCTTGTTTGCGATGTTAACCAATGTATTTTAGGAGTTGACTTTTTAGAGTTTCACGATATCCTCGTGGATGTGAAAAGGCACAGATTATGCCAAATACCAACTGCTATTGCTATGCAAAAGGAATTAACGGTGAGATCTCTCGTGGATCGTATCGATCACGACAAACCTTTCAAAATTAATCCCAACCGACATAAACAGAACATGATATTGAGATGAAGCAGGTAAGAAATTCTTCTAACGATATTGTTTGTGCAAAAGAGTCAGTTTCGGAACCGTTGGTTCGGCGGGCAGTTTTTTGCCGTCTCAATGGTTTGGCATGGACGGCCGGAGGGCGTCGGTGTTGTCGCTGCGGGAAATCAAACGGACAATTCCGGCAGAACAAAAACTGTTTTGAACCAGAATCCAACAGGCAAGAATGAGAACAGGCAAAGTCTGCCGTGAGGGGCAGGTGGTTTCCACTTTCAAGAACTTTACAGCCACACCTATGGAATGCTGTTGGACTTTACAATTTCACTGTCAACAGTCATGGATTATTAACTGAAATTTTATCTGCCATTGTAAGCATCAAGGATCCTTCAAGAAATCTTGCCTACAAACGTCGGAACATTATCGAAAATTTCCTGGTAATGCGAATGTTGATTTTGTTTTTACTTTTTCAAGCAAACGCCTAGCCCTTAGTGGTTACGTAATACTAACCATTTATGGTTTTTATGACGTTTGTTGCTGTAGGATAACGAAACATTTTTTTGCTCTCAGTGCCACAAAATTAAATCCCCGTCTGCTCTTCAAGACGTTTTCTTGCAGCGTATGCATGTTTTTTACGAGGGGATAAGCCTCGTGCGTAAACCACTAGCCCTTACTCTTTTTTTCAATTTCAACGCATTTGTTTTGTACTGGTACCGCTTTGTAAGTTTTTGCACAGATATGACGTCACATTCACCCTGTTTGGCCGCATCGAGAGATAAAAAGCTGAAGATATAGTTCCTTATTCGATGTAAAACATTCAAACTTTATGAAACACGTACACACGAGCCATCGACAACGTTGATCGCGCAATTACGTCAATGAGAAGTGATCTCAACGTCAAAACGAGACATATCCATACGTTTCCACGCATCTTCTTCAACAACCCAACGTCTACGTCATCACGAAACGCATCAAAACGTCACCAGCGATTCTACGCACCGCCCCAGGCAACAACGTCACACCTCAGTTCGCGCCACGGCAAGCTACAACACAGCACCGAGCGCGCATGACGTCAAGCACAGCACCACAAACAACAAACCATATCAACAAAGCCAGGAAATGACGGCACAAAACACTACAAGACAACATCACAACGCTATGCTGACTTCAAGACAACAACGTAACGACGTCATGACGCTGATCTCAAGACACCAACGCAAGCTATTACGTCATCCAGGGTGCACTGAACACAACACTATTCAATCATCATACCTTGTTACTCGTTGGAAACGCCATCTAAAGACAGACCTTCAATCAACACCATACCAACGCCCGTTGACCACATAGTTATCATCAGTTATCATCAGTTATCATCAGTTTCAGTTATCATCAGTTATCATTAGTTATCATCAGTTAGTTAGTCAGTCAGTCAGTTAGTCCAGGAGACCAACGAATCAACAATGAAATGAAAATTCATACGCGCGACGCCAAACACAAATTCACGACGGCTTCAAGAATTGGCAAACCATGCCATGTACGCAATTACACACAATCGACCAATCACGCGAAGTCACAGCGGTGACTTGGTCGAATACACATAAACGATTGTTTGTTTACATCCGAATCAGTTTGAACCAACAGACAATGTTTCCTCATCATCGAAGACCTTCATGAAGATAAATGGTGATGAACAACACGGATTCCTAACGGCCAGAAACTTTTTTGCAAGAAAGCTCTTGCAAACGGGGGAGATAATATGTAGTTAAAATTGTATTTTATCGCTTTTAATTGTTTAACCAAGACTCATTCATTAACGCACGTCACTCTGTAATTCGTCTCGTCACAATACTTGTGCGTTATTAATCTGATAAGCCCGCTCTTGCACGTGAGAGAAATTCATCTTGGTCAGCTTCGTAACACCGGAATTTTCCGCAAACCTAAGCTTTACGATTCTTTGTTATTCACGTTTGTTTTATGACATTTTCACCCGGTCAACACGCCTGAAATTGAGTCTTCATAATTGACCGCTTGAGCTGTAGCCAGAAAGTTTCTGAACCGCAACATCAAACATTTGTACTGTCTCATTACACATCATTGGATTTACTTGAACTGCCTCATTGAAATTGCTTCTTTTATTGTGAGTATTCGAATGCTTTACTAATTTTAATACAACCCAGTATTACTAATTGCACAGTGTTGGAGTCTTTTTGGAGTCATAGTTAGGTTTTGTGTTATCACAGATAAACTTAACATAAACTCTACAAATCATAGTTTAAGAACCAAACATGAAGCGAAAATATAAAGTAAAAATATAACTTTGCAAGTTATGTAATTATCCTAACTTCAAACAGCTAACATATTCTTTGTTTCTGCCCAATTAATAAAATAGCCTAAATATAAGCCAACAATGTGTTAAAATTACAAACTATATTTTTTTATATTATTTAAATTTAAACCACAAAAAAATTTAAACCACAAACAAATTATATTCGTACCTGAACGAACTTTTTGTGAGGGAGGTTCAGAATTATTCGCAATGCCTTCATTTTTTCGTTTTTGAGACATGTCCAAGAATCTGCAGAAAGTGCCAATCGAAAATCTCTCGTTCAACGAAAATACTGAGGCCACCTTCGGCTCTTCTTAAGTAAAACTGCTCCTTGAAACTTAGTTTATTGCAACATAGATCCCTAATGTCAACAAAACAATTAACAAAATGTTTACTAGATAAAAACTGTACCTACATTTCCGAAGAAAATAATTTTGTTCATTAATTTGCATCAAAACAAAACATATTGATATATTAAATCCCACAAAGCGATCTGTGGAAAGCTCAGATGGATTTTTTAATGAGAAACATATATTTCGCCTAAAAACGGCATCACCAGTTTCTCCAATTGGTGGCTGGAGACCAAATTTAATTGCTTTGTGAAAATTAATATATAATTATATCGATACGGTGAGCGATCGACAGCCTGCCAGAGGCCTTTGGTTTTAAATTGGTCCAGTTTTAATTCATTAATCACAAACAAAACATATATCATAATTTTTACCTTCTAAACAAATAAAATTCATAAATTCAAACAAAGTTGTAACATTGGGATTTCCCAAATTCGATACATCATAAATCCATTTAGGTCTATCTCAAATTCCCGCTACATGGGACGATAATCGCCCATCAAATCCGCTAAATTGAATCTACGTTGACGACTGTGAGCTGGTTGAGTTTCGCTTCGCCAATAAAAACTCACTGAAAGCAAATAAGTGCTTATTACAGGAAAAGCAGTTCCATGGGTAAACGTGCCTTTGCGAGAAAAGTAAACACTCCAAAGTACGTCACTGTAAGTCACGAGTAATGTAGGGTCATTGAACCAGTGTTTCTCAACCGGTGGTACGTGACGGCTTTACAGGTGGTACGTGAGCACCTTTCAGTGGTTTGCGGATATAGTTTGAATTTAAAAAATCGGAAGTGATCTCGATATGTTTGTTACTTCATCCCCTAGGACCTAGGTTCATTCGTAACACTCAACTAGGTGGTACGCGCGTCGAAATTGTTTTACCTACAAGTGGTACGCAACCACAAAAAGCTCGGGAATCACTGCATTAAAACAGTAATGTGGGAATCTTTGATCCACGCACGCATTGTGTTCTCTGTACATTTAATCACAGTATTTTATATTCCGTTCTTTCTCCATCCTGTTAATAAGCTGTTGGTGCAAACGTACGAGCCGAGTGCCGACTGGCAGTTGTTAATTAACCGACTCTCGTTCGTTAAACAAGCAAGCTCATTAAAACTGATTTTAATGAGGCGTTTACGAGCGAGGAACGGCAAATGATTTTCTGAGCACATCTCGTTTGGACCTCGTACAAGGGCACAAAGACAACTATAGAATGTGTCAGTTTACAGGAGAAAGGGACCTTTGCGTCGCCTTAAGTGCAATGTTTCTGAATACGAGTTGCGTAATTTGACATAACTTGCGCATATGCGCTATAGAATCTTGAATTTACCCCACATTTTTTGTTCGTTTACATCATTTAGGTAAGTTTACGATAATATTTCCCCATGAGATTGAAATTCGTTACCCAGCGAACATTCCATTTTTACAGGTAAACTAGGATTAAATTCACGCGCTAAGTTGCAAAGAATAAGACTTAAAGCACTGCCAGCAGTATCTACAAGAAAATTAAGTTTATGATTCTTATCAAAAATGATGAAAGTGCTAGAATGCTTTTCGACGCCCCTGACATTGTTCAACCTTAATGAGAGGGACGCTGCCCGTTTTTCTGATGATTAAAAGAACAGGGCGGGATACAATTATATGCATGCGAACCTTACATGTTGTGATAATAACACAAGTCGGAAGGTGGCGCCTGTGAGAAGCGCGGTCGTTGGAAGTCCCGTCCGCCATTAAAGTTGGTTTGTCTCGGGCGTGGTCGAGCAGTAAAATCTCGGCGCTGTGTTGGTCGGTAATCGTTGTTGCGTGATACAAAGCTTCCGGACCTATAATATCCGCCATTTTGCCCTCTTGGTGCCTGAAATCGGGGAGTTGCAGAAGTTACAGTTTGAGCCGATTTTAACGCCTGTAACTCTTCGGTCATTTCCCTTAGACGCCTCTCTATGTTATCATTTATTACCATTTAAGTGCTGGCAAAAATGTTTTTGGGATCCGAAAGATTATGTGGAACATGAAACTTACCTGGTTCGCTAATCAACATTAGGTAATCAGTTTTTTCATCCAATAAATCAACTGACAAACCATAGTCAGGCCCCAATATTATTTTGATCTGTCATAAAACAACTGTTTTAATACTTTTTCTGCATCTGGACATAAATCTTGGTAATTGCCCAGGAGAACTTTCATACGATTTAAAAGTACACTTGGACGCTTATTTTCCAGCGAAAGATCGTGAAATAATTCATGCACTTCAGTTATGGGGTTACTATCAAATGCCTTTAAAAGGGCTTGTTTTAAATCACCATAAGAGCGACGACCAACCTTAACTAAAATAACATGACCAACCTGTTGAGCTTATTTTTGATTGAGGGGGAAAAATGGTTAAGTTGAATTTCTCGTCGTCAGATGTTATTTGATGCATCTAGAAAATGCCTTCAACGTTTGCTAACAACTTTACAGCATCCTGCCACATTGAGGGTAATTTTACTGTAGTTGCCATATGTGTGATAGGTGCAGTTCGCCTAGGTGAAAAATGCGGTGCGGACACACCAGGATAACAAGGAAACTGATGCCGGAGTAAAAAAACATGGATGCGGCCTGGTCATTAATTCCAGGGGGTGCAAAATAACTCGAGCGAGGCTGATCTATAGAATATGATGATTCGGGATTTGCAGTGATCGGTCGTAATAATCGTGTTTAACAATGCGGCGCGGCACTGCCTGTAGCGTTTAAACCGCAACCGAACAAATCGTTACCTGGTAAATCATCAACATAATCGCTGTTGTGCGAACTTATGTCTGCGTCTGTAGATGCGTGAGATAAAGCATCGAAATTACCTGGCGTGGTCAACTGATCTGACTTTCCAACCCCTTTTAATTTGATCACACTTTCTATAAATTGGGGAATTACACCAGAAGCCTTTTGCGACATAATTAAAGCACACAAAAAATACGTTAAATCAGAAGGTTAAAATGCCCATTGAAATATCACGTCGGGGTCACCAAATTTTATGCAGGGTGTCATTTAAAACGTCTACACAAAATAATAACACTGCTGTATATCTGACTCCTGATAAAAAGGCTGCTTTCCAACCCAAAGTCAAACGACCAGTTTAATATATACATTAACAAATAAAGCACTTAAGAGTTATACAGCACATAAGAGTTGTACAGCACATTAGAGTTATACAGCACATAAGAGTTATACAGCACATTAGAATTATACAGCACATAAGAGTTATACAGCACATAAGAGTTGTACAGCACATAAGAGTTATACAGCACATAAGAGTTATACAGCACATAAGAGTTATACAGCACATAAGAGTTGTACAGCACATTAGAGTTATACAGCACATAAGAGTTATACAGCACATAAGAGTTATACAGCACATAAGAGTTGTACAGCACATAAGAGTTATACAGCACATAAGAGTTATACAGCACATAAGAGTTATACAGCACATAAGAGTTATACAGCACATAAGAGTTATACAGCACATAAGAGTTATACAGCACATAAGAGTTGTACAGCACATAAGAGTTATACAGCACATAAGAGTTATACAGCACATAAGAGTTATACAGCACATAAGAGTTGTACAGCACATTAGAGTTATACAGCACATAAGAGTTATACAGCACATAAGAGTTATACAGCACATTAGAGTTATACAGCACATAAGAGTTGTACAGCACATTAGAGTTATACAGCACATAAGAGTTATACAGCACATTAGAATTATACAGCACATAAGAGTTATACAGCACATAAGAGTTGTACAGCACATAAGAGTTATACAGCACATAAGAGTTGTACAGCACATAAGAGTTATACAGCACATTAGAGTTATACAGCACATAAGAGTTATACAGCGCATAAGAGTTATACAGCACATTAGAGTTATACAGCACATAAGAGTTGTACAGCACATTAGAATTATACAGCACATAAGAGTTATACAGCACATTAGAGTTATACAGCACATAAGAGTTATACAGCACATTAGAGTTATACAGCACATAAGAGTTGTACAGCACATTAGAATTATACAGCACATAAGAGTTATACAGCACATTAGAATTATACAGCACATAAGAGTTATACAGCACATTAGAATTATACAGCACATAAGAGTTATACAGCACATAAGAGTTGTACAGCACATAAGAGTTATACAGCACATTAGAGTTATACAGCACATAAGAGTTATACAGCACATTAGAGTTATACAGCACATAAGAGTTATACAGCGCATAAGAGTTATACAGCACATTAGAGTTATACAGCACATAAGAGTTATACAGCACATTAGAGTTATACAGCACATTAGAGTTATACAGCACATTAGAGTTATACAACACATAAGAGTTATACAGCACATAAGAGTTATACAGCACATAAGAGTTATACAGCACATAAGAGTTATACAGCAGATAAGAGTTATACAGCGCATTAGAGTTGTACAGCGCATAAGAGTTATACAGCACATTAGAGTTATACAGCACATAAGAGTTATACAGCACATTAGAGTTATACAGCACATTAGAGTTATACAGCACATTAGAGTTATACAGCACATTAGAGTTATACAACACATAAGAGTTATACAGCACATAAGAGTTATACAGCACATAAGAGTTATACAGCAGATAAGAGTTATACAGCGCATTAGAGTTGTACAGCGCATAAGAGTTATACAGCACATTAGAGTTATACAGCACATAAGAGTTATACAGCACATTAGAGTTATACAGCACATAAGAGTTATACAGCGCATTAGAGTTGTACAGCGCATAAGAGTTATACAGCACATAAGACTTAAATGTTTGACTTTCCTTTAAACAGTGTTGTTAATCAGCGTGGACCCATTAAAACAAACCACGCCAGTTCTGTACTTTTCCTCGAACTTCCCCGAAAATGTTTTCAGCTTCTTCCTTCATCACGTTGTTTGGACTAATGTTCAAGGATTCCATCTAATAAATAAATCTTCATGTAATTACACATAAACGTACCAGTATTAGAACTGCAACAAAGATCAACATATTTGCAGGTAGAAAACACACAACTTTATGTAGTGGTTAATCTGGCATGATTGGCAAACTGTGAACTGATGGCATTAATAGTAAACATGTAATCAGTTAAATTTGTTTTCAATTATAAGTGATTAGCACTGCTAGCATGATGTAAAGCTGTAAATTTTTTCATAAGTCTGTCACAAAATGCTGAAAATTCAAACTTAGTTGTAAAATTCTTGAATGTTGAATTTTAGTATTTGTGAACACAAAAATAAACTTCAACAACTAGCCATACAATTCAGTCAAGTTACCATCTAACAGACTGATATTCTACTCATGTATGAAAGATGCTGGGACTCCACTTATTGTAACTTACTGGATCTTCCAACTTTGACAATTCTTTTGCCAATGCTTTTAATCCATTAGAAGTAATTCCACAGCTAAACAAAATGAGGTTCTTCACTTTAGCCAAACTTTTTGACAGTTTTTTGCAGCCATCATCACCAATACGGTTTCCAATTAAATTGACTTTCTGAATCTAAAAACATTCCAAGTTAAGCATTTAAAGGTCAACTTCAGGGTAAACAAACAAATAATAAACTGTCGTCAAAAACCATAAGTGAAATTTTGCATCAAAGACAAAATGATAAACAATCGAGATATATTTTTAAATTATTTATTTTTCTAAATGTGAAAAGAGCAATGTCATAATAAAAACAAACCAAGCAATGAACAGATATGTGCGTGCAATCAGCAACACATTGTTGTTACCAAACTAAAGATTCAGGATAAAAATTAATGTTGTGACCAGTTTTGTTCATATCAGTGTTAGCATCCTGTTAAACTTCAATCAATACTATGTAAACATATCTTTGTCCTTTTTCTCTTGTAACCAAAACATGTTGACTCTGATACAAATTTAGTATTTTGAATCAGAGTCAAAGTGCATGAAACCCATTTACATCATTCATGAAAGTTGGATTGTTTAAAACCCATGAATGATGGAACCCTAAAGTAATGTTCTTAAAAGTAATAAGTCCGGCTGGTAAACCTGTATTTTACAGAATATAGCAATGAACTAAAACACAACTGAAACCTTACTGGTTCTGGTAGTTCGAGCAAAGCTGAAGACAGATGTGGAATTCCTTCTGATGTTATTCCACAATTACCCAAGTTAAGGTCCTGTACTTTGTTCAAACATTTTGCTATTTCTTTTGCACCAGAGTTACCAATGTTATTTATATTGAGATGAAGTTCTTTCATCTAAAAAAAAAATTAATATGAAAGCAGCATAAAATAACTATGTATGCTTAAAATAACTATTGACGTTTTGAGCCAAATTTGCATTTATAAAATTTTGTTCAATAATTATCAGCACAACATGCTGTAAACATCATTATTAATAAGAAAAGTTACTGTTATCAAACTAAAGCTTCAAGTTTTGTTCATTTCAGTGTTAGCATTCTGTCAAACTTCAAAGAAAACTACATAAACATATCAGTGTCCTTCTATATTGTAATCAATAATATCTGGACTCTGATGCAAAATGTTTAAACTTGAAAGTATTCTGAGTCAAGAGTCAAAGTGCATGAAACCCATTCATATCATTCATGAAAGGTGATAGTTCAACAATTAATTTATTGGGAAAGTGATACTAAAGTAATGTTCTCAGAATTAGCAAATCCGGCTGCTAAACCTGTATTTTACAGAATATAGCAGTGAACAAAAACACAACTGAAACCTTACTGGTTCTGGTAGTTCGAGCAAAGCTGAAGACAGATGTGGAATTCCTTCTGATGTTATTCCACAATTACCCAAGTTTAGTTCCTGTACTTTGTTCAAACATTTTGCTATTTCTTTTGCACCAGAGTTGCCAATGTTATTTCCAGATAAATTAAGGGATTCCATCTAAAAAATATTTAGTATGAATGCAGCATAAAATAACCATGCATGCTTAAAATAACTATTGATGTTTTCAAGCTAAGTTTGCAAGAGTGAACTTTTGTTTGATAATTATTAACAAAATATGCTGTAATGATTCTAATTAATAAGAAAAGTTACTGTTCTTAAACTAAAGCTTCAAGATCAAATGAAAGATTCTAATCAGGTTTGTTTATATCTGTGTTTGCAAAACTTCAAATAAAACTAAATAAACATATTAGTGTCCTTTCCATCTCAACCAGCAACATATTGCAGAGGTAGCCTAATTTTCTCATGAGTAGTTTGGTTGAATACAAGTTACATTATTGCAAAACCTTACTGGATCTGGTAGTTTGAGCAAAGCTGAAGACAAATACGGAATTCCTTCTGAAGTGATTCCGCATTCACCCAAGTGCAAATTCTCTACATTCTTCAAACATTTTCCAATTTTTTCTGCTCCAGAGTTTCCGATGTTGTTGTTTTCCAGAGAAAATAATTCCATCTGAAAGTAAACAAAGTTGGGCCTATGGGCGACAAAGATATTTTAGGCGAGTTCAATTAAAGGCAGTTGTACCCATAGCCTGCTGTCAAAATGTAGCATGGCAGTGTGCTTTGCATTGGTTTTAATATATAAAGTAAGTTGATATCTGGCATTAATATGCAAGTTTTGCAAGTGCAAATACTACATAACATGTGTTTACATTTAGGGAAACATCACAGAAACATAATAAGACTTACTGGTTTCTCTAGTTTGGCCAAAGCAGTGGCAAGATTGTCCACTTTAGTCACTTTACAACTAACAATGTAAAGTTCTTCAAAGTAATGAAGAATTTCACCCAAAAGAAGATCATCATTGCTTATATTAAATCCATCCAGTTCCAGGAGTTTAAGCTGAAATAAAACAAATAACTACAGAATATACAAACACTCGTTAATAAAAAAAAGTTTAAACCTTATGTGGACATCCATTTTGTAGCGAGTCCTTAATGCAATTCAATGTTTCTAAACATGATTTGTTGGGATGGTTTGAAGACAATATAAGTTTTTCTGTTAATGGAATGCACTTTGCAAGATATGGTGCTTGTTCGTCATTCCACTTCTTTAACCATAGTTCTTGAATCTAAGATGGAAAAAGTTTAATGCTGGAACAAAAGCTGATGACAAGAATGCAAACGGAACAGTAAATCACACTGGCTAAACCAGAGGTCGACAACCCATGACTCTGGGAACCCCATGTGGCTGTTTCACTCCCCACTTTGACCCCATTTAAACCACAAGCTTCTTTAAGGAAAATACACAAATAAAGATAAACTTCAAACTTTTGGTGCATTCGGGTGCTTCTGTATGTTTTGCAAGTTCACAAAAAATTGTGATGTTTAATTTGGTTCATGTGTATTGGAAAGGAAAAATAATACTTGCCAACACGCGTTCGTGGCGTCGAGTTTGATGTGGTTAATTACAAAAGATTCTAACTGGTTCTTGGCATGTCAGGGGTTGCCAACCTCTGGGCTGAACATTTACGGGTTAATATCACTGCATATACTAACATATATTAGAAAATATACACTCATGCAACTAAGCAATGTTAATCACAAACACATATATAAAAGTTAGGTTTGTGCTGTCAACAAGTGAAGTATCTTTGCATCAATAGTTTAACTGATAACCTCAACTAACCTGAATCTTATAGTTTTTCACAAATTCTGCAAAATCTAGGAAGACATTTCCAACAACAGGAAATTCAACAAAGTTGAAACATGGAAATTTCTCACAATGTTCAAAAACTGTGCGGAAATTTCTCACATCCGAGGAGAAAGTTAATCCTTCCATGTTATATTCAGGATGTAAATATGGTTTGACCTTGTTCATGATGACCTTGTTGTCTAGTTCATTTAAACATCCAAAAAGATGAAACCAGTCTGCCAAGTTTGGAAGGTCTGGCACATTCTCGAGAGGTTTTGCTATGTTTACAACAACATCAGACAAAATGCTTTGCTTTCCCGAAATCGTTTCCTGTTTTTGATTTTGTTCAAATTGGGTCAGTTTCTTGGCCTTTTCAAAAATTTGATCATTGCAGAGACCAAAACAGAATGTGAGAATATTTTCCCATTCCCCAAATTCATGAGAATCTTTTAAATCCTTTTTCATCTCATCCAAATTCATGAAGAGAACAAGCTTGAGTGCAACCAACAGTTCTTGCCATGAGCGATGCACAAAGAAACTTATTTTGTCTTGTTGTAGAATGTCCATTGCCAGATTTTCATCTGATTCAACATTTGTATCAACAAATGACTGTTGAGCCCTCAATGGAATGCCAAACTTGGCCAGGTCATTGTCTGTAAATATTGCTTTCTTGTCCTGAAATCCATACCATGCCAAGTCAGAGAGGTTCCTTACAGCATCAACATCTCTAGGAAAGCGACAATGCTTCGATCGGATGTATCTGTTTAGCATGGCAACATAAACACCAGTAAGAGTAATCGGTTCTGTACTTCCGTCCCCAGACTTAATCCTTTGCAACAAGTAGTTGAGGATCATCAGCATTCTTACAGGCACACCACAGTTTTCTAACAGTGTACAGTTGGCATTTAGCAAGGCTAGAACTTCTTCATGTTGTTTACCACAAACACGCTTAGTTAGTTCTTTTTGAGCATTTGAGCTGAGACTTAAGATTTCAACAACAAACTCTGGTCGGTATTTCAAGGGGACATCCATAAATTCTGATTTTCGGGAAGTCACCAGCTTGTAAGCATGGGGTAGAAGAGTTCCATTCAAAATATTAAATATAAAAGCCATAGGTTTGTATTTGGAAAAAGGCTGAATTGGTTTGTGGTTTTTTTTTAAATTTTCAGTGCCAGCTTCATCCAGTCCATCTATTAGCACTGCTGTGTTCCGATCATTTAAGATGAACTCAATCAACTCTTTTATTGCATCCAAAGACAGACTTAACTTTGCAATAAGTGGGAAGAAAAGAAAGTTGTACAAATCCGTTTCCCGTTCAAAATTGATGTCACCTATCTTTATGTAGAATATAAAAGAAGCATTTTTCAAACATTCATTGTCTAATATATGCTTCAGAAGAATTTGTGTTAAAGTACTTTTGCCAACACCAACTACACCAACAACTGCAATTGATTTGCTGTATTTATCAACATCCGCTTCACTAATTTTCTTGAGTTTAAGTTTTTCTTGTGCTTCTTGTTTTGCACTTTCAAACAAGTTTTCCACTGTTATGTCACCTTTGAGTCCACTTCCTTGATCTATTAACTTAGCCAACTGTTTTCGACGTTTTTTGGGATCTGTTTCATCAGGATTTGACCCTCCAGAGTATTTAGCAAGGACAAGTTCAACTGGATCCACAATCCTCCCATACTCCACACCACATTTTAATGAAGATTCCTTCTTAGCATGGTTTCGTAATTCTTTCTTGATATCCTCAACTACAAACATGTGATATTAGCAATAAAACCAATAAATGTTTTGGTGAGCTGCAGACAGACTGACTGCTCCAATAGGTTAAAACACATAACAGCTCAAATCAGTGACCCTGTCTGCAGTTCATTTAAATACAACATCTTGCTACATGTAACTGGGGATTGTTATGAATGAATCTGTGAAGTGCGATATTTACTTATTGGGAACAATATTGAAGGGTTAACTTCCACATGAGATTTCAAATAACGTTAACTTCACATGTTTTTGTACTTCAAAGTAACTTTTTTTAATTTTTGTAGCAGAAAGTATAATCAGAACCAATTTAACCATTTAATTTTGTTTATGGTATATTTTGCAAATATTTAGTTGGATATTGCACTAAAAATCAATGCTAACATTCCAAACATAAAGTAATGACAATTTCTGGTTGACTGTGACCTTGGTGTGGCAATGAATGAAACCATTCAACGTTTGAGCTACAGACAGTTAAGACATTGATACTTTTAAGTTAATGTTGATCTGTTGGGTCCCAAACAACTGGGACAAACCACCAGCTGTAATAATAAAACCTTATTATTGGTTGATAAAATATGCACAACTGTCTGTGGGTCAGTGATTGTTCTGGCTCGGTATATGACATGTAGAAATTTCATTCATTTTAATGTTAATTTCCGTATTAAAGTGAACAAAAGACAAACTAATATGATGTAAATGGCAAAATTATTTTGATGATAAGGTGTCCAATTCAGGAGCTAAACTTTGAACTAATTTTTTGAAAACGTCAAAATACACATAAAAATTATATATTTATGAATTTTAAAAATGTTGTAGCCCATTTCAAAAAAGATACCCCTAGAAGAAAAGCATTTAGTTTTTTTAAACGTTCTCCAGGTAAAATTGTATCATAATCATTTATATTAACATTGTTATGGACCATGGTCACATTTTTATGCCATATAACTCTTTGCTTACCATTTAGATTTGAGGTCTTTGATGAACTTTCATCTGAAAAAAGTTGCAGTAAGAAAAACATACAAAAATATAAATTACATGCGAAACAACAAGAAATATATATTTATTGCTCGTAAAATTTATTACTTAGTTTCACACCGATGACATCCATACAATTTTGTCTTATTTTTCTTTAAAGTAGCAGACTTTAGATCAATGGTATAAGTTCAATGATGACAGTGGTGTACTAAGCATGTCGCTACCTAGAATAATGGTAAGATGGGAATTTCTTGTCATAACAAAAATCCTTAAACTGCATCCTTTGTGAGATGATTAAGGACGCATATTGGTATTTCTATGAAAATAAGTTTTGGTGCTGGGAAATGCCCACCGTGTAGACCGATGTCACAATAGAAATTTTACGTCACAAAGCAAACCAGTGATGCAAAGGGCTCAATTTTTCGGTTGAACAAGCACACATGTGTGTGCTGCTGTCAATGGCGGATTTTAGGGTGTTTGGGACAGTTTTGGTGGGGTTTTGGGCTATTTTAATCAGGTAGTTACTTGCTGGTGGGTGCTGCTGAAAATTATGTTGAAAATGGAGCAAAAATTTCAGGCTGTATTTGTGGAAAAATGAATCGTTTAAGTGTGCAATCATTTGTGATTTTATGAAAGATCCATCCCATATCTACAAATTTTGATTAAAATTAGTCACTAGAAGAATGGTTTAGCCACCCCCTGGGGGCATTTTCCCCCCTGGTTAGTCAATATTTTGACAAAAAAGCAACAAAAATTGGAACTGGATTTTGTAGAAAAATGAATCGTTCAACTACGCACTCATTTGCATTTTTTTGTAAGTTCCAACTTTTCTCTATGCAATGGCATCAAATTTAGTTGCTGAAAAAGTGTCAAAGCCTTCCCTCATGGCTGGGCATACCCACTGTTGGTCATATGGGGTCTAGTGTACTATTGCACGTACCTATCTTCTAAAAATCAGGGAACACCCAAATTACGTCACAATGAAGGTGGGGTCAAGTTATGACGTCACACCAAAAATTTGCGTCACTGTGACGTCACTAACCGAAGATATGAAACGACGAAGTTTCTCGCCCACGCACACATACGCGGTTCTCCTGCAGGCACCTGAAGGTCGGCAAAAGGCACAACAGCAACGAAGAAATACATTTTTACGCTTCATTGATTACATAATGAAACAAACCTGTGAGAAACTTGAAATTGGGTACGATCAACCACAAGGGTGCGTAAACCAACATATGAAAAAATGAAAGTCGGGGTTAACGCGCTTTAGCGCCGTTGGCGGTAAACATGTCCCAAAGTATACATCCATACGTATCAATAAAGGAGACGTCACACAAACTTTAAATTTGGTACAGACAACCACAAGGGTGACTACACCAACATACTAAAAAGTTAACTGGGTAGCACTTTATTAACCCTTTGTTTATTGACGACAAATATTTGTTTGTGACGTAACAATTACATTTAAAGTCGATTTTAATCCGTTCTCGAATATTATAAACAAGAGTCCCTCCTTGACAATCGAGCCCATTCTCAACACAATCCAACAAGTATTTCTCTCAAAAATCATCAAAACGTCAACCGACGTTAACACGCTTTAGCGACGTTGGCGTTAATAAGGTTCCATAGTGTACAATTGTACGTAACAATGAAAAAGACGTTGCATAAACTTGAAATTAAGCACAAACAACCAGAAGGGTTCCTACACCAACATACTAAAAAATTAAACCGATACCACTGCGCCATTTTTCTAGACCTGTCTAAGGCATTCGACACCGTAAATCACGAGAAGTTGTTGGAAAAGTTAGAGCGCCGGTATGGAATTAGGGGAAATACCCTACACTTAATCCACAGTTACCTTGTAGGTAGAAGTCAATGCACTAGAATAGGAAATTCTGTGTCGGATATTAAACCCATAACATGCGGTTGTCCACAGGGTTCGCCATTAACTCCTTTACTTTTTTTATTGTACATCAATGACCTTCCGCAAGTATCCTCTTTTACAACCAAATTGTTCGCTGACGACACGGTTCTTTCAATGCCCTCCCCTTCACTTATTGACTTACAATCCCGCGTTAACGAACAACTCACAAATGTTGACAACTGGTTAAGGCACAATCGACTTTCTCTCAACATTCGGAAAACAAAGTTCCTATTGTTTTCCCCTTCCACCTCAAGCACTGGCAATTTCACCGTCACCATCGGTCATGAAAAACTTTTGCGATCAGATAATATTAAGTACCTCGGTGTATACATTGATGACAAACTAACCTGGACAACTCACATTCATTACTTGGAAAAGAAATTGTCACAAGCATGCGGCACTTTTTTTCAGTTGCGAAATTATCTTGACGTTAAAACGTTGAGAAATGTTTACTATTCATTTGTATATTCCCATAATCAGTACGCTATTGGTACTTGGGGTGGAGGATCGGCACTCTCACTGAAAAAACTCAACACTATTCATAATAACATACTCCGCTCCATAACCTTTAGTTCCTTTCAAAGCCACGTCACGCCATTATACAAGAAATTAGATCTCACAAAAATTAGAGACATTTACAAACTCGAACTGGCCAAAGCAATGCACGATTTCCATACCGGCAATCTACCGGCCTCCTACAACTCCTTATTTTCGTTAGTAGACACAGTACACGATCATTTCACAAGAAATGCATCGCAAAAGAACTTATTTCACCCAAGAGTTAACACCACCTTCGGCTTACGTATGCTAAAATACAGGGGCCCACAGATATGGGAGGAAATAAACCCTTCCATTAGATCGCTCTCCCGTCCATCATTTAAAAAAAAATCCGCCAATGTTTCACATCTCAGTATTAACTTCCTTTTTCATCCACCCTGTTAGCAGTCCGTTTTTCCCTTTTTCTTGTAGTCCTCCTGTCGTTTATTGCGTTTCTTCTGTCTTTGTTTTATGGTGTTTTTATCTATATTCCATTGTACACTCTACGCCTAAATGAACAATTTACTGCCGTAGGATCCGTTGTTGTTTCAGATCTAGGAGCGCTGCACACCAACATCACAACGTGCGCTGGACCATCAGCAAGACCTACGATGATTCAACAAACGCAACCTCCAGACGATCCCGACCATCTCCAACCAAAACCACCACGTTTGGACTGTCCTCGGGACGTTAAGGTCTGTCGATGTGGATTAAAGGAAACGTTCTGAGAACCGAGTTGGCGTTTGCGTTTCGATGGGTTTTGCTTTGGCCAGCACGGCCGGGTGGCCACCTTTTCGTCACATGCAGCTTGTCGCAACCCATCACCTCCCAGTGCGCCTGGCTGCGATCCCACGGCAGACGGTGATTCTCCGTGAGGAAATCACCTTTACATGGGGGCCTGACTCGATAACCTTTATGGTTTTATCGGTGCCCATGCCATTTCATTTCCTTGTTTTTTGTTCGTCGCGTAGTTGCTTTTCTCGCAAAAATAAACATGATATGATTTGATTTGATTTGATTTGATTTGATTTGATGCATCTGTTGTTAAAAAATGCTATGAAATGAAACCCTTATAAATCACCAGTATAACTTATCATTTCAGTGGTAAAGTTTGTTTCCAAAAATATTTCTTTTTATAATTAGAGATATATCTGTTGTGAAAAAGTTATCAAATGTTATCTTCATAAACAATATTTAAAACTTTGTTATTTTGTCCAATTGCAACCAAAGTTTACCAGAACTCAACAGTGAGTTGGTGTCAGTCAATGATTCACATTGCTTTGTAATGGCATGTGCAGAAAATTAAATTACAATCCAATTGTGAAAAAGTTTTAAAATGGAAATAGAGCAGAATATGTTGGTGTAAGTATGGTTTGTATACCTAGGCAGGGTGTCGATTTATGCCTTTTTCGCCATTAAGTGTTCGACACGCGACGCCACTGTTCGAACGGGCGGCGTGAAAGTTATCGATATACAGTACCACGAACAGACCAACGCTTTGTTATCTACCATAAATTGAATTACATATAATTACTCAATTTAGCCTAACGTATCGGTTACGCCAATCTTACATTCACATCGATCTTACTAGTTTTCTTTTTTCGAAGATTGGACGCCAACGATTTTCCTATTAACATGTAGTTGACAATTTTTTGCCGTACATGCTGGTGGCAAAAGTGGTTCGAAGACGTTGGTGCCAGTATAAGTCGTTTAAATTCAAACCGCAAACAATTATTTGGGAAGAAATTTGTGTTTCGAGTCACTATTAAACAACAGCGTTTAACTGAACGGTTACTGAGTATTGAAAACTTAACGTCATCATCGTTCGGGATCCCCACCCCAAAATAAATTTGTATGTTTAGATTGCTAAATAAACGCAGCCGCAATAAATTTTTGGACAAAATCCATGCTAAACCAGCCAAAACTTGCTTTTCAACGTTCAGTGAATAAACTCGTTAAACCTAAAAACTAACCATTGTTTCCAAACATGGCGCATTGTTACCGAACACGCTGCATTGTTACCGAACATATTACATTGTGACGAAACAAGTACCATTTTTCTTTCAATCGGACCTTAAAAGAGACATATCAGTTTACAACATGCAAGGTTTTGATTGTTTTGGCGTTATTTTAACGTGTATTTCAAACTTATGTTAGTACAAGAATTCTGTAATCGAAATAAGCCTGGTCGTTCTCATGCGTTAGTTACCAGATACGACATTTTTACTATTCGACGCGCACGACAATTTTTCTCAAGATGTTCGACACGCAGAAAAAAATCGACGACCTGCACCTAGGGAACGTTAGAACCCTTGACAAGTCCATGAACCAGCTGATAGCACAAGAACCACACGTACATTATATTATATCAAATTCTGTACAAATGAGGCTGCAATTACGCAAACAAAAAACAAACTACGCAGATTGACACTGACGGAAGGTAGAAATATTTTGTATAACAAATCTTTTTTGTTTACATTAGTTAAATCTAGGTTTTTTGCACCTATGAAATATTATTATTTAGCCTACATTTGACCAGAAATTGACAACCTAAATGAAAAAAGTTTATTTATATTATAAAACATACCTGGACAATGTTTCTTACATGGAGGTTCACCATTGTTCACATTACCAGCAGTTGTGAGTATTGTGACATTCTCCAATTGGCAATTATTTAATGTAGTGCCTGTTTAAACATAGTGTTAGTTACAAATATAAACAATAAGTAACACAAAATTCAAATGCTACATTTCAGAATTTATTGTTAATCTAAATTTAAACCAACAATGCATTAAAATTACAAATTATATTCGCACCTGCACAATTTTTTTGTAAGGGAGGTTCAGAATTATTCCCAATGTCTGCATATTTTCGTTTGCGAGACATGTCCAAGAATCTGCAGAAAGTACCAATCGAAAATCTCTCGTTCAACGAAAATGCTGAGGCGATCTTCGGCTCTTCTAAGCAAAACTGCTCCTTAAAACTTAGTTTATTGCAACAAAGATCCCTAATGACAACAAAACAAATAACAAAATGTTTACTAGATAAAAACTTTACATTGCCGAAGTATATAAGTTTGTTGATTAATTTGCATCCAAACAAAAACATATATCTTAATTTTACCTTCTAAACAAATAAAATTCATAAATGCAAACAAAGTTGCGACACTGGGATTTCCCAAATTCGATACATCATAAATCCATTTAGGTATATCTCAAGTTCCCGCTACATAGGACGATACTCGCCCATCAAGTCTGCTAAATTGAATCAACGTTGTGAGCTGGTTGAGTTTCGCTTCGCCAATAAAAACTCAAATTTACAAGCTGCAATGAAACTTGTCGTAAATTCTCTCCGATTTATTGCACTGTTGTTGGCAAGCAAATCTTTTGACCTGACAACTTTTGACACCAACATGCAGACTCATAAGTTTAATTTTTGGTCAGTTGCCAAAAACAATTTTGTCTTTGAAGTTTTGGTGCTTAACGAATGAACAAAACGATACAACGCAGTTAAACATGGGACGCATCTTCTGGTGCGACACGCGTAAAATATAAAAAACTATATTTTCCCAATGCTACTTTGTCTTGGAATCTCTTCAAAGAGAATTGTTTTTTTTTCTCTTTGACGCCTCCCAACGTAAGTGCTTACTACACCAAATGAAGTTCCATCGGTAAACTTGCCTTTGCGAGAAATGTAAACACTCCAAAGTACGTCACTGTAAGTCACGAGTAATGTAGGGTCATTGAACTAGTGTTTCTCAACCGGTGGTACGCGACGGCATTACAGGTGGTACGTGACAGCATTACAGGTGGTACGTGAGCACCTATCAGTAATTTGCGGATGGTTCAAATTTAAAAAAATCGGAAGTGATCTCGAAAAACATTATATTTGATCTCGAAATGTTTGTTACTTCATCCCCTGGGACCTTAGGTTCATTCGTAACACTCAACTAGGTGGTACGCGTCGAAATTGTTTTGCCTCCAAGTGGTACGCAACCACAAAAAGTTTGGGAATCACTGCATTAAAACAGTAATGTGGGAATATTTGATCCACGCACGCATCGTGTTCTCTGTACATTTAATCACAGTATTTTATATTTCGTTCTTTCTCCATCCTGTTAATAAGCTGTTGGTGCAAACGTACGAGCTGAGTGCCGACTGGCAGTTGTTAATTAACCGACCCTCGTTCGTTAAACAAACGAGCTCGTTAAAACTGATTTTAACGAGGCGTTTACGAGCGAGGTACGAAAATGATTTGCCGAGCACATCTCGTTAGGACCTCGTACAAGGGCACAAAGACAACTATAGAATGCGTCACTTTACAGGAAAAAGGGACCTTTGCGTCGACTTAAGTCCCATTTTTCTGAATACGAGTTGCGTAATTTGACGTAACTTGCGCATATGCGGTATAGAATCTTGAATTTACCCAACATTTTTTATTCGTTCACATTATTTAGGTAAGTTTGCGATAATATTTCCCCATAACATTAAAATTCGTTACCCAGCGCGCATTTCATTTTTACAGGTAAACTAGGATTAAATTCACGCACTAAGTTGCGGGGAATAAGACTTAAAGCACTGCCAGTATCTACAAAAAAATTAAGTTTATGAATCTTATCAAAATGGTGAAAGTGCTAGAATGTTTTTCGCCCCTGACATTGTTCACCCTTAATGAGAGGGACGCTTCCCGTTTTCCTGATGATTAAAAGAACAGAGCAGAATACAATTATATGCATGCGAACCTTACCTGTTGTGATAATAACACAAGTCGGAAGGTGGCGCCTGTGAGAAGCGCGGTCATTGAAAATCCCGTCCGCCATTAATGTTTGTTTGCCTCGGGCAGTAAATTCTCGGCGCTGTGGTGGTCGATAATTGTTGTTGCGTGCGGCAAAGTTTCCGGACCTATAATAACTGCCATTTTGCTCTCTTGGTGCCTGAAATCGGGGAGTTGCAGAAGTTACAGTTTGATCAGATTTTAACGCCTGTAACTCTTCGGTCATTTCCCTTAGACGCCTCTCTATGTTATCATTTATTACCATTTGAGTGCTGGCAAAAATGTTTTTGGGATCCGAGACGTTATGTGGAACATGCTGTTTATTAACCACTTGGTGTGACTGAAACTTACCTGGTTTGCTAATCAAAATTATGTAATCAGTTTTGTCGGCCAATAAATCAACTGACAAACCATAGTCAGGCCCCAATATCATTCTGATCTGTCATAAAACAACTCTTTTAACAATTTTTCCGCATCTGGACTTAAATCTTGGTAATTGCCCAAGAGAACTTTCATGTGATTTAAAAGTACACTTGGACGCTTATTTTCCAGCGCAAGATCGTTTCGCTGCCATGCCATGGGTGTGGAAAGGTGCAGTTTGGCTGGGGGAAAAATGCGGTGCGGATAAACCAGGATAACAAGGTTTCAAAAACGGTGCCTGACCTCGAGGTAAAAATATGGATGCGGCGTGGTCATTAATTCCAGGGGGTACAAAATAACTTAGACGAGGCTGAGCTGTAGAATATGATGATTGGGGATTTGCAGTAATCGGTTGAATCATCGCGTTTGAAAATGCGGCAGAATAATGCGGCGCGGCGCTGCCTGTATCGTTTGAAACGCAACCAAACAAATCTGTAAGGTCCGTTGAACGCGCCCCGGTTCTTGGCGCAGAACGTCACACGAGGCGGAATTCCCGCGGTGAAAACGCGTATCCTTAATGGGCCTCAAACTCGCTCACTCAGTTGATGTTATTCTTGTTGTTGAGTGTGCAGTACGCAATCGTACGCAAGAAAGAATGAATTTGAAATGTAGACGGTACAGACGTCGGGAGGAGACGGAAGGTCATGTAGGACACGTGGACCCTTAGAACACGGTTTCTACACAGAAGGCAATGTGTCAAACAAATACACTGCACACGTAGATAATTACAGCACAAGGCTCAGCAACTATTTGGGAACCGGTAAACTTTGGACCGCAAAGACGGTCGAAGCAGTTACTGTCGCACACCTAAACGAAACAGGCAACATAAACTACAATGCGCCACTATGACGTAACACACACAATGCTTACCGATAACTTTCGGCGACAGAAGATTGAATACCACACGCTTCACGTGTGTACAAATGCAAGAGAGACACTGTGAGTACAAAGACAGCGTCAACACCGTGTGTAAACTTAATCACATTAACAAGGGCAGCTATACTGTTCAGCGAACTGACTTCTAAGTCATCGCAGTTAAATTTGCCAAAGTTACAATTTACACATTTCGGTTATTCGGTACTTCAGTCGTTTCACACATATGTACAAATAGACTTACCAGAAAATGCTCGCTCGCAACACAAATCCTTTACAGATCAAATGACGTAGCACTGTGCTGCACAGTTGTCAGACACAAAAAGGACAGAACCACGTTGCCAGTGCAGATTTTTTTTACCAAAAGCGCCTAATTTTTTGTTTCAACACGCCCAAAAGCGCCAATTTCTGCAAACACAACACGTCCAAATGTGCCCAATGTTAATGAAGTTTACACATATCAGTTACGTACACCAATGGTCATTTTATGCTTATGGTTGAACACTAAAACCGTAAACTAAGACCGTGAGCAGGACGCAACACCTGTAACACTAAATATTTTGATTACAGTCGTCTTTTAAATATGATTATGACGTCATATTTCGTTGTGTGGTCAGTTTGCAGTATTTTAAATACGGCTGAAACAGCGTTTTGTTACATAATTAATGAGTTAATTATCAAATTTTTAAATTTCTTAAACACGCCCAAATGCGCCCAAAGCGCAAGGTGCAATAAAAAAGCGCAAACACCCAAGACAACACGCCCAATTGGGCGTAAAAAGCGACTGACAACACTGCACGTTGCGTTATCACTTAAAACTTGGTCTCTTATTATTACGTCACACATGAGTGTAGAGAAAAATGTACATTTATAAAAATCAGCAATTACTGGCAAATAAGATGTAACAAGTAGCACCATCAAAATTGTCAACAAAATCAGCCAAAAATGGAATTGGATATCTGTCAGCCTCAGTAATCAAATTTAGCCTTTTTGATGCGCCATTTACAATTGGGTTTAGGAACGACATGAATGGCAGAAGACCAAGGAGAATTGCTAGGTTCTCAAGTTCATCGAACTGTTCATGTACAACCTGAAGCATTTCCGGAGACAAGCGTCTAGGTCGACAACTGACAGGGTAGCCTTTAGTAATAATCTTATGCTTCACTGTGTGTTGAGCAGGCTTACCAATACGCATAGCAGGGCATCGATATTTTTCTGCGTGTCGAACATCTTGAGAAAAATTGTCGAGCGTGTCGAATAGCTAAAATGTCGTATTAGGTAACTAACGCTTGACGGCCAGGCTTATTTCAATTACAGGATTCTTGAACTTGCATAAGTTTGGAATACGCGTTAAAATAACGACAAAATAATTAAAACATTGCATGTTGTAGGCTGCTATGTCTCTTTTAAGGTCCGATTGAACGGAAAATGCAACTTGTTTCGTAACAATGCCACGTGTTCGGTAACAATGGTTAGTTTTAGGTGTAACACGCTTATTCACCAAACGTTAAAGCAAGTGCTGGTTGGTTTTTGTATGGATTTTGTCCAAAAATTTATTGCGGCTGCGTTTATTTAGCCATCTAAACAGACAAATTTATTTTGGGTGGGGATCCCGAACGATTATGCCATTGAATTTTCAACACTACGTAACTGTTCAGTTCAAAGCTGTTGTTTAATAAAGACTCGAAATTCAAATTTCTTCCCAAATAATTGTTTGCGGTTTGAAATTAAACGACTCATACTGGCACCAACGTCTTCGAACCACATTTGCCACCAGCATGTATGGCAAAAAAAATAATGAAAACTACATGTGAATAGTTGAATCGTTGGCGTCCAATCTTCAAAAACAGAAAACTAGTAAGATCGATGTGAATGTTGCAAGATTGGCGTAACCGATACGTTAGGCTAAATTGAGTAATTATATGTAATTCAATTTATGGTAGATAACAAAGCGTTGGTCTGTTCGTGGTACTGTATACCGGTAACTTAACATTTATTCACGCTCCCCGTGTCGAACAGTGGCGTTGCGTGTCGAACACTCAGAATGGTGAAAATGGCATAAATCGACACCCTGCACATAGGCTCTGTAACCTTGGGAAATTCAGATATAATTTTCTCAAATTCATTCAACTCTTTTTCTTTTCGTTCAAAAGTCACTTAATTATTTCTGTTATCAACTTCTGACGTCACTGCACCACAACTATTAATACTTCGCTGGACAACACGAACAAACTTCTTTCTAATATTTCCATGAAAAGATATGCGTCGAATACTGCGTGCGTAATGATTACAACGTCCATAAGATGGTAATTTGGAATAAAAATTACGCATTTCATGAGCATTATGGTAATCACGCAAGCCTTCCTGTCTATCTCTGTTGCGCGAAAAGGATCTAAAATTATTAATCAAACGTCTTCTTTGACATCAACAAGAAAATCAAAATATTTCAGAAAATCACTTGAAATTATGTCATGGTCAATGTCAGCAACATAAAACTTCCAAGAATAAGAACGATTTGGACCAAAATTTACTTTCAAGTGCGTTATTCAAAAATCTTAAGACAACTGCCAGAAATGCCTCGAAATACGGTGTTAACTCGTTGGAAGCAATGCTTATCAAACCATAAAGGACCCAACGATACATCAGATCCAGTGTCGACCAAAAAAGATAAATTCAAACGGGAGTCATAAACGTTAAAGGTTTCGTGAGAAAACCTATGGCCTCTCCAACCCCACCTTGAGGAGGCCGGCCTTAGTTTTTTGGACCATTAAACGAATGTGGAAAGGAACAAGGCGGAATACAAGACCGAGCATTAAAACCATAATGCTTGTAACTAATGTTTTGACTTGACTTTAAAAACGTCTAGGAGCTGATGAAAAAGAATTTCGAAAGCGATTATCATAGCCATTCCAATTTCTTCGAGCAGAGTTAACCCAAGATTGGTCGTGAACACGCCTCGGGCGATACGAATGATTGTAAGAATATTGCGGTTTATAAGAATGTGTTGGAAAAGTTTTCGGCGAAGACAGTTCACTATTCTTTTGACTAATCTGTTTTATTTTTCGATCAAGATGGTCATTCATAAGCATTTGAGCATTAACTGATGTTTCCTCTTCAACACGGGAAATAGGCTAACTAGGAGAACTAGACAACATGGCATCAGCTTTAAGAGCAAGAGTATTCAAATCCAAATCATAATCGGTAGCAAAAATTAAGTGAATATTCGGCGTCAACTTGTCTATGAAGAAACGTTTTAACAAGCGCTCTGTACTAGGTTCTAAATCTCCAGAATGGTCGAGAAGAATTAACATTTCATGCAACAACTCAGAGGGCTTTTTTTCCATGCAAAGATGTCCTGTTTAAAAACTCGTTCGAGTGACTGATTTCATCCTTGTCATAAAATTTCAACAAAGGCTCTTTAAGCGCAGCATAAATTCTTTCAGTGTCCCTATACGATATTACATGTCCTACCTTTGAGATTTTTCCTCATTTAGACAAGAGAGAGTGTAGTTAAATTTCTGTGACTCACTTGTTGCATCACAAGAATAAACAATCTTTTATTAAGATGGCAAAACTTGACAGACATGAAAACAGCAAATACGGAGTTGACTTCAGAAATTGAAATAATGGGATCTACCCAAAACTGCAGATGTCTTAATATCTTGTATCGTGTTTACTGCAAGGAACTGAAGATGTCCTTGGGGTGAAATATATATTCCTGATCAAAAGCCAGGCTGATCCTGTACAAAAAAGCTACTGCTTTTTTTAGTACTATACAGAGTTGAGTTATCATTTTAAACGTTCGTTATCGAAATAGTCAGAATGGCATCGATTTTTTTAGAAGCAAAATTTTCCAAACTATCTATGTTACAACTTCCAACAACAAAACTGTCAATGCATTCAAGAACTTCAGTCAAATACAGAGGACCATCATTCGAAAAAAGTCAGAATGGCATCGAGTCGAGTGATCTGATCTGAATGAATCTTTGACAATGCATTTTTGCACATATATTGCATTTGTGTTTTTGCCTTAGCACTATGGGTTACCAAGCAGATCCGTTTGGCCATAGTGCGCTCCACAGTGGTTCTTCTCTGTTGTTTGGTACTCAGTATAGGGTACCCAACAGATCGACGGTGACCGAAAGGTACCACAAAGTGGAAACTAAGTGTGCCCGCTTGTGTAAAAGCTAGCACAGTGCCACATCAACAGCTGCACTGATGAGACCTTACAGGTCGAAACAGTGCGTATACACACCCTGTCTGCAGCTCTCCAACATCATGGCTTTTTTGCACATATAAAACATACCTTATATCACGATTAAGCCAGAATGCCATATGCGCAAGTACGCGACGTAATTAAAGTTTGGTACAAAATGTAACAAAAAATAACAATGAATAATAAAGTTTGATGCAGGAGCCCCCAGGTTCAGAAAAGGTTTTGTTAGTGGTTGTCAGCTGATGTACGTGCGTCATGGGTGCAGCGCAATTTTACGTCACATGTAAACGTTTGCATTTATGGACTAAGGTTGCCATTTTTCGAAATCTCTCTCCATTGGGTTGTGGGTAAAAGCATTCTTAGGTAGCGTCTTGCCAAGCGTGTTTCATTTCAAAGTGTAGCGATAGCAACGGTTGTGTATTCATGTGATTCGTGTCCTTCGTGTGATATTCTTTCCCAACCGTTTTAATCGTTCCGAATGTCTTCACGAAACAATCGTATCGATATATCGTTCGAACGTACCGTAGCATTCTAGTGTGCTCTGTAGTTCAATGGAGATCGTAGAACTGTTGTAATAGTAATCTGTAGACATACTCGAACAAACAATGGTTAAGTTTCCTAGGCATGTTATCAGGTAATATTTTCACGTTAATATAAATTGTCACGTATTCTTTAAACTTTTTGCGTGACAAACATCTTCGGTTTTGTTGCAATGAAGCAAGTGACATTTTATTCAAGCCCTGCGATAACAACAAGGACAGAAAATCTGAGGATAATAAACAAGCAATAATAGCTTGGAGTATTGTCATGCGTCAAAAGTTCGAATTAACAATAAAAATAACAAACAAGCTTTATTGAGAGTTACCAGTTAATGTTGAACACGAAGGTAAACACTGTGGATATTTAATTGGCCTGCGGTTCACAGCATGGTATACAGGCACCGAGTGCCGACTGGCAGTTGTTAATTAACCGACAGCCTGTTCTGACACACACTCTTTATCTGATCAGTAATACCCGGTTGTAATGCACAACACCTTAATGCTGTATGAGCAACAGTACATAATGGGTTGGAAAAATTGTAGCTTTCAAGTGTTGTCAGCTAAATGTGATTGGCTTAAAACTGGTCACATGACTTTATCACTGACAACGTAGGAAGTATTAACATGCGTCATATACAGGCGTTTAAGATGTGATCCATGCAAACAAACAGTGCGAGAATACTGTGGAATACAAAATACACCAAAATTCCACACAGAAAGTAGAAACAACAGCTGAACGAAAGCACGTGTTCGAAGTTAAGATTGCGTTGATGTTTTGTTTAAACATTGTCAAAGTGAAGAAATTCCACTCAAAAACTGTGTATGTTGGATATTCACACATTGTTACTGGTGGGTGCTGGTGATCACTTGAAACGACTCCCCCAATCCATGACCTTGTCTCTCACCTTCAGAAAAGTTTGTTTAGCCTCCTCTTTTTTTACATTCCACCCAACATCCAAACTCTCCATCTGAAAACAACAACAAACATCAAATTGGTTTAAAATTAAAAAAACTACCATGAGGATATTCAATTAATTCAAGCTGTTTTTTGGACAACAAATTTCACAACGAGAAATATGAATTTAATTCCTCAAGTATTTCCAAAAGATCAGCAAGTTTCAAAAAGTTGCATAAAAGTAATTGTTTGAAGGTACAAGTGAAGAAAAGTTAGCAACTTAAAAACAGTTACCTGGGGCGGCATGATGAAAAGTTCAACGTTCGTTAAACAACCTAGCTCGTTAAAACTGATTTTAACGAGGCGTTTACGAGCGAGGTACGGAAAATGATTTGCCGAGCACATCTCGTTAGGACCTCGTACAAGGGCGCAAACACAACTAGAGAATGCGTCACTTTACAGGAGAAAGGGACCTTTGCGTCGACTTAAGTCCATGTTTCTGAATACGAGTTGCGTAATTTGACATAACTTGCGCATATGCGGCATAGAATCTTGAATTTACCCCACAATATTTTGTTCGTTTACATAATTTTGACAAGTTTACGATAATATTTCCCCATAAGATTGGAATTCGTTACCCAGCGTGCATTTCATTTTTACAGGTAAACTAGAATTAAATTCACGCTCTAAGTTGCGGGGAATAAGACTTAAAGCACTGCCAGGATCTACAAGAAAATTAAGTTTATGATTCTTTTTAAAAATGTTGAAAGTGCTAAAATGTTTTTCGACGCCCCTGACATTGTTCACCCTTAATGAGAGGGACGCTTACCGTTTTTTGGATGATTAAAAGAACAGAGCAGAATACAATTATATACATGCGAACCTTACCTGTTGTGATAATAACACAAGTCGGAAGATGGCGCCTGTGAAAAGCGCGGTCGTTGGAAGTCCCGTCCGTCATTAAAGTTTGTTTGTCTCGGGCGTGGTCGAACAGTAAATTCTCGGCGCTGTGGTGGTCAATAATTGTTGTTGCGTGCGGCAAAGTTTCCGGACCTATGATAACCGCCATTTTGCCCTCTTGGTGCCTGAAATCGGGGAGTTGCAGAAGTTACAGTTTGAGCCGATTTTAACGCCTGTAACTCTTCGGTCATTTCCCTTAGACGCCTCTCCATGTTATCATTTATTACCATTTGAGTGCTGGCAAAAATGTGTTTGGGAATCCGAGACGTTATGTGGAACATGCTGTTTATAAACCACTTGGTGTGACTGAAACTTACCTGGTTTGCTAATCAAAATTATGTAATCAGTTTTTTCGGCCAATAAATCGACTGACAAACCATAGCAAGGCCCCAATAACATTCTGATCTGTCATAAAACAACTGTTTAAATACTTTTTCCGCATCTGGGCATAAATCTTGGTAATTGCCCAAGAGAACTTTCATACGATTTAAAAGTACACTTGGACGCTTATTTTCCAGCGCAAGATCGTGAAATAATTCATGCACTTCCGTTATGGGGTTACTATCAAATGCCTTTAAAAGCGCGTGTTTTAGATCAGCATAAGAGCGACGACCAACCTTACCCAAAATAACATGATCAACCCGTTGAGCTTGTTCTTGATTGAGGGAAGAAATGGTTAAGTTGAATTTCTCGTCGTCAGATGTTATTTGATGGCTCTGAAAAATACCTTCAACGTTTGCTAACCACAACTTTACAGCATCCTGCCACATTGAGGGTAATTTTACTTTCGCTGCCATAGGTGTGAAAGGTGCAGTTCGACTAGGGGAAAAATGCGGTGCGGACACACCTGGATAACAAGGCGTTGAAAACGGTGCCTGATCCCAAGGCAAAAACATGGATGCGACCTGGTCATTAATTCCAGGGGGTGCAAAATAACTCGAGCGAGGCTGGAGCTATAGAATATGATGATTCGGGATTTGCAGTGATCAGTCGAATAATCGCGTTTAACAATGCGGCGCGGCACTACCTGTAGCGTTTAAACCGCAACAAATCGTTACCTGGTAAATCATCAACATGATCGCTGTTGTGCGAACTTACGTCTGCCTCTGCAGCTGCGTGAGATATAGCATCGAAATTACCTGGCGTGGTCAACTGATCTGGCTTTCCAACCCCTTTTAATTTGATCGCACTTTTTATAAATTGGGGAATTACACCAGAAGCCTTTTGCGACATAATTAAAGCACATAAAAACACAACAGAAGGTTAAATTGCCCATTTAAATATCACGTCGGGGTCACCAAATTTTATGCAGGGCGTCATTTAAAACGTCTACACAAAATAATAACACTGCTGTATATCTGACTCCTGATAAAAAGGCTGCTCTCTAACCCAAAGTCAAACGACCAGTTTAATATATATATTAACAAATAAAGCACATAAGAGTTATACAGCACATAAGAGTTATACAGCGCATAAGAGTTGTACAGCGCATAAGAGTTATACAGCGCATAAGAGTTATACAGCACATTAGAGTTATACAGCACATAAGAGTTATACAGCACATAAGAGTTATACAGCGCATAAGAGTTATACAGCACATTAGAGTTATACAGCACATAAGAGTTGTACAGCACATAAGAGTTATACAGCACATTAGAGTTATACAGCACATAAGAGTTATACAGCACATAAGAGTTGCACAGCGCATTAGAGTTGTACAGCGCATAAGAGTTATACAGCACATTAGAGTTATGCAGCGCATTAGAGTTGTACAGCGCATAAGAGTTATACAGCACATAAGAGTTATACAGCGCATAAGAGTTGTACAGCGCATAAGAGTTATACAGCGCATAAGAGTTATACAGCACATTAGAGTTATACAGCACATAAGAGTTATACAGCACATAAGAGTTATACAGCGCATAAGAGTTATACAGCACATTAGAGTTATACAGCACATAAGAGTTGTACAGCACATAAGAGTTATACAGCACATTAGAGTTATACAGCACATAAGAGTTATACAGCACATAAGAGTTGCACAGCGCATTAGAGTTGTACAGCGCATAAGAGTTATACAGCACATTAGAGTTATGCAGCGCATTAGAGTTGTACAGCGCATAAGAGTTATACAGCACATTAGAGTTATACAGCACATAAGAGTTATACAGCACATTAGAGTTATACAGCACATTAGAGTTATACAGCACATAAGAGTTATGCAGCGCATTAGAGTTGTACAGCACATAAGAGTTGTACAGCACATAAGAGTTGTACATCAAATAAAACTTATACAGCACATAATAGTTGTACATCACATAAGACTTATACAGCCCATAAGACTTATACAGCACATAAGAGTTATACAGCACATAAGAGTTATACAGCCCATAAGACTTACACAGCCCATAAAACTTACACAGCACATAAGAGTTATACAGCACATAAGACTTAAATGTTTGACTTTCCTTTAAACAGTGTTGCTAATCAGCGTGGACCCATTAAAACAAACCACGCCAGTTTTGTACTTTTCCTCGAACTTCCCCGAAAATGTTTTCAGCTTCTTCCTTCGTCACGTTGTTTGGACTAATGTTCAAGGATTCCATCTAATAAATAAATCTTGATGTAATTAAACATAAACCTACCAGTATTAGAACTGTAACAAAGACCAACTTATTTGAACTGCAACAAAGACCAACATATTTGCAGGTAGAAAACACACAACTGTATGTAGTGGTTAATCTGGCATGATTGGTAAGCTGTGAACTTATGGCATTAATAGTAAACATGTAATCAGTTAAATTTGTTTTCAATTATAAGTGATTAGCACTGCTAGCATGGTGTAAAGCTGTAAATTTCTTCATTAGTCTGTCACAAAATGCTGAAAATTCAAACTTAGTTGTAAAATTCTTGAATGTTGAATTTTAGTGTTTGTAAACACAAAAATAAACTTCAACAACCAGCCATACAATTCAGTCAAGTTACCATCTAACAGACTGATATTCTACTCATGTATGAAAGATGCTGGGACTCCACTTATTGTAACTTACTGGATCTTCCAACTTTGACAATCCTTCCGCCAATGCTTTTAATCCAATAGAAGTAATTCCACAGCTAAACAAAATGAGGTTCTTCACTTTAGCCAAACTTTTTGACAGTTTTTTGCAGCCATCATCACCAATAGGGTTTCCAATTAAATTGACTTTCTGAATCTAAAAACATTTCAAGCTAAGCATTTAAAGGTCAACTTCAGGGTAAACAAACAAATAATAAACTGTCGTCAAAAACCATGAGTGAAATTTTGCATCAAAGACAAAATGATAAAAAATCAAAATATATTTTTTAAATTATTTATTTTTCTAAATGTGAAAAGAACTATGTCATAATAAACACAAACCAAGCAGTGAACAGATATGTATGTGCCACCAGCAACACTTTGTTGTTACCAAACTAAAGATTCAAGATAAAAATTAAGGTTGTGACCAGTTTTGTTCATATCAGTGTTAGCATCATGTTAAACTTCAATCAAAACTATGTAAACATATCTTTGTCCTTTTTCTCTTGTAACCAATAACATGTTGACTCTGATACAAATTTAGTATTTTGAATCAGAGTCAAAGTGCATGAAACCCATTTATATCATTAATGAAAGTTGGATTGTTTAAAACCCATGAATGATGGAACCCTAAAGTAATGTTCTTAAAAGTAACAAGTGCAGCTGGTAAACCTGTATTTTACAGAATATAGCAGTGAACTAAAACAGAACTGAAACCTTACTGGTTCTTGTAGTTCGAGCAAAGCTGAAGACAGATGTGGAATTCCTTCTGATGTTATTCCACAATTCTCCAAGTCCAGTCTCTGTGCTTTGTTCAAACATTTTGCTATTTCTTTTGCACCAGAGTTGCCAATGTTATTTATATTCAGATAAAGTTCTTTCATCTAAAAAAAATTAATATGAAAGCAGCATAAAATAACTATTGACGTTTTGAGCCAAATTTGCATTTATAAAATTTTGTTTGATAATTATTAGCACAACATGCTGTAAACATCATTATTAATAAGAAAAGTTACTGTTATCAAACTAAAGCTTCAAGTTTTGTTCATATCAGGGTTATCATTCTGTCAAACTTCAAAGAAAACTACATAGTTTTACTAGTGTCCTTCTATATTGTAATCAATAATGTTTGGATTCTGATGCAAAATGTTTGATTTTGAATCAGAGACAAAGTGCATGAAACCCATTCATATCATTCCTGAAAGGTGATAGTTCAACAATTAATTTATTGGGAAAGTGATACTAAAGTAATGTTCTTAGAATTAGCAAATCCGGCTGGTAAACCTGTGTTTTACAGAATATAGCATTGGACTGAAACCTTACTGGTTCTGTTAATTCGAGCAAAGCTGAAGACAGATGTGGAATTCCTTCAGATGTTATTCCACAATCCCTCAAGTCCAGTTTCTGTACTTTGTTCAAACATTTTGCCATTTCTTTTGCACCAGAGTTGCCAATGTTATTTCGACACAATTCAAGGAATTCCATCTAAAAAATATTTAGTATGAATACAGCATAAAATAACTATGCATGCTTTAAATAACTAATGATGTTTTCAAGCTAAAATGCAAGAGTGAACTTTCGTTTGATAATTATCAACACAATATTCTGTAATGATTCTAATTAATAAGAAAAGTTACTGTCATCAAACTAAAGCTTCAAGATTAAATGAAAGATTCTAATCAGGTTTGTTTATATCTGAGTTTGCAAAACTTCAAATAAAACTAAATAAACATATCAGTGTCGTTTTCCATCTCAACCAGCAACATATTGCAGAGGGAGCTTATTTTTCTCAGAAGTAGTTTGGTTGAATATAAGTTACATTATTGCAAAACCTTACCGGAGCTGGTAGTTTGAGCAAAGCTGAAGACAAATATGGAATTCCTTCTGAAGTGATTCCACATTTACCCAAGTGTAGTTTCTCTACATTCTTCAAACATTTTACAATCTTTTTTGCTCCAGAGTTTCCGATGTTGTTGTTTCGCAGAGAAAATGATTCCATCTGAAAGTAAACAAAGTTGGGCCTATGGGCGACAAAGATATTTTAGGCTAGTTCAATTAAAGACAGTTGTACCCATAGCCTGCTGTCAAAATGTAGCATGGCAGTGTGCTTTGCATTGGTTTTAATATATAAAGTAAGTTGAAATCTGGCATTATTATGCAAATTTTGCATGTGTACTACATAACATGTGTTTACATTTAGGAAACATCACAAACATAATAAGACTTACAGGTTTATCCAGTTTGGCCAAAGCAGTGGCGAAATTGTCCACTTTAGTCACATTACAACTAACAATGTAAAGTTCTTCAAAGTAATGAAGAATTTCACCCAAAAGAAGATCATCATTGCTTATATTAAATCCATCCAGTTCCAGGACTTTAAGCTGAAATAAAACAAATGACTACAGAATATACAAACACTCGTTAATAAAAAAAAGTTTAAACCTTATGTGGACATCCATTTTTTAGCGAGTCCTTAATACAATTCAATGTTTCTAAACATGATTTGTTGGGATGGTTTGAAGACAATGTAAGTCTTTCTGTTAATGGAATGCACTTTGCAAGATATGGTGCTTGTTCGTCATTCCACTTCTTTAACCATAGTTCTTGAATCTAAGATGGAAAAGCTTTTGTTCCAGTTTTATGCTTTTGTGTCGACTTAAGTCCATGTTTCTGAATACGAGTTGCCTAATTTGACATAACTTGCGCATATGCGGTATAGAATCTTGAATTTACCCAACATTTTTTATTCGTTCACATTATTTAGGTAAGTTTGCGATAATATTTCCCCATAAGATTGGAATTCGTTACCCAACGCGCACTTCATTTTTACAGGTAAACTAGGATTAAATTCACGCGCTAAGTTGCGGGGAATAAGACTTAAAGCACTGCCAGTATCTACAAGAAAATTAAATTTATTTTTTTTATCAAAAATGGTGAAAGTGCTAGAATGTTTTTCGACGCCCCTGACATTGTTCACCCTTAAACCATTTCATGTGGACAGAGCAAAGGGATTATATTTACTGAACCAACTAATTCCAGAGCACTCAAGTATTTATATAAGTTGACTTAACGTCACCTTGTTCTTGTGGGGCAGATGATGATATATTTGTCTGCAAGTTTCAACGTTCCTTCAAAGTTTGCTAGGAAATATGCTTGTTAATAGTTTTACCAACAGACAACAAAATATTACAAACTTTTGTGACGCTTATATTATTAAAATAGAAACATTTCAAGGTGGTAGCTTTGCATTGAGGTCAAAAATATAATATTAAATATTAAACACTAGGTCTACAGGCTTCACAGCCCAGGCACTGCAGCCTAGCTGGATCAGCCACTTTTCCCTGACAAAAATTGGTCGCTATGATTTTTGTCGAAAATCTCACCTTAAAGTTGCGGTTGATCTGGGGCGGCATTATGAACACTTGCTCGCTCGCTAAGTTAACGAGCTCGCTAAAATAATTTTTAGCGAGGACTTAACGAGCGAGGAACTCGGTAACATATTTGGTATTACGAAGTGTCCTCGCAAACGCCTCGCTGAAGCCTGACGCAAAAACGAGAGAATGCGTCAAAATCGTGAGAAAAAAGACGTCTGTCTCAGCAAAATTAGGAAGTCGCGCTATGCGACATCTTACGGAAGGCTTTTTGTGTTGGTAGTTGAGCTTCACGTGGACATTGGCGGCATTGTTTTGCAAGTTTTATGACGAATCATTTTATTTCTTGTGTTTAGTCATCGTGTAAACTGTAGTTTTTTGAAAAGTCCAAATCTGTTGCTGTGCAGCCACTTTTTTCAATAAACAAACGCAAAAACATTTCACAAACATGACTTTATTGGAATGTAGAAACAATGGAATCTCTCACAGTACTACCTTGTAAGTCATGAATTTCATTTGTTGTGGTGGTGTCTAGTAGTGAATCTATGTCAGCATTTGCTGGCAGTGGCACATTGTGAAGGCGACAAATATTGTGCAGAATGAAACAACACATTGTAATTTTACAAACTTGTAAAGGTGAATAACATAACCTTCCTCCTGTGTGATCAATAACTCTCCATCTCTGTTTTAAAACACCAAATGCCCTAAACAACAAAGCTTTATTATCATTTATGTTAATGTTATGAGGTGCAAGACAAGTGTAACTTACTTCTCTATAGTTGGCCGTGTTTGTTTGTGAGCCTTATTATACTTCTGTTGTGAAGGGGTACTTAGATGGCTAAGAGGTATCATTAACCAAGGTTTTAATGGATAACCACTGTCACCCAGCAAAATGTCATCGTGATATTTTCCACTCTCAAACTCCTGGTACACATTTGATTGTCGAAGAATGAATGAATCATGACATGAGCCAGGCCACTTGCATACCACATCCAGAAATACCATATTGGCGTCACATATAGCCTGCAAACAGAATTTGAAGTCAAAACCAATTTATCTCAAGGGAAAAGTATGCAACTTGCCTGCACATTGATGGAATGGTAACCCTTTCTGTTGACAAAGAGATGTTCTTCCTCACTTGGTGCAATTATGGGAATATGTGTTCCATCAATGGCCCCTATGACGTCAGGAAACCGTGCAATTGAGTAAAAGTGTTGCTTTATCATTGTTGAAGACATCCTGTTTGGCATGTGGATGAATTGATGTCGTTTTGAAATCAAACTATCCATAAATCGACTTAGCAATACACTGACAGTTGGTTGTGAAACATTAATATTGTCCTTTTGCTGAATTTTGAAAGCTTCCCGATGCCAAAAGTTTTAATGATATCAAAACTTGTTCTTCCACTGTAAGACATCTTTTACTGGCACTCTTTGGATTTAAATCTTGGTGCAAGTGGTTGCACAATTCCATTATCACAGCTTTGGGCATTCGCTATTCTGAAATTAATTCTAAATCCGACATTTCCAGGGGATTTTGTCTTACCTTTTTTCGTTTATATGAGCGTTTAGCGGCCAAATAGACAGCCATTATTAATTGCCGACGCAGCTGTGCGGCTTTGTCCGGAATATTTTGGCGTTAGCGAGTGGTCTCAGCTCCTCGCTACTTAGCGAGGAGTTTAGCGAGGTCCGGTTAGCGAGACGGCAGTTCGTAATACCAAATCTCGACTTAACGAGGTCGTGCGTCAATACCGAGCTCGCTAAACTTAGCGAGATGTGTTCGTAATGCCGCCCCTGGTTTTCAAATATCACGTGATGCAAGTTTTATTTGCACATTGTTAGGCAAAATCACATATAGTCTCATTCTTTACACAAGAAGAAAACGTATTTCCTAAATCAACAAACATGTCAAATGTGCAAATGTTTAGTTAATTTTAGACAATGGTATGCAAACCACCTTCACAATACAAGAGCCTGACAAACAATACTCCATTACTGTTTGGCAGTGGATAGGGTTTTTATAAGTCTATCGAGCCCACGTGGTATTTATAAGTTATTTATAAGAGAATCAAAACAGCACGTCATATGTAACCTGTTGCAAATGATCAACCCATGGGCGATTCAATGAAAACCAGCATCACATGAAAAAGTTGATTTAGTCATATCTTTTATCTTTTTTAGAATTTCTGCGAAGTATTATATGAGGCATAATATTAAACTTCCGAAGCGGAGATATAACGACTGCCATCTTATTTTGTGTGGAAAAAAAAAGAGAAGATTTGGTTAATGTGGGTCGGCTTATGACTGAAAACTATATTTCTTTAATATCGTGATTGCTTCCCGAGTAGGGATATTTCAAGCGAAGGCTGAGGCTGCTTGATTACTTCCTGGAACTGGTGATGAATGCGAGGCGAAACCTTTACTGTTATAACGCAAACATCCAGACCAGACATCGACAATCTAACCGCGGAACAAATCCAAACTCTGTAATGTCTCAGTGGGGCGTTACTATTTTTATATTCAAAACTCTTCACTGTTTATTACGTTGTTCGAGAATGCGACTTTGGGACATTTTATTTGAAATACAACCTTACTTTGTTCAAAATATCTCTACAATTTACACGGAAGTATTATAGCACGCGACTGGCAGTAATACCCTTCTTTTCGCAAGAGGCGCCGGGTTGGATTGTAATGATGGGGGTTGCGCAGGTTACCGACTTCCACATAGCACAGTGGTTACAACAGAACGTTCATATCACAAACAACAGAGCGATTAAAGTAATCATTTCCTTTCAGAAATTCAGCAAAAAGTTCACCGACCGCACAGTGGGACGACGTGGTTGGCGTCAAAACCGACATCTGATGCGAATCGTTTCTACTCATGAGCGACATCTAGCGTCTTAGGTTAAACAACAAGTCGTTTACTATCAACGAGGGGAATCACCTACTGTGTCTGGAGAGAAGAAAGGAGGGAGATTTAGGTGAAAGTTCACCGCACAGTGGGACGATGTGGTTTGGCGTCAAACACTGACATCTGATGCGAACCGTTTCTACTCATGAGTGACATCTAACGTCGCCGGTCGCAACTCAACACCATTGTGATTCTCTGCGACAAACTTGCAGTCACGTCACCACTGTTTTTGCCACGTTGTTTCTTGTGTTTATTCTTCATTTGCGTAGTAGTTTTGCGCAAACTTAAATGAATTAACCTTTTAGACCACAAATCTATGTGTCTGTTATTGTAAAAGCGAGACCAGTGCCGCAGTCACCAACTCCACTGAAACAATGTGTAAACCTGTCTTTAGCTTTCAAGGATTTGATTTGTTCATCTTTATTCTATTTTTAATGGAATCATATCCATATTGTGCACCTGGCCTTAGAACGCCAACACTTCACAATTCGTTGAAACCTCTGTCAACTCATATCCTTACTCACAACAAAACACTGATAAGTTCAGGATATTAGTTGCAGAGCTTCTTCATTCCACGGGTAAATCCAATGCAATTCCTTCACTCGTGGTAAGCAACATGAGGGTTTAGTTTAGCCCTCCACTGTCTGTAACAATATTCAACTACTGTGGTGAGTTCAAGCATTAAGGAAACTTCCACAAAAGCTCTAAACAGGAAACAGAAAGTTTCTCGCGCAGGTCCGCTCACCTTTAAACAATGGATCAGTTGCTCTCAACTTTCATGGACCCGGTGACGCATTTCCCGCTAATAAAATGTTACGCACACTCAACAAAAAATGTTGACCATTTTAGGGAAAATGAAACTACGGTTTTGTTAAACTTTCTTAGGTGTGAATTCACGAACTTATATGAAAACTTTTATCATTGCAGCAACGGAAAGGTGACGGAATATGATATGGCATAAAATTCGTTACCCTTCAAGTAAAAGCTTGTGAATCCCCAATTAATGGGTCGAGGCTTCTTCACGCTCTTCGATTCCTTTCAATGCAAGGAACCAATATAAGAACTACTTGCTGGCAGTTTCATGTGATAAGTCCAGGGATGGCGGGTTTGCGACAATTATAACAAGTAATAAAAACAACAACCACACAAATTGTTGCTTGGAGGTGTTTGTTGTGATTGGTCCCTTTCCATAGAATCTTGATCTGGTCTGAGGCGACCCAGGTTCGACCAATTAACTCACCAACCTTGTCTTACTTGCATTTATCGACGTGATATGACGTCGATGATAGATTTAAGGTTTCTCGCCTTCCTGGTCTCCTCGCCAACTCTATCATATTCACTAGACGAACTTGATTGCACAGCCACCTTCGTGTTGGCTTCATTACCATGATTGCTTTCTGAGTAGGGAGGTTTCAAGCGAAGGCTGAGGCTGCTTGATTACTTCCTTGAACTGGTGATGAATGTTAGGCGAAACCTTTCCTGTTATAACGCAAACATCCAGATCAGCTAAATGTGTTCAAAATATATAAAAAGTTTCGTTACCAACAAAAATCGTGCTAACATTAGTGTAAATGTAAATAAGTTCGACAATCATCCGTGGTTTTCAATCTTCCTCAATAACAGCAAATTTTCTGTCCAGCAAAGCTGTCTTTTGCGAAAAACATAGTTCGCCACACAATTGCTTATTTAGTAATGAAAAGCTCGTCTGGCAAAAGAAAAACTTGTTTGTTCGACGTTTTGGTTCTTATACAACGAACCTTCATCAGGATAATGAAGTAAAAACGCCCACACGGCGATAAATAGTCACGCGCGCATAAAGCAAAAAAAGGCAAAAAAGGGGGCGAAAGAAACAACACAAACTGAGAAGCGGGGAGGGGGGAACACCATTAATAGAAAATGCGCGCTAACCGGACGATACCGAGGTCTAAAGCATAGCGCCTCGAGGTGCGCAAGACCATCACGTTCAACCAGGGGGCATGTCGTGCAGACCGTTTATCAAATTGCGATAAACGGGTGGAAAGAAGGTTTCCCTCTTATCATTAAGTGCCAACCCATGTGCGTTTATATGAACAGACTCGATGAACATCCTCTTGTGCCTGTCCTTTTCCCGGTCCAGAATTACTGTGTCCTCAAAATTAACCGTGTGTCCTGTTGCTGCAACATGTTGCGACAATGCCGTCCCTGCTGCCTTATTGGGTTTGCCAACATCTCGTTGATGTTCCTTTAGACGTGTTCGTAGGGCGCGACCCGTCTCACCAATGTACACCTTCTCACACCCTCCACATGGAATGCGGTATATCACCCCTCTAGCATCTAACGTACCACCAGCGCGATCTTTAGGATGCGATACCAAGGAGCGTAGTGTAACCGCAGGACGCTCGTACACCAGGATGGAAAAGTCCTCCAGCAGTCTCTTTGAGGTCTCTGAAAGTCCTGGAAAATATGGGAGAACAACCACACCCGCGGTGGGACTTTTGTTGCACTTAGGCAGGGATGCAGGATTTTGGCGCAGAAAGGAGATTGGGTAACCATTTCTTAAAAGAGCATCCCGCACACTACCCACCTCTTGTTCTCGGGCCTTTTCCTCTGTAACAAGATTGTCCGCTCTGGTGTATAGTGCACGACCTACAGCCCGCTTGTGGGACATAGGGTGCGCTGACCGGAAGGATAGATACCTGTCAGAATGTGTCGGTTTTCGGTAAACACCCCTTTGAACAGCAACATCTAAAAACGATAAAATCCCACCATGCTCAACCTCCATGGTGAACTTAATGCTCGCTTCGATCGAGTTGAGGTGCTCAAGCAGCGATTCCACGTAGTCGCGATGCACAACCACAAACGTATCGTCCACGTAACGTCGCCACAAGCGTGGGGGACTCAAAAACGTTGACAACGCTCTTTGCTCCACAGATTCCATAACTATGTTGGCGAACACAACTGAACTTCGCCGTCGCGCAGTCAAGTGTACCCTGGAGGCAAATCGTAGCGTCTGTAGAAAAAGGAATTGCGCACCAGCCGGCCCACATAAAATCTATGTTGCAGAGCAAAGTGGTTAACTGCATCAAGAGCCATCAACGGGCGCAGCCTAATTTGTCAAGGGAAGAATTCGCAGCTATCAAGCAGTTACGCCATAATAATGACATTGTAATACTCCCTGCGGACAAAGGAAATGTGGCGGTGGTTATGAATAGATGAGATTATGAGAACAAGCTTAAGTTAATGTTGGCTGACGAAAAGACCTACAGCAAGGTGAAGAGGGATCCCTGTCACATTGTTAAACAAAAGGTTAATGCAATGATTGGTCGCTTACACAGGGACAAGCAAGTGTTATCAGTAAGGGAGTTTTTCGAGTTGCATAGCACGGATGGGCGGACGCCGTGTCTTTATGGTCTTCCAAAGATTCATAAACCTGGGGTTCCACTTAGGCCTATTGTGTCGTTCGTAGGATCTCCAACGTATAACCTTGCTAAACATGTGGCCCGTATTTTGGCCCCCCTTGTGGGTGCAACGGATGAGGCCGTCCGGAATTCTATTCATTTTGCAGCACAGATGAAAGAATTGCGCGTGGACCACGAGGAGGTAATCGTCTCTCTCTTCACAAACGTACCGGTGAAGTTGGCGGCAGAAAGACTGCAGAGAGATGAAACATTGGAGGCGCGTTGTTCGTGGCCACTACCGGAGATCGTGGAATGCATTCAACTTTGTCTGGACGCCACCTATTTGTCGTTCAAAGGTGAATTTTACAAGCAAATATTTGGTACAGCCATGGGGTCTCCGCTTTCAGTTGTGGTCGCCAACATAGTCATGGAATCCGTGGAGCAAAGAGCGTTGTCAACGTTTTTGAGTCCCCCACGCTTGTGGCGACGTTACGTGGACGATACGTTTGTGGTTGTGCATCGCGACTACGTGGAATCGCTGCTTGAGCACCTCAACTCGATCGAAGCGAGCATTAAGTTCACCATGGAGGTTGAGCATGGTGGGATTTTATCGTTTTTAGATGTTGCTGTTCAAAGGGGTGTTTACCGAAAACCGACACATTCTGACAGGTATCTATCCTTCCGGTCAGCGCACCCTATGTCCCACAAGCGGGCCGTGCACTATACACCAGAGCGGACAATCTTGTTACAGAGGAAAAGGCCCGAGAACAAGAGGTGGGTAGTGTGCGGGATGCTCTTTTAAGAAATGGTTACCCAAGCTCCTTTCTTCGCCAAAATCCTGCATCCCTGCCTAAGTGCAACAAAAGTCCCACCGCGGGTGTGGTTGTTCTCCCATATTTTCCAGGACTTTCAGAGACCTCAAAGAGACTGCTGGGGGACTTTTCCATCCTGGTGTACGAGCGTCCTGCGGTTACACTACGCTCCTTGGTATCGCATCCTAAAGATCGCGCTGGTGGTACGTTAGATGCTAGAGGGGTGATATACCGCATTCCATGTGGAGGGTGTGAGAAGGTGTACATTGGTGAGACGGGTCGCGCCCTACGAACACGTCTAAAGGAACATCAACGGGATGTTGGCAAACCCAATAAGGCAGCAGGGACGGCATTGTCGCAACATGTTGCAGCAACAGGACACACGATTAATTTTGAGGACACAGTAATTCTGGACCGGGAAAAGGACAGGTACAAGAGGATGTTCATCGAGTCTGTTCATATAAACGCACATGGGTTTGCACTTAATGATAAGAGGGAAACCTTCTTTCCACCCGTTTATCGCAATTTGATAAACGGTCTGCACGACATGCCCCCTGGTTGAACGTGATGGTCTTGCGCACCTCGAGGCGCGATGCTTTAGACCTCGGTAACGTCCGGTTGGCGCGCATTTTCTATTAATGGTGTTCCCCCCTCCCCGCTTCTTAGCTTGTGTTGTTTTTTTCGCCCTTTTTTGCCTTTTTTTGCCTTTTTTGCTTTATGCGCGCGTGACTATTTATCGCCGTGTGGGCGTTTTTACTTCATTATCCTGATGAAGGTTTGTTGTATAACAACCGAAACGTCGAACAAACAAGTTTTTCTTTTGCCAGACGAGCTTTTCATTACTAAATAGTATGCCTGGCAGCGTTAGCAACAAACAATTGCTTATGTTTTGACGTATTTCTCACTTCTGTGCCGCTACATTATACAAGCAGTCCAGCAAATAATTTGTTACTGTAGCTTTCAGACATATATTTTAAGTTTATTTTTGATCAAGCAAAAATCTTGACTTCCCCTTTGCAAATCAATTTACTTCTATCAACTCTGGCAAATATTTACCAATATTTCTGGTTGCCCAAATACGTCTGTAAATAAAAAATATATGGGTTCTTCAACTGGGCGTAAAGTCCGCCTTTGTCACAATTACCTTATTTATAGTTATGCAATAAATTTGCCTATCTTTGGTGGTTTGGTAGATTTTGGGACTGTAAATTGCAAGTTAATTCTCTTACACAAGGCATATTAGAACACATGGAGTGGAATTTCTTTCAGCTGCGTGAATTGACGCAGACGAAGATAGACCATGTCAAGTTATAGTGAAAATATTTGTGATGTAAGATTAGTTCCTTTATTTTGTCAGTGTCTAGCCCAACACTAGACATTCTCATTGTATTAGCGACACCAATCTATGCTGATAAGTACTCAAAAATGTAAAATTTCAGAAGTTTTAGGCTGATGTACGTGCGTCATGGGTGCAGCGTAATTTTACGTTGCATGTAAACGTTTGCATTTATGGACTAAGGTTGCCATTTTTCGAAATCTCTCTCCATTGGTTTGTGGGTAAAAGCATTCTTAGGTAGCGTCTTGTCAAGCGTGTTTCATTTCAAAGTGTAGCGATAGCAACGGTTGTGTATTCATGTGATTCGCGTCCTTCGTGTGATATTCTTTCCCAACCGTTTTAATCGTTCCGAATGTCTTCACGAAACAATCGTATCGATATATCGTTCGAACGTACCGTAGCATTCTAGTGTGCGCTGTAGTTCAATGGAGATCGTAGAACTGTTGCAATAGTAATCTGTAGACATACTCGAACAAACAATGGTTAAGTTTCCTAGGCATGTTATCAGGTAATATTTTCACGTTAATATAAATTGTCACGTATTCATCAAACTTTTTGCGTGACAAACAGCTTCGGTTTTGTTGCAATGAAGCAAGTGACATTTTATTCAAGCCCTGCGATGACAACAAGGACAGAAACCTGAGGATAATAAACAAGCAATAATAGCTTGGAGTATTGTCATGGGTCAAAAGTTCGAATTAACAATAAAAATAACAAACAAGCTTTATTGAGAGTTACCAGTTAATGTTGAACACGAAGGTAAACACTGTGGATATTTAATTGGCCTGCGGTTCACAGCATGGTATACAGGCACCGAGTGCCGACTGGCAGTTGTTAATTAACCGACAGCCTGTTCTGACACACACTCTTTATCTGATCAGTAATACCCGGTTGTAATGCACAACACCTTAATGCTGTATATGCAACGGTACATAATGGGTTGGAAAAATTGTAGCTTTCAAGTGTTGTCAGCTAAATGTGATTGGCTTAAAACTGGTCACATGACTTTATCACTGACAACGTAGGAAGTATTAACATGCGTCATATACAGGCGTTTAAGATGTGATCCATGCAAACAAACAGTGCGAGAATACTGTGGAATAGAAAAGACACCAAAATTCCACACAGAAAGTAGAAACAACAGCTGAACGAAAGCACGTGTTCGAAGTTAAGATTGCGTTGATGTTTTGTTTAAACATTGTCAAAGTGAAGAAATTCCACTCAAAAACTGTGTATGTTGGATATTCACACATTGTTACTGGTGGGTGCTGGTGATCACTTGAAACGACTCCCCCAATCCATGACCTTGTCTCTCACCTTCAGAAAAGTTTGTTTAGCCTCCTCTTTTTTTACATTCCACCCAACATCCAAACTCTCCATCTGAAAATAACAACAAGAATCAAATTGATTTGAAATTAATAAAACTACCATGAGGATATTCAATTAAATCCAAGCTGTTTTTTGGACAACAAATTTCACAACGAGAAATATGAATTTAATTCCTCAAGTATTTCCAAAAGATCAAGTTTCAAAAAGTTGCATAAAAATAATTGTTTGAAGGTACAAGTGACGAAAAGTTAGCAACTTAAAAACAGTTACCTGGGGCGGCATGATGAAAAGTTCAACGTTCGTTAAACAACCAAGCTCGTTAAAATTGATTTTAACGAGGCGTTTACGAGCGAGGAACTCGGTACAGAAATGATTTTCCGAGCACATCTCGTTAGGATCTCGTACAAGGGCGCAAAGACAACTATAGAGAATGCGTCACTTTACAGGAGAAAGGGACCTTTGCGTCGACTTAAGTACTATGTTTCTGAATACGAGTTGCGTAATTTGACATAACTTCCTCATATGCGGTATAGAATCTTGAATTTACCCCACAATATTTTGTTCGTTTACATCATTTAGGTAAGTTTACGATAATATTTCCACATAAGATTGAAATTCGTTACCCAGCGCGCATTTCATTTTTACAGGTAAACTAGGATTAAATTCACCCGCTAAGTTGCGGGGAATAAGACTTAAAGCACTGCCAGTATCTACAAGAAAATTAAGTTTATGATTCTTATCAAAAATGGTGAAAGTGCTAGAATGTTTTTCGACGACCCTGACATTGTTCACCCTTAATGAGAGGGACGCTGACCGTTTTTCTGATGATTGAAAGAAAATGGCGGAATACAATTATATGCATGCGAACCTTACCTGTTGTGACAATAACAAAAGTCGGAAGGTGGCGCCTGTGAAAAGCGCGGGTCGTTGAAAGTCCCGTCCGCCATTAAAGTTTGTTTGTCTCGGGCGTGGTCGAGCAGTAAAATCTCGGCGCTGTGGTGGTCGATAATTGTTGTTGCGTGCGGCAAAGTTTCCGGGCCTATGATATCCGCCATTTTGCCCTCTTGGTGCCTGAAATCGGGGAGTTGCAGAATTTACAGTTTAAGCCGATTTTAACGCCTGTAACTCTTCGGTCATTTCCCTTAGACGCCTCTCTATGTTATCATTTATTACCATTTGAGTGCTGGCAAAAATGTTTTTGGAATCCGAGACGTTATGTGGAACATGCTGTTTATTAACTACTTGGTGTGACTGAAACTTACCTGGTTTGCTAAATAACATTATGTACCGGGTGTCGATTTATGCCTTTTTCACCATTCTAAGTGTTCGACACGCGACGCCACTGTTCGACACGGGCGGCATGGATAAATGTTAAGTTACCGGTATGCAGTACCTCGATCAGACAAACGCTGTAGTTATCAACAAATTTCCATCAATTAGATTACTATAATAACCTTATTAAGCCTACATATCGGTCACGCCAATCTTGCAACATTCACATAGATTTTCCTATTAACATGTAGTTCAATTTTTTGCCGTAGATGCTGGTGGCAAAAGTGGTTCGAAGACGTTGTTACCAGTATAAGTCGTTTAATTTCAAACCGCAAACAATTATTTGGGGAGAAATTTGTATTGCGAGTCACTATTAAACAACAGCATTTAACTGAACGGTTACGTAGAAAACTTAATGGCATAATCGTTTGGGATCCCCAACCAAAATATTTTTTTCTGTTTAGATGGCTAAATAAACCAGCGAATAAGCGCGTTACACATAAAACTAACCATTGTTTCCAAACATGAAGCATTGTTACCGAACACGTGGCATTGTTACGGAACAGGTAACATTTTTCACACAATCGGAACTCAAAAGAGACATAGCAGACTTTAACATGCAATGTTTTTTAATTGTTTTGTCGTTATTTTAACGTGATGTAAGTACAACAATTCTGTAATCGAAATAAGCCTGGTCGTTCTCATGCGTTAGTTACCAGATACGAGACTTTTACTATTCGACACGCACGACAATTTTTCTCAAGATGTTAGACACGCAATAAAAAATCGATGCCCTGATTATGTAATAAGGTTTTTCGGCCAATAAATCAACTGACAAACCATAGTCAGGCCCAAATATCATTCTGATCTGTCATGAAACAACTTATTTTCTAATTTTTCCGCATCTGGACATCAATCTTGGTAATTACCCAAGAGAACTTTCATGCGATTTAAAAGTACACTTGGACGCTTATTTTCCAGCGCAAGATCGTGAAATAATTCATGCACTTCCGTTATGGGGTTACTATCAAATGCCTTCAAAATCGCTTGTTTTAAATCACCATAAGAGCGACGACCAACCTTACCCAAAATGACGTGACCAACCCGTTAAGCTTGTTCTTGATTGAGGGAAAAATGGTTAAGTTGAATTTGTCGTCGTCAGATGTTATTTGATGGTTCTGAAAAATACCTTCAACGGTCGCTAACCACAACTTTACAGCATCCTGCCACATTGAGGGTAATTTTACTTTCGCTGCCATAGTTGTGAAAGGTGCAGTTCGGCTAGAGGAAAAATGCGGTACGGACACACCAGGATAACAAGGAAACGGTGGCTGACCCCGAGGCAAAAACATGGATGCGGCCTGGTCATTAATTCCAGGGGGTGCAAAATAACTCGAGCGAGGCTTAGGTATTGAATATGATGATTCGGGATTTGCAGTGATCGGTCGTAATAATCGTGTTTAACAATGCGGCGCGGCACTCATGTCTGACATGTCTGCCTAAGTAGCTGCGTGAGATATAGCATCGAAATTACCTGGCGTGGTCAACTGATCTGACTTTCCAACCCCTTTTAATTTGATCGCACTTTTTATAAATTGGGGAGTTACACCAGAAGCCATTTGCGACATAATTAAAGCACATAACAACACGTTAAATCAGAAGGTTAAAATGTCCATTTAAATATCACGTCGGGGTCACCAAATTTTAAGTAAGGCGTTATTTAAAACGTCTACACAAAATAACAACACTGCCGTGTATTTGACTCCTGATAAAAGCGCTACTCAGTAACCCAAAGTCAAACGATCAGTTTAATATATAAATACAGCACATTAGGGTTATACAGCGCATTAGGGTTATACAGCACATTAGAGTTATACAGCGCATAAGAGTTATACAGCACATTAGAGTTATACAGCGCATAAGAGTTATACAGCGCATAAGAGTTATACAGCACATAAGAGTCATACAGCACATTAGGGTTATACAGCGCATAAGAGTTATACAGCACATTAGAGTTATACAGCGCATAAGAGTTATACAGCACATAAGAGTTATACAGCACATTAGAGTTATACAGCGCATAAGAGTTATACAGCCCATAAGAATTATACAGCGCATAAGAGTTATACAGCACATAAGAGTTATACAGCGCATAAGAGTTATACAGCCCATAAGAGTTATACAGCGCATAAGAGTTATGCAGCGCATAAGAGTTAAACAGCGCATAAAGAGTTACACAGCACATAAGAGTTATACAGCACATTAGAGTTATACAGCCCATAAGAGTTATACAGCGCATAAGAGTTATACAGCGCATAAGAGTTATGCAGCACATAAGAATTATACAGCACATAACAGTTATACAGCACATTAGAGTTATACAGCGCATAAGAGTTAAACAGCGCATAAGAGTTAAACAGCGCATAAGAGTTATGCAACGCATTAGAGTTGTACAGCACATAAGAGTTATACAGCACATTAGAGTTGTACATCACATAAAACTTATACAGCACATAATAGTTGTACATCACATAAGACTTATACAGCCCATAAGACTTATACAGCACATAAGAGTTATACAGCACATAAGAGTTATACAGCCCATAAGACTTACACAGCCCATAAAACTTACACAGCACATAAGAGTTATACAGCACATAAGACTTATACAGCACATAAGAGTTATACAGCACATAAGAGTTATACAGCACATAAGAGTTATACAGCACATAAGACTTATACAGCACATAAGAGTTGTACAGCGCATAAGAGTTATACAGCACATAAGACTTAAATGTTTGACTTTCCTTTAAACAGTGTTGCTAATCAGCGTGGACCCATTAAAACAAACCACGCCAGTTCTGTACTTTTCCTCGAACTTCCCCGAAAATGTTTTCAGCTTCTTCCTTCGTCACGTTGTTTGGACTAATGTTCAAGGATTCCATCTAATAAATAAATCTTGATGTAATTAAACATAAACCTACCAGTATTAGAACTGTAACAAAGACCAACTTATTTGAACTGCAACAAAGACCAACATATTTGCAGGTAGAAAACACACAACTGTATGTAGTGGTTAATCTGACATGATTGGTAAGCTGTGAACTGATGGCATTAATAGTAAACATGTAATCAGTTAAATTTGTTTTCAATTATAAGTGATTAGCACTGCTAGCATGGTGTAAAGCTGTAAATTTCTTCATTAGTCTGTCACAAAATGCTGAAAATTCAAACTTAGTTGTAAAATTCTTGAATGTTGAATTTTAGTATTTGTAAACACAAAAATAAACTTCAACAACCAGCCATACAATTCAGTCAAGTTACCATCTAACAGACTGATATTCTACTCATGTATGAAAGATGCTGGGACTCCACTTATTGTAACTTACTGGATCTTCCAACTTTGACAATTCTTTTGCCAATGCATTTAATCCATTAGAAGTAATTCCACAGCTAAACAAAATGAGGTTCTTCACTTTAGCCAAACTTTTTGACAGTTTTTTGCAGCCATCATCACCAATAGGGTTTCCAATTAAATTGACTTTCTGAATCTAAAAACATTCCAAGTTAAGCATTTAAAGGTCAACTTCAGGGTAAACAAACAAATAATAAACTGTCGTCAAAAACCATAAGTGAAATTTTGCATCAAAGACAAAATGATAAACAATCGAGATATATTTTTAAATTATTTATTTTTCTAAATGTGAAAAGAGCAATGTCATAATAAACACAAACCAAGCAGTGAACAGATATGTGCGTGCAATCAGCAAAACATTGTTGTTACCAAATTAAAGATTCAAGATAAAAATTAATGTTGTGACCAGTTTTGTTCATATCAGTGTTAGCATCATGTTAAACTTCAAACAAAACTATGTAAACATATCTGTGTCCTTTTTCTCTTGTAACCAATAACATATTGATTCTGATACAAATTTAGTATTTTGAATCTTACTGGTTCTGGTAGTTCGAGCAAAGCTGAAGACAGATGTGGAATTCCTTCTGATGTTATTCCACAATTACCCAAGTCCAGTCTCTGTACTTTGTTCAAACATTTTGCTATTTCTTTTGCACCAGAGTTACCAATGTTATTTATATTGAGATAAAGTTCTTTCATCTAAAAAAAAAGATTAATATGAAAGCAGCATAAAATAACTATGCATGCTTGAAATAACTATTGACGTTTTGAGCCAAATTTGCATTTATAAAATTTTGTTCAATAATTATCAGCACAACATGCTGTAAACATCATTATTAATGAGAAAAGTTACTGTTATCAAACTAAAGCTTCAAGTTTTGTTCATTTCAGTGTTAGCATTCTGTCAAACTTTAAACAAAACTAGATAAACTTATCAGTGTCCTTCTATATTGTAATCAATAATATCTGGACTCTGATGCAAAATGTAAGTGCATGAAACCCATTCATATCATTCATGAAAGGTGATAGTTTAACAATTAATTCATTGGGAAAGTGATACCAAAGTAATGTTCTCAGAAGTAACACTTCGAGCTGGTAAACCTGTTTTTACAGAATATAGCAGTGAACTAAACCAGAACTAAAACCTTACTGATTCTGGTAGTTCGAGCAAAGCTGAAGACAAATGTGGAATTCCTTCTGATGTTATTCCACAATACCCCAAGTCCAGTCTCTGTACTTTGTTCAAACATTTTGCTATTTCTTTTGCACCTGAGTTCCCAATGTTATTTCCAAACAAATCAAGGGATTCCATCTAAAAAATATTTAGTATGAATGCAACATAAAAACACTATGTATGCTTGAAATAACAATTGATGTTTTCAAGCTAAATTTGCAAGAGTGAACTTTTGTTTGATAATTATTACAATATGCTGTAATGATCCCAATTGATAAGAAAAGTTACTTTTATCAAACTAAAGCTTCAAGATCACATGAAAGGTTGTCATCAGTTTTTATTTTAGATATGTGTTTGCAAACTTTCAAAAACTAAATAAACATATTAGTGTCCTTTCCATCTCAACCAGCAACATATTGTAGAGGTAGCCTAATTTTCTCATAAGTAGTTCAGTTGAATACAAGTTACATTATTGCAAAACCTTACTGGAGCTGGTAGTTCGAGCAAAGCTGAAGACAAATACGGAATTCCTTCTGGAGTGATTCCACATTTACCCAATCCCAGTTTCTGTACATTCTTCAAGCATTTTCCAATTTTTTCTGCTCCAGAGTTTCCGATGTTGTTGTTTTCCAGAGAAAATGATTCCATCTGAAAGTAAACAAAGTTGGGCCTATGGGCGACAAAGATATTTTAGGCGAGTTTAATTAAAGACAGTTGTACCCATAGCCTGCTGTCAAAATGTAGCATGGCAGTGTGCTTTGCATTGGCTTTAATTTATAAAGTAAGTTAATATCTGGCATTAATATGCCAGTTTTGCAAGTGCAAATACTACATAACATGTGTTTACATTTAGGACATCACAGAAACATAATAAGACTTACTGGTGTATCTAGTTTGGCCAAAGCAGTGGCAAGATTGTCCACTTTAGTCACTTTACAACCAACAATCTGAAGTACTTCAAAACAATGAAGAATTTCACCCAAGCAAAGAAGATCATCATTGCTTATATTGAAGTCATCCAGAATCAGGAATTTAAGCTGAAATAAAACAAATGACTACAGAATATACAAACACTCAATAATAAAAAAAGTTTAAACCTTATGTGGACATCCATTTTTTAGCGAGTCCTTAATGCAATTCAATGTTTCTAAACATGATTTGTTGGGATGGTTTGAAGACAATGTAAGTCTTTCTGTTAATGGAATGCACTTTGCAAGATATGGTGCTTGTTCGTCATTCCACTTCTTTAACCATAGTTCATAAATCTACGATGGAAAAAGTTTAATTCTGGAACAAATGCTGATGACATCAATGCATATGGAACAAAAAATCACACTGGCTAAACCAGAGGTCGACAACCCATGACTCTGGGAGCCCCATGTGGCTGTTTCACTCCCCACTTTGACCCCATTCAAACCACAAGCTTTTTTAGGGAAAATACACAAATAAAGATAAACTTCAAACTTTTGGTGCATTCGGGTGTTTCTGTATGTTTTGCAAGTTCACAAAAAATTGTGATGTTTAATTTGGTTCATGTGTATTGGAAGGGAAAAATAATACTTGCCAACACACGTTCGTGGCGTCGAGTTTGATGTGGTTAATTACAAAAGATTCTAACTGGTTCTTGGCATGTCAGGGGTTGCCAACCTCTGGGCTGAACATTTACGAGTTAATATCACTGCATATACTAACATATATTAGAAAATATACACTCATGCAACTAAGCAATGTTAATCACAAACACATATATAAAAGTTAGGTTTGTGCTGTCAACAAGTGAAGTATCTTTGCATCAATAGTTTAACTGATAACCTCAACTAACCTCAATCTCATATTCTTCCACAAATTCTGCAAAATCTAGGAAGACATTTCCAACAACAGGAAAATCAACAAAGTTGAAACATGGAAATTTCTTACAATGTTCAAAAACTGTGCGGAAATTTCTCACATCCGAGGAGAAAGTTAATCCTTCCATGTTATATTCAGGACGTAAATATGGTTTGACCTTACTCATGATGACCTTGTTGTCTAGTTCATTTAAACATCCAAAAAGATGAAACCAGTCTGCCAAGTTTGGAAGGTCTGGCATATTCTCAAGAGGTTTTGCTATGTTTACAACAACATCAGACAAAATGCTTTGCTTTCCCGAAATCGTTTCCTGTTTTTGATTTTGTTCAGATTGGGTCAGTTTCTTGGCCTGTTCAAAAATGTCATCATTGCAGAGACCAAAACAGAATGTGAGAACATTTTTCCATTCCCCCAATACCTCAGCATCTTTTAACTCCATTTCCATCTCATCCAAATTCATGAAGAGAATAAGCCTGAGTGCAACCAACAGTTCTTGCCATGAGCGATGCACAAAGAAACTTGTTTTGTTTTGTGTAAAAATCCCCATTATTGGATGCATTTCAACATTAGTATCAACAAATGACTGTTGATCCTTCAACGGAATTTTAAACTTCTCCAAATCACTTTCAGAAAACATTGTTTTCTTGTCATGAAATCCTTTCCAAGCCAAACCAGCAAGCTGTTCTACAGCATCTACATTGAAAGGGGAAGTACAATGTTTTGTTAGGGTGTATGTGTTTAGCATGTCAACATATATGCTGGTAATCGTAATTGGTTTTGCACATTTATTTCCTGACTTAATTCTTTGCAGCAAGTAATGAAGGATTATCAGCATTTTCACAGGCACACCACAGTTTTCTAACAGTGTACAGTTATCATGTAGCATGGCTTGAACTTCTTCATGTTGTTTGCCACAAACACGCTTAGTTAGTTCTTTCTGAGCATTTGAGCTAAGACCTAAGATTTCAACAACAAACTCTGGTCGGTATTTTGGATGGGCATCCATAAATTCTGTCTTTCTGGAAGTAACCAGCTTGTAAGCATGGGGTAGAAGAGTTCCATTTAAAATATTAAATATAAAAGCCATAGGTTTGTATTTGAGAAGAGGCGAAATTGGTTTGTAGTTTTGTTTTAAATTTTTAGTACCAGCTTCATCCAGCCCATCTATAAGCACTGCTGTGTTCCGATCTTTTAGGATAAACTTAATCAACTCTCCTATTGCTTTTTTTCCTAAAGACAGACTTACATTTGCAATAAGGGGGAAAAAAAGAAAGTTGTACAAATCCGTTTTCCGTTCAAAATCGATGTTACATATCTTTATGTAGAATATAAAAGAAGCATTTATCAAACATTTTTTGTCTAATATATGCTTCAGAAGAATTTGTGTCAAAGTACTTTTGCCAACACCAACTACACCAACAACTGCAATACATTTGCTGTATTTATCAACATCTGCTTCACTAATTTCTTTGTGTTTAAGTTTTTCTTGTGCTTCAAGTTTTGCCTTATCAAACATGTTTTCCACTGTAATGTCACCTTTGAGTCCACTTCCTTGATCTATTAACTTAGCCAACCGTTCTCGACGTTTTTTTGGATCTGTTTCATCAGGATTTGACCCCCCAGAATATTTAGCAAGGACAAGTTCAACTGGATCCACAATCCTCCCATACTCTTGACCACATTTTAGGGAAGATTCCTTCTCAGCATGGTTTCGTAATTCTTTCTTGATATCCTCAACTATAAACATGTGATATTAGCAATAAAACCAATAAATGTTTTGGTGAGCTGCAGACAGACCGACTGCTCCAATAGGTTAAAACACATAACAGCTCAAATCAGTGACCTTGTCTGTAGTTCATTTAAATACAACATCTTGCTACATGTAACTGGGGATTGTTATGAATGAATCTGTGAAGTGCGATGTTTACTTAGTGAGAACAATATTGAAGGGTTAACTTCCACATGCGATTTCAGATAAGGTTAACTTCACATATTTTTGTAATTTAACATTACGTTTTAATTTTTTTCATGGAAAGTACAATCAGAACCCATTAAACCATTTAATTTAGCTTATGATATATTTTGCAAATATTTAGTTGGATATTTCACTTAAAATCAATGCTAACATCATGTATTCCACACATAAAGTAATGTCAATTTCTGGTTGACTGTGATCTGGTGTGACAATAAATGAAAACCATTCAACGTTTGAGCTACAGGCAGTTGAGACATTGATACTTTTAAGTTAATGCTTATCTGATGGGTCCCAAACAACAGTGACAAACCACCAGCTGTTATAATAAGACCTAATAGTGTGATAAAATATGCACAACTGTCTGTGGGTCAGTGATTATTCTGGCTCGGTATATGACATGTAGAAATTTTATTCATTTTAATGTTAATTTCATATATACAATTAACATTAAAATGAATGAAATTTGTACATGTCATATAACAAGCCAGAATAATCACTGGCTCACAGACAGTTGCATTAAAGGGACCAAAAGACAAATCAATATGATGTAAATGTCAAAATTATTTTGATGATAATGTGTAAAATTCATGGGCTGAACTTTGAATAATTTTTTTTGAAAACGTCAAAAACACACATAAAAATTCTAAATTTATGAATTTTAAAAATTTTGTTGCACACTTCAAAAAGATACCCCTAGAGCAGTGGCGGATCTAGAAAAAATATGAGGGGAGTGATCGGTTCTGGTACCTAATTAATGAAGCCGTTAGATGCATTACAATTTTTTTTGGGACATTTACCATGCAAATTTAGCTTTAAAAAACAGGTAATGCATTACAGTAGTAAAATATCAAACAACTTCCGCGTAACACTAGACTTTTTAGTTGCTTTTGTGCATGTGCGCTTGTCCAGTTTAACAAACTACGCAAAAACAAACCCCATAATACAAAACATTACGATTGTGTTTGTATCCTCAAAGAGTATAATTGAGGTGGAATTGTTTTTTAACTGTGCCTACAAAAAATAAATCTGTAATGGTCTAGGATGTGGTCTTGCACCGCTAAATATACATCAATGTTTCAGCAGTAGATAAATATTTGTGATTAGCTACATATATTTTGGTGGAATCTTGTCAAACAATTGTAACTCTTACAGCATACAGCTGCTGTATAGAAATTATAGCAGAAATAAATAACTTATAAGGTCACGTTTTTGAAAACAGTTGATGGGTTATTGACCAACGGCACGTCAAACGATTTTTTCATAAGCGGTCATCACCACATGAATGCAGTGAGTCCAATCAATAAACAAAGCAGAGACGAACACTTGGTCGTAGTGTTCAATACTGCGTAGCAGAAATTTAACAACACTTTTACACCCCTTAAAACAATATGCCAAAATGCTGAGGGGGGTGTTCTGACACCAAACCCATCCCCCCCCCCCCCTAGATCTGCCACTGCCCTAGAAGAATAGCTTTTAGTTCTTTTAAAAGTATTTCAGGTAAAAATGTATATAATCTTTTATAATGTGGTTACTACACAAAAACATTATTATCATATTTATAAATGCTTTATAACCCAACTCTGTGCTTACCATTTAGATTTGAGCTGTTTGATGAACTTCCACCTGAAAAACAAATTACAGTATGAAACAACATAGAACAACATAAATTACATGCAAAACAACAGTTAATATATATTTTACGCATTAATGACGTCAACATAAGTTTGACTTAAATTAGTAAACTCCAAGTTTTCTGCACCTAAGAAATATTATCATTTGGGCTACGTCCAGAAATGGACAACCTAAATATATAAAAGTTTTGTACGTTAAAAACATACCTGGACAAAGTTTCTTAGCTGGAGGTTCAACAGTGTTCACATCACCAGCATTTGTGTTTATTATGACATCCTTAAATGTGCAATCTTTGAACGTAGAGTCTGTTTGAAACGTTGAAAGTAGTGTTAGTTAAAAATATTAACAATAAGTAACACAAAATTCAGTTACTGGTTGAATGTTTTTCTTCCGCCATTTCCGAAAATTCTCAACACCCTTTTTTTCACAATCTGAGAATATCGTTAATCAGGACTCTTGATTTTATCAGAAGGAAACTAATTTTACATCAAAAAACATACATCTTAATTTTACCTCCTAAACAAATAAAATTCATAAATTCAAACAAAGTTGTAACACTGGGATTTCCAAAATTCGATACATCATCAATCCATTTAGGTCTATCTCAAATTCCCGCTACATAGGACGATACTCGCCCATCAAATCTGCTAAATTGAATCTACGTTGACGACTGTGAGCTGGTTGAGTTTCGCTTCGCCAATAAAAACTCAAATTTACAAGCTGCAATAAAACTTGTCGTAAATTCGCTCCGATTTATTGCACTGTTGTTGGCAAGCAAATCTTTTGACCTGACAACTTTTCACACTAACATGCTGACTCATAAGTTTAATTCAGTTAAACATTGCACGCATCTTCTGGGGCAACACGCGTGAAATATAGAAACTCTATTTTAGTCACGAATTTTGCACCGAATGCTACTTGGTCTTAAAATCTCTTTGATGAGAATTGTTTTTTTTCTCTTTGACGCCTCCCAACAAAAGTGCTTATTACACCAAATGCAGTTCCATGGGTAAACTTTCCTTTGCGAGAAAAGTATAAACACTCCAAAGTACGTCACTTTAAGGCCGGGTCCACACAGAAACTGTCGCGAGCGTAGCGTACGCTCGCGCGCTGGCGCATTGGCTTCCACACAGAGAGAGAAACTTTGGGCTGGCGAGCTCGCGCGCTGGCGGAAAGAAAAAATCGGCGTCCTCACTCACGCTCGGCGTATTTTCGCTGCCAGTTATCACACTTGGTCCTTTGTTTTGTATGGCGTTTAAAAACGTGAGAAATGTGCTGTTTATTACCGAAGACATTACGGCCGTGGTGAATGCTGGTGTTAATGATGAGAAAGTGCTCAAAGGCAAAAAGTATTGCATTAGTCAAAACCATCACCAAGAACAACTGAAGTATGTTTGGCTGGTTTTGCACAACTCATGCAATGACCACATTCAAAAGGCCCTGTTTAAAAACTTTTGCCTGCATCTACAATGGAACAATAACACCAAATGAAACCTTTTTATTTTGTGGAATTGACTAAAACACAAATGAACAAGTAATACGAGAAATGAAATGAGAAGTTACTGGTTTGAAATCAATGGCGGATATTATGATCATTATGTTTATTAGTACTTTAATCACTGGAGTAGTTGTCATGGTGAACTGGTATTCTTTCATGTTATTGAATTTATTGGGTTCCTTTTTAAATTTTTCTGAACAATGCTGCTGAGTTTTGGCAACGAGTGCTGAATAAACACAGAAAAATGTATAGGCAACATTGAAGAAAACCTCACAAAGAAATAAGAGCACACATTTTAGACAAATATACAGTATCATGAAACCATACAATGTATCACTTAATTAAAGCATCACATCACATGCAATTTTTAAAGCTAAACAGTAGATGATGCAAAAGATAGCTATACCAAATATAACAATTCAACATTTTGAAAACATGAGCAACCTTTATTATGGTATGATCAAAACCAGCAACATTTTCTTAAACATGTTGATTGTTAGTGGATGCATGTTCATATTCCAATGAAAGATACTTCACTTTAAAATAGAAAGGAGGCTTGCTCAAAGCATTTCAAATAAAACCACATGAAATACTGCTCCAAAAGATATTGAAATCATGTCTAAATATCCATTAGTTTATTGTACAACAAAAAGCTGTTTGGTTTTTAGGTGAATTGGCCAGCAAGAGCACAATTTACATTTTCTATTTAAACAGCTTTTTCACTAGCTAAATGGAAATACCTAAACTATGCAAAAGCTGGAACCTGGAAGATATAAACATGCCATGGTATAATCAACGTGTAAATTATCTTGATAAGTTGATTTTGCCCTTCTACATAATACTAGACATGTTCTTTTGAAGCGTTAATTCTACTAAAACTGTTCTTACAACTTTATAAAGCTAACATGATTTAACAAATTTCTATTTTGGTTTCAAAGGTAAAATGTCTTGTTACTTAAAGTTTTTAAAAAAAAACAGTTTGTGATTAATTTTCGAAAGTAATTAAACTCAAAAAATACTCTAGACCACATCAAACTTCCACTTACAACACCTATACCTTCGACCCACAACCTAATTCCAAAGCTTGCGGGCGTGAGCTAAATCAAAATGATTTCGCCGGCGTATACGCTCAGCTACGGTGGCCCACAAGTGCCACCGCGAAATATTAACGAAGCGCGAAATATATTTTCACTGCGCGAAATATATTTACATCGCGCGAAATATATTTTCACCGCGCAAAATATATTTCGAGATCGCGAAATATATTTGCACTGCGCGAAATATTTTTTCACCGCGCGAAATATATTTACATCGCGCGAAATATATTTTCACTTCGCGAAATATATTTTCACTGCGCGAAATATATTTCGAGATCGCGAAATATATTTCGACCGCTACAAATAAAATTTCGTAACATCGCGAAATATATTTTCACTGCGCGAAATATATTTACATCGCGCGAAATATATTTACATCGCGCGAAATATATTTACATCGCGCGAAATATATTTACATCGCGCGAAATATATTTACATCGCGCGAAATATATTTACATCGCGCGAAATATATTTCTTGTGACGCAAAATGTAGTGACAGGCCAGGTTCTCGTTGATTTCACTCCGTTCGTATGTTTGCACGACGGGTGACCGACTATATCAGCTAAGTAAGCATTTACCTACTCCAGTTGTTGGCAGGGACTGTTCAACTGAATGAATTGTTTAAATTGTGATCACTATGTGGGACTTGATCATTCATTTTGTACCCATTGTGGCCATGGTAAGTGTGTTTGTATTGTGTATTTCCAGTTGGCCTACATTCATTGCAATTTTGTTATTTCGGTTTGGACAATACAATTTTTCCTTGCAGGGACCACCTTTGATGAAACACACCTCATCACCCACTACTTTCAACTAGGATATGAACACTCTGAAATTTTGCATTTGTTGCAAAATTACCACAATGTAACTTTCAGTTTGAGAACCTTGAAAAGACGCTTACAAGAAATGGGGCTGCATAGACGTGGTGCTTGGCAAAAAGATCCGAATATTATAAATGATGCTGAAAAACGAATCAAAGAAATTTTAGAAGGTCCATCTTCATGTGGGGGGTACCGTTCTGTGTGGCATGGTTTGGAGATGGAGGGTTTGAGAGTTCCAAGATCCTTTGTTGCAGAAGTTTTGAATAAAATTGATCCTGATGGCTGTGAACTCAGGAGGGGCCATCGTCTGAAGCGCAGAGAGTATAACAATCCAGGGCCCAATTATGCCTGGCATATAGATGGTTATGATAAATTAAAGCCATTTGGTTTTTCCATACATGCAGCCATTGATGGTTTTAGTCGTAAGGTCCTATGGCTTCATGTTATACGCTCCAATAAATGCCCACACACTATAGCTTCCATGTACCTTAGAACTGTTTCACATGTACAAGGTTGTCCAGTGCAAATTGTGTCTGATTTGGGCACAGAAAATGGGATATTGGCAGCAGCACAGTGCTTTTTCAGAAACAGTATTAATGCACATCGATACGTTCCTTCACCAAGGAATCAGAGAATTGAAAGTTGGTGGTCAACATTGTGCAAGTTTCGTACTTCTTGGTGGCGAAACTTTTTTGGTGATCTCGAGTTTAAAGGTGTTGTTGATTATTCACTTCCTTTAAGCAAGGAGTGTGTGTGGTATTGCTTCTCCAAAGTTCTACAAAGTGACTTAAATTTTGTAATGGATCACTGGAATAGTCATCGAATACGAAAATCAAGACACAATGTTATAGCTGGTCGCCCAAATTTACTTTACTTAATGCCAGAAAGGTATGGTGGAAGAGCAGACATGATAAATGCAGTCTCACAAGAGAAATTTCAAGTGGTGTGCAATGATATTTCCCCACCCGAAGAAGTGAACGAATATGAGGAATATTTTGACTATGTTCGAACTGAACTTGGATTTGTCATGCCAACCTCCTGTGCAGAAGCACTGGCAATGTACAAAGGGATAATGGAGGTTGCAAAAGAATAAAAAGTCAAAGCCCACAGCCATGTATGCATGTTTGTACTTCAGTATATTGAACTTTGTTGTTAGTGCAAGTATGTTAATTGTCAAATTACACCAACAAACACAGGCAACTTTGTGAAAAATTGTTTTTTTACTCACTGATTAACAATCAGCGTACTGCACTACTAGAATCTAAAAGAGGTGGTTTGTAAATGCTAGGATACAAATCGAATTTTTTTCCCATTGTATTGCAAACAGATGATGGAATAGAAAAGTGTGAAAGACAACATGCAGTGTAAATGAAGAAAAGTGAGTGCATAAATGTACAGTGGCAAGTAGCAGTGGCACAAAAATCTCACAATTATGCAGCAGTACCTCAAAAATGCAATAGCAAGTGTCAGGTAAAAACAATTTTGGTATAAAAGGATGAAATACGTTTCACCAAAACAAACACGAGGCAGTTGAATAAAAAAATAAAACACTAATTTTGCTTCGACAATGCTGACGGTCACGAACACAATAGTGAGTACGTAAAAAATCTAAATTGCTGTTTTGCCATATAACACTTGAAACATGCAATGAAGTGACAACTACTTATGAATATAAACAATGAAACAGAAGAATTTTTTTAATGTAAACCAAATGCCTGGCCATTGGACATTGCTGTAATAAAGATGGATTTGAAATCTTGAAGTTCTTCCATATGTTTTGTAGGGAGCGTAATTGTTTTCGCACATGCACCAACAACAGGAAAACAGATGGTGTGGTTTGGGTTGTTGCTCATGCAGTCATGATTAAATTCCACAGATATGGACAAACTGTCACCAAATATTGGCCTATGTTTTTGGCCTGTTAGCCAACCTAGCACACCAGCTGGAGTACAATCAGCTGCTGCAGTCATTGTCTCTCCAATATTTTCTACATTGACTTCATTTTCACTGTTAGTACAGCAGTAAGCCAAAACCTCTTCTGTGGGGGCCCGAATACAGTTATCCTCAATATAGTTCAAGAAATCTTGAAAGTTATCCATTATCTTCTCCTCTACGCACCGCTTTGTGGAATTTTTTGAGGAATATTGCGGTTGCAGTAAACTTGACACATAATTGGCATCAACAGTCAATTTGCCTGGAATGAATAAAGGTGCAAAAAGTAAGGCATTATTTTTGACAACATTGAACAAACCAAACAGACTCAGCCCTGAAGCAAACTCTTTGAGGTAGCAAAGCCGCTTATTAGTGATGCTCACCATGATTGTGCGACTAATTTCACTGGCGCTATCAATATTGATTTTGCCTGTGTATCCATTTTCTGTTATTATGTCAGTATGAACAAGTGGGTCAGCACAAACTCTCTGTATCAGTTGACCTTCATTCTCAGTAAAGTGTTGGTCAAGATTTAGTTTGGTTATATCAACTGAATCCATGTTAGCAAGAATTGTGAACACATTTGGGTGTAAGCAATGTGGAGCTGGCCCACCTTGCACCAAACTTGCAGCTATTATTTCACCACATGCTTTGAAATGTCCATTTTGGACATGAAGCATTGAGTCAACTGGGGCACCATCAGGAAAGAATTGTTCACAAATACTTTGCAAAACAAGACTAAAGAACTCCTTAGCCATTGCACCAGAATCAATCCCTGTCTCACCTTGAAATTGGACAACCAATTTCTTTTCTGCTGATTTCTTTTTGGTTTCTCTTTTCCACAAGTTAAGTTGACGTTGAATATGAGCCCCACGGCGCACACAAATAAACAACTGGTCTAAATCATCAACTTTTTTATGCAATGACTCTAGTGCAGCATTCAAATCATTGAATTTTTTGCCATCATACCTTTCGAGTTTTGGGGCTAACAAATCACATTGATTGCCAATAATATTGTCCAGTTCACTAGAATCAAAGTAATCAGTAAAATCAGGCAATGAACTTTGTAGAATAGAGGGAGATTGTTTTCCATTACCAGAGCATTCAATGTTACTTGCATCATTTGTTTCATCATCTTCACTGTCACATTCAAGTAGATATAACATGATCTTCTTGTAATCTTTACCAATGCTCTCCTTGTATTTGACTAGAGTGAATGGCTCATTTGTTCCAGGCAATACTTCAACAATTCGTCCATCTTTAAAAGCAAGGTGGTATACTGCACCATGTCTTTGACTCTTTGGATAAAATTGAAAGTACCGTTCTTTGGCTTTATTCAGTATGGATTGAACACACTCTTTTCTTCCAACATTAATTATAATGGATTGACCCCGAACTGGCTTCAACTTAAAATCTTTCCCTCCATATTCAAGCATGCCTATGTTAACACACACTTCCTCATTTTCATCCTTTTTCGACACTCTTTGCTTCCATTGTGAGCCTTTCATTGCTTTAAATTCACTAAATGGCAAAATTTCTGTTGCACTTTTGCGTTTCATGGATGATGTACCTGTAGATTTTACATGTATTATTAAACTTTTGTTTTGCAAAGTTAACCAAAGTTGTTCAGCTACAGGTTGTTTGGCATACTAACCATTTATACTGGAATTAACATTTTCAATCACAGAACCCTCATTTTCAGATTTAGACAAAGTAGGATGATTGCTGCCATGGGCTTTCTCTGCAACACAGAATCAATCTAATTATACTTGCACAATATTATTTTACTGGCATATATGTCTGTCTGATATATTAACATTTACAAGAATGTTACCTCAAAACAACAGATTGACAAGGCTGATAAACGACAATTAAAGAATAAACCACTTACCGCGTCCGCAATGTGCGCAATACAAGTGTTCTTGAAAAAGTAGCCTTCCACAATTTGTGCAGTACATGATTACAAATAGGGATAAAACACTCAAACTATTTTTCTATTTGAACTTAAATGCACAGACTGTAGCATATAGATGTACGTGAAAACTTGAAACAACTAGACTTCCCGCCAGGCATTTCTAATAAAAACTAACAACATATTTCGCGCGAAGAAAATATACATCGCACAGCGCAAATATATTTCGCGCAGTGCAAATATATTTCGCGCAGTCAAAATATATTTCGCGAGGTGAAAATATATTTCGCGCAGTGCAAATATATTTCGCGCAGTCAAAATATATTTCGCGCGGTGAAAAAATATTTCGCGCAGTGCAAATATATTTCGCGATCTCGAAATATATTTTGCGCAGTCAAAATATATTTCGCGCGATGTAAATATATTTCGCGCAGTGAAAATATATTTCGCGATTCGTTAATATTTCGCGGTGGCACTTGTGGGCCACCGTACTCAGCGGCAAGTCGCGGGCGTAATACGCCGAGCGCTCGCAAGCCCGCGACCTCTTGTGGGCGAAAGCTCACGCTTCCAAGCTTTGTCCTGAGCGTACGCCCGCACGCCGGCGTATACGCCCGCGGCAATGAAACAAACAAAGAATCCGCCGGCGCAAAGCGTGAGTGTGGACCCGGCCTTAGACATGAGTTATGTAGGGTCATTGAACCAGTGTTTCCCAACCGGTGGTACGTGACGGCATTACAGGTGGTACGTGAGCACCTTTCAGTAATTTGCGGATGGTTTAAATTTAAAAAAAATCGGAAGTAATCTTGAAATGTTTGTTACTTCATCCCCTAGGACCTAGGTTCATTTGTGACACTCAACTAGGTGGTATACGCGTCGAAATTGTTTTACCTACAAGTGGTACGCAACCACAAAAAGGTTGGGAATCACTGCATTAAAACAGTAATGTGGGAATCTTTGATCCACGCACACATCGTGTTCTCTGTACATTTATTCACAGTATTTTATATTTCGTTCTTTCTCCATCCTGTTAATAAGCTGTTGGTGCAAACGTACGAGCCGAGTGCCGACTGGTAGTTGTCAATTAACCGACCCTCGTTCGTTAAACAACCGATCTCATTAAAACTGATTTTAATGAGGAGTTTACGAGCGAGGAACTCGGTATGGAAAATGATTTGCCGAGCACATCTCGTTAGGACCTCGTACAAGCGCGCAAAGACAACTATAGAGAATGCGTCAGTTTACAGGAGAAAGGGACCTTTGCGTTGACTTAAGTCCAGTGTTTCGAAATACGAGTTGCGTAATTTGACATAACTTGCGCATATGCGGCATAGAATCTTGAATTTACCCCACAATATTTTGTTCGTTTACATTATTTAGGTAAGTTTACGATAATATTTCCACATAAAATTGAAATTCATTACCCAGCGCGCACTTCATTTTTACAGTTAAACTAGGATTAAATTCACGCGCTAAGTTGCGGGGAATAAGACTTAAAGCACTGCCAGTATCTAGAAGAAAATTAAGTTTATGATTCTTATCAAAAATGATGAAAGTGCTGGAATGCTTTTCGACGGCCCTGACAATGTTCACCCTTAATGAGAGGGACGCTTCCCGTTTTTTTGATGATTAAAAGAACAGGGCGGAATACAATTATATGCATGCGAACCATACCCGCTGTGATAATAACACAAGTCGGAAGGTGGCGCCTGTGAGAAGCGCGGTCGTTGGAAGTCCCGTCCGCCATTAAAGTTGGTTTGTCTCGGGCGTGGTCGAGCAGTAAATTCTCGGCGCTGTGTTGGTCGGTAATTGTTGTTGCGTGATGCAAAGTTTCCAGACCTATGATATCCGCCATTTTGCCTTTTTGGTGCCTGAAATCGGGGAGTTGCAGAAGTAACAGTTTGAGCCGATTTTAACGCCTGTAACTCTTCGGTCATTTCCCTTAGACGCCTCTCCATATTATCATTTATTACCATTTAAGTGCTGGCAAAAATGTGTTTGGGAATCCGAGACGTTATGTGGAACATGCTGTTTATTAACCACTTGGTGTGACTGAAACTTACCTGGTTCGCTAATCAAAATTATGTAATCAGTTTTTTCATCCAATAATTCAACTGACAAACCATAGTCGCCCCAATATCATTCTGATCTGTCATAAAACAACTGTTTTAATACTTTTTCCGCATATTAACTTAAATCTTGGTAATTGCCCTAGAGAACTTTCATGTGATTTAAAAGTACACTTGGACGCTTATTTTCCAGCGCAAGATCGTTTCGCTGCCATGGGTGTGGAAAGGTGGAGTTCGGCTGGGGGGGAAATTCGATGCGGACACACCAGGATAACAAGGCGTCGAAAACGGTGCCTGACCTCGAGGCAAAAACATGGATGCGGCCTGGTCATTAATTCCAGGGAATGCAAAATAACTTAAACGAGGCTGGAGCTGTAGAATATGATGATTGGGGATTTGCAGTAATCGGTCGAATAGTCGCGTTTGAAAATGTGGCAGAATAATGCGGCGCGGCGCTGTCTGTAGCGTTTAAACCGCAACCAAACAAATCTGTAAAATCCGTTGAACGCGCCCCGGTTCTTGGCGCGGAACGTCACACGAGGCGGAATTCCCGCGGTTAAAACGCGTATCCGTAATGGGCCTCAAACTCGCCCACTCAGTTGATGTTATTCTTGTTGTCGAGTGTGCAGTACGCAAGAAAGAATGAATTTGAAATGTAGACGTAGACGTCGGGAGGAGACGAAAGGTCATGTAGGACACGTGGACCCTTAGAACACGGTTTCTACACAGAAGGCAATGTGTCAAACAAATACACTTCACGTAGATAATTACAGCATAACGCTCACCAACTATTTGGGAACCGGGAAACTCTGGACCACAGAGACGGTCCAAGCAGTTACTGTCGCACACCTAAACGAAACAGGCAGCATAAACTACAATGCGCCACTATGACGTAACACACACAATGCTTACCGATTACTTTGGGCGACAGAAGATTGAATACCACACGCTTCACGTGTGTACAAATTAGTGATGTGTTGCTCCGGATCCGGGTACCCGGACCCGGCCGGATATTGACCAATTTTCAATACCCGGACCCGGCCGAATAATACACTTAATTTTACCGGATAGTTGGGAAAGCATTTTTGTCCTAAAAACGGACAAACATTTCGCAAATTACTCGTTTTTGGGGCCCTGTCTGTGATACTTGCCGACATCCGATTTTTCTGTAGTTTGTTATTAGGTTTTTCTTGACGTGTTTTACTATATTAATAAATGGCTACGTTTATTTGTTCCTAATGATAAGCATAGCATTCTGTTTGGCAATTAAACATTTTTGCCATACCGATAAAATAAACGAATCGGTGTTAACAAACTGCCAGATCCAAATTATCCGGCCGGATTTAATTGATAACTATCCGGATCCGGCAGGGCCGGATAATTTGGAACTGGGAATATCACTAGTACAAATGCAAGAGAGACACTGTGAGTACAAAGACAGCGTCAACACCGTGTGTAAACTTAATCACATCAACAAGGGCAGCTATACTGTTCAGCGAACTGACTTCTAAGTCATCGCAGTTAAATTTGCCAAAATTACAATTTACACATTTCGGTTATTTGGTACTTCAGTCGTTACACATATATGTACAAATAGACTCACCAGAAAATGCTCGCTTGCAACACAAAAAACCTTTTGCTGAATCAAAATGACGTAGCACTGTGCTGCACAGTTGTCGGACACAAAAAGGACAAAACCACGTTGCGTTGTCACTTAAAACTTGGTCTCTTATTATTACGTCACACATTAGTGTAGAGAAAAATGTACATTTACAAAAATCAGCAATTACTGGCAAATAAGATGTAACAAGCAGCACCATTAAAATTGTTAACAAAATCAGCCAAATATGGAATTGGGTATCTGTCAGCCTCAGTAATCAAATTTAGCCTTTTTGATGCGCCATTTACGATTGGGTTTAGGAACAACATGAATAGCAGAAGACCAAGGAGAATTGCTAGGGCGAACAATACCTTTGGTCTCAAGTTCATCGAACTGTTCATGTACAACCTTAAGCATTTCCGGAGACAAGCGTCTAGGTCGACAACTGATTTTGTCTAAAAATTTATTGCGGCTGCGTTTATTTAGCCATCTAAACAGACAAATTTATTTTGGGGTGGGGATCCCGAACGATTATGTCATTGAATTTTTAACACTACGCAACCGTTCAGTTCAAAGCTGTTGTTTAATACAGACTCGAAATTCAAATTTCTTCCCAAAAAGTTGTTTGCGGTTTGAAATTAAACGACTTATACTGGCACCAACGTCTTCTAACCATGTTTGCCACCAGCATGTATGGCAAAAAAATAATGACAACTACATGTGAATAGGAAAATCGTTGCCGTCCAATCTTCGAAAAAAGAAAACTAGTAAGATCAATGTGAATGTTGCAAGATTGGCTTAACCGATACGTTAGGCTAAATTGAGTAATTATATGTAATTCAATTTATGGTAGATAACAAAGCGTTGTTCTGTTCGTGGTACTGCATATCGGTAACTTAAAATTTATTTACGCTCCCCGTGTTGAACAGTGGCGTCGCGTGTCGAACAATTACGGTGAAAAAGGCATAAATCGACACCCTGCGCATAGGCTCTGTAACCTTGGGAAATTCAGATATAATTTTCTCAAATTCATTCTACTTTTTTCTTTTCGTTCAAAAGTCACTTAATTATTTCTGTTATCAACATCTGACGTCACTGCACCATAACTATTATTACTTCGCTGGACAACACGAACAAACTTCTTTTTATTGTTTACATGAAAAGATATGCGTCGATTATTACGTGCGTAATGATTATAACGCTCATAAGATGGTAATTTGGAATAAAAATTACGCATTTCATGGGCATTATGGTAATCACGCAAGCCTTCCTGTCCATCTCTGTTGCGCGAAAAGGATCTAAAATTATTAATCAAACGTCTTCTTTGACATCAACAAGAAAATCAAAATATTTTAGAAAATCACTTCCAATTATGCCTTGGTCAATATCTGCAACATAAAACTTCCAAGAATAAGAACGATTTGGACCAAAATTTACCTCCAAGTGCGTTATTCCAAAAATCTTAAGACAACTGCCAGAAATGCCGCGAAATACGGTGTTAACTCGTTGGAAGCAATGCTTAACAAACCATAAAGGAACCAACGATACATCAGATCCAGTGTCAACAAAAAAAATAAATTCAAACGGGAGTCATAAACGTTAAAGGTTTCGTGAGAAAACCTATGGCCTCTCCAACCCCACCTTGAGGAGGCCGGCCTTAGTTTTTTGGACCATTAAACGAATGTGGAAAGGAACAAGGCGGAATACACGACCGAGCATTAAAACCATAACGCGAGTAACAAATGTTTTGACTTGACTTTAAAAACGTCTAGGAGCTGATGAAAAAGAATTTCGAAAGCGATTATCATAGCTATTCCAATTTCTTCGAGCAGAGTTAACCCAAGATTGGTCATGAACACGCCTCGGGCGATACGAATGATTGCAAGAATATTGCGGTTTATAAGAATGTGTTGGAAAAGATTTCGGCGAAGACAGTCCACTAAACTAATCTGTTTTATTTTTCGATCAAGATGGTCATTCATAAGCATCTGAGCATTAACTGATGTTTCCTCCTCAACACGGGAAATAGGCTAACTAGGAGAACTTATGGACAACATGGCATCAGCTTTAAGAGCAAGAGTATTCAAATCCAAATCATAATCGGTAGCAAGAATTAAGCGAATATTCGGCGTCAACTTGTCTATGAAGAAACGTTTTAACAAGCGCTCTGTACTAGGTTCTAAATCTCCAGAATGGTTAAGAAGAATTAACATTTCATGCAACAATTCAGAGGGTTTCTTGCCTTGCAAAGATGTCCTGTTTAAAAACTCGTTCAAGTAACTGATTTCATCCTTGTCATTCTATCCAGCCGGATTTGATTAATAACTATCCGGATCCGGCCGGGCCGGATAATTTGGAACTGGGAACATCACTATGCCTTACCAATATTACATTGGTGTTTTCGCCTTAGCACTATGGGTTATCAAGCAGATTCGTTTGGCCATAGTGCGCTCCACAGTGGTTCTTCTCTGTTGTTTGGTACTCAGTATAGGGTACCCAACGGATCTACGTTGACCAAAAGGTACAACAAAGTGGAAATTAGTGTGCCCGTTAGTGTAAAAGCTGGCACAGTGCCACTGTCAACAGCTGCACTGATGAGACCTTACAGGTCGAAACAGTGCGTCTACACACCCTGTCTGCAGCTCTCCAACATCATGGCTTTTTTGCACATATATAACATACCTTATATCACGATTAAGCCAGAATTCCATATGCGCAAGTATGCGACGTAATTAAAGTTTGGTACAAAATGTAACAAAAAATAACAATGAATAATAAAGTTTGATGCAGGAGCCCCCAGGTTCAGAAAAGGTTTTGTTAGTGGTTGTCAGCTGATGTACGTGCGTCATGGGTGCAGCGTAATTTTACGTTGCATGTAAACGTTTGCATTTATGGACTAAGGTTGCCATTTTTCGAAATCTCTCTCCATTGGTTTGTGGGTAAAAGCATTCTTAGGTAGCGTCTTGTCAAGCGTGTTTCATTTCAAAGTGTAGCGATAGCAACGGTTGTGTATTCATGTGATTCGCGTCCTTCGTGTGATATTCTTTCCCAACCGTTTTAATCGTTCCGAATGTCTTCACGAAACAATCGTATCGATATATCGTTCGAACGTACCGTAGCATTCTAGTGTGCGCTGTAGTTCAATGGAGATCGTAGAACTGTTGCAATAGTAATCTGTAGACATACTCGAACAAACAATGGTTAAGTTTCCTAGGCATGTTATCAGGTAATATTTTCACGTTAATATAAATTGTCACGTATTCATCAAACTTTTTGCGTGACAAACAGCTTCGGTTTTGTTGCAATGAAGCAAGTGACATTTTATTCAAGCCCTGCGATAACAACAAGGACAGAAAATCTGAGGATAATAAACAAGCAATAATAGCTTGGAGTATTGTCATGTGTCAAAAGTTCGAATTAACAATAAAAATAACAAACAAGCTTTATTGAGAGTTACCAGTTAGTGTTGAACACGAAGGTAAACACTGTGGATATTTAATTGGCCTGCGGTTCACAGCATGGTATACAGGCACCGAGTGCCGACTGGCAGTTGTTAATTAACCGACAGCCTGTTCTGACACACACTCTTTATCTGATCAGTAATACCCGGTTGTAATGCACAACACCTTAATGCTGTATATGCAACAGTACATAATGGGTTGGAAAAATTGTAGCTTTCAAGTGTTGTCAGCTAAATGTGATTGGCTTAAAACTGGTCACATGACTTTATCACTGACAACGTAGGAAGTATTAACATGCGTCATATACAGGCGTTTAAGATGTGATCCATGCAAACAAACAGTGCGAGAATACTGTGGAATAGAAAAGACACCAAAATTCCACACAGAAAGTAGAAACAACAGCTGAACGAAAGCACGTGTTCGAAGTTAAGATTGCGTTGATGTTTTGTTTAAACATTGTCAAAGTGAAGAAATTCCACTCAAAAACTGTGTATGTTGGATATTCACACATTGTTACTGGTGGGTGCTGGTGATCACTTGAAACGACTCCCCCAATCCATGACCTTGTCTCTCACCTTCAGAAAAGTTTGTTTAGCGTCCTCTTTTTTTACATTCCACCCAACATCCAAACTCTCCATCTGAAAATAACAACAAGAATCAAATTGATTTGAAATTAACAAAAACTACCATGAGGATATTCAATTAATCCAAGCTGTTTTTTGGACAACAAATTTCACAACGAGAAATATGAATTTAATTCCTCAAGTATTTCCAAAAGATCAAGTTTCAAAAAGTTGCATAAAAATAATTGTTTGAAGGTACAAGTGACGAAAAGTTAGCAACTTAAAAACAGTTACCTGGGGCGGCATGATGAAAAGTTCAACGTTCGTTAAACAACCGAGCTCGTTAAAATTGATTTTAACGAGGCGTTTACGAGCGAGGAACTCGGTACAGAAATGATTTTCCGAGCACATCTCGTTAGGATCTCGTACAAGGGCGCAAAGACAACTATAGAGAATGCGTCACTTTACAGGAGAAAGGGACCTTTGCGTCGACTTAAGTACTATGTTTCTGAATACGAGTTGCGTAATTTGACATAACTTCCTCATATGCGGTATAGAATCTTGAATTTACCCCACAATATTTTGTTCGTTTACATCATTTAGGTAAGTTTACGATAATATTTCCACATAAGATTGAAATTCGTTACCCAGCGCGCATTTCATTTTTACAGGTAAACTAGAATTAAATTCACGCGCTAAGTTGCGGGGAATAAGACTTAAAGCACTGCCAGTATCTACAAGAAAATTAAGTTTTATGATTTTTATCAAAAATGGTGAAAGTACTAGAATGTTTTTCGACGCCCCTGACTATGTTCACCCATAATGAGAGGGACGCTGACCGTTTTTCTGATGATTGTAAGAAAATGGCGGAATACAATTATATGTATGCGACCAATACCTGCTGTGATAATAACAAAAGTCGGAAGGTGGCGCCTGTGAAAAGCGCGGGTCGTTGAAAGTCCCGTCCGCCATTAAAGTTTGTTTGTCTCGGGCGTGGTCGAGCAGTAAAATCTCGGCGCTGTGGTGGTCGGTAATTGTTGTTGCGTGCGGCAAAGTTTCCGAACCTATGATATCCGCCATTTTGCCCTCTTGGTGCCTGAAATCGGGGAGTTGCAGGAGTTGCAGAATTTACAGTTTGAGCCGATTTTAACGCCTGTAACTCTTCGGTCATTTCCCTTAGACGCCTCTCTATGTTATCATTTATTACCATTTGAGAGCTGGCAAAAATGTTTTTGGAATCCGAGACGTTATGTGGAACATGCTGTTTATTAACCACTTGGTGTGACTGAAACTTACCTGGTTTGCTAAATAACATTATGTACAGGGTGTCGATTTATGCCTTTTTCACCATTCTAAGTGTTCGACATGTGACGCCACTGTTCGACACGGGCGGCATGGATAAATGTTAAGTTACCGGTATGCAGTACCATGAACAGACAAACGCTGTAGTTATCAACAATTGTCCATCAATTAAATTACTATAACAACCTTATGAAGCCTACATATCGGTCACGCCAATCTTGCCACATTCACATAGATTTTCCTATTAACATGTAATTGTCATTTTTTTGCCATACATGCTGGTGGCAAATGTGGTTCGAAGACGTTGGTGCCAGTATAAGTCGTTTAATTTCAAACCGCAAACAATTATTTAGGAAGAAATTTGTATTTAGAGTCACTATCAAACAACAGCATTTAACTGAACGGTTACATAGTGTTGAAAACTTAATGGCATCATCGTTTGGGAACTCCACCTAAAATAATTTTTTCTGTTTAGATGGCTAAATAAACGAAATGGTAATAAATATTTGGACAAAATCCATGCAAAAACCAACCAGCACTTGCTTTTACGTCCAGTGAATAAGCTCGTTAAACTTAAAACTAACCATTGTTTCCAAACATAGAGCATTGTTACCGAACACGTGGCATTGTTACGAAACAAGTACCATTTTTCACACAATCGGAACTTAAAAGAGACATAGCAGACTTTAACATGCAAGGTTTTTTAATTGTTTTGTCGTTATTTTAAAGTGATGTAAGTACAACAATTCTGTAATCGAAATAAGCCTGGTCGTTCTCATGCGTTAGTTACCAGATACGACATTTTTGCTATTCGACACGCACGACAATTTTTCTCAAGATGTTCGACACGCAATAAAAAATCGATGCCCTGATTATGCAATAATAAATCAACTGACAAACCATAGTCAAATCTTTGTAATTGCCCAAGAGAACTTTCATGCGATTCAAAAGTACACTTGGACGCTTATTTTCCAGCGCAAGGTCGTGAAATAATTCATGCACTTCAGTTATGGGGTTACTATCAAATGCCTTCAATAGCGCTTGTTTTAAATCACCACAAGAGCGACGACCAACCTTACCCAAAATGACGTGACCAACCCGTTGAGCTTGTTCTTGATTGAGGGAAAAATGGTTAAGTTGAATTTCTCGTCGTCAGATGTTATTTGATGGCTCTGAAAAATACCTTCAACGGTCGCTAACCACAACTTTACAGCATCCTGCCATATTGAGGGTAATTTTACTTTCGCTGCCATAGGTGTGAAAGGTGCAGTTCAGTTAGGGGGAAAATGCGGTGCGGACCCTGATCCCGAGGCAAAAACATGGAGGCGACCTGGTCACTAATTCCAGGGAATCGAGCGAGGCTGGAGCTATAGAATATGATGATTCGGGATTTGCAGTGATCGGTCGTAATAATCGTGTTTAACAATGCGGCGCGGCACTGCCTGTAGCGTTTAAACCGCAACAAATCGTTACCTGGTAAATCATCAACATAATCGCTGTTGTGCGAACTCATGTCTGCCTCTGTAGCTGCATGAGATATAGCATCGAAATTACCTGGCGTTATCAATGGGTTCGACTTTCCAACCCCTTTTTCATTTGATCGCACTTTCTATTATTTGGGGAATTACAGCAGAAGCCTTTTGCGACATAGTTAAAGCACGCAAAAAAATGTTAAATCAGAAGGTTAAAATGCCCATTTAAATATCACGTCGGGTTCACCAAATTTTATGCAGGGCGTCATTTAAAACGTCTACACAAAATAATAATACTGCCGTATATCTGACTCCTGATAAAAAGGCTGCTATCAAATCCAAAGTCAATTGATCAGTTTAATATATACATTAACAAATACAGCACATAAGAGTTATACAGCACATAAGAGTTGTACAGCACATAAGAGTTATACAGCACATTAGAGTTATACAGCACATTAGAGTTATACAGCGCATAAGAGTTATACAGCACATAAGAGTTTTGCAGCACATAAGATTTTTACAGCACATTAGAGTTATACAGCACATTAGAGTTAGACAGCGCATAAGAGTTATACAGCACATAAGAGTTTTGCAGCACATAAGATTTTTACAGCACATTAGAGTTATACAGCACATTAGAGTTAGACAGCGCATTAGAGTTATACAGCACATAAGAGTTTTGCAGCACGTAAGAGTTTTACAGCACATAAGAGTTATACAGCACATAAGAGTTTTGCAGCACGTAAGAGTTTTACAGCACATAAGAGTTATACAGCACATTAGAGTTATACAGCGCATAAGAGTTATACAGCACATAAGAGTTTTGCAGCACATAAGATTTTTACAGCACATTAGAGTTATACAGCACATTAGAGTTAGACAGCGCATAAAAGTTATTCAGCACATAAGAGTTTTGCAGCACATAAGATTTTTACAGCACATTAGAGTTATACAGCACATTAGAGTTAGACAGCGCATTAGAGTTTTACAGCATATTAGAGTTATACAGCACATTAGAGTTTTGCAGCACATAAGATTTTTACAGCACACATTAGAGTTATACAGCACATTAGAGTTTTACAGCATATTAGAGTTATACAGCACATAAGAGTTTTGCAGCACATAAGATTTTTACAGCACATTAGAGTTATACAGCACATTAGAGTTAAACAGCGCATTAGAGTTTTACAGCATATTAGAGTTATACAGCACATAAGAGTTATACAGCGCATTAGAGTTATACAGCACATTAGAGTTAGACAGCGCATAAGAGTTATACAGCACATTAGAGTTAAACAGCACATTAGAGTTATACAGCACATAAGAGTTATGCAGCACATAAGAGTTTTACAGCACATAAGAGTTATACAGCACATAAGAGTTATACAGCACATAAGTGTTATACAGCATATAAGAGTTATACAGCACATTAGAGTTTAACAGCACATTAGAGTTAGACAGCGCATTAGAGTTTTACAGCATATTACAGTTATAGAGCACATTAGAGTTAAAGAGCACATTAGAGTTATACAGCACATAAGAGTTATACAGCACATTAGAGTTATACAGCACATTAGAGTTAGACAGCGCATAAGAGTTATACAGCACATAAGAGTTATACAGCATATAAGAGTTATGCAGTGCATAAGAGTTATACAGCACATAAGAGTTATACAGCACATAAGAGTTATGCAGCACATAAGAGTTTTACAGCACATAAGAGTCATACAGCATATAAGAGTTATGCACTGCATAAGAGTTATACAGCAGATAAGAAAATCATTTCTATGTAAAATGATAAATTAATGTCTTTGGACACAAAGGCTTTATGTTTGATTTTCCTTTAAACAGTGTTGTTAATCATCATGGACTCATTGAAACAAAAGTGACCAATTCTTTACTTTTTTTTTGACGTCCCTAAAAATATTTTTTGCTTCTTCCTTTGTCACGTTGTTATGAATGTTCAATGTTTTCATCTAACAAAAAAATCTTGATGTGATTAAACATAAACTTTAATCTGACATGATTGACAAACTGTGAACTTACAGCATGAATAGTAAACATGTAATCAGTTAAATTTGTTTTAAATTATAATGAATTGCACTGCTAAGATAATGAAATTTGTCGCACAATACTGAAATTCCACCAATACTGAAAATTAGTCTGTAGCAAATTGGTAAAAACTCCAGCTTAGTTGTAAAACTCTTGAATGTTTAATTTCAGTATTTGTAAACACAAAGTAACCTCCAAACACAAAAATAAACTTCAGCAACTAGCCATAAAATTTAGTCAAGTCACCATCTAACACACTGATATTCTACTCATTGCTGGAACTCCACTTATAGTAACTTACTGGATCTTCCAACTTTGACAATCCTTCTGCCAATGCTTTTAATCCAATAGAAGTAATTCCACATCCAAACAAAATGAGGCTCTCCACATTAATCAAACTTTCTGACAGTTTTTTGCAGCCGATATCACCAATAGAGTTTCCAGATAAATCGACTAAATGAATCTAAAAATATTTCAAGCTAATATTTAAAGGTCAACTTCTGGTGAAGCAAACAAACAACAAACTAATTATTTTGTTTTTTAAATATAAAAAGAGCTATGTCATAATAAACACAAATCAAGTAGTGAACAGATATGTGCGTACAATCAGCAACAGATTGTTGTTACTAAATTAAAGATTTCAAGATAAAAATTAATGTTGTGAGCAGCTTTGTTCATATCACTGTTAGCATTATGTTAAACTTCAAGCAAAACTAACACATCTGTGTCCTCTTGTAAGCAATAAAATGTTGACTCTGACACAAATTTAGTATTTTGAATCATTGTCAAAGTGCATGAAACCCATTCACATCATTCATGAAAGTTAGATTGCTTAAAACCCATTCATGTTGTTCTGAAAGCTTTAATAATAATAAATTTATTGGGAAAATATTACCAAAGTAATGTTCTCAAAAGTAACAAGTCTGGCTAGTAAACCTGTAAATTACAGAATATAGCAGCGAACTAAAACAGAACTAAAACCTTACTGGATCTGGTAATTTAAGCAAAGCTGAAGACAGATGTGGAATTCCTTCTTCTGTCATTCCACAATCACCCAAGTCCAGTCTCTGTACTTTGTTCAAACATTTTGCTATTTCTTTTGTACCAGAGTTCCCAATGTTATTTGTATTCAGGTAAAGTTCTTTCATCTAAAAAATATTTAGTATGAATGCAGCATAAAATAATTATGCATGCTTTAAATAACTATTGACGATTTGAGCCAAATTTGCATTTACGTTTTTGTTTAATAATTATCAGCACAACATGCTGTAAACATCATTATTAATAAGAAAAGTTACTGTTATCAAACTAAAGCTTCAAGTTTTGTTCATATCAGGGTTATCACTCTGTCAAACTTTAAACAACACTACATAATCATATCAGTGTACCTCTATATTGTAATCAATAACATCTGGATTCTGAAGCAAATTAATTAAACTTGAATGAATTTTAAGTCAGAGTCAAAGTGCATGAAACCTATATCATTCAAGAAGGTGGGTAGTGAAATCACTGCTTTATTGGGAAAGTGATACTAATGTAATGTTCTCAGAAGTAAAACATTGAGCTTGTAAACCTGTATTTATAGAATATAGCAGTGAACTAAAACAGAACTGAAACCTTACTGGTCCTGGTAGTTCGAGCAAAGCTGAAGACAGTTGTGGAATTCCTTCTGATGTTATTCCACAATCATTCAAGCCCAGTCCCTGTACTTTCTTCAAATGTTTTGCTATTTCTTTTGCACCAAAGTTCCCAATGTTATTTCCAGAAAAATCAAGGGATTCCATCTAAAAAATATTTAGTATGAATGCAACATAAAAACACTATGTATGCTTAAAATAACTATTGATGTTTTCAGGCTAAATTTGCAGGAGTGAACTTTTCTTTAATAGTTATCAATACAATATGCTGTAATGATCCTTATTAATAAAAAAGTTCCTGTTCTCAAACTAATGCTTCAAGATCACATACAAGGTTGTGATTGGGTTTTTTTATATCTGGGTTCGCAGAACTTTAAACAAAACTAAATAAACATATCAGTGTCATTTTCCATCTCGACCAGCAAGATATTGTACAGGTAGTTTAATTTTCTCATAAGTAGTTTGGTTGAATGCAAATTACATTCTTGCAAAACCTTACTGGATCTGGTAGTTCGAGCAAAGCCGAAGACAAATACGGAATTCCTTCTGGAGTGATTCCACATTTACCCAAGTCCAGTTTCTGTACATTCTTCAAACATTTTACAATCTTTTTTGCTCCATAGTTTCCGATGTTGTTGTTTTGCAGAGAAAATGCTTTCATCTGAAAGTAAACAAAATTGGGTTTATAGGCGACAAAGTGAGTTCAATTAAAGACAGTTGTACCCATAGCCTGCTGTCAAAATGTAGCATGGCAGTGTGCTTTGCATTGGTTTTAATTTATAAAGTAAGTTGATATCTGGCATTATTATTCAATTTTTGCAAGTACAAATACTACATAACATGTGTTTACATTACGAAACATCACAGAAACATAATAAGACTTACAGGTGTATCTAGTTTGGCCAAAGCAGTGGCAAGATTGTCCACTTTAGTCACTTTACAACTATCAATTTGAAGTTCTTCAAAGTAATGAAGAATTTCACCCAAAAGAAGATCATCATTGCTTATATTGAAGTCATTCAGAGTCAAGAATTTAAGCTGAAATAAAAGAAATAACTACAGAATATACAAACACTCATTAATAAAAGAAAGCTTAAACCTCATGTGGACGTCCATTTTTTAGCGAGTCCTTAATGTAATTCAATGTTTTTGAACATCGTGTGTCGTGATAGTTTGAAGACAATGTAAGTCCCTCTGTGAATGGAATGCACATTGCTAGATATCGTGCTTGTTCGTCATTCCACTTCTCTAACAATAGGCCATCAATCTACAGCGGAAAAAGTTTAATACGGGAACAAATGTTTATGACAAAAATTCATATGGAACAAAAAATCACACTGGCTAAACCAGAGGTCAACAACCCATGACTCTGGGAGCCCCATGTGGCTGTTTCACTCTTCACTTTGACTCAATTCAAACCACAAGCTTTTTTAGGGAAAAATACACAAATAAAGATAAATTTCAAACTTTTTGTGCACTTGACTGTTTCTGTATGCTTTGCAAGTTCACAAAAAATTGTGATGTTTAATTTGGTTTATGTGTTTTGGAAGGGAAAAATAATACTTGCCATCATTCGTGACCTCGAGTTTGATGTGGTTTATTACAAAAGATTCTAACTGGTTCTTAGCATGTCAGGGGTTGCCAAGCTCTGGGCTGAACATTTATGAGTTAATATCAGTGCATATTCCGGAGGCATTCAACTCATTAGAAAATATACACTGATGCGACTAAGCAATGTTAATCACAAACATGTAATATATATAAAATTTAGATTAAACATAGGTTTGTGCAGTCAACAAGTGAAGTATCTCTGCATTAAAAGTTTGACTGAAAACCTCAACTAACCTCAATCTCATGTTTTTCCACAAATTCTGCAAAACTTTGGAATCCATTTCCAACAACAGAAAATTCAACATATTCGAAACGTGGAAATTTCTTACAATGTTTAAAAACTGTGCGGAAATTTCTTACATCCGAGGGCGAAGTTAATCCTACTATGTCATATTCACAAAGTAAATAAGGTTTGACTTTTCTTGTGATGACCTTGTTGTTTAGTTCATTCAAACATCCAAAAAGATGGAACCAGTCTGCCATGTTTGGCACATTCTGGAGATGTTCTGCTATGTTTACAACAACATCAGACAAAATGCCTTGCTTTCCCAAAATCGTTTCCTTTTTTTGGTCAAATTGGGTCAGTTTCATGGGCTGTTTAAAAATGACATCATTGCAGAGACCAAAACAGAATGTGAGAACATTTTCCCATTCCCCCAATTTGTGAGCATCTTTTAAATGCATTTTCATCTCATCCAAATTCATAAAGAGAACAAGCCTGAGTGCAACTAACAGTTCTTGCCATGAGCGATGCACAAAGAAACTTATTTTGTCATGTTCCAAAATCTTCATAGTTAGATTTTCATCTGATTTAACATTGGTATCAACAAATGACTGTTGATCCCTCAACGGAATTTTGAACTCCTTTAAATCACTTTCAGAGAACATTGTTTTCTTGTTACAAAATCCATACCAAGCCAAACCCGCAAGCTGTTCTACAACATCTACATTTTCAGGAAAGTCACAATGCTCCGATCGGATGTATCTGTTTAGCATGGCAACATACACACCAGTAAGAGTAATCGGTTCTGTACTTTCGTTTCCTGACTCAATTCTTTGCAGCAAGTATTGAAGGATCATCAGCATTTTCACAGGCACACCACAGTTTTCTAACAGTGTACAGTTATCATGTAGCATGGTTTGAACTTCTTCATGTTGTTCACCACAAACACGCTTAGTTAGTTGTTTCTGAGCATTTGAGCTGAGACCTAAGATTTCAACAACAAACTCTGGTCGGTATTTCAAGGGGACATCCATAAACTCTGATTTTCGGGATGTCACAAGCTTGTAAGCATGTGGAAGTAGAGTTCCATTTAAAATGTTCAACAACCAAGCAATGGGTTTGGCTGTTGGGTCGAAACAATTTAACTTGTAAACATCCTGAAAACTTGTAGTGCCAGCTTCATCCCAACCATCTATAATGACCCTCACTTCAGGGTCAAGCTCGATATTTTGGATCAGGTTGTGTTTCTCATCTTTGCTTAATGAAAGACTTAGCGGGGCAAACAGAAGTGTGTATAAATCACACTCTTTAGTTGGGTCAATTTCACACATCTTAATGTAAAAAACCCAAGAAGAATTTGGTACATTTGTTTTGTTTAATATATGTTTGATATAGAGTTTGGTTAAAGTACTTTTGCCAACACCAACTACACCAACAACTGCAATTGATTTGCTGTATTTATCAACATTCACTTCACTCAATGTTTTGTGTTTAACTCTATCTTGTGCTTCAAGTTTTGCACTTTCAAACAAGTTTTCCACTGTTATGTCATCTTTGAGTCCACTTCCTTGATTTATTAACTTAGCCAACCGTTCTCGACGTTTTTTTGGATCTGTTTCATCAGAATTTGACCCCCCAGAGTATTTAGCAAGGACAAGTTCAACTGGATCCACAATCCTCCCATACTCTCCACCACATTCTAATGAAGATTCCTTCTCAGCATGGTTTCGTAATTCTTTTTTGATATCCTCAACTAAAAACATGTGATATAAGCAACAAAACCTATAAATGTCTTGTTGAGCTGCAGACAGACTGACTGCATCAATAGGTCAAAACACATAACAGGTCAAATCAGTGACCCTGTGTGCAGCTCATTTAAATTCATATTATTGGCTCCACTTTGCTTATCATTCAAAAATTTTGTTGCATACGTCAAAAAAGATACCCCTAGAGCAGTGGCGGATCTAGAAAAAATATGAGGGGGGTGTTTGGTTTAGGGACCTAATTAATGAAGCCGTTAGATGCAGTTGAATTTTTTTTTCGGAGATTTACCGCATGTAAATTCAGCTTTAAAAACAGGTAGCGCATTACACTCGCGAAAAATCGAACAACTTCCGCGGAACTGTTTATTTAAAAAAAAATGCAAAAACAAAGTACCTACTAAAAATAAATCTGTAATGGCCTTGCACTGCTAGATATACATCAATGTTTTATCAGTAGATAAATATTTGCGATTAGCTACATATATTTTGGAATCTTGTCAAACAATTGCAACTCTTATAGTGTACAGCTTCTTGCCTTCAAAACAGAAAAAGTGGATGATGCATATTCTGCATGTACAAATTTTACAAGCTTCTTTAAAAAAAGCAGGTATGTCAATGAATGATTATGTCTTAGAGTTCACTTGCACCATCGGCTAACGTTGCATGACATGTAACTTCCAGATACTATACTGGCCTTCAAACTGCTAGATGGTGCTAACTTAGGCCCAAGTGAAAGACAGTTGGCTCTCACAGTTGGCAGTGAATTAAAATTTTGTACAATGAAGTCAGCTCTAAAAAGGGTTTTTCAAAACCCTGAATCTTTTTAATCTGTTAAGGAGGAATCTTATATTGGTGGCTCAAAGTTTCTTACAAAGAGAAACACTTTTAAAAGTAAACAAAATCCTCCCGACAAATCGGGCCGTCCCACTAGATGTAGCATTTGTGATTCTATCATGCATTGGGCGCCCACATGTCCTCATAAAGATGGGGCACACTGTGTGGAAGAACTGACAAAAAGATGTTAGTGCAGAACAATGTGAAGAAGTGGAGATAATATTGGCTACTGGTCTGTCTTCCAATGACATTTTCGTAGTGGAATCTTCATGCTCAGCCATTTTGGACACTGCTTGCACGAAGACTGTGTGTAGTAAAGCTTGGTTTGATGGGTATTTTAAAAAATTAACTGAGCTTCTTAAAAATAAATTAAAAATCATTAACCAGCAATCAATCTTCAAGTTTGGAGATTGTGAAAAGCAAACTGTGATTCCTGCTTTTATTGCTGGAAAGAGTTTATCTATTAGAGTGTGTATTGTACCGTCAGAAACCGCTCTTTTATCAAGTAAAGCATCTTTGAAAAAGGCACCAATTCAACTTGACTTATCTCAAGATAAAGTGACAATGTTTGGTAAAAGGATTCAAGTTCACCTGACCAGCAGTGGTCACTACTGCATTGATATATTACCTAGTTGCAATAATTCCAGAGAAAGTGATGATATCCTGATATTGGATAACTTGCCTCCAGACGAAGCTCTAAAGTGCATGCGGAAGTTACATGTTCAATTTGGACATGTGTCAGAAGAAAATTTGATGAAATTATTGAAAGATGCAAAGGCTTGGAAAGATGATTTTTCTGAAGTAATCTGTAATGTGATTCAAAATTGTGAAGTTTCTGCTTTACACAAACGTCCTGTTGCAAGACCCATTGTTGCACTTCCCTGGACAAATGATGTAAATGAAACTGTAGCAATGGATTTGCATGAAATTGAGCCCAGTTTATGGTATTTTCATATGATTGATTTATTCTCACGGCTTAGTTGTGCTGTGATTATCAGAAACAAGTCTGCTCCAGTCATTGTAAAAAACTTTTTGAAATATTGGGTAAGCATTTTTGGTGCCCCAAAGAATGTACTGAGTGACAACGGCAGAGAATTTAATAACCAAGAATTTAAAGATATGTGCTCCAAGTTTGGTATTGAAGTAAAAACCACTCCTGCATACTCTCCATGGAGTAATGGTGTTTATAAAAAGGCACAACATGATTATCACAGATATCTTGAAGAAGATCAAGCTTGATACAGGATGTGATTGGGACACACGTCTTGCCTGGGCACTTTCAGCTAAAAACTCACTCGTTAACAACATTGGATTTAGTCCTAGTCAGATTGTTTTTGGAAGCAATCCAAGACCACCTTCTATTTTCACAGATGGCCTTCCAGCTTTAGAAGAAGGCTATGGTACTGTTGGGTCGCATCTGTCAGTCTGGCAAGGAAAAAAATTATGGCAGTTCAAATTTCAGAAAAGGTTAGGAGGGCTTTGCGAATTTAAATACATTGGATTAGAATTGAAACAGGATCAGGAAAGCATTTTATTAAGTCAATCTGCCTATGTCAAAAATTTGCTGGAAATTCCAATATCATCTCAACGAAAAAAACAACCTACTGATAAACTCACACAAGAAGAAAGGGATATTTTGCGATAAAAAATTGGACAACTTCTTTGGCTTGCAACTCAAACTAGACCAGATTTAAGTTTCGATGTCTGTGTTTCAGCAACAAATTATAAAAATGCTGTAGTCCGGGACTTAGTTGCATGTAATAAAATAATTCGGAAGGCACAGTCAAGCTGTATTAATTTGAAATATTCTAATCTTGGAAGCAACTCCTCTTTGAAAATTTTTGTGTTTACTGATGCGGCTTTTGCAAATCTTCCTGATGGAGGAAGTCAAGGAGCTCATTTAGTTATTCTCGTTGGCCAAGATGGAAAAAGTAATTTACTAAGTTGGCAATCTAAACGAATAAGAAGAGTAGTAAAGAGCACCCTGGCTGCTGAGACTTTAGCCATGGCTGATGGACTTGATACAGCATTTTTTTTCTTTGTCTATTGCTCTATAGCAGTGGTTTTTAACCTGGGGTCATTTTCCATTTTTCTGGAGGTCGTTTGCTAAAATTTTGATAAATAATAGTGCATACAAAAATGTAATACAAAAAAACATGTATGCCTGAATGCAAATTTTTGGCAGGGGGTCATTAGCTACATGGTGTTGCTAAAATGGGTTGTGGTTGAACCCACTGTTCTATAGTCTCTAGTGCAGGGGTACAAAACAGTGTAAGCTAATTTTTGTTGTATCACAATGCGCATTGTTACGCATCACATATTCCACATTGTTACATCCAGTGTTGCCAGTTGGGCGCTTTTTACACAGCTTTGAACCGTAGGCGGTTATCGAGAAGCTGCCGAGAGAAGGTGGAGATACTGACATATTTAAACAACACATATTCAAAAATACACATGAAAGGGAAGAAAACGCAAGGTAAAAACTTTCATACACAAGAGAAGATATAAACAGAAGGCGATAACATTTGCAACCCAATCGTAGTGTGATTTTGCTGCAATGCCCAAACAGACCGCAAGGGATGTTTACAAAAAAGTACGTGGCGTTACTTGTCGAGAAGATATTCTTTCACGGCATGTTTCAACTCGGTGATGCTAAAATTTTTGATGGTTTGGGGCAATTTATTCCACATAGGGACACAGTAATATTTTAATAATTGTTGTGCATGTTTTGTCCTAACGCGAGGAAGCAAAAAACTGTGTGAGGTAAAAATTTGTGTGTTTTAAAAAGTCTGCCATGTATTTCAATGTGTTTTCCCGCCCCTTTTCTTTTCAGATAGAAGAGGTACCTGAAAACCTACAGATGGAGTGCTCTTCAAATGCTCATCTGATTTAAGGTAGAATTTCAAAGACTTTGCTAGAAAGAGGATTCACAGATTGGCAGTTTTCGTGACCTCACTATTTGGCAGCACAGACTTATTGTGCGAGCAAGTTTTTTCGCCGATGAATAATGTAAAATCTCCGGTGAGATCACTAATTTCTGACAGCCATATGGAAAACTCGCTTCGGATTGCTACATCGTCCATCTCACCAAATATTCCAAACACGTTGGAGAAAAACAGTGCCAAACTTCACATTGAAATGTCAACGTTCAGCAAAAACTTTGTTGACTTTACTCTTGGTATGTTTGTTGTAATGTTTGCACAAGTGAATCATACACACTTCTAATAGTTAGAAGTTTGGTGTGAGGGTTTTAATTAGAAATGATAAGACAGTTATTTCTAAGATTACAAATTAGCAGTAAAACTCAAATGGCCTCAAACCACATGTGGCCCTTTGGCCAAAAAGGTTGGACACCCCTGTATTAAAGGGACGAAAAGGGAAATTAATATGATGTGAATGGCATAATTATTTTGATGACAATGTGTCAAATTCATGGGCTAAACATTGAATTATTATTTTTGAAAATGTCAAAGCACAAATATAAAAATTCTTAATTTTTGAATTTTGAAAATTTTGTAGCACAGTTCAAAAAAGATACCCCAAGAAGAATAGCATTTAGTTCTTTTGAAAGTTTTTCAGGTAAAAATGTACATAATCATTTATAATATAGTTACTACACTAAAATATTATTATGGACCACAGTCACATTTTTATGCCATATAACTCTTTGCTTACCATTTAGATTTGAGCTCTTAGATGAACTTCCATCTGAAAAAAGTTGCAGTAAGAAAACATACAAAAATATAAATTACATGTGAAACAACAGTAAATATATATTTACTGCTCATAAAATTTATTACTTAGTTTCACACCAATGACATCAATACAATTTTGTCTTAATTTTCTTTGAAACTGCAGACTATAGATCAATGACAGTCAATTCAACAATGACAATGTTATACTAAAGCATGTCGCTTCCTAGGAAAAGGTTATAACAAAATGTTTTACATGGCTTCTTTGAAACCAGTATAATAACACACTAACCTGCAGGTAAGGTAAAGTTTATTTGGATAACATTGCCTCCAACCCCAACCACACTTCGACCACTAATGTGAGATGATTGGGCATCTATACTCTGAGATGCATCTGTTGTTAAAAAAGCAAAATCTTATTAAATGAAACCATTGTCAGTATAACTTGCATGTTTAGAAAAAAAAATTAGAATCTATGACCCAAAATTCTTGGCAGAAAAGAAACTCAAATTCTAATACATTGTTGTGTTGCACCTTTTCAGAACCCAGGAGTCTGGCATCGTTGTGTTAATGAATCTGTAGTTAAAATTGTATTTTATCGAGCTGTAGAGTCAGACAGTTTCCGAACCACCACATTGAACATTTGTGCTGTCTCATTCGCATCATTGGATGTACTCGAACTGCCTCATTGAAATTGCATGTTTTATTGTGAGCAGGTCATCGATTTTTTATTGCGTGTCGAACATCTTGAGAAAAATTGTCGTGCGTGTCGAATAGCAAAAATGTCGTATCTGGTAACTAACGCATTAGAACGACCAGGCTTATTTCGATTACAGGATTCTTGTACTTGCATAAGTTTGGAATACACGTTAAAATAGCGACAAACCAATTAAAAACCTTGCATGTTGCAAACTGATATGTCTCTTTTAAGGTCCGATTGAACGAAGAATGGCACTTGTTTCATAACAATGCAACATTGTTGGTAACAATGCCACGTGTTCTGTAATAACGCCTTATGTTTAGAAACAATGCTGGTTAGTTTTAGGTATAAATGTGCTTATTCGCTGAACGTTAAAGTAAGTGCTGATAGGTTTTTGCATGGATTTTGTCCGAAAATTTATTGCGATTTCGTTTATTTAGCCATCTAAACAGACATATTTATTTTGGGGTGGGATCTTAAACGATAATGCTATTAAGTTTTCAACACTACGTAACCGTTCAGTTAAATACAGACTGCTGCTTGATAGTGACTCGAAACACAAATTTCTCCCCAAATGATTGTTTGCGGTTTGAATTTAAACGACTTATATTGGCACCAACGTCTTCGAACCACTTATGCCACCAGTATCTACGGCAAAAAGTGACAACAAGGCTATATGTTAATAGGAAAATCGTTGGCGTCCAATCTTCGAACAAAGAAAACTAGTAAGAACGGTGTGAATGTTGCAAGATTGGCGTGCCCGATATGTTAGACTTAATTAAGTTATTATAGTAATTCAATTTATAGACATTTGTAGATAACAATAGCGTTGGTCTGTTCGCGGTACTGTATACCGGTATAACTCAACATTTATTCACTCCGTCCGTGTCGAACAGTGGTGTCGCGCGTCGAACATGTAGAAAATAATGTTTGCCTTGGCGGACGGGTTCTGTCTCAATCGCTTGGCAGACAGTTTTCGAACCGTCTGAATGGTTTAGCCAGGACGACCGTCGGGCGTTGGGAGTGTCGCTGCGGAAAATCAAACCGCCAATTCCGGCAGAGCAAACAAAAGCCCCAGGCAACAACGCCACACATCGGTTCGCACCACCGCAAGCTACAACGTAACGACGCCATAACGCTAATCAAGACACCAACGCAAGCTATTACGTCATCCAGGGTGCACTGAACACCACATTATTCAATCATCATACCTTGCGATTCGCTGGAGTCGCCATCAATCTATCAACAACATACCAACGCCCGTTGACCACCTTTGATCGTCGACCACCTCATCGTCAAGGAGACCAACGACTCCACGAAGAAATGAAAATTCATAGGCACGACGCAATACACAAATGCACGACGGTTCAAAGAACTGGCAAGCCATGCCATGTACGCAATTACATACAATCGACCAATCACGCGAAACCACAGCGGTGGCTTGGTCGAACACGCACACACGAACGATTGTTCATTCACATCCGAATGAGTTTGAACCAACAGACAATGTTTTTCTATTCATCGAAGACCTTCAAACGCAGAAGAGCAACACGGATTCCTAACGGCCACGAACTTTATTGCAAGAAAGCTCTTGTAAACGGGGGGAGATAAAATGTAGAAAATAATGAAAATTGTTTGTTATCGCTTTTGTTTGTTTAACCAACATTCGTTCATTAACGCACGTCACTCTTTAATTCGCCAAGTCATGATACTCGTGCGTTATTAACCTGATAAGCCCACTCTTGTACGTGACAGAAAATTAATCGGTCAGCTCTGCTGCACTGGAATTTTCCGCTGACCTAAGCCTTATGAGTTCTCTGTTATTTACGTTTGTTTTATATAATTTTTACTCGACCAACACGCCTGACATTGAGTCTATATAATTGAACACTCGGGTTGAAAATCCAGACAGTTTTTGAATCGTGACATTAAACAATTGTTCTGTCTCATCCCTCATTGGATTTATAACGAACTGCATCATTGTAATTGCATCTTTTATTGTGAGTAATCGAATGCTTTACTAATTTTAATACAACCAAGTAATTACTAATTGCACAGTGTTGGAGTCTTTTTGGAGTCATAGTTAGGTTTTGTGTTATCACAGATAAACTTAACATAAACTCTACAAGTGGTTTCCCGCCCACGTGATTTAATTACGCAATGTAAATACCTTCTGATCTGCAATCGTACTTATCGCCTTTTTGTACGTTTAAAAGTCATTGTATCTCTTAATTTAGCGCCTGAACTTTCGTAATTTTTGTGTAGTATTGTCAAAGTCCTTGTTGCAAGAACTGTGCACAAATTGCATGTTTTAATAACCATTGTACGTTGCATGTACGGTGAAATTGCTATTGACGTATATCTTTGTTGTTTAATGGCCAGTAAGAAAATCTCATTTTTTCCTAGCATCATCAAATTTAGTAGTAAAGGTAAGACTGTTGCGTGTGATAGTGAACCGCTTATTACATTAGCGGGCAGTGCATTGACCACGCCGATTGTGTTCATAAACCATGTCGCAAAGCGAGTCGGTGTGTGATTCGCCTGTAGAGGGACAGGGTATGGAGGCCGCTTACTCGGTAGTTAGTGACAACCCCCAAATTCCCGCAGAAATTCAATCAACCCCCGCTCTAACGAATACTTTCCGGTTACAATAACTACCCCAATTTCAACCCCTCTCAGAATGGCCGAACCCTTTTTACGGAAACTACTTTCGTTTCACCCGGTTGCCTACGGTTTTCAACCCTAATACTAGCAACGTGATAGGTTACCCGGGGTCGCTGTCCAAGGTTAAGTTTCCCGAATTTTGGAGTGGCTTTGTAAAACTGTGGAGGGCATCCATTGACATGATTTTTCAAAACCACAATATAACCTCAGAGACGGACCGGAATTTTGTTCTTACGGATCTATAACACTGAATCTGTGCTTGAATATTGGTTGTTTTAATGGAAATTTCTTGTTTGCGATGTTAACCAATGTATTTTAGGAGTAGACTTTTTAGAGTTTCACGATATCCTCGTGGATGTCAAAACGCACAGATTATGCCAAATACAACCAACTGCTATTGCTATGCAAAAGGAATTAACGGTGAGATCTCTCGTGGATCGTGTCGATCACGACAAACCTTTCAAAATTAATCCCAACCGACATAAATAGAACATGATATTGAGATGAAGCAGGTAAGAAATTCTTCTAACGATATTGTTTGTGCAAAAGAGTCAGTTTCGGAACCGTTGGTTTGGCGGGCAGTTTTTAGCCGTCTCAATGGTTTGGCAAGGACGGCCGGAGGGCGTCGGTGTTGTCGCTGCGGGAAATCAAACGGACAATTCCGGCAGAACAAAAACTGTGTTGAACCAGAATCCAACAGGCAAGAATGAGAACAGGCAAAGTCTGCCGTGAGGGGCAGGTGGTTTCCACTTTCAAGAACTTTACAGCCACACCTATGGAATGTTGTTGGACTTTACAATTTCACTGTCAACAGTCATGGATTATTAAACGCAATGAATTTTTATCTGCCATTGTAAGCATCAAGGATCCATCAAGAAATCTTGCCTACAAACGTCGGAACATTATCGAAAATTACCTGGTAATGCGCATATTGTTTTCGCTTTTACTCTTTCAAGCAAACGCCTAGCCCTTAGTGGTTACGTAATACTAACCATTTATGGTTTTTATGACGTTTGTTGCTGTAGGATAACGAAACATTTTTTTTGCTCTCAGTGCAACAAAATTAAATCCCCGTCTGCTCTTAAAGACGTTTTCTTGCAGCGTATGCATGTTTTTTACGAGGGGATAAACCTCGTGCGTAAACCACCTGCCGTTGCTTACTGTTTATGAGAGGCGAAAGTTTTTTTTTCTGATGACTGCTTACGCGAGAATTATGAGCCAATTACTTTTTGAAGGCCCCACAGTTTAGCCCTTACTCTTTTTTTCAATTTCAACGCATTTGTTTTGTACTGGTACCGCTTTGTAAGTTCATTCACAGATATGACGTCACATTCACCCCCGTTTGGCCGCATCGAGAGATAAAAAGCTGAAGATATAGTTCCTTATTCGATGTACAACATTCAAACTTTGTGAAACGCGTAGACACGAGCCATCGACAACGTTGATCGCGCAATTACGTCAATGAGAAGTGATCTCAACGTCAAAACGAGACACATCCATACGTTTCCACGCATCTTCTTCAACAACCCAACGTCCACGTCATCACGAAACGCATTAAAACGTCACCAGCGATTCTACACACCGCCCCAGGAAACAACGCCACACCTCAGTTCGAGCCAAGGCAAGCTACAACACAGCACCGAGCGCACATGACGTCAAGCACAGCACCACAAACAACAAACCATATCAACAAAGCCAAGAAATGACGACACAAAACACTACAAGACAACAACGTAACGAAGTCATGACGCTGATCTCAAGACACCAACCCAAGCTATTACGTCCTCCAGAGTGCACTGAACACAACACTATTCAATCATCATACCTTGCTATTCGCTGGAGACGCTATCTAAAGACAGAGCTTCAATCAATCAACACCATACCAATGCCCGTTGACCACCTTTCATCGTCCAGGAGACCAACGAATCAACAAAGAAATGAAACTTCATACGCGCGACGCCAAACACAAATTCACGACGGCTTAAAGAATTGTCAAGCCATGCCAAGTACGCAATCACACACAATCGACCAATCACGCGAAGTCACAGCGGTGGCATGGTCGAATACACACAAACGATTGTTTGTTTACATCCGAATGAGTTTGAACCAACAGACAATGTTTTCCTCATCATCGAAGACCTTCATGAAGATAAATGGTGAAGAGCAACACGGATTTCTAACGGCTACAAACTTTTTTGCAAGAAAGGTCTTGCAAACGGGGGAATATAATATGTAGTTAAAATTGTATTTTATCGCTTTTAATTGTTTAACCAAGATTCATTCATTAACGCAGGTCACTCTGTAATTCGCCTTGTCGAGATTCTCGTGCGTTATTATTCTGATAAGCCGCTCTCGCACGTGAGAGAAATTAATCTTGGTCAGCTTAGTAACACCAGAATTTTTCGCAAACCTAAGCTTTACGATTCTTTGTTATTCACGTTTGTTTTATGACATTTTTATCCGGTAAACACGCCTGAAATTCAGTCTTCATAATTGACCGCTTGAGCTGTAAAGTCAGACAGTTTCTGAACCGCAACATCAAACAATTGTACTGTCTCATTACACATCATTGTATTTACTCGAACTGCCCCATTGAAATTGCATCTTTTATTGTGAGTATTCGAATGCTTTACTAATTTTAATACAACCCAGTAATTACTAATTGCACAGTGTTGGAGTCTTTTTGGAGTCATAGTTAGGTTTTGTGTTATCACAGATAAACTTAACATAAACTCTACAAAGCATAGTTTAAGAACCAAACATGAAGCAAAAATAAAAGTGAAAATATAACTTTGCAAATTATGTAATTATCTTAACTTCAAAAAGCTAACATATTCTTTGTTTCTGTACAGTTAATAAAATAGCCTAAATTTAAACCAACAATATGTTAAAATAACAAATTATAGTCGTACCTGAACGACCTTTTTTTAAGGGAGGTTCAGAATTATTCGCAATGCCTTCATTTTTTCGTTTGCAAGACATGTCCAAGAATCTGCAGAAAGTGCCAGTCGAAAACTCCTCGTTCAACGAAAATACTGAGGCCACCTTCGGCTCTTCTTAAGTAAAACTGCTCCTTGAACTTAGTTTATTGCAACAAAGATCCCTAATGACAACAAACCAATTAACAAAATGTTTCCTCGATAAAAACTGTACCTACATTGCCGAAGAAAATAATTTTATTAATTAATTTGCATCCAAACAAAACATAATTATATATTAAAATCCCAAAAAGCGATCTGTGGAAAGCTCAGATGGATTATTTAATGAGAAAAATATATTTCGCCTAAAAACGGCATCATCAGTTTCTCCAATTGGTGGCTGTTTTTAGGCTAAATATATTTTTCTCATTAAAAAATCCATTTGAGCTTTCCACAGATTGCTTTTTGGGATTTTAATATATAATTATATCGATACGGTGAGCGATCGACAGCCTGCCAGGGGCCTTTGGTTTTAAATTGGCCCAGTTTTTATTCATTAATCACAAACAAAACATATATCATAATTTTACATCCTAAACAAATAAAATTCGTAAAGTCAAACAAAGTTGTAACATTGGGATTTCCCAAATTCAATACATCATAAATCCATTTAGGTCTATCTCAAATTCCCGCTACAGGACGATAATCGCCCATCAAGTCTGCTAAATTGAATCTACGTTGAAGACTGTGAGCGGGTTGAGTTTCGCTTCGCCGACAAAAACTCACTGAAAGCAAATTTGCAATGACGCCCAACACAGGTGCTTATTACAAAAGCAGTTCCATGGGTAAACTTTCCTTTGTGAGAAAAGTAAACACTCCAAAGTACGTCATTGTAAGTCACGAGAAATGTAGGGTCATTGAACCAGTGTTTCTCAACCGGTGGTACGTGACGGCTTTACAGGTGGTACGTGACGGCATTACAGGAGATACGTGAGCACCTTTCAGTAGTTTGCGGATGGTTTGCATTTAAAAAATCGGAAGTGATCTCGAAATGTTTGTTACTTCATCCCTTAGGACTTAGGTTCATTTGTAACACTCAACTAGGTGGTACACGCGTCGAAATTGTTTTACCTCCAAGTGGTACGCAACCACAAAAAGGTCGGGAATCACTGCATTAAAACAGTAATGTGGGAATCTTTGAATCACGCACGCATCGTGTTCTCTGTACATTTAATCACAGTATTTTATATTTCGTTCCTTCTCCATCCTGTTAAAAAGCTGTTGGTGCAAACGTACGAACCGAGTGCCGACTAGCAGTTGTTAATTAACCGACCCTCGTTCGTTAAACAAACGAGCTCGTTAAATCTGATTTTAACGAGGCGTTTACGAGCGAGGAACGGAAAATGATTTGCCGAGCACATCTCGTTAGGACCTCGTACAAGGGCGCAAAGGCGACTAGAGAATGCGTCACTTTACAGGAGAAAGGAACCTTTGCGTCGCCTAAAGTGCAATGTTTCTAAATACGAGTCGCGTAATTTGACATAACTTGCGCATATGCGGTATAGAATTCTGAATTTACCCCACATTTTTTTGTTCGTTTACATTATTTAGGTAAGTTTACGATAATATTTCCCTATAAGATTTTCGTTACCCAGCGCGCATTTCATTTTTACAGGTAAACTAGGATAAAATTCACGCTCTAAGTTGCGGGGAATAAGACTTAAAGCACTGCCAGTATCTACAAGAACATTAAGTTTATGATTCTTATCAAAAATGGTGAAAGTGCTAGAATGCTTTTCGACGCCCCTGACATTGTTCACCCTTAATGAGAGAGACGCTGACCGTTTTTCTGATGATCAAAAGAAAATGGCGGAATACAATTATATGCATGCGAACCATACCTGCTGTGATAATAACACAAGTCGGAAGGTGGCGCCTATGCGAAGCGCGGTCGTTAGAAGTCCCGTCCGCCATTAAAGTTTGTTTGTCTCGGGCCAGGTCGAGCAGTAAATTCTCGGCGCTGTGGTGGTCGATAATTGTTGTTGCGTGCGGCAAAGTTTACGGACCTGTGATATCCGCCATTTTGCCCTCTTGGTGCCTGAAATCGGGGAGTTGCAGAAGTTACAGTTTGATCAGATTTTAACGCCTGTAACTCTTCGGTCATTTCCCTTAGACGCCTCTCTATGTTATCATTTATTACCATTTGAGTGCTGGCAAAAATGTTTTGGAATCCGAAACATTATGTGGAACATGATGTTTATTAACCACTTGGTGTGACTGAAACTTACCTGGTTCGCTAATCAACATTATGTAATCAGCTTTTTCAGCCAATAAATCAACTGACAAACCATAGTCAGGCCCCAATATCATTCTGATCTGTCATAAAACAACTGTTTTAATAATTTTTCCGCATCTGGGCATAAATCTTGGTAATTACCCAAGAGAACTTTCATGCGATTCAAAAGTACACTTGGACGCTTATTTTCCAGCGCAAGATCGTGAAATAATTCATGCACTTCAGTAATGGGGTTACTATCAAATGCCTTCAAAAGCGCTTGTTTCAATCACCATAAGAGCGACGACCAACCTTACCCAGAATGACGTGACCAACCCGTTGAGCTTGTTCTTGATTGAGGGAAGAAATGGTTAAGTTGAATTTCTCGTCGTCAGATGGTATTTGATGGTTCTGAAAAATACCTTCAACGGTCGCTAACCACAACTTTACAGCATCCTGCCACATTGAGCCTAATTTTACTTTCGCTGCCATAGGTGTGACAGGTGCAGTTCGGCTAGGGGGGGAATGCGGTGCGGATACACCAGGATAACAAGGCGTCGAAAACGGTGCCCGACCCCGAGGCAAAAACATGGATGCGGCCTGGTCATTATTTCCAGGGGGAGCAAAATAACTCGAGCGAGGCTGAGGCATAGAATATGATGATTGGGGATTTGCAGTGATTGGCCAAATAATCGTGTTTAACAATGCGGCGCGGCACTGCCTGTAACGTTTAAACCGCAACGGAACAAATCGTTACCTGGTAAATAATCAACATAATCGCTGTTGTGCTAACTTATGTCTGCCTCTGTAGCTGCGTGACATAGAGCATCGAAATTACCTGGCGTGATCAACGGGTCTGACTTTCCTACCCCTTTTAATTTAATCACACTTTCTATAAATTGGGGAATTACACCAGAAGCCTTTTACGACATAATTAAAGCACGTAAAAACACAACAGAATGTTAAATTGCCCATTTAAATATCACGTCGGGGTCACCAAATTTTATGCAGGGCGTCATTTAAAACGTCTACACAAAATAATAACACTGCCGTATATCTGACTCCTGATAAAAAGGCTACTTTCCAACCCAAAGTCTAACGACCAGTTTAATATATACATTAACAAATACAGCACTTAAGAGTTATACAGCACATTAGTGTTATACAGCACATTAGAGTTATACAGCACATAAGAGTTGTACAGCGCATAAGAGTTATACAGCACATTAGAGTTATGCAGCGCATTAGAGTTGTACAGCGCATAAGAGTTATACAGCACATTAAAGTTATACAGCACATAAGAGTTATACAGCACATTAGAGTTATACAGCACATAAGAGTTATGCAACACATTAGAGTTCTACAGCACATAAGAGTTATACAGCACATTAAAGTTATACAGCACATAAGAGTTATGCAGCGCATTAGAGTTGCACAGCACATAAGAGTTATACAGCACATAAGAGTTGTACAGCACATTAGAGTTATGCAGCGCATAAGAGTTATACAGCACATAAGAGTTATACAGCACATAAGAGTTGTACAGCACATAAGAGTTATGCAGCGCATTAGAGTTGTACAGCGCATAAGAGTTATACAGCACATTAAAGTTATACAGCACATAAGAGTTATGCAGCGCATTAGAGTTGCACAGCACATAAGAGTTATACAGCACATAAGAGTTGTACATCACATAAAACTTATACAGCACATAATAGTTGTACATCACATAAGACTTATACAGCCCATAAGACTTATACAGCACATAAGAGTTATACAGCACATAAGAGTTATACAGCACATAAGACTTACACAGCCCATAAAACTTACACAGCACATAAGAGTTATACAGCACATAAGACTTAAATGTTTGACTTTCCTTTAAACAGTGTTGTTAATCAGCGTGGACCCATTAAAACAAACCACGCCAGTTCTGTACTTTTCCTCGAACTTCCCCGAAAATGTTTTCAGCTTCTTCCTCCGTCACGTTGTTTGGACTAATGTTCAAGGATTCCATCTAATAAATAAATCTTGATGTAATTAAACATAAACCTACCAGTATTAGAACTGTAACAAAGACCAACATATTTGCAGGTAGAAAACACACAACTGTATGTAGTGGTTAATCTGGCATGATTGGCAAACTATGAACTTATGGTAATAGTAAACTTATGGCATTAATAGTAAACATGTAATCAGTTAAATTTGTTTTCAATTATAAGTGATTAGCACTGCTAGCATGATGTAAAGCTGTAAATTTCTTCATTAGTCTGTCACAAAATGCTGAAAATTCAAACTTAGTTGTAAAATTCTTGAATGTTGAATCTCAGTATTTGTAAACAAAAATTAACCTCCAAACACAAAAATAAACTTCAACAACTAGCCATACAATTCAGTCAAGTTACCATCTTACAGACTGATATTCTACTCATGTATGAAAGATGCTGGGACTCCACTTATTGTAACTTACTGGATCTTCCAACTTTGACAATTCTTTTGCCAATGCATTTAATCCATTAGAAGTAATTCCACAGCTAAACAAAATGAGGTTCTTCACTTTAGCCAAACTTTTTGACAGTTTTTTGCAGCCATCATCACCAATAGGGTTTCCAATTAAATTGACTTTCTGAATCTAAAAACATTTCAAGCTAAGCATTTAAAGGTCAACTTCAGGGTAAACAAACAAATAATAAACTGTCCTCAAAAACCATGAGTGAAATTTTGCATCCAAGACAAAATGATAAAAAATCAAAATATATTTTTTAAATTATTTATTTTTCTAAATGTGAAAAGCACTATGTCATAATAAACACAAACCAAGCAGTGAACAGATATGTGTGTGCCACCAGCAACACATTGTTGTTACCAAATTAAAGATTCAAGATAAAAATTAATGTTGTGACCAGTTTTGTTCATATCAGTGTTAGCATCATGTTAAACTTCAATCAAAACTATGTAAACATATCTTTGTCCTTTTTCTCTTGTAACCAATAACATGTTGATTCTGATACAAATTTAGTATTTTGAATCAGAGTCAAAGTGCATGAAACCCATTCATGTCATTCATTAAAGTTGAATTGTTTAAAACCTATGAATAATGGAACCCTAAAGTAATGTTCTTATAAGTAACAAGTGCAGCTGGTAAACCGGTATTTTACAGAATATAGTAGTGAACTAAAACAGAACTGAAACCTTACTGGTTCTTGTAGTTCGAGCAAAGCTGAAGACAGATGTGGAATTCCTTCTGATGTTATTCCACAATAACCCAAGTTAAGGTCCTGTACTTTGTTCAAACATTTTGCTATTTCTTTTGCACCAGAGTTACCAATGTTATTTCTATTCAGATAAAGTTCTTTCATCTAAAAAAAAAAAATTAATATGAAAGCAGCATAAAATAACTATGTATGCTTGAAATAACTATTGACGTTTTGAGCCAAATTTGCATTTATAAAATTTTGTTTGATAATTATCAGCACAACATGCTGTAAACATCATTATTAATGAGAAAAGTTACTATTATCAAACTAAAGCTTCAAGTTTTGTTCATTTCAGTGTTAGCATTCTGTCAAACTTTAAACAAAACTAGATAAACTTATCAGTGTCCTTCTATATTGTAATCAATAATATCTGCACTCTGATGCAAAAAGTTTGAACTTGAAAGTATTCTGAGTCAGAGTGCATGAAACCCATTCATATCATTCATGAAAGGTGATAGTTCAACAATTAATTTATTGGGAAAGTAATACCAAAGTAATGTTCTCAGAATTAGCAAATCCCACTGGTAAACCTGTATTTTACAGAATATAGCAGTGAACTAAAACAGAACTGAAACCTTACTGGTTCTGGTAATTCGAGCAAAGCTGAAGACAGATGTGGAATTCCTTTTGATGTTATTCCACAACTCCTCAAGCACAGTCCCTGTACTTTGTTCAAACATTTTGCTATTTCTTTTGCACCAGAGTTCCCAATGTTATTTCCACACAAATCAAGTAATTTCATCTAAAAAATATTTAGTATGAATGCAGCATAAAATAACTATGCATGCTTGAAATAACTATTGATGTTTTCAAGCTAAATTTGCAGGAGTGAACTTTTGTTTGATAATTATCAACACAATATGCTGTAATGATCCTAATTAATAAGAAAAGTTACTGTTCTCAAACTAAAGCTTCAAGATCAAATGAAAGGTTGTAATCAGGTTTGTTTATATATGTGTTTGCAAAACTTCAAATAAAACTAAATAAACATATTAGTGTCCTTTCCATCTCAACCAGCAACATATTGTAGAGGTAGCCTAATTTTCTCTCAGAAGTAGTTTGGTTGAATACAAGTTACATTATTGCAAAACCTTACTGGAGCTGGTAGTTCGAGCAAAGCTGAAGACAAATACGGAATTCCTTCTGAAGTGATTCCACATGTGTCCAAGTGCAGGTTTTGTACATTCTTCAAACATTTTCCAATTTTTTCTGCTCCAGAGTTTCCGATGTTGTTTGTATGCAGAGAAAATGATTTCATCTAAAAGTAAACAAAATTGGGCCTATGGGCGACAAAGATATTTTAGGCGAGTTCAATTAAAGACAGTTGTACCCATAGCCTGCTGTCAAAATGTAGCATGGCAGTGTGCTTTGCATTGGCTTTAATTTATAAAGTAAGTAGATATCTGGCATTAATATGCACTAAAGTTTTAATATGCAATTTTTGCAAGTACAAATACTACATACCATGTGTTTACATTAGGAAACATCACAGAAACATAATAAGACTTACTGGTGTATCTAGTTTGGCCAAAGCAGTGGCAAAATTGTCCACTTTAGTCACATTACATCTAACAATCCAAAGATCTTCAAAACAATGAAGAATTTCACCCAAGCAAAGAAGATCATTATTGCTTATATTAAATCCATTTAGAAGCAGGGCTTTAAGCTGAAATAAAACAAATGACTACAGAATATACAAACACTCGTTAATAAAAGAAAGTTTAAACCTTATGTGGACGTTCATTTTTTAGAGAGTCCTTAATGCAATTCAATGTTTTTAAACACGGTGAGTTGTGATGGTTTGAAGACAATGCAAGTGATTCTGTTAATGGAATGCACATTGCTAGATGTGTTGCTTGTTCGTCATTCCACTTCTCTAAGTTTAGGTCAAAAATCTATGATGAAAAAAGTTTAATGCTGGAACAAATGCTGATGACAACAATGCAAACGGAACAGTAAATCACACTGGCTGAACAAGAGGTCGACAACCCATGACTCTGGGAGCCCCATGTGGCTCTTTCACTGTACACTTTGGCTCCATTCAAACCACAAGCTTCTTTAGGGAAAATACACAAACAAAGATAAATTTCACACTTTTGGTGGCACTTGACTGTTTCTGTATGTTTTGCAAGTTCACAAAAAATTGTGATGTTTAATTTGGTTTATGTGTTTTGGAAGGGAAAAATAATACTTGCCATCATTCGTGGCCTCGAGTTTGATGTGGTTTATTACAAAAGATTCTAACTGGTTCTTAGCATGTCAGGGGTTGCCAAGCTCTGGGCTGAACATTTATGAGTTAATATCACTGCATATTCAGGTGGCATTCAACTCATTAGAAAATATACACTCATGCAACTAAGCAATGTTAATCACAAACACATATATAAAAGTTAGGTTTGTGCTGTCAACAAGTGAAGTATCTTTGCATCAATAGTTTGACTGATAACCTCAACTAACCTCAATCTCATGTTCTTTCACAAATCCTGCAAAACTTTCGAAGACATTTCCAACAACAGGAAAATCAACATAGTAGAAACGTGGATATTCATCACAATGTTCAAAAACTGTGCGGAAATTTTTCACATCCGAGGAGAAAGTTAATCCTTTCATGTTATATTCAGAATGTAAATATGGTTTGACCTTACTATGATGACCTTGTTGTCTAGTTCATTTAAACATCCAAAAAGATGAAACCAGTCTGCCAAGTTTGGAAGGTCTGGCATATTCTCGAGAGGTTTTGCTATGTTTACAACAGCATCAGACAAAATGCTTTGCCTTCCCAAAATCGTTTCCTTTTTTTGATTTTGTTCAAATTGGGTCAGTTTCTTGGCCTCTTTAAAAATTTGATCATTGCAGAGACCAAAACAGAATGTGAGAATATTTTCCCATTCCCCCAATTCATGAGAATCTTTTAAATCCTTTTTCATCTCATCCAAATTCCTGAAGAGAACAAGCTTGAGTGCAACCAACAGTTCTTGCCATGAGCGATGCACAAAGAAACTTATTTTGTCTTGTCGTAGAATGACCATTGTCAGATTTTCATCTGATTCAACATTAGTATCAACAAATGACTGTTGAGCTCTCAATGGAATGCCAAATTTGGCCAGGTCATTGTCTGTAAATATTGCTTTCCTGTCTTGAAATCCATACCATGCCAAGTCAGAGAGGTTCTTTACAGCATCAACATCATCACCAAAACAACAATGCTTTGATCGGATATATGTGTTTAGCATGGCAACATAAACGCCAGTAAGAGTTATCGGTTCTGTACTTTCGTCCCCAGACTTAATCCTTTGCAACAAGTAGTTGAGGATCATCAGCATTCTCACAGGCACACCACAGTTTTCCAACAGTGTACAGTTGGCATTTAGCAAGTCTTGAACTTCTTCATGTTGTTCTCCACAAACACGCTCAGTTAGTTGTTTCTGAGCATTTGAGCTGAGACCTAAGATTTCAACAACAAACTCTGGTCGGTATTTCAAAGGGACATCCATAAACTCTGATTTTCGGGATGTCACAAGCTTATAAGCATGAGGAAGGAGAGTTCCATTTAAAATGTTCAGCAACCAAGCAATAGGTTTGGCTGTTGAGTCGATAGATTTTAACTTGTCAGCATCCTGAAAACTTGTAGTGCCAGCTTCATCCCAACCATCTATAATGATCCTCACTTCAGGGTCAAGCTCGATATTTTCGATCAGGTTGTTTTCATTCTTGCTTGATATTTTTTTTTGGTTTATTAGCGGGGCAAACAGAAGTGTGTACAAGTCACACTCTTTAGTTTGGTCAATTTCACCCATCTTAATGTAAAAAACCCAAGAAGAATTTGGTAGATTTGTTTTGTTTAATATATGTTTGATGTAGACTTTGGTCAAAGTACTTTTGCCAACACCAACTACACCAACAACTGCAATTGATTTGCTGTATTTATCAACATTCACTTCACTCAATTTATTGTGTTTAACTTTGTATTGTGCTTCAAGTTTTGCCGTATTAAACATGTTTTCCACTGTTATGTCACCTTTGAGTCCACTTCCTTGATCTATTAACTTAGCCAACCGTTTTCGACGTTTTTGGGGATCTTTTTCATCAGAATTTGATCCCCCAGAGTATTTAGCAAGGACAAGTTCAACTGGATCCACAATCCTCCCATACTCTTGACCACATTCTAATGACGATTCCTTCTCAGCATGGTTTCGTAATTCTTTCTTGATATCCTCAACTACAAACATGTGATATTAGCAATAAAACCCATAAATGTTTTGGTGAGCTGCAGACAGACTGACTGCTCCAATAGGTTAAAACACATAACAGCTCAAATCAGTGACCCTGTCTGCAGTTCATTTAAATACAAGATCTTGCTACATGTAACTGGATATTGTTATGATTGAATCTGTGAAGTGTGATGTTTACTTAGTGGGAACAATATTGAAGGGTTAACTTCCACATGCGATTTCAGATAAGGTTAACTTCACATGTTTTTGTGAGTCAACATTACTTTTTTTAATTTTTGTAACAGAAAGTACAATTAGAACCCTATAAACCATTTAATTTTCAATTTAGCTTATGATATATTTTGCAAATATTTAGTCGGATATTGCACTTAAAAATCAATGCTAACATGTATTCCATACATTAAGTAATGTCAATTTTTGGTTGACAGTGATCTTGGTGTGACAATAAATGAAAACCATTCAACGTTTGAGCTACAGACAGTTGAGACATTGATACTTTTAAGTTAATGCTTATCTGATGGGTCCCAAACAACAGTGACAAACCACCAGCTGTTATAATAAGACCTAATAGTGTGATAAAATATGCACAACTGTCTGTGGGTCAGTGATTATTCTGGCTCGGTATATGACATGTAGAAATTTTATTCATTTTAATGTTAATTTCATATATACAATTAACATTAAAATGAATGAAATTTGTACATGTCATATAACAAGCCAGAATAATCACTGGCTCACAGACAGTTGCATTAAAGGGACCAAAAGACAAATCAATATGATGTAAATGTCAAAATTATTTTGATGATAATGTGTAAAATTCATGGGCTAAACTTTGAACTAATTTTTTGAAAACGTTAAAATACACATAAAAATTATATATTGATAAATTCCAAAAATTTTGTTGCGCACTTCAAAAAGATACCCCTAGAGCAGTGGCGGATCTAGAAAAAATATGAGGGGGGTGATCGGTTCTGGTACCTAATTAATGAAGCCGTTAGATGCATTACAATTTTTTGGGGGACATTTACCATGCAAATTTAGCTTTAAAAAACAGGTAATGCATTACAGTAGTAAAATATCAAACAACTTCCGCGGAACACTAGACTTTTTAGTTGCTTTTGTGCATGTGCGCTTGTCCAGTTTAACAAAAAAACGCAAAACAAACCCCATAATACAAAACAATACGAATGTGTTTGTATCGTCAAAGAGTGTAATTGCGGTGGAATTGTTTTTAAACTGTGCCTACAAAAAATAAATCTTTAATGGTCTAGGATGTGGTCTTGCACCGCTAAATATACATCAATGTTTCAGCAGTAGATAAATATTTGCGATTAGCTATATATATTTTGGTGGAATCTTGTCAAACAATTGTAACTCTTACAGCATACAGCTTCTGTATAGAAATTGTGGCAGAAATAAATAACTTATAAGGTCACGTTTTTGAAAACAGTTGATGGGTTATTGACCAACGGCACGTCAAACGATTTTTTCATAAGCGGTCATCACCACATGAATGCAGTGAGTCCAATCAATAAACAAAGCAGAGACGAACACTTGGTCGTAGTGTTAAATACTGCGTAGCAGAAATTTAACAACACTTTTACCCCCCTTAAAACAATATGCCGAAATGCTGAGGGGGGTGTTCTGACACCAAACCCACCCTCCCTAGATCTGCCACTGCCCTAGAAGAATAGCTTTTAGTTCTTTCAAAAGTATTTCAGGTAAAAATGTATATAATCTTTTATAATGTGGTTACTACACAAAAACATTATTATGATATTTATAAATGCTTTATAACCCAACTCTGCGCTTACCATTTAGATTTGAGCTGTTTGATGAACTTCCACCTGAAAAACAAATTACAGTATGAAACAACATAGAACAACATAAATTACATGCAAAACGACAGTTAATATATATTTTACGCATCAATGACGTCAACATAAGTTTGACTTTTTTTTCTCTGAAGCAGCGGCCTTTAATTCAATGACAGTTAGTTCAACAATGACAATGTCATACTAAGCACGTCTCTACATAGGGAAATGTTTCAACAAAAATGTTTTACATGCCTTCTTTGAAACTACTGTATAACAATACACTAACCTGCATATAGGTTAAAGTTAAATGTTTGAGTGGCATTGCCCTGAATCGCAACCTGACTTCCAACATTGAGAGATGATTGGGCATTTGTATTCTGAGATGTATCTGTTGTTAATCAGCATAACTTGTCATTTGTGTGGTAAATCATGTATTAGAACACAAAAAAAATTATTTTTCATAACTTATTTACGTAGAATCTATGACTTAAAATTCTCGGCAGAAGAGAAACTCAAGTTCTAATACATTGTTGTGTTGCACCTTTTCAGAACCCAGGAGTCTGGCCTCGTTGTGTTAATGAATCACAGTTTAAGAACCAAACATGAAGTAAAAATATAAAATAAAATATAACTTTGCAAATTATGTAATTATCTTAACTTCAAACAGCTAACATATCAGCGAAAACAGCAGTGTATAGGTAGCTTTATCCTGTTTTTTTTCAGCACAAGTAATAAAATAGCCTAAATTCAAACCAACAATGTGTTAAAATTACAAATTAAATTCGTACCTTTTTTTAAGGGAGGTTCAGAATTATTCCCAATGTCTGTATTTTTTCGTTTGCAAGACATGTCCAAGAATCTGCCGAAAGTGCCAATCGAAAATCAAATCAAATCAAATCATGTTTATTTTGCGAGAAAAGCAACTACGCGACGAACAAAAAACAAGGAAATGAAATGGCATGGGCACCGATAAAACCATAAAGGTTATCGAGTCAGGCGCCCATGTAAAGGTGATTTCCTCACGGAGAATCACCGTCTGCCGTAGGATCGCAGCCAGTCGCACTGGGAGGTGATGGGTTGCGACAAGCTGCATGTGACGAAAAGGTGGCCACCCGGCCGTGCTGGCCAAAGCAAAACCCATCGAAACGCAAACGCCAACTCGGTTCTCAGAACGTTTCCTTTGATCCACATCGACAGACCTTAACGTCCCGAGGACAGTCCAAACGTGGTGGTTTTGGTTGGAGATGGTCAGGATCGTATGGAGGTTGCGCTTGTTGAATCATCGTAGGTCTTGCTGATGATCAATCGCACGTTATGATGTTGGTGTGCAGCGCTCCTAGGTCTGAAACAACAACGGATCCTACGGCAGTAAATTGTTCATTTAGGCGTAGAGTGTACAGTGGAATATGCATAAAAACACAAATAAAAACACCATAAAAAAAGACAGAAGAAACGCAATAAACGACAGGAGGACTACAAGAAAAAGGGGAAAACTGACTGCTAACAGGGTGGATGAAAAAGGAAGTTAATACTGAGATGTGAAACATTGGCGGATTTTTTTTTTAAATGTTGGACGGGAGAGCGATCTAATGGAAGGGTTTATTTCCTCCCATATCTGTGGGCCCCTATGTTTTAGCATACGTAAGCCGAAGGTGGTGTTAACTCTTGGGTGAAATAAGTTCTTTTGCGATGCATTTCTTGTGAAATGATCGTGCACTGTGCCTACTAACGAAAATAAGGAGTTGTAGGAGGCCGGTAGATTGCCGGTATGGAAATCATGCATTACTTTGGCCAGTTCGAGTTTGTAAATGTCTCTAATTTTTGTGAGATCTAATTTCTTATATAATGGCGTGACGTGGCTTTGAAAGGAACTAAAGGTTATGGAGCGGAGTATATTATTATGAATAGTGTTGAGTTTTTTCAGTGAGAGTGCCGATCCTCCACCCCAAGCACCGATAGCGTACTGAATATGGGAATATACAAATGAATAGTAAACGTTTCTCAAAGTTTTAACGTCAAGATAATTTCGCAACTGAAAAAAAGTGCCGCATGCTTGTGACAATTTCTTTTCTAAATGATGAATGTGAGTTGTCCAGGTTAGTTTGTCATCAATGTATACACCGAGGTACTTAATATTATCTGATCGCAAAAGTTTTTCATGACCAATGGTGACGGTGAAATTGCCAGTGCTTGAGGTGGAAGGGGAAAACAATAGGAACTTTGTTTTCCGAATGTTGAGAGAAAGTCGATTGTGCCTTAACCAGTTGTCAACATTTGTGAGTTGTTCGTTAACACGGGATTGTAAGTCAATAAGTGAAGGGGAGGTCATTGAAAGAACCGTGTCGTCAGCAAACAATTTTGTTGTAAAAGAGGATACTTGCGGAAGGTCATTGATGTACAATAAAAAAAGTGAAGGAGCTAATGGCGAACCCTGTGGGCAACCGCATGTTATGGGTTTAATATCCGACACAGAATTTCCTATTCTAGTGCATTGACTTCTACCTACAAGGTAACTGCGGATTAAGTGTAGGGTATTTCCCCTAATTCCATACCGGCGCTCTAACTTTTCCAACAACTTCTCGTGATTTACGGTGTCGAATGCCTTAGACAGGTCTAGAAAAATGGCGCATGTAAACTGTTTATTGTCAAAAGATTCTAACAGCTTCTCGTAAATATCGTAAATGGCGAGTGACGTGGAATGTTTGCTTCTAAATCCGTATTGATGCTGTGAAATTAACTTACTTTTTTCAAGGTAGTTATATAGGCGGCTGTGAATAATTTTTTCAAACATTTTTGCAAAAGGGGACAATAATGATATTGGCCTGTAATTAGTGCACTCACTCAGAGAACCATTTTTGTGTATGGGAATTACTTCTGCCGACTTAAGAACTACGGGATATTGTCCATTACGAATACACCAGTTATACACCTCCGACAGAAAGGGTGAAATTATGTATTTAACTAGCTTAATGAACCTAATGGGGATATCATGAGATGGTACCGATTTTGTTGCATCTAAAAGGGATATATACATTTCTATCTCGTCTGGTGTTGTTTCATAGAAGAAGAAGGATGAAGACACATTGCCACTTAAAGCAACAGCTGGGAGGGGTTTATCTGGAGACGGTATGGAGAGTGCAATGCTATTTCCTATGCTGGCAAAGAAGGAATTAAAAGTGTTCGATATAATTAAAGGGTCATGTGACATATTTCCATGGTTTGTTCTTACAACAGTGGGTTTATGGGGTTTGGACTGTTTACGCTGCAATATACTGTTGATTATTTTCCATATTCCAGCAATGTCTTTTTCACTACCTTTTAGTTTTTTCTTGTAAAAAATTATTTTCGCTTGTTTCATTACATGGTTCAAACGGTTTCTGTATGCCTTATATTGGTTGTATTTGCTAATACTGGAAAAATGTGATTTGCATAACATGTGAAAAAGTCTATTTTTTTTCTTAATGGAAGTGTATATAGCTTTGCTTATCCATGGTTTCTGTGCTAGTTTCCTTCTTCTTCTGGACAGGTGGGATAGTGGTGCATGATGTTGTAAAATGGAAATAAAGTTTTGGACAAAATGAGTAAATTGATCAATAGGGTTTTGGTTGGAATGAATTAAGCTTTCGATCAGAAAGTTTATGTCTTGCATTAGGTTTGGGGCAGAAAAATGTTGCATATCTCTAACAAGTATTTTCTCTAGTGGTTTACTGAGGGCTACTGTGTGGAGTATGATAAATATTCCAAGATGGTCAGATATGTCTGTTGTAATAATGCCAGATTTAAACTTTACATTGGAATTAGTAGAGAAAAAATTATCAATTAGAGTTGCACTGTGGGGAGTTATCCTGGTAGGTTGGCATATCAGAGGTGTATAACTGTACGAGGCAAGGGTATCTATGAAATTGCGCACTGAGTCAGAACTGTTATGTTTCATCAAATCAATGTTAAAATCACCACCAATATAAACTGGAATATTATGTTTATTGAGATCATGTAAGGTTTGGGAAAGTGCATCTTGGAATGAGTCATGAGAGTATGTGGGATGTCTGTATATTACACCAAGGACAATTTGTTGTTTCTTAAGTGATAATTCAACCCATAAGTTTTCACTATCTTGACAAAGGAGTGTGATGTCATGCCTTATGTGAAAAGAAAGTGACTGTTTAATGTACATTCCTACACCACCCGCATTAAAAACTGTGTCAATGTGGCAAAATTCATACCCTTCAATATCTGTGGTGTAAATAACACTATGCTTCATTCTCGTTTCGGTTATCATTATTATATCAGGAATTTTAGACATATTTGATATCCAATTCTCTAAATCATCTTTGTGTTTTTTTAAACTGCAAATGTTAATGTGGATAATATATAGATCATTCTCCAACATATTTCTCAGTGTCATATCCAGTGATGCATGATCATAGTACTGTGAGTGAGTGTGTTCATTACTAGCCAAAAAACATAGGTCTGGGGACTTAGTTTTAAACTGGGCCATCATGAGGAGGTATTACTAATAATGAAATCATTGACACAAAATATATAACAAACATACAACTACATAAGTAAATATTATAAAATTTTGTGACGTACCAAATCATTTTCATTGCGAATGACAATGACATTGCTCTCTTCATCCTTCTTTAAATAAGTTGTTCCATTCCGAGTCCAGATGTGGTGGAAGTGGTGCTCCCGTTTGTACCGGAGACAGGTGTTAAATCTGTCCCGGTTCCTCTTTGTCAAGCTCTCATTGACAAAAATCTGCTTCTCTGGAGCCACACCTCGGTTGACCGCCTTTAGTTTATGCCTGTTGAAGTAAATGGCATCCCGCAGTTTCCTATTTATAAATTTAGCAATGATTACTGGCCTTGGGTGATCTTTTGACGGTCTTCGCAGTCGATGGGATATGCTGATGTCATGTTTTGTAACAGTGACATACAGCTTCCTCGCGACAGAGATGACCAGGTCGTCGGTGCTCTCCTCATCTGAGTAGGGAAGGCCTTTAAACTCCAGGCATGGCCGACGGCCATACTGCTCCAAATCATTTATGGATTGCTCATTTGAAGCAGAGCTTGCCTGGAGTTCCTTTACGGCCTTCTTTAACTCCCTGTTCTCAGATTGGAGGGAGTGAATCACCACTTCGTTTGTGGAGAGCTTCTTCTTCATCTCCTCAAACTTCTCTTGGAGAAAGGCCTGACTCTTCCGCATCTCTTTCATCTCCAGCACCAGCTCCTTCAAGGTGTTATCAGTGGAGTTCTTGCTCTCCCGTACTTCATCTCTCAGAGAGTCGATGCGGTCAAGGACAGCAGATTGCTCCTTGTCTTTCTTTGAACGCTGTGACATCTTATGCACAGTTAGTCTATTCTTACAGGAAATATGTTAGCAGTAACAAAGTGTAAATAGATGTAAAATAACAACAATAATAATAATAAAGGTTAGTAATATCAATGTACTTAACTTTTGTAGAAATTCCTTCAATGTCGTTGAACAGAAAAAACAGCAGTATTTGTTCAGCAGTATGTACGCTCTATTTGTCTAAGTCTGTGAACCTTATTCAAATAGAAAATCCCTCGTTCAACGAAAATACTGAGGCCACCTTCGGCGCTTCTTAAGTGAAACTGCTCCTTGAAACTTAGTTTATTGCAACATAGATCCCGAATGACAACAAACCGATTAACAAAATGTTTACTACATAAAAACTTTATATTGTCGAAGAAAATAATTTTGTTGATTAATTTGCATCCAAACAAAAACATATATCTTAATTTTACCTCCTAAACAAATAAAATTCATAAATGCAAACAAAGTTGCGATACTGGGATTCCCCAAATTCGATACATCATAAATCCATTTAGGTCTATCTCAAATTCCCGCTACATAGGACGATACTCGCCCATCAAGTCTGCTAAATTGAATCAACGTTGACGACTGTGAGCTGGTTGAGTTTCGCTCCGATTTATTGCACTGTTGTTGGAACTGTTGTTGGCCACGAGAAATGTAGGTTCATTGAACCAGTGTTTCTTAACCGGTGGTACGCGACGGCATTACAGGTGGTACGCGAGCACCTTTCAGTAATTTGCGGATATAGTTTGAATTTAAAAAATCGGAAGTGATCTCAAAATGTTTGTTACTTCATCCCTTAGGACTTAGGTTCATTTGTAACACTCAACTAGGTGGTAAACGCGTGGAAATTGTTTTACCTCCAAGTGGTACGCAACCACAAAAAGGTCGGGAATCACTGCATTAAAACAGTAATGAGGGAATCTTTGATCCACGCACGCATCGTGTTCTCTGTACATTTATTCACAGTGTTTTGTATTTCGTTCTTTCTCCATCCTGTTAATAAGCAAACGTACGAGCCGAGTGCCGACTGGCAGTTGTTAATTAACCGACCCTCGTTCGTTAAACAAACGAGCACGTTAGAACTGATTTTAGCGAGGAGTTTACGAAAATGATTTGCAGAGCACATCTCGTTAGGACCTCGTACAAGGGCGCAAAGGCGACTAGAGAATGCGTCACTTTAAGTCCCATGTTTCTGAATAGTTGCCTAATTTGACATAACTTGCGCATATGCAGTATAGAATCTTGAATTTACCCAACATTTTTTATTCGTTCACATTATTTAGGTAAGTTTGCGATAATATTTCCCCATAAGATTGGAATTCGTTACCCAACGCGCACTTCATTTTTACAGGTAAACTAGGATTAAATTCACGCGCTAAGTTGCGGGGAATAAGACTTAAAGCACTGCCAGTATCTACAAGAAAATTAAGTTTATGATTCTTATTAAAAATGGTAAAAGTGCTAGAATGTTTTTCGACGCCCCTGACATTGTTCACCCTTAAACCATTTCATGTGGACAGAGCAAAGGGATTATATTTACTGAACCAACTAATTCCAGAGCACTCAATTATTTATATAAGTTGACTTAACGTCACCTTGTTCTTGTGGGGCAGATGATGATATATTTGTCTGCAAGTTTCAACGTTCCTTCAAAGTTTGCTAGGAAATATGCTTGTTAATAGTTTTACCAACAGACAACAAAATATTACAAACTTTTGTGACGCTTATATTATTAAAATAGAAACATTTCAAAGTGGTAGCTTTGCATTGAGGTCAAAAATATAATATTAAATATTAAATACACTAGGTCTACAGGCTTCACAGCCCAGGCACTGCAGCCTAGCTGGATCAGCCACTTTTCCCTGACAAAAATTGGTCGCTATGATTTTTGTCGAAAATCTCACCTTAAAGTTGCGGTTGATCTGGTTTTCAAATACCACGCGTTGCAAGTTTTATTTGCACATTGTTAGGCAAAATCACATATAGTTTCATTCTTTACACAAGAAGAAAACGTATTTCCTAAATCAACAAACATGTCAAATGTGCAAATGTTTAGTTAATTTTAGACAATGGTATACAAACCACCTTCACAATACAAGAGCCTGACAAACAATACTCCATTACTGTTTGGCAGTGTATAGGGTTTTTATAAGTCTATCGAGCCCACGTGGTATTTATAAGTTATTTATAAAAGAATCAAAACAGCACGTCATATGTAACCTGTTGCAAATGATCAACCCATGGGCGATTCAATGAAAACCAGCATCACATGAAAATGTTGATTTAGTCATATCTTTTATCTTTTTTAGAATTTCTGCGAAGTATTATATGAGGCATAATATTAAACTTCCGAAGCAAGGATATAACGACTGCCACCTTATTTTGTGGGGAGAAAGAGAAGAGAAGATTTGGTTAATGTGGGTCGGCTTATGACTGTAAACTTTATTTCTTCAATATCGTGATTGCTTCCCGAGTAGGGAGATTTCAAGCGAAGGCTGAGGCTGCTTGATTACTTCCTGGAACTGGTGATGAATGTGAAGCGAAACCTTTCCTGTTATAACGCAAACATCCAGACCAGACATCGATAATCTAACCGCGGAACAAATCCAAACTATGTAATGTCTCAGTGGGGCGTTACTATTTTTATATTCAAAACTCTTCACTGTTTATTACGTTGTTCGAGAATGCGACTTTGGGACATTTTATTTGAAATACAACCTTACTTTGTTCAAAATATCTCTACAATTTACACGGAAATATTATAGCACGCGACTGGCAGTAATGCCCCTTCTATTCGCAAGAGGCGCCGGGTTGGATTGTATTGATGGGGATTGCGCACGTTACCGACTTCCACATAGCACAGTGGTTACAACAGAACGTTCATATCACAAACAACAGAGCGATTAAAGTAATCATTTCCTTTCAGAAATTCAGCAAAAAGTTCACCGACCGCACAGTGGGACGACGTGGTTGGCGTCAAAACCGACATCTGATGCGAATCGTTTCTACTCATGAGCGACATCTAGCGTCTTAGGTTAAACAATAAGTCGTTTACTATCAACGAGGGGAATCACCTACTGTGTCTGGAGAGAAGAAAGGAGGGAGATTTAGGTGAAAGTTCACCGCACAGTGGGACGATGTGGTTTGGCGTCAAACACTGACATCTGATGCGAACCGTTTCTACTCATGAGCGACATCTAACGTCGCCGGTCGCAACTCAACACCATTGTGATTCTCTGCGATCCTACGTCAGAAGATGATTCACTGCGACAAACTTGCAGTCACGTCACCACTGTTTTTGCCACGTTGTTTTTTGTGTTTATTCTTTATTTGCGTAGTAGTTTAGCGCAAACTTAAATGAATTAACCTTTTAGACCACAAATCTATGTGTCTGTTATTGTAAAAGCGAGACCAGTGCCTTAGCCAAAAGCTGCAATGATCAGACCTTACAGGAAGAAACAATGTGTAAACCTGTCTTCAGCTTTCAAGGATTTCATTTGCTCATCTTTATTCTATTTTTAATGGAATAATTTCCATATTATCCGCCTAGCCTTAGAACGCCAACACTTCACAATTCGTTGAAGCCTCTGTCAACTCATATCCTTACTCACAACAAAACACTGATAAGTTCAATATATCAGTTGCAGAGCTTCTTCATTCCACGGGTAAATCCAATGCATTTCCTTCACCTGTGGTAAGCAACAGGAGGGTTTAGTTTAGCCCTCCACTGTCTGTAACTATATTCAACTACTGTGGTGAGTTCAAGCATTGAGGAAACTTCCATAAAAGCTCTAAACAGGAAACAGAAAGTATCTCGCGCAGGTCCGCTCAACTTTAAACAATGGATCAGTGACTCTCAACTATCATGAACCCGGTGACGCATTTCCCGCTAATAAAATGTTACGCAGACTCAACAAAAAATGTTGACCATTTTAGGGAAAATGAAACTACTGTTTTGTTAAACTTTCTTAGGTGTGAATTCACGAACGTATATGAAAACTGCTCTTCTGGCAAACTTTATTGTATTTACGTTTCTCGACGTTTCGGCTATTATGCAACAGCCTTCATCAGGACGTTTTTTCCTCAGCACCAAAGGGACGTGAGAAACCATGAGGAAAAAACGGCTCTTTCGCAACATGCGGCCGAATCAGGACATGCGGAGGACTTTACAAAAACGATCATTTTGGAACGCGTGTCCGATAGGCACAAGAGGATGTTTTTAGAGTCGTTAAACATCAATACGCATGCGTCATCACTCAATGACAAGAAACAAACTCTGTTTCCACCGGTTTATCGACACTTGCTAGAGAAAAATTATGCCGATAGACATTACGCACTTCAAAAACCGTGATAAAACCGTGCGGTTAGTGATAAGTATACTGTGCAGCGTTTCTGTTTATGTGCCTCAAATCGTCCACTGTGGTAGACTTAGATACTTCCTCCTGATGAAGGCTGTTGCATAATAGCCGAAACGACGAGAAACGTAAATACAATAAAGTTTGCCAGAAGAGCAGTATTAAGCAATAAATATGCCTGGCAGCATCAGTAACAATTTGTATATGAAAACTTTTATCATTGCAGCAACGGAAAGGTGACGGAATATGATATGGCATAAAATTCGTTACTCCTTCAAGTAAAAGCTTGTGAATCCCCACTTAATGGGTCGAGGCTTCTTCACGCTCTTCGATTCCTTTCAATGCAAGGAACCAATATAAGAACTACTTGCTTGCAGTTTCATGTGATAAGTCCAGGGATGGCGGGTTTGCGACAATTATAACAAGTACTAAAAACAACAACCACACAAATTGTTGCTTGGAGGTGTTTGTTGTGATTGGTCCCTATCCATAGAATCTTGATCTGGTCTGAGGCGACCCAGGTTCGACCAATTAACTCACCAACCTTGTCTTACTTGCATTTCTCGACGTGATATGACGTCGATGATATATTTAAGGTTTCTCGCCTTCCTGGTCTCCTCGCATGCTCTATCATATTCACTACACGAACTTGATTGCACAGCCACCTTCGTGTTGGCTTCATTACCATGATTGCTTTCTGAGTAGGGAGGTTTCAAGCGAAGGCTGAGGCTGCTTGATTACTTCCTTGAACTGGTGATGAATGTTAGGCGAAACCTTTCCTGTTATAACGCAAACATCCAGATCAGCTAAATGTGTTCAAAATATACACAAAGTTTCCTTACCAACAAAAATCGTGTTAACATTAGTGTAAATGTAAATAAGTTCAGTTAAATAAGTTCGACAAACATCCGTGGTTTTCAATCTTCCTCAATAACAGCAAATTTTCTGTCCAGCAAAGCTGTCTTTTGCGAAAAACATAGTTCGCTACACAATTGCTTATTTAGTAATGAAAAGCTCGTCTGGCAAAAGAAAAACTTGTTTGTTCGACGTTTCGGTTGTTATACAACGAACCTTCATCAGGATAATGAAGTAAAAACGCCCACACGGTGATAAATAGTCACGCGCGCATAAAGCAAAAAAGGCAAAAATGGGCGAAAGAAACAACACAAGCTGAGGAGCGGAGAGGGGGGAACACCATTAATAGAAAATGCGCGCCAACCGGACGTTACCGAGGTCTAAAGCATCGCGCTTCCAGGTGCGCAAGACCATCACGTTCAACCAGGGGGCATGTCGTGCAGACCGTTTATCAAATTGCGATAAACGGGTGGAAAGAAGGTTTCCCTCTTATCATTAAAGGCAAACCCATGTGCGTTTATATGAACAGACTCGATGAACATCCTCTTGTACCTGTCCTTTTCCCGGTCCAGAATTACTGTGTCCTCAAAATTAACCGTGTGTCCTGTTGCTGCAACATGTTGCGACAATGCCGTCCCTGCTGCCTTATTGGGTTTGCCAACATCCCGTTGATGTTCCTTTAGACGTGTTCGTAGGGCGCGACCCGTCTCACCAATGTACTCCTTCTCACACCCTCCACATGGAATGCGGTATATCACCCCTCTAGCATCTAACGTACCACCAGCGCGATCTTTAGGATGCGATACCAAGGAGCGTAGTGTAACCGCAGGACGCTCGTACACCAGGATGGAAAAGTCCTCCAGCAGTCTCTTTGAGGTCTCAAAGTCCTGGAAAATATGGGAGAACAACCACACCCGCGGTGGGACTTTTGTTGCACTTAGGCAGGGATGCAGGATTTTGGCGAAGAAAGGAGCTTGGGTAACCATTTCTTAAAAGAGCATCCCGCACACTACCCACCTCTTGTTCTCGGGCCTTTTCCTCTGTAACAAGATTGTCCGCTCTGGTGTATAGTGCACGACCTACAGCCCGCTTGTGGGACATAGGGTGCGCTGACCGGAAGGATAGATACATGTCAGAATGCGTCGGTTTTCGGTAAACATTCGTGCAGAGCGACCCACGGCTTTCCCTTTGAACAGCAACATCTAAAAACGATAAAATCCCACCATGCTCAACCTCCATGGTGAACTTAATGCTCGCTTCGATCGAGTTGAGGTGCTCAAGCAGCGATTCCACGTAGTCGCGATGCACAACCACAAACGTATCGTCCACGTAACGTCGCCATAAGCGTGGGGGACTCAAAAACGTTGACAACTCTTTGCTCCACAGATTCCATAACTATGTTGGCGACCACAACTGAACTTCGCCGTCGCGCAGTCAAGTGTACCCTGGAGGCTAATCGTAGCGTCTGTAGAGAAAGGAATTGCGCACCAGCCGGCCCACATAAAATCTATGTTGCAGAGCAAAGTGGTTAACTGCATCAAGAGCCATCAACGGGCGCAGCCTAATTTGTCAAGGGATGAATTCGCAGCTATCAAGCAGCTACGCCATAATAATGACATTGTAATACTCCCTATGGACAAAGGATTTGTGACGGTGGTTATGAATAGATAGGATTACGATAACAAGCTTAAGTTAATGTTGGCTGACGAAAAGACCTACCGCAAGGTGAAGAGGGATCCCTGTCACGTTGTCGAACGAAAGGTTAATGCAATGGTTGGTCGCTTACACAGGGACAAGCAAGTGTTATCAATAAGGGAGTTTTTCGAGTTGCATAGCACGGATGGGCGGACGCCGTGTCTTTATGGTCTTCCAAAGATTCATAAACCTGGGGTTCCACTTAAGCCTATTGTGTCGTTCGTAGGATCTCCAACGTATAATCTTGCTAAACATGTGGCCCGTATTTTGGCCCCCCTTGTGGGTGCAACGGATGAGACCGTCCGGAATTCTATTCATTTTGCAGCACAGATGAAAGAATTGCGCGTGGACCACGAGGAGGTAATAGTATCATTTGATGTCGTCTCTCTCTTCACAAACGTACCGGTAAAGTTGGCGGTTGAAGTGGCGGCAGAAAGACTGCAGAGAGATGAAACATTGGAGGCGCGTTGTTCGTGGCCACTACCGGAGATCGTGGAATGCATTCAACTTTGTCAGGACGCCACCTATTTGTCGTTCAAAGGTGAATTCTATGAGCAAATATTTGGTACAGCCATGGGGTCTCCGCTTTCAGTTGTGGTCGCCAACATAGTTATGGAATCTGTGGAGCAAAGAGCGTTGTCAACGTTTTTGAGTCCCCCACGCTTGTGGCGACGTTACGTGGACGATACGTTTGTGGTTGTGCATCGCGACTACGTGGAATCGCTGCTCAACTCGATAAAAGCGAGCATTAAGTTCACCATGGAGGTTGAGCATGGTGGGATTTTATCGTTTTTAGATGTTGCTGTTCAAAGGGGTGTTTACCGAAAACCGACACATCCTGACAGGTATCTATCCTTCCGGTCAGCGCACCCTATATCCCACAAGCGGGCTGTAGGTCGTGCACTATACACCAGAGCGGACAATCTTGTTACAGAGAAAAAGACCCGAGAACAAGAGGTGGGTAGTATGCGGGATGCTCTTTTAAGAAATGGTTACCCAAGCTCCTTTCTTCGCCAAAATCCTGCATCCCTGCCTAAGTGCAACAAAAGTACCACCGCGGGTGTGGTTGTTCTCCCATATTTTCCAGGACTTTCAGAGACCTCAAAGAGACTGCTGGAGGACTTTTCCATCCTAGTGTACGAGCGTCCTGCGGTTACACTACGCTCCTTGGCATCGCATCCTAAAGATCGCGCTGGTGGTACGTTAGATGCTAGAGGGGTGATATACCGCATTCCATGTGGAGGGTGTGAGAAGGTGTACATTGGTGAGACGGGTCGCGCCCTACGAACACGTCTAAAGGAACATCAACGGGATGTTGGCAAACCCAATAAGGCAGCAATGACGGCATTGTCGCAACATGTTGCAGCAACAGGACACACGGTTAATTTTGAGGACACAGTAATTCTGGACCGGGAAAAGGACAGGTACAAGAGGATGTTCATCGAGTCTGTTCATATAAACGCACATGGGTTTGCACTTAATGATAAGAGGGAAACCTTCTTTCCACCCGTTTATCGCAATTTGATAAACGGTCTGCACGACATGCCCCCTGGTTGAACGTGATGGTCTTGCGCACCTGGAAGCGCGATGCTTTAGACCTCGGTATCGTCCGGTTGGCGCGCATTTTCTATTAATGGTGTTCCCCCCTCTCCGCTTCTTAGCTTGTGTTGTTTCTTTCGCCCCTTTTTGCCTTGTTTTGCCTTTTTTTGCCTTTTTGCTTTATGCACGCGTGACTATTTATCGCCGTCTGGGCGTTTTTACTTCATTATCCTGATGAAGGTTTGTTGTACAACAACCGAAACGTCGAACAAACAAGTTTTTCTTTTGTCAGGCGAGCTTTTCATTACTAAATAGTATGCCTGGCTGCGTTAGCAACAAACAATTGCTTATGTTTTAACGTATTTCTCACTTCTGTGCCGCTACATTATACAAGCAGTCCAGCAAATAATTTGTTACTGTAGCTTTCAGACATATATTTTAAGTTTATTTTTGATCAAGCAAAAATCTTGACTTCCCCTTTGCAAATCAATTTACTTCTATCAACTCTGGCAAATATTTACCAATATTTCTGGTTGCCCAAATACGTCTGTAAATAAAAAATATATGGGTTCTTCAACTGGGCGTAAAGTCCGCCTTTGTCACAATTACCTTATTTAAAACTTATAATAGTTATGCAATAAATTTGCCTATCTTTGGTGGTTTGGTAGATTTTGGAACTGTAAATTGAAAGTTAATTCTCTTACACAAGGCATATTAGAACACATGGAGTGGAATTTCTTTCAGCTGCGTGAATTGAGGCAGACGAAGATAGACCATGTCAAGTTATAGTGAAAATATAACTGTACTAGACATTCTCATTGCATTAGCGACACCAATCTATGCTGATAAGTACTCAAAAATGTAAAATTTCAGAAGTTTTAGATTGATGTCGGCTGATTAAATTACATCTAAAAATCAATTTCGCCTGCGCGGGCCTCTTTAGTTTCTGCAAAGTCACCATGAATGCTTGGGACACCAAGTGCTCAAACTAACGCATAAAGAGAAAGAATTGAAAAGCCAAGCAAACTTATTATATGCGCAAAAGAGCCATATTAGTCAATTAGAACTGAGGTGTACACACTGTTTTGATCTGTAAAGTCTCATCAGTGCAGCTAGTGACCGTGTCAGAGGCTAGCTGGTAGACTAGCAGGTACAGAGATTTCCACTCTACCTTCTGTGTAACTGCTAGTCTACCAGCGCGCATGTGCGGACACCATGGCATCCATTAATATATGGATATTGAATCGATAAAATTAACGACGAAAACAGGTTCCTGCAAGTCAAAATTGAAAGCTTTGTTTTACAGATTGCAATTTATCTGTTAATTTGTCTTCCTAATAATTGTTTTGAAATATTTTCGGAGATGGAAAATTAATTTTAGTGGATTAATAAATTAAGTTTTATCTAGTTTGACACAGGTTCTGCCTTTTTTTCACATTCACAAGACATTGATCAACATTTCAAAATGATAACCTGTATTTGTAAATGAACAATTACACCAAATCAAACCTAATCATTTTGCACAATTTTCTATAACGAAACAAAAAAACAGTACCAGGACTGTTGTTATCATAGAAACTAAAATGTTATGAAAAGGTTACACTTGTGAAATCCCATGCAAAAGTTCAAGATTAACGAATACGTGGTAAAGATTTCTGTAGTATATGCCATCAAGGCTTTTTGCATTTCAAGCTATTATGTCATTGCAATTGTCTTTCAAAATCTCTGAATGCAAACAATCAGTTGGTTCGGTATAAGGTGGTGTTTACACCGTTCCATATGACGGGTATACGTTTTAAATGTTTCGGATGATCGGAGGTCATAGGTTAAATTTTAGTCCATTTACACGAAGAAATACGTCAAATTAAAATACAAAGACTTATTGTTGAGGAGCAGAGGAAATTACGCTGTAGAATGTACATGCTGTTCACATTCCACGTGGGAAAACGGGGCTTAGGTTTGCCAAATGTATATATTAGTAAACAATGCAAATGATGAAGACTTTAGTGCGTGCGTTGCACTACGTGAACTTGGAAAAAGTTTGGAGAAAAAAATATGTACAAGCATAGACTTAAATTAACTTGGGTGATATGACAAGATAGATTTGCCAACTTTGTAAACCACTGACGTGAAAGTGTATGACGGTAGAATTGAAACAATCGAACACATGAAATATTTTCTTTGTTTGTGAGCAAAAAACGACACATTGAAGTATTGCAATATCGCCAAATGCTTTTAGTTAATTCGTGCAAATTAAGTATGGCAGTCGTGTCACTGCATCACACAAAAACAACAGCAAGTGTAATACCAGTAGACATTGAGAGAGTTCGCTTACGTCTACTGGTAGAGAGTTCGCTTATTATAGAAAACGTGGCCATGTTCGCAAAGAAACCAGTAACACAACAAGCAAAACTCCAAACAAATTCCCAAACACAACAACATTACAAGTTTTAAATAAAAAAGCCAGAGCTAGAATGCTGTTCATCGTAATGCTGGTAAACGTTTCGAACTCATACAGTGTTCATCATCAGTACTCAAATGAGCAGCTTACAAAACGCGTCAAGGTAGAGAGGGGAAACACTGTATGAGTTCGAAACGTTTACCAGCATTATGATGAACAGCATTCTAGCTTTGGCTTTTTTATTTAGACTACTTAACTCCAGATACTTTGCACCCAAATCACAAGTTTTATTTGCGGATTATAATATGATTGTTTTACTTTTCTGGGGTGTTCCATTCAGCAAAACTGGAAGCTTTGTTTTATTGTCTGCATTTAAGTGGTTGATTGATGAGACTTCGCAGGCCGGGCGTTCAGAGTCTGCAGTTTCTCTCCGGTATAAGTTCGAACGTAAACACGAAGACAGGTTGAATTACTAAAAGCCTTACCGCGTAAATCACGCTTATTTGTTTTTTTTCTGTGTGTTCAAATGTGACTAATTCGCTTGAAGAGGCGAAAGTTTTTTCAAATACGTCACACCTATAACGAATTCTCTCCAGAGTGAATTCGTTCGTGTATCGTTCGATGGCTTGAACTACTGAAAGCTTTGTCACTTTTTTTACACTTGTACGGTTTTTCTCCGGTGTGAGTTCGTATATGTCTTGAGAGATGCCAAGGTTGTCGAAAATCTTCTGCACATATATTGCATTTAAATGGTTTCTCTGTAGAATGATTTCTTTTGTAAATCTTGATTTCATTTAAAGTTAAAAAGCACTTTTCGCAAATGTCACATCTGGAAGATTTCTCACAAGTATGAGTCCGAACGTGGTTGCTAAAATGTTCTTTGCGATTGAAACTTTTCAGACCGTGCACTTAAAAGGTTTATTTGCAGTATGAGTTTGAATGTGTTGGTTCAAATTGCCGTTCTGACTAAATTCTTTACAACAAAATGAGCACTTGAAAGATTTCTCCCCAGTGTGAGTCCGAATGTGTGTTTTTATGTTGCCCTTTTCGTTGAATACTTTCAAACAATATATGTGCAAAAGAGCCATAATAATATTGGCAAGCTGCAGACAGGGTGTGTACACGCACTGTTTCGACCTGTGAGGTCTCATCAGTGCAGCTGTTGCAGTGGCACTGTGCTAGCTTTTACACTAGCAGGCACACTAGATTCCACTTTGTGGTACCTGTCCGGTCAACGTCGATCTGTTGGGTACCCTATACTGAAGACCAAACAACAGAGACGAACCACTGTGGAGCGCACTATGGCCAAACGGATCTGCTTGGTAACCGATAGCGCTAAATGCAAAACACCAATGTAATATATGTGCAAAAGAGCCATAATAATATTGGTAAGCTGCAGACAGGGTGTGTACACGCACTGTTTCGACCTGTGAGGTCTCATCTTTCAAACAAATTATGCACTTAAAAGGTTTTTCTCCAGTATGAGTCCTAATGTGTGTCTTCAGGCTGCTATTTGTAGTAAATGATTTCAAACAATACGTTCCACGTTTTTCCATACACGTGCTTTCCTGTTGCTTTTCCACGCTCAATATTTGTGCAATGTGCACAGTCTTCTGTTCATCTTAATGTGTTGTTATTATAAGCTTAACGAAAGAACTCTGCATCATCTGACTTGGAATGTTTCCCCCGTTCATCAGATGGGTTTTCACAAGAATTTTTGGTATTACTCACGTCTTTTTGTGAAACAGTAGGAAAAGTTATCATTTGAACTAATTATGGGTAAATTTAACATTACACGAGTTTCCAGTTGACAAACGGTGCTTGTTGGTATTTATGCAAACATTGAATTGTTACGTCAGGCAGTAATTGAAGCTTAATACCAATATTATGGTTTTCCCGGGTTGCCTCTGCAGAAATGCTTTGAACATCAATATATGTCAAAGTCAAATTCTCACCAATAACGAAAACAGATTCAATACCATTAACACAAACTCTCCTACAATAGAGATAGCAATAAAAATAAAGTTTTTTTGGTATGTTTTGTCGGCAATGTGGCTGCTCAGTTTTGTCCTTGCTGTGCATTTAGAAACAGAAATAAACCAACACATGATTTTCCTGATTCGAGTAAAATTGGAGTTGTAAACAATTTACAATGTTTTATCAGAAAATCATTAAAATCTGGATTATTTTATTCAAATCTTTGCGGATAAAAGTTGCTCAAGTTACATCTTGTATTTCAATTCGTGAAAAGATGTAAGGCCCAAAAATTAGATTTTCATCCTGCCGAACGTAATACATCGTCTTTCATCCAGAAACCTAAGGCCTGCTGTTTACACGATCTGGATATTACTAAGGTATCGCCACTGGTAAGTTTGCCTTCAAATCACCCTTAAAATGAACAGAATTTTTCTTAAGTTGCTCCATAGCGCCATGTAGCGGTAAATATTCTAATAACGTTATACTTCGAAGTCACGAGAATATGGCCAATTTGTTAAAACGAATTGGTAAAAAGTAAACACCCCCTCGGCGATTCGAGATTCCAATTTGGATGCCAACACAAACAGTGAAACTCACACTTGTTTTCCTACCCAAATTAATCAAAATGCTTTAATAATTTAATGCCACCCTATTGCAGCTTTCCTCTGAGTAGAACGTTTTCTATTTCTCTGAAAAGTACTCGGCAAACACGAAATTACTCCATTCGTTTCTCGTCTGTTCAACATATTCAACCTACTAGATGCGATCAACTTGAATCAATATGGGACTTTTCGATGGCATTACCTCTTATACCTCACCAAATTTGTCCATGCATTTTTTGTCTGGATTCTTTTTTAGTCTGGATAATCAACAAAAGAATCACACAAACCAATGCACACAAGACTAAAAATTACAAGAAATTGATTAAAGATCGTGAGATGTGCAGAAGAATCGGCCTGAAAATATCATTGCAATTGCGCGATATAGATGGAAGCTTCAGCACGCAAACGACAAAAACAAAGAAAAGAAATCAATAATTTTATCGTCGGTAGCATGCAAAAAGTCCTGCGGTACAACAGTGGTCATTTCCCATGTATCGATGTATGATACGAAGGCAAGATCAGAGAAATAGCGGCGAAGAATTAGATCTGTTCTCATGTAAAGCCACTCGCTCAACGTAATTGGGTAACTTTGCGTGTAACGAACAGCGCCACGAAGAAATATTTTGGTTTGAGGAAGACGTTTGTGCAAATCAATGATCGCATGTTTTATTCCTGATGCTCGTTGAAGCAAAACACCGGGGTCGTATTGAAGAAAATGTGCACCAATATTAAACACCAAAATAACACTACGATTTGTTGTAATATCTCGTAACGTATCGACAATATAAGGACGACTTTCTGGAGGTCCTGGGTTGTACAACGGGTTACCATGTGCCCGGTAATGAAGTTCAATGTCAAATTTTTTGCCAAAGGCATTTCTACTCATGGACCAAAAACGATTACTCAAGGGATTGGGATCATCTTTTGCTTGTAACAAAGGTAGCAGAACTTTGGTGTACCATTGTCTCATTGTCGAATCACCAACAAAATATATCGATTTATGTTGAAGGCATTGTCCGGCCGTTGCCTCATTCTTATTTTCGTTGTTACAAAGCAATGAAATCCATTTTCCATCATAGTAATAACCGCTCGGATAACTGAAATTTTTTATGTGAAGTTGCACCGCTGTATTATTTTCACATTTCTCTAAACTCCTTAAACTGTCTATAATATTGGCGTTTGCTCACAGCAGCAACAACTCTGTTGTGCAGGACAGTGGGAGTTATCGGATATAAAAACCAGTGAAGATGCGAAATTGCACAGAATAATGCTGATATAGTATGCCATAATGAAGGTTTTTTTCCTTGGAATATCGATCGTTGTGGCGATGTTTTTTACTTCCTTTGCTATTACAACTTTACAAACGTCGCAAAAAACTTTACAAACGCAGTAAAAAGTTTTGCAAGTCTTGTCGCTACCTCGAAAATAACGCACTTACGCTATCTACCGCTAAGTGGCGCTACTGTGCATGCTTTCAAATATTTCTCATGTTGTCTCTAACCAGAAGGCAAACTTGAAATTAGCGCAAAAAACGAGATCTTTGAAAGTAATTACAGGAGTATGAAAACATACCTTAGGTTTCTGGATGAAAAATGGTGTATTATGTTGGGCAGAATAAATACGTAGTTTGTAACAAAACAGAACCCAGTATTTGGACAAGTATCCCAATTGAGCGGCAAACGTAATTAAATCAAATACAAGTCGCCGATGTAGAATCGGTAAAACATAATCAGCAGTACAAATTCTAGTGTTGGAATGTTGTTATTATTTGCTCGATCATGTGGTGAAAACAAGGATATGAATACACTAATAAGTGGTCGGGAAATTTATTTTCAAACCACAAGTAGCACGGCAGTCGAATCAGCTGTATTGTAACCAAATCATCAAGCAGGATAATAATTAAATATCTGCACTGATCGCATCATGTGGTACACGGTTTAAAAGCGCCACAATCGCTCAATGAAAATACAACTTCCACCAGACCGCAAGGGCATCAGTTGTCATTAGCTCCAGAAAATTTGGCTACATAGTAACCCTTTCTTTTCCCAACGCCCAAAACAAACCGCACATCAGTTACTCCAACGATGTGTGATAAAAACCTTCATCATGGCACGATCAAGTAATATTATTCACTCATATCAGTGTATTTTACTCAGGCGTAGGTGGGTTGATTATTCAGGAAGCCTTCTTCCTGTTGCTGTGAAAACAAATCAATGAGCAATAACAAGGGTTGCAATGAGTGTGGTGATATGATATGTACAGCACACAAATATTTAGAAAATTAAAATTCTGTGAAACGCGGGTATTCTAGATTCAATCCACATTTCGTCCAATACTGGTAGATTTTTTTTTATAAATTTGACTTATTTTCAACGTTTAAAAAAAACATTCTCAAGTGGGTTTTCCTGCCAACGCTCAATTCTTGTGCACAAGTTTCTGTTCGTCGTCATGTGTTGTTATTATAAGCTTAAGACCGCATATCAGTAATTATATTAAAATAGTTTTGCCCGCGGGGAATGCCCGTCTTGTACTCCTGCGTCATAGAGAGTCTCAGTCTCGTCACAAGGCAACCGGTGATGCATTGGGGTCAATTTTCTGGTTGAATGAGCAAGAAGTCACGTGGTGTAGCCAGGGCGATTTTCAACGTGTTTGGTGCAGTTTTAGTGCATTTTTTGCTCTTCTCAGTTAGTCAGACGTTTGGTGCAGGGTGCTGTGAAAAGTTTAGTTGAAAAACTATCAAAATGTTCAAGGGCATGTAGCTCAAAATTGAATCACAGAAGTATACCTTAATTTGTGATTTTATGTTAGGCCCGCCTCTTGGCTACGCAGTAAGGTGAAAACTAGTTGCAAAATAGTTGCTTAAAGCACCCCCTAGGGGTCATTTCGGTCCCCGATCAGTCATTATTTTAGCTAAATGGGCTGCAAAAAATGTAAGATGGTTTTGCGAAAAAATGAATCACAAAAACCTCATCCAATTTGCAATTTAATGTTGGCCCTAACCCTTTTCTACGCAATGGCAAAAAAAATTGTCACAGGAAAGTTGCGTTGGTTGCCCCCTGGGACTGTTTTTGCTATCCTATAGGACAAAAGATCATCCTGGAGGCTCCTCAGATCCTTGCTGTGTTTTGGCGGATGCAGCCGCAATCAATTTTTTTTCTCCATGAATAGTACCAATAGATCTTCATGGGTCACTGACCACAGGAATTGTTGTTGGCAAAAAGGAAATCACTCAGTATGGGTAATAATGGTGATAGCTTTCAAAACTAGATTTTTGGGCTTTAATACTGATATGCGGCCTTAACCAAGGATCTCTACGTCATTTCACTTAGAATGTTTTCCCCGTTCATCAGAAGGGTAAACATAAATATATTTGGTATTTGTCTGGTCTTTTTGTAAAACAGAAGGAAACTTATCATTTGGGTTATAAATTTAACATTACAAGAGTACCAGTTGACAACCGGTGCATGTTGGTTATGTATGCCAGCATTGGTATGTTACGCCAAAAAGTAATTGAAACTTAATACAAATATTATGGTTTTCCCAGGTTGCCTCTGTGCAACGCCTCCAACATTCAATTATGTCCAGGTCGAATTCCCACCACTAAAAAAAAAAGATTCAATAACACTAACTCAAACTCTCCTGCAATAGTGCAGGCATCCTGATTGGAACCAACACCCACTTTCCTTCGTTGTGAAAACAAACATTCTGTGATATGATTTGGCGGCAATGTGGTGGCTGTGCTTCATTTTTGTTGAATATTTAGAAGTGGAAATAATCCAATACATGATTAAACTTTGCACACATTGATTTTTGTCATTGCACAAGAAAATGCTGGAAACATAAGGGATTCATAGTTTCTAAGAAAGTATTAATACCGCGTGTGGACCTTGCGGCATTGACTTGTTGCTACTACGTGAACCACGTTTAGCTATCATCGTTTTGCGGTGTGTTACGATGCTAAAATGGCTTTACACGTAATTTGGTAAACTACGTTCATGACTGTCGCGCTTTTTATGGTTTTCAGACAAGTTGTTCACGACCCTGAACATTACGTGGACTTTAACTTCTTTCTACAGAGTGAGAGGTACATTGCGTTAGCGTTGGCGACTCAGGCTTCGTGAAACTGCAGTGGGATACATTTTATTTCTACGTGACAAATCTATAGTTGTTTCAATGGGCCTGGTGTTTGGCATTTGTGCGCATGCGCGTGAAGCAGGCAGCATGCAAGGCTGAGTGGGAACGAAGATCCCGCAATGACAACTGACGCCCTTGCGGTCTGGTGGAAGTTGTATTTTCATTGAGCGATTGTGGCGCTTTTAAACCGTGTACCACATGATGCGATCAGTCCCGATATTTAATTATTATCCTGCTTTATGATTTGGTTACAATACAGCTGATTCGACTGCCGTACTACTTGTGGTTTGAAAATAAATTTCCCGACCACTTATTAGTGTATTCATATCCTTGTTTTCACCACATGATCGAGCAAATAATAACAACATTCCAACACTAGAATTTGTACTGCTGATTATGTTTTACCGATTCTACATCGGCGACTTGTATTTGATTTAATTACGTTTGCCGCTCAATTGGGATACTTGTCCAAATACTGGGTTCTGTTTTGTTACAAACTACGTATTTATTCTGCCCAACATAATACACCATTTTTCATCCAGAAACCTAAGGTATGTTTTCATACTCCTGTAATTACTTTCAAAGATCTCGTTTTTTGCGCTAATTTCAAGTTTGCCTTCTGATCAGAGACAACATGAGAAATATTTGAAAGCATGCACAGTAGCGCCACTTAGCGGTAGATAGCGTAAGTGCGTTATTTTCGAGGTAGCGACAAGACTTGCAAAACTTTTTACTGCGTTTGTAAAGTTTTTTGCGACGTTTGTAAAGTTGTAATAGCAAAGGAAGTAAAAAACATCGCCACAACGATCGGTATTCCAAGGAAAAAACCTTCATTATGGCATACTATATCAGCATTATTCTGTGCAATTTCGTATCTTCACTTGTTTTTATATCCGATAACTCCCACTGTCCTGCACAACAGAGTTGTTGCTGCTGTGAGCAAACGCCCACCTTCACTCTAAACAGCACAACATCATTACTGAGCTTGTATATTGTTTTAATTCAAATTAGGATTATTCATAGTCTGTATTAAGTATATTCCGCCGCTTGTCTTAGTCAAGCGAGCGGTCAATATTACCTTATATATTTTTACCTATGTATTATATATTGGTCTAAATTATTTTTTGGTCTGGATAATAAACAAAAGAATCACACAAACCAATGCACACAAGACTAAAAATTACAAGAAATCGATTAAAGATCGTGAGATGTGCAGAAGAATCGGCCAACATGCCTTAATGAGAGGGACGCTGCCCGTTTTTTGGCTGATTAAAAGAACATGGCGGAATACAATTACATGCATACGAACCATACCTGCTGTGATAATAACACAGGTAGGAAAGTGGCGCCTGTGAGAAGCGCGGTCGTTGGAAGTCCCGTCGGCCATTAAAGTTTGTTTGTCTCGGGCGTGGTCGAGCAGTAAAATCTCGTCGCTGTGGTGGTCGATAATTGTTGTTGCGTGCGGCAAAGCTTCCGAACCTATGATATCCGCCATTTTGCCCTCTTGGTGCCTGAAATCGGGGAGTTGCAGAAGTTACAGTTTGAGCCGATTTTAACGCCTGTAACTCTTCGGTCATTTCCCTTAGACGCCTCTCTATGTTATCATTTATTACCATTTGAGTGCTGGAAAAATGTTTTTGGGATCCGAGACATTATGTGGAACATGATGTTTATTAACTACCTGGTGTGACTGAAACTTATCTGGTTCGCTAATCAACATTATGTAATCAGCTTTTTCATCCAATAAATTAACTGACAAACCATAGTCAGGCCCCAATATCATTCTGAAAGGTCATAAAACAACTGTTTTGATACTTTTTTCGCATATTGACTTAAATCTTGGTAATGGCCCAAGAGAACTTTCATGCGATTTAAAAGTACACTTGGACGCTTATTTTCCAGCACAAGATCGTGAAATAATTCATGTACTTCCGTTATGGGGTTACTATCAAATGCCTTCAAAAGCGCTTGTTTTAAATCAGCATAAGCGCGACGACCAACCTTACCCAAAATGATGTGACCAACCCGTTGAGCTTGTTCTTGATTGAGGGAAGAAATGGTTAAGTTGAATTTCTCGTCGTCAGATGTTATTTGATGGTTCTAAAAAATACCTTCAACGTTTGCTAACCAAAACTTTACAGCATCCTGCCACATTGAGGGTAATTTTTGCTTTAGCTGCCATAGGTGTGAAAGGTGCAGTTTGGCTAGGGGGGAAATGCGATGCGGACACACCTGGATAACAAGGAAACGGTGTCTGATCCCGAGGCAGAAACATGGATGCGGCCTGGTCATTAATTCCAGGGGGTGCAAAAAAACTCGAGCGAGGCTGAGTTGTAGAATATGATGCGGGACATGCAGTGATCGGTCGAATAATCGCGTTTAACAATGCGGTAGAATATTGCGGCGTGGCGCTCCCCATAGCGTTTAAAACGCATGTGCAACTGAACAAATCTTTACCTGGCAAATTTTCAACATAATTAACTAATTAACTTGCGCGAACTCAAGTCTGGCATGTCTGCCTGAGTAGCTGCATGAGATATAGCATCGATATTACCTGGCGTGGTCAACTGATCTGACTTTCCAACCCCTTTTAATTTGATCGCACTTTCCATAAATTGGGGAATTACACCAGAAGCCTTTTGCGACATAGTTAAAGCACGCAAAAAATGTTAAATCAGATGGTTAAAATGCCCATTTAAATATCACGTCGGGGTCACCAAATTTTATGCAGGGCGTCATTTAAACGTCTACACAAAATAATAACACTGCCGTATATCTGAATCCTGATAAAAGGGCTACTCTCTAACCCAAAGTCAATCGATCAGTTTAATAACAAATACAGCACTTAAGAGTTATACAGCACATAAGAGTTAAACAGCACATAATAGTTATACAGCACATAAGAGTTATACAGCGCATAAGAGTTATACAGCGCATAAGAGTTATACAGCACATTAAAGTTATACAGCACATTAAAGTTATACAGCACATAAGAGTTATACAGCACTTGAAGAGTTACACAACGCATCAGAGTTATACAGCACATTAGAGTTATACAGCACGTAAGAGTTATACAGCACATAATAGTTATACAGCACATAAGAGTTATACAGCGCATAAGAGTTATACAGCGCATAAGAGTTATACAGCGCATAAGAGTTATACAGCACATTAAAGTTATACAGCACATTAAAGTTATACAGCACATAAGAGTTATACAGCGCATAAGAGTTATACAGCGCATAAGAGTTATACAGCGCATAAGAGTTATACAGCACAAAAGAGTTATACAGCGCATAAGAGTTATACAGCGCATAAGAGTTATACAGCACATAACAGTTATACAGCACATTAAAGTTATACAGCACATAAGAGTTATACAGCGCATAAGAGTTATACAGCACATAAGAGTTATACAGCACATTAAAGTTATACAGCACATAAGAGTTATACAGCGCATAAGAGTTATACAGCCCATAAGAGTTATACAGCACATAATAGTTATACAGCATGTAAGAGTTATACAGCGCTTAAGAGTTGTACAGCGCATAAGAGTTATACAGCACATAAGAGTTATACAGCGCATAAGAGTTATACAGCGCATAAGAGTTATACAGCGCATAAGAGTTATACAGCCCATAAGAGTTATACAGCACATAATAGTTATACAGCACGTAAGAGTTATACAGCACATAATAGTTATACAGCACTTGAAGAGTTACACAACGCATCAGAGTTATACAGCACATTAGAGTTATACAGCACGTAAGAGTTATACAGCACATAATAGTTATACAGCACATAAGAGTTATACAGCGCATAAGAGTTATACAGCGCAAAGGAGTTATACAGCACATTAAAGTTATACAGCACATTAAAGTTATACAGCACATAAGAGTTATACAGCACATAAGAGTTATACAGCACATAAGAGTTATACAGCACTTAAGAGTTATACAGCAGATAAGAAAAAAAATTCTATGTAAAATGATATATTAATGTCTTTGGACACAAAGGCTTTATGTTTGACCTTCCTTTAAACAGTGTTGTTAATCATCATGGACTCATCGAAACAAACCTGACCAATTCTTTACTTTTTTTTTGACATCCCCGAAAATGTTTTCAGCTTCTTCTATCGTCACATTGTTATGAATGTTCAATGTTTTCATCTAACAAAAAAATCTTAATTTAATTAAACATAAACATTAATCTGACACGATTGAAAATCCACGCTTAGTTGTAAAATAAACTTACATTCTTGAATGTTGAATTTTAGTATTTGTAAACACAAAGTTACCACCAAATATGGAAATAAACTTTAGCAACTAGCCATAAAATTTACTTAAATTACCATGTAACAGACTGATATTCTACTCATGGATCAAAGTTCCTGGGACTCCACTTATTGTAACTTACTTGATTTTCCAACTTTGACAATTCTTTCGCCAATGCTTTTAATCCAATAGAAGTAATTTCACAGCTAAATAAAATGAGGCTCTCCACTTTAGCCAAACTTTTTGACAGTTTTTCGCAGCCATTATCACCAATTGGGTTTCCAGATAAAATGACTAACTTAATCTAAAAACATTTCAAGCTAATATTTAAGGGTCAACTTCAGGGGAAACCAACAAATAACAAACTGTCGTCAAAAACCATTAGTTAAATTTTGCATCAAAGACAAAATGATGAGCAATCAAAAGATATTTTTTAAATTATTTAGTTTTTTAAATGTGAAAAGAGCAATGTCATAATAAACACAAACCAAGCAGTGAACAGATATGTGTGCGCCACCAGCATCGCATTGTTGTTACCAAACTAAAGATTCAAGATAAACATTAAGGTTGTGACCAGTTTTGTTCATATCAGTGTTAGCATCATGTTAAACTTCAATCAAAACTAACACATCTCTGTCCTTCTCTTGTAACCAATAACATGTTGACTCTGATACAAATTTAGTATTTTGAATCAGAGTCAAAGTGCATGAAACCCATTCATGTCATTCTGAAAGCTGGGTAGTTTAATAATTAGTCCAGCTGGTAAACCTGTATTTTACAGAATATAGCAGTGAACTAAAATCTTACTGGTTCTGATAGTTCGAGCAAAGCTGAAGACAGATGTGGAATTCCTTCTGATGTTATTCCACAATCCTTCAAGTCCAGCTCCTGTACTTTGTTCAAACATTTTGCTATTTCTTTTGCACCAGAGTTCCGAATGTTATTTCCAAACAATTCAAGGCATTCCATCTAAAAAATATTTAGTATAAATGTTGCATAAAATAACTATGCATGCTTTAAATAACTACTGATGTTTTCAAGCTAAATTTGCAAGAGAGAACTTTTGTTTGATAATGATTAACACAATATGCTGTAATGATCCCAATTAATAAAAAAAGTTGCTGTGATCAAACTAATGCTTCAAGAATACATAAAAGGTTGTGGTTGGGTTTGTTTATATCTGGATTCACAAAACTTTAAATAAAACTAAATAAACATATCAGTGTCCTTTTCCATCTCGCAACATATTGTAGAGGTAGCCTAAAGTAGTTTGGTTGAATACAAGTTACATTATTGCAAAACCTTACTGGAGCTGGTAGTTCGAGCAAAGCTGAACACAAATACGGAATTCCTTCTGAAGTGATTCCACATTTACCCAAGTGCAGTTTCTCTACATTCTTCAAACATTTTACAATCTTTTTTGCTCCAGAGTTTCCGATGTTGTTGTTTTGCAGAGAAAATGATTTCATCTAAAAGTAAACAAAATTGGGTCTATAGATGACAAAGACATTGTAGGTGAATTTAATTAAAGGCAGTTATACCCATAGCCTACTGTAAAAATGTAGCATGGCAGTGTGGTTTGCACTGTCTGTAATATATAAAGTAAGTAGATATCTGAAATTAATATGCACTAAAGTTTTAATATGCAATTTTTGCAAGTACAAATACTACATACCATGTGTTTACATTAAGGAAACATCACAGAAACATAATAAGACTTACTGGTGTATCTAGTTTGGCCAAAGCAGTGGCAAAATTGTCCACTTTAGTCACATTACATCTAACAATCCAAAGATCTTCAAAACAATGAAGAATTTCACCCAAAAGAAGATCATTATTGCTTATATTAAATCCATCCAGAAACAGGGCTTTAAGCTGAAATAAAACAAATAACTACAGAATATACAAACACTCATTAATAAAAGAAAGTTTAAACCTTATGTGGACGTTCATTTTTTAGAGAGTCCTTAATGCAATTCAATGTTTTTAAACACGGTGAGTTGTGATGGTTTGAAGACAATGCAAGTGATTCTGTTAATGGAATGCACATTGCTAGATGTGTTGCTTGTTCGTCATTCCACTTCTCTAAGTTTAGGTCAAAAATCTATGATGAAAAAAGTTTAATGCTGGAACAAATGCTGATGACAACAATGCAAACGGAACAGTAAATCACACTGGCTAAACCAGAGGTCAACAACCCATGACTCTGGGAGCCCCATGTGGCTCTTTCACTGTACACTTTGGCTCCATTCAAACCACAAGCTTCTTTAGGGAAAATACACAAATAAAGATAAATTTCACACTTTTGGTGGCACTTGACTGTTTCTGTATGTTTTGCAAGTTCACAAAAAATTGTGATGTTTAATTTGGTTTATGTGTTTTGGAAGGGAAAAATAATACTTGCCATCATTCGTGACCTCGAGTTTGATGTGGTTTATTACAAAAGATTCTAACTGGTTCTTAGCATGTCAGGGGTTGCCAAGCTCTGGGCTGAACATTTATGAGTTAATATCACTGCATATTCAGGTGGCATTCAACTCATTAGAAAATATACACTCATGCAACTAAGCAATGTTAATCACAAACACATATATAAAAGTTAGGTTTGTGCTGTCAACAAGTGAAGTATCTTTGCATCAATAGTTTGACTGATAACCTCAACTAACCTCAATCTCATGTTCTTTCACAAATCCTGCAAAACTTTCGAAGACATTTCCAACAACAGGAAAATCAACATAGTAGAAACGTGGATATTCATCACAATGTTCAAAAACTGTGCGGAAATTTTTCACATCCGAGGAGAAAGTTAATCCTTTCATGTTATATTTAGAATGTAAATATGGTTTGACCTTACTCATGATGACCTTGTTGTCTAGTTCATTTAAACATCCAAAAAGATGAAACCAGTCTGCCAAGTTTGGAAGGTCTGGCATATTCTCGAGAGGTTTTGCTATGTTTACAACAGCATCAGACAAAATGCTTTGCCTTCCCAAAATCGTTTCCTTTTTTTGATTTTGTTCAAATTGGGTCAGTTTCTTGGCCTCTTTAAAAATTTGATCATTGCAGAGACCAAAACAGAATGTGAGAATATTTTCCCATTCCCCCAATTCATGAGAATCTTTTAAATCCTTTTTCATCTCATCCAAATTCCTGAAGAGAACAAGCTTGAGTGCAACCAACAGTTCTTGCCATGAGCGATGCACAAAGAAACTTATTTTGTCTTGTCGTAGAATGACCATTGTCAGATTTTCATCTGATTCAACATTAGTATCAACAAATGACTGTTGAGCTCTCAATGGAATGCCAAATTTGGCCAGGTCATTGTCTGTAAATATTGCTTTCTTGTCTTGAAATCCATACCATGCCAAGTCAGAGAGGTTCTTTACAGCATCAACATCATCACCAAAACAACAATGCTTTGATCGGATGTATCTGTTTAGCATGGCAACATAAACGCCAGTAAGAGTTATCGGTTCTGTACTTTCGTCCCCAGACTTAATCCTTTGCAACAAGTAGTTGAGGATCATCAGCATTCTCACAGGCACACCACAGTTTTCTAACAGTGTACAGTTGGCATTTAGCAAGTCTTGAACTTCTTCATGTTGTTCTCCACAAACACGCTCAGTTAGTTGTTTCTGAGCATTTGAGCTGAGACCTAAGATTTCAACAACAAACTCTGGTCGGTATTTCAAAGGGACATCCATAAACTCTGATTTTCGGGATGTCACAAGCTTATAAGCATGAGGAAGGAGAGTTCCATTTAAAATGTTCAGCAACCAAGCAATAGGTTTGGCTGTTGAGTCGATAGATTTTAACTTGTCAGCATCCTGAAAACTTGTAGTGCCAGCTTCATCCCAACCATCTATAATGATCCTCACTTCAGGGTCAAGCTCGATATTTTCAATCAGGTTGTTTTCATTCTTGCTTGATATTTTTTTTTGGTTTATTAGCGGGGCAAACAGAAGTGTGTACAAGTCACACTCTTTAGTTTGGTCAATTTCACCCATCTTAATGTAAAAAACCCAAGAAGAATTTGGTAGATTTGTTTTGTTTAATATATGTTTGATGTAGACTTTGGTCAAAGTACTTTTGCCAACACCAACTACACCAACAACTGCAATTGATTTGCTGTATTTATCAACATTCACTTCACTCAATTTATTGTGTTTAACTTTGTATTGTGCTTCAAGTTTTGCCTTATTAAACATGTTTTCCACTGTTATGTCACCTTTGAGTCCACTTCCTTGATCTATTAACTTAGCCAACCGTTTTCGACGTTTTTGGGGATCTTTTTCATCAGAATTTGATCCCCCAGAGTATTTAGCAAGAACAAGTTCAACTGGATCCACAATCCTCCCATACTCTTGACCACATTCTAATGACGATTCCTTCTCAGCATGGTTTCGTAATTCTTTCTTGATATCCTCAACTACAAACATGTGATATTAGCAATAAAACCCATAAATGTTTTGGTGAGCTGCAGACAGACTGACTGCTCCAATAGGTTAAAACACATAACAGCTCAAATCAGTGACCCTGTCTGCAGTTCATTTAAATACAAGATCTTGCTACATGTAACTGGATATTGTTATGATTGAATCTGTGAAGTGTGATGTTTACTTAGTGGGAACAATATTGAAGGGTTAACTTCCACATGCGATTTCAGATAAGGTTAACTTCACATGTTTTTGTAAGTCAACATTACTTTTTTTAATTTTTGTAACAGAAAGTACAATTAGAACCCTATAAACCATTTAATTTTCAATTTAGCTTATGATATATTTTGCAAATATTTAGTCGGATATTGCACTTAAAAATCAATGCTAACATGTATTCCATACATTAAGTAATGTCAATTTTTGGTTGACAGTGATCTTGGTGTGACAATAAATGAAAACCATTCAACGTTTGAGCTACAGGCAGTTGAGACATTGATACTTTTAAGTTAATGCTAATCTGATGGGTCCCAAACAACAGTGACAAACCACCAGCTGTTATAATAAGACCTAATAGTGTGATAAAATATGCACAACTGTCTGTGGGTCAGTGATTATTCTGGCTCGGTATATGACATGTAGAAATTTTATTCATTTTAATGTTAATTTCATATATACAATTAACATTAAAATGAATGAAATTTGTACATGTCATATAACAAGCCAGAATAATCACTGGCTCACAGACAGTTGCATTAAAGGGACCAAAAGACAAATCAATATGATGTAAATGTCAAAATTATTTTGATGATAATGTGTAAAATTCATGGGCTGAACTTTGAATAATTTTTTTTGAAAACGTCAAAAACACACATAAAAATTCTAAATTTATGAATTTTAAAAATTTTGTTGCACACTTCAAAAAGATACCCCTAGAGCAGTGGCGGATCTAGAAAAAATATGAGGGGGGTGATCGGTTCTGGTACCTAATTAATGAAGCCGTTAGATGCATTACAATTTTTTTTGGGACATTTACCATGCAAATTTAGCTTTAAAAAACAGGTAATGCATTACAGTAGTAAAATATCAAACAACTTCCGCGGAACACTAGACTTTTTAGTTGCTTTTGTGCATGTGCGCTTGTCTAGTTTAACAAAAAACGCAAAAACAAACCCTATAATACAAAACATTACGAATGTGTTTGTATCCTCAAAGAGTATAATTGAGGTGGAATTGTTTTTTAACTGTGCCTACAAAAAATAAATCTGTAATGGTCTAGGATGTGGTCTTGCACCGCTAAATATACATCAATGTTTCAGCAGTAGATAAATATTTGTGATTAGCTACATATATTTTGGTGGAATCTTGTCAAACAATTGTAACTCTTACAGCATACAGCTTCTGTATAGAAATTGTGGCAGAAATAAATAACTTATAAGGTCACGTTTTTGAAAACAGTTGATGGGTTATTGACCAACGGCACGTCAAACGATTTTTTCATAAGCGGTCATCACCACATGAATGCAGTGAGTCCAATCAATAAACAAAGCAGAGACGAACACTTGGTCGTAGTGTTCAATACTGCGTAGCAGAAATTTAACAACACTTTTACCCCCCTTAAAACAATATGCCGAAATGCTGAGGGGGGTGTTCTGACACCAAACCCACCCTCCCTAGATCTGCCACTGCCCTAGAAGAATAGCTTTAAGTTCTTTCAAAAGTATTTCAGGTAAAAATGTATGTAATCTTTTATAATGTGGTTACTACACAAAAACATTATTATGATATTTATAAATGCTTTATAACCCAACTCTGCGCTTACCATTTAGATTTGAGCTGTTTGATGAACTTCCACCTGAAAAACAAATTACAGTATGAAACAACATAGAACAACATAAATTACATGCAAAACGACAGTTAATATATATTTTAGGCATCAATGACGTCAACATAAGTTTGACTTTTTTTTTCTCTGAAGCAGCGGCCTTTAATTCAATGACAGTTAGTTCAACAATGACAATGTCATACTAAGCACGTCTCTACATAGGGAAATGTTTCAACAAAAATGTTTTACATGCCTTCTTTGAAACTACTGTATAACAATACACTAACCTGCATATAGGTTAAAGTTAATTGTTTGAGTGGCATTGCCCTGAATCGCAACCTGACTTCCAACATTGAGAGATGATTGGGCATTTGTATTCTGAGATGTATCTGTTGTTAATCAGTATAACTTGTCATTTGTGTGGTAAATCATGTATTAGAACACAAAAAAAATTATTTTTCATAACTTATTTAAGTAGAATCTATGACTTAAAATTCTCGGCAGAAGAGAAACTCAAGTTCTAATACATTGTTGTGTTGCACCTTTTGAGGAACCAGGGAGAATGAACAAAACGATATAACACAGTTACACATTGGGCCGCATCGTCTGGGGCAACACGCGCAAAAAAATATAGAAACCATATTTTAGTCAAGAATTTTGCACTCAATGCTAAAATCTCTTTGATGAGAATTGTTTTTTTCTCTTTGACGCCTCCCAACACAAGAGCTTATTACACCAAATACAGTTCCATTGGTAAACTTTCCTTTGTGAGAAAAGCAAACACTCCAAAGTACGTCACTGCAAGTCACGGAAATGTAGGGTCATTGAACCAGTGTTTCCCAACCGGTGGTACGTGACGGCATTACAGGTGGTACGTGAGCACCTTTCAGTAATTTGCGGATATAGTTTAAATTTAAGAAATCGGAAGTGATCTTGAAATGTTTGTTACTTCATCCCCTAGGACCTACGTTCATTTGTGACACTCAACTAGGTGATAAACGCGTCGAAATTGTTTTACCTCCAAATGGTACGCAACCACAAAAAGGTCGGGAATCACTGCATTAAAACAGTAATGTGGGAATCTTTGATCCACGCACGCATCGTGTTCTCTGTACATTTAATCACAGTATTTTATATTTCGTTCTTTCTCCATCCTGTTAATAAGTTGTTGGTGCAAACGTACGAGCCGAGTGCCGACTGGCAGTTGTTAATTAACCGACTCTCGTTCGTTAAACAAACGAGCTCATAAAAACTGATTTTAGCGAGGAGTTTACGAGCGAGGTACAGAAATGATTTGCCGAGCACATCTCGTTAGGACCTCGTACAAGGGCGCAAAGGCAACTATAGAATGTGTCAGTTTACAGGAGAAAGGGACCTTTGCGTCGACTTAAGTCCCATGTTTCTGAATACGAGTTGCGTAATTTGACATAACTTGCGCATATGCGGCATAGAATCTTGAATTTACCCCACAATATTTGGTTCGTTTACATTATTTAGGTAAGTTTGCGATAATATTTCCACATAACATTGGAATTCGTTACCCAACGCGCACTTCATTTTTACAGGTAAACTAGGATTAAATTCACGCGCTAAGTTGCGGGGAATAAGGCTTAAAGCACTGCCAGTATCTACAAGAAAATTAAGTTTATGATTCTTATCAAAAATGGTGAAAGTGCTAGAATATTTTTCGACGCCCCTGACATTGTTCACCCTTAAACCATTTCATGTGGACAGAGCAAATGGATTATATTTACTGAACCAACTAATTCCAAAGCACTCAAGTATTTATATAAGTTGACTTAACGTCACCTTGTTCTTGTGGAGCAGATGATGACATATTTGTCTGCAAGTTTCAACGTTCCTAGGAAATATGCTTGTTAATAGTTTTACCAACAGACAACAAAATATTACAAACTTTTGTGACGCTTATATTATTTAAATAGAAACATTTCAAGGTGATATCATTGCATTGAGGTCAAAAATATAATATTAAATATTAAATACACTAGGTCTACAGGCTTCACAGCCCAGGCACTGCAGCCAAGCTGGATCAGCCACTTTTCCCTGACAAAAATTGGTCGCTATGATTTTTTGTCGAAAATCTCACCTTAAAGTTGCGGTTGATCTGGTGATCAAATACCACGTGATGCAAGTTTTATTTGGACATTGTTAGGCAAATCTCATATAGTCTTATTCTTTACACAAGAAAAAAAAGTATTTCCTAAATCAACAAACATGTAAAATGTGCAAAGGTTTTGTTAATTTTAGACAATGGTATACAAACCACCTTCACAATACAAGAGCCTGACAAACAATACTCCATTACTGTTTGGCAGTGTATAGGGTTTTTATAAGTCTATCGAGCCCACGTGGTATTTATAAGTTATTTATAAGACAATCAAAACAGCACGTCATATGTAACCTGTTGCAAATGATCAACCCATAGACGATTCAATGAAAACCAGCATCACATGAAAATGTTGATTTAGTCATATCTTTTATCTTTTTTAGAATTTCTGCGAAGTATTATATGAGGCATCTTATTTGTGTGGAGAAAGAGAAGAGAAGTTTTGGTTAATGTGGGTCGGCTTATGACTGAAAACTTTGTATTTATTCAATACCATGATTGCTCCCCGAGTAGGGAGATTTCAAGCGGTGGCTGAGGTTGGTTGATTACTTCCTTGAGCTGGTGATGAATGTGAAGCGGAACCTTTACTGTTATAACGCAAACATCCAGACCAGACATCGATAATCCAACCGCGGAATAAAACCGAACTCTGTAACGTGTCAGTGGGCCGGTACTAGTTTTATATTCAAAACTCTTCACTGTTTTTTACGTTGTTCGAGAATGCGACTTTCGGACATTTTATTTGAAGTACAACCTTACTTTGTTCAAAATATCTCTACAATTTACACGGAAATATTATAGCACGCGACTGGCAGTAATGCCCCTTCTATTCGCAAGAGGCGCCGGGTTGGATTGTATTGATGGGGATTGCGCACGTTACCGACTTCCACATAGCACAGTGGTTACAACAGAACGTTCATATCACAAACAACAGAGAGATTAAAGTAATCATTTCCTTTCAGAAATTCAGCAAAAAGTTTACCGATCGCACAGTGGGACGATGTGGTTGGCGTCAAAACCGACATCTGATGCGAACCGTTTCTACTCATGAGCGACATCTAGCGTCTTAGGTTAAACAATAAGTCGTTTACTATCAACGAGGGGAATCATCTACTGTGTCTGGAGAGAAGAAGGGAGGGAGATTTAGGTGAAAGTTCACCTACCGCACAGTGGGACGACGTGGTTGGCGTCAAACACCGACATCTGATGCGAATCGTTTCTACTTATGAGCGACATCTAGCGTCTTAGGTTAAACAATAAGTCGTTTACTATCAACGAGGGGAATCATCTACTGTGTCTGGAGAGAAGAAGGGAGGGAGATTTAGGTGAAAGTTCACCGCACAGTGGGACGATGTGGTTTGGCGTCAAACACCGACATCTGATGCGAACCGTTTCTACTCATGAGCGACATCTAGCGTCGCCGGTCGCAACTCAACACCGTTGTGATTCTCTGCGATCTGCTTTTCAAGACGTTTTCTTGCAGCGTATGCATGTTTTTTACGAGGGGATAAACCTCGTGCGTAAACCACCTGCCGTTGCTTACTGTTTATGAGAGGCGAAAGTTTTTTTTCTGATGACTGCTTACGCGAGAATTATGAGCCAATTACATTTTGAAGGCCATACAGTTCAGCCCCTACTTTTTTTTCAATTTTACGCTTTTGTTTTGTACTGGTACCGCTTTGTAAGTTTATGCACAGATATGACGTCACATTCACCCCCGTTTGGCCGCATCGAGAGATAAAAAGCTGAAGATATAGTTCCTTATTCGATGTACAACATTCAAACTTTGTGAAACGCGTACACACGAGCCATCGACAACGTTGATCGCGCAATTACGTCAATGAGAAGTGATCTCAACGTCAAAACGAGACACATCCATACGTTTCCACGCATCTTCTTCAACAACCCAACGTCTACGTCATCACGAAACGCATTAAAACGTCACCAGCGATTCTACACACCGCCCCAGGAAAAAAAGCCACACCTCAGTTCGCGCCACGGCAAGCTACAACACAGCACCGAGCGCGCATGACGTCAAGCACAACACCACAAACAACAAATCATATTAACAAAGCCAAGAAATGACGACACAAAACACTACAAGACAACAACGTAACGACGTCATGACGCTGATCTCAAGACACCAACCCAAGGTATTACGTCATCCAGAGTGCACTGAACACAACACTATTCAATCATCATACCTTGCTATTCGCTGGAGACGCCATCTAAAGACAGACCTTCAATCAATCAACACCATACCAATGCCCGTTGACCACCTTTCATCGTCCAGGAGACCAACGAATCAACAAAGAAATGAAAATTCATACGCGCGACGCCAAACACAAATTCACGACGGCTTAAAGAATTGTCAAGCCATGCCAAGTACGCAATCACACACAATCGACCAATCACGCGAAGTCACAGCGGTGGCATGGTCGAATACACACAAACGATTGTTTGTTTACATCCGAATGAGTTTGAACCAACAGACAATGTTTTCCTCATCATCGAAGACCTTCATGACGATAATGCAGAAGAGCAACACGGATTCCTAACGGTCACAACCTTTTTTGCAAGAAAGCTCTTGCAAACGGGGGAAGATAATATGTAGTTAAAATTGTATTTTATCGCTTTTAATTGTTTAACCAAGATTCATTCATTAACGCACGTCACTCTGTAATTCGTCTCGTCACAATACTCGTGCGTTATTAATCTGATAAGCCCACTCTTGCACGTGGGAGAAATTAATCTTGGTCAGCTTCGTAACACCGGAATTTTTCACAAACCTAAGCTTCACGATTCTTTGTTATTCACGTTTGTTTTATGACATTTTTATCCGGTCAACACGCCTGAAATTCAGTCTTCATAATTGACCGCTTGAGCTGTAGTCAGACAGTTTGTGAACCGCAACATCAAACATTTGTACTGTCTCATTACACATCATTGGATTTACTCGAACTGCATCATTGAAATTGCTTCTTTTATTGTGAGTCCTCGACTGCTTTACTAATTTTAATACAACCCAGTAATTACTAATTGCGCAGTGTTGGAGTCTTTTTGGAGTCATAGTTAGGTTTTGTGTTATCACAGATCATAGTTTAAAGAACTAAACATGAAGCAAAAATATAAAGTAAAAATATAACTCTGCAAATTATGTAATTATCTTAACTTCAAACAGCTAACATATTCTTTGTTTCTGTACAGTTAATAAAATAGCCTAAATTTAAACCAACAATGTGTTAAAATTACAAATTATATTCGTACCCGAACGAACTTTTTGTAAGGGAGGTTCAGAATTATTCGCAATGCCTGCGTTTTTTCGTTTGTAAGGCATATCCAAGAATCTGCAGAAAGTGCCAATCGAAAATCTCTCGTTCAACGAAAATACTGAGGCCACCTTCGGCTCTTCCTAAGTAAAACTGCTCCTTGAGACTTAGTTTATTGCAACAAAGATCCCCAATGACAAAAAAACAATTAACAAAATGTTTACTAGATAAAAACTGTGCATTGCCGAAGAAAATAATTTTGTTCATTAATTTGCACCTGTAAATAACTCTAAGGGTCTCAGAGATATTTAACAGTGTCTCGATGGCCCGAGCGGTTATTGAGTCTCTTTGATGGTTAAACCTGCTTCTGCCCCGTTCTATAAAGCACCCAGAACCAAGATCTCTTCCCGAATAATTGTATTCATTTCTGTTATCTTCTTCATTACGACGGTACATTACAACTTTCAATACAACGTTGATAGGATGCCAGCAAATAGAACGGCGAAGACTAGATTTGACTTGACTGAATTAACGGGTAAAAACTGGGCTCTTTAACGCTCTCCATTAAGAGAGCTGATTGGTCAATAATGTCACGTGATATCATGAGGCGCTTGAAGTAATATAATACAAGAACATAGGTGTGATGTGACATAAGCATAGGAGAACATTTTGTGTGGTAAACAGGATGTTGAATGAATCACTTTACTCGAGAACATTTGATGAATTTATCATATGGGCCGCAGTATGGGATTATGCAGTGCATGTGCAAAGCGCTGGCCTCTGTGACGTATGTTACACACGCAAAACATTACGCAATACAAGCACTGGTTTCTGTGACGTATGTTACACACGCAAGACATTACGCAATACAAACACTGCTTTCTGTGACGTATGTTACACACCCAAACAAAACATAATTATATATTAAAATCCCACAAAGCGATCTGTGGAAAGCTCAGATAGATTATTTAATGAGAAACATATATTTCGCTTAAAAACGTCATCATCAGTTTCTCCAATTGGTGGCTGGAGACCAAATTTAATTGCTTTATGAATTTTAATATATAATTATATCGATACGGTGAGCGATCGACAGCCTGCCAAGGGCCATTGGTTTTAAATTGGCCCAGTTTTTATTCATTAATCACAAACAAAACATATATCATAATTTTACCTCCTAAACAAATAAAATTCATAAATTCAAACAAAGTTGTAACATTGGGATTTCCCAAATTCGATACATCATAAATCCATTTAGGTCTATCTCAAATTCCCCTTACAGGACGATAATCGCCCATCAAGTCTGCTAAATTGAATCTACGTTGACGACTGTGAGCTGGTTGAGTTTCGCTTCGCCTATAAAAACTCACTGAAAGCATATTTACAAGCTGCAATGACGCCCAACATAAGTGCTTATTACAGCAAAAGCAGTTCCATTGGTAAACTTTCCTTTGCGAGAAAAGTAAACACTCCATCAAAGTACGTCACTGCAAGTCACGGAAATGTAGGGTCATTGAACCAGTGTTTCCCAACCGGTGGTACGTGACGGCATTACAGGTGGTACGTGAGCACCTTTCAGTGGTTTAAGGTTGGTTCGAATTTAAAATGTCGGAAGTGATCTCGAAATGTTTGTTACTTCATCCCCTAGGACCTAGGTTCATTTGTAACACTCAACTAGGTGGTACACGAGTCGAAATTGTTTTACCTACAAGTGGTACGAAACCACAAAAAGGTCGGGAATCACTGCATTAAAACAGTAATGTGGGAATCTTTGATCCACGCACGCATCGTGTTCTCTGTACATTTAATCACAGTATTTTATATTTCGTTCTTTCTCCATCCTGTTAATAAGCTGTTGGTGTAAACGTACGAGCGGAGTGCCGACTGGCAGTTGTTAATTAACCGACTCTCGTTCGTTAAACAAACGAACTCATTAAAACTGATTTTAACGAGGCGTTTACGAGCGAGGAACGGAAAATGATTTGCCGAGCACATCTCGTTAGGACCTCGTACAAGGGCGCAAAGACAACTATAGAGAATGTGTCAGTTTACAGGAGAAAGTGACCTTTACGTCACCTTAAGTCCAATGTTTCTGAATGTGAGTTGCGTAATTTGACATAACTTGCGCATATGCGGTATAGAATCTTGAATTTACCCCACAATATTTTGTTCGTTCACATTATTTAGGTAAGTTTAGGATAATATTTTCCCATAACATTGAAATTCGTTACCCAGCGCGCACTTCATTTTTACAGGTAAACTAGAATTAAATTCACGCGCTAAGTTGCGGGGAATAAGACTTAAAGCACTGCCAGTATCTACAAGAAAATTAAGTTTATGATTCTTATCAAAAATGTTGAAAGTGCTAGAATGTTTTTCTACGCCCCTGACATTGTTCACCCTTAATGAGAGGGACGCTGACCGTTTTTTTGATGATTAAAAGAACAGAGCAGAATACAATTATATGCATGCGAACCATACCTGCTGTGACAATAACACAAGTCGGAAGGTGGCGCCTGTGAGAAGCGCGGTCGTTGGAAGTCCCGTCCGCCATTAAAGTTTGTTTGTCTCGGGCGTGGTCGAGCAGTAAAATCTCGGCGCTGTGGTGGTCGATAATTGTTGTAAGCGTGATGCAAAGTTTCCGGACCTATGATATCCGCCATTTTGCCCTCTTGGTGCCTGAAATCGGGGAGTTGCAGAAGTTACAGTTTGAGCCAATTTTAACGCCTGTAACTCTTCGGTCATTTCCCTTAGACCCCTCTCTATGTTGTCATTTATTACCACTTGAGTGCTGGAAAAAATGTGTTTGGGATCCAAGACAATATGTGGAACATGCTGTTTATTAACCACTTGGTGTGACTGAAACTTACCTGGTTCGCTAATCAACATTATGTAATCAGCTTTTTCATCCAATAAATCAACTGACAAACTATAGTCAGGCCCCAATATCATTCTAAACTGTCATAAAACAACCTTTTTAATACTTTTTCCGCATCTGGACTTAAATCTTGGTAATTGCCCAAGAGAACTTTCATGCGATTTGAAAGTGCACTTGGACGCTTATTTTCCAGCGCAAGATCGTGAAATAATTCATGCACTTCAAGGCGCTTGTTTTAAATCAGCATTAGAGCGACGACCAACCTTACCCAAAATGACGTGACCAACCCGTTGAGCTTGTTCTTTGTTGAGGGAAGAAATGGTTAGCTTGAATTTCTCGTCGTCAGATGTTATTTGATGGTTCTGAAAAATACCTTTAACGGTCGCTAACCACAACTTTACAGCATCCTGCTACATTGAGGGTAATTTTACTTTCGCTGCCATAGGTGTGAAAGGTGCAGTTCGGCTAGGGGGGAAATGCGATGCGGACACACCAGGATAACAAGGCGTCGAAAACGGTGTCTGACCCCGAGGCAAAAACATGGATGCGGCCTGGTCATTAATTCCAGGGGGTGCAAAATAACTCGAGCGAGGCTGAGGTATTGAATATGATGGTTCGGGATTTGCAGTGATTGGCCAAATAATCGTGTTTAACAATGCGGCGCGGCACAGCCTGTAGCGTTTAAACCGCAACCGAACAAATCGTTACCTTGCAAATCATCAACATTATCGCTGTTACTCGAACTCATGTCTGCCTGAGTAGCTGCGTGAGATGCAACATCGAAATTACCTGGCGTGGTCAACTGATCTGACTTTCCAACCCCTTTGAATTTGATCGCACTTTTTATAAATTGGGGAATTACACCAGAAGCCTTTTGCGACATAATTAAAGCACGTAAAAACACATTAAATCAGGGGTTAAAATGCCCATTTAAATATAACGTCGGGGTCACCAAATTTTAAGTAAGGCGTTATTTTAAACGTCTACACAAAATAACAACACTACCGTATATCTGACTCCTGATAAAAAGGCTGCTCTCTAACCTAAAGTCAAACGATCAGTTTAATATATACATTAACAAATAGAGCACATTAGAGTTATACAGCGCATTAGAGTTATACAGCACATAAGAGTTATACAGCACATAAGAGTTATACAGCACATAATAGTTATACAGCACATTAGAGTTATACAACACATAAGAGTTATACAGCACATTAGAGTTATACAGCACATTAGAGTTATACAGCACATTAGAGTTATACAGCACATAAGAGTTATACCGGACATAAGAGTTATACAACACATAAGAGTTATACCGGACATAAGAGTTATACCGGACATAAGAGTTATACCGGACATAAGAGTTATACAACACATAAGAGTTATACAACACATAAGAGTTATACAGCACATTAGAGTTATACAACACGTAAGAGTTATACAGCACATTAGAGTTATACAGCACATAAGAGTTATACAGCACATAATAGTTATACATCACATAAGAGTTATACAGCACATAATAGTTATAAAGCACATTAGAGTTTTACAACACATTAGAGTTATACAGCACATTAGAGTTATACAGCACATTAGAGTTACACAACACATAAGAGTTATACAGCACATAATAGTTATACATCACATAAGAGTTATACAGCACATAATAGTTATAAAGCACATTAGAGTTATACAGCACATTAGAGTTATACAGCACATAATAGTTATAAAGCACATTAGAGTTATACAGCACATTAGAGTTATACAGCACATAAGAGTTATACAGCACAAAATTATTGTCCTTGAACAAAAAGGCTTTATGTTTGACCTTCCTTCAAACAGTGTTGTTAATCAGCGTGGACCCATTAAAACAAACCACGCCAGTTCTGTACTTTTCCTCGAACTTCCCCGAAAATGTTTTCAGCTTCTTCCTCCATCACATTGTTTTGCCTAATGTTTAAGAATTCCATCTAACAAAAAAAATCTTGATGTAATTAAACATAAACCTTCCAGTATGAGAACTGCAACAAAGACCAACATATTTGCAGGTAGAAAACACAAACACACAACTGTATGCAGTGGTTAATTTGGCATGATTGGCAAACTATGAACTTATGGTAATAGTAAACTTATGGCATTAATAGTAAACATGTAATCAGTTAAATTTGTTTTCAATTATAAGTGATTAGCACTGCTAGCATGATGTAAAGCTGTAAATTTCTTCATCAGTCTGTCGCAAAATGCTGAAAATTCAAGCTTAGTTATAAAATTCTTGAATGTTGAATCTCAGTATTTGTAAACAAAAATTAACCTCCAAACACAAAAATAAACTTCAGCAACCAGCCATCAAATTTAGTCAAGTCACCATCTAACACACTGATATTCTAGTCATGGATCAAAGATGCTGGGACTCCACTTATTGTAACTTACTTGATCTTCCAACTTTGACAATCCTTCTGCCAATGCTTTTAATCCAACAGATGTAATTGCACAGTTACACAAAATGAGCTTCTTCACTTTAGCCAAACTTTTTGACAGTTTTTCGCAGCCATTATCACCAATAGGGTTTCCAGTTAAATTGACTTTCTGAATCTAAAAACATTTCAAGCTGAGTAATTCAAGGTCAACTTCAGGGAAAAACAAACAATAACAAACTGTCGCCAAAACTCTTAAATTAAATTTTGCATCAAATACAAAATGATAAGCAATCAAAAGTCATTTTTTAAAATTTTTATGTTTTTTAAATGTAAAAAGAGCAATGTCATAATAAACACAAACCAAGCAATGAACAGATATGTGTGTGCCACCAGCAACACATTGTTGTTACTAAATTAAAGATTCAAGATAAAAATTAATGTTGTGACCAGTTTTGTTCATATCAGTGTTAGCATCATGTTAAACTTCAATCAAAACTAACACATCTCTGTCCTTCTCTTGTAACCAATAACATGTTGACTCTGATACAAATTTAGTATTTTGAATCAGAGTCAAAGTGCATGAAACCCATTCATATCATTCATTAAAGTTGAATTGTTTAAAAGCTATGAATAATGGAACCCTAAAGTAATGTTCTTAAAAGTAACAAGTCCAGCTGGTAAACCGATATTTTACAGAATATAGTAGTGAAAAGTGAACTAAAACAGAACTAAAACCTTACTGGTTCTTGTAGTTCGAGCAAAGCTGAAGACAGATGTGGAATTCCTTCTGATGTTATTCCACAATAACCCAAGTTAAGGTCCTGTACTTTGTTCAAACATTTTGCTATTTCTTCTGCACCAGAGTTGCCAATGTTATTTATATTCAGATAAAGTTCTTCCATCTAAAAAAAATTTAGTATGAAATGCAGCATAAAATAATTATGCATGCTTTAAATAACTATTGACGTTTTGAGTCAAATTAGCATTTATGAAATTTTGTTTAATAATTATCAGCACAACATGCTGTAAACATCATTATTAATGAGAAAAGTTACTGTTATCAAACTAAAGCTTCAAGTTTTGTTCGTATCAGTGTTAGCATTCTGTCAAACTTTGAACAAAACTAGATAAACATATCAGTGTCCTTCTATATTGTAATCAATAATATCTGGACTCTGATGCAAAATGTTTGAACTTGAAAGTATTCTGAGTCAGAGTCAAAGTGCATGAAACCCATTCATATCATTCATGAAAGGTGATAGTTCAACAATTAATTTATTGGGAAAGTGATACTAAAGTAATGTTCTCAGAATTAGCAAGTCCGGCTGGTAAACCTGTATTTTACAGAATATAGCATTGGACTGAAACAGAACTGAAACCTTACTGGTTCTGGTAATTCGAGCAAAGCTGAAGACAGATGTGGAATTCCTTCTGATGTTATTCCACAATCCTTCAAGTCCAGTTTCTGTACTTTGTTCAAACATTTTGCTATTTCTTTTGCACCAGAGTTCCCAATGTTATTTCCAAACAATTCAAGGGATTCCATCTAAAAAATATTTAGTATGAATGCAAAAACACTATGTATGCTTGAAATAACTATTGGTGTTTTCAAGCTAAATTTGCAGGAGTGAACTTTTGTTTGATAATTATCAACACAATATTCTGTAATGATCCTAATTAATAAGAAAAGTTACTGTTATGTAACTAAAGCTTCAAGATCACATGAAAGGTTGTCATCAGTTTTTTTTATATATGTGTTTGCAAAATTCAAATAAAACTAAATAAACATATTAGTGTCCTTTCCATCTCAACCAGCAACATATTGTAGAGGTAGCCTAATTTTCTCAGAATTAGTTTGGTTGAATACAAGTTACATTATTGCAAAACCTTACTGGATCTGGTAGTTCGAGCAAAGCTGAAGACAAATACGGAATTCCTTCTGAAGTGATTCCACATGCACCCAATCCCAGTTTCTCTACATTCTTCAAACATTTTCCAATTTGTTCTGCTCCAGAGTTTCCGATGTTGTTTGTTTGCAGAGAAAATGCTTTCATCTAAAAGTAAACAAAATTGGGCCTATGGGCGACAAAGATATTTTAGGTGAGTTCAATTAAAGACAGTTGTACCCATAGCCTGCTGTCAAAATGTAGCATGGCAGTGTGCTTTGCATTGGTTTTAATGTATAAAGTAAGTTGATATCCGGCATTAATATTTGCAAGTGCAAATAAACTACATAACATGTGTTTACATTTAGGAAACATCACAGAAACATAATAAGACTTACTGGTTTCTCTAGTTTGGCCAAAGCAGTGGCAAAATTGTCCACTTTAGTCACATTACAATTATCAATGCAAAGATCTTCAAAACAATGAAGAATTTCACCCAAGCAAAGAAGATCATCATTGCTTATATTGAAGTCATACAGAAACAGTCTTTTAAGCTGAAATAAAACAAATGACTACAGAATATACAAACACTCATTAATAAAAAAAAGTTTAAACCTTATGTGGCCATCCATATTTTAGCAAGTCCTTAATGCAATTCAATGTTTCTAAACATGATTGTTTTGGAAGGTTTGAAAACAATGTAAGTGATTCTGTTAATGGAATGCATTTGGCCAGATATGGTGCTTGTTCGTCGTTCCACTCCCTTAACAATAGTTCATCAATCTACGATGGAAAAAGTTTAATGCTGGAACAAATGCTGATGACAACAATGCATATGGAACAGTAAATCACACTGGCTAAACCAGAGGTCGACAACCCATGACTCTGGGAGACCCATGTGGCTGTTTCACTCCCCACTTTGACCCCATTCAAACCACAAACTTCTTTAGGGAAAATACACAAGTTCACAAAAATTAGTGATGTTTAATTTGGTTCATGTGTATTGGAAGGGAAAAATAATACTTGCTAACACGCGTTCATAGCCTCAAGGTTGTTGTGGTTTATTACAAAAGTTTTTAACTGGTTCTTAGCATGTCAGGGGTTGCCAACCTCTGGGCTGAACATTTATGAGTTAATATCACTGCATATTCGGGTGACATTCAACTCATTAGAAAATATACACTCATGCAACTAAGCAATGTTAATCACAAACATGTAACATATATAAAAGTTAGGTTTGTGCAGTCAACAAGTGAAGTATCTTTGCATCAATAGTTTGACTGATAACCTCAACTAACCTCAATCTCATGTTTTTCTACAAATTCTGCAAAACTTTGGAAGACATTTCCAACAAGAGGAAATTCAACATCGTGGAAACATGGAAATATATCACAATGTTCAAAAACTGTGTGGAAATTTCTCACATCCGAGGAGAAAGTTAATCCTTCCATGTTATATTCAGGACGTAAATATGGTTTGACCTTACTCATGATGACCTTGTTGCCTAGTTCATTTAAACATCCAAAAAGATGGAACCAATCCGACAAATTCGGCAGGTCTGGCACAATATCGAGATGTTGTGCTATGTTTTCAACAACTTCAGACAAAATGTCTTGCTTTCCCGAAATCATTTCTTTTTTTTGGTTAGATTGGATCAATTTGTTGGCCCGTTCAAAAGTGTCATCATTGCAGAGACCAAAAAAGAATGTGAGAACATTTTTCCATTCCCCCAATTTATGAGCATCTTTTAACTCCATTTTCATATCTTCCGACTTCATGAAGAGAACAAGCCTGAGTGCAACCAACAGTTCTTGCCATGAGCGATGCACAAAGAAACTTATTTTGTCTTGTCGTCGAATGACCGTTGTGGGTGTCGTCAAATGACCAAAAAATGACAGATTTTCATCTGATTCAACATTAGTATCAACAAATGACTGTTGAGCTCTCAATGGAATGTCAAACTTGGCCAGGTCATTGTCTGTAAATATTGCTTGATTGTTATGAAATCCATACCATGCCAAGTCAGAGAGGTTCTTTACAGCATCAACATCATCACCAAAACAACAATGCTTCGATCGGATGTATGTGTTTAGCATGGCAACATATACACCAGTAAGAGTAATCGGTTCTGTACTTTTGTCACCTGACCTAATCCTTTGCAACAAGTAGTTGAGGATCATCAGCATATTCACAGGCACACCACAGTTTTCTAACAGAGTACAGTTATCATGTATCAAGGCTTGAACTTCTTTATGTTGTTCTCCACAAACACGCTCAGTTAGTTCTTTCTGAGCATTTGAGCTGAGACCTAAGATTTCAACAACAAACTTTGGTTGGTATTGAGAATAGGCATCCATAAATCCGGTCTTTCTGGAAGTCACAAGCTTATAAGCATGGGGTAGAAGAGTTCCATTCAAAATATTAAATATAAAAGCCATAGGTTTGTATTTGGAAAAAGGCGAAATTGGTTTGTAGTTTTGTTTTAAATTTTCAGTGCCAGCTTCATCCAGTCCATCTATTAGCACTGCTGTGTTCTGATCTTCCAGGATGAACTTAATCAACTCGTTTATTGCATCCAAAGACAGACTTAACTTTGCAGTAAGTGGGAAAAAAAGAAAGTTGTACAAATCCGTTTCCCGTTCAAAATTGATGTCACCTATCTTTATGTAGAATATGAAAGAAGCATCTTCTAAACATGTCTTGTCTAATATATGCTTCAGAAGCATTTGTGTTAAAGTACTTTTGCCAACACCAACTACACCAACAACTGCAATTGATTTGCTGTATTTATCAACATCCGCTTCACTAATTTTCTTGAGTTTAAGTTTTTCTTGTGCTTCAAGTTTTGCACTTTCAAACAAGTTTTTCACTGTAATGTCACCTTTGAGTCCACTTTCCTGATGTATTAACTTAGCCAACCGTTGTCGACGTTTTTTTGGATCTGTTTCATCAGGATTTGACCACCCAGAGTATTTAGCAAGGACAAGTTCAACCGGATCCACAATCCTCCCATACCCAACACCACATTTTAATAAAGATTCCTTCTTAGCATGGTTTCGTAATTCTTTCTTGATATTCTCAACTAAAAACATGTGATATTAGCAATAAAACCTATAAATGTTTTGTTGAGCTGCAGACAGACCAACTGCTTCAATAGGTCAAAACACATAACAGGTCAAATCAGTGACCCTGTGTGCAGCTCATTTAAATTCATATTATTGGCTCCACTTTGCTTATCATTCAAAAATTTTGTTGCATACATCAAAAAAGATACCCCTAGAGCAGTGGCGGATCTAGAAAAAATATGAGGGGGGTGTTCGGTTTAGGGACCTAATTAATGAAGCCGTTCGATGCAGTTGAATTTTTTTTTCGGAGATTTACCGCATGTAAATTCAGCTTTAAAAACAGGTAGCGCATTACACTCGCGAAATATGGAACAACTTCTGCGGAACTGTTTATTTAAAAAAAAATGCAAAAACAAAGTACCTACTAAAAATAAATCTGTAATGGTCTTGCACTGCTAGATATACATCAATGTTTCAGCAGTAGATAAATATTTGCGATTAGCTACATATATTTTGGAATCTTGTCAAACAATTGCAACTCTTATAGTGTACAGCTTCTTGCCTTCAAAACAGAAAAAGTGGATGATGCATATTCTGCATGTACAAATTTTACAAGCTTCTTTAAAAAAAGCAGGTATGTCAATGAATGATTATGTCTTAAGAGTTCACTTGCACCATCGGCTAACGTTGCATGACATGTAACTTCCAGATACTATACTGGCCTTCAAACTGCTAGATGGTGCTAACTTAGGCCCAAGTGAAAGACAGTTGGCAGTGATTTAAAATTTTGTACAATGAAGTCAGCTCTAAAAAGGGTTTTTCAAAACCCTGAATCTTTTTAATCTGTTAAGGAGGAATCTTATATTGGTGGCTCAAAGTTGCTTACATAGAGAAACACTTTTAAAAGTAAACAAAATCCTCCCGACAAATCAGGCCGTCCCACTAGATGTAGCATTTGTGATTCTATCATGCATTGGGCGCCCACATGTCCTCATAAAGATGGGGCACACTGTGTAGAAGGAATGACAAAAAGATGTTAGTGCAGAACAATGTGAAGAAGTGGAGATAATATTGGCTACTGGTCTGTCTTCCAATGAAATTTTCGTAGTGGAATCTTCATGCTCAGCCATTTTGGACACTGCTTGCACAAAGACTGTGTGTGGTAAAGCTTGGTTTGATGGGTATTTTAAAAAATTAACTGAGCTTCTTACAAATAAATTAAAAATCATTAACCAGCAATCAATCTTCAAGTTTGGAGATTGTAAAAAGGTAATCCCCTTTAAGCAAACTGTGATTCCTGCATTTATTGCTGGAAAGAGTTTATCTATTAGAGTGTGTATTGTACCGTCAGAAATCCCTCTTTTATCAAGTAAAGCATCTTTGAAAAAGGCACCAACTCAACTTGACTTATCTCAAGATAAAGTGACAATGTTTGGTAAAAGGATTCAAGTTCACCTGATCAGCAGTGGTCACTACTGCATTGATATATTACCTAGTTGCAATAATTCCAGAGAAAGTGATGATATCCTGATATTGGATAACTTGTCTCCAGACGAAGCTCTAAAGTGCATGCGGAAGTTACATGTTCAATTTGGACATGTGTCAGAAGAAAATTTGATGAAATTATTGAAATGTGCAAAGGCTTGGAAAGATGATTTTTCTGAAGTAATCTGTAATGTGATTCAAAATTGTGAAGTTTCTGCTTTACACAAACGTCCTGTTGCAAGACCCATTGTCGCACTTCCCTGGGCAAATGATGTAAATGTATTGAAGTAAAAACCACTCCTGCATACTCTCCATGGAGTAATGGTGTTTATAAAAAGACACAACATGATTATCACAGATATCTTGCAGAAGATCAAGCTTGATACAGGATGTGATTGGGACACACGTCTTGCCTGGGCACTTTCAGCTAAAAACTCACTTGTTAACAACATTGGATTTAGTCCTAGTCAGATTGTTTTAGGAAGCAATCCAAGACCACCTTCTATTTTCACAGATGGCCTTCCAGCTTTAGAAGAAGGCTATGGTACTGTTGGGTCGCATCTGTCAGTCTGGCAAGGAAAAAAATTATGGCAGTTCAAATTTCAGAAAAGGTTAGGAGGGCTTTGCGAATTTAAATACATTGGATTAGAATTGAAACAGGATCAGGAAAGCATTTTATTAAGTCAATCTGCCTATGTCAAAAATTTGCTGGAAATTCCAATATCATCTCAACGAAAAAAACAACTTACTGATAAACTCACACAAGAAGAAAGGGATATTTTACGGTCAAAAATTGGACAACTTCTTTGGCTTGCAACTCAAACTAGACCAGATTTAAGTTTCGATGTCTGTGTTTCAGCAACAAATTATAAAAATGCTGTAGTCCGGGACTTAGTTGCATGTAATAAAATAATTCGGAAGGCACAGTCAAGCTGTATTAATTTGAAATATTCTAATCTTGGAAGCAACTCCTCTTTGAAAATTTTTGTGTTTACTGATGCAGCTTTTGCAAATCTTTCTGATGGAGGAAGTCAAGGAGCTCATTTAGTTATTCTCGTTGGACAAGATGGAAAAAGTAATTTACTAAGTTGGCAATCTAAACGAATAAGAAGAGTAGTAAAGAGCACCCTCGCTGCTGAGACTTTAGCCATGTCTGATGGACTTGATTTCTTTGTCTATTGCTCTATAGCAGTGGTTTTTAACCTGGGGTCATTTTCCATTTTTCTGGAGGTCGTTTGCTAAAATTTTGATAAATAATAGTGCATACAAAAATGTAATACAAAAAAACATGTATGCCTGAATGCAAATTTTTGGCAGGGGGTCATTAGCTACATGGTGTTGCTAAAATGGGTTGCGGTTGAACCTACTGTTCTATAGTCTCTAGTGCAGGGGTGCAAAACAGTGTAAGCTAATTTTTGTTGTATCACAATGCGCATTGTTACGCATCACATATTCCACATTGTTACATCCAGTGTTGCCAGTTGGGCGCTTTTTACACAGCTTTGAACCGTAGGCGATTATCGAGAAGCTGCCGAGAGAAGGTGGAGATACTGACATATTTAAACAACACATATTCAAAAATATACATGAAAGGGAAGAAAACGCAAGGCAAAAACTTTCATACACAAGAGAAGATATAAACAGAAGGCGATAACATTTGCAACCCAATCGTAGTGTGATTTTGCTGCAATGCCCAAACAGACCGCAAGGGATGTTTACAAAAAAGTACGTGGCGTTACTTGTCGAGAAGATATTCTTTCACAGCATGTTTCAACTCGGTGATGCTAAAATTTTTGATGGTTTGGGGCAATTTATTCCACATAGGGACACAGTAATATTTTAATAATTGTTGTGCACATTTTGTCCTAACACGAGGAAGCAAAAAACTGTGTGAGGTAAAAATTTGTGTGTTTTAAAAAGTCTGCCATGTATTTCAATGTGTTTTCCCGCCCCTTTTCTTTTCAGATAGAAGAGGTGCCTGAAAACCTACAGGTGGAGTGCTCTTCAAATGCTCATCTGATTTAAGGGAGAATTTCAAAGACTTTCCATTGCTAGAAAGAGGATTCACAGATTGGCAGTTTTCGTGACCTCACTATTTGGCAGCACAGACTTATTGTGGGGGCAAGTTTTTTCGCGGATGAATAATGTAAAATCTCCTGTGAGATCACTAATTTCTGACAACCATATGGAAAACTCGCTTCGGATTGCTACATCGTCCATCTCACCAAATATTCCAAACATGTTGGAGAAAAACAGTCCCAAACTTGACATTGAAATGTCAACGTTCAGCAAAAACTTTGTTGACTTTACTCTTGGTATGTTTGTTGTAATGTTTGCACAAGTGAATCATACACACTTCTAATAGTTAGAAGTTTGGTGTGAGGGTTTTAATTAGAAATGATAAGACAGTCATTTCTAAGAAAATATGATGTGAATGGCATAATTATTTTGATGATGTGTCAAATTCATGGGCTAAACATTGAATTATTATTTTTGAAAATGTCAAAGCACAAATATAAAAATTCTTAATTTTTGAATTTTGAAAATTTTGTAGCACAGTTCAAAAAAGATACCCCAAGAAGAATAGCATTTAGTTCTTTTGAAAGTTTTTCAGGTAAAAATGTTCATAATCATTTATTATATAGTTACTACACTAAAATATTATTATGGACCACGGTCACATTTTTATGCCATATAACTCTTTGCTTACCATTTAGATTTGAGCTCTTAGATGAACTTCCATCTGAAAAAAGTTGCAGTAAGAAAAACATACAAAAATATAAATTACATGCGAAACAACAAGAAATATATATTTATTGCTCATAAAATTCATAACTTAGTTTCACACCAATCACATCAATACAATTTTGTCTTAATTTTCTTTGAAACTGCAGACTTTAGATCAATGACAGTCAATTCAACAATGACAATGTTATACTAAAGCATGTCGCTTCCTAGGAAAAGGTTATAACAAAAATGTTTTACATGCCTTCTTTGAAACCAGTATAATAACACACTAACCTGCAGGAAAGTTATAGTTTGTTTGGAAAACATTGCCTCCAACCCCAAACACACTTCCACCACTAATGTGAGATGATTGGGCATCTATATTCTGAGATGCATCTGCATCTGTTAAAAAAACAAAATCTTATTAAATGAAACCATTGTCAGTATAACTTGCATGTTTCCAAAACAAAAATTAGAATCTATGACCCAAAATTCTTGGCAGAAAAGAAACTCAAATTCTAATACATTGTTGTGTTGCACCTTTTCAGAACCCAGGAGTCTGGCATCGTTGTGTTAATGAATCTGTAGTTAAAATTGTATTTTATCGAGCTGTAGAGTCAGACAGTTTCCGAACCACCACATTGAACATTTGTGCTGTCTCATTCGCATCATTGGATGTACTCGAACTGCATCATTGAAATTGCATGTTTTATTGTGAGCAGGGCATCGATTTTTTATTGCGTGTCGAACATCTTGAGAAAAATTGTCGTGCGTGTCGAATAGCAAAAATGTCGTATCTGGTAACTAACGCATTAGAACGACCAGGCTTATTTCGATTACAGGATTCTTGTACTTGCATAAGTTTGGAATACACGTTAAAATAGCGACAAACCAATTAAAAACCTTGCATGTTGCAAACTGATATGTCTCTTTTGAGGTCCGATTGAACGAAGGCACTTGTTTCATAACAATGCAACATTGTTGGTAACAATGCCACGTGTTCTGTAATAACGCCTTATGTTTAGAAACAATGCTGGTTAGTTTTAGGTATAAATGTGCTTATTCGCTGAACGTTAAAGTAAGTGCTGATAGGTTTTTGCATGGATTTTGTCCGAAAATTTATTGCGATTGCGTTTATTTAGCCATCTAAACAGACAAATTTATCTTGGGTGGGGATCCCAAGCGATTATGCCATTAAATTTTCAACACTATGTAACCGTTCAGTTAAATGCTGTTGTTTGATAGTGACTCGAAATCCAAATTTCTCCCCAAATAATTGTTTGCGGTTTGAATTTAAACGACTTATATTGGCAGCACCGTCATCGAGCCACTTATGCCACCAGTATCTACGGCAAAAAGTGACAACAAGGCTATATGTTAATAGGAAAATCGTTGGCGTCCAATCTTCGAACAATGAAAACTAGTAAGATCGATGTGAATGTTGCAAGATTGGCGTAACCGACATGTTAGACTTAATTAAGTTATTATAGTAATTCAATTTATAGACATTTGTAGATAACAATAGCGTTGGTCTGTTCGCGGTACTGTATACCGGTATAACTCCACATTTATTCACTCCGTCCGTGTCGAACAGTGGTGTCGCGCGTCGAACATGTAGAAAATAATGTTTGCCTTGGCGGACGGGTTCTGTCTCAATCGCTTGGCAGACAGTTTTCGAACCGTCTGAATGGTTTGGCCAGGACGACCGTCGGGCGTTGGGAGTGTCGCTGCGGAAAATCAAACCGCCAATTCCGGCAGAGCAAACAAAAGCCCCAGGCAACAACGCCACACATCGGTTCGCACCACCGCAAGCTACAACGTAACGACGCCATAACGCTAATCAAGACACCAACGCAAGCTATTACGTCATCCAGGGTGCACTGAACACCACATTATTCAATCATCATACCTTGCGATTCGCTGGAGTCGCCATCAATCTATCAACAACATACCAACGCCCGTTGACCACCTTTGATCGTCGACCACCTCATCGTCCAGGAGACCAACGACTCCACGAAGAAATGAAAATTCATACGCGCGACGCCAAACACAAATTCACGACGGCTTAAAGATATGGCAAGCCATGCCATGTACGCAATTACACACAATCGACCAATCACACGAAGTCACAGCGGTGGCTTGGTCGAACACGCACACAAACGATTGTTTGTTTACATCCGAATGAGTTTGAACCAACAGACAATGTTTTTCCTTTCATCGAAGACCTTCAAACGCAGAAGAGCAACACGGATTCCTAACGGCCACAAACTTTATTGCAAGAAAGCTCTTGTAAACGAGGGAAATATATGTAGAAAATAATGAAAATTGTTTGTTATCGCTTTTGTTTGTTTAACCAACATTCGTTCATTAACGCACGTCACTCTTTAATTCGCCAAGTCATGATACTCGTGCGTTATTAACCTGATAAGCCCACTCTTGTACGTGACAGAAAGTTAATCGGTCAGCTCTGCTGCACTGGAATTTTCCGCTGACCTAAGCCTTATGAGTTCTCTGTTATTTACGTTTGTTTTATATAATTTTTACTCGACCAACACGCCTGACATTGAGTCTATATAATTGAACACTCGGGTTGAAAATCCAGACAGTTTTTGAATCGTGACATTAAACAATTGTTCTGTCTCATCCCTCATTGGATTTATAACGAACTGCATCATTGAAATTGCATCTTTTATTGTGAGTATTTCGCGTGTGATAGTAAACCGCTTATTACATTAGCGGACAGTGCATTGACCACGCCGATTGTTTTCATAAACCCATGTCGCAACGCGAGTCGGTGTGTGATTCGCCTGTAGAGGGACAGGGTATGGAGGCCGCTTACTCGGTAAATAGTGACAACCCCCAAATTCCAGCAGAAATTCAATCAACCCCCGCTCTAACGAATACTTTCCTGTTACAATAACTACCCCAATTTCAACCCCTCTCAGAATGGCCGAACCCTTTTTACGGAAACTACTTTCGTTTCACCCGGTAGACCGTTGCCTACGGTTTTCAACCCTAATACTAGCAACGTGATAGGCTATTCGGGATCGCTGTCCAAGGTTAAGTTGCCCGAATTTTGGAGTGGCTCCGTAAAACTGTGGTTGGCATCCATTGACAAGATTTTTCAAAACCACAATATAACCTCAGAGACGGACCGGAATTTTGTTCTTACGGATCTATAACACTGAATCTGTGCTTGAATATTGGTTGTTTTAATGGAAATTTCTTGTTTGCGATGTTAACCAATGTATTTTAGGAGTTGACTTTTTAGAGTTTCACGATATCCTCGTGGATGTGAAAAGGCACAGATTATGCCAAATACCAACTGCTATTGCTATGCAAAAGGAATTAACGGTGAGATCTCTCGTGGATCGTATCGATCACGACAAACCTTTCAAAATTAATCCCAACCGACATAAACAGAACATGATATTGAGATGAAGCAGGTAAGAAATTCTTCTAACGATATTGTTTGTGCAAAAGAGTCAGTTTCGGAACCGTTGGTTCGGCGGGCAGTTTTTTGCCGTCTCAATGGTTTGGCATGGACGGCCGGAGGGCGTCGGTGTTGTCGCTGCGGGAAATCAAACGGACAATTCCGGCAGAACAAAAACTGTTTTGAACCAGAATCCAACAGGCAAGAATGAGAACAGGCAAAGTCTGCCGTGAGGGGCAGGTGGTTTCCACTTTCAAGAACTTTACAGCCACACCTATGGAATGCTGTTGGACTTTACAATTTCACTGTCAACAGTCATGGATTATTAACTGAAATTTTATCTGCCATTGTAAGCATCAAGGATCCTTCAAGAAATCTTGCCTACAAACGTCGGAACATTATCGAAAATTTCCTGGTAATGCGAATGTTGATTTTGTTTTTACTTTTTCAAGCAAACGCCTAGCCCTTAGTGGTTACGTAATACTAACCATTTATGGTTTTTATGACGTTTGTTGCTGTAGGATAACGAAACATTTTTTTGCTCTCAGTGCCACAAAATTAAATCCCCGTCTGCTCTTCAAGACGTTTTCTTGCAGCGTATGCATGTTTTTTACGAGGGGATAAGCCTCGTGCGTAAACCACTAGCCCTTACTCTTTTTTTCAATTTCAACGCATTTGTTTTGTACTGGTACCGCTTTGTAAGTTTTTGCACAGATATGACGTCACATTCACCCTGTTTGGCCGCATCGAGAGATAAAAAGCTGAAGATATAGTTCCTTATTCGATGTAAAACATTCAAACTTTATGAAACACGTACACACGAGCCATCGACAACGTTGATCGCGCAATTACGTCAATGAGAAGTGATCTCAACGTCAAAACGAGACATATCCATACGTTTCCACGCATCTTCTTCAACAACCCAACGTCTACGTCATCACGAAACGCATCAAAACGTCACCAGCGATTCTACGCACCGCCCCAGGCAACAACGTCACACCTCAGTTCGCGCCACGGCAAGCTACAACACAGCACCGAGCGCGCATGACGTCAAGCACAGCACCACAAACAACAAACCATATCAACAAAGCCAGGAAATGACGGCACAAAACACTACAAGACAACATCACAACGCTATGCTGACTTCAAGACAACAACGTAACGACGTCATGACGCTGATCTCAAGACACCAACGCAAGCTATTACGTCATCCAGGGTGCACTGAACACAACACTATTCAATCATCATACCTTGTTACTCGTTGGAAACGCCATCTAAAGACAGACCTTCAATCAACACCATACCAACGCCCGTTGACCACATAGTTATCATCAGTTATCATCAGTTTCAGTTATCATCAGTTATCATTAGTTATCATCAGTTAGTTAGTCAGTCAGTCAGTTAGTCCAGGAGACCAACGAATCAACAATGAAATGAAAATTCATACGCGCGACGCCAAACACAAATTCACGACGGCTTAAAGAATTTGCAAACCATGCCATGTACGCAATTACACACAATCGACCAATCACGCGAAGTCACAGCGGTGACTTGGTCGAATACACATAAACGATTGTTTGTTTACATCCGAATCAGTTTGAACCAACAGACAATGTTTCCTCATCATCGAAGACCTTCATGAAGATAAATGGTGATGAACAACACGGATTCCTAACGGCCAGAAACTTTTTTGCAAGAAAGCTCTTGCAAACGGGGGAGATAATATGTAGTTAAAAATTGTATTTTATCGCTTTTAATTGTTTAACCAAGATTCATTCATTAACGCACGTCACTCTGTAATTCGTCTCGTCACAATACTCGTGCGTTATTATTCTGATAAGCCCGCTCTTGCACGTGAGAGAAATTCATCTTGGTCAGCTTCGTAACACCGGAATTTTCCGCAAACCTAAGCTTACGATTCTTTGTTATTCACGTTTGTTTTATGACATTTTCACCCGGTCAACACGCCTGAAATTGAGTCTTCATAATTGACCGCTTGAGCTGTAGCCAGAAAGTTTCTGAACCGCAACATCAAACATTTGTACTGTCTCATTACACATCATTGGATTTACTTGAACTGCCTCATTGAAATTGCTTCTTTTATTGTGAGTATTCGAATGCTTTACTAATTTTAATACAACCCAGTATTACTAATTGCACAGTGTTGGAGTCTTTTTGGAGTCATAGTTAGGTTTTGTGTTATCACAGATAAACTTAACATAAACTCTACAAATCATAGTTTAAGAACCAAACATGAAGCGAAAATATAAAGTAAAAATATAACTTTGCAAGTTATGTAATTATCCTAACTTCAAACAGCTAACATATTCTTTGTTTCTGCCCAATTAATAAAATAGCCTAAATATAAGCCAACAATGTGTTAAAATTACAAACTATATTTTTTTATATTATTTAAATTTAAACCACAAAAAAATTTAAACCACAAACAAATTATATTCGTACCTGAACGAACTTTTTGTGAGGGAGGTTCAGAATTATTCGCAATGCCTTCATTTTTTCGTTTTTGAGACATGTCCAAGAATCTGCAGAAAGTGCCAATCGAAAATCTCTCGTTCAACGAAAATACTGAGGCCACCTTCGGCTCTTCTTAAGTAAAACTGCTCCTTGAAACTTAGTTTATTGCAACATAGATCCCTAATGTCAACAAAACAATTAACAAAATGTTTACTAGATAAAAACTGTACCTACATTTCCGAAGAAAATAATTTTGTTCATTAATTTGCATCAAAACAAAACATATTGATATATTAAATCCCACAAAGCGATCTGTGGAAAGCTCAGATGGATTTTTTAATGAGAAACATATATTTCGCCTAAAAACGGCATCACCAGTTTCTCCAATTGGTGGCTGGAGACCAAATTTAATTGCTTTGTGAAAATTAATATATAATTATATCGATACGGTGAGCGATCGACAGCCTGCCAGAGGCCTTTGGTTTTAAATTGGTCCAGTTTTAATTCATTAATCACAAACAAAACATATATCATAATTTTTACCTCCTAAACAAATAAAATTCATAAATTCAAACAAAGTTGTAACATTGGGATTTCCCAAATTCGATACATCATAAATCCATTTAGGTCTATCTCAAATTCCCGCTACATGGGACGATAATCGCCCATCAAATCCGCTAAATTGAATCTACGTTGACGACTGTGAGCTGGTTGAGTTTCGCTTCGCCAATAAAAACTCACTGAAAGCAAATAAGTGCTTATTACAGGAAAAGCAGTTCCATGGGTAAACGTGCCTTTGCGAGAAAAGTAAACACTCCAAAGTACGTCACTGTAAGTCACGAGTAATGTAGGGTCATTGAACCAGTGTTTCTCAACCGGTGGTACGTGACGGCTTTACAGGTGGTACGTGAGCACCTTTCAGTGGTTTGCGGATATAGTTTGAATTTAAAAAATCGGAAGTGATCTCGATATGTTTGTTACTTCATCCCCTAGGACCTAGGTTCATTCGTAACACTCAACTAGGTGGTACGCGCGTCGAAATTGTTTTACCTACAAGTGGTACGCAACCACAAAAAGCTCGGGAATCACTGCATTAAAACAGTAATGTGGGAATCTTTGATCCACGCACGCATTGTGTTCTCTGTACATTTAATCACAGTATTTTATATTTCGTTCTTTCTCCATCCTGTTAATAAGCTGTTGGTGCAAACGTACGAGCTGAGTGCCGACTGGCAGTTGTTAATTAACCGACCCTCGTTCGTTAAACAACCGATCTCATTAAAACTGATTTTAATGAGGAGTTTACGAGCGAGGAACTCGGTATGGAAAATGATTTGCCGAGCACATCTCGTTAGGACCTCGTACAAGCGCGCAAAGACAACTATAGAGAATGCGTCAGTTTACAGGAGAAAGGGACCTTTGCGTCGACTTAAGTCCCATGTTTCTGAATACGAGTTGCGTAATTTGACATAACTTGCGCATATGCGGCATAGAATCTTGAATTTACCCCACAATATTTTGTTCGTTTACATTATTTAGGTAAGTTTACGATAATATTTCCACATAAAATTGAAATTCATTACCCAGCGCGCACTTCATTTTTACAGTTAAACTAGGATTAAATTCACGCGCTAAGTTGCGGGGAATAAGGCTTAAAGCACTGCCAGTATCTACAAGAACATTAAGTTTGTGATTTTTATCAAAAATGGTGAAAGTGCTAGAATGCTTTTCGACGGCCCTGACAATGTTCACCCTTAATGAGAGGGACGCTGCCCGTTTTTTTGATGATTGAAAGAAAAGGGCGGAATACAATTATATGCATGCGAACCTTACCTGTTGTGATAATAACACAAGTCGGAAGGTGGCGCCTGTGAGAAGCGCGGTCGTTGGAAGTCCCGTCCGCCATTAAAGTTTGTTTGTCTCGGGCGTGGTTGAACAGTAAATTCTCGTCGCTCTGGTGGTCGATAATTGTTATTGCGTGCGGCAAAGTTTCCGGACCTATGATATCCGCCATTTTGCCCTCTTGGTGCCTGAAATCGGGGAGTTGCTGAAGTAACAGTTTGAGCCGATTTTAACGCCTGTAACTCTTCGGTCATTTCCCTTAGACGCCTCTCCATATTATCATTTATTACCATTTAAGTGCTGGCAAAAATGTGTTTGGGAATCCGAGACGTTATGTGGAACATGCTGTTTATTAACCACTTGGTGTGACTGAAACTTACCTGGTTCGCTAATCAAAATTATGTAATCAGTTTTTTCATCCAATAATTCAACTGACAAACCATAGTCGTCGTCCCAATATCATTCTGATCTGTCATAAAACAACTGTTTTAATACTTTTTCCGCATATTAACTTAAATCTTGGTAATTACCCAAGAGAACTTTCATGTGATTTAAAAGTACACTTGGACGCTTATTTTCCAGCGCAAGATCGTTTCGCTGCCATGGGTGTGGAAAGGTGGAGTTCGGCTGGGGGGGAAATTCGATGCGGACACACCAGGATAACAAGGCGTCGAAAACGGTGCCTGACCTCGAGGCAAAAACATGGATGCGGCCTGGTCATTAATTCCAGGGAATGCAAAATAACTTAAACGAGGCTGGAGCTGTAGAATATGATGATTGGGGATTTGCAGTAATCGGTCGAATAGTCGCGTTTGAAAATGTGGCAGAATAATGCGGCGCGGCGCTGTCTGTAGCGTTTAAACCGCAACCAAACAAATCTGTAAAATCCGTTGAACGCGCCCCGGTTCTTGTCGCGGAACGTCACACGAGGCGGAATTCCCGCGGTTAAAACGCGTATCCGTAATGGGCCTCAAACTCGCCCACTCAGTTGATGGTATTCTCGTTGTCAAGTGTGCAGTACGCAAGAAAAATGAATTTGAAATGTAGACGATACAGACGTCGGGAGGAGACGAAAGGTCATGTAGGACACGTGGACCCTTAGACAAAAGGCAATGTGTCAAACAAATACACTTCACACGTAGTAAAGTACAGCATAACGCTCAGCAACTATTTGGGAACCGGGAAACTCTGGACCACAAAGACGGTCCAAGCAGTTACTGTATCACACCTAAACGAAACAAGCAATTAAACCACTATGCGCCACTATGACGTAACACACACAATGCTTACCGATTACTTTGGGCGACAGAAGATTGAATACCACACGCTTCACGTGTGTACAAATTAGTGATGTGTTGCTCCGGATCCGGGTACCCGGACCCGGCCGGATATTGACAAATTTTCAATACCCGGACCCGGCCGAATAATACACTTAATTTTACCGGATAGTTGGGAAAGCATTTTTGTCCTAAAAACGGACAAACATTTCGCAAATTACTCGTTTTTGGGGCCCTGTCTGTGATACTTGCCGACATCCGATTTTTCTGTAGTTTGTTATTAGGTTTTTCTTGACGTGTTATACTATATTAATAAATGGCTACGTTTATTTGTTCCTAATGATAAGCATAGCATTCTGTTTGGCAATTAAACATTTTTGCCATACCGATAAAATAAACGAATCGGTGTTAACAAACTGCCAGATCCAAATTATCCGGCCGGATTTAATTGAAAACTATCCGGATCCGGCCGGGCCGGATAATTTGGAACTGGGAATATTACTAGTACAAATGCAAGAGAGACACTGTGAGTACAAAGACAGCGTCAACACCGTGTGTAAACTTAATCACATCAACAAGGGCAGCTATACTGTTCAGCGAACTGACTTCTAAGTCATCGCAGTTAAATTTGCCAAAATTACAATTTACACATTTCGGTTATTTGGTACTTCAGTCGTTACACATATATGTACAAATAGACTCACCAGAAAATGCTCGCTTGCAACCCAAAAAACCTTTTGCTGAATCAAAATGACGTAGCACTGTGCTGCACAGTTGTCGGACACAAAAAGGACAAAACCACGTTGCGTTGTCACTTAAAACTTGGTCTCTTATTATTACGTCACACATTAGTGTAGAGAAAAATGTACATTTACAAAAATCAGCAATTACTGGCAAATAAGATGTAACAAGCAGCACCATTAAAATTGTTAACAAAATCAGCCAAATATGGAATTGGGTATCTGTCAGCCTCAGTAATCAAATTTAGCCTTTTTGATGCGCCATTTACGATTGGGTTTAGGAACAACATGAATAGCAGAAGACCAAGGAGAATTGCTAGGGCGAACAATACCTTTGGTCTCAAGTTCATCGAACTGTTCATGTACAACCTTAAGCATTTCCGGAGACAAGCGTCTAGGTCGACAACTGATTTTGTCTAAAAATTTATTGCGGCTGCGTTTATTTAGCCATCTAAACAGACAAATTTATTTTGGGGTGGGGATCCCGAACGATTATGTCATTGAATTTTTAACACTACGCAACCGTTCAGTTCAAAGCTGTTGTTTAATACAGACTCGAAATTCAAATTTCTTCCCAAAAAGTTGTTTGCGGTTTGAAATTAAACGACTTATACTGGCACCAACGTCTTCGAACCATGTTTGCCACCAGCATGTATGGCAAAAAAATAATGACAACTACATGTGAATAGGAAAATCGTTGCCGTCCAATCTTCGAAAAAAGAAAACTAGTAAGATCAATGTGAATGTTGCAAGATTGGCTTAACCGATACGTTAGGCTAAATTGAGTAATTATATGTAATTCAATTTATGGTAGATAACAAAGCGTTGTTCTGTTCGTGGTACTGCATATCGGTAACTTAAAATTTATTTACGCTCCCCGTGTTGAACAGTGGCGTCGCGTGTCGAACAATTATGGTGAAAAAGGCATAAATCGACACCCTGCGCATAGGCTCTGTAACCTTGGGAAATTCAGATATAATTTTCTCAAATTCATTCTACTTTTTTCTTTTCGTTCAAAAGTCACTTAATTATTTCTGTTATCAACATCTGACGTCACTGCGCCATAACTATTATTACTTCGCTGGACAACACGAACAAACTTCTTTCTATTGTTTACATGAAAAGATATGCGTCGATTATTACGTGCGTAATGATTATAACGCTCATAAGATGGTAATTTGGAATAAAAATTACGCATTTCATGGGCATTATGGTAATCACGCAAGCCTTCCTGTCCATCTCTGTTGCGCGAAAAGGATCTAAAATTATTAATCAAACGTCTTCTTTGACATCAACAAGAAAATCAAAATATTTTAGAAAATCACTTCCAATTATGCCTTGGTCAATATCTGCAACATAAAACTTCCAAGAATAAGAACGATTTGGACCAAAATTTACCTCCAAGTGCGTTATTCCAAAAATCTTAAGACAACTGCCAGAAATGCCGCGAAATACGGTGTTAACTCGTTGGAAGCAATGCTTAACAAACCATAAAGGAACCAACGATACATCAGATCCAGTGTCAACAAAAAAAATAAATTCAAACGGGAGTCATAAACGTTAAAGGTTTCGTGAGAAAACCTATGGCCTCTCCAACCCCACCTTGAGGAGGCCGGCCTTAGTTTTTTGGACCATTAAACGAATGTGGAAAGGAACAAGGCGGAATACACGACCGAGCATTAAAACCATAACGCGAGTAACAAATGTTTTGACTTGACTTTAAAAACGTCTAGGAGCTGATGAAAAAGAATTTCGAAAGCGATTATCATAGCTATTCCAATTTCTTCGAGCAGAGTTAACCCAAGATTGGTCATGAACACGCCTCGGGCGATACGAATGATTGCAAGAATATTGCGGTTTATAAGAATGTGTTGGAAAAGATTTCGGCGAAGACAGTTCACTATTCTTTTGACTAATCTGTTTTATTTTTCGATCAAGATGGTTATTCATAAGCATCTGAGCATTAACTGATGTTTCCTCCTCAACACGGGAAATAGGCTAACTAGGAGAACTTATGGACAACATGGCATCAGCTTTAAGAGCAAGAGTATTCAAATCCAAATCATAATCGGTAGCAAGAATTAAGCGAATATTCGGCGGCAACTTGTCTATGAAGAAACGTTTTAACAAGCGCTCTGTACTAGGTTCTAAATCTCCAGAATGGTTAAGAAGAATTAACATTTCATGCAACAATTCAGAGGGTTTCTTGCCTTGCAAAGATGTCCTGTTTAAAAACTCGTTCAAGTAACTGATTTCATCCTTGTCATTCTATCCAGCCGGATTTGATTAATAACTATCCGGATCCGGCCGGGCCGGATAATTTGGAACTGGGAACATCACTATGCCTTACCAATATTACATTGGTGTTTTCGCCTTAGCACTATGGGTTATCAAGCAGATTCGTTTGGCCATAGTGCGCTCCACAGTGGTTCTTCTCTGTTGTTTGGTACTCAGTATAGGGTACCCAACGGATCTACGTTGACCAAAAGGTACAACAAAGTGGAAATTAGTGTGCTGATGTACGTGCGTCATGGATGCAGCGTAATTTTACGTTGCATGTAAACGTTTGCATTTATGGACTAAGGTTGCCATTTTTCGAAATCTCTCTCCATTGGTTTGTGGGTAAAAGCATTTTTAGGTAGCGTCTTGTCAAGCGTGTTTCATTTCAAAGTGTAGCGATAGCAACGGTTGTGTATTCATGTGATTCGCGTCCTTCGTGTGATATTCTTTCCCAACCGTTTTAATCGTTCCGAATGTCTTCACGAAACAATCGTATCGATATATCGTTCGAACGTACCGTAGCATTCTAGTGTGCGCTGTAGTTCAATGGAGATCGTAGAACTGTTGCAATAGTAATCTGTAGACATACTCGAACAAACAATGGTTAAGTTTCCTAGGCATGTTATCAGGTAATATTTTCACGTTAATATAAATTGTCACGTATTCATCAAACTTTTTGCGTGACAAACAGCTTCGGTTTTGTTGCAATGAAGCAAGTGACATTTTATTCAAGCCCTGCGATGACAACAAGGACAGAAACCTGAGGATAATAAACAAGCAATAATAGCTTGGAGTATTGTCATGGGTCAAAAGTTCGAATTAACAATAAAAATAACAAACAAGCTTTATTGAGAGTTACCAGTTAATGTTGAACACGAAGGTAAACACTGTGGATATTTAATTGACCTGCGGTTCACAGCATGGTATACAGGCACCGAGTGCCGACTGGCAGTTGTTAATTAACCGAAAGCCTGTTCTGACACACACTCGTTATATGATCAGTAATACTCGGTAGTAATACACAACACCTTAATGTTGTATACGAAACAGTACAGAATGGGTTGGAAAAATGGTAGCTTTCAAGTGTTGTCAGCTAAATCTGATTGGCTTAAAACTGGTCACATGACTTTATCACTGACAACGTAGGAAGTATTTACATGCGTCATATGTAGGTGTTTAAGATGTGATCCATGCAAACAAACAGTGCGAGAATACTGTGGAATACAAAAGACACCAAAATTCCACACTGAAAGCAGAAACAACAGCTGAACGAAAGCACGTGTTCGAAGTTAAGATTACGTTGATGTCCGGTTTAAACATTTTCAAAGTGAAGAAATTCCACTCAAAAACTGTGTATGTTGGATATTCACACATTGTTATTAGGTGCTGGTGATTACTTGAAAATACTCCCCCAATCCATGACCTTGTCTCTCACCTTTAGAAAAGTTTATTTTGTCTCCTCTTTTTTTACATTCCATCCAACATCCGAACTCTTCATCTGAAAATAACAACAAACATCATATTGGTTTAAAATTAATAAAACTACCATGAGGATATTCAATTAATTCAAGCTGTTTTTGAGACAACAAATTTCACAAAGAGAAATATGAATGTAATTCCTCAAGTATTTCCAAAAGATCAAGTTTCAAAAAGTTGCATAAAAATAATTGTTTGAAGGTACAAGTGAAGAAAAGTTAGCAACTAAACGCAATTTATGCTAATAGTAACCTGGGGCGGCATGATGAAAAGTTCAACGTTCGTTAAACTATCGAGCTCGTTAAAACTGATTTTAACGAGGCGTTTACGAGCGAGGAACGGAAAATGATTTGCCGAGCACATCTCGTTAGGACCTCGTACAAGGGCGCAAACACAACTATAGAGAATGTGTCAGTTTACAGGAGAAAGGGACCTTTGCGTCGCCTTAAGTCCAATGTTTCTGAATACGAGTTGAGTAATTTGACATAACTTGCGCATATGCGGTATAGAATCCTGAACTTACCCCACATTTTTTTGTTCGTTCACATTATTTAGGTAAGTTTGCGATAATATTTCCACATAAAATTGGAATTCGTTACCCAAAGCGCATTTCATTTTTACAGGTAAACTAGGATTAAATTCACGCGCCAAGTTGCGGGGAATAAGACTTAAAGCACTGCCAGTATCTACAAGAAAATTAAGTTTATGATTCTTATCAAAAATGGTGAAAGTGCTAGAATGTTTTTCGACGCCCCTGACATTGTTCACCCTTAATGAGAGGGAGGCTTCCCGTTTTTTGGATGATTAAAAGAACAGGGCGGAATATAATTATATGCATGCGAACCTTACCTGCTATGATAATAACAAAAGTCGGAAGATGGCGCCTGTGAAAAGCGCGGTTGTTGGAAGTCCCGTCCGCCATTAAAGTTTGTTTGACTCGGGCGTGGTCGAGCAGTAAATTCTCGGCGCTGTGGTGGTCGTTAATCGTTGTTGCGTGCGGCAAAGCTTCCGAACCTATAATATCCGCCATTTTGCCCTTTTGGTGCCTGAAATCGGGGGGTTGCGGAGGTTACAGTTTGAGCCGATTTTAACGCCTGTAACTCTTCGGTCATTTCCCTTAGACGCCTCTCCATATTATCATTTATTACCATTTGAGTGCTGGCAAAAATGTTTTTGGAATCCGAGACGTGATGTGGAACATGCTGTTTATTAACCACTTGGTGTGACTGAAACTTACCTGGTTTGCTAAATAACATTATGTACAGGGTGTCGATTTATGCCTTTTTCACCATTCTAAGTGTTCGACACGCGACGCCACTGTTCGACACGGGCGGCATGGATAAATGTTAAGTTACCGGTATGCAGTGCCATGAACAGACAAACGCTATAGTTATCAACAATTGTCCATCAATTAAATTACTATAATAACCTTATTAAGCCTACATATCGGTCACGCCAATCTTGCCACATTCATATAGATTTTCCTATTAACATGTAGTTGTCAATTTTTTGCCGTAGATGCTGGTGGCAAAAGTTGTTCGAAGACGTTGGTGCCAGTATAAGTCGTTTAATTTCAAACCGCAAACAACCTTTTGGGAAGAAATTTGGATTTAGAGTCACTATTTAACAACAGTTTTTAACTGAACGGTTGCGTATTGTTAAAAACTTAATGGCATCATCGTTCGGGATCCCCAACTAAAATAATTTTTTCTGTTTAGATGGCTAATAAACACACCCGCAATAAATATTTGGACAAAATCCATGCAAAAACCTGTCAACACTTACTTTTGCGTCCAGCGAATAAGCGCGTTTCACCTAAAACTAACCATTGTTTCCAAATATGGAGTATTGTTACCGAACACGTGGCATTGTTACGAAACTAGTACCATTTTTCATACAATCGAACCTTAAAAGAGACATAGCAGACTTTAACATGCAAGGTTTTTTAATTGTTTTGTCGTTATTTTAACGTGATGCAAGTACAACAATTCTGTAATCGAAATAAGCCTGGCCGTTCTCATGCGTTAGTTACCAGATACGACATTTTTACTATTCGATACGCACGACAATTTTTCTCAAGATGTTAGACACGCAATAAAAAATCGATGCCCTGATTATGTAATAAGGCTTTTCGGCCAATAAATCAACTGACAAACCATAGTCAGGCCCTAATATCATTTTGATCTGTCATGAAATAACTTTTTTTCTAATTTTTCCGCATCTGGGCATAAATCTTGGTAATTGACTAAGAGAACTTTCATGCGATTTAAAAGTACACTTGGACGCTTATTTTCCAGCGCAAGATCTTGAAATAATTCATGCACTTCTGTTATGGGGTTACTATCAAATGACTTCTAAAGCGCTTGTTTCAATCACCACAAGAGCGACGACCAACCTTACACAAAATGACGTGACCAATCCGTTGAGCTTGTTCTTGATTGAGGGAAAAATGGTTAAGTTGAATTTGTCGTCGTCAGATATTATTTGATGGCTCTGAAAAATACCTTCAACAGTCGCTAACCACAACTTTACAGCATCCTGCCACATTGAGGGTTATTTTAATTTCGCTGCCATAGGTGTGAAAGGTGCAGTTCGGCTAGGGGGGAAAAATGCGGTGCGAACACACCAGGATAACAAGGCGTCGAAAACGGTGCCTGATCCCGAGGCAAAAACATGGATGCGGCCTGGTCATTAATTCCAGGGGGTGCAAAATAACTGGAGCGAGGCTGAGGTATTGAATATGATGATTCGGGATTTGCAGTGATCGGTCGTAATAATCGTGTTTGAAAATGTGGCAGAATAATGCGGCGCGGCATGCCTGTAGCGTTTAAACCGCAACCAAACAAATCGTTACCTGGTAAATTATCAACACAATCGCTGTTGGGCGAACTCATGACTGACATGTCTGCCTGAGGAGCTGCGTGAGATAAAGCATCGAAATTACCTGGCATGATCAACGAGTTTGACTTTCCGACCACTTTTAATTTGATCAAACTTTTTATAAATTGGGGAATTACACCAGAAGCCTTTTGCGACATAGTTAAAGCACGTAAAAACACGACAGAAGGTTAAAATGCCCATTCAAATATCACGTCGGGGTCACCAAATTTTATGCAGGGCGTCATTTAAAACGTCTACACAAAATAATAACAATGCCGTATATCTGACTCTTGATAAAAAGTCTACTCTCTAACCCAAAGTTAATCGATCAGTTTAATATATACATAAGAGTAAAGTCACTTAAGAGTTATACAGCACATAGGGGTTATACAGCACATAAGATTTATACAGCGCATTAGAGTTATGCAGCGCATTAGAGTTATACAGCATTTAAGAATTAAGAGTTATACAGCGCATGAGAGTTATACAGCACATGAGAGTTATACAGCACATAAGAGTTATACAGCACATTAGAGTTATACAGCACATAAGAGTTATACAGCGCATAAGAGTTAACAGCACATGTGAGTTATACAGCGCATAAGAGTTAACAGCACATGACAGTTATACAGCACATTAGAGTTATACAGCACATAAGAGCTATACAGCACATAAGAGTTATACAGCACATTAGAGCTTTACAGCACATAAGAGTTATACAGCACATAAGAGTTATACAGCACATGAGAGTTATACAACACATAAGACTTATTCAGCACATAAGACTTATACAGCACATAGGGGTTATGCAGCACATAAGAGTTATACAGCACATAAGAGTTATGCAGCACATAAGAGTTATACAGCGCATAAGAGTTAACAGCACATAAGACTTATACAGTACATAGGGGTTATGCAGCACATAAGAGTTATACAGCGCATAAGAGTTATGCAGCACATAAGAGTTAACAGCACATAAGACTTATACAGCACATAGGGGTTATGCAGCACATAAGAGTGATACAGCACATAAGAGTTATGCAGCACATAAGAGTTATACAGCGCATAATAGTTAACAGCACATGAGAGTTATACAACACATAATAGTTAACAGCACATGAGAGTTATACAACACATAAGAGTTATACAGTGTGGTGATCGAACGCAACACTTACACGGGCGCGTGTAGTTAATTGTGCCTCAGGAATTATACGCCTTCTGTGTCTGCCTGCGCCCTGCGTTTCTTTAGTTGTTCTTGGTGTTCTCTGTGTGCGGTCTTACTTTTGTTTTCCTTTTGCAGGTGTTATTGTTTGTTACTCAAAGTTCAACTTTATTAAAACCTGGATTCCGTTTACCAATAAAATCCCTCTAAAGGTTTTGACAATTTAATAAAGTTGATTAAAGTAGCGTTCGGAAAAAAAATGGAACAGCACATACCCCGACCAAAGGATTTAACTGTTGATCCGAATGCACCCGATGCAGCCAAGGTTTTTAAATTTTGGCTTCGTACCCTCATGGATTACCTTGCCTCATTAGAAGACTTCAAAGCTGAAGGCTTGCCGGCAATTAACGAAGCTCGTGTCATACTGAGTTTTCTTTCGCCTGATATTTACCCGTATGTGGAGGAAAATGACAGTTACGATTCCATCGTAACTACGTTAAAGGAACTCTATGAGAAAAAAAGAAACAACATCTACTCCAGGTATCTACTAGTTAGTAGACAGCAAGCAAACGGCGAAAGTGTGCATGAATATCTTCGTGCTCTTAAACTCCTTGCCAAAGAATGCCCATTTGAAAACGTCAGTGCTGTAATATATCGCGACGAACTGGTTCGGGATTCCTTTATAAATGGACTTCGATCTCCTTCAATTCGGCAACGACTTTTAGAGGTCAATGACATCGACCTTCAACGCGCCTCTGATTTAGCACATACTCTGGAAAGGGCTCACCTACAATCAAGCTCGATGGCCCCGCATTCTCCCCTTCAGCTGACATCCACTATCAATGAGAGTGACAAAGGTTTCGATTTTATTGCCTCTACTTCCAAATTCAAAGATCCAAAGCTTCCTGTTAGAAAATGTTTCTATTGTGGAGGATTAGTGCACAGTCGCAATTTCTGTCCTGCTCGGGAAAGCAACTGCCATAAATGTGGCAAACGCGGGCATTATTCCAAAGTTTGTCGTAGCGGCAGTCGTGTGACCGCCACTGCTTCCACGGAGGTTAGTGAACAAGCGATTCATTCTCGCTATCTGGTTGTAGCATCGAAGGCAGACGAGTATACAGTGGACTCCACAGGAGCGCCGCAATGCTTGCGAAGGGCTGTCGTTGATGCTCAAATTGAAGGTGTATTTGCAAAAGCCTTGCTTGACTCTGGAGCGTCAGAAAACTTTATTGATAAGTGCTTAGCTGACAGACTGAATATTAGTCTTAAAAGTAAAACAGGAGAAGTGACAATGGCTTCGACAAAGCTTCTCCTGAAAACATATGGTCGCGTACGCGTAAACCTCAAACTTCTCGGAAGAGTGTACAATAATATTTCAATGGAGGTTATGCAAGATTCCTGTTCCGACGTAATACTTGGACAAAGTTTCTTTGCAATGCACCGTGCAGTTACATTTTTGTTCAACGGGCCGGAGAAACCACTTGTGATTAATTCAAAGCCGAAGTTTGCAGCTCTAATTTCGGCCAAAGTACGGCCCCCTAGGCTTTTCCAATTTCTTCAGCCAAATTACAAGCCGATTGCATCTCCTTCCCGCTCATACTGCCAGGAAGACATCGATTTTATTGGTGGGGAAATTAAGCGTCTGTTGGACGAGGATATCATTGAGCCCGCGCGCTCTCCGTGGAGGTCGCAGGTACTTGTCGTAAAGAACAAAAACAAACGACGGTTGGTTATTGACTACTCCCAGACCGTAAATCGTTATACTCTACTTGACGCATACCCTCTACCCAAAATCGAGGAAATAGTGCGGAAAGTTTCTCAAGACATGTTTTACAGTTCTTTGGACCTGCGCTCCGCTTATCATCAAGTACCTATTTTGGACAATAAAAACCTTTCACTGCTTTTGAAGCGATGGGGAAATTGTACCAGTACAAACGTTTGCCGTTTGGTGTTACGAATGGCGTATCAGCTTTTCAAAGAGTGATGGACGACTTTATTCAAAGAAACAATTTGCAAAAGGTATATGCCTATCTCGACGATCTGACAGTAACCGGTGCCACTATTGAGGAACATGATAAGAACCTGAGAGCTCTCTACGAAGCCGCGAAGTCTGATAATCTGACTTTTAACGAAGAAAAGTCTAAGGTACGGCAACAGATTTTAAACTTACTTGGTTATCAAATATCTCATGACGAACTTAAACCCGACCCCGAACGCTTACGTCCGCTTCTTAATTTGCCTCCGCCTAAATCGCCCCGTGAGCTAAAGCGAGTGAATGGAATGTTTGCGTATTACTCATCCGGGTTTGGCAAGACTTTACCATTTTATTCGGTCACGCAATCTTCCATATACTGGCGAAGAAACCAAACTTGCGACCAGTCGATGTCGAACTTGCGCTGAAATTAAACCTCGTTTTTACCGACCTGCTTCTCGAACACTTGTTAAAGCAACACACTCTTGGGAGCGCTTAGCGATTGATTTCAAAGGACCTGTTAAAGGTCCCAAGCCGTATCTGCTTGTAATCATTGACGAATTTAGCAGATTTCCGTTTGTTTTTCCGTGTAAGAAGATGTCGTCAGAAACGGTAATTGATTGTTTGTCGACACTCTTTTTTTTTTTGGTTTTCCGCAATATATTTATAGCGACCGGGGGATGTCCTTCATTAGCAAAGATGTTAGGGAATTCTTAACTGCTCGTGGTATCGCAGCAAGTTGTTCCACACCCTATCACCCCCAAGGTAATTCTCAATTCTTCCAGAGGCATTACACGCCATACGCTCACTACTTTGTACGGCAACTAATCAAACGCCGCATGAGAGACTGTTTACATTTTCACGACGGGCGATGTCTGGGACGTCAATGCCTTCATGGCTTTTAAATCAAGGAACTGTGTTGCTGCGTCGTTTCGTACGCAATAAAGGTGAACCCGTTTGCGATCCTGTGGAGTTAACCCCACGTATGCTCGTGTCCGATACGCAAATGGCCGGGAAAGCACAGGTCAACCTCTGATCTGGCCCCTTATCCAGTCGCAGAAACACCGATACACGAAAGCTTTGAAGCAGATGAACCTACAAGTCCGCAACAGGGATCGAATGATGGCGATGAAGTAGATAGTGGCGAAGATTACATACAAGAACTAAACGAGGAACCTTCCCATCACGAAGAAACTGCGTCAACGCCGCCTGGTCCCAGGCGTTCTACCCGTGAACGCAAACCTCCACAGAGGTTCGGAGAGTGGACCACATGAAATTGAACTTATTATTTCCCTTGTGTCTTATGTGTGCTATAGCCTAGTTGTAAACAAAAATTGGCGGGGGTGATTGTGGTGATCGAACGCAACACTTACACGGGCGCGTGTAGTTAATTGTGCCTCAGGAATTATACGCCTTCTATGTCTGCCAGCGCCCTGTGTTTCTTTAGTTGTTCTTGGTGTTCTCTGTGTGCGGTCTTACTTTTGTTTTCCTTTTGCAGGTGTTATTGTTTGTTACTCAAAGTTCAACTTTATTAAAACCTGGATTCCGTTTACCAATAAAATCCCTCTAAAGTTTTTGACATACAGCACAAAAAATTTATACAGTGCATAAGAGTTATACAGCACATAAGAATTATACAGCACATAAGAGTTATACAGCACATAAGAGTTATACAGCACATTAGAGTTATACAGCACATAAAATTTATACAGTGCATAAGAGTTATACAGCACATAAGAGTTATACAGCACATCAAATTTATACAGTGCATAAGAGTTATACAGCACATAAAATTGATACAGTGCATAAGAGTTATACAGCACATCAAATTTATACAGTGCATAAGAGTTATACAGTGCATAAAATTTATACAGTGCATAAGAGTTATACAGCACATAAGAGTTATACAGCACATCAAATTTATACAGCACATAAGAGTTATACAGCACATAAAATTTATACAGTGCATAAGAGTTATACAGCACATAAGAGTTATACAGCACATAAGAGTTATACAGCACATCAAATTTATACAGTGCATAAGAGTTATACAGCACATAAAATTGATACAGTGCATAAGAGTTATACAGCACATAAGAGTTATACAGCACATCAAATTTATACAGCACATAAGAGTTATACAGCACATAAAATTTATACAGTGCATAAGAGTTATACAGCACATAAGAGTTATACAGCACATAAGAGTTATACAGCACATCAAATTTATACAGTGCATAAGAGTTATACAGCACATAAAATTGATACAGTGCATAAGAGTTATACAGCACATAAGAGTTATACAGCACATCAAATTTATACAGTGCATAAGAGTTATACAGTGCATAAGAGTTATACAGTGCCTAAAAGTTATAGAGCATATAAGAGTTATGCAGTGCATAAGAGTTATACAGCACATAAAATTTATACAGTGCTTAAGAGTTATACAGCACATAAGAGTTATACAGCAAATAAGAGTTATACAGTGCATAAGAGTTATACAGCATATAAGAGTTATGCAGTGCATAAGAGTTATGCAGTGCATAAGAGTTATACAGCACATAAAATTGATACAGTGCATAAGAGTTATACAGCACATAAGAGTTATACAGCACATGAGAGTTATACAGCACATAAAATTTATACAGTGCATAAGAGTTATACAGCACATTAGAGTTGTACAGCAGATAAGAAAATCATTTCTATGTAAAATGATAAATTAATGTCTTTGGACACAAAGGCTTTATGTTTGACCTTCCTTCAAACAGTGTTGTTAATCAGCGTGGACCCATTAAAACAAACCAGGCCAATTCTGTACTTTTTCTCGAACTTCCCTGAAAATGTTTCTAGCTTCTTCCTTCGTCACGTTGTTATGAATGTTCAATCTATCCATCTAACAAAAATATCTTGATGTGATTAAACATAAACTTTAATTTGACACGATTGACAAACTGTGAACTTACAGCATGAATAGTAAACATGTAATCAGTTAAATTTGTTTTAAATTATAATGAATTGCACTGCTAAGATAATGAAATTTGTCGCACAATACTGAAAATCCACCAATACTGAAAATTAGTCTGTGGCAAGTTGGTAAAAACTCAAGCTTAGTTGTAAAACTCTTGAATGTTTAATTTCAGTATTTGTAAACACAAAGTAACCTCCAAACACAAAAATAAACTTCAGCAAATAGCCATAAAATTTAGTCAAGTCACCATCTAACACACTGATATTCTACTCATTGCTGGAACTCCACTTATTGTAACTTACTGGATCTTCCAACTTTGACAATCCTTCTGCCAATGCTTTTAATCCAATAGAAGTAATTCCACATCCAAATAAAATGAGGCTCTTCACTTTAATCAAACTTTCTGACAGTTTTTTGCAGCCAATATCACCAATAGAGTTTCCAGATAAAACGACCAGCTGAATCTAAAAATATTTCAAGCTAATATTTAAAGGTCAACTTCTGGTGAAGCAAACAAATAACAAACTAATTATTTTGTTTTTTAAATATAAAAAGAGCTATGTCATAATAAACACAAATCAAGTAGTGAACAGATATGTGCGTGCAATCAGCAACAGATTGTTGTTACTAAATTAGAGATTTCAAGATAAAAATTAATGTTGTGAGCAGTTTTGTTCATATCACTGTTAGCATTATGTTCAAGCAAAACTAACACATCTGTGTCCTCTTGTAAGCAATAAAATGTTGACTCTGACACAAATTTAGTATTTTGAATCATTGTCAAAGTGCATGAAACCCATTCACATCATTCATGAAAGTTAGGTTGTTTAAAACCCATTCATGTCATTCTTAAAGCTGGGTAGTTTAATAATAAATTTATTGGGAAAGTGATACCAAAGTAATGTTCTCAAAAGTAACAAGTCCAGCTGGTAAACCTGTAAATTTCAGAATATAGCAGTGAACTGAAACAGAACTAAAACCTTACTGGTTCTGGTAATTTAAGCAAAGCTGAAGACAGATGTGGAATTCCTTCTGATGTTATTCCACAATCACCCAAGTCCAGTCTCTGTACTTTGTTCAAACATTTTGCTATTTCTTTTGCACCAGAGTTCCCAATGTTATTTGTATTCAGGTAAAGTTCTTTCATCTAAAAAATATTTAGTATGAATGCAGCATAAAATAATTATGCATGCTTTAAATAACTATTGACGATTTGAGCCAAATTTGCATTTACGTTTTTGTTTAATAATTATCAGCACAACATGCTGTAAACATCATTATTAATAAGAAAAGTTACTGTTATCAAACTAAAGCTTCAAGTTTTGTTCATATCAGGGTTATCACTCTGTCAAACTTTAAACAACACTACATAAACATATCAGTGTCCTTCTATATTTTAATCAATAACATCTGGATTCTGAAGCAAATTAATTAAACTTGAATGTATTTTCAGTCAGAGTCAAAGTGCATGAAACCTATACCATTCATGAAGGTTGTGAAATCATTAATTTATTGGGAAAGTGATACCAAAGTAATGTTCTCAGAAGTAAAACATTGAGCTTGTAAACCTGTATTTACAGAATATAGCAGTGAACTAAAACAGAATTGAAACCTTACCGGTCCCGGTAGTTCGAGCAAAGCTGAAGACAGATATGGAATTCCTTCTGATGTTATTCCACAATCATTCAAGCGCAGTCGCTGTACTTTCTTCAAATGTTTTGCTATTTCTATTGCACCAAAGTTCCCAATGTTATTTCCAGAAAAATCAAGGGATTCCATCTAAAAAATATTTAGTATGAATGCAGCATAAAAACACTATGTATGCTTAAAATAACTATTGATGTTTTCAGGCTAAATTTGCATGAGTGAACTTTTCTTTAATAATTATCAATACAATATGCTGTAATGATCCTTATTAATAAGAAGGGTTGCTGTTATCAAACTAATGCTTCAAGATCACATACAAGATTGTGGTTGGGTTTGTTTATATCTGGGTTCGCAGAACTTTAAATAAAACTAAATAAACATATCAGTGTCGTTTTCCATCTCGCAACATATTGTAGAGGTAGCTTAATTTTCTCATAAGTAGTTTGGTTGAATACAAGTTACATTATTGCAAAACCTTACTGGATCTGTTAGTTCGAGCAAAGCTGAAGACAAATACGGAATTCCTTCTGGAGTGATTCCACATTTACCCAAGTCCAGTTTCTGTACATTCTTCAAACATTTTACAATCTTTTTTGCTCCAGAGTTTCCGATGTTGTTGTTTTGCAGAGAAAATGCTTTCATCTAAAAGTAAACAAAATTGGGTTTGTAGGCGACAAAGATATTTTAGGTGAGTTCAATTAAAGACAGTTGTACCCATAGCCTGCTGTCAAAATGTAGCATGGCAGTGTGGTTTGCATTGGCTTTAATATATAAAGTAAGTTGATATCTGAAATTAATAAGCACTAAGGCTTCAATAAGTTTTGCAAGTGCAAATACTACATAACATGTGTTTACATTTAGGAAACATCACAGAAACATAATGAGACTTACTGGTGTCTCTAGTTTGGCCAAAGCAGTGGCAAGATTGTCCACTTTAGTCACATTACAACTATCAATTTGAAGTTCTTCAAAGTAATGAAGAATTTCACCCAAAAGAAGATCATCATTGCTTATATTAAAGTCATTCAGAGTCAAGAATTTAAGCTGAAATAAAACAAATGACTACAGAATATACAAACACTCATTAATAATAGAAAGCTTAAACCTCATGTGGACGTTCATTTTTTTTGGAATCCTTAATGCAATTCAATGTTTTTGAACATCGTGTGTCGTGATAGTTTGAAGACAATAAAAGTATTTCTGTTAATGGAATGCACTTTGCTAGATTTGGTGCTTGTTTGTCATTCCACTTCTTTAACCATAGGTCTTGAATCTACGATGGAAAAAGTTTAATTCTGGAACAAATGCTGATGACAAAAATTCATATGGAACAAAAAATCACACTGGCTAAACCAGAGGTCAACAACCCATGACTCTGGGAGCCCCATGTGGCTGTTTCACTCTTCACTTTGACTCAATTCAAACCACAATCTTCTTTAGGGAAAAATACACAAATAAAGATAAATTTAAAACTTTTGATGCACTTGATTGTTTCTGTATGTTTTGCAAGTTCATAAAAAAAAGTGATATTTAATTTGGTTCATGTTTATTGGAAGGGAAAAATAATACTTGCTAACACACGTTCATAGCCTCAAGTTTGCAGAAAGATTCTAACTGGTTCTTAGCATGTCAGGGGTTGCAAACCTCTGGACTGAACATTTATGAGTTAATATCACTGCATATGCGGGTGACATTCAACTCATCAGAAAATATACACTCATGCGACTAAGCAATGTTAGTCACAAACATGTAACATATATAAAAGTTAGGTTTGTGCAGTCAACAAGTGAAGTATCTTTGCATCAATAGTTTAACTGATAACCTCAACTAACCTCAATCTCATGTTCTTCCACAAATCCTGCAAAACTTTCGAAGACATTTCCAACAACAGAAAATTCAACATATTCGAAACGTGGAAATTTCTTACAATGTTTAAAAACTGTGCGGAAATTTCTCACATCCGAGGGCGAAGTCAATCCTACTATGTCATATTCACAAAGTAAATAAGGTTTGACCTTTTTTGTGATGACCTTGTTGTTTAGTTCATTCAAACATCCAAAAAGATGAAACCAGTCTGCCAAGTTTGGCACATTCTGGAGATGTTCTGCTATGTTTACAACAACATCAGACAAAATATCTTGCTTTCCCAAAATCGTTTCCTTTTTTTGGTCAAATTGGGTCAGTTCCATGGGCTGTTCAAAAATGTCATCATTGCAGAGACCAAAACAGAACGTGAGAACATTTTCCCATTCCCCCAATTTATGAGCATCTTTTAAATGCATTTTCATCTCATCCAAATTCATGAAGAGAACAAGCCTGAGTGCAACTAACAGTTCTTGCCATGAGCGATGCACAAAGAAACTTATTTTGTCTTGTTCCAAAATGTTTATCGTTAGATTTTCATCTGATTTAACATTGGTATCAACAAATAACTGTTGATCCCTTAACGGAATTTTAAACTTCTTTAAATCACTTTCAGAGAACATTGTTTTCTTGTTACAAAATCCATACCAAGCCAAACCCGCAAGCTGTTCTACAACATCTACATTTTTAGGAAAGTCACAATGCTCCGATCGGATGTATCTGTTTAGCATGGCAACATACACACCAGTAAGAGTTATCGGTTCTGTACTTTCGTTTCCTGACTCAATTCTTTGCAGCAAGTATTGAAGGATCATCAGCATTTTCACAGGCACACCACAGTTTTCTAACAGTGTACAGTTATCATGTAGCATGGTTTGAACTTCTTTATGTTGTTTACCACAAACACGCTCAGTTAGTTGTTTCTGAGCATCTGGGCTGAGACCTAAGATTTCAACAACAAACTTTGGTCGGTATTGTGGATGGACATCAACAAATTCACTTTTTCTTGAAGTCACAAGCTTGTAAGCATGTGGAAGCAAAGTTCCATTTAAAATGTTCAGTAACCAAGCAATAGGTTTGGCTGGTAAGTAGGGAGATTTTAAATTGTAAACACTCTTCAAAATTGCAGTGCCAGCTTCATCCAAACCATCTATAATGACCCTCACTTCAAGGTCAAGCAAGATATTTTTGATCAGGTGGTGTTTCTCATCTTCGCTTAATAAAAGTCCTTGTTTTATTAGCGGGGCAAACAGAAGTGTGTACAAGTCACACTCTTTAGTTTGGTCAATTTCGCGCATTTTAATGTAAAAAACCCAAGAAGAATTTGGTACATTTGTTTTGTTTAATATATGATTGATGTAGACTTTGGTCAAAGTACTTTTGCCAACACCAACTACACCAACAACTGCAATTGATTTGCTGTATTTATCAACATTCACTTTACTCAATTTTTGGAGTTTAACTTTGTGTTGTGCTTCGAGTTTTGCCTTATCAAACATGTTTTCCACTGTAATGTCACCACTTCCTTGATCTATTAACTTAGCCAAACGTTCTCGACGTTTTTTTGGATCTGTTTCATCCGGATTTGACCCCCCAGAATATTTAGCTAGGACAAGTTTAACTGGATCCACAATCTTCGTATACTCTACACCACATTCTAATAAAGATTCCTTCTCAGCATGGTTTCGTAATTCGTTCTTGATATCCTCAACTACAAACAAGTGATATTATCAATAAAACCTATAAATGTTTTGGTGAGTTGCAGATGGACTGCTTCAATAGGTCAAAACACATAACAGCTCAAATCAGTGACCCTGTCTGCAGTTGATTTAAATACAACATCTTGCTACATGTAACTGGATATTGTTATGAATGAATCTGTGAAGTGTGATGTTTACTTAGTGGGAACAATATTGAAGGGTTAACTTCCACATGCGATTTCAAATAACGTTAACTTCACATGTTTTTGTACATCAAAGTAACTTTTTTTAATTTTTGTAACAGAAAGTACAATCAGAACCCAATAAACTATTTAATTTTCAATTTAGCTTATGATATATTTTGCAAATATTTAGTCGGATATTTCACTTAAAAATCAATGCTAACATGTATTCCATACATTGAGTAATGACAATTTCTGGTTGACTGTGATCTTGGTGTGACAATAAATGAAAACCATTCAACGTTTGAGCTACAGGCAGTTGAGACATTGATACTTTTAAGTTAATGCTTATCTGATGGGTCCCAAACAACTGGGACAAACCACCAGCTGTAATAATAAAACCTTATTATTGGTTGATAAAATATGCACAACTGTCTGTGGGTCAGTGATTGTTCTGGCTCGGTATATGACATGTAGAAATTTCATTCATTTTAATGTTAATTTCCGTATTAAAGTGAACAAAAGACAAACTAATATGATGTAAATGGCAAAATTATTTTGATGATAAGGTGTCCAATTCAGGAGCTAAACTTTGAACTAATTTTTTGAAAACGTCAAAATACACATAAAAATTATATATTTATGAATTTTAAAAATGTTGTAGCCCATTTCAAAAAAGATACCCCTAGAAGAAAAGCATTTAGTTTTTTTAAACGTTCTCCAGGTAAAATTGTATCATAATCATTTATATTAACATTGTTATGGACCATGGTCACATTTTTATGCCATATAACTCTTTGCTTACCATTTAGATTTGAGGTCTTTGATGAACTTTCATCTGAAAAAAGTTGCAGTAAGAAAAACATACAAAAATATAAATTACATGCGAAACAACAAGAAATATATATTTATTGCTCGTAAAATTTATTACTTAGTTTCACACCGATGACATCCATACAATTTTGTCTTATTTTTCTTTAAAGTAGCAGACTTTAGATCAATGGTATAAGTTCAATGATGACAGTGGTGTACTAAGCATGTCGCTACCTAGAATAATGGTAAGATGGGAATTTCTTGTCATAACAAAAATCCTTAAACTGCATCCTTTGTGAGATGATTAAGGACGCATATTGGTATTTCTATGAAAATAAGTTTTGGTGCTGGGAAATGCCCACCGTGTAGACCGATGTCACAATAGAAATTTTACGTCACAAAGCAAACCAGTGATGCATAGGGCTCAATTTTTCGGTTGAACAAGCACACATGTGTGTGCTGCTGTCAATGGCGGATTTTAGGGTGTTTGGGACAGTTTTGGTGGGGTTTTGGGCTATTTTAATCAGGTAGTTACTTGCTGGTGGGTGCTGCTGAAAATTATGTTGAAAATGGAGCAAAAATTTCAGGCTGTATTTGTGGAAAAATGAATCGTTTAAGTGTGCAATCATTTGTGATTTTATGAAAGATCCATCCCATATCTACAAATTTTGATTAAAATTAGTCACTAGAAGAATGGTTTAGCCACCCCCTGGGGGCATTTTCCCCCCTGGTTAGTCAATATTTTGACAAAAAAGCAACAAAAATTGGAACTGGATTTTGTAGAAAAATGAATCGTTTAACTACGCACTCATTTGCATTTTTTGTAAGTTCCAACTTTTCTCTATGCAATGGCATCAAATTTAGTTGCTGAAAAAGTGTCAAAGCCTTCCCTCATGGCTGGGTATACCCACTGTTGGTCATATGATCTTCCAGGAGGCCCAACAAGCCCTTGCTCTGTACAGTCTCATCCAGGAGCAAAATTTGTTTTTAAACTTTGAAGAATTTTAGGTCACTATGTACGTCACAAGACCCATCAACGGTCATTGGGAAACAAGCGGAACAGTCGCTAGATGCATTACAGCCGAGGGCCTTGAACACAGGATTTCTCCAATTTAATACCCATTTTGGCCCTTAAGCAGTTATGCCAGCATAGGAAATAGCATTGCACTCTCCATACCGTCTCCATATAAGAACCTCCCAGCTGTTGCTTTAAGTGGCAATGTGTCTTCATCCTTCTTCTTCTATGAAACAACACCAGACGAGATAGAAATGTATATATCCCTTTTAGATGCAACAAAATCGGTACCATCTCATGATATCCCCATTAGGTTCATTAAGCTAGTTAAATACATAATTTCACCCTTTCTGTCGGAGGTGTATAACTGGTGTATTCGTAATGGACAATATCCGGGTCTAGTGTACTATTGCACGTACCTATCTTCTAAAAATCAGGGAACACCCAAATTACGTCACAATGAAGGTGGGGTCAAGTTATGACGTCACACCAAAAATTTGCGTCACTGTGACGTCACTAACCGAAGATATGAAACGACGAAGTTTCTCGCCCACGCACACATACGCGGTTCTCCTGCAGGCACCTGAAGGTCGGCAAAAGGCACAACAGCAACGAAGAAATACATTTTTACGCTTCATTGATTACATAATGAAACAAACCTGTGAGAAACTTGAAATTGGGTACGATCAACCACAAGGGTGCGTAAACCAACATATGAAAAAATGAAAGTCGGGGTTAACGCGCTTTAGCGCCGTTGGCGGTAAACATGTCCCAAAGTATACATCCATACGTATCAATAAAGGAGACGTCACACAAACTTTAAATTTGGTACAGACAACCACAAGGGTGACTACACCAACATACTAAAAAGTTAACTGGGTAGCACTTTATTAACCCTTTGTTTATTGACGACAAATATTTGTTTGTGACGTAACAATTACATTTAAAGTCGATTTTAATCCGTTCTCGAATATTATAAACAAGAGTCCCTCCTTGACAATCGAGCCCATTCTCAACACAATCCAACAAGTATTTCTCTCAAAAATCATCAAAACGTCAACCGACGTTAACACGCTTTAGCGACGTTGGCGTTAATAAGGTTCCATAGTGTACAATTGTACGTAACAATGAAAAAGACGTTGCATAAACTTGAAATTAAGCACAAACAACCAGAAGGGTTCCTACACCAACATACTAAAAAATTAAACCGATACCACTGCGCCATTTTTCTAGACCTGTCTAAGGCATTCGACACCGTAAATCACGAGAAGTTGTTGGAAAAGTTAGAGCGCCGGTATGGAATTAGGGGAAATACCCTACACTTAATCCACAGTTACCTTGTAGGTAGAAGTCAATGCACTAGAATAGGAAATTCTGTGTCGGATATTAAACCCATAACATGCGGTTGTCCACAGGGTTCGCCATTAACTCCTTTACTTTTTTTATTGTACATCAATGACCTTCCGCAAGTATCCTCTTTTACAACCAAATTGTTCGCTGACGACACGGTTCTTTCAATGCCCTCCCCTTCACTTATTGACTTACAATCCCGCGTTAACGAACAACTCACAAATGTTGACAACTGGTTAAGGCACAATCGACTTTCTCTCAACATTCGGAAAACAAAGTTCCTATTGTTTTCCCCTTCCACCTCAAGCACTGGCAATTTCACCGTCACCATCGGTCATGAAAAACTTTTGCGATCAGATAATATTAAGTACCTCGGTGTATACATTGATGACAAACTAACCTGGACAACTCACATTCATTACTTGGAAAAGAAATTGTCACAAGCATGCGGCACTTTTTTTCAGTTGCGAAATTATCTTGACGTTAAAACGTTGAGAAATGTTTACTATTCATTTGTATATTCCCATATTCAGTACGCTATTGGTACTTGGGGTGGAGGATCGGCACTCTCACTGAAAAAACTCAACACTATTCATAATAACATACTCCGCTCCATAACCTTTAGTTCCTTTCAAAGCCACGTCACGCCATTATACAAGAAATTAGATCTCACAAAAATTAGAGACATTTACAAACTCGAACTGGCCAAAGCAATGCACGATTTCCATACCGGCAATCTACCGGCCTCCTACAACTCCTTATTTTCGTTAGTAGACACAGTACACGATCATTTCACAAGAAATGCATCGCAAAAGAACTTATTTCACCCAAGAGTTAACACCACCTTCGGCTTACGTATGCTAAAATACAGGGGCCCACAGATATGGGAGGAAATAAACCCTTCCATTAGATCGCTCTCCCGTCCATCATTTAAAAAAAAATCCGCCAATGTTTCACATCTCAGTATTAACTTCCTTTTTCATCCACCCTGTTAGCAGTCCGTTTTTCCCTTTTTCTTGTAGTCCTCCTGTCGTTTATTGCGTTTCTTCTGTCTTTGTTTTATGGTGTTTTTATCTATATTCCATTGTACACTCTACGCCTAAATGAACAATTTACTGCCGTAGGATCCGTTGTTGTTTCAGATCTAGGAGCGCTGCACACCAACATCACAACGTGCGCTGGACCATCAGCAAGACCTACGATGATTCAACAAACGCAACCTCCAGACGATCCCGACCATCTCCAACCAAAACCACCACGTTTGGACTGTCCTCGGGACGTTAAGGTCTGTCGATGTGGATTAAAGGAAACGTTCTGAGAACCGAGTTGGCGTTTGCGTTTCGATGGGTTTTGCTTTGGCCAGCACGGCCGGGTGGCCACCTTTTCGTCACATGCAGCTTGTCGCAACCCATCACCTCCCAGTGCGCCTGGCTGCGATCCCACGGCAGACGGTGATTCTCCGTGAGGAAATCACCTTTACATGGGGGCCTGACTCGATAACCTTTATGGTTTTATCGGTACCCATGCCATTTCATTTCCTTGTTTTTTGTTCGTCGCGTAGTTGCTTTTCTCGCAAAAATAAACATGATATGATTTGATTTGATTTGATTTGATTTGATTTGATTTGATGCATCTGTTGTTAAAAAATGCTATGAAATGAAACCCTTATAAATCACCAGTATAACTTATCATTTCAGTGGTAAAGTTTGTTTCCAAAAATATTTCTTTTTATAATTAGAGATATATCTGTTGTGAAAAAGTTATCAAATGTTATCTTCATAAACAATATTTAAAACTTTGTTATTTTGTCCAATTGCAACCAAAGTTTACCAGAACTCAACAGTGAGTTGGTGTCAGTCAATGATTCACATTGCTTTGTAATGGCATGTGCAGAAAATTAAATTACAATTCAATTGTGAAAAAGTTTTAAAATGGAAATAGAGCAGAATATGTTGGTGTAAGTATGGTTTGTATACCTAGGCAGGGTGTCGATTTATGCCTTTTTCGCCATTAAGTGTTCGACACGCGACGCCACTGTTCGAACGGGCGGCGTGAAAGTTATCGATATACAGTACCACGAACAGACCAACGCTTTGTTATCTACCATAAATTGAATTACATATAATTACTCAATTTAGCCTAACGTATCGGTTACGCCAATCTTACATTCACATCGATCTTACTAGTTTTCTTTTTTCGAAGATTGGACGCCAACGATTTTCCTATTAACATGTAGTTGACAATTTTTTGCCGTACATGCTGGTGGCAAAAGTGGTTCGAAGACGTTGGTGCCAGTATAAGTCGTTTAAATTCAAACCGCAAACAATCATTTGGGGAGAAATTTGTGTTTCGAGTCTGTATTAAACAACAGCATTTAACTGAACGGTTACGTAGTGTTGAAAACTTAACGTCATCATCGTTCGGGATCCCCACCCCAAAATAAATTTGTATGTTTAGATTGCTAAATAAACGCAGCCGCAATAAATTTTTGGACAAAATCCATGCTAAACCAGCCAAAACTTGCTTTTCAACGTTCAGTGAATAAACTCGTTAAACCTAAAAACTAACCATTGTTTCCAAACATGGCGCATTGTTACCGAACACGCGGCATTGTTACCGAACATATTACATTGTGACGAAACAAGTACCATTTTTCTTTCAATCGGACCTTAAAAGAGACATATCAGTTTACAACATGCAAGGTTTTGATTGTTTTGGCGTTATTTTAACGTGTATTTCAAACTTATGTTAGTACAAGAATTCTGTAATCGAAATAAGCCTGGTCGTTCTCATGCGTTAGTTACCAGATACGACATTTTTACTATTCGACGCGCACGACAATTTTTCTCAAGATGTTCGACACGCAGAAAAAAATCGACGACCTGCACCTAGGGAACGTTAGAACCCTTGACAAGTCCATGAACCAGCTGATAGCACAAGAACCACACGTACATTATATTATATCAAATTCTGTACAAATGAGGCTGCAATTACGCAAACAAAAAACAAACTACGCAGATTGACACTGACGGAAGGTAGAAATATTTTGTATAACAAATCTTTTTTGTTTACATTAGTTAAATCTAGGTTTTTTGCACCTATGAAATATTATTATTTAGCCTACATTTGACCAGAAATTGACAACCTAAATGAAAAAAGTTTATTTATATTATAAAACATACCTGGACAAAGTTTCTTACATGGAGGTTCACCATTGTTCACATTACCAGCAGTTGTGAGTATTGTGACATTCTCCAATTGGCAATCATTTAATGTAGTGCCTGTTTAAACATAGTGTTAGTTACAAATATAAACAATAAGTAACACAAAATTCAAATGCTACATTTCAGAATTTATTGTTAATCTAAATTTAAACCAACAATGCATTAAAATTACAAATTATATTCGCACCTGCACAATTTTTTTGTAAGGGAGGTTCAGAATTATTCCCAATGTCTGCATATTTTCGTTTGCGAGACATGTCCAAGAATCTGCAGAAAGTACCAATCGAAAATCTCTCGTTCAACGAAAATGCTGAGGCGATCTTCGGCTCTTCTAAGCAAAACTGCTCCTTAAAACTTAGTTTATTGCAACAAAGATCCCTAATGACAACAAAACAAATAACAAAATGTTTACTAGATAAAAACTTTATATTGTCGAAGAAAATAATTTTGTTGATTAATTTGCATCCAAACAAAAACATATATCTTAATTTTACCTTCTAAACAAATAAAATTCATAAATGCAAACAAAGTTGCGACACTGGGATTTCCCAAATTCGATACATCATAAATCCATTTAGGTATATCTCAAGTTCCCGCTACATAGGACGATACTCGCCCATCAAGTCTGCTAAATTGAATCAACGTTGTGAGCTGGTTGAGTTTCGCTTCGCCAATAAAAACTCAAATTTACAAGCTGCAATGAAACTTGTCGTAAATTCTCTCCGATTTATTGCACTGTTGTTGGCAAGCAAATCTTTTGACCTGACAACTTTTGACACCAACATGCAGACTCATAAGTTTAATTTTTGGTCAGTTGCCAAAAACAATTTTGTCTTTGAAGTTTTGGTGCTTAACGAATGAACAAAACGATACAACGCAGTTAAACATGGGACGCATCTTCTGGTGCGACACGCGTAAAATATAAAAAACTATATTTTCCCAATGCTACTTTGTCTTGGAATCTCTTCAAAGAGAATTGTTTTTTTTTCTCTTTGACGCCTCCCAACGTAAGTGCTTACTACACCAAATGAAGTTCCATCGGTAAACTTGCCTTTGCGAGAAATGTAAACACTCCAAAGTACGTCACTGTAAGTCACGAGTAATGTAGGGTCATTGAACTAGTGTTTCTCAACCGGTGGTACGCGCAACCACAAAAAGTTTGGGAATCACTGCATTAAAACAGTAATGTGGGAATATTTGATCCACGCACACATCGTGTTCTCTGTACATTTAATCACAGTATTTTATATTTCGTTCTTTCTCCATCCTGTTAATAAGCTGTTGGTGAAAACGTACGAGCCGAGTGCCGACTGGCAGTTGTTAATTAACCGACCCTCGTTCGTTAAACAAACGAGCTCGTTAAAACTGATTTTAACTCGTTTTACGTCGTTTACGAGCGAGGAGCTCGGTACGGAAACTGATTTGCCGAGCACATCTCGTTAGGACCTCGTACAAGGGCGCAAAGACAACTATAGAGAATGTGTCAGTTTACAGGAGAAAGGGACCTTTGCGTCGAATTATGTCCAATGTTTTTCTGAATACGAGTTGCGTAATTTGACATAACTTGCGCATATGCGGTATAGAATCTTGAATTTACCCCACAATATTTTGTTCGTTAACATCATTTAGGTAAGTTTACGATAATATTTCCCCATAAAATTGAAATTCGTTACCCAACGCGCACTTCATTTTTACAGGTAAACTAGGATTAAATTCACGCGCTAAGTTGCGGGGAATAAGACTTAAAGCACTGCCAGTATCTACAAGAAAATTAGGTTTGTGATTTTTATCAAAAATGTTGAATGTGCTAGAATGTTTTCCGACGCCCCTGACATTGTTCACCCTTAATGAGAGAGACGCTGACCGTTTTTCTGATGATTGAAAGAACATAGCGGAATACAATTATATGCATGCGAACCTTACATGTTGTGACAATAACACAAGTCGGAGGGTGGCGCCTGTGAAAAGCGCGGTCGTTGAAAGTCCCGTCCGCCATTAAAGTTTGTTTGTCTCGGGCGTGGTCGAGCAGTAAATTCTCGGCGCTGTGGTGGTCGATAATCGTTGTTGCGTGATGCAAAGTTTCCGGACCTATGATATCCGCCATTTTGCCCTCTTGGTGCCTGAAATCGGGGAGTTGCAGAAGTTACAGTTTGATCAGACTTTAACGCCTGTAATTCTTCGGTCATTTTCCTTAGACGCCTCTCCACAATATGATTTATTACCATTTGAGTGCTGGCAAAAATGTGTTTGGGAATCCGAAACATTATGTGGAACATGATGTTTATTAACCACTTGGTGTGACTGAAACTTACCTGGTTCGCTAATAAACATTATGTGATCAGCTTTTTCAGATAATAAATCAACTGGCAAACCATAGTCAGGCCCCAATATCATTCTGATCTGTCATAAAACAACTGGTTTAATACTTTTTCCGCATATTGACTTAAATCTTGGTAATTGCCCAAGAGAACTTTCATGCGATTTAAAAGTACACTTGGACGCTTATTTTCCAGCGCAAAATCGTGAAATAATTCATGCACTTCAGTAATGGGGTTACTATCAAATGCCTTCAAAAGCGCTTGTTTTAAATCACCATAGGCGCGACGACCAACCTTACCCAAAATGACGTGACCAACCCGTTGAGCTTGTTCTTGATTGAGGGAAGAAATGGTTAAGTTGAATTTCTCGTCGTCAGGTGTTATTTGATGCATCTAAAAAATGCCTTCAACGTTTGCTAACCACAACTTTACAGCATCCTGCCACATTGAGGGTAATTTTACTGTAGCTGCCATATGTGTGATAGGTGCAGTTCGCCTAGGTGAAAAATGCGGTGCGGACACACCAGGATAACAAGGAAACGGTGTCTGATGCCGGAGTAAAAACATGGATGCGGCCTGGTCATTAATTCCAGGGGGTGCAAAATAACTCGAGCGAGGCTGATCTATAGAATATGATGATTCGGGATTTGCAGTGATCGGTCGAATAATCGCGATTAACAATGCGGCGCGCCACTGCCTGTAGCTTTTAAACCGCAACCGAACAAATCGTTACCTGGTAAATCATCAACATTATCGCTGTTGTGCGAACTTATGTCTGCCTCTGTAGCTGCGTGAGATATAGCATCGAAATTACCTGGCGTGGTCAACTGATCTGACTTTCCAACCCCTTTTAATTTGATCGCACTTTCTATAAATTGGGGAATTACACCAGAAGCCTTTTGCGACATAATTAAAGCACGTAAAAACACAACAGAAGGTTAAAATGCCCATTTAAATATCACGTCGGGGTCACCAAATTTTATGCAGGGTTTCATTTAAAACGTCTACACAAAATAATAACACTGCTGTATATCTGACTCCTGATAAAAAGGCTGCTTTCCAACCCAAAGTCAAACGATCAGTTTAATATATACATTAACAAATAAAGCACTTAAGAGTTATACAGCACATAAGAGTTATACAGCACATTAGAGTTGTACAGCGCATAAGAGTTATACAGCACATTAGAGTTATACAGCACATAAGTGTTATACAGCACATCAGAGTTATACAGCACATAAGAGTTATACAGCGCTTTAGAGTTGTACAGCACATAAGAGTTATACAGCACATAAGAGTTGTACAGCACATAAGAGTTATACAGCACATAAGAGTTATGCAGCGCTTTAGAGTTGTACAGCACATAAGAGTTATACAGCGCTTTAGAGTTGTACAGCACATAAGAGTTATACAGCACATAAGAGTTATACAGCGCTTTAGAGTTGTACAGCACATAAGAGTTATACAGCACATAAGAGTTGTACAGCACATAAGAGTTATACAGCACATAAGAGTTATGCAGCGCTTTAGAGTTGTACAGCACATAAGAGTTATACAGCGCTTTAGAGTTGTACAGCACATAAGAGTTATACAGCACATAAGAGTTATACAGCACATAAGAGTTATACAGCGCTTTAGAGTTGTACAGCACATAAGAGTTATACAGCACATAAGAGTTATACAGCGCTTTAGAGTTGTACAGCACATAAGAGTTATACAGCACATAAGAGTTGTACAGCACATAAGAGTTATACAGCACATAAGAGTTATACAGCGCTTTAGAGTTGTACAGCACATAAGAGTTATACAGCACATAAGAGTTATACAGCGCTTTAGAGTTGTACAGCACATAAGAGTTATACAGCACATAAGAGTTGTACAGCACATAAGAGTTATACAGCACATAAGAGTTATGCAGCGCTTTAGAGTTGTACAGCACATAAGAGTTATACAGCACATAAGAGTTGTACAGCACATAAGACTTATACAGCCCATAAGACTTATACAGCACATAAGAGTTATACAGCCCATAAGACTTACACAGCCCATAAAACTTACACAGCACATAAGAGTTATACAACACATAAGAGTTATACAGCACATAAGACTTAAATGTTTGACTTTCCTTTAAACAGTGTTGTTAATCACCGTGGACCCAATAAAACAAACCTCGCCAATTCTGTACTTTTCCTCGAACTTCCCCGAAAATGTTTTCAGCTTCTTCCTTCATCACGTTGTTTGGACTAATGTTCAAGGATTCCATCTAATAAATCCTCATGTAATTACACATAAACGTACCAGTATTAGAACTGCAACAAAGATCAACATATTTGCAGGTAGAAAACACACAACTGTATGTAGTGGTTAATCTGGCATGATTGGCAAACTGTGAACTGATGGCATTAATAGTAAACATGTAATCAGTTAAATTTGTTTTCAATTATAAGTGATTAGCACTGCTAGCATGATGTAAAGCTGTAAATTTTTTCATAAGTCTGTCACAAAATGCTGAAAATTCAAACTTAGTTGTAAAATTCTTGAATGTTGAATTTTAGTATTTGTGAACACAAAAATAAACTTCAACAACTAGCCATACAATTCAGTCAAGTTACCATCTAACAGACTGATATTCTACTCATGTATGAAAGATGCTGGGACTCCACTTATTGTAACTTACTGGATCTTCCAACTTTGACAATTCTTTTGCCAATGCTTTTAATCCATTAGAAGTAATTCCACAGCTAAACAAAATGAGGTTCTTCACTTTAGCCAAACTTTTTGACAGTTTTTTGCAGCCATCATCACCAATAGGGTTTCCAATTAAATTGACTTTCTGAATCTAAAAACATTCCAAGTTAAGCATTTAAAGGTCAACTTCAGGGTAAACAAACAAATAATAAACTGTCGTCAAAAACCTTAAGTGAAATTTTGCATCAAAGACAAAATGATAAACAATCGCGATATATTTTTAAATTGATAAGCATGTGGAGCCAATAATATGAATTTGTGTATAAGCTGCAGACAGATGGCCACTGTTTCGACCTAAAAGGTCTCTATTTTTAAATTATTTATTTTTCTAAATGTGAAAAGAGCAATGTCATAATAAACACAAACCAAGTAGTGAACATATATGTGTGCGCCACCAGCATCGCATTGTTGTTACCAAACTAAAGATTCAAGATAAAAATTAATGTTGTGACCAGTTTTGTTCATATCAGTGTTAGTATCCTGTTAAACTTCAATCAATACTATTTGAATAAATCTGTGTCCCTTTTCTCTTGTAACCAATAACATGTTGACTCAGACACAAATTTAGTATTTTGAATCAGAGTCAAAGTGCATGAAACCCATTCATATCATTCATGAAAGTTGGATTGCTTAAAACCCATGAATGATGGAACCCTAAAGTAATGTTCTTAAAAGTAATAAGTCCAGCTGGTAAACCTGTATTTTACAGAATATAGTAATGAAAAGTGAAACAGAAAACAGAACTAAAACCTTACCGGTTCTGGTAGTTCGAGCAAAGCTGAAGACAGATGTGGAATTCCTTCTGATGTTATTCCACAATTACCCAAGTTAAGGTCCTGTACTTTGTTCAAACATTTTGCTATTTCTTTTGCACCAGAGTTACCAATGTTATTTATATTGAGATGAAGTTCTTTCATCTAAAAAAAAAATTAATATGAAAGCAGCATAAAATAACTATGTCTGCTTAAAATAACTATTGACGTTTTGAGCCAAATTTGCATTGATAAAATTTTGTTTAATAATTATCAGCACAACATGCTGTAAACATCATTATTAATAAGAAAAGTTACTGTTATCAAACTAAAGCTTCAAGTTTTGTTCATATCAGTGTTGGCATTCTGTCTAACTTCAAAGAAAACTACATAAACTTATCAGTGTCCTTCTATATTGTAATCAATAATATCTGGATTCTGATGCAAAATGTTTGAACTTGAAAGTATTCTGAGTCAGAGTCAAAGTGCATGAAACCCATTCATATCATTCATGAAAGGTGATAGTTCAACAATTAATTTATTGGGAAAGTGATACCAAAGTAATGTTCTCAGAATTAGCAAATCCAGCTGGTAAACCTGTATTTTACAGAATATAGCAGTGAACTAAAACACAACTGAAACCTTACTGGTTCTGGTAGTTCGAGCAAAGCTGAAGACAGATGTGGAATTCCTTCTGATGTTATTCCACAATTACCCAAGTTGAGTTCCTGTGCTTTGTTCAAACATTTTGCTATTTCTTTTGCACCAGAGTTGCCAATGTTATTTCCACACAGCAAAAGTTGTTTCATCTAAAAAATATTTAGTATGAATGCAGCATAAAATAACCATGCATGCTTAAAATAACTATTGATGTTTTCAAGCTAAGTTTGCAAGAGTGAACTTTTGTTTGATAATTATTAACAAAATATGCTGTAATGATCCTAATTAATAAGAAAAGTTACTGTTCTCAAACTAAAGCTTCAAGATCACATGAAAGGTTGTCATCAGTTTTTTTTTATATATTTGTTTGCAAAACTTCAAATAAAACTAAATAAACATATTAGTGTCCTTTCCATCTCAACCAGCAACATATTGTAGAGGTAGCTTAATTTTCTCTCATAAGTAGTTTGGTTGAATACAAGTTACATTATTGCAAAACCTTACTGGATCTGGTAGTTCGAGCAAAGCTGAAGACAAATACGGAATTCCTTCTGAAGTGATTCCACATGTGTCCAAGTGAAATTTCTCTACATTCTTCAAACATTTTCCAATTTTTTCTGCTCCAGAGTTTCCGATGTTGTTGTTTTCCAGAGAAAATGATTCCATCTGAAAGTAAACAAAGTTGGGCCTATGGGCGACAAAGATATTTTAGGCGAGTTCAATTAAAGACAGTTGTACCCATAGCCTGCTGTCAAAATGTAGCATGGCAGAGTGCTTTGCATTGGTTTTAATATATAAAGTAAGTTGATATCTGGCATTATTATGCAAATTTTGCATGTGTACTACATAACATGTGTTTACATTTAGGATATCACAGAAACATAAAAAGACTTACTGGTTTCTCTAGTTTGGCCAAAGTAGTGGCCAAATTGTCCACTTTAGTCACATTAAAACTACCAATGCAAAGATCTTCAAAACAATGAAGAATTTCACCCAAGCAAAGAAGATCATTATTGCTTACATCAAATCCATTCAGATTCAGTCTTTTAAGCTGAAATAAAACAAATGACTACAGAATATACAAACACTCGTTAATAAAAAAAAGTTTAAACCTTATGTGGACATCCATTTTTTAGCGAGTCCTTAATGCAATTCAATGTTTCTAAACATGATTTGTTGGGATGGTTTGAAGACAATATAAGTCTTTCTGTTAATGGAATGCACTTTGCAAGATATGGTGCTTGTTCGTCATTCCACTTCTTTAACCATAGTTCTTGAATCTAAGATGGAAAAAGTTTTATGCTGGAACAAAAGCTGATGACAACAATGCAAACGGAACAGTAAATCACACTGGCTAAACCAGAGGTCAACAACCCATGACTCTGGGAACCCCATGTGGCTGTTTCACTCCCCACTTTGACCCCATTTAAACCACAAGCTTCTTTAGGTAAAATACACAAATAAAGATAAACTTCAAACTTTTGGTGCATTCGGGTGCTTCTGTATGTTTTGCAAGTTCACAAAAAAAGTGATGTTGAATTTGGTTCATGTGTATGGGAAAGGAAAAATAATACTTGCCAACACGTGTTCGTGGCCTCGAGTTTGATGTGGTTAATTACAAAAGATTCTAACTGGTTCTTGGCATGTCAGGGGCTGCCAACCTCTGGGCTGAACATTCATGAGTTAATATCACTGCATATTCAGGTGACATTCAACTCATTAGAAAATATACACTCATGCAACTAAGCAATGTTAATCACAAACACATATATAAAAGTTAGGTTTGTGCTGTCAACAAGTGAAGTATCTTTGCATCAATAGTTTGACTGATAACCTCAACTAACCTCAATCTTATAGTCTTTCACAAATTCTGCAAAATCTAGGAAGACATTTCCAACAACAGGAAATTCCACAAAGTTGAAACATGGACATTCATCAAAATGTTCAAAAACTGTGCGAAAATTTCTCACATCCGAGGAGAAAGTTAATCCTTCCATGTTATATTCAGGATGTAAATATGGTTTGACCTTGTTCATGATGACCTTGTTGTCTAGTTCATTTAAACATCCAAAAAGATGAAACCAGTCTGCCAAGTTTGGTAGGTCTGGCACATTCTCGAGAGGTTTTGCTATGTTTACAACAACATCAGACAAAATGCTTTGCTTTCCCGAAATCGTTTCCTGTTTTTGATTTTGTTCAAATTGGGTCAGTTTCTTGGCCTTTTCAAAAATTTGATCATTGCAGAGACCAAAACAGAATGTGAGAATATTTTCCCATTCCCCAAATTCATGAGAATCTTTTAAATCCTTTTTCATCTCATCCAAATTCATGAAGAGAACAAGCTTGAGTGCAACCAACAGTTCTTGCCATGAGCGATGCACAAAGAAACTTATTTTGTCTTGTCGTAGAATGACCATTGTCAGATTTTCATCTGATTCAACATTAGTATCAACAAAATGACTGTTGAGCTCTCAATGGAATGCCAAATTTGGCCAGGTCATTGTCTGTAAATATTGCTTTCTTGTCTTGAAATCCATACCATGCCAAGTCAGAGAGGTTCTTTACAGCATCAACATCATCACCAAAACAACAATGCTTCGATCGGATATATCTGTTTAGCATGGCAACATAAACGCCAGTAAGAGTTATCGGTTCTGTACTTTCGTCCCCAGACTTAATCCTTTGCAACAAGTAGTTGAGGATCATCAGCATTCTCACAGGCACACCACAGTTTTCTAACAGTGTACAGTTGGCATTTAGCAAGTCTTGAACTTCTTCATGTTGTTCTCCACAAACACGCTCAGTTAGTTGTTTCTGAGCATTTGAGCTGAGACCTAAGATTTCAACAACAAACTCTGGTCGGTATTTCAAAGGGACATCCATAAACTCTGATTTTCGGGATGTCACAAGCTTATAAGCATGAGGAAGGAGAGTTCCATTTAAAATGTTCAGCAACCAAGCAATAGGTTTGGCTGTTGAGTCGATAGATTTTAACTTGTCAGCATCCTGAAAACTTGTAGTGCCAGCTTCATCCCAACCATCTATAATGATCCTCACTTAAGGGTCAAGCTCGATATTTTCGATCAGGTTGTTTTCATTCTTGCTTGATATTTTTTTTTGGTTTATTAGCGGGGCAAACAGAAGTGTGTACAAGTCACACTCTTTAGTTTGGTCAATTTCACCCATCTTAATGTAAAAAACCCAAGAAGAATTTGGTAGATTTGTTTTGTTTAATATATGTTTGATATAGACTTGGGTCAAAGTACTTTTGCCAACACCAACTACACCAACAACTGCAATTGATTTGCTGTATTTATCAACATTCACTTCACTCAATTTTTGGAGTTTAACTTTGTATTGTGCTTCAAGTTTTGCCTTATTAAACATGTTTTCCACTGTTATGTCACCTTTGAGTCCACTTCCTTGATCTATTAACTTAGCCAACCGTTTTCGACGTTTTTGGGGATCTTTTTCATCAGAATTTGATCCCCCAGAGTATTTAGCAAGGACAAGTTCAACTGGATCCACAATCCTCCCATACTCTTGACCACATTCTAATGACGATTCCTTCTCAGCATGGTTTCGTAATTCTTTCTTGATATCCTCAACTACAAACATGTGATATTAGCAATAAAACCCATAAATGTTTTGGTGAGCTGCAGACAGACTGACTGCTCCAATAGGTTAAAACACATAACAGCTCAAATCAGTGACCCTGTCTGCAGTTCATTTAAATACAAGATCTTGCTACATGTAACTGGATATTGTTATGATTGAATCTGTGAAGTGTGATGTTTACTTAGTGGGAACAATATTGAAGGGTTAACTTCCACATGCGATTTCAGATAAGGTTAAATTCACATGTTTTTGTGAGTCAACATTACTTTTTTTAATTTTTGTAACAGAAAGTACAATTAGAACCCATTAAACCATTTAATTAAGCCTATGATATATTATGCAAATATTTAGTTGGATATTGCACTAAAAATCAATGCTAACATGTATGCCATACATTAAGTAATGACAATTTTTGGTTGACAGTGATCTTGGTGTGACAATAAATGAAAACCATTCAACGTTTGAGCTACAGGCAGTTGAGACATTGATACTTTTAAGTTAATGCTTATCTGATGGGTCCCAAACAACAGTGACAAACCACCAGCTGTTATAATAAGACCTAGTAGTGTGATAAAATATGCACAACTGTCTGTGGGTCAGTGATTATTCTGGCTCGGTATATGACATGTAGAAATTTTATTCATTTTAATGTTAATTTCATATATACAATTAACATTAAAATGAATGAAATTTGTACATGTCATATAACAAGCCAGAATAATCACTGGCTCACAGACAGTTGCATTAAAGGGACCAAAAGACAAATCAATATGATGTAAATGTCAAAATTATTTTGATGATAATGTGTAAAATTCATGGGCTGAACTTTGAATAATTTTTTTTGAAAACGTCAAAAACACACATAAAAATTCTAAATTGATGAATTTTAAAAATTTTGTTGCACACTTCAAAAAGATACCCCTAGAGCAGTGGCGGATCTAGAAAAAATATGAGGGGGGTGATCGGTTCTGGTACCTAATTAATGAAGCCGTTAGATGCATTACAATTTTTTTGGGGACATTTACCATGCAAATTTAGCTTTAAAAAACAGGTAATGCATTACAGTAGTAACATATCAAACAACTTCCGCGGAACACTAGACTTTTTAGTTGCTTTTGTGCATGTGCGCTTGTCCAGTTTAACAAAATACGCAAAAACAAACCCCATAATACAAAACATTACGAATGTGTTTGTATCCTCAAAGAGTATAATAGAGGTGGAATTGTTTTTTAACTGTGCCTACAAAAAATAAATCTGTAATGGTCTAGGATGTGGTCTTGCACCGCTAAATATACATCAATGTTTCAGCAGTAGATAAATATTTGTGATTAGCTACATATATTTTGGTGGAATCTTGTCAAACAATTGTAACTCTTACAGCATACAGCTGCTGTATAGAAATTATAGCAGAAATAAATAACTTATAAGGTCACGTTTTTGAAAACAGTTGATGGGTTATTGACCAACGGCACGTCAAACGATTTTTTCATAAGCGGTCATCACCACGTGAATGCAGTGAGTCCAACCAATAGCAGAAATTTAACACTTTTGCACCCCTTAAAACAATATGCCGAAATGCTGAGGGGGGGTGTTCTGACACCAACCCCCCTCCCCCCCCCCCTAGATCTGACACTGCCCTAGAAGAATAGCTTTTAGTTCTTTTAAAAGTATTTCAGGTAAAAATGTATATAATCTTTTATAATGTGGTTACTACACAAAAACATTATTATCATATTTATAAATGCTTTATAACCCAACTCTGTGCTTACCATTTAGATTTGAGCTGTTTGATGAACTTCCACCTGAAAAACAAATTACAGTATGAAACAACATAGAACAACATAAATTACATGTAAAACAACAGTTAATATATATTTTACGCATCAATGACGTCAACATAAGTTTGACTTTTTTTTCTCTGAAGCAGCAGCCTTTAATTCAATGACAGTTAGTTCAACAATGACAATGTCATACTAAGCACGTCTCTACATGAGGAAATGTTTCCTTCTTTGAAACTACTGTATAATAATACACCAACCTGCATATAGGTTAAAGTTAATTGTTTGAGTGGCATTGCCCTGAATCGCAACCTGATTTCCAACATTGAGAAATGATTGGGCATCTGTATTCTGAGATGTATCTGTTGTTAATCAGCATAACTTGTCATTTGTGTGGTACATCATGTATTAGAACACAAAAAAAAATCTTTTTCACAACTTATTCAAGTAGAATCTATGACTTAAAATTCTCGGCAGAAGAGAAACTCAAGTTCTAATACATCGTTGTGTTGCACCTTTTCAGAACCCAGGAGTCTGGCCTCGTTGTGTTAATGATGGTACTCACGAGACCATCACAAAACAACATCTATTTATTGCTCATAAAATCCATTACTTGTTACGAATCAATGGCATCAATATATTTTTTTCTTATATTTCTTTAAAGCTGCAAGCTTTAGATCAAGGACAGTCAGTTCAACAATGACAATGTGATACTAAGCATCTCTCTACATAGGAAAATGTTACAACAAAAATTTTATACATGCCTACTTTGAAACTACTGTACAATACTACACCAACCTGCAGGTAAGTTATAGTTTGTTTGGTAAACATTGCCAATAACCCCAACCACACTTCCACCACTAATGTGAGATGATTGGGCATCTATATTCTGAGATGCATCTGTTGTTAAAAGAGCAAAATTATCAAATGCAACCATTATCAGAAAAACTTGTTATTTGAGTGGTAAAGCTTATTTACAAAAACATTTCTTTTTCATAACCTATTCAAGTAGAATCTTCAACCTCAAATTCTTGGCAGAAGAGAAACTGTAGGGTTTTGCAATCAACAAGTTATCAGTGGTAATTATTCTTGATGATTGCAAAACACATAAGGTTTAGCAATGTGGAGCCAATAATATGAATTTGTGTATAAGCTGCAGACAGATGGCCACTGTTTCGACCTAAAAGGTCTCATCAGTGCAGCTGGTGTGACTATTAGACGAACTTCGCAGACCAAACGGCCAAGCAAAGACTTCCACTTTGTGGTGACTATACAGTCACCGTCATCCGTTGGGCACCAAACTAGGTGCAACCTTACGGAGCAAACAAGGTGGAAACACTACGGCCAAGCAAGCTTAACCAATAGTGCCGTCAGGCCCCGTGTCACAATAATCATATGATAAGCAATGTGGAGCCAATAATATGAATTTGTGTATAAGCTGCAGACAGATGGCCACTGTTTCGACCTAAAAGGTCTCATCAGTGCAGCTGGTGTGACTATTAGACGAACTTCGCAGACCAAACGGCCAAGCAAAGACTTCCACTTTGTGGTGACTATACAGTCACCGTCATCCGTTGGGCACCAAACTAGGTGCAACCTTACGGAGCAAACAAGGTGGAAACACTACGGCCAAGCAAGCTTAACCAATAGTGCCGTCAGGCCCCGTGTCACAATAATCATATGATAAGCAATGTGGAGCCAATAATATGAATTTGTGTATAAGCTGCAGACAGATGGCCACTGTTTCGACCTAAAAGGTCTCATCAGTGCAGCTGGTGTGACTATTAGACGAACTTCGCAGACCAAACGGCCAAGCAAAGACTTCCACTTTGTGGTGACTATACAGTCACCGTCATCCGTTGGGCACCAAACTAGGTGCAACCTTACGGAGCAAACAAGGTGGAAACACTACGGCCAAGCAAGCTTAACCAATAGTGCCGTCAGGCCCCGTGTCACAATAATCATATGATAAGCAATGTGGAGCCAATAATATGAATTTGTGTATAAGCTGCAGACAGATGGCCACTGTTTCGACCTAAAAGGTCTCATCAGTGCAGCTGGTGTGACTATTAGACGAACTTCGCAGACCAAACGGCCAAGCAAAGACTTCCACTTTGTGGTGACTATACAGTCACCGTCATCCGTTGGGCACCAAACTAGGTGCAACCTTACGGAGCAAACAAGGTGGAAACACTACGGCCAAGCAAGCTTAACCAATAGTGCCGTCAGGCCCCGTGTCACAATAATCATATGATAAGCAATGTGGAGCCAATAATATGAATTTGTGTATAAGCTGCAGACAGATGGCCACTGTTTCGACCTAAAAGGTCTCATCAGTGCAGCTGGTGTGACTATTAGACGAACTTCGCAGACCAAACGGCCAAGCAAAGACTTCCACTTTGTGGTGACTATACAGTCACCGTCATCCGTTGGGCACCAAACTAGGTGCAACCTTACGGAGCAAACAAGGTGGAAACACTACGGCCAAGCAAGCTTAACCAATAGTGCCGTCAGGCCCCGTGTCACAATAATCATATGATAAGCAATGTGGAGCCAATAATATGAATTTGTGTATAAGCTGCAGACAGATGGCCACTGTTTCGACCTAAAAGGTCTCATCAGTGCAGCTGGTGTGACTATTAGACGAACTTCGCAGACCAAACGGCCAAGCAAAGACTTCCACATAAGGTTTACTTCACATGTTTTTGTAACCCAATGTTACTTTTTTTAACAGAAAGTATAATTATAACACACTAAACCATTAATTTAGCCCACACTATATTTTGTTAATATACATTTTACTTCTATAATTGTATATTCACAGACTTGATATACGGCATGTGGGATCTGAGTAGGTGAAAATTTTATTCATTTGTTTAAAAATTGCCCCTATACCAAACTTATACCAAACTTATAACTTTTGCAAAACATACCTGGACAAAGTTTCTTAGATGGAGGTTCAACAGGGTTCACATCACCAGTAGTTGTGTTTATTATGACATCCTTAAATGTGCAATCTTTCAACGTAGAGTCTGTTTGATACGTTGAAAGTAGTGTTATAGTTACCATTATTACCCGATAAATTTAAAAATGTGTTACTGCTTTCAGTTGTTTCTTCAGACATTTTCCAGAATTTGAAAATTGTTTGCTTCAAAATTTTGTTCTCCGATTTTCATAATTTCGTAAATTTACCACATTCGATTGCAAGCTAAGTTCATCAGCAATCAAACCCACAGCGGCCAATGTATCTGCTGGTTCCTCTTGGTAAAAAGCCATTGCTTGAGTGAACAAATTCACGAACCGTGTCACGTATGTTGCGTACAATTTTTGTGCCCCTCTGTGAAAAATAAAATTCACAAAGTAAATGAAGGTGCAGACAGGGTCTTTCCCATATTCGATACAGTATTGCAATAAATAATTATTGTTTATGTTCAATAGGTTTGAGTGCTTTTTGTACAGTGTAAAGTGAACTAAGAATACCAGAGCAAATAATAATTACAAAAATCCTACAAGCAAATACGACTGTAAAGCTGCAGACAGGGTGTGTACCCGCACTGTTTCGACCTGTAAGGTCTCATCAGTGCAGATGTTGACGCAAGTGTAAAAGCTAGCACAGTGCCACTGTCAACAGCTGCACTGATGAGACCTTACAGGTTGAAACAGTGCGTGTACACACCCTGTCTGCAGCTTTCCAATATTATGGCTTACTAGTGATGTGTTGCGCCGGATCCGGGTACCCGGACCCGGCCGGATATTGACAAATTTTTAATACCCGGACCCGGTCGAATAATATACTTAATTTTACCGGATAGTTGGGAAAGCATTGTTGTCCTAAAAACGGACAAACATTTCGCAAATTACTCGTTTTTGGGACCCAGTCTGTGATACTTTGCCGACTTCCGATTTTTCTGTTATTTGTTATTAAGGTTTTTCGTGACGTGTTATACCATATTAATAAATGCCCACGTTTATTTGTTCCACTCATGATAAGCTAACCTTATCATAGCATTGTGTTTGGCAATCAAACATTTTTGCCATGCCGATAAAATACACGAATCGGTATTAACAAACTGCCGGATCCAAATTATCCAGCCGGATTTGATTAATAACTATCCGGATCCGGCCGGGCCGGATAATTTGGAACTGGGAACATTACTATGGCTTACCAATATTACATTGGTGTTTTTGCCTTAGTACTATGGGTTATCAAGCAGATTCGTTTGGCCATAGTGCGCTCCACAGTGGTTCTTCTCTGTTGTTCGGTACTCTAGGGTACCCAACGGATCTACGTTGACCAAAAGGTACCACAAAGTAGAAATTAGTGTGCCCGCTTGTGTAAAAGCTATCACAGTGCCACTGTCAACAGCTGCACTGAAGATACCTTGCAGGTCGAAACAGTGCGTGTACACACCCTGTCTGCAGCTCTCCAATATTATGGCTTTTTTGCACATAAATTACGGCTTCTTTTCACTGATTAGGGAACAATATATTTAGGACAATATATGTTTTCTAAAACGACGCACGATATCTCAAAATGTCTACTCGTAAGTTTGATGCATAGCATTAAAAATCACGTGCGTATTCACTTCAGAGCAACACAGTTTTTCAGCTGATTAAAATATTACGATCGAAAATTCCTCTTAAGACACTCGTATGGACTGAATGCTTTAATTTCTACCGAAGTGAGTTTTTCTGGTGGGAAACTCTCTCGATGCAACTGGGACGTTCGGGCCCTTTCGCATGTCACAAATGTTCCAGGGCACGTCATAAAACTATCAGTGATACATATTGTCAGTGCTTAACTTGCACGGGTAAGTGGACAGAGCATATTTTGTGCCAGTTTTAGTCATGAAGGTGATGACGGTATAGTGTCGAAATTGATTTAAAAATACTGCAGAAAACACGGATTTAGTAAAAAAAATTATAACAAAGGTCTAATTTCGTTTGGTGTGTCAGACACCATCTCACCTCTGCACAGTAGTTTCAGAATTGATGGCAAGGTAATTTCTTTACAAAAACCCCTTCTGGGCTTATATTTTTCTATCAAATGATTTTCGGCGATCGAGCAAAAGTGGCCATGATAAGGGCCCTGTAGTTCTCCCTAACCGGACAATATTTTTAAATTTGATTAGGTTCTTAGTTTTGATAAACAATTGACGCTAGCAGTTGAGTATTTGCTAAAGCCAGTCCAGAATTAATGGTTAGAATGCATTTATATGACTTAAATTCTATTGTGACGTCATAACTCTTGCAAATTAATTTGCGATATGGCGCCGAATTTCGAACCTACTAAGTGTGACGTCACTGCAAAAAAGTTGCGGTGCATTGGCCTAAGCTACTATCTAGAACAACACCAATATGTCTACTAAAATACACAGGAAGATATAATATTTTGGTATTTAGAACCTAACACAAAAATCCCAACAATTTAAAATCCATTTGAAAGTTTTAATCCATTTCCCTTTAAACTTTGCAAACACCAGGATTTAACTACTCGGAAATTAAATCCAAGAAAAGATTTCAAAGGAAAAATTTTTGGTTGTTGTTTAACACAGCGCTGCCATAGACGAAAGGAACTTATTCGCTCATCGATCAAAATTGTCACTGGAAGTGTGGCACGTTTCCTCTCAGACAACTTTATCACAAACTCCGCACAAACAACTGCTACTCGCACTTGTCTTATCTCAACATTACTCTGTGGATGTCGGACTCGTGCGAGTAGGGTTTTTTAAATAGGAGATTTAAATTAGGTGTAGTATTTTGTTCAACGTGAAAATGAAGTGTTGTGTGAAGGTGAAGTTAACAGACAATTCGCAATTGTTCCTAAATGGGAAGATGGAAGTAAAGGTGACGAATTAGTAGATTATCGTACTTAGTGGCGTTAAACACCACACGTTAATTGCCAGGTTTCCAAATCACTTTTTGTATCGGTATTTTGCTCATTTCATGCATGGCATGTTGGTGAAAAATATACCCACATGTGTGATAAACAGACCAAGTTAGAGAATTCAATTTATGATCGTATTTGTTGGGAAATATCTTTTTTGATGGTTCAAAAACAAATCATCAGCAAAGTTGCGCCTCGCTTTATCTGAGCCGTGGGAGGACAAAGTAGTGGAAAGATAGAAATAGATGGAAAAGCTTAATTGGTTGCGGGTGCGAAAATATCAACTATCATGGCCCCTGATGCGCCACACCCCGCCCGTGGGCCTTCCTGCTCTGAGCTTATTTTGTCGATTAGGATTTTTACAAGAATTTTTAATTTTTTTAGCATTTTGTAATGGAAGAATATTGTGGATACGATAACTGACAATGCGCAACACTTTAACGTTATGATCGTATCAACAATGCCAATTGTATCTTGATTACGAGGCAGTTGATTTCAGTCAGGTTGCAAATCCGCTAGAGAGCAGTAAAGTGTTATGTTTAAAACATACGGCCAACAGCTGTCAAAAGTCCAAACCAATCAGAAACCTCGTTGAGGTTCCTGCCCAGAATAGCGAGGGTTCGAATCCCAGTGTGGAATAAAATGTATTTTGTTTTGTTGTAAATCCTGGTCAGCAGTAAAGTGTGTTTATATTTGTTTTAAAAACATGTTTTAAAGAGCTGTCTAACAGATTAATTTAAAAAGGCTTTACTCAGCTACTACAGATACGGTATCGATCGACAGCCTACCATGGTGGTTTGGTTCACCGATCCGGTGTTGTTTATTGTTTTTTCATCGGTATTTGTTTTAAATTTATTTTTACGTACCAGCGTCTGCTTGTGTCGAACATTTGCAGATATGCAGGTTTGTTTGGTTGAGGTTTTAATGTTGCAACATAGCAGAGACGATGGTGATATTTCACTGCACTGTGACTTGCAGCTGATTAATTGATGGTTTTTTAATGTTAAAAAATCGACAAATGGGGTTGAGTTTAAAGTTTTAATTCTATGCAATACATTTGTAACTGCGTAAACAGAACTGTTTAACCGCACCAGTTGTTTATGTGAATAAACAACCCACCTGGGAATCGAACTCTCGACCTCGCGGCTTTCACCAGCAAGGATATTTTCGTGTTCGACTCCACACGAAGATTGCGTGCACGACTCTGAAAAAACTTGACAAGTCTAAAACCGCGAAACATCTCCGCCAATATTTGTGGAACAGCAGACACGCTCTTCGCACGAAATGCTTCGTGTAGTGGGCGGGTCAACTTGTCCACGTGGTTAAACAGCGCCAAGGTCACTTCAAGGTTGCAGCCGCAGTTCTGCAATTAAATTTGCGACGAGCGGTGATTAAGGTGCGCCTCGCAAAATGATGTGGATTTTTTTCGGTAACCGAACCGCGATGATTTACATATTCTTCCGCGGTGGTGAAACTTACGAAATTAGTCAAGTAATTTCCATGATGAGCGAAAATTAATCAACTTTTTTTCCCAACTTTGCTTGACAAATTTGTTTGATAGAAACCAAATCAGAGATATAGGGACAAGGATGCGACGTAATTTCATCAGAAAGTTTAACAACAAAACCTGAAAAAATAGAATAAATGTTCAAGCAAATGTTACCAAACACCTGACGATAACCCTTCTTTGAATTTCTAACAAGAGAATAGAATAAAAATGTTTTGAATAATTTGTATTTCCTTTCCTTCTTTGCTGCTAATTATTTTTTCTTTTTTCGTACCAAATGGTGTTTGGTATTAGACTTAATTTAAGGTTGTATGGAATTTTATCAAGCAGCATGTAGTATAATGTAGTTGTAGTTAATTTTAAATGTCTGGTCTCGTCAAATGATGTCTGTGTAACGTGATATCCGGATTAACAAAGTCACAAATTACGAAGTTTGTGTCGGATAGCTAGGATCCCGGATGTATTGGATATGAATTAATATGGTTTGACGGTTATTTAACTGTAAGATACCATAAGACGGTAAATGCAAGGACAAAGTCGCGTTTGATGCAAAGATCGAGGCCCTCTGCTTCTCACAAAGATTAATTCCAATCCACAAACCGACGCAACAATTATATTTACTTCGTACTAAACACACAAGGCGCAGCTTGCAGATGGAAGGATGATCCGTTACCATAGGGATGATCACGTGTTTAAACATGGAATTAGTTCGTGGGAATTTCAACTGTTCAGGAATACATTACAACGTTCTCGTATCTAAGATATATATTTCAAACGTATTTTTTCTAAAGCCCGTGTGCTGCTAAACCACATATAACAGACAATATGGTCATAAAGTTACCTCATTAGACTTAAAGAAAGATACAAAATAAATAAAAAAATCAAAGCAGGTAGAAGGATGCTGGTAGACTGATAACTGATAATGTATTGCAAAATTTTGTCAAAAAAACTATTCAATTAGCTTTATTGCAATGCGGAAATCGAAATTTGTATTAAGTTTGTCAACCGGAGTAAAGTTTGGGAAAATACTTGGGATTATCGTGAACAAAGTGAGTGCAGAAAATAACTCCATGTATGTGGATAAAAATTAGATGTTGAACGTAAGAGAAACAAAAACCCAATGATCTATTCATGTGAATGATTCATGTGAATGATGGAATAATATCCAACCGAAACCATTCTCAACACATTTAAAATTACCAGACGTGAAAACATCATCCCACAGCTTTCAGGATTTTTCCTGACGAATTTTGACAACTGAGCGCACAGCATTAAATAAAAAGTAATCTCCCCGGGATTTGGGAGTCGACAAAGCCGCGTCAAAGCAAGATAAACACCGACGTCTGGTCTGATGACGGCGGCAGGGCACTTGAATTACAAGTGACACGTGAATGAAATTGATCCCTGTCTGTGGGGCCATCAGCGCACGGTAGCCGCTCACGCGTCAACACCGGCCAACGTAGCACAACACGGATGACTTTGGCGCCGAGGAAGGGATCCCGGGGGCGCCTGGGCCTTCCCGAACTCGCGATGCGGAAAAAGGTTGGACAGAAATTGTCTCGGCGCCGCGGTTCTGCGCAAAACAAGAACTGCCGTAGACACACTGGCTGGCTTCCTCCAACATATGCTCGACTGATGCTCGTAAATTCCCGGTCGTGGCGTCGAATAAGAAAGGAACACGGCGTCATGGGGACCCTGGGGAGCCGTATGTCCCTGGAGAAGCGTCATTGATCCGGTATTGTGGCGCCGCGGTTTGGAATTTGTGGTCTTTAAGGTTCCGTGAAACTTTATTGCCAGACGGAAAAAATTGTGGAATAAAAAAAGAAATCTGCCCTGGTTTGAAATAAACTCAACAATATTCGCATAACATTGAATGTGGTCGAAAAAGCATTATTTCGAGCACAAATTCCCGAATTTACAAAACACATCTTGGATGTAGCCTTCTGTAAATCTTCATGGGAGGAATATATTTTATTTGATTGACGTTTTTCTACAATTGTTGTCAGCGACAAGGATGAAATTACTGAGAACCCCAAAATCCCTCCCTTGTCACCACGGTTGCTGCGAAAATAGAAAGTTTGACGTTTCAAACGATGTGAAATAACTTTATACTTTTTTTGTGAAAATATGTGATTTTCTTCAACTAAATTTTACACAAATCGCTTTAATTTTTTGCCAGTCCTTGATGTACAAAAATTATTTCTTGCGTTTCATGCATATTTCGGCCTTATTGAATATTATTCTGTGTTGATCTGTTCATTTCAGTTTCGATATCTGTTGAATTCATTTGGTCGTCATGGTTGTTTGTATCACTTCGCAATAACAAACATGTTCAGAACTAAATTCGTGTTGAATTCTGCTTGAAACTAAATATAACATGAGATATTTTCACCTGGGGACAAGGCGAGCTTAAAAGGAATGTGATCTGCACAATACAAGAGGATTAGTCCATTTCTCTAATCCGTACCATCACCGTGTCTCCGTTGAATTATTCACGAACGAATGTCTTTCATGTCACCGCGGTCGCACGGTTATAACGACCAGCTCCTATCCAACACGGAACATATGTTGCCATTGTAATGCACTTTTAGTAGATTTGCCTTCCCGCATCTAAATTGATAATGTCTCGTCTTTCTCGACATACGGTGCATTATTAACTAACACCAACACCTGGCCAGGCAACCGACAACTCAAAACCCCCAAAACGAAACACCAAACCTTATTCTGAATTTAAAGTGCAGGATATCGAGGGTTCGAATCCCGGGTCAGGTAAATGAATCAACCGTGGTTGTAATTGTTGTTGTTCTGTTTAAAATAACTTAATTTACTTTGATTTCTTGTATATGTTTCAATTTACATGAGGTGTTGCTATCACACGAATTTGGGTCGTGAGTGTGTAGTTACGAAATCGTGAGTGTGTAGTTACGAAATCGTGAGTGTGTTGTTACGAAATCGTGAGTGTGTTGTTACGAAACACAAGGTTAAGATGCACCGGATATTATGTTATTCAAAGAAAACGGTTACTCAATTTTCTAAAGCGATAAAACAGACAGATTTGCTTGAGCGCCGTTAAAACCAAAAGGACTTAGGTTGTGCTTCCGATAAAAACCATTATATGTGTATGATAAAATATATAAAGTTTTTCTGTCTCTCGTATTTTTGTATGACATCAGACAAATGTAGTACGATGTCTTGTTCCAGATACATTTTAACTAATAGGAAACTATAGCGAGTGAGTGATGCGTACAAATGTAAATGGACGGAGAAACCGATATTTAAAAGATAAAACTTGCCGGAAGTTCGCTTTTCTGGCTAATGGAAGAAACACGTGGACATGTTGAAAATGACCGGATGCTAATTACAGGATTTACAACGCAGAGAAAACGTCGCGTTACTCATGTAGAAGGTTTGGATTCTGAAAAGTTTTGTTTCTTGATATTCATAACTTAAATTCTTAAATAAATCTTATTCAGTTTGCATTTCAAAAGTATTTCAATTTTGATGGCACTGTGAGCTGCATGACAGAGAACCAAATCAAGTAAAATAACAATGTTTCAGTGTCGTGTTGTTTGTAAAGGTGGTTTAGGACCCGATTTAACGGATCGTTTTCGTCGACGTTATGAATAGAAGCAATGCATTACGTACACATGTTTCAACTGTTTTAAATGTGGCGAGAAAACGACACCAAAAGCGCCATTTTTACTTGATAATTTCATGAAAAAAGAATTTCTTTCTTGCGGTAAATTAGTACAAAATTGTCGTTGTGAGTTTATCTGTAAGACCAACGATTTTATTGCTGCATAAGGGGTTTTGTTAAACGTAACAAAAATACGTTTATTTTCTCATAATATGATAAAAAATACTGATTCTTTACGATGAAATATTTAAGCAAGGTTTGGGAAAATGTCGGCAGTCTATGGTTTTTGTTCAACTTCAAAACCCTCGTGTTCGGGTTGGTTCGAAATACCCTTGCTCGGTGACCTTCAAACAAGTTTACCTCACGTGAAAAGGAAGGAGGTAATGTTAAAGTTGATGGGTAACGAAGCGGAAAGCCGAAGTGCGGTGGGGCGTGACCGACAGTACACAATGTGGCGAGACGATATGGCTGCAACTTTCCTCTTGATTTTGTTTCCACAACAAACCTCCACCCCCACTCTCCCTTTCGCTCGAAATTTACGGTTCACCCCCCTCACCGTTTTTGTCTTTTCTCGACTTTTTTTAAAGAGAAATATTTTTTATATTTAACCGGGAAATTTCTTGACTAACTTCAACTTATCTTGCGTTTATTTCTGTTCGCACGACAAAAATACTAACAGCACAAAACAAGATATTTTTTTAAATTCGCATAATTGTCGGACTTTTAACGTATTGTCACATTGAATAATCAGTAGAAATTGAAACCGATTTTGACCATTGGAAGTAATATACAAAACTAATAAAAATGAACCACTACAATCGTGTACATTTGAGACGTGTGCGTGTTTGGTTTGCTACACAAAAACATACAAATAATAGATAGCACGTAAATTTAAACCAAGTAATCTCGCAAATGTTTAAGCCACCTGCTTTCTCGTTGCGTTGTTTACATTTAAATTAAAGCGGAGTGTGGGTTGGCATCAGTGGTAGAAATGCAATGCTTTTTTATCTTGTACTAATTCAGCAATGTTAAGTGGAAACGCATTGAATGGGGCTTAAAACTTTTCCCACTTTTCCACCGGATATCCCATTTGCATGGCGATTGTCCGGCTCGTCCGGTGCATTATGACGAAACAAAGGCTATTATCTTTCGCCCATTGGACGGCTGCTTGCGTTCGGAGAAGAAGGCGCGTTGCAGCATACAGGGGTTATAATGACATGAAAACTAACAAACAAGCGGGAGCAGTGAAACAGCAAACTGCACCTGCTGCGCATCTGTAGTTTGAGCAGCAGAAGTTAAATCCACGTCTCAAGGCTTCGTGTGCATTCGAACGAAGCAGAGACCTCAGGTATTCTAAGGGAGAAACATGGCGTGTGAGTATGATGCTGGACAGTCTTGGTTTCAGTTAAATTATGAATAATTTGATATAAGACAATGTGACAAATGCACAGTTTGTTTTATTTTATACGACAGGTTTGTTTGAACACAAAGGTATTTTTTCGGGTATTCTTGCACTTCTGTGCTTTTTTGTGTAATAACGAAGCTGGCAGATTTCAATGTGGAAAGAAACGTTTCCATGCTTTTGTCAACGTTAAATAACATTACTTTGCATCTTCGTGGTGGGCAACGTGTTTTTATTTAACTTAGAAATTATTTCCACCAGGAATAACGGAAAGGAACGTTAGGATTTTTTGTTTCATCAAAATAATGCGTTTTTATTTCCGTCTTTGGGGCGTTTTCGAAAAACAGTGGCGAAAATTCGGTTAAAATTTCACACAAAATCGCCAAAACATTCGAAAATGCATCAACGCAATTGTGACGCCTAATCTGTCAAAACCGTAGACTCGGTCGCGTCAACAACGAATGATTCTCGACTCGCTCTGTCAAAGTTAAAAAGCACGCGGCGTCGTTGTGACGTCATAATCGACGCCGCCGCCTCGAACAATCAAAAAGGGAAGAGCGCGATTGTATTTGGCGTTGTTCGATTCCATTGATCATCGAACAACACGCGCCCTCTCGAGCTGCGGTACAAGGGGCCGAGTGTTGCGGCTTCCCAATCGGCGCCAACGGCCTGCTTTGCTCGCGGATAGTGCCGCAACATTGTGACGTCACAGTACAAGGCGTCTGGTCGGCGGAAAGAAGGCAATCAGGGCGGCCTGGCGGCGTCGGGTGGGTCCGGTGCCGAAAAGGTTACGATTGGTCAGTGGCATTGGTTTGGAGCCGTTCCGCTTGTTCTTGTGAAGTAAAATAAGCTGAGGGATTGCAAATGCTGGAAAGGTCACACGCAGGTTTGGGTGTCAAACAAATTATAAGCGCCGCAAGACGCCACAAGACGTGTTTGGTTCTTTAGGACACACAACAATCTTTCGCACGGCATTTGAGGTCCAGTTGTTGGCGCCGAATATTTTATGTTCATAGGCTATTTTTGCTTTTAATTCTTCGTTGCAAGATGGTCATTTATTGCTCAATAATATTTCATAAAACCGTTATTCGCACGTTACCATGGTACAAAAAAGTAGGCCTACCTTGCAATCTGCAAAACCCGACAACATTATCGTGCCTCTTGAACACGCCTTGTTTTTCGAATCTAATAATATCGAATAGGCCGTGGGAATAAAATAGAAAACTTAACAGACAAATATTTTAAAAAAACTGTCCCACACAAAACAACCAGTTTGTGGCAATTATTCCGGCAGTTACCATAATGAAATGTTGAGCTTGTGCCTAAACTGAGACTAATTAGATGGCATTATAATTATTTGGCGCCCCCGAAATGTCTGGACGACAAAGTAGGAATTCCTTACAATAGCAATTTGTGGTCAGTGTGACCCGAAAGGTCAAGTTGGTTGACCCGATGTGGGATATAGGGTTACCAGAGGTGAACGAAGTTAATCTAGGGTTAAAACAACATGCAGAAAATTATGTTTAGTGTGTTTTTGCGATATGACAGATAGAAGAGAATTACCGTGAACTGTGTCGACTTACAGCTGTTTTCTATCGTGGAAATTGATTTTTTATCTATATTTTTCATGGAAATTGATGCAAAAGTAACCTCATTGAGCAGGCAAGCGTATTGAGTTTTTCTCATAATATGGGTCAATATGGATTTTAAAGCAGATTTTTTTCATTATTCCCACGGGTTGGTAGCTTCATGGTGGGTCCCTGGCCACTTGGGGCACTTAAAACCCCCTTCCCGTATCGACGTCCTTGTCCAGTTGACGGACTTGAGGTGTCGTGTTTTGTAAGAATGGACATCGCGCGCTGGCATGTTTGTGACGTGGGTGTGCGCGCGTGCGTTCGCGGCCCGTGGGGGAGTGAAGAAAATGAGATACAGGTTACGCGCCGCGAGCGCCACGCTGTCTAGACAACGTGAGAGCAGTGGGTAACACAAAAAACGCGCGTTCTCGTGCTGGGAGCCGCACTGTCGCGATTGCTTTAGTTCTTTTAACGTTTGCCAGAAAGAGGCATGACCAGTGGCGACCGAAAGTGAGGCAGTGACTGTTCGACTATTGGTATAAAGGGATTTGATATTCTGTATTTTACCGATTTTCAGGTCTTGCTTCAACTACCGCAGAGTTGTTTGTGTGCAGTGGTTTTGCAATAGTTTTATTGAATAATTTGCAGATGGTTCAGGAAGACGCAGTTTGCAAAAATTGTTGCCTCGGTTGTCGCAAAGTAATTAGTGTTGTTCGTGCCATCCAGGGATTGTAAAAGGTGTTAATTTCTTTGCAAGTTACTAATCAAAGGCTAGTTTTTTAGCAAGTTGACTAATTGCCCGACTTGCAAAGTTAAACGTTTTGAAAGCTTCATTGCAAGCACATGTATGAGATAGGCTACGGATTTAAAAAATGCACTTAATATATCAGAAGCAAACTGGTACTGGAATAAATTAATTTTTTCAGTGAGTACGTGATCTATTAAAGGTAGTTGTGTAAAAAGCATGGAACTTTACATTAATGGTACACACTGTATAATTATACGTGATTTCGTTAGTTGGGAAACATGTCCGCTACAGTACGAGTTTGTATACATTGCTAGGAATAAAAATGTGGTTTAGTGTACACAATTTTGTGGGGAAGGTGGTGCCGTAAGGTCGGCGCGCTTTGGTCAGGATTGGCGCCTGAACGTTTACGAGTGGTTAGAAACATTACAGTTACTTTTGCGGCCGACGCTAGGTTAATAATGCAAATAAAGGTTGGCATTCAGAATGTTGAAACTGGGACTTTACATGTTGTCCTGTTGCAACAAAACAATGTTCTATATATGCTCTTAAAACCTGTCTCTTTTCATATTTTTGGTAATATGGTACTACTTTATTTACATTATTAATTGCACCTTTAATAAACTTCAACTGAAAGAAGTATATATATATTTAAAAAACAAACATTTTTAGCAAATGGGTAATTGTATGTGCAATGTCTAAAATGATGAACTTCCATCAGCTATATTCACAGTACTAGCATCTGTTTTTAAGAATCAAACTAAATTAAGCAAATATAGTACTTGAGCATCTCATAAGCTAAAAAATAACTTTTTTTATTATTTTTACAGAATGCAGCTTCGAATTTTATAGGGTTAAATCTTTTGTATCCATGAAAGTGGAATTTTCCAACAAAATTTGCTGCTTCGTAAAATGATCAATCGAAGACAAACTGCTGCAAGACGCCAAGCTGGCTACCAGTGAAGGAACAGTCAATGTTGATAGCAGCCATGCCATGTTGAGTTTGTTCCGCAAGCGGCAAATCAAACAAAAATTGAAGAGCAAAATTTTGGTCACAGACGAGGATCGAACATCGTCAGCGATCCATACTCTTCTATCCAGTTTGGAGCAATCACAGTTGGATTCATTGATACTTGCCCTTGAGTCGCGCGACGGTAGCTGTACCTCCTGCGTGGAATTACCCCCCAAGTTGGGGGGAAAGGTTTCAGAGGAATTAGCGATGACAGTCTGCAAGTCTTTCCGCTGGCCTGAACTTCAAAACTTGTCTTCTGTGAAGAAAATGCCTTTTTGTAATTCGCCACACACCATATGCCTCAATCCCTACCATTATACATTGTTTATTGGTAAGTTTATTATAAATTTTACTCATTGTAAAGAACGCTGTTTTACATTTAAAAATATAAAAAAAGATTTGTTGTTTACCTTGAAAAAACCACTCATGACATTCAGCATGTATGGTTGCAAATATTTCTTTGGAACATGCTCTTAACATTTGCCTTAAAATTAATGCTAAATGCGTGGATGTATTATTGTAACTTGAGAGTACACGAAAAAGTATCCAGTCAAATAGTAAACACTGGTAAAAGTCAGGCATCCAAAGATTTTGGTAAAACATTGAAGGTTTGCCTCTTTCATAAATATCCTTTGAACTCGTATGTTGCCCTGTAGTAACCTTTAAGAAATAGGACACAAAATTTTTTATAAGACTTGGAGTATTGTGATGGTGTTGATTTAACTTTATTCCTGTAGTTAAACATGGTTGTGCAAATATTTCAGATATTCCCTTTACCTCGCTCGATTTGTTTAACTTCCAACATGAAGAATGCCAAGGTAACATATGAGGTTCCATAATTTCTCTGTCTCCACTCTTGTGATGTTAATGTGCAAAATGTAAAAGAACTAAAGTAATCCAAGGTTTTGAAACGTTTAGTGCAATGTTTTTTGTACATATATATATATACATATATATATATAGTATTTTTGAAGGTGCACTTGCTTGCTTGCGAAGTCCCTTGTATTGTTGCCATGATATTGCATTTTTTTGCTGTCCTTACAAGTGTTGATGTATTGCAGGTGATGAACGTATTTGCTCTGAAACGGAGACTGCTTCAACATGCTTTCAAGGTTGGTACAGAATAGATATTTGTTATACTAATTATGCTGCAGAAATGACCTGTATTAGATGATGGGCAAGCATATGTTGTCACTTTTTATGTTCATCTTCTTTAGTATGTGGTAATTATTGTATCAGTCATGTCATTTTCTGGTTATGCTGCAATGCCACTATTATTTCTGTTCTGGGTAACTGCATATGTTTTGAATTGATGGAGGTCTGCCAATTTTGTCATGTCAGGACTTACATGTGTGTGTGTGGACAAAAACAGTTTATCCCCTTGTTGGTTTTTTTTATTAACTGATATAAATGCTGACCAAATGTTCCACTGTGCAGTCACTTATACCAATACATGCTATATGACAAGTACCTGATCTTGTAATGTTTAACTTGCCTATCAAGATGTAAGTCGCTAGTTGAGAGAAACGTCCACAGCAAGATTGTCATACATCAAATGAACATGCCCATATTTAAACCACAAGAATGTGGTCTTGCAATACAGGATGTTTTAGTGGTGAAATTAGGAAACACTTGCCGGAAATTATCTGCTAAACAATCACTATATAATCTCAGAGCTTGAATTGGGGTACAGTCCTAAAGGTATCAATTTGATTGTCTATTAAAGGTTTCTTTGCCAAAAAAGTGTTGTTGATTGTTGTGTTGTATGAATGTATGATGGACAATTAAAATGTTTCTAGTATAATTTATATTTTTAAAGAATTTTGTTGAATAGAAATATTGATGTTGATTTTGATGGCACACAAAGCATGTTTCAAGTTTTGTTACGTAAAGGCATTTTATTTGTGGTTTGTGATTGAATCTAGATCGACAAACTTTGCACCCACTCCAGGTATTTTACTTTATTCCCTGGATTATGTCTCTGGTCAGCTTTTCATTTTTTCGCTACATTCCTGTTATGTGGGATTAGAGTTAATTCAAAAGCCACTAATTCCGCGCCGTTCGACTCATGCGACCACTCGAGAGATTGATCGACCTTAGAACTTAAAGAGAAACCGTGTTTTCCGTCGAATTCTGTCGCCATTTGTCGAGTGATCGCTTAAATCCGACGCATTCTTTTAAAAATTCCTCGACCGAGGTAGTGGTGCCATCATAGCGAGCCAAACGCCTAAAAATAGTGGCTTACATTTTCGGGTGGCTCCAACAATTGCTGACCGTGCGGGCAAGATGGCGGCAACCTTCTAATCGTAAGCAATTAAACCCAAACCTTGACCTGACAGCTCCCACCCTCCGTCGGACCATTTTTTCACGGAGATAATAACAGTTGCTGCTAAACCGAATGGCGCCTGACTTGATCGAAAATCCGATATTTCTGTCGTGTTTAAGACGCCGAAGTTCGGTGGATTAACCCGTAGTCAGCGCCTGCTCGTCGGGCTAATTAAAAGCTCAAAGACACGCACAGGCGCCCAGTCATAAATGGAGTCTTCGGCGGTCCCTGAGACCACGTCGGCGCCAGAGTTTCGCGGGATGTGTTTTCACCGTTCGCTGACTGATAATCTCCGCGCCTTGATGTGCTCAACAAAGCGAATTGCGCGTGTTTTGTGATGACAAGTGCGATATAGTGGGTGGAAATTGACGTGGTTTTGTGCCTCTGTCAAGTAATTAGTGAATTTAAATATTGAAACAAATGATTGGAAATTTAATGCAACAAGTTGGAAGTATTGCACTGTTGTTAACGTAACACAAGAAACAAATGTAAAACAGGTCGTAGAAGATTTAAACTGTGGTTAATACCAGTGGATACGACACAGTCACGAATATGTGGGAGTCTGGTCATGTCAGAATGGCGTGACATGAACTTTTGTACCAAACATTCAGACGTCCAGACGCCACAAGTTTAACATTTCACGCCTAAAAACGTTGCAAATCGTTTCGACCGTCTGGTCGTGATCACCGGCGAAACGACTTTTGTGTTAAAAGTTGGTTATGTTTGTTGGATCGCTTGTCCAGTGTGTTATGACCTGATAAATATCCTCTTCTTACCAACCTTCTCACCCTGGCATTCCACTGTGACGTGAAATTGATGACGTAACATATCCGTGGCACACTTACACCGAAATCGTGACAAGGTTTGCAAGACGTACAGGGGTTTTTATGTGGAAGCAAACACATCACTCCTTCATCATTCCACTCTGTTTAAACTGGAGGCCGTCAGCAAACATACCCGTGTTCGTTCTTTTTTAACCCAGCTTATGTCTCTCCTGAATGTTTGTGATGCGTTATGTCCAAAGTACGGATATGGTGATGGAGCCTGTGTAGTGTACAGTGTCTCACGCGCGTTCTGAAGATATTTCACGCGTGTAGATTCTAAGCCTTTTCGGGGTTGCCATGTCTGTTTCGCGGACTCGCCTATAGTGCACTTATGCTCATATATATTTCGTCCGGTAATTCCTTCTAATATATTTACGTGAAGAAGGCGTAACTTTGTAGCAAATCTTTTTGCGCTGTAAAAACAATGAATAAAAATTCACGCCTTTGTTTGAAAAAATGACGCAATTTTTCCACATTCACTCTATTTCTTCATCAAATTGTGCTTCGGATTGATTTTGGCCTCCAACATTTGCTAAATATTTCCCTGTTGACCTCCTCGGTTTGCAGCTGAAACGAATGTGTCCCTAAGAAAAATATATTTCAACAAGTTTGGTGTTTTTGAACGTCAGTGCTGTGTTGAGCTCAAGGTTTTTTGAATTGTAAAAAATAAGTTTATTTGTTAGCTTTTGTCATGGAAGTTGCGTTTATTGTATTAACATGCAAGCTATGTTGCGGTGCTTGTAGCGAGCAACCCGACTTGCGCAGAACCCAAGGCTTTGTTTTCAAGTAGCTTGTTGTTTTTTGTGGATAAGATCAAAACGAAAAAAGTTTGGTGGAACTTATCCTGTGCATGTGCATTACTGCGGGGCGTAAGCGAGTTAAAACACGGAGAAAGTTGTTTTAGCAAACTGCCCTCGCTTCGGTGCGCGTTGGCCGGAAAGAAGTTTTTTCGATTCTAACGCGACTACGATCGCCGCTCTGTTCCAACTTCTCCTGCTTGTTTTTTGAAACGCGTCGCTCGATTCCACCTCGCGTGTCAACTCGCTGTCCTCCGCTATTCCCGCACCGGATTTCACTCCCTCGCCGTCTCAGGTAACCGCCCGTGCGCGCTCGGGCGTGACGTGGCCCGGCTCTTCTCGTGGGGTTCTTTTTTGTTTGAAGCGTGTGGCGTGCGCTCTGTGACGAAATAATGCGCGGCGTGTTTGACAACAGGGAAACAGAATGGTTGGGATTCTTCTTTTGTGAGCTTTGCTGGCGTCGACGCAGCATCTTACCGGTTTTGTTACATGGCGCGTTCGGTTTTATCACCTTTGGAAGCACAAGTTGTGCATAGAAATCTTACCACACAATTATAACATATGTTGTGTTATGTAGATTTGTGATGATATTGTTCACATTATTTGGGTAGCGATGATGAAACTTCCATTTTTAATCAGAACTAGATTTCTCGCATAGAAACGACAAAACAAAACACATTGAAGTGAGGTTGTATGTTACCTTAACAAAATATATGAGTTTGTATGGTGTAGTGTTACTATTTGTTCTTGACTTTACTTTCCGTACAAAAAATGAGCCTGTAATTTACCGGATAATTTCGCCCCAAACTTCACACATTCCGTATCTACTTCTTCGACGAAATTGTCTGACGTCACCCCACCGTAATTGTCGGTTCCGTGAACGCAAAGTGTCTAAGCCGTGGATATTGGGTTGCGTGAAGTGGGCGATAGAAAACCAGCGAGGCCAGTTTTTAAACATGGTCGGAGACAAAACAAGCCCACAAACCTTCACTGCTGTTTCCAAGTCATTGGGTATAAATGCACTATACTGCATTTGCTTACATCGCGTATTGCGTGAAGTAGATCGTTTCGTGAATTTGAAGTTCACTCAACCAAACTTAGTAACTCTTCTGAGCTCTTTCCGCTGACTAACGTTTACTTTTGCGTTTTGCTGACTCATTGTTTGATTGGTTAGTTTAAGAAAGTCACGTGAATATGTTTGAAGGTTGTTTGGCTCTTCGGATTGTTAGTTGGTTATGCCAGCAAGTCTGATCAAGGTTATTGTAGCCTGCCCAACTAATCCATTTACTCCAAATCCCCTAAAACATTCACTCTAAAGTGGTTTTTTCAGCACATCTTTTTGATGACGTCAATGTATTCGCGGAACCTTTTTTGGATTTTTCGCTTGGGCATGAATGAATTTGTAAAATTCGTAAAATTCAATTTGAAAAATTCGTTCGGTATAATTCCCCCGAACAACGGCACCAACTTAACTAAAGCAAACACAAAATTTCACACAACTTCACACGTTTTGAAGCGAACTTTGCTGTGCCTTAAATTTGTTCCATTGTCTGTAGTTGTGTTTCTTTTTTGTTAACGTTTTGAATTATTTTGTCTCAAAGAATACAAGCAGTAAATATGTATATTTGCATTTTAAATTGGAACCGTGCAATTAAACCGAGGTATTTCGTTTGCAGAAGAAATCATACCGTCTCCCCGATCGCCCTATCCTGTAATGACACGTAGCCGAAGTGGACAGTGGTGCTCTCTTGCCTACTGGGAGATGAGAAACCGAGTCAGTCGGCTCTTCTCTGTCAGTAACTCATACGTGAACATATTCGACCAAGCTGCGAAAGGAGAAGGTTTTTGTTTATCTGCGGTCTCCCCACACAACGGCGAGTCGAGCAAAGTGCGTAAATGCATCGGAAAGGGAGTGACTCTGGCGCTGGACGAAAGCAGTGAGGATGTTTGGCTTTACAACCGCAGCGAACACGCGGTCTTTCTTCACTCTCCCGTCCTCGAGCCATTAAATACACGGACGCCATTGGTTCACAAACTACATCCGGGACACTGCGCAAAGGTGTACAACCTTCCGTTCGCGACACGCGTCAGGCGATTGCGCGCAAGCGACATGCGACGTCGCGGAAGGTACGATGGTTGCTCTATTCGAATGAGTTTTGTAAAAGGTTGGGGCGGAGACAAATACAGACGTCAATGTATCACCACTTGCGAGTGCTGGCTGGAAGTTCTATTTAACACGTAGCAATGACGCAACAGTGACGTCGAAATGACGTCACGCCCGTTTTGTATTTTGTAATGCTTTTCTGTCGCGCGAACGAAGCATCAGCTCGAAGCGTTTTCTTTTGTATTTTTTTTCTCTTTTTTGTGTTTTCTTGACAAGTGGTTGTTTTCGTGTCTCGCTTTCGAACGAATTCGGTTTATTCCCTTTGTTTTAACAAAGTGCAGCATCACGTGGCCCGACTTGCCCCTTCCTACGACCATCAACGATCTCGCCTCAACGAAGCTTAATCCGTAGACTTTTCCCAACAAATCATGCACGTTTTGAAAACTTTATTCAGCAAAATTACGTGTTTACAAATCACCATTATTGCAAAAGTCCAGCGTAATTTTCTGCTTCACCGGTTTGTCACAAAACAAGGTTGTTTCACAAAACACGTTCTCACAGTTCCCTCATGTCTTTAAACTCGGATTTTTTCTTGTTTTTTTCGAGACTTTTTATGTTACAGTTTTTCTTCATGCGTTTTCTTATTTTGTTGTTGCGAAATATACAAACAGATAACATGATTCTTACTGAGCATGACGTGGTTCGCAGGTGCAAAGGTATTTAAAATAGAATTTAGTTAATCATTAGGGCCCTACCTAACATTTATAGTCAATCTTTCTGCTTTGGCTTGACTCTGTTGTTCCTATACAGGGCCTTTTGAGAGAAAAATAAATGCGCCAGTGCGAGAACATTTTGCGGAGATCACACGAACTTATAGGTGGAACTCAACCCTTATGTGAGAAATCCCTTAGTTTTGAGGCAACCCGTGGGGTTCGTGGGCCCCTAAATTAACACGGGCCCGTGTGCGCCACACCGTCCGCACCCCCTCCCGTCTCGTCGGGCCTGATTCCAACTCCTCTTCATGGTCATTACTATGTAAAACCTGGCCGTTTGGCGAACAAGATCGTTGCATGCCACCAAGCCGCACTATAAAGAAACCTCGTAACGGTGTCGCTGCAGCTCTCTTAAATATAAACAATGGATAGTGGATTACGTAATAATCAAGGGCAATATACCACCAAAATTCCTATAGTAGCCAAAATGCTCTCAGATTTTGCTGATAATTGGCGCGACTTAATAGTGCGACGAGACAACGTAACTGCGGTATTTGTATCTGTAACATAATCTGTTAAGTTAACAGATTCGCCACCAGGTGGGTTTTGAAATCCAGTTTAGCATGACCTAATTCAAAGTAATTTACAAAGTGCAAAAATGTGCGGCTGTAGTTTTTAAACCGAGTTTCTTGCAAAGAAAACACTGAACACGCCCTTTTCCATGTACATAAAATGTTGTAACAGCACTTTGGATTATTTTTTAATACTTTGTAAAGTTGGTGACGTAAATTTACTTGTGTGAAAACCTTACAAAACATTTCACCTCAACATTAGCCCATCAGGCGTTCATTAACGTTTTGCAATGAACATTTAATCACCCCCATAATGCGGGAGACCGGGATCTTATGTAATACCTTTTTAACTGGTAAGCACCACTAAAACTGTCTATGTCGTCACATGTAATATGACCACATGGAATAAAACTCGTTTTAAATCAGAAAATTGATGCGACTTGGCGACAGACGGTTGTAAACTGGTCGCCGTAAATCTTGAAACGCGAACCAACAGTTTATGATGGGGTTTTATTGCACTGCAAATGTATGATATGTTGTATGAGGTTGAATGGAGTTGCTGTGTGGTTGTAGGGAAAATGGAACGGGACGGAACAAACTTGAGGCTCCACAAAATCTTAAAGAAATGGCAAACATTAAATTAGTTACAGTCAAGTACATTTTGTGAATGTATTAATATAGTTGATAATATTAAACATATGTTCTCGACAAACACGGTTCGTAAAAAAAACGGAACCAAATACTTCAATTCCTTGCATTATTTAACATACCGACGCAGTTGCTGTAAAACTGGAAATAACATCCTCATCACTCATTGAACCGAATAATACAAAGTTCTATTGGTTTAACATGCGCTTATGACGTAACAAAAATACAAATAATGCGAACAGTTTGCTATTCAGCTCATGCGAATAATGAGCAACAAAGAAAGGTTTGGAGGTTTCAAAATGCACAAAGCATATGTGCATAAATAAATGACACAAATAACAGGACTGCTGGACCAGGAGATGCACAAATCGAACGGTTATGCGTACCATCTATCACGTGCCAAATATTTGTTTGACCTTTTTAAGGGTGAATAAGCCTAATTTAGCGTTTCTGGATTTAAAATCACATACAATTAAGGATGACACTTGGAAAATACTTCAAACGTTATAGGTCTCGTTCTCCACCAGCCCTCGCGCCATTTTCATATCAATAACCAGCATTAACCCCAAATATGCGTGCCCTGCGTTTTTCCCCCTGGCTTGGACGAAATATTGCTGGTTGTGTTTTGTGTATTTTTTTTGCGAAACACATTACAATAATATGTCAACCTATACATACTGATGCTTTATGCTGGAAGTGAGTCGTGATGTACTTTTTCATAAAGATAAAAATACAAAAAACTATTTCCATACATGCAAATACTGTCAAGCATAACGAAGAAAATAATTTAAATTAATTATAATTACCTTTAAAATCAAATGAAACCAAAGTTCAGTCGCGTCTTTTTGCGCCACAATTTTCAGAAATATGTGGAGAAAGTTATGCAGGAGGCCATGGGTCGCGTCATAAGCCGATTCAGTGGTTCTAGCGAGTTAATCCCAACAGAAGTTATAGAGGGTTAAAATTTCGGCATGAGACCTCTCCTCCTCGCGTGTTAAGCTCATTTGTAATCCTTTGAAACTTCTGTGTTTGTGTAAAGTTGGTAGATCAGAGAGATTGTTCACCTTGCTGGGTTAGATGAATTATCCACACTCATTTTGCAAACAAAACCCTTCACTGTCATTGAATAAAAAGTTTTAACATTAGATTGCTAATGAAACTTTTTATCCAAAGAACTCAATTACTTTTTGGCAAAAGAATGATTTTTTCAAACAATTTGAAGCTAATTTAGAAGTTTTACCTTCATGTAAAATAACAGTTGCAGTAAGTTTTTCCACAACCCTTTAAGAAGTCTCGCTGGATGGCAGACGAAAAAGTCGGTTAGTCTGCAATATTAGCTACTGTAGCTTTATGCCAAAAGAACAGTTCTTATAAAACTACAATGAATACCGGGCAGCTGTACAAGCATTACAGTTACAATGTAGTTACGTTATATACTATTGCTATTGCGAAAACATTTTGCACTTTTTAAAATCTTCTATATTTTTTTAAAGTAAACACCGACCAATCATGAACGGGCCGTGAAGTTTGTGCAGTTGTTGAATTGGTCGTATAAATCAAACCACGTGACGTAATAATTGTTAATTGATCACTTCAGGCCCATTAGACCACATGAGAGGAAAGAATAGATACGGCGATTATTTTCTATGTGCGCACTTATTGGCACCACTTATGACCAGGAGCCGATGGGCGCCGGAGTTTAAAATTTATAAATAACTTTAAACGATGACGTCATATATTATTTATCCAATGAGATCAATTCAAGACATTGTACAAGACTGTGCATTGTTTATGACGTGGGGTGCACAACACTGGACACCATTGGTTTAAAAATAGCAAGAGGCTCATTTTGACGTAATATATTTCGTCGTCTTATAAACTGTGGGTTGTTTCATTGACAACAACGTAAAATCCAGATATTTGAGATATCTCTCCCAAATAAGTTTGCTAAAATGTTTGGCATTTACGTAAAGTGTACTAAAACTATAGTTTCATATATATGTTTGTGAATTGTTGTCCCTTCTGGTTTACGAGTTTGGCGAACGCCAACTTACCATGCCAGAAATTATACCAGCGCATAACTTTCTGCTGATAAAAAATGGTCGCTTGCAAATTTTGTGACAGCGAACATAATTACTTTGGGTAAAACAAGTGATTGTAAAATCCAAGTTTCTCAAACAGAAGAAAGTTATCTTGTACGGATATACGCGAATGTGTGCGTCCACAACTGATGCAGAATGTATACGCATTAGGGTTACCACTGACATTGACTAAAATGAAGCACGGTGCGTTTTGATGCTAAAATATTGGATTTTAGTGAGAATTTGACAATATTACTAATGTTTCGTAAAATTTTTCGAAATGAAAACGTCCAGCACTGCACCATGTAGCTAATAATAATCTGAAATTCTTCATTGAAGCACGCTTACTGGCAAATACGAAAAAATGCACGCAAGTCCAAGATAAGCACGTTTCTTACAAATAAGCACTGTAAAACCCTGTGTATATGTACAGTATAGCAGTTGAAACGTATGACGTCACACTTCCATTCATAAAATTGATGGAACACTGAATCGTTTAGTTTGATCTCTAGTGCCATCTGGCGACAGACAGAACTTTCAGAAAGTTTGTATTTTTTAAACAGGCGACATCGCATAAAACTTGTTCAACACAAAATCTGCAGCAATTCTGAACCGCTTGGGATTATTGAAGCAACACTGAAAACAACATAATTCGTCACGACACAAAACATACGCGTCTACTCCATGGATACAAAATTTGCTTCATAAAATGTCATCAATTAACGAAGAAGCAAACTACAAAAAAGACGCGTGAGCTACGGCCGTTACGTTTTATCCATGGAGATTTACAAAATAACATTACAACAGTTTAAACAATGCAAGATAGAGTTTAAGCCCTTTTTGACTATGCGGTCAAATAATCCTGACATTACTGTGAAAAAGTCAGGAAGTTTTGTGTAAAAATAACAGTGAATGCGAAAAGGAAATTGTTGAAACATATCACGTGAGTTGGGCTTAATGAAAATGAAGGAAATACTGCAGTAAAATTGCATTTTTTAACAACAGGCTTTTGGCAATATCGTACGCAGGAAATAAAAAAATAGTAAAAATAGCACAACTTAGTAATACTGTACCAAACATCTCTCCAGAATAAAATAAACCATGGGAGCACATAATTTGTACGCTTAAAATAAAATTTAGTTCAAAACACTCTGGCAGCGCAAACATAAACAGTGTAGTCAGGCGGTTTCGCAATTCCATGCCTCTGTGATAACTAATGTTAAAATAGTTGGCACCAAACTATCAACATGAAATTGATTTCATCATCATGGTGTCAGGTTTTGTACCAAAGTTTCTCCATGAGTTTCCCACAAATTTTTTCCACCAGCTTGACGTCATTGAACGACATCTTTTCTCTCCACTGTCCAATCTTCCCATGACCAATTTTTGGTTCGTGACCGAATGTTGAGTGCCCGCTTCGAACCGCTCTGTTTAAACACATTGGTTGATAAGTTGTGAATTAGTAACTATGGGTACAAATAAAACACTCAAAATAACTAAAGATAAATAAAATTCAAATAAAACCAAAGAAGTGTTATTTTATTGTAGTGTTTGCCTTTTTCAGGATTTTGTTAATACAAATATTTTGTTAAACCGATGTGTTACGACAGAAGAAGTTTGTCAAAATTACCAACTGCAGTAAATTTGTGAAACTTGCCAGGTAGTTGCATGTTTTTAACGATTATTCACTCGCCATAAATCACTTACTAACTCCAATGCCACAGTTTATCAACACGTTTGAATATTTCTTTCACACAAGGCTGAATGTTATCAACCCCTGTTGAATACTTGGTAACGTTAGTTGCCATTACTGCAAGAAACGGTACATGAGCCTCATTCAAGTATAAAATTCTTACATCCCCGGATATTTTATGAAAACTGAAACGTAGTAAACAGATCAGGTTGACGTAAAAGAATGTTCGGCAACGCAAAATAGTGGATGTCGCACCAGCGGAATTCCAATTAATCTAAAAACTACTGTTGTGTCATCGACATAAATCGAAATGAATGCGCGATCCAACGAAGTTGTGCAAGATGACGTAGCGGGAGATTTCGAGCGACGGGTAAAATATTAAAGCGATTTTCTCGGCTAAAAACACTGGTCTGGGCGTGTCGGTGTCTACATTAATTGATAGAATATACTTGGGTCGTCATGAGCAATCAAGTGTATTAGTTACCATGAATCCAACTTGTTTTTATCTTTTTTGAAGTGTTAGTTTTGGTCTTTTTAGTTATTTCTGAGATAAATTCACACGAAACTGCAATAAGACCGACCTCGCAAGTTTGTTGATCTGCGGAACCGAAATAGTTGTCCCCAATCTTCTCATAATTTCAACTGCCGCCTGCTCGGGTCGTTCCAACAAATCCTCATAGCGGACGATCTGAAAGGATCGCGCCAACCGCAAGGTGGCAGCAACATCAGCGGCCCACACTTGAGCGAGTTGTTCTACTGTGGTATCACCACGTGACTTGATGAGGTCACGAAATTCCCATGGCAACCAGGTTGGCCGGGCGCATTTGAAAACTTCTGGTATCAAAATTCTGTGCACCGTCTGGAACTGACTGAGATGACAAGGATTAAATGTAGATGAGGTCATCACAAACCAATGCAATTCAGTGCTAGGATTCACAATGGCTTAAAATTATGTATGATGATAACAAATCTCAATGCGAACTACAATTCATATGTGGGAAAAATCCTTAATCAGTTTAAAGTATACACAGGTATTGTTAAGTGCGTCTGTTAAACAAGTTTGCAAAAACAAAAATCCCGGGAAATCTAACATTCTGAACACAAAAAATCAAGTGCCAAATATTTAACAAACTAGAATTTGAAAAAAAACAGCCAATAACTTATTTAAGGTTGTTGTCAAATTGAGGTAACCAAAAACCTGATGTTTTAAAACACACCTATTAACTATTATTTAGTATTCTTATCGTAGTGGAAAGACCTACTGACATGTTTGTGTGACAGTATTACACAATCTCACTTACTGCATTTGCATGTCGACTGGCAGGTCGTCACGGATGAGTGAGTACACCCAATCACGTGGATCTCTCACGACGACGATAAATCTTGTTTGGTCTGGAGCTTGCTTTGATATCCATGGTAACTACGCAAATAATGTCGTGGATATAAAAACGGTTATTGTTTTTTTTTCAACAATGAATATTTTATGGAAGTAGAAATCTTATTTTTTAAAAACTGATTTTTGATTTGCTGACAGTTTGTAAAAATTTAACATCTGTCACCTCAGGTGACTCACCTGTATTACTTACTGGTCATGGTTCAGGTGATTTAAACAACAAACAATTGTGTGGAAATTTACCTTTGAATTCCAAAATCCACTAAGAAGACTCAACACAAGTCGAGGAGATTTCAAACGATTAAAGGAACTTCTCACAGAATTCACATATTTTTTATCTCCCTTCAAGTTGTCAAGGAAAAGTTGGGGTTCAACCGAGAGCACCATGAACCAATCTGCCGTACGCGGATGAGCCTACATTTATTATGTGAAAATGTTATTTGGGCCTTTTTTTGGGAAAAGTTGTTTTTTTTTTAAAACATTTCATAATTTAAAACCATGAGTCAAGCCATTCGCACATGAATGATTTTTATTTAGAAAAAATATATTTACCTAACCTAATATGGACATGGTATCTTAAACTAAATAGATGTTGATTAGTTTATTAGACTGAGGTAATTTTCTGTGAGTTAAATTAAGTGCGAACACAATCAGTATTGTCACATTTCAAGATGCACTGAAAGTTAGGTTTGCCAAAGTTATACGGCCGAAACTAAGGTTTTACAATTATTAGGTTTGGACAGAATATTTCTTTATACTTCGGCGAGACCGAAACTTTTTTTTACTTCGCTGATATGCAAAGTTTAGTATATAGGCTGGACTTACTGTTCAAACAGTAGGAAAATGTTCATTTTATTGTCACTAAAAGGATGAAAATCAACTTAATGCAGTTGATTCGGCCAGTTAAGGTTATTTTCTAAGTGCCGATAAAAGGTTGGATGATAGGAGTAGATTCAATCCAGTATATACATGTTTAGTTTAAATTTATAGCGTTTAAAGATATGGATAACAAAATTATTTTCAATTAGTTGGTCTAATTTATTTGGCAACTTTTTCCAAATATTGGCTCGCCCAATTAAAAAATAGCTGTTTCAGTTCACTACCAGCCACATTCACTTTCACCTCTTTTCCAGTTGTTGGCCAATAACATGGATTATATTTGGCAACGTCATAATTGACAAGGGGCATTGTGACATCACTACCACTGATGTGAACAAAATCACTGGAATTGGTGAAAATATGTCGAAGTAATTCTCCACCGGATCCAGGCAACGAAGCGATGAACACAGTGGAAGGGTCTTCCGGGATTAAAGTTTCACTAAAGGGGGAAAGTTGGCTGACATAATTTACAAATTTAAGAATTACAAAATAAGTGTTTGTCAATCTGTATCCATGCTTCAATATTTAGGTTCAAATTCCTTAGTTAAGTTTTAAAAACCTGTATTATATTCAGCCAATCTAACATTTTTAGGAACTTAACAAATATTAACAACACCACTTAAATTGGAACTGAGACAGGTCCAACTTTTATATGTGAAAATTGTAATGTTTAGGGTTGAATATTTTACCCATTAGTGCAAACAACACAATTTAACTCACACAGAATTGGGAATGGAACAAAGCAACTCCTTCCTTTCATCCAAGTTAAGCGGACAACCAACACACAAATATTTGTATGCAAGTATCACCAAGATGACACAGCAAAATGTGACGAGTCGACAGAACCTTCTAAAATCAGAGCATTTCGTTGAGATGAAATTATAAAACAGTGATAGAAGGGGAATATTAAACACACATAGTTTTAAATTTTGAAGTAATTTTCTGCTTCACATTAAAAAGAGTACAACAAAGACAAAACAACAATTTATCCATAAATAAGCAAAGTACCTTGCCTTGCTGGATACGTATTGCCTTCTTCTGACAAAGTACAGACTGATAAATAACAGAAGAGCAATAACTGCAAACAGTAACGACATTGTTATATTTGTTGTAAGACTATTTCCGCTTTTGCTATGTTTGGAAGTTAACTTCTGAATGTTCTTTGTCTCCATTGTTGAAATTAACATTCCAACCAACTCAGCAGGAACATCAGTTGCATCATCATCGATGACATCACAACGATCCCATGATGTAGGCTCGACATCATTTTGTCCAAAAATAATATTTTGTTGTTCAGTTTTGACACTGGCATATGCACCCACACCAAACACATTCATTCTAGCTTCTAGTGATGTCATCAGTGAAGCAATACTTATGTCATAATCAACACCATTAATCTGCAGTGATATCCTTGTGATGTCATTATCCTCTTCTGTTGATGTAACAAACGAGGCATCCTGTATTGTTGCTTTGGGGCCAGCAAATACATAAGCAACTTGTGTAAGACCACCCTGGTTGAGGTCGTAAGTTACATTAACAAAGTGAGTGGTTCGGAATTTTGCTTCACCAGCCAATTTTTCCTTCTGCAGGAAACCAGGTGGAGAATTTCCCCCAGGCTGGAACCAGAAAAATGTGTAACGTCCTTCAGGGAAAACTATCTGTGCACCTGAAACAAAATAATAATTAAAGCTATAAATAAATAAAATACACTTGATAAGATTAACAGTGGCAAGACTAACCAACATTTAAAACATAAACAACAATTCCTTCCGCTAGCAGCCAAGAAAATATTTGAGGAAAAGCATATTATTTATCATGAAACACACCAACAGGAAGCAGCACATAGTTTTGTTAATTTCTTAGATAAATTCTTCCAAAACATTTGGTCTGAATCTGCTAAAATGCACTTCAAAAAATACATGTTTGGCAAATTGTCGTTACAAGTTCATAGGCACCGAACACGAGGCATACCCAGACAAAAATCTCGGGTATGCCGCAAACCCGACAATCTGACCATCGTTCGTCATGCGTTATTTAGATTTAGGCAGTTATCACGGTTTACTTTCCCAAAGCAACGAGTTTCTGGACAGCAGGTAATGCAACATATGCCGCAATAGGTAGCGTTTAGTGTAGGCATAGAGTTCCTAGGTAAACCTCAGCTTATAATTTAGGGTCCTTGACCTTTAAAAGGCATGATCGTTGCAGTAACAATGAGATATTTATTGCTTGCTTCACGAAATGTAATACCACGAGGCCCAATTTGCCGCCACACCACAGGCTACTTGGTGTCACTGCCTATAGCATGATGTTCACCACATAGTACGTATTAATAACCATTATGCTCAAAGTAAGCCCTCACGCTTAACATGGACATTAAACACAATTTGTACCAGCGGTTTTAATTGGTCTTGGACGAAACCTTGTTCAAACTGACAAATATCGCTGCTGTTTTGGAATTTCTCTTTGTCATTTGTAAAAGGGCCCATTGTTTAATATTCCATGCAGTCTTACTGCACATAAACATGCGTTCATTTGGAAAAGGGCATTGCGTGAAGTTTATAAACTACAAGCCTTAACATAGTCTCACATCCCACCCTCTCTAGCGCCAAGAAAGATATTTTGCATTATATGACGTCATATAATTTGGCATAGCCGAAAAAATTTTAAAGTCAGCGCCTATGGTTACAAGCAAGTGTTTTGTCGGCAATAAATTTGTATTGCTTAATTATTTTTAAACTTATTTACACAACTAACTACATGCCTTGATATCCGAGATTTGTATAAGACTGATAAGAGTTGAGAATGTTGTGAAAGTATGTTGCAACCCTCGTCAGCTTGCTATCAGGTTTAAGGTAAACGCTGTCCAACAGAAGCAAAACCTCAGGATTGAGAAGAATTAACGTTCGTTGAACACTTTTCAGTCCCAGTTGTGAACTAGAACATTTTTACAAATCCTTGATTATTCAAGTAAAAAAACTGCTAACTTGATAAGTTGCTAATTACCTTTACATGTTTACAGAACATGTTTTTCAAGTTATATGTGCTCACAAAAAACATTTCTAGCCTATATACCTATAAGAAAATAGCAGATGTATGCAATATACCTGTAAGCTTGCACGGCTTCACCAGCCATGTGGACCATATCACCATGTTGTGAGGCAGTTATAATCCGACCACGAGGGGCTGGTATGTTTTGGTAATACAACCATTTTGAACACTCTCCAATTTGTCCCACCCATGGTGTGTTGCATTTAGAACTTTCATCTGGCCAGAATGTTAGGGCATTGTTTAAATATGTCATTTTGATGGAGTACAACGCTTCGGTGACAAAAAATCTTCCATTTGGAGCAAAAACAAAGGAATTTTGGTCTGGGTGTTCATGACCGGCATTGAAAGTCTTCCACTGCTTCACAAATGATGAAAAGAGATTGTTTTCTACGATGTATGAGATCGCTTCACCGTGGATTGCTCCAGATTTAAGAGATAAGAATGTGTTACCATAGGAGTGGGGCTGTCCACCTCCATAGGTAACGACACCCCAGTCATTGAAAACGTGAAGTTTATTGCCACTGGGTGGCTTTGGATGTACTGGTGCAATTGTTGAGTCATAGAAGATAAACTCTGTATGAACTGTGCTCCATTTCTGTGAAGGAGCCCGAGCCAATGGTGGGTTTTTGGGTTTGCTGAGACGAATTTTGTCAGCCAACCAGTTGCCGTAACCATTACGCATAACAAATGAATCTAAAAACACCAATTGACTTTCTGGACCATAAAACCAGTTGTAATTTGAGTCACCAATCCCAACAGTGCGTTGATATCCTGGTAAAATAGTTGCATAGTAGAACCAGAAATGTTGTAGAAACCAAGGGTTACGACTGTGATCTTTATCAAAATGTCTCTTAGCAAGATAGGCATATTGTGTCCAGCCACGTGAAGAGTACGAGCCGTACGCGACACCTTCATCGCTTGTACCATCTGCCACAAATGAAAGCAGATACATGGCTTTTTCAAAGTGGTCAATTGCCAATGCTTTCCATATGCTTGCTGCAATATAACAAGGATTAAGTTAACATTCACACAGAATTAAAACAACATTAGTAAGCAGGGGCGTATCCAGGAATTTTTAAAGGGGGGGGTCCAATTTTTTTAGGGAATTCCCCGATTTTCAGGTATAAACTAAGTGTAAACTATTGTGGGCGAGAATCGCAAAATACGAACGCCGGTGTTCGCGCCAATCGTCACATAAACGGTGGCTTTCTGGCTTGCGCAATTGTGTAACGCTATGGAAAGTTTAACAACTAAACTAATTGACTTTCACGCAAATAAACCGCTTGTCATTACCACGTGGCCACTGAAAAACGACGTTTCGTCCGTGAACTGACGAAAAATTACACTTGTTTCGTAACAATGCAACATGTTTGGTAACAATGCCAAGTGTTCGGTAACAATGCTCCCTGTTGGAAACAATGGCGAATGCAACACGATGCGGTTTTTAGGTCAACGTCAAAGAAAATTTCTGGTTTTCACGCGGATTTTGACAAAAAAATACAGTGGCGTTTGTTTAGTTATCAAAAAAGACCAAAATATTTCACAAAAAGGGGGGGGTCCGGACCCCTCGGACCCCCCCCCTGGATACGCCCATGTTAGTAAGTTATAAGTGGTGATAATAAGGCAAATACACAATTTTTTCATGATGCATAAAGTTGTAAATACAAAATCTATAGTATATTTGTTTAAATGATGGCAAGAAATAGTGGGTTTCACAAATTTTAGTGCATATGAGATTGGGCATCATCCAAACAACCCACTACTTGTAGGCAAATTACACGCTTGAGGGCACAGAACTTCTGGATATTATTATTACATGACTTCAGGTGGTTGCCTGCCTATTTTATTCATGTACATAGCAGATTTTTCATTGGTGTAAATGTGGCAGTTTGTCTTTAGTTAAAACATTAATGTCATTGCTGTTGAAGCATGGGTTTGCATACACATATTAAAACCACTTTGAATCTGATTAATCACAAATATACTAAATACCAAAAAGGCTATTAGGATTTTCTTTTAAGTTTGTCGTAACATACCTTGTCCATTTGTTGGTTCATGCTTTTCAACAACCATAGAACCGAGTAGCAAGGCCAAGTTATTGGTTGGGGCGTGATTATGAATAAGTTGCTTTGCCCAGCCAGCACGCACTTTGTAAACCACAGTGTACATATGCTGGGTAGCTTCGCGTATTTTTTTCAGATATTTTTCTATTCTCTTTGAATCAAGTCTGTCGTAGAGAAAATCAAAAGCAGTTGCAAACCCTGCCAGATGATGACCAATCGGAACTTCATCAATTCCACGGCTTGATGCCACGTACCAGTCAGGGTATGACACCATACGATCCATGTAGACCCTCATCTAAAAAAGATTGAACGTAAGAACTAAGATTCATCGGACAAAATTTGACAGATATATATAGCACAAAAATATTGTAAGTTCTACAACATAACTTAAAGCATTGCAGAATTGTGAAACACATTTTTCACAAAACTATTTCATTGTAGACTTGGCAATTAAACAAATACCAAAATTAGGAAAAAATAAAGTTTACAGTGGAAAAAAATCACATCCTTACCAAATCCATTGCCTTCTTGTCATCAGGGTACAGCACACAATACATTGCAAATGCACAAATATTATTTCCATAAATTTCATTCCAAGCAGAAGCAAATTTTTCAGCAGATTTTGGTGGTAACATATGATCACTATCCTCTGTTAATGCTTTTCCTGCTTCTTGCAAAATCCTTGCTATTTTTGAGTGGGTTGTCTTTGCTTTATGCCTCAACTCAGCAATGTCTTGACTTGAGAAAAAGAGCAATGGGTGAATTGCTTCCTCTACTGGATCTTTATTAAAGAGTTTTGCTGATGAGATGCATGCCAAGTACATGATAACAAATGGCAACACCCAATTTAAGCAACAACTTCTCCTCATATTTGCAGTGAAATTATCTTTGTTGACACTGAAGGTTTTTTTTATCTCATATCATAGTTTCTGTGCTATTTGTCACATTTTGTAACATGTATATATGGCTAATTTACATTATATCTGCAATTAACAAAATACAAAACAGTTTGCATTCACAAAGCTTGTGGGTAGGATGAGTAATAAATTGCAAGCATTTCTTACACTTTTCAGACAAACAATTTGGAGAAGAATCCACCAAACACCCAGATTACATGTCAATTGGATTCAGCTTGAATGTTAAGTTTACTTTCCATAGCATATATGAAGATTGTGTAACACTAGAATCGCAGACAATCGAAATCGAAAAATCGAAAGTTTGCTTAACATGCATCCCTCGATGTCCATCAAATCAACCTTCCCACCAACTTACACTTGTTAATAAAAATTCTAAATAGTTTGAACAAACATCAGGAAAATGTGGCTGATCCAGCTATGCTGCATTGCCTGGGCTGCCAAGCCTGAAAACCTCATGATCGCGATATGTTAGCTGTGATCGCCAAGCAAGGACCTGCGCATGCCATTGCGTGTAATATTACTACGTTAGTTTGAACAAAAGCTCAAAAGGCTTTTATTTTCCCATGTGCACACTGTGGCGTTTTTTTGTTGATAAAAGCATAATTTTACTGCAAAAAAATCAATCGGTATCTTGGTGCGATAAATCACATGAACGTGTCAAAATCAACATTTTAGAGCTTTGGAATTAGAGATTTGGAAACAACCAGACCGTAAAGAATGGACGAAAAAAACACCTTTCAACGGAACGCAAACTATCATTTTCTTTTTCTTCAAAATCTACCAATTTTTTGCATTGTACGCATGAGTTGTTTCGGCATAATTGACATAATTTATAATTACATGGAAATCAACCACATTTATGGAAACATGTATTTCCGACGTTGTTATCTTTCGTATCAGACAAAAATATTTCGTTGAAATCATCAGTGTCTCATTCAAATACAATCTCGCCAGTCAACAGATTTTAATCTTGGAAATTATTGTATTTATTCCATAAATGAGGTCAAACAAAAAAGATTGAAATAGTTGTGATTTCCGGATTAGTTCAATTTGCATCAAAACCGTAGAAAAATTTCTCATCAGAAAATATCTTAAAATGCATAAATGGAAGTGTCACGGATCACTACAGGAATGCTTAGTGGTAGAAGTACAGCAGACGACCAGCTGCAGAAAGATATTGTAAGAAATTCGGCCTGTCGTGATTCAGAACATTTTGGGCTTCCCGCTTACTACTCTTTTACATTCACAAATCGTCTTTCTGACGACTTCGCTAGTGATCTCGCTTGCTTTTACGTCTTTAAACTTGCAATACTTCTTTTGAGACTTCTATGGCGCCTACTCGCTGCAATTATCATTTTGTTTCTGCCTTGATTTTGATATCGCTCTATATATTTGCAACTTTTTCTACAAATGGTTATCGGTCTAACAGAATACAATGTGATCTAACAGATCATGGCTTACAGTCTCACATGATCATCACTTATGGTCTCACAGATTGGTCCAGATCTCGGTTTGGATCGAACTTTGGTCCAAGAACCAACCATCGGTGACGGTTCCTGCAGCCATCGTGATTTCAGACTGATAATTTTTTGACAGTGTTGATGTCGGGTCCTCGGCAATGGAAGCCTTTCAAAAACGAAAAGCAACAAAGAAGATTTACGTAGACAAATCGGGTACGAACTACTCTCTCTCTCACGCGCGAAAAGCAACTTGTAGCATCTGGGCACACGATTTAGAGTTTGACAAGTTCACTGTTGTAATTTAGGTGCAGGATGCGCAACACTTTGGGTGGGTCAGAGGTGCCCTTGATGTTGTAGCAAATCAGTTTGAAATTTGCAGTGATTTTCTTTACTTCTTAGTTCAACCAACCCAAACGTAAGTTCACTAGTTTGCGCATGTACGATAAAAATTTGCGATCGTTTGGGAAGAGGACAACATAAACCAGATTGCGAGAGTTCCCATCTGATTGCATGCGTGAGAGAGATATGTAAAAAGGCGATTTGCCTTCTTTCTTTTTTCATCCTACCCGACTTGTCTGCACAGGTCTCGTTTTCTTCAAAAACCTCCCATCGGGACAACTCAATATTTTACTTTTCATTTAAAAAGAACAGACATGTGATTTGCTTTGACACAGTCAAAGAAAAAACATTGGGCCAACGACATTAAAGTCATTGCATTGGAAATTGTACACAACACAAACATTTTAGCAATATAAATTATTGCATCGTTACACTTTTGCCTGACCTGAGGCGTTTGAAGTTTCTTACTGCAAAGGATAGAACAACAAAAAGTTGAGTCTGAGATGATTTACTAAAATCTGTTTTTTAAAAGCCACATGCAACCGAGGAAGCAGATTTCAGACACGCAGAATAATCTGCACAACAATATCGGTGCAGACAACTAATAAGTTGGATCAAAGCCTGAAGTCAGCAAAAAAAGGCGATTTGGACAAAACCATAGGTTAAATATTGTTTGATACGAACCTATTGATAGCCTATAGTGTGGTGCGCTGTTCAGTATAGCGGCAAGTGTCATTTTGCTGCTAAACAATTTGTCGGTGTGAGTGAATGATTACAGAGAAGGCGCTTCATTTGGAATATCGTAGCGCAAATACTGCGGTATATTATTACCTATACGGCCCCTAGCATGGTTTCAATGCTCAGTGATCAGGTTTTCTGATCACTTGCGAAAAATGTGGTGATTAATATGCCTTGTGACTAGCATTTGTATGCTCTTCGAGCAGTTAACAAATAGATCTAAAACGAGCCATCATGTTACAGAGAAACGCAGACGAACAACAACTTCATTACAGCCGACGCGAAATTATCACTTGATGGGGGTCTTAATTTGTGGTTTGATGTTGAATTTTGTGGTTCAAGGTTTGTCGTTTACCAACTCTGTCCTCTATGTTGCAGTTTTTGGGGAAAAACACTTAGAAGAAACGAGACAGCCCTTCAAAGGGTGCCGTGAACCCCTCATTCTCTACTTGGAATCGCAAGATTGGCGATCAACATAACTCCCACACAATGAGCTGTCCAGTGTTATTGAGAATCGCAAAATGCCCCTGTGTTCGCTTCGAATTAATCAACAAACCATTTGGTGTGAGAGTCTTCAAATCCTTAGCATCGTCACTAACTGATGTTAATGTACGCACCTGCTCTGCGCCGACAAAATTTGTTCCGTTGTCGCTAAACATATCAGTCAGGACACCACGGCGACAAGTGAAACGACGATATGCGTTAATGAACTCCGTGGGATCCAGCAACGGTAGTATCACGATGAAATTTTGTTGAAATTGAAGTTAAAACATGCCTATAGTAGCCTGTCCACATGCTGCGAACAGGACCTGCGGTACAACTAACTTTTTGACAACACCCAGCACCAGATGACTAGCAGAATGAAAAGGGCAAAAAATGCGCTAAAACTGCACCAAACACGCTGGAAATCGCCCTGGCAACAGCATTCCTGCTCATTCAAGCATAAATTTGACCCCAATGCATCACCGGTTGCTTCGTGACGTAACGACTTTCTCTGTGACAAAGGAGACGGGCATTCCCCACGAGCAAAACTTTTTTTTAATATAAATAGTTATATGCGGCCTCTACCCTTTCAAACGATATCAAAATATAAAAAAGTTGAAAAATATTTAAGACCGCATATCAGTATTTCTATTAAAAAAAGTTTCGCCCGCGGGGAATGCCCGTCTTGGGTCATAGAGAAACTCAGTGATGTCACAAGGCAACCGGTGACGCATTGGGGTCAATTTTTGGGTTGAATGAGAAGGGAGTCACGTGCTGTCACCAGAGCGATTTTCAGCGTGTTTGGTGCAGTTTTAGCGCATTTTTTGCCCTTCTCATTTAAGCTAGTCTTTTGGTGCTGGATGCTGTGAAAAAGTTAGTTGAAAAAGCTCCAAAATGTTCAAGTGTTCATAGCTCAAAATTGAATCAATGAAGTATACCATAATTTGTGATTTTATGTTAGGCCCGCCTCTTGTCTACGCATTCAGGTCAAAATTAGTTGTAGGATAGTTGCTTGAAGCGCCCCCCAGGGGGCATTTCGACCCCTGTTCGGACATTATGTTAGCTGAATAGGCTGCAAAAAATGTAAGTTGGTTTCGTGAAAAAATGAATCACAAAAACCTCATCCAATTTGCAATTTAACGTTGGCCCTAACCCTTTTCTACGCAATAACAAAAACAAATTGTCACAGGAAAGCTGCTTTGGTTGCCCCCTGGGACTGTTTTTGCTATCCTATAGGACTTTAGATCCTCCTGGAGGCTCCTCAGATCCTTCATGGGTCACCGACCACAGAAATTGTTGTTGGCAAACAAGCAAATCACCCAGAATGTGTACTGGTGCTGATAACCTTCAAAACTTGTATTTGGGGATTTATTACTTATATGGGGCCTTAAGAAGTTGATTTTTTGATATAACTTTTAATTCACGACCAAACGAAAGCACGTAAATTCAGCTTTCCCAATAAAATAAACTTGTCTAAAATCACAGTAAACCGCTGCTGTACGAGCCGAATATAGGTAAACACATATGGCTGGGTGGCTTGGGATAATTACCCCGATAAATGTTCGTGCAAACTTTGGCCCGAGCTTCCCTTTGAAAAAAATAATTTTGTACCATCCTACTATCGAAAGAAATCAAGCTTTAAAAAATCCAGCTGTTAATATGCCAGCAATAACCCAAACTATCAATACAAAATGCACAATCAAGAAATTGTTTCGCTTAAAATTAAACGACAAAAAACTCTACAAAAAATCTATATCGCAATACTCGGCTACGCTGTACAGCTAAACAAAAAGTAAAAAAAAACATTGATCGATAGTAAACAAAAAAGTGGCAACGAATCAAATGATAAGCAAAGTGGAGCCAATAATATGAACTGTGTAAGCTGCATGCAGATGGCCACTGTTTCAGCCTATAAGGTCTCCAAGTGGAAGTCTTTGCTTGGCCGTTTGGTCAGCAAAGTCGTCTGATAGTCACACCAGCTGCACTGATGAGACCATTTAGGTTGAAACAGTGGCCATCTGTATGCAGTTTTTACGAATCAAATTTGAAATATATACACGAAAAACTCTTAAAATATGTAAAACAATCTCCCAACAGTCTTATGGACAACAAAGGCTTTACCTACAACCATCTGCACGAAAATGTTAGAACACAACAATTGCACAAAAAATATTAAACAATGAACGTGCATCCACAAACTATGGCATAACTTTTTCCAACAAAATCGTGTTTGGGAGAAAACTTGCATAGATGACCTCACATTTATTGAAGTTTACTTAATTATGAATTGTCACATCCACACCATGGATTGGAATTAGAACTATGTAAATAAAAAAAAAATATATTTCACATAAAAATCTGCTGATGAAGTTTACATAAGTCTATGAAAACGATTTAAATCTTTAATTGTAAAAAAAGGACCAGCATCTAAAAATATATTCAAATTTTAGTATTTTTCTGAGTTTATGCCTGTGTGCAATCAGCAAACACCATACAAACCTGGTGATGAAATTGGTATCGCATGTTAAGTGTTTGTTTTGTTAACTGATCCACCTGCTATGTTGATGTGTGGTTCAATTAATGTACAGCCAGCAAATGAAGTACCTGGAAAAATCATTTAATTGTAAGAGGTCCATAACCTGGTTGGTACAAGCCTGGTCATACTTGCTTGATGTAAAGTGTTTCTTGACTCAGAATCTGATTTCTGCTTTCTGTCCTCCTGCAAACCAACAAACAATTTAGTGAAGTTTTAATTCAGTTCAAGATAGCAGAGATTATGTTGCAACTTACTTGTGTTTGTTGTTTTTCTATTGTTTCAACTTTGACGCCAAAGTTTGTCTTGTAAATCTTTCCATTAAAATCCAATAAAACGTCAACTATTTCATAACCTTTATGTGGACCAAACTTTAAAAGAATGTTATGTTGTGTCATATTACTTGAGAAAACATCCTCAAGCTCAACTTCATTTTCATGAAATTCAACTCGGCCACTTTTGCTTTCAAGAGTGAGTGTTGCTTTATTTTGATCTGATCTGGTGGCAAACAAATAAATGTTGGAACATTTGTTTCAATTCGACTCCAGTAATGCTTTTTTATATAAGCTTGTTGGGCAATCACTATATCATGTTGTTAATTATTTTTGAAAACACATAACAAAAACTACAGACAATCTTGACTCACACATATACTTATTCTCAATTCTTACTGATGTTTCATTCAGCAGTTTTAAACATCTGCCATTAAACGCCTTTTACTTACGACAGTTTTTACCACTTATTTCATGTGAATTTTATTACCTAGAACGTATGTAATTTGCTACCTTAAAGTGAAACCAAGCAACTGTTCAAGGGTATCTTCATTCTTGTAGTTAAATTTTAAACTGTCACAAATGACAAATTTCCAAATTCGTTCATTGCAATGAAAAGTTTCCTTTTCTGGAAATCCACCCATGATTAATTTCTCCTTCCACCAACCAAAGAGTGCATTTTGAATTGCACGAAACCTTTAAACGCAATAATTTGTTGAAATCCCAACATTTTTGGTTGCTGTTATGTTAAAGAACATATAATAAACTTGTTGAAGATGACTTACCAGGTAAAGTGAGTTACTTTAAACGTAATCTTCCCTTCCCCATTGTAGGATAAAGTTTGATAATATTTCCATGTTTTATCATCTTGGCTTGTTTTAACCTTGAAGTTGGCTTCATTTAATGTATTTGTTTACACAAACTATCACAAACTGATAATCTGTTCTTTATTGAATTGTAGTCACAAGGTGAATGTTTAAACTTACTACAACAAATTGATGAGGATCTTCACACACAAAACATGTTGGTAAAGTGATGGTGACATCTTTGGTGAACTTTAACCCACTTGGTCCACAATACAACAATGGAGTAATTTCCTTCTGTGAAGTAGAATAAATCTTAGTTTGAAAATGCATAATGTGATCTGATGTGTCAACAAATTATTACATATCTTACTGAGAAAAAAAGTTTTTTTGACAATAATTAACAGTGCAGCTCACTGAGATATCTTACTTAGATTTTTAGTTTTGCGTGGAGCCAATAATACGAATTGTATAAACTGCAGACAGATGGCCACTGTTTCGACCTAAAAGGTCTCATCAGTGCAGCTGGTGTGACTTTCAAGACTTCCACTTGTGGTGACAATCACCGTCATCCGTTGGGCACCAAACTAGGTGCAACCTTCAAAGTCGTCTAAAAGTCACACCAGCTGCTCTGATGAGACCTTTTAGGTCTGTCTGCAGCTCATATTATTGTCTCCACTTTGCTAATAAATTTAAACATTCTCGACAAACAGAATAAGGTTTATTAGAAGTATTTAATCATGTTCTAAACATGTTTTCTCTTTTGTTTGTCAAAAGGCTGAGTTTTACCTCAACCAAGTACTGTTAAAATACATCATAAAAAATTAATTTAAAAAAAATATTTTAAATTGTTGTGAGAATGTTTGTTACAAAACATGAAGATAAGTGCACTATTAACCATCTTTCAAATAACAACATTCAATATTTTCATTCTGAAATCGACCTTTTCTAACGCCACTTGTTGTGCATGACACAGGTGGAAACCTCACGTTTGCAAACTTACAAAATAAAATAACCTTGTGTCAAATGCATTTATTGTTAAGAATACATGTTTCGCTAAAAAGGCATCTTCAGGTCACCAGACATTGCTACTCAGAGTGTCTTGGAGGTTATCACCAGTAGTCCATTTGTTCGGCAAGTTTTTAGAATTTCTTTTTTCAGCATTTTATTCTTTGTTTTCCGTTTTATTTCAGAACTGAAGATGCTTATTTAGCGAAACACGTGTTCTTTACAATAAATGCATTTGACACAAGGTTATTTTATTTTGTAATTTTGCATCTTGCAAATAGTAAAAATAATAGCAAAGAAATTAGTAAGTATCTTTGGAAGTTAACACTTAATGCAAAAAAACTTACATTTGGCTTTGTATTTCCATAGTAACTTCTCAAACAAATTTTAACATCTTTAACCAGTGCATTAGGAGGAATATCAACAACACAACCCATCACATCAAGTTTGCCACCTTCCACACCAACAACTGATGATGTTGACTGGATTACTTCATATTCTTTATGTTTCTGTAAAATATGGTAAATAAAATTATTAGTCATGCCTCAGTCATAAAAATGTTAGTAGTAGTATTTGTCATAAGTTTCGTTATAGTTGGAAATTAAATATTAAATAAAACCTTAAAAGCAATTTTTGGAATAAAAGGTTAATTGTTAACAATTTAGTACTTTGTTTTTAACAAAAACATGCATATATTATTTTCACTTTGGAATTGATAAGATCCTTCCCTGCCTGTGTAAAGTCCTTACTACTGATCCACAACCACTTAATATTGTGCACACATCCAGCCAATAACTCAGCACTTTCATCTGTCAAACTGTTGCCGTGTAGATTCACATATTTCATCTAAACAACAGATATTACATAACAAATATTGCCAAAGAATTTTAGAGAATGTTGAACAAAATTACAACTATTTCATGATAAACAACTAATTTTAGTTGTTAACCATATCTTTTTGTTATTCACAATGTGAACAACAGAAAATGGACAATATCAGATAGTTGCATAGTTACAGTGGTTAATGTAAACAAATTACCACAAACAAACATAGGTGATAAAACTGAATTGAAAAATTAAAAATTGGGATCTAACGAAAACTGGAGATGCAGGCCAAGCAATCACTGTAAACTTTCATAATCACACTAAAAAGAGGAGTAGCTTTTTACTACAGGATAAGTCTGGCTTTTTATCAGGAAGTTCCATACAGTAAACACAATAAAATGATATTAAAAATGCTGAAAAACAACAACAGCAAAAAATGGACTATTCATAAAACAAAAAACTTAGACCTTTTGCAATGTTACTGTGCCACGGCAAAACAACCTTCCAGACAAAAAGCCAGGCAGATCCTGTAGTAAAAGCTACTTTTTTTAGTGTAAGTGATAAAACAATCTGAAATAGTGAAAAGTCACAAAACAGAATATGAACAATGGAAAAAAGACCAAACCAAGCACAAATAAAGGACTAACTGTGTCATACAGGTTTGAATAACATGCAGTCAAGCAAAAAAGTATAATGACCACACATCCCGAGTACCAAAATAGACCCAATTTTACAAAATTTAATGACCAATTTTCACTAATTTGGCTTCCGATTTGTATCTTACAGGTTTTTGTAAATCTTTAATCTTCTCCGAAAGAATTTCCACACCCTCATCTCCTATGCCACAATCCCACAGAACAAGTTTTTCAATGTTGTGAATGCAACGAGCAAATGAAGCTGCTCCACTATCTCCTATCTTGTTCCTGGAGAGATCAAGATACTGCATCTGAATGAAACAATGAACTTGAAATTAGAATATTAGTAAGAATACAAACAAGGAAGGGGTTCATGGTTTTCAACGAACACGCATGTCAAGCAAGGAAAGTATAATGACCACACATCCTGAGTAAAGAAATATACCCAATTTAACAACTAATTTTCACATTTTTTTCTTGTGATGATATAAAATTTCTCAACAACCGATAGTCATGTTTCACTTGAATACTGATTTGTATCTTACAGGTTTTTGCAAATCTTTAATCTTCTCTGACAGAATTTCCACACCCTTATCTCCTATGCCACAATCCCACAGAACAAGTTCTTCAATGTTGTGAATGCAACGAGCCAATGCAGATGCTCCACTATCTCCTATCTTGTTCCTGGAGAGATTGAGTTTCCTCATCTGAATGAAACAATGAACTTGAAATTAGAATATTAGTAAGAATACAAACAAGGAAGGGGTTCATGGTTTTCAACGAACACGCATGTCAAGCAAGGAAAGTATAATGACCACACATCCTGAGTAAAGAAATATACCCAATTTAACAAAATTTAACAACTAATTTTCACATTTTTTTCTTGTGATGATATAAAATTTCTCAACAACCGATAGTCATGTTTCACTTGAATACTGATTTGTATCTTACAGGTTTTTGCAAATCTTTAATCTTCTCTGACAGAATTTCCACACCCTTATCTCCTATGCCACAATCCCACAGAACAAGTTCTTCAATGTTGTGAATGCAACGAGCCAATGCAGATGCTCCACTATCTCCTATCTTGTTCCTGGAGAGATTGAGTTTCCTCATCTGAATGAAACAATGAACTTGAAATTAGAATATTAGTAAGAATACAAACAAGGAAGGGTTTCATGGTTTTCAACGAACACGCATGTCAAGCAAGGAAACTATAATGACTACACATCCTGAGTAAAGAAATAGACCCAATTTTACAAAATTTAATGACTAATTTTCACATTTTTTTATTGTGATGATATAAAATTTCTCAACAACTGATAGTCATGTTTCACTTGGCATCTGATTTATATCTTACAGGTTTTTCCCGATCTTTAATCTTCTCTGAGAGTATTTCCACACCATGATCTCCTATGTCACAATCATCCAGATCAAGTTCTTCAATGTTGTGAATGCAACGAGCCAATGCAGCTGCTCCACTATCTCCTATCTTGTTCCAGGAGAGATCGAGTTTCCTCATCTGAATAAAACAATGAACTTGAAATTAGAATATTAGTAAGAATACAACCAAGGAAGGGGTTCATGGTTTTCAACGAACATGCATGTCAAACAAGAAAGTATAATGGTAAGACAACCTGAGTACAGAAATAAACTTTTTTTTTTCAAATATATTTACTTATTGTTTCATTTTGTGATGATATGAAATTACACAACATCCAATTTCCATACTTTACTTGAATTCTGATTTGTATCTTACAGGTTTTTGCAAATCTTTAATCTTCTCTGAGAGAATATCCACTCCCGCATCTCCTATGTTACAATCACTTAGAACAAGTTCTTCAATGTTGTGAATGCAACGAGACAATGCAGCTGCTCCACCATCTCCTGTCTTATTCATGGAGAGATCAAGATACTGCATCTGAATGAAACAATGAACTTGAAATTAGAATATTAGTAAGAATACAAACAAGGAAGGGGTTCATGGTTTTCAATGAACATGCATGTCAAACAAGAAAGTATAATGGTAAGACAACCTGAGTACAGAAATAAACTTTTTTTTTTTCAAATATATTTACTTATTGTTTCATTTTGTGGTGATATGAAATTACACAACATCCAATTTTCATACTTTACTTGAATTCTGATTTGTATCTTACAGGTTTTTGCAAATCTTTAATCTTCTCTGAGAGAATTTCCACTCCCGCATCTCCTATGTTACAATCACCCAGAACAAGTTCTTCAATGTTGTGAATGCAACGAGCCAATGTAGCTGCTCCACTATCTCCTATCTTGTTCCTGCAGAGATTGAGATACCGCATCTGAATGAAACAAGGAACTTGAAATTAGAATATTAGTAAGAATACAAACAAGGAAGGGGTTCATGGTTTTCAACGAACACGCAGTCAAGCAAGAAAGTGTAATGACCACACATACTGAGTAATAAAGTAAACTCAATTTTTTAAAATTTTTTACTTATTTTAACAATCAACTTGAAATAGGATATTTGTGAGAATACAAACACGGAAGGAGTACATGGTTTTCAAAAAATTAAATATAATGACAGCACATCCTTGGCACTAAACTGTGAGCGCTTTACAAAAAGTTGAAACATTATGTATATATTGTATATATTTGCTTATCATGTTGTTAAGAAGTTTCATAAACTATAAAATAATACCGATTTGTTTCTTCTTTTAATAACAAAGGAGAGGGCTTCGATATCTTCCTGAGTAACTTTACAACAACTTAGATCGAGGTAATCAGGAAGTGAGGAAGCTACTGAAGAAATTATCTTCTCATCATTTGCTTCATGTGCCCTCATGCAATCTTGGATTATTGCACTTTGTTCAGGTTTCCTCGGATTGCCTCTATCCCACAAATTCATACTTAAGGTCATTGGATCTAATCTCTTTGTTGGAACTGTAAATTTACACTGATATAATTATCGTATAACACTACTATAAGTTTGTTATTAAAAATTATTTATCGTGTTTTGTCGAATGGTGGGATAAAATATGTGTTGTAGTTAATTTCACTTAAAACAGAAAACTGTTGACCTTTGCGAGTGTTTATGTCATCACCATAGGCGTCGATTTTTTAACGTTTTGTAAAATATTAAGGGTGACTTTCCAATTTATAGAAACACGCAAAAAACATTCATCAATCGTATCGCCCTGAACATACGTAAACAGTGTTGCCAGGTAAAATTTTCTAAAACCGCCCAACGCCTTGTCAAAACTAGCCCAAAAACCGCCCAAACAAGAAATTTCTGAAACAAGCCCAAAACCAGCCCAATTTTACTCTGCCTTAGCTTGAAATCGACAACTCTCAGGGAATTGTCGCACTCGGTAGCTTTAACCTACAGCGGTTACGTTTTTTCACATTTGGTTCTGACCATGGCGCCACCTATCACGTTTTCCTTAATTGCAAGGAGCATTAATACATAGCAAAAACATTGCAATATTTGATGAATTTGATTCTTAATATAACTGAAACTAACAACTTTAAAAAACGCAAGCATGTCTTTTTACAACTACAAATCTCGTACATCTGTATTCCGTAGTTTCGTCATACGCGTGCGTAAAGCGATCAAACGTGGAAGCTGCAAGCATTATTGCAAAAAAATTTACACACTACGAAAGACCTCTTGACTGCATTGTTTCCTCAAGCAATCCTTAGTTCATTTGTTACTATATTTTTTAAATTTGTTTGCTAAAATAACATTTTCTCCGCACCATTGCTGCTTTGCAAAAACGAATCCAGTTGCATGGTTCAAGCTTCTGTCGCACCCACCCACCCACTGCGTGTTTCTCTGAACGCATTATTACTCTCTGCGCCGTACGATTGTTTCGTTTGTCGGGAAATGAACGCATTGGTTTACTCTTGGTATGAGACATTAGTGCCAGAATGCGTGATTATAGGAATTGAAAATGTCATTGGCAAACCCGCCCAATAAACCGCAACCCGCAACTCGTAAAAATAACCCGCAACTCGATGTTGAAAACCAGCCCAATTGGGCGGGAGTACCGCCACCCTGGCAACCCTGTACGTAAACGACGCAAATTCCCTTTCGTGTCACTTTGTTTTAACACCGAATCATGTTGTTGTAGCACTAAATTTTAATCACTTTAATTATTGACCCCCTTACTGAAAGCAGCTCATTTTTGTTTTACTCGGTCTATTGCAGATTTAGTAATTATGAAGTGACAAACAAATCTATTACGCAACAATGCTGATTTTTACCACTATGCTACAACAACTGCTGCGCTGCGTAATAATCCACGAAACACTTGTGTTTGTCATGATTGTGACGGTGATAATACAGGTCGTTTGAAACTAGCTTTCTGCATAGTATCAAGTATGTGGTTCTTCTGAGAATAATTTTTAATTTAAACGAAATCCAGGGGTGACAATACATACGTTGTCACCCCTGTTTATTTGTGAGGGATGACATGTCACCCCAGTCACCCCTAAATCAACGCCTATGGTCATCACCTGCTAATATCGATGAATATCCAGAGGAAAGTCCAGAGGAATGTCCAGAGGAATATCCAGAGGAATGTCCAGAGGAATATCCAGAGTCTTGTGTCCTTTTTGGTGATATTGTTTAATATAAAGATTTAATTACACCTTTTTTGTTGAACATGACTTAGCTACTACACTATCTCTTACCAAGGAGAAATCTACATACAGGCTACTGCATATTTATGCAATAATAGTTGTCAGATTTAGTGTAAAAGTTTGTGATGTTAAACCACTAGAAATAACTTTTACACCTTAGATAACCTTTAAAATTTTATCAGTACTAAAAAATAAGTTCTATAAGCACATACTGTGGTGTTGTGTAAATTTCCAATACTACTTTCTGATGACGCTGGCTCAACTATGAACATACAAACACAAGCTTGTCTTAGCCTCCAATGTAAATTTGTTATGCACACCTGATATTCCCTATCTGACCATGGCCTGCATTTGCAAGTTCTGTGCTTGGCATTCTATTCTGTACACTACCCACCATATACAACTGGCTTGAAAAGTTGCCTTTGTCTCCGTTTCTGTCTGTGATTCCATCTGCTCATCAACACATATACCTTCATCAAACCTTTTTAGTTGGTAATTTTTATATATTAAACTATCTATATATGGTATTAAAAGAAAAAAAATTATTTTCACACAGAAAATTTAGGAATATCACAGAAGTGGTTGTGAATAAGTGAAAATTATTTGATAAAAATGATGAGTCTTTTGTATATACTTGAAAATTTATACAAATTAGGTAAAAAATGCAATTGGAATTTGTAGAACAATGAGTGGTCAAAAGTATTCTACCTACTGTGGTTTTATGCAGGGCCCATCTCTCATCTATACAATGACACCAAAGTTAGTTTACAGTAGAAATCAATAAAAATCTTTTATAGAGAACATGAAATTTCTAAGTCCCAGACATTTCCCTCCAAGGAGTTTTGGTAAAGTTTCTTCTACTGTATTTGATCCTGTCTGTGAGTCCTAACGTGTCAGATGAAATTTAAAACATGCTTCAAGGAACAACTGGGTATTTTGTTTTGGAACTCAAGGTCACCATGATGGTTTTTATGAAGAAATTAATAACATGTTCACTACAAACCAATGCTAATATTTAAAAAAATATGACCTATGAAATTAAAGCCAGTGTATTTGGGTGCTAAATAAGGCATGTTTACTTTCACCAAATTATTCAAAAGTCATTCAAAACAGACTAAATGCAGGTGAAGACAGTTCAGTCAGTGAAGTATTGATATGGTATGGGACCATGGGCCAAACTTCTCCGAGTGTTTGTTCATTTGTATTTTGCTCTGACTTATCATAAAAAGTTTGAAGCAACACAAATTTGGCGGATTTTATGCTACTTTGAATAGATCTTTGGAACAATTTCAAAGAAACATTTCAGCCTAAATACAACTGCTTGATGCCAGCACAGATTGTTAAATTTTCATTATGACATAATAAATCACTCTATCTAAATGCACAATAGCTGGTACATCAACATTTGGATGGGCAGCTTCTTCCATTTTTTCATTGTTGAAATATTCGCATGACAATAAGTTCTTTATAGGTTTCAGTTACGCTGTAATCTGTAGCACATCTGCATAGTCTTGCTATGATCTTAAAAATACCAAGCTGAAATATTGTACGTCATCACCACAACATCAAATCGATTGAGTTGTCCAATATGTTCAATGCATGTGTGTGTAAGCAAATCCTGTTTCCCATGTGAACTGTTCAGTGTAATGTATAAGCTGCAGACAGATGGCCACAGTTTCGACCTAAAAGGTCTCATCAGTGCAGCTGGTGTGACTATAAGACGACTTTGTCTGCAGCTTATACACAATTTATGTTATTGGCCCCACATTGCTGTTCAGTGTTAGTTCAAGATATTGCGTAAATTATTTCCTATGCTCTGGGCTACCTGTGTTGCAGTCTGATATTTGGTCATTCTATTCTGATTCTATACTTAGACTTAATGCGATTTGATGCTAACTCTGTAACATATGCTGTTTGGATTCACATGGCCCAAAAGAATAAACATATTTTGATTGGAAGGAACCACTGAGAATATTATATTACTAAAGAAAGTAACAGGAAGACAGGTATGTTGATCTGAGGGATAGTTGCCTTGAAACAGACATGATATATACTCAAAATTAAGTTTGCCTATTGCAGCATACGTTGCAGTCTCATGGCATTACACTGTTGGTCTGGTTAGCTTCCAGGCACAAAAGTCATGTTGTGGCAATTACATACCTTTTATGAGAAGGATGTTTTTTCTGCTTTAGTGGAAGTTGCTCATTTGTCGAAGATCCTGTCTTTGATTTAATTTGTGAACTTTCAGATTTGGATTTTTTTGGATCTGTAGAGAAACTTTTTGATTAAACGTCATTTTTTTTGTGTATTGAAATTCCGTACAAGCGCAACTGGCATGTAGGTCAATCGCTTCGTTTCTATTTCGCCAGATGTGTTAATCTCGCACAGATGTGTTAATCGGTTTATTTTTTAATTTCGAAATCGACGTTCCTTAATAATCGCATTTTTCTCATTTTCGAAAATATTATAAATACCGCCGCACGGCCTTAAGCCGAGGAGAATATAGAAAACGATATGGACAGAGGATAGAGAACACTTTCGAAGCGATAGAACTACGCTCTGGACGCTGCGCGTTTTGTGTTGATTATTTTGGTAATTAGTAACAAGACCCAATATAAGATGGAAAGTTTTCTGTATCTTTTTATTATCTGAGTTTATCACCAAATTTAGAACTCAATTCTTGTTTACATGAAATTCCATTGTATGTAATATTACTGCGTTGTCTGATACTGTGGTAGATATTCCCTACGTATATGTGAAGGTTGCCTGGCAAGTTGTGCGCTTGCCCACCAGTGTACCTTGGCCACATTATACCCCGTGAAACCACTGAGCTCCTGTAGCTCAGTTGGTAGAGCGTTGGGCCTGGTTAGCTCAGGGTCGTGTGTTCAAGCTTCACCGGGAACTTGGTTTTTCAAATCTTGCTCCGACTTGTCAGGAAAAGTAGCTGATCCAGTTAGGCTGCATTGCCTGGGCTGCCAAGCCTGCAAACCTAATGATCGTGATACGATGGTCGTGATTGCAAGCAAAGGCCTGCGCAGTGGGGCGATCCTGCCAATCATGCCATTATATGTAATATTACTGCGTTACATGAAATAATTATTAGTTACCAATGGCGATGGCCGCATACAATAGCAGTGTGAATGAATGGACATGGTTCACAACGTTCTTCTTGCAGCACGAACGCGAAAGTAATTTTGGTCGATCTCTTTCGTGGAGAATATTCAACATACCTTATGCTGGTCGTTTCAGCTCGACAACATGGATGTCAGCATTAAAAGAGGCAGAAGGAAGTTTACGACAAGCGAATACATGGGAATCATTTTGCCGTGGGTGCTTTGGTGTATTTTGACAAACCTGTGATGCCCAAAGGTCAACGTAAGGAATTCTGGAAACGTTGGGTTTGCCCGTGTGAGGTGGTGTAGGTAAAGGGGGTCGTGTTTACCCAGACCGATGGGTCGTGTTTACCCATCATAAAGTTACGGAGAGTGGGTTTACTCCGTTAATTTGAGCGGGCGTTTTGCTTGCCTAATACTTTGTTTGCTTTTCGTCATGTGCGAAATGCGACATAAAAGTTGCTTTAACACTGGGTTCAGAGCCAGTTCATAATGAAACAATTCAATTAATCTCGATATCAACAAAATGTGTCTGAAGACAGTCCTTAGACGACCCAAAACCGCAAAGTAATGCCAGCACCAAAATATCTATAACATAGATAACATACATTAATGCTACCAACAAAAAGCTAATTTTTCTGGTCTACACTTAGTTCTGTATTTTGTTTTTAAACAGATTCAATTATTCTTTCAGTAGTTGGGCACCGAGGTTGCTTGGTAAAGTGGTTAACGACGTGTTTAACTGTAGTACAAATGTTCAAGCGATGCTACATTAAACCATTGTCTAACAGGGAAGTAAAAAACAGCTGAAGAGCCGAATTGCTGTAATAAGTCAAAATCTTGTATTTTAAAATCGCTTTAAGTTCTTTTACATTTACAACAGCTTTTGTGACGGTTTGGCTAGTTATCTCGACTGTCTGTACGCAAAATATAGAAAAAAAACAACAAACTTCGACTTTTTAAGACTCTGACAAACAACGGTTTTCGCAGAGTGATTTATTGTGTCATTGCATTCAAAGAAACTCATTAGTTTACATGCTGACCTATACGCAATGACAATGAAGGTCATGGCCTCTTATTGATTAAAAAACCAAGAAAATTTGAAAGAATTAGTGGGATTTGTATTAGCTACTGTCGTGGAGCTGGAAAACATGAATACTGTTCAGACGATTTTGAAGTTCACCGATAATGTGTAGCACATTAATGGCAAAGCAATTATCTCGCTTATGTAATTGAGTAAACAGGCAAGTGTTCTTTGCAAATGCCATCCTTGATTTTGAGGCTTTGGAAGTTCAGCTCACTGCCTTCAAGTTTGTTTCATACAGATTTGTCACGCAAACATTGGCATAGTAGGTTCAGTAACACAATGTCAAGGCAAGATGTATTTCCAAACGGTGGTGGACTGTTTCACTCACTGGCCAGAGGTAAAATTCGCCCCATTTTGTAATGGCCGCATTGAGCGTGTACCGCAGCGTGCTGCCACCTTGCATGATGTCAAATCAGCCCTCGAATTCCCGATGTTATTTCGCGATCCTTAAATAAATATTATCTCGGTTAGGCTAACATCCCAATCGCGACTGACGAAAAACGGTCCGACGCGGAATGTGTGAAATGGACGGCGCCGGCGCAGCCCTTTTAGCCAAAAGCGTTTTGGGCGAGTTCGTGGTATTCAGTGCTGCGGTAAATCTAGCTTCGCCATTCGGTTTCACGGAAATTTTCACGGAAAGGGAAATTCATGAAACGCGTACACAACGAGCGTCATCGCCAAGAGACGTTTTCTACGATTCGTTGCATCGTCCAGCGCACAATGGTAACGACATCACGCTACCATGCAGACACCAACGCAACGATATCGATCACACCTACGTCATAACCGGGGTGCACTGAACACAATGTTATCTGCACATCATAACGTTGCTAATCGCTGGAGGCGACATCTGAAGACCTACGATCGCTCAACTCTATACCAACGCTCGTTGAACACACATACGTCACCAGCGGTGACTTGGTCGAATACCCACAACCATAATTGCTTGTACATCTGGACAATAAGTGGGATCAAACAACAATGTTTTACCTCAACAACTTCTTTGAATTAATCGGAATTGCTCTTCTGGCACTTAGTTTCTAAAGTGTTCATTGGAAACCAACGTTTCGTCTGCCACCCGGCGAGACTTCTTCAGGGTAGTTTACATGCCGGATCTCGCCGGATGTTAGACGAAACGTTGGTTTCCAATAAACACTTTAGAAACTAAGTGCCAGAAGAGCAATTCCGATTAATTAGTATGCCTGGCAACAAAAATAGCAGTAACTTCTTTAAAGATTGTAACAAAAGAGGAGAGTTATTGTTGCCCTTTTCAATATAGTTTATCGCTTCTAATGGTTTAAATCGAACTTCGCACAATAACGCACGTCACTTTTCGTTGTGTACTTTGCAGTTTATTGGACAATTCTTAAAACTGGTCTTAGTGACATCTTTAATCATTTTACCAGAGATGCTTTTTCTATCTGACCTTTCCTGTACCTCCTATTTTTGTAAACCGATCAAATTAAATTGTGGCAAACCAGTTGTTCATGCACTAAAACATATACAGCGTTTCAAAAGGAGTTGCCTGCCGGTTAGGAATAGTAGAATATTAACTAGAAGGCTCTGCCCTGGAACGTAACGACTTTAACAAGGCGAAATGTTAGAGTCTGGCAAACACAATCTACCTGTTCCCGTTTTAAAGGTCGGTAAATGCGAATTTATTGCTACGAATCTTGATTTATGATCGTGTAGTTGCGTAGTGCGTTTTTTTGGTTACTAATAACAGGACCCAATACAAGACGGAAGAAAGTCTTCTGTATCGTTTCACCATCTAAGTATGTCACCAACTTTGAACTGAAAGTTTGTTTATATGAAATATTTGATATCGAAAGCAACGAGCATACGCGAATACTGTTTCTGAAGACACAAAAACTGCACAATAATCTCAACACCAACGTATCTGTAACATAGATATCATACGTGACAGAGCCCACCCCATTAAATTCGCATCTTGCAAATGACTGAAAAGCAAACAAAGTATTAGGCAAGCAGAACGTCAAATCAATAGAGTACACCCACGCTCCGTGACTTTATGGTGGGTGGACATGACGCTCAAAAGAAGTAATTGACGACCAAAGGGTGTTTGGACAACTTGCTGCCACTCTATGGCAGACAGGGAGTGTGGATGCCAACGTTAACGTAGTTGGTCCAGTAACTCAATGTCAAAGGAAGGTGTATTACTTGTGGGGGCAGACACTCGCTGACCAGTGGTAATTCCATACCATCAACCAGATAATTCAAATTCACCACACAACTTCCTATCATCCATAAGCCAATGGTTTAGTGAATAGGTTTCATCGTCACCTTAAAAGTGCGATGTTGTGGTAAGTACCCTCTATTGTCCCTTTAGGTAAAACGCCTTGCACTAGAGTTAGGGCTGTTTTAGCCTGCTAAAGCATGAAATTACTGACTGCACAATTTTGCATGGGGTTTTGCAGTTAGCAAAGATTATTTAGTAAACTGCTTATGTGAAAAGGATTGAAGTAAACGTTGCCTGCCTTGTGTCTCCATATTGGCACTTGCTAAGAATAAAATTAGACATATTAATTGGAAGATTGAATTATTTTAAAACCAAGAAAAAGACATTGCCAAATTTTAACCCCAAGCCTCAGGCCTTTAAGGATCAAGGTTCAAAAACTGTAAATTGAGGTTCACTAAGGAATTCTACGCCTGAGCTAGTTAGGCGCCACGTACTGCGTACATCGTTGCTGACTCAGCACTACCCATAAGGAGGATTGACAAACGCATTAAGCTGTGATGGTTTATGGCATAATATTGGCCAAGCCTCAACGCCAGGTACTGCAACTATTCAATGTTTGTCATGTTAAATGCTGTTGACATTTAAATTATTAGCATGTTAATAAAGTTCTGAAGATTGTAAGAAAACAAAAGAGATATTCAAACTAATTTCATCTACCACCTTTACCGCCTAGCATGTTGGTGTGTTTTGTCTCTAAAACACAATCAGTTTTAACTCGAAATGTTTTTTACCTTTATATGTGTTTTGGGGAAAAATTAACAGTTATTAAATTGGGGAAAACCCTGTTTTGAACACGGTGGTACAAACTAGTGATGGACCGAAACAGCATTTTTTTTATTCGGTCGAAACCGAATATTCGGCAAAAGTTGCCGAATAAATTCGGCCGAATAAACCGAAACTAATTTTGGTATCCATCTCTTTAAACGCAATAAACTTTAACAAAACATCTGCTGGATTGAATCTCATCCTATATCATACAGCTTTTTATTGGCACTGAAAGAACAACCTCGACTGCTGTACCAAATGCTTAAAGTTGATTTTAATCATGTCGGGGACAATAAACAAACAAAACGAACACATTAGAACAGTTTAAACAATAATTCTCACCTTCACTAAACTTTGCGTATCAGCGTTGCATACAGTGAAAAATTTCTGAATATTTATAAAAACCTTAGTTTCGGCGGAATAAATTCGGCAAACCGAACTTTCGGTGCATCCCTAGTACAAACATTTTGAATTGGGGTGATGGTGACATCTTTGGTAGGCTAAACTTTAATCCATTCGGTCCGCAATACAACATTCTATTTGAATAAGGTACTAGCCTTGATATTTGAATAAGGCTGCTTATAACCTGAATTTACAACGAAATGTCACCACATACTCTTACATAGCTCAATTCCAACAAACTAACAGTTAACTGCAAAAAAAACACATTCATGCTCTTCGCAAACAGCAAAAAGACAAGAAAAAAGAGACAATTGTCAAGATGATCTCGTTTCATTCGGGATTTTTAATTTGACAGAAAACAATAATTGAAAAAACGGTTGATAAACAACTCGTACATCTATGTATTTGACCTTTGGGCAAGACAGAAGTGATAAGTTGAGCAAACCAGAAATTGATGTCAGCTTTCTAAATAAGGTAGTGGAAATATCTCGTGTGTGTAATACTGCGTATTAGTTATCAACGTAGTTGCACTGCTAGTAAGGACTCGGTAACCTGTGACGTATGAGTTACACCTCCCACTCAGCTACGTAGGATGTTTTGCGTAACAAGTGTGTTCAATTGCAAAATAACTACATATGTGTGATTCCATAAGTTTAGACAATACTCATCTTGAAATATGTGTCGTTGGTGATAAACAAGCCTAAAACAACATCTATGTACAAGCCAAAAAACGTCGGGGTTAATTGTTGTTTGCATATCGATGTATGTCTTGACCTGTCACTGAATTAAAAGGTAAATATACGTTTGATATCATCGGAGCTCAAGAAAGCAACGTTAAATCTCAGCTCAGAAGTGTTATTTATCTGTACTCTATGATCAATTTAGAATCATTCACATTTGATTTGCCGCAATCAAATTCAGACGATTGAAATGTGACGTAAAAAGTTTGAGAACCACTGGGACACACAGCCTCGCTTGCATCCCTTATTTGGAAATATCTCTAATACTGTATATCACGTAACACATTGCGATGGTGGAGAGAATAGCATCACCTGTGACGTACGGGAAGTAATACCTCCTCCCTTGTACGTAGCATGTTGAGTAAAAGATGTGCAATTCCAACGCAACTACGTAATTTTGATTGCACATGATTGTGCGATAAAACTGCGGACATGTTCTTACAAAGTAATTAAAAGAGATTTATATTTGTGAAGATCTTTTGTTACCTGCAACATTCTTTATATTAGGTAGTAGAAAACAGGTAGTCTGGAAAGTTATGTGTAAGCTCAGATATTTATTGATGGCTTCTTACAAACCATATATTAAAATTACAGTTTTCGTCAGAAATTGGCCTCGTTAAAATCTGTAAAAGACACGTTTGGAATGTGTCGATGGCAGTTATTATTCATAAAATGTTGGTTTCCTAAATGTTCTATGCTGTTAATTATATTAGATGTCTACGTGGTACAATAAAAATATTAACTGAAGCAAAACAATTTTCTGTACACATGTGCAAGGAGAGGAAGAGTTTAGGAACATAGCTAACGGTTTTGTACATCTTTAATATGAACAGAATAGCCCATACAATGCTGGAAAACTTCATGTAGACGTTTCGATTGTTTTCTACAACCATTATCAATACTAATGAATGCGGATCGGCAAAAATGTTACGATCCGCCTTCATTTGTATTGATAATGGTTGTAGAAAACAATCGAAACGTCTACATGAAGTTTTCCGGCACTGTGTGGGCTATTCTGTTCATAATAAGGAAGAGTTTAGTTGCGCACTCGTTTTGTTGTGTTTTGTGACGACGCGGTGTTGTTGGATATAGCATAATACAAAAATTCAAAGCTGCAAACAAGGTGTGTATACACGCACTGTTTCGACCTGTGAGGTCTCATCAGTGCAGCTGTTGACTGTGGCACTGCGCTAGCTTCTACACTAGCGGGCACACTAATTTATACTTTGTGGGACCTTTTGGTCAACGTCGATCCGTTGGGTATTCTTCCTAGCACTATCGGTTACCAAGTTTGGGCATCCACTGTGGTTCGTCTCTGTTGTTTGGTACCCCGTATAGGGTGCCCAAGGTTTTTTAACTTATTGACTACCACGAGTTAATCAACTTATTAACTAATTCTTTATTTATAACAAAATGTGTCCTACACCACCCTATTTTATCATCACATTCGTTTCATATATGATTAGTGAGGAACCAAACGCAATCAATTGTGACGTCACTATCTGTCATCAAGGGAGGAGGTGAATCTGGTTGGTCGTATCGTTGTTGTATTGTAACACGTAGCACAAAGAGGCGATGCTGTTGTAAATGTAAAATGGAGAAAGTACAAGGTTTATATGCGACATTAAGAAACACACCTACTTCTACCTATTACCGGTTCTGCGTAAGGAAAATTTACAATGCAAGGCACAAGCAAAAATAACACGGGTATAATAGTAATGTAATTTTTTATCATAACGTCAACGTATTTTTTTGCTTGTTATCACAGTTTGCCGTTTACATTTGTGCAAATGATATGAAAGTACGCAACAGATTTTTAAAATATTTCGGCATTTAGAATTCACAATTAACAACATTTGCAAATCATAAAAAAATGTAATGTAGGGTTACAAAATTAAAACTTTTTGTTTTGCAATTTTTGATAATTATAATTGTCGAACCACTTTTTCCATGTTGTTCTACGGCTTTTTTTATGCCAAAGCTTCATTAACACCTATTGAAGTTTGTGTTATTTTGTTCATCCCATGACCAACGATTGCAAACTCTGAAGGCCCCCATTTCTGTAGTTCTGAATTTCTATGGAAGAAACCTTCTTCAATGGGAAATACCCTTGTCAAAATTTTGCGTATCCGAGCCAAATCATGAGTAAACAATGCAACGGACAAAAAATTTAAGGTTGAATGCGCACAGATGCACGGCGATTTTGGGCTTACTTTGCGAAGTTTTAGGATGGTTTTCGGGGTTTTCAGGTAATCCATGGTGGTGAGTGTTGTTAAAACTGTGATAAAGCAACAGAATATTAAAGAGGATTTTGTGCAAAACCTTTTCCAATCGTGATTTTGTATTTGTCAAAGCTACCTACAAACTGTGGTCAAAATTGTTTGTTGGTCCACTACTTTAGTCGCTTACCAGGACACCAACACCCTGTTAACAATGCAATTAGGATTGGTTGTCTTCAGGGGTTTATGACTGCCAACCCAACCATCGCCAAGTTATTTGGATACAAATTGAATATTATAATTAAATAAATAATTTTATTAATCTGTTTTTGTCTTAAAATTTATTCACACTGGGGTGGAACATTCAAAAATGGTCTGTCAGGCCTACTCTGTATCTATTGTAAGATATTGAATATACTTTTATTTAAACGTAGAGATTTTAATATGTAAAATGTAGGTTAATCTGGAAATTGACACAAACTGTATTGTTATACAAAAACGGATCCAAATTTTTGCAAATAAAATCAAACAGAAGATCTTGGACAAAAAAGAACAAAATGGCAATGGACGGTCCAAAAGGTTTTTCACAGAACCAGAAAATACTTACAAAAAAAAGGTAGTTTTTTTTATTTTTAGTAAAACCCGTAACGCAGGTATATTAACTACTGCATGGATTTGGTTACTATTAAGTAATTGTGCGGTATATTGTTTTCGAGTGCTGTTTACACGCTCCTCTGGATATGACATATTATTTCCATAATTTGCTTTGCTGAGCTTCAATAAAAATAATTTGCTTTTTTATTCCTCAAATTTAACATTGAAAGGCTTCATGTTGATGTGTTTTTGGCTGAGATGGATCTCAGTTATTGTGCTGAGTATTTTTCCAAAAGTTAAGTTGAAATTCGCCAAAACATTTGTGCTGCCTCACCTGCACATTTCGGTGACAAGTCCAAGTAAAATAACAATAAAATTTTAGAGCAAGGTTGGCCACTAAAAACAGAAATGTTTAATTGATCAAACTTTTCAGAAGAAGCTCAAAGAGATTGACATTTGAACTTCCCATGGAAATTTCGAGGGGGAATAAAAGAGCAGTACTTGAAGGTTGTAGGATGGCACAAGAAAATAACGATGATGACATAACTGCATCAGTAGCTTCCTCACTTCCTTGTTGGCTCAATCTGCGCCGATGTGATCTCACTGTGGATGATATTAAAAACCTCTCCTATGTGATTGAAAGAAGAAAAAATCCGGTATTTTTTTCTAGTGAATAAACTGTATGTTTAATTTTGTCATAAATTTTTTGATTTGTTATTTTTTTAGTTGACTGAACTTGATTTAAGTGGCAATGAGGTAGGAGATATTGGAGCAAAGGCATTGGCTCGTTGCATTCAGAATGTTGAAGAAATTGACCTGGGTGATTGTAAAATAGGCAATGATGGTGTGGAAATTCTCTCAGAAAAGATAGAAGTTTTACAAAAACCTGTAAGATATAAATTAGAAGTCATTGTAAATTGTGACGCAAAATTCAAAACGTTGTTTTACAGCTGTTTATTACCAAAAAAGTAAAGGAAAACGTGACTCGTCGGGGTAACCAATAGTGCGTTGTTTGTTGTTTTATTCAGATGAGGAAACTCGATCTCTTGGGTAACAAGATAGGAGATAGAGGAGCAGCTGCATTGGCTCGTTGCATTCACAACATTGAAGAACTTGGTCTCAGGGATTGTAACATAGGAGATGATGGAGTGAAAATTCTCTCACAAACGACAAAAAATTTACAAAATCCAGTAAGATAAAATTCAGAAGCCAAGTAACGTGTTAAACAATTAGTCGTGGTACAATTTTTTTTTACCAGTATAAGCAAACATAAAAACTAATGTTTCGGCCCTAGAATTTTGTAAAAATGTTCCGTTTTCGGTACACAGGAAAAGTGATTGTTATACTTACTTAAATTTTTACTGATGCTGCCAGGCATATTTTATTGCTTAATACTGCTCTTCTGGCAAACTTTATTGTATTTACGTTTCTCGACGTTTCGGCTATTATGCAACAACCTTCATCAGGAGGAAGTATCTAAGTTTAGCACAGTGGACAATATGAGGCACATAAACAAAAACGCTACAAAAGAAAGAAGAAGTGAAACAACGAAAAAGCGATAAGGGCGAACACACCTGCACAGTATACTTATCAATAACCGCACGGTTTTATCACGGTTTTTGGAATGCGTAATGTCTATCGGCATAATTTTTCTTTTTTTTCTCTCGCAAGTGTCGGTACACTGGTGGAAACAGAGTTTGTTTCTTTTCATTGAGTGATGACGCATGCGTATTGATGTTTAACGACTCTAAAAACATCCTCTTGTACCTGTCGGACTCGCGTTCCAAAATGATCGTTCTCGTAAAGTCCACCGCATGTCCTGATTCGGCCGCATGTTGGGAAACAGCCGATTTTTCCTCATGGTTTCTCACGTCCCTTTGGTGCTCTTTTAACTTTGTATTTAGCGCACGGCCAGTTTCACCAATGTATACGCCGCTGCAACCACCACAGGGATTACTATAGACCACACCCCTCGTGTCGAGCTTGTTGTATACTGTGCAGGTGTGTTCGCCCTTATCGCTTTTTCGTTGTTTCACTTCTTCTTTCTTTTGTAGCGTTTTTGTTTATGTGCCTCAAATTGTCCACTGTGCTAAACTTAGATACCTCCTCCTGATGAAGGCTGTTGCATAATAGCCGAAACGTCGAGAAACGTAAATACAATAAAGTTTGCCAGAAGAGCAGTATTAAGAAATAAGTTATACTTACTTGTTATTTCATTTAGATAAGAAAACTGGATCTATCCAGGAACAGGATAGGAGATATTGGAGCTGCTGCATTGGCTGGTTGCATTCACAACATTGAAGAACTTGAACTTTGGAGCTGTAACATAGGAGATCTTGGTGTGGAAATTCTGTCAGAGAACATTAAAGACTTGCAAAAATCTGTAAGATAGAATTAATAATTTTCTTGCTATCAATGTTAGTAACAAAGTTTTGTGTAAGTAAATTTATTTAGATGAATAAACTTGACATGTGCCAAACAAAACAGGGGATTTTGGAGCGGCGGCTTTGACCTGTAACTTTCACAAGAATGAAAGCGTTAATTTAGTAGCACATCTAGCTATGCACGCATGTTTCTGAACATAAATTAACGCACAAATTAAATTAGCTTTTCTGCAGAACTCCAACAGCTTTTTAGCATCCGGCTCGATGAAAACCCGTTTTTAGACACCTTATTTAATTTCCTACTGTGTTATTCGTTTGCGCTTTAGACACATAGTGATTTATATAAAACATGTATTTATTACAAAAAAAATAGCGTTTACAATGGAATGTGTTCTTTTGTTTAGATAAAAAATCTGGATCTATATGGCAACAATTTGACGGATGAAAGTGCTGAGTCACTGGCTGAATGTTTGCACAAAATTAAGTGGTTGTCTGTCAGTTGTAAGAACTTTACACAGACGGGGATGGATATCATCAATTCCAAGGTGAAACATTGCATGTGTTTGTTAACAACACAATAGTAATCTGATTTCCTTAGAATTAACTTTTGTTTTAGATCCAAATTTCTTGCCTCTGTAGCGAGGTTTAAAACGACAACTGGGGCATAACTATTAATATGGTGACAACTATACTTTTCAGAAACACGAAGAGTACGAAGAAATCAAAACAATGTCGTCAGTTATCGGTGTGGAAGGTGGCAAACTTGAAATGATGGGTTGTGTTGTTGATATACCTCCCAATGCACTGGATGCAGATGTAAAAGTTTGGACAAGAAGTTACGACGGACACATTAGGCCCAGTGTAAGTTGTCTGTGATATGATCACTGCAATTTAAGTCAGAAAACACTTTCCAACTTTTTTTCTTTTGCAAGATATTGCCTACCGGTTGCAATTAGGTTTCATAACAAACACTCCCACAAAATTTTAATTTACCTTCTGATAATCAAAAACTTTAATTATTACATCATTTTCATGACAAGCACATTTGGTAAATGCAAAAACAAGTGTTCTGTTCTAATGCTATCACCATATCTACGGAAGTAAACAAGATGACAAAATTAGATAAACTATGAATGTAACCTAAACACGCATATTTTGTAGAAACGTATAGAAATAGTTTTCTGTTTGCTAGGTTTACAAAAGCAAGATGTCATTTCTTCACTTTTAACAATTTTGAACAAAGGGTTTTAATTTCACAGAAGGAAATTACTCCATTGTTGTATTGTGGACCAAGTGGGTTGAAGTTCACCAAAGAAGTCTCCATCACTTTATCAACACGATTTTTGTGTGAATATCTTCATCAACCAGTTGTGGTAAGTTTAAAAATTCACTTCGTGACCTTTACGCGGTGTTTTCACATAACTTAGCAAAATAAAAATGTGCAAATAAGTTCCAATAGCGCAGTAATATTTCATGCAATGGCATGATTGGCAGGATCTCCCCACTGCGCAGGTCCTTGCGTGGCGATCACTATCGTATCACGATCATCAGGTTTGCAGGCTTGGCAGCCCAGGCATTGCAGCCTAGCTGGATCAGCCACTTTTTCCTGACAAGTCGGAGCAAGATTTGTAAAATCAAGCTCCTGGTGAGGTTTGAACTCACGACTCTGGGCTAACCAGGCCCAACGCTCTACCAACTGAGCTGCAGGAGCTCAGTGGTTTCACGGGGTATATTGTGGCCAAGGTACACTGGTGCGCAAGCGCACAACTTGTCAGGCAACCTTCACATATACGTAGGGGATCTCTACCACCGTATCAGATAACGCAGTAATATTTCATGCAATGGCATGATTGGGAGGATCGTCCCACTGCGCATGTCCTTGCGTTTTCTGAAAAAGTGGCTGATCCAGCTAGGCTGCAATGCCTGGGCTGTCAAGCCTACAAACCTAAGTTCCAATAGTTTACATTTTTATATTTAACCTTTGGATTTATTGAGTTTTACAACCATATTCCGGAATAAAAATAATTGAATTTCATCTTGCATTTGTACAGTAAACAAAGTATTAATTTGTATTATGGAGTAAATAATTTGTCATTGTTGTGTAGAAACTTGAATGAAATTATGTAGCACTAAACAGTTTAACAAAATATGCAGGTTGAAACAAGTCAAGATGGTGATACATGGAAAGATTTTCAAACTCTATCTTATAATGGAGGGAGGGAGATTACATTTAAAGTAACTAACTTTACTTGGTAAGCGTAACATTTTTCTGCTTGTTATGTTTGACATTATTGTAGTTACAAAAACGCTTGAATTTGTTTTGAAACACGTATTATCGTTCTCACAGGTATCGTGTGATCTACGAACAAACTTGGTTGAAGGAAAAAATGGTCTTCGGTGGATTTTCTAAAAGTGAAAATTTCGACTCTGTTGAAAGACTTTGGAGATTTGTCATCTGTGACAACGGAGTTAACAATCAGACTGAAGTAAACTTCAAACAGTTACTCAGTTTCAAGTTGAGGTGCTACACCAAAAGACTTTTCTGCTTTCAATTGTTAAAATTAATGCATTGCAGAATTGACATGGGATATTAATTAGGCTATCGATATTTTAATTCCCGCTTAAAATCTTACGATATTAAATTCCTGCCTAAAAATTAACAAACATTGCAGAAAGGTCCACAACATAGAATTAAAATCCTATGAAAATTTCTATTTTTCCATCAAATAATAAACTATTAAAAAAGGATACTTTAACATGTAATGTCTGACTTTTAGGTATTTTTCATTTAAAAAAATCAGAAAAGGGCCACTCGCTAATTGTCTTCAGTATGTACGACAGTATAAACAAATAAGCTTATAGTTTGGTTGTAATTTATGAAAACCACAGTAGACATACCTGATGAACTACCAATCCAACAAGACGCTTATAAACAAAAGTGATTGATGTTCTCAATGTTTTTTTTACCAGATCTGATCAAAATAAGGCAATTCTCAAACTTGAAAGTAAAAGTGGTCGAGTTTCATTTGATGATAATCAAATAGAATTAGAGAGAACATTTTCAAGTAATTGGGTACAACATGAGGTTTTGTTCAAGTTTACTTCACACAATGGTTATGAAATGGTTGATATTAAATTGGATTTCAATGGAGAGTTGTACAAAACTAACTTTGGTATAAAAGTTGTATCAGAAGACACGCAAGAAAAGAAAGTAAGTTCAAACAAATACCTTTGCACCAACAATTGTAAGATTTGATTTATTATATTATGATTTAACTGTGTGTATTTTAATTTGCAGAAAGAAACAAGACAGCAAGTATCAAAAACTTCACAGAGAGCAAGTATGACAAAGGACTAAGAGTGGGACTCAGATTTTAAGTTTTATATTTGTGTTTTTTAGATACTAAATTTACTGGCTGTACATTAAATGAACCACACTTCAACATAGCAGGAGGCTCAGTTAATAAAACAAACACTCAACAACCGACGTCCAATTCATCAGCAGGCATGACTGAATAGTATTTAATTTTATTGAAATTTCCCCTTTATAATAATTGTTCAGCAGAACACAATTTAAACATATAGTTAAAAAAATATTATAATTTGAGTTGGTTTTTAGATGCTGGACCTTCATGCAGTAAAGATTATTAGCTTCATCTTTCAATCCTTGTAAGGTTGTAAGTTATCTTTATACAATTTGACTTTTATCTAAAGCTAGGTATTATTTCTTGCAGGACACTGCAATATAAGATGTTGAACACTTCTTTTATTTGGATGCATCAAATATACGTCAACAACAAACTTTTTTATTAATTTGCGTGCTTTTTTTGTCTTTAAACTTGTTTTGATGCAGTTATACATATTCCATAATTACCTGAATGTTTTCCAAATTTCTTTGATTTTTTCACTAGACACATTTAATCATGTTTATTTTATTTGTTGCTTAGTTATGCAATGTTCTCAAGTATTGGAGTAAATAAACCTTTACATCAATTTCCGCAATATTTTTATTGTTTCAGAAATCATTTTTATTATTAGGGTATGTAAGACTTCTGTAAATATTACCTTCTGTGAAGATGAATCTATTTATTATCATTTTTTTGTTATCAAATTTATTTTTTATTATCAATATTATCATTATTTCATGTTGGCAATTCTAAATATCAAGTGAAAATACATTGGTATGCAACAAGATATTTTTGTCTTTCTTCCCTTTTATCGTTTTACAAGAAATTAGAACTATAAGCCTTCAGTTTTCCGTTGTCGTTATCGTTATAAGGACTAATGCGGTAGACTAACTGGTGGCGTTTATGCAAGGACACTATTGTCGACACAAAGGCTATAGCATCTTATTTACCAACCCGTATGCGTGGCTACACCTTGTCGTTACGTAAACACGTTAAAAGACATGTCCATTTTGCGAGTCACTCAAGTAAAAGAGGAACCGAAGCTTTAATGGAAATTTTTGGGTCATCAAGCATTAATTTTCTTTTTGCAATTTCGTAAAATGAAAATTGACAGTAAAATATCAAGCAGCCGATTGCCTGGCAAGCAGCCGATTGCCTTCAAGTTTGTTTCAAACATATTTGTCGCGCCAACATTGACATAGTAGGTTTAGTACCTCAATGTCAAGGCAAGATGTATTTCCTAACGGTGGTAGAATCTACTATAGGACATCACATTGTGATATTCCAGCCCATATGTCTTCCGATCAACTTATGGGCTGCTATCAACCAACTTTTGGGAATTCAACTTTCACAACTTCCTATCACCCACAAGCAAGTGGATTAAAAAAGAGATTTTATCGTCACCTCAATCGTCTGTATCGTTTGTATTTAAAACTTATTTTTTATTATCAAGTTGATATTGTGGAAATACTCATTTTTTTATTATGACAACTTTGTGTCAACGCTTCTACTTTCAGAATAAATATTTCGCTTTATTAAGCATCGTCAGTTCTTATTCAAATGGATTGAATATGAACTGATGATCACTAATTAAAGCAAAAACTACTGATGCCTAATTTTGCAGCATTCACGATCTGACTTACAACCAGGAGATACCAACATACTCGTGTGTTTCAACATCGCCAATATAATGCCTCAACAGATAGACAATCTCTCAGAGGTACAATGTATAAACCTTTTCAACGACGATCGCCGGAATTACAACATGACTCCCCCATCACCCACAAACTAACCCAGTCAGAAATTATACTTGTCGCATCATCGGGCTTTGGCAGAATTGTTCGACAAATACCCGGGCTTTCCTTGACAACCGCAGCACAAAAATATTTGTCGAAATTAGTATAGAAACTTGTGTGAACAACAAAATTCGCTTGTGGTGTATCAAAAACACCGCTGGAAGAGGCGTATAATAGAAATGGCTGTATCTGCATCAATGTATAATAGATTGGGTTGGTAGCCCCAAATATAATGCGGGTAAGTGGACTTTTCCCGTGATAGGGATGCAATTTGGTCATTGCAAAACTATGATTGACTCAACAGAAAAATAACTAAGAACGGCTTTTATTACACTGTATTTGCAATTTCAAGGTAATTACGTCAGTTTGCCACAAAGAGTTTTCAAAAAACTTTTTACGCCCGAGGAAATATATTTCACATATATCTAAAAAATAATGAAAGAATAATATGACTTTGTTAGAGAGTAACACTTTACGTTGAATGAAAAATGCATTGCGTTAAATACGATTTTGGCGTTTTTCAGCAGGGAAAAACTCTAAGTTAATGTAACCACAAGAATAAATTTAAATGAAATTCAAGTAGTTCCATCCTTAATCTTTTAAAATATGTGTATGGTTTTAATTATGACCGACTATAATATACTTTTTAACCGTGTGTAACAAGTCATCTTACTTGCTGAAAAATTGTTATTAAGTCGTCGCATCAACCTTAAAGAAGACGTAAGACATGTAATCACGTCACTCAAGTGATGACGTAATGTTTTAGATTTGCATATCTGCCTGAAAACCAATCATGGGATTCAGAAACCTAATATATGAACAAAACAGTCCAACCCAGAGGTCACATTTTTGCAGTCATTGTTGGGTATGTATCAAAATGTTTCATTACCCCTCTTTTTGTAAAGACATATGTTGGACAGACTGTGTAGTACTACTTGAAGTAGTTGTTGGCCCAAAGTATCAGATTGTAGCCTTTGTAAGCCAGATAGGATAGGGCCAAATTTTGATGTTTTTTTTTCAAAAATTTTATTTACTTTGTTAACCAGATTTAAATCTGGCCCGTTTTTCATCTTTTACGCAAATAATATTAAATAATAAATAAATGTTGGTAATTATCTAAAAACCATGGGCATAATGAAACAAATTCTTGTGTCATTTTTTATATTCCATAGATTCTGAGCAATTCATGCCACAAATGAGCCGATGCTCTGTGAATAGCAATGTTGTATATTGGCGTTTTTGTCCAAAAGTTTGACTTGTCCAATATCCCTAAAACGAAAACAGTTTAAATTTAAAGGAAATTATTTTTGTCAAACTGTTGCACATATAACAGAAGTATATTATTTTACTATAATCATAAAACTTGATTGAATGATCATGAAAACAGTTAAAATTATGTAATATTTTGTTGAAGTAAACACAATTGCCTTTTGTTTTCGCCAAATTAGATATAAATATTTTATTCACTGGTTTCTTCTTTGCAGATCAGTTACAAATAAAACACAACAGAATGTGATATAGATATGTCTTTATTAAAATGCTTCTACATTCCGAAAAAACATGTCATATTAAAGTAAAAAATGAAAGTTTTCAGAATATGCTCGTAAGCAAACACATACATAAAATTTTATTTGGGTTATATTGGAAGTATTCCCACTGTCGCGGAGTATTTCTCAGCAATCAACATATATTCAAGGTTCAACTTTTATGAACCCATATTATGCACAAAAATATTGTTTGGTGTTGGACTTCACTCGAAACATTTGCGCTCAGCAGTATGAACATGGTGTTGGTGGGGTATTTCCTGATATCAACTGATTTTGATAATGCAGTTTATCATAATATCTTCACCTCCATCTTTATCAAAAAACAGAAATGGATACTATCGTTTGTCAACTTTTTATGTCAAAATGAACAGTTTTGCAAAATAAATATTCCCTAACACTGAATTATTACGTGCAGAGATACTGTCCCAGAAAAAACATAACAAGCAAAGTAGTTAATTAGACATGACAAACATAGTGGTTGATAATATTACTTGATTTAGCCTCCCTACCACATATTACTTGATTGCAAACAACAAAAGCGCGCAATTATTTGTTCATATTTTGACCCCAAAGGCAGTAGACGGCAAATCGCCGAAAAAATGATGCGACGCGATTTATTCAAAATCATCCCCATATTTAAAAAGACGACGGACCAAACTTCTTATTTCTTAAAAAAAATTTCAAATTTTGTTTTATTCAATAGGTTTTTGAGCCCCTAAAAAACGCCAAAATCGAATTTAACCCAATGCATTTTTCATTTCGCGTAAAGTGTTCTACTCATGCGCGACGGGGCACTTTCTCCGGAGTTTCCATTCCATGTTTTAGTATTCTATGATGCAATGTGACAATATACCAATTATCCTGTCTGCCTTGCTTTGTGAATGAAGTCATACTTTACAACTGGCAATTAGCACCGAAGAAAGAGAAGTGCCACCTACTGTGTTAATCAGCATCTATACATTGCCGCACGTGCTCACACAGGGAATTTCCCACCCAAGAAACTTTCTTCCATAGAAATAGGCCTTCGTTGCTCATAAGAATATATTAAAGAATCATTTATATGACAAGAAAAAAGGCATTGGGTCGACAATTATAATTAAATAGGAAAAGTAAAAAAAAAATTGTTAAGGCAGCATTTCGGAGTCTTTAATTGTCGCGGTAAACACAACGAAACTCCTGCCACGCACGCAATTGCTATGAAACTGCCAACATTTTGGATTTTTCAGCAATATTATCTCAGCAAGTCGAAGAACAGTTTGGGCTACGAAGAAGATCTGCTAATGACTGCTGACAACGAGGTTTCTTCCCTAAATCAAGCAGGAACTATTAGATTGAATGGAAAACCCACCAGAGCATGATAAGTACGAATGTCGAAAACAACGGCTTGCAACACAGTGGTTTGCCTTGGCACAGTAGCATTGCAAGAGGTCAAAGTTGTTATTTTTTATCACTAGCCCTCTTCTATCTTTACTGTTGTTGTTTTTCAGGCGTTATTTAAAATCATTTTGTTGTGTTTACTGTAAGGAACTGAAGATGCACATGGAGCGCAATATATATCCTTGATAAAAATACAGGCTGATCCAGACATTAAACAACAACAACGTTTGTTATATTAATGATAACTTATTTGGAAACTTCTTACACGAGTCGGTTAAAATCAACCGTTCCATTACTTCGTCTTCATTGATTTAGCGCGTTAATATTACCCAAGTGCGCTGAAGTTTTTGAAAGAGAGGTGGGTGTGGCTAGAATCATAGAAAGAAATGCGAGCGCTCCTCTGATGAATAATAGACCAATCGCTATGGTTACAAATAAATGAGGTGTTAAGAAAGGAATGAAAGATTTCATTTCTCTGGTGAACACAATATGGCTGATGTTCGATCGTGTTGAACGATTCACCCGATTTTTAGCGTTTCCATGTAAACAGTTAAGTGTTAGTTCATGGTATAGCGTTGCAGTCTGGTGTTTGGTCATTCTATTCTCGTTCTATAACTAGAGTCAATGCAATTCAGGACTCTGTAACATATATTGTTTGGATTCACATGGCTTAAAAGAATAAACATATTTTGATTGGAAGGAACTGCTGAGAATATTATATTACTAATGAAAGTAACAGGAAGCTAGGTATGTTGACCTGAGTTATATTCGCCTTAAAAACATAAAATATATATACTCAAAATTGAGTTTCGCTAAGGTTACCTAAGCTTGCCTATTGCGGCATACGTTGCAGTATCATAGTATGACACGGTTGGTATAGATAGCTTCCAGGCACAAAAATCATGTTGTGGCAATTACATACCTTTTATAATAAGGATGTTTTTTCTGCTGTAGTAGAGGTCGTTTATATGTCTTTTATTTCACTTCAGATTTTTTTTTTAAATATGCAGATCAAGTCAATTGCCAGTTTAACCTTACAAACTCTACATTGGAAAATCTATACATTAAAATAAAAATAATTTATCAGTGCAAGTATATTTGTGTATATATTGCTAAGCCCCTTTAATGCACTTTTCCTTCACAATCTTGGTTTTGTGCCAATGTTCGTCAATAATTAATTGGTGGTTGATGATATGAAATTCTTAAATGTGTGTTAAATAGCAATAATGTTGTATGTCAAATGCAATGTAACTATATAAAAGATATCCTGTCTGCCTTCTGAATGAAGTCATACTTTACGAATGGCGATTAGCACCGAAGAAAGAGAAGTGCCACCTACTGTGCTAATCAGCATCCATGCATATCCCATTGCATTGTTGCAAATAATGCAGGAGTTCACACAGGGAATTTCCCACCCAGAAAATTTCTTTCAGAGTTTGTATTCGTTTACAGAAATATAAGAATATAAAACTGGCTCAACAATTATGATTAATTAGGAAATGCAAAACCATAATTGTTACTGCAGCATTTTGGGGCCTGAATCGTCAATATTTTCCTTTAGCGTGGAGAAGAGAAAGATATACAGAGCACAGATCTCGTTGCTGTATGGAGCACTTACGTGTTGTGGTATAAGGTAGGTGTCTTGTTTATCGTTTGTTTGTATTTTAAGAAAAATTTCGTAAGGTTGATATGTTTTTAAGTTATTTGGCAGCAGTTCAAGTCAGATAAAAAGGTGTGAAATGTTATCATTATTATCAACTTCTAGCTGAACTGGAACAAAGTTAAAAATAACTGATTGCAAAAAAACATACAAATATAACACAGGACCTGAAGACCTTTTAACCCCCCAGGTCTTGCCACACATAACCCACATCCCAATATCGAAAGGACAGGTGCAATGCGAATTGAATAAGGATGGATGCTTTTGAAGCAATGCAGGGCAGGTTTATGTATTTTGATTGCTGTAGCAAATGCAGACAATTAACAACATTTGCTTGTATTACTAATGATATTGGAGACGTCTTACACAAGTCGGTCCAAATCAATTGTTTCGTTACGTGGTCTCCTGTAATTTAGCGAGTGAATGTACCCAAGTTTTGAAAGAGAGGTGGGTGTGACGTGGGAGAATCATAGAAGGAGAGACGCGAGCGCTCCACTGCTGAACAATGGACAAATCGTTACGGTTACAAATAAAATGAGGTGTGCCTATAGGAATAAAAGATTCCATTTCCCTGGTGAACACAATATGCCTGAAGTTCAATCGTGTTGAACGATTCACCCGAGTTTCAACGTTCCCATTGTTATAAAGATGATTAGCGCCAACTTTTTTAACCCCAAGAGTACTTTTACTACATACTGGTTTCTTTCCATATGCTATGCGTTACACCTAAGCAATGCTACGAAACCAATCAACCATAAACACGTTTTTGTAAACAACTTGACACAATAAAGTGTTGCGACGCCACAGCAGTGTTTTCACTGCGTTTTGATGCTTCACTGAACACAGAAGGAACTAACGGTTTGGTTAAACTACAAAGTTGTGCCTTACGCAAAAGTAACTGATTGATCTTGGTCTGAAGAAAATGTTGGCACACTTTTAACAAAAATATTAAAAATATCAACGTGCGCAAAACAACCCGCAAGTGAGGAACGTTAAAATAAAAACAAAAACCTGCAATGGCCAGGACGTTCTTGCCAGATAATTTATGTTTTTATTGCTAACATCGAGCTAAACTGGCAAAAAATTGACAATTTTGTCAACAGTGCAGACACGAATACATAACTTACCTCAAAACCTTCCTACCTGTTCTTTACTGCTTGCCAATGTTTACTGCCAATGTTGCTGCAGTGAGACTTTCTTTTTGTCCTTTTTCACGCGTCACTTTATGGTTGTTCCGCTCCATTACTTTCGTGTTTTCAGGGACAAATTCAGTTTATCAACAGAAACTTTATTTCATTTTATTTTCTTAACCGCTCAACAAGAGAAAACATTCACTGTTTAAATCACCTTTCGCATTAAATAAGTATGGCGACCCTTGGTCCTTTGGTCTCGCCAGCAACTTCAACTCTCTTTTATTTCTGAGGTGTTCGTAGGCGCTCAGGAAAGACCTGCAAGTCTCTTCTGTAGAGTTGGTGTATGACACCACTATAATAGTTCCTGGAGATTTGCCCGCTCATGACAGTGACTTTACTGCCAAGTTTACCGCAGCCGATGTCACGTCACAATAACCTTCGGGCGTCTGTGTCATCGAATCCAAGCCCATGTGTATTTGTTCGCCGCGACGTTCATCGACCTCCACAGACCATGCCATATAATGGCCCGTAAAATACAACTCAAAACTGAGTACCAAACAACAGAGACGAACCACATAAATTATTATGGCTTTTTTGCACATGTAACATATTGATTTGTGCAGACAGATCCGCCGGTCATCGACACACAAATACCAATTTCTGTAGTCACTTTTGACAAATTCTCTCTATTGATAAGCAATTAGGCGTAAATAGGAAAACACCAATAGAGCTGGGTTTTGTCGGGCTCCGACCACACAAAGCGCCAACAACACAAGTCTGTGCGTCTTCTAAGTAGTTCAACTCCCAACTAAACACACACATCCACCAAGTCCAAAGTTGTTCATCAATACGTTTATTGTCGATAATCCAGTGAAGGAATACAGCACAGCGAAGCAGTTGCGTCACGGCTTAAAACAGAACTAAACCAGAACCAACAGACTAGACCCTAACATAGCAACAGTAAAAAAACAATGCTTCTTCAGGCACTAGTGTTGCTGTTTGTTAGCCTGCGGTTGCCCCCAAGGTTTGATGCCCTTTTTTTGTCTTTTTGGAATTGTTTACGCAACTTAGATTTGCTTACCGGTTAGGTTGATTACGTCATTTAATTATTTAGCTTAACTACCTATATGGTCTAAATGAGTTGTTTATGCTTAATTTGTCTTTGTTTTCCGATTAACTGGAAGTAGTTGTGATTACTTTCACCATATTTATTTTTTGCCAAATAAACACCCAGGTTTCTTTTAACTTTATTTACGTTTCTGGTTTGGTTGCCTAGGTTACCCATACGGCTTAATTGCCTAAATGACTTGGCATTTTTTCAACTGCCACCAGCACATCAAGTTTTCCCTACTGAATTGTCCGGTCGGGAATTGAAAAAAAATTTTCTGATCGTTCGACTTCATAGAATTCACAGCGACAACTGATAACTGAAGGTTCGTTTTTTATACTTTACAATTTTCGAAATGAATGCAAATTGAGAAAGACATTTCTATTGTTTCATGCAACAATCTGACTCAAACTAAAGTTTGCAATATGTACATTTACTTTATTGTCCACACAGGCAGTCAATGACTCAGTACTTTCGTCAAAGTCACTTCATCAAAGACGTTTTGCTCTTAGGATTTAAATTTATTGCTTTTTATGCGCTATGTCACCATGTTTTTGATGCACAGAGGTTAAATTTTGAGTCAAGTGTTTAGTCTAATCTACCATGATCGGAACATTGTAAGTTAGCAATATTATGCGAGGGTAGGATGAAAAACGATTTATTCTTGGATGAAAAAAGTTTGAAATCACGATAATAATTCTTATGAGACCTAGAATCGACTTGCGTACGTTTTGCTGACATTTCGCGTCAACAATAGCCCATAGGTACTAATAATACAAAATTCACACATTCCTCAAATCATTCAATGACTTCGTTTGCACTAACCGATAAAAATGTTCCACAAATGAATGAAAAATCATTTACCGAAATACTCAAATAAATTGAATAGCTGAGTAACACTGTACCCCAGTAAAGAGAAGTATTTACGGAAGTGCAAATCAAATAAATCCAAGTTTGGAAAATGTCTAGTTAATTTTGGGACACACAAAACTGCATCAGAAAATAAACAAGTGCAAATATAATAAACCAAGAAAACAATTAAAGTGCATTTGTTGCTTAAGACTCATACAGAAAAACTGTCTGACTATTGCAGAAATAGTGCTTAATATTTTGGACGCATTCCTGCATAGATAATGTCACATTGCATAAAAACGTGTTGAATCTCGAATTGCAAAATTTACAACAAGGATTGGAAGATGAAACTAATAATCTTTACTGCATGAAGGACCAGCATCTAAAAATATATTCAAATTTTAGCAGTTTCCTCAGTTTATGGCTGTGTGTAATTAGCAGACACCACACAAATCTGGTGATGAAGTTGACATCGGCTGTTGAGTGTTTGTTGTGTTAACTGAGCCTCCTGCTATGTTAATATGTGGTTCAATTAAAGTACAGCCAGTAATTGCAGTACCTGGAAATTATAGGTAAATATAAGAGGTTTACAACTTCAAAACTAATCAGTGCTTAGTCATACTTGCTTGTTGCAATGGATCTTGTGACTTAGCAAATTTCAAATCAGATTTCTGTCTTGTCTTCTGTAAACCAACATATACATATTTAACGTAAAAAGTAAAATGCAGAAAGTTTTACAAATCTTATAATTATGGGTGCAAGGGGCTATGTTTTAACTTACTTGTTTTTCTTGTATGTCTTCAGTTTCAACTTTTATACCAAAATCTGTTGTGAATAACTTGCCATTAAAGTCCAATTCAACTTCAACCATTTCATAACCACTGTACGGAGCAAATTTAAACAAAACCTCATGTTGTGACCAATTGTTTGAAAATGTATTCTTCAATTTGATTAAATTTTTATTGAATGTTACTCTACCAGATTCACTTTTGAGTGTGAGTGTAGATTCATTTTGATCTGATCTGGTAAACAAATAATGAAGAGTATTATGTACTTTGTTGAGACTTACAAAAAAATGTATTGGCAAAGGAATTTTACTGAAATAGGTGAAGCAAAATCAGTATTGTTATTAATTGACTTGTTACGTCATGGCTGCACTTCACTGTTTACCCTTGTTGTGGATGAGATATTTTATTTTTTTTGTTTTATTAAGTATCTCGTGACAAAAAAAGATTGTTTTAAAATGTTAGTGATATTTTTAAATTGATTAGCTCACCATTGTCTAGTCAACTTGTTTGTTTAGTAAAGTATTATCTACAAATTTCAAAAAAATAAAAGTTTTTTGAACGTTGTTCTAGTGTTTAAAAAAGAGATTTTTTAAAAATTGTTTTGATGACAGGGATTCGACTACTGATAGATTTAAAAAAAATGACATCTTTGTCAAACATTATTTCAAGCAGTTGTGTATCACAATTGCGTTGTGATTCATTACCCTAAAGTGAAACCAAGCATCTTATTGAGGTTATCATCAGTCTTTAAGTTAAATTTCAAGTTGTCACAAACAACAAATCTCCAAAGTCTTTCAGCAGAGTCAAAACTTTCCTTTAATGGAAATCCACCCAGGACCATTTTCTCCTTCAACCAACCAAGTTTTTCGTAGATCACATGATACCTGCATTAATACGTCTAATCATGAAAATTCAAGTGATTTTGAGACAATAATGAAGTGAAACAAAATTGACAGTAGAAAGTTACACTTACCAGGTAAAGTGAGTTACTTTAAATGTAATCTTTCCCTCTCCATTGTGGAATAAAGTTTGATAATATTTCCATGTTTTACCATCTTCACTTGTTTTAACCTTAACATTTGGAATCGGATAATGTAAATGTTGTTACAACATTATTTAATAAATATGTCGAAACAACCAACAACACAACAAATACTATTATGCCACGCCTACATTAAAACATTTAGCAATCACAAACTGTTAAATCTGGTCACAAAACCAGTGTTTAAACTTACCATAACAAGTTGATGAGGATCTTCACACACAAAACATGTTGGCAAAGTGATGGTGACATCTTTCGCAAACTTTAACCCACTTGGTCCACAAAACAACAATGGAGTAATTTCTTTCTGTGGAATGAAATCACAAGAAAACATATTTAAATATAATTGTTGTATAATGAAACATTTTACTTGCAATTGTCAACAACCAACAAATTACATCTTGTATTTGTAAAGACCACAAACATAAAATATTCCATATGTTTGTACTTTGCTGTAAAATTTGTGTATTTTTGATGCATCGATATCTTATTTTGTCATTTGTTTTAACAGATTCAGTGTTTAGTACACACATATGTGGTACTAAAGAACTGTGGTATTCACCTGGAGGCACAAAACTGCAAGTCACTCTCATTACATCATAGCATAAACGTTACAGGTCTGTTTGGTTTTTATGTTGGACCTGCCTCTTGTCTACGCATTCAGGTCCATGACAGAGGTTATTCGATCAAATCTTTTTGTTGGAACTATAAATTTACACTGATATATAAATTATAATTCATTTTGATACATAGTTTTAAGCAATGATGTAACATCACCAGAAACACTACTTAACGTTGCCTAATAAAAAATATATCATATTTTATCAAATAGTAGGACAAAATTCATGTTGTAGTTAATTTCACTTAAAACAGAAAAATGTTGACCTTTGAGATAAGCTTTTATGCCATCACTTTCTGATATCGATGAATATTCAGATGAATATCCAGAGTCTAGTGACCTTGTTTCTGTATGCGATAACACTTCCCAATCATCACCAGCATCGTCATCTGTCATTACTGTAACCCTGCAATAGAGTGACTTCATATTAAATCACCAAATTTAAATCATATTTCGGACATGATCCTTTTCACATTCAATGAAATTTACACAGAAGCTTTAGGATAACAAAATAACTAAAATTTCAAGATTTTACAAAATTTGACCAAGTACTTTTTGAGATATTGCTCTTTGAAATTGACATGCAATTGTCACTAGATGAAAATACTTTTTTTTTGGGGGGGGGGGGGGTGGGTCATTCTAAAGGCACAGGCTTGACAGATCATGGTCACTTACAGAATTAGCTGACAAACAAAATTTAGTCATTAACCTTTGAGTGTTCATAATGTAAATGTATCACCTTATAAAAAAGTTTTTTGATAAAATGTTGACTATTTCATAATAATGATGACACTGACACCAAAAATTTTAGTAGGCTTAACAACTTAGAAGCAAACACATAAATAGTAATATTTTATACATTGTCTGTACTTAAGTTTCTTATTACTCACATGCATGAAAAAGTGCTGTGCAAATATGTTATTCAAGCAGGAGAATCAACCTAACATATTTATATGAGCAGCATGGTGGAGAATATAAAATAACTATATTACCTGGTAACAAAAGTTATGCAAAATAAACCACTTCATATGTAAAATCACTTTTGTTAGGCATATGTGTTTATGGGTGTTACGTTCACGTGTTCACGTAACATGGACATTTGACATTGGACATTTACGCATATCATGAACATTGATCACAAATAGCCAAATTACGTCATTAAAGTTCGGGACCTCTCAAATTCGGACAGTACGGCGGTATATAGGGTGCGCATTCGTTGGTGACCTCATTTCTTTGTTTACGGTAGAATTGTGCTTTTGCAAACATCCCACGTTATTCTCACGCGGTGTTCGTTGTTTTGTTTGATTGACGTGTGGTCACTTTACTGAATAGTCATTGTACTCGCATGCATATGCTCGCACGCATTATACTCGCAAGCATATGCTCACATGTTTGTTTCTCAATAATTGTTGTGATGTATCAATCGTTTTTTGTTTAGTTTTCCAGTAATTGTTTTGTGTAGAGAATGGGCTGCTGTCCATCAAGATAAGAATAGCTTTTGTCATGGTAATTTCGACCGACTTTTTTCGTTGTCGTAACTTAGAACTGACTTGTATTTTTGTGTATATATGAGCATGCTTTCTTGACTAACCCGGGTACCCTTACTCTCAGCATCTGTATACTTTAGCTATGCGTTGCTTGTAATCAGTTGATATCGTGATCTCGTAACTTGTAATTTGATTCGACATATTCAATATAGTCATGTATCCTTAATCTAATAAATGGTAAAGTAATTTTGTATCAGGTTTGCAATTGAAATCAGATCAGAAAACACAGAAGTTAGAACTCACGTGTGGCCTTATGTCAAATGAAATAGTCAAATAGGATTCCGTTATTAAGGGTTAATTAATCTTGTTAATATCCAAAGTCAGGTTAACAACATTTGGCATATAGGTCGCAACAATGGGTGTGTTATCATGATATAGCATTGCTTATGAAGCTTTCTAAGAATATGATCAGTAATACCATTTGGGATTGTAATGATAAAAATTGGATTCTGGCCAGTTCTGGAAGGGAATAGCATGAGGCTGAAGTGTCCAATGATTTGAAAGGAAAATGGAGGCACATAACGAGTTTCACAGCGTAATATCTGGGAGTTAATTGGAAAATGAATACAAATTATGTCGAAACACACTAAATCACACAATTGCCACAGCAAAGCATAATTATTTTCACCACAAACTCACAGTCAGTGCCAACAATTCCAAATCCACTTGGCAAGTAATTCGTGACCTTGTAAACATAAAACGTAAAAAGTGTAACACCACAGGTAAACTGAATATTGAGGGAAATTCAATTACAGACACCAGGCTGATTGCTGAGCACTTCAATAAATTTTTTTCAACTATTGGATCAAAACTGGCATCAAACATTCCATCTGCAACAACATGCCACTCACAGAAAACGATTGGACCAAAAAATTCCTTCTACCTAACCCCATTTACTGATCATGAAATATCACAGTGTATACACTCACTAAAAACAGAAAAAGAATCTCATCACATCCACATACCACCCAAATTCATTAAAATGGCAAATGAAATCATATCGCCTCACATTTGTGCCATCTTCAACAAATGTCTACTGCAGGGAATTTATCCTGATTTATTAAAAATTTCCAGAATTATTCCAATACACAAGTCTGGCTCAACTGACCAATGTACAAATTACAGGCCCATATCTCTTCTTCCAACTTTCAGTAAAGTATTTGAAAGACTTTTGCATCGAAGGATTTATGACTACCTAGAAAAAAAAAAACTATTGTATGAACACCAATTTGCATTCCGAAAAGGACATTCAACTGATTTGGCACTGCACAAAATTTACAATGAACTAATGTTAAACAATGAAAACAATCTTGTATCATGCTGCATATCGTTAGAAATCAAAGGCATTTGACACAGTTGATCACAAAATACTACTCTCCAAAATGGATAAATTATTTGGCATAAGGGGAATCACTTCACAATTATTTCAATCCTACTTGTCAAACAGACACCAATATACAGTTGTTAATGGCATCAATTCATCACTTGCACCCATGACATGTGGAATTCCACAAGACTCTGCACTAGGACCACTCCTCTTCCTGATGTACATTAATGATCTGCCTCTAGCTAGCACATTTTCCACCACCTTATTTGCTGATGACACATGCCTCATCATGGCAGCTGACAGCACAGTATCTTTAAAAACAAAAACAAATAATGCTTTAAAACATGTATCCAATTGGCTTAGCGGTAACAAACTAACACTAAACACTAGCAAGACCTCATACATCCTGATCGGTAAAAACACCACAAACACCCATTTCTCTGTTCAGTTAGATCAAATTCCAATATTACGTAAATCAGAATTCAAATACCTAGGTGTTATTCTCCAAGACAACCTTCACTGGACCAGTCACATTCAACATTTGGAGACTTCCCTGGCACAATTCTGTGGTGTAATGTATAAATTAAGGAAATGGGTAAAACTACAAACGCTTATGGTTGCCTATTATAGCTGTGTCTACTCGAAGTTAACAAGGCAACATGTCATGTTACACCCATATACAAAACCCTTGAAATTCTAAAACTCCCTGAAATTGTTAAACTAAAAACAGCTCAAATTATGCACAAGCATCACTTTAATCAATTACCTTTGTTTTTCAATAATTTTTTTACTCAGCCATGGCACAAACACTGCCATTTCACTAGACATGCAGATGGCTCAAATTATGTTATTCCAATAATGAAGTCTCTATTTGCCCAGAATACGCTGCTGTACCAAGGTCCCAAAATTTGGAATGAATTGCCGCAAAAAATGAAAAACTCTGGAAAATTTGCTTTAAAAAAACACTACAAACAACATCTTTTGCAACTATACAACTGAAAGTATGTTTAATGTTGACAAACACGTGCACATGTGCGACCCACGTGCTTTTCTTTCTGCCGCTAGAGCATGCACGCATCCGTCCGTACTCATGCGTAACTGAAGTAGTTTGTTTGATTGTTTTTTTCTCGTTATTTACTATTTATGTTTTCTACAACGTCTTTACATTTCCTTATTGTAAAATTTCCTTATTTTCATTGTTCACTTTTGCACAATTTTTGTGTTCGTCTTTATGTTTATGTTTTCGTTTTCATTATTCATCTTGTGTTGTTGAGTAATTAGACCAAGGGTGACGCTTGGCACCGAAAACCTGAAGGTTCATCCAGCGTCCCCCTGCCCATACTCTCGCATTCCCCATCCTTTTATACTGAAATACTTTGGGCAAAAATAAACCAATGAATGAATGAATGAATGAGTTAATTGCTAAGTCAGAACTTTGCAGCACAGCATAAAGTAACTGTTTTACTTACATTCAACAATTAATATGAAGGAAAAGAATAAGACCTTGGGCCATTTGATGTAAGGGTAGTTTTTCTATTAGGTTAAAATGTATGTCTATGAGTATTCAAAAAACAGCTTGTTCAGAAAAATGACTTAGGAATTATAGTAAATGAGTGTTGTGAAGGTAACTCTACTGCATTAAATTATACTGGTACCTGCAGAAGAAGTGGAATTACTTGGATTGGAGTGTCAATCCAAAAACTGCAACGGGAAGAGTATACACACTCAGAAAGCTCACTCACTCAGAAAGAACAATCCCGAGGAACAGAAATCATTGAACTGAAATCTTAACAGTCAAGTTTTAATATTTCCAGTTGTGTTTTGCTTATTTTTAGTGCTATATATGCTATTGTAAATCATGTGCGAACTGTAGTTCTACATACCGTGGAACAAATAAATGGGGATTAGCTATTGCTTGACATAGTACATGAAAGTGATATAGTGAAGTATAACAAACGTACAAATATTGCTACCACCAAAAAGTTGCTCCTAAATTTTCTGTATCATTTGCCCATACAAATTTTTGGTGTCATGCTTTATGACATAGATAACATTTTGTCCAAACATTTCATTTTGACATGTTACATTTATGTTATGAACCCTCAAACGGTAAAGTAAATGTTTATTTGGGGGGTTGTAATTAAAAATTTCCGAATGTTTTATGTGATTTACAGCTATAATCAATAAGGCCTTGTTGCAACCTTTATAATGAGTCCAGCATTGTAAAAATACATGCAGGAATGGCTGAGACAGTAGCAAAAAACAAAATATCTGTCGCCATCTAGTGGCAATAGGGCTATAAATTAAAAGTATGGTATCTCGAAAAGTACATGCTGAAATTCAATAAAATTTACAAAAAAGGATTTAGTGTTTGGGCTTTAGCAAGTTTACCAATTTTAGGCAAAATCCAAGAAGGTATGGTTGGATGATTAGGCATGAAATTACTCAATAATGCAAACTTAGTGCAAAAAATTCTACTCAAATTTAGATGTAAAACTAGTAATTGGAAAAATCTACATATAGGATACTGCATATTTATGTAAACATGTTTGTCATATTTAGTGCAAAAGTTTGTGATGTAACCACCAGAAATAACATTCAATTCTTACTCGATAACTTTTAAAATTATATCAGTAATACAAACACAAGCTTGTCTACACCTGACATTCCCTATCTGACCATGGCCTGCATTGGCAAGTGCTGTGCTTGGCATTCTATTCTGTACACTGCCCGCCATATACAACTGGCTTGAAAAGTTGCCTCTGGCCAGAATAAGGACCGGGATCAGAAATAATTTATAAAAATAATGGTTTCATCACAGGTACCAGAAGAATTATCATTTCATCAAAGTTCTAACTTTTTTCTCTGTTTTTGTCTGTGATTCCATCTGCTCATCACCATGTATTTTCATCAAACGTTTTTAGTTGGCAATTTTATATGTTGAACTATCTGTATAAGGTATTACGAGAAAAATTTAATATTTCAACACAGAAAATTTAGGAATACCACAGAAGTGGTTATGAATAAGTGAAAGTTATTTGTTTAAAAAAATGAATCTTTTCTATATACCTGAAAATTTATATAAATTAGGTAAAAAATGCAATTGGAATTTGCAGAAAAATGAGTGGTCAAAAGTATTCTATATATTGTGGTTTTATGCAAGACCTATCTCTCCTATTCAATGACACCAAAGTAAGTTTTAAGTAGAAAATCAAACAAAAATCTCATTGGTTTATCGTCTCTGTTGTTCGGTACTCAGTATAGGGTACCCTGCACATCGACGTTGACCGTAAGGTACCACAAAGTGGAGACTAGTGTGCCTGCTAGTGTGAAAGCTAGCACAGTGCCACTTAACAGCTGCACTGATAAGATCTTATAGGTCGAAACAGTGCATGCACACACCCTGCCTGCAGCTTTACAATAATATTTTCGCACATATAAATGAAAATCTTTTATAAGAATTGAAATTTTTAAGTCCCAGACATTTCAATTTACTGAAACAATTTCAGAGGAACATTTCAGCCTAAATACAATTGCTCATTGCTGGCACAGATTGTTAATTTTTTGTTATGACGAAGTTGCTAAATGAACAATAGCTGGTACATCAACATTTCGATGAGCAGCTTCTTCCAATTTTGCATTGTTAAAACATTCACATAACAATAAGTACTTCACACTTGGCTGCAGTACTGTAAATTTATCGACTGAATTTAATTTCTATTTCTTGTAGTTGCTTCATTAAAAAGAATACAAAATTTTAGTGATGAAGCTGCTTTAAACAGCAATGCTTATTTCAAAAAATTATTAAATATTCTTCGTGAAAACCAAACAAAACATTCTCAACGAAAAAAATATTGCACTTTTTGCCGTTTGATGTAAATGATTGCTTTACTGGTAAGTCTAAAAAAACTCACATAAAAATGTGAAAAAAAATTTTGTTTTTTGTAGATGTTCACTTTATTGTTGGAAAATTACTTTTGTGTACTTTATTGAAGTCCAATACAAAACAGCAAGTTGGCAGGAGCGGTATTTGCTAGATTTGTGTCCTGTAAGTATAAACTTCCATATTTTCATGAAAATTTTTGGTGGTGTATGGGTCATTGGCCAGGTCATTAGTGTGAGGGCAATTTTTTGACTAAATTAACTCATTTTGTATCCACAAGACTAGCAAGGCTACACTATTTGCTCCCAAAAATAATATACTTTAACATTGGGCGTTGTGAAAAATCCAATTAAGGTATTGGAAAGCAGCATCCTTATTTTTTAGCACAAGCCAATAATGTAGTATGTAACTAACCCTGAATATGTAACTAAATTGTTTTACTATTTGGGCCAACATAACATTTTAAGATACCAGGGCCGACTTTGGAGATCGGCATCAAACTGTGTTGATTGTATATGGAGACTTTCTCGCCGCCAAAAATTACACATTTTGCGCAGAAGAACCCAGTGCTCAGTGTGGACAGCATTTCTAAAGGCATCCTAGCTTTATTTGCTGTGTATTATGTTCTCAATTATCAATATTGCCCACATATTACCAAAACACAGCAATTTCTTCAAACATATCTGCTTAATATTTCTGAAAACTCAATGTATGGAGTAAAAACTTCAATTTGACAAAATAAGCCTGTAGTTGTTTGTGTTGACTATAGTTATTTTAAAAGTTCATTCTGCAGAATGACAAGAAACAATAGTTGTAATTTTTCAAAAAAACAAAAAGTGCAATGTATATGATTAACGAGCAAAAAATGACACAGTTTCTGGTTATAGTGAAATTAAACCCAAAATAGTGACCAGAAAAAATTGGGTCAAGTGTGCCACTACCCAAATATTATTGGGTAAATCTACAGGGTAAGAAGATATTTAACCCAAAGTTTTTTGGTTTCAAATAACCCAAAAAATATTTTGGGTTTACCAATGAACAAACCCTAATATTTGGGATTTTTCGACCCAAACTGGTCAGTTCACAGGTTTCAGTTACACTGTAGTTTATAGCGCACCTGCATGGTCTTTCAATGATCTGATAATTACCAAGCTGAAATATTCTACGTCATCACCACAACTTGTTGAGTTGAGCAATATGTTTAATGTGCAAGCAAATCCTGTTTCCCACGTGAACTGTTAAGTGTTAGTTCATGATATTGCGTAAATTATTTTCTATGCTCTGGGCTACCTGTGTTGAAGTCTGGTGTTGGGTCATTTTATTCTGATTCTATACTAGACTCAACACTAACTCGTGAAAAAATCTTCTAAAAAAATCGCAAAATTGCGTTTATTTTTCTCGCGTTTGTGTCGAACACTGTTTACGTTACAGTTAGTAACGCACTGCTAGGGTTTTCGAAATTCGTTTTGAAAATCTAAGAACTGACTTTGATTGGCAAAATTTGGCGTACTGTAATTACTTGTTCCATGAACTACCTTTGTTCATTGAGACCAATTTGATTGCATACGAACAATATCAAAAGTGGTTGGTTCCATTCTGTTGATTTTGTTAATTCGATTAGGGGCAAGTTGCGCCTCAACGCTAGGCATTTAGTTATGAAATCAGGGGAAGTCATCGAAGCAAAGCAAGCAAGAAAGTGTTTCAACCCAAATGTTTCAGAACCTGAAAAAGTTAAATGAGAAAAACTGAGGAGTGAAAATGCATCTCCGACGCCCACTAACGCTTGATTAAAACCTTTTTAACATTCTGCAATATTTGCATCCAAACGGAGTTAATAATACCTTTCATGTAAATGTATCGCAATAAAGAAATATCGTTGAATGAAACGATACAAATATGTAAATGTAAGCAAATAAATTCAAAAACCAAGGTTAAATCGGAACAACATGTTAAAAATACTACTATAGAAAAATGCAATCCCAAAACATTTGTTTCTCTCGCGTTTTATAATTACACTAATTATGTTACAGTTAGTAACGCACTGCTAGGGTTTTGGAAATTCGTTTCGGAAATCTAAGAATCAACTTAGACTGGCAAAATTTTGTGTGCCGTAATTACTTGCTCCATGAACTAACTTTGTTCATTGAAACCAAATTGATTGCTTACGAACAATCATCACCACCAGGTCTTGCCACAATAAATTAATATCAAAAGGCGCTGGTTCCATACTGTTGACTTTGTTAATTCGATTAGGAGCAAGCTGCGTCTTACGGCTTGGCCTTTAGTTGTGAACTTAGGGGAAGTAATCAAAGCAAATCAAGCAAGAAAGTGTTTCAATCCGATCGTTTGCTTTGTCGAAGAATTTAAACATAAACGCCATTCCAAAACAAATAATTCTATTCGGTCGTTGTGTTTGTTGTAAATTAGAAGGAAAATATCAGAATAGAGTGAGTTTATGAGTGATCAGGATAAAAAAGAGAAAAGTAAGAGCGCTCCTCTCCTGCTCATACGCTCGATCGTTGCCGTCGCGCTCATTGGGTTAAAGTTAGTTCCAATGTTTGTCTGAACAAAATTTTTACAATCACGTTACTACATGACGATTTCTATGTCTGTACCAAGCATGACCTTGAAGCAACAATCTTACAAAATATTCGTATAAGCAATGTTTGTAACGGACTAAAGAACTGTTAAAACAACAGGGGTTTAGACTTTAAATTGGTTTGGTGCAATAATAAAAATTAAATTACCCTCTGCTCTATTACTATGCGTTTGTCCGCATAAACATTTTGCGATACTGGTTGACTTCAAAAATTGAAATATTGGGATCTACCCAAAACTGCAGATGCAGGCCTAGCGATCACTGCAACTTATTTTATAATACTAAAAAAAGCAGTAGCTTTTTATACAGGATCAGCCTGGCTTATAAATCAGGAATATATATTTCGCCCCATGGGCATCTTCAGTTCCTTCAGTAAACACATTAAATGATATAAAAACGTCTGAAAAACAGCAACATTAGAGAAAGGGCTAGTGATAAAAAACAACAACAACTTCGACCTCTTGCAATGCTACTGTGCGAAGGCAAAACACTGAGTTACCCGCCTTGCATGAGAAGGTAAGAGATTTGCGTACACTGTGGAGAAACCGCATCAGACGCGGGTGGAGATAAGGAACGCGGCGATAAGTCGAACGGCGTAAAACCACCTTAAAGACACACACGAAAAACACGAAAAAACATGTAGCCATTAAAACGATTAAAAGCAATAAAAAAGAGAGAAAGATTTTTAAGAAAACACATCAACGCACCCTAGGCCATATCATTTTTTGTATGTTAATGGTGGCACCTGTAAGGTGAAGCCACTTTGCCTCGCACATGTCTAAATCCCGAAAATGTGGTTGTTCCACAAAAATTACATAAAAACAATCCGCCATGTTCGGTTGATTTGCAAAAGTGGACTTGTGCTGGGTTGCGTAGTGCTTTAGCAGAGCTACGTTGTCATCCCCTTTGGCAATGGAAAAGCTCCTCCAATTTGCTCTGTGGCCACGCCACCTAACGGCGAAACTATTTTTAGTTTGGCCCACGTATTTGCTTTCACACAGCGTGCACACTGCTACGTATATGCCGTAATTCTGGCAAGTCAACTTTTGTTGGAGGTTTGTTGTGCTGGTCTGGAGGGAGATATAGGACATAGCTGGAACCATGTCTTTCCCTTTTCCGTGGCAACCACATAAACTGCAATGTCCACAAGGGCCAGAACTACCTCGAACAGTAGTGTGATCTTCAGAAAGTGCAATACGTTTGTAGTTGGTTAGTATACAAGATAGTGTCGGTGGTCTTTTGTAGGCGACCATTGCACTATGCTTGAGTGATCTTTCTTTTTCTGTGAGCTTAATGAGTTTAGGAAACCCCGTGGCCCACACGCAGGGATCGTCCTTTTTGTGTGCAGTGCGGATAGTTGAGTTGCTGTCATCTTCTATCCACTGCAATGCCTTCGTTATACCCAGTCTGACAACGTTTTGGGGGAAGTGTGATTGAACACATTTACGTTGCAATTTTTGTAGGCTGTCGTGGAAATCCTGTTCTCGTTCATTTGTCCTGCGAAGTCTGATAGCCTCACCCTTTACGATCGCACTGTAGACCCACAAGGGGTGGTGAGAGGCACCGTGGAGGAACTTCCGGTGTGCTGCTGTTGCTTTCGTGAAGTCTTTTATAACAAACCCGAATGGATGGTCTGTGCTTGTAACATGCTTCACATCTAAGAACTCCAATTCTTCTCCGGCATCCGCAGTACAAATGGTGCGAAAAGTTAATTTTAAATTATGTTTGGCCAGTGCTCTCCCAACAGATGATTGAATGCTGCGGTTGACAGCTTTTCCACCTGCTATCCAAATTATATCGTCTATATACCTTTTAAACAATTCTGACTGTTTCAACGACTTTGCCAGGGGTTTTATTGCATAGTGTAGGGCAATGTTGGCTACGGATACTGAGTGGTTATCTCCAGTAATTATTCCTTTAACTTGCGTATAAAACGTACCTCCATACACCGTGATGATGTTTTCCATGGTATAGCTAATGAGGTCTACCAACTGCCTTCTGCCTTCGTCATTGAAACGTGATTGTTCATACAGTGCTTCCTTGAGGGCGTCTTTGATCAGAGTCCGAGGTAGATTCGGATAAAGTGCAACAACGTCTGCAGCTGTTATGTACAGCCTTGACTTTAGTTGTTGTGCTCTGTGGGTGTTTTCACTTTTCCAATCAAGAACCTCTTGTACGTAATGGGCACTGTCTCTGCAGTGTTCATTGACTAGGGACTTACAATAGTTGACTGCGATGGGTTGCAGTATATATTCCAGCATTGCTGTGACGCGAGACGTACAGGTATTCCCCGCTGCTTGTACGAGTCGGACCGGAATGTCAAAAATCGTGGCAGACTTAAGCTGTGCCTTCGTCAGCTTGTGTGTTTTAAACAAAGGGTAAGCGTACGCCGCATCTGTGTTCGCAAAAAACTTTGCACTTGGGCCGGATACATGGTGGTAGTTGTTTCCACACACTTTAATCCCTGCAACATGTAACAGAAGTTCTTCTGATAGAACCGCATTAGCGTGGAGTTGCTTGAGGTACTGATCACATTTGGTGTGGATCGTCGTGCAGTGCTTGCGGAAAGCCATTTTGTCCATATTTAATTTCTTAAATGTTGCAAACTGAGCTTCCATAACAGTGTTGTAATCCTTATAGTCAATCACAATAATTTTTCCGTCTTTGTCAGACTTGCAAATAACTATGCTCTTATTTCTAACTAACCTTTGCAGTTGTTGTAAACTGCGGCGTAGGGGAACAGAGAGGTTGTTTTTGTATTTGTATGAATCCCTAACGTGTTGGTCCAAATTACGAAGCTTCGAGCTTATGAGCTCTGTGTAGACGATTGTTTCTTCGTCCAACTGGTCTTTGGTGGGTCGTGAGTATTTCGGTATTTTCAGTTTGTTTGGTAATTTTAGGTGGTTTTTGTTTGCGGACTTATCTTGGAACACATTAGACCATTCTTGGAACAAACTGAAAATACCGAAATACTCACGACCCACCAAAGACCAGTTGGACGAAGAAACAATCGTCTACACAGAGCTCATAAGCTCGAAGCTTCGTAATTTGGACCAACACGTTAGGGATTCATACAAATACAAAAACAACCTCTCTGTTCCCCTACGCCGCAGTTTACAACAACTGCAAAGGTTAGTTAGAAATAAGAGCATAGTTATTTGCAAGTCTGACAAAGACGGAAAAATTATTGTGATTGACTATAAGGATTACAACACTGTTATGGAAGCTCAGTTTGCAACATTTAAGAAATTAAATATGGACAAAATGGCTTTCCGCAAGCACTGCACGACGATCCACACCAAATGTGATCAGTACCTCAAGCAACTCCACGCTAATGCGGTTCTATCAGAAGAACTTCTGTTACATGTTGCAGGGATTAAAGTGTGTGGAAACAACTACCACCATGTATCCGGCCCAAGTGCAAAGTTTTTTGCGAACACAGATGCGGCGTACGCTTACCCTTTGTTTAAAACACACAAGCTGACGAAGGCACAGCTTAAGTCTGCCACGATTTTTGACATTCCGGTCCGACTCGTACAAGCAGCGGGGAATACCTGTACGTCTCGCGTCACAGCAATGCTGGAATATATACTGCAACCCATCGCAGTCAACTATTGTAAGTCCCTAGTCAATGAACACTGCAGAGACAGTGCCCATTACGTACAAGAGGTTCTTGATTGGAAAAGTGAAAACACCCACAGAGCACAACAACTAAAGTCAAGGCTGTACATAACAGCTGCAGACGTTGTTGCACTTTATCCGAATCTACCTCGGACTCTGATCAAAGACGCCCTCAAGGAAGCACTGTATGAACAATCACGTTTCAATGACGAAGGCAGAAGGCAGTTGGTAGACCTCATTAGCTATACCATGGAAAACATCATCACGGTGTATGGAGGTACGTTTTATACGCAAGTTAAAGGAATAATTACTGGAGATAACCACTCAGTATCCGTAGCCAACATTGCCCTACACTATGCAATAAAACCCCTGGCAAAGTCGTTGAAACAGTCAGAATTGTTTAAAAGGTATATAGACGATATAATTTGGATAGCAGGTGGAAAAGCTGTCAACCGCAGCATTCAATCATCTGTTGGGAGAGCACTGGCCAAACATAATTTAAAATTAACTTTTCGCACCATTTGTACTGCGGATGCCGGAGAAGAATTGGAGTTCTTAGATGTGAAGCATGTTACAAGCACAGACCATCCATTCGGGTTTGTTATAAAAGACTTCACGAAAGCAACAGCAGCACACCGGAAGTTCCTCCACGGTGCCTCTCACCACCCCTTGTGGGTCTACAGTGCGATCGTAAAGGGTGAGGCTATCAGACTTCGCAGGACAAATGAACGAGAACAGGATTTCCACGACAGCCTACAAAAATTGCAACGTAAATGTGTTCAATCACACTTCCCCCAAAACGTTGTCAGACTGGGTATAACGAAGGCATTGCAGTGGATAGAAGATGACAGCAACTCAACTATCCGCACTGCACACAAAAAGGACGATCCCTGCGTGTGGGCCACGGGGTTTCCTAAACTCATTAAGCTCACAGAAAAAGAAAGATCACTCAAGCATAGTGCAATGGTCGCCTACAAAAGACCACCGACACTATCTTGTATACTAACCAACTACAAACGTATTGCACTTTCTGAAGATCACACTACTGTTCGAGGTAGTTCTGGCCCTTGTGGACATTGCAGTTTATGTGGTTGCCACGGAAAAGGGAAAGACATGGTTCCAGCTATGTCCTATATCTCCCTCCAGACCAGCACAACAAACCTCCAACAAAAGTTGACTTGCCAGAATTACGGCATATACGTAGCAGTGTGCACGCTGTGTGAAAGCAAATACGTGGGCCAAACTAAAAATAGTTTCGCCGTTAGGTGGCGTGGCCACAGAGCAAATTGGAGGAGCTTTTCCATTGCCAAAGGGGATGACAACGTAGCTCTGCTAAAGCACTACGCAACCCAGCACAAGTCCACTTTTGCAAATCAACCGAACATGGCGGATTGTTTTTATGTAATTTTTGTGGAACAACCACATTTTCGGGATTTAGACATGTGCGAGGCAAAGTGGCTTCACCTTACAGGTGCCACCATTAACATACAAAAAATGATATTGCCTAGGGTGCGTTGATGTGTTTTCTTAAAAATCTTTCTCTCTTTTTTATTGCTTTTAATCGTTTTAATGGCTACATGTTTTTTCGTGTTTTTCGTGTGTGTCTTTAAGGTGGTTTTACGCCGTTCGACTTATCGCCGCGTTCCTTATCTCCACCCGCGTCTGATGCGGTTTCTCCACAGTGTACGCAAATCTCTTACCTTCTCATGCAAGGCGGGTAACTCAGTGTTTTGCCTTCGCACAGTTGCATTGCAAAAGATCGAAGTTGTTGTTGTTTTTTATCACTAGCCCTTTCTCTAATGTTGCTGTTTTTCAGACGTTTTGATATCATTTAATGTGTTTACTGAAGGAACTGAAGATGCCCATGGGGCGAAATATATATTCCTGATTTATAAGCCAGGCTGATCCTGTATAAAAAGCTACTGCTTTTTTTAGCGTTACTGGTTGTGGTTGTTATGAGAATGTTATTATTCACTTTAAATGTTGTTACATTAAACTGAAAACACCCACTTTACATTAAACACATGATGATTCGAAATAAAACTTAAAAAATGCTACGAAATTAATAAACCTCAATTTGCAATTACGACCGATTGCGACGTAACAATAGTGTTTTTACTACGTTTTATGCATGACCGAACTATGGAGGAACTAAAGCAGAGTTTACACAACTCATATGAATTTGCGTACAAAAATATACAAAACTTGACTGCTTGTCAACACACTTGGTAAACAGATTACAACACAAACAAAAATAAAAAAACATCTTTCAGCTTAACTTGCTGGCAGATTTTGACAACATCTGATTGCCAATAATAAAGACATGCATTACAGATGCTGAAAACTTCGGTTTTATTGATACTTCCAACTTCATCGCTGCCACTAACTTCACTCAATAACTGCCGTCGTGTAAGCGCGTCGTAAGGCCCTTACGATACGGCGGTTACGACCGTCGGAGCAATTGTATGCCCACTGCGTTGGAGCGCCGTCGGAGAACCATTCGGCGGCGGCGTCGCCGCTTACGACGAAAGAAGTCGATCTAACGACGCTAAGATCGAGTAGAATTGAGTTCTACTCCGTCGTACGCCGTAAACATATCGTATCGAAATGGCTTGTTGTAGAGTTGTGCGGAATTCGGCTTGTCATAATTCGAATTTTTTTTTATTTTGTTTAAACTTGTTTTTTTCGAAACCGATTTCTACTATTATGTTTGCAAGCTTGGCGGCCCAGGCATTGCAGCCTTGTTGGATCAGCCGCTTTTTCCTGACAAGTCGGAGCAAGATTTCAAAAATCAAGCTCCCGGTGTGGTTTGAATTTATAACCCTGGCCTAATCAGTCCCAAAGCTCTAGGGTGCAAGTTTACCGCGTACACCGACCACAAACTCCTCAATTTTGCATTAAATAAGTATGGCGACCCTTGGTCCTTTGGTCTCGCCAGCAACTTCAACTCTCTTTTATTTCTGAGGTGTTCGTAGGCGCTCAGGAAAGAACTGCAAGTCTCTTCTGTAGAGTTGGTGTACGAAACCGCTATAATAGATCCTGGAGATTTGCCCGCTCATGACAGTGACTTTACTGCGAAGTTTACCGCAGCCGATGTCACGTCACAATAACCTTCGGGCGTCTGTGCCATCGAATCCCAGCCCATGTGTATTTGTATTCGAACCACACAAATTATTATGACTTGGTGCACAAGTAACATATTGACTTGTGCAGACAGATCCGCCGGTCATCGACACACAAATGCCAATTTCTGTAGTCACTCTTGACAAATTCTCTCTATTGATAAGCAATTAGGCGTAAATAGGAAAACAACAATAGAGCTGGGTTTTGTCCGGCTCCGACCACACAAAGCGTCCGTACGAGGTGTGCGACTGTGTCTCGGGTTACGCACCCGAAGGATCCGACTGAGTCTCGATGGCATCTCGATCTCGTAAACGACTTGCCTTCCCTATGTTAAGGTTACTGCTGGAGTTAAAGAACTCTTTTACACAAGTCTGTGCGTCTTCTGAGTAGTTCAACTCCCAACTATCAAGTCCGAAGTTGTTCATCAATACGTTTATTGTCGATAATCCAGTGAAGGAATGCAGCGCAGCGAAGCAGTTGCGTCACGACATAAAACAGAACTAAACCAGAACCAACAGCCTAGACCCTAACACAGCAACAGTAAAAAAACAATGCTTCTTTAGGCACTAGTGTTGCTGTTTGTTAGCCTGCGGTTGACCCCAAGGTTTGATGCCCTTTTTTTGTCTTTTTGGAATTGTTTACGCAACTTGGATTTGTTTACCGGTTAGGTTGATTACGTCATTTAATTATTTAGCTTAACTACCTATATGGTCTAAATGAGTTGTTTATGCTTAATTTGTCTTTGTTTTCCAATTAACTGGAAGTAGTTGTGATTACTTTCACCATATTTATTTTTTGCCAAATAAACACCCAGGTTTCTTTTAACCTTATTTACGTTTCTGGTTTGGTTGCCTAGGTTACCCATACGGCTTAATTCCCTAAATGACTTGGCATTTTTTCAACTGCCACCAGCACATCAAGTTTTCCCTACTGAATTGTCCGGTCGGGAATTGAAAAAAAATTTTCTGATCGTTCGACTTCATAGAATTCACAGCGACAACTGATAACTGAAGGTTCGTTTTTTATACTTTACAATTTTCGAAATGAATGCAAATTGAGAAAGACATTTCTATTGTTTCATGCAACAATCTGACTCAAACTAAAGTTTGCAATATGTACGTTTACTTTATTGTCCACACAGGCAGTCAATGACTCAGTACTTTCGTCAAAGTCACTTCATCAAAGACGTTTTGCTCTTAGGATTTAAATTTATTGCTTTTTATGCGCTATGTCACCATGTTTTTGATGCACAGAGGTTAAATTTTGAGTCAAGTGTTTAGTCTAATCTACCATGATCGGAACATTGTAAGTTAGCAATATTATGCGAGGGTAGGATGAAAAAAGATTTATTCTTGGATGAAAAAAGTTTGAAATCACGATAATAATTCTTATGAGACCTAGAATCGACTTGCGTACGTTTTGCTGACATTTCGCGTCAAAAATAGCCCATAGGTACTAATAATACAAAATTCACACATTCCTCAAATCATTCAATGACTTCGTTTGCACTAACCGATAAAAATTTTCCACAAATGAATGAAAAATCATTTACCGAAATACTCAAATAAATTGAATAGCTGAGTAACACTGTACCCCAGTAAAGAGAAGTATTTACGGAAGTGCAAATCAAATAAATCCAAGTTTGGAAAATGTCTAGTTAATTTTGGGACACACAAAACTGCATCAGAAAATAAACAAGTGCAAATATAATAAACCAAGAAAACAATTAAAGTGCATTTGTTGCTTAAGACTCGTACAGAGAAATTGTCTGACTATTGCAGGAAAAGTGCTCAATATTTTGGACGCATTCCTGCATAGATAATGTCACATTGCATAAAAACGTGTTGAATCTCGAATTGCAAAATTTACAACAAGGATTGGAAGATGAAACTAATAATGTTTACTGCATGAAGGACCAGCATCTAAAAATATATTCAAATTTTAGCAGTTTCCTCAGTTTATGGCTGTGTGTAATTAGCAGACACCACACAAACCTGGTGATGAAGTTGACATCGGCTGTTGAGTGTTTGTTGTGTTAACTGAGCCTCCTGCTATGTTAATATGTGGTTCAATTAAAGTACAGCCAGTAATTGCAGTACCTGGAAATTATAGGTAAATATAAGAGGTTTACAACTTCAAAACTAATCAGTGCTTAGTCATACTTGCTTGTTGCAATGGATCTTGTGACTTAGCAAATTTCAAATCAGATTTCTGTCTTGTCTTCTGTAAACCAACACATACATATTTAACGTAAAAAGTAAAATGCAGAAAGTTTTACAAATCTTATAATTATGGGTGCAAGGGGCTATGTTTTAACTTACTTGTTTTTCTTGTGTGTCTTCTGTATTGACTTTTATACCAAAATCTGTTGTGAATGGCTTCCCATGAAAGTCCAATTCAACATTAACCATTTCATAACCACTGTATGGAGAAAACTTAAACAAAACCTCATGTTGTGTCCAATTGTTTGAAAATGTATTCTTCAATTTGATTGGATTTTTGTTGAATGTCACTCTACCAGATTCACTTTTGAGTGCGAGTGTAGATTCATTTTGATCTGATCTGGTAAACAAGTAATGAAGAATATTATGTACTTTGTTTAGACATACAAAAAAATGTATTGGCAAAGGAATTTATTGAAACGGATTAGGCACAATTGGTATTGTTATTAAGTGACTTGTTAGAGTGTTACATCATGGATGGCATTTCACTGTTTACCCTATTGAAAATTTATTTTGATACACCTTGGATTTGATTAATAATAACCAAACTATGAAGTTTAATGCTTGTGAATGAGAAAATATTTTTAAAAATTTATTTTAGCATTATCAAGAATCTCACGACAAAATATCATTGTTTTAGAATGTTACTGATATTTTCGCATTGATTAGCTTGCCGTTGTATGGTCAAATTGTTTTTTTTTGTAAAGATTTATGTACATATTTTCAAAAATTCAAAAGTTTGCTTTTAATGTTGGTCGAGTGATCAAAAAAGAGATTTTTTTGTATTGTTGTGATCTTTGATGGTAGGGATTTGACTACCGATAGACTAACTGAAAACCTATAACATCTCTACCAAACATTATTTTAAGCAATTGTTTATCACAATTGCGATGTGATTCATTACCCTAAAGTGAAACCAAGCAACTTATTGAGGTTATCATCAGTCTTTAAGTTGAACTGCAAGTTGTCACAAATAACAAGTCTCCAAAGTCTTTCAGCAGAGTCAGAGCTTTCCTTTGATGGAAATCCACCCAGGACCATTTTCTCCTTTGACCAACCAAAGAGTTTCTTCCGAATAACGCGAAACCTTCAAGTACAAAAACAAGACTCAGGCAATTTTTTTTACATTTCTTTAAAAAAATACACTTACCAGGTAAAATGAGTTACTTTAAATGTAATCTTTCCCTCTCCATTGTAGGATAAAGTTTGATAATATTCCCATGTTTTACCATCTTGACTTGTCTCAACCTTAACATTTTATTAAACAGTTTCATTACAACATCATTTAAAATAAAAGTGTATCTAGTGTTTCTACATAAGAATTATAAATTACCTTCATTACTCCATGATACATTTTAAAACTTGTACTTCTATGTTGACTGAATTAATTCAAGATGATTTATTTTTTTATTTTAAAATATGAAACATGCAACGGCAACAAGATGAATGTTTAAACTTACCACAACAAGTTGATGAAGATCTTCACACACAAAACATGTTGGTAAAGTGATGGTGACATCTTTGGTGAACTTTAACCCGCTTGGTCCACAATACAACAATGGAGTAATTTCCTTCTGTGGAATGAAAACCCAATAATAAAAATTTAAATATAATTGTTGAATAATGAAACATTTTACTTCCTAACAGCCAAGAAATTACATCTTGCATTTGTAAAGACAACAAACATAAAATTTTGTCAATGTATGTACATGGTTGTAAAAATTGTGTATTGTTGATGCATCAATATTTTTTGTCATTTGTTTAAACAGATTAAGTGTTTGGACCAGAACATATACTTTTTTTAGAAATTGATAAGTTAATCGCAGGGGTCAGCTAAGTCTAAGTGCAATGGCTAAGCCACTTACATTTGACTTAGTATTTCCATAGTAACTTCTCAACCAAATTTTTGCATTTGTATCCAGTGCATTAGGAGGAATATCAACAACACAACCCATCACTTCAAGTTTGCCACCTTCCACACCAACAACTGATGATGTTGACTGGATTACTTCATACTCTTTATGCTTCTGTAAATATAGAAAATATAATTATTAGTCATGCATCAGTCATTACAATGTTATTAGTAGTATATATAATAAGTTTCTTTATAGTTGTAAATTAAACATCATATAAAACCTTGTAACAGACCAAAGCAATTTTAGGATGAAAAGAAATGTTAATTGTAATGAAAAGTTTAGTATTTTGTTTTCAACAAAAACATGCATTTTATTTCAATCACTTTAGAATTGATGAGATCCTTCCCTGCCTGTGTAAAGTTGTTACATGTTTTGCCAAACAACATCTCAATATTGTGCATACATCCAGCCAATGACTCAGCACTTTCATCCGTCAAACTGTCGTCTTGTAGACTCACATATTTCATCTAAACAACAGATGTTACATAACAAATATTGCCAAAGAATATCAGAGAATGTTGAACAAAATTACAACTATTTCATGATAAACAACTAATTTTAGTTGTTAACCATATCTTTTGGTCATTCACAATGTGAACAACAGAAAATGGACAATATCAGATAGTTGCATAGTTACAGTGGTTAATGTAAACAAATTACCACAAACAAACATAAGTGATAAAACTGAATTTAAAAATGAAAAATTGGGTTCCAACCAAAACTGGAGATGCAGGCCAAGCAATCGCTGTAAACTTTTGTAATCACACTAAAAAGAGCAGTATCTTTTTACTACAGGATAAACCTGGCTTTTTATCAGAAAGTTTCATACAGTAAACACAATAAAATGATATTAAAAGTGCTGAAAAACAACAACAGCAAAAAATGGACTATTCATAAAAAAACTTAGACCTTTTGCAATGCTACGGTGTCAAGGCAAACAACCTTCCAGATAAAAAGCCAGGCAGATCCTGTAGTAAAAGCTACTTTTTTTTAGTGTAAGTGATAAAACAGTCTGAAATAGTGAAAAGTTAATTTTGCAGGTGTTTCTAATATTTTTTATTCTGTTGAGAGAATTTCATGTCACAAAACAGAATATGAACAATGGAAAAAAGACCAAACCAAGCACAAGTGAAGGACTAACTGTGTCTTACAGGTTTGAATAACATGCAATCAAGCAAAAAAGTATAATGACCACACATCCCGAGTACCAAAATAGACCCAATTTTACAAAATTTGATGACTAATTTTCACATTTTTTTATTGTGTTTATATAAAATTTCTCAACAACCAATAGTCATGTTTCACTTGGCTTCCGATTTGTATCTTACAGGTTTTTGTAAATCTTTAATCTTCTCCGAAAGAATTTTCACACCCTCATCTCCTATGTCACAATCATCCAGATCAATTTCTTCAATGTTGTCAATGCAACGAGCCAATGCAGCTGCTCCACTATCTCCTATCTTGTTCATGGAGAGATCGAGTTTCCTCATCTGAATGAAACAATGAACATCCAATTAGAATATTAGTAGAAATACAAACAAGGAAGGGGTAGATGGTTTTCAACAAACATGCAGTCAAGCAAGAAAGCATAATGACCACACATCCTGAGTAGCAAAATAGACCCAATTTAACAAAATTTAATAACTAATTTTCACATTTTTTTAGTGTGATGATATAAAATTTCTCAACAACCGATAGTCATGTTTCACTTGGCTTCCGATTTGTATCTTACAGGTTTTTGTAAATCTTTAATCTTCCCAGAAAGAATTTCCACACCCTCATCTCCTATGCCACAATAATCCAGATGAAGTTCTTCAATGTTGTGAATGCAACGAGCCAATGCAGCTGCTCCACTATCTCCTATCTTGTTGCAGGAGAGATTAAGTTTCCTCATCTGAATGAAACAATTAACTTGAAATTAGAATATTAGTAAGAATACAAACAAGGAAGGGGTTCATGGTTTTCAATGAACAAGCATGTCAAACAAGAAAGTATATGGGTAAGACAACCTGAGTACAGAAATAAACTCTTTTTTTTCAAATATATTCACTTATTGTTTCATTTTGTGGTGATATGAAATTACACAACAACCAATTGTCAAGCTTTACTTGAATTCTGATTTGTATCTTACAGGTTTTTGCAAATCTTTAATCTTCTCTGAGAGAATTTCCACACCCTGGTCTCCTATGTTACAATTACAAAGATGAAGTTCTTCAATTTTGTGAATGCAACGAGCCAATGCAGCTGCTCCACTATCTCCTATCTTGTTTGAGGAGAGATCGAGTTTCCTGATCTGAATTAAACAATGAAATTTAAATAAAAAAATTAATAAGAATACAAACAAGGAAGGGGTTCATGGCTTTCAATGAACATGCATGTCAAACAAGAAAGTATAATGGTAAGACAACCTGAGTACAGAAATAAACTCTTTTTTTCAAATATATTTACTTATTGTTTCATTTTGTGGTGATGTGAAATTACACAACAACCAATTGTCAAGCTTTACTTGAATTCTAATTTGTATCTTACAGGTTTTTGCAAATCTTTAATCTTCTCTGAGAGAATTTCCACACCCTGGTCTCCTATGTTACAATAACACAGAACAAGTTCTTCAATGTTTTGAATGCAACGAGCCAATGCAGCTGCTCCACTATCTCCTATCTTGTTCCCGTACAGATCGAGTTTCCTCATCTGAATAAAACAATGAACTTCAAATTAGAATATTAGTAAAAATACAAACAAGGAAGGGGTTCATAGTTTTCAACGAACACGCAGTCAAGCAAGAAAGTGTAATGACCACACATACTGAGTAATAAAGTAAACTTAATTTTTTTAAATTTTTTTTACTTACTTTAACAATCAACTTGAAATAGGATATTTGTGAGAATACAAACACGGAAGGAGTACATGGTTTTCAAAAAATTAAATATAATGACAGCACATCCTTGACACTAAACTGTGAGCGCTTTGCAAAAAGTTGAAACATTATGTATATATTGTATATATTGTATATATATATATATTGTATATATATTGTATATTTGCTTATCATGTTGTTAAGAAGTTTCATAAACTATAAAATAATACCGATTTGTTTCTTCTTTCAATAACAAAGGAGAGGGCTTCAATCTCTTCCTGAGTGATTCTACACCAACTTAGATCGAGGCAATCAGGAAGTGAGGAAGCTACTGAAGAAATTATCTCCTCATCATTTGTTTCATAGGCCCTCATGCATTCATGGAGTATTGCACTTTGGTCAGGTCTCCTCCAATAGGGGGCAGAGAACATTGGATCTAATCTTATAGTTGAACCTGCAAATTTACACTGATATAATTCATTTTGATACATAATATCAAGCAATGACATAACATTACCGTATAACACTACTATAAGTTTGTTATTAAAAATTATTTATTGTGTTTTATCGAATGGTGGGATAAAATATATGTTGTATTTAATTTCACTTAAAACAGAAAACTGTTGACCTTCGCGAGCGTTTATGTCATCACGATAGGCGTCGATTTTTTAACGTTTTGTAAAATATTAAGGGTGACTTTTCCAATTTATAGAAACACGCAAAAAACATTCATCAATCGTATCGCCCTGAACATACGTATACGACGCAAATTCCCTTTCGTGTCACTTTGTTTTAACACAGAATCATGTTGTTGTAGCACTAAATTTTAATCACTTTAATTATTGCCCCCCTTACTGAAAGCAGCACATTTTTATTTTACTCGGTCTATTGCAGATTTAGTAATTATGAAGTGACAAACAAATCTATTACGCAACAATGCTGATTTTTACCATTATGCTACAACAACTGCTGCGCTGCGTAATAATCCACGAAACACTTGTGTTTGTCATGATTGTGACGGTGATAATACAGGTCGTTTGAAACTAGCTTTATGCATAATATAATGTATGTGGTTTTTCTGACAATAATTTTTAATTTAAACGAAATCCAGGGGTGACAATACATACGTTGTCACCCCTGTTTGTTTGTGAGGGATGACATGTCACCCCAGTCACCCCTAAATCAACGCCTATGGTCATCACCTGATATTATTGATGAATGTCGAGAGGAATGTCCAGAGGAATATCCAGAGTCTTGTGTCCTTTTTGGTGATATTGTTTAATATAAAGATTTAATTACACCTTTTTTGTTGAACATGACTTAGCTACTACACTATCTCTTACCAAGGAGAAATCTACATACAGGCTACTGCATATTTATGCAATAATATTTGTCAGATTTAGTGCAAAAGTTTGTGATGTTAAACCACTAGAAATAACTTTTACCCCTTAGATAACCTTTTTTTATCAGTACTAAAAAATAAGTTCTATAAGCACATACTGTGGTGTTGTGTAAATTTCCAATACTACTTTCTGATGACGCTGGCTCAACTATCAACGAACATACAAACACAAGCTTGTCTTAGCCTCCAATGTAAACTTGTTATGTACACCTGATATTCCCAATCTGACCATGGCCTGCATTTGCAAGTTCTGTGCTTGGCATTCTATTCTGTACACTGCCCACCATATACAACTGGCTTGAAAAGTTGCTTTTGTCTCCGTTTCTGTCTGTGATTCCATCTGCTCATCACCACATATACCTTCATCAAACCTTTTTAGTTGGTAATTTTTATATATTAAACTATCTATATATGGTATTAAAAGAAAAAAAAAATATTTTCACACAGAAAATTCAGGAATATCACAGAAGTGGTAGTGAATAAGTGAAAATTATATGATACAAATGGTGAGTCTTTTGTATATACCTGAAAATTTACACAAATTAGGTAAAAAATGCAATTGGAATTTGTAGAAAAATGAGTGGTCAAAAGTATTCTACCTACTGTGGTTTTATGCAAGGCCCATCTCTCATCTATTCAATGACATCAAAGTTAGTTTACAGTAGAAATCAATAAAAATCTTTTATAGAGAACATGAAATTTCTAAGTCCCAGACATTTCCCTCCAAGGAGTTTTGGTAAAGTTTCTTCTACTGTATTTGATCCTGTCTGTGAGTCCTAACGTGTCAGATAAAATTTAAAACATGCTTCAAGGAACATCTGGGTATTTTGTTTTGGAACTCAAGGTCACCATGATGGTTTTTATGAAGAAATTAATAACATGTTCACTACAAACCAATGCTAATATTCAAAAAATATGACCTATGAAATTGAAGCCAGTGTATTTGGGTGACCAATAAGGCATGTTTACTTTCACCAAATTATCCAAAAGTCATTCAAAACAGACTAAATGCAGGTGAAGACAGTTCAGTCAGTGAAGTATTGATATGGTATGGGACCATGGGCCAAACTTCTCCGAGTGTTTGTTCATTTGTATTTTGCTCTGACTTATCATAAAAAGTTTGAAGCAACACAAATTTGGCGGATTTTATGCTACTTTGAATAGATCTTTGGAACAATTTCAAAGAAACATTTCAGCCTGAATACAACTGCTTGATGCCAGCATAGATTGTTAAATTTTCATTATGACATAATAAATCACTCTATCTAAATGCACAATAGCTGGTACATCAACATTTGGATGGGCAGCTTCTTCCAATTTTTCATTGTTGAAATATTCGCATGACAAAAAGTTCTTTATAGGTTTCAGTTACGCTGTAATCTGTAGCACATCTGCATAGTCTTGCTATGATCTTATAAATACCAAGCTGAAATATTGTACGTCATCACCACAACGTCAACTCGATGAGTTGTCCAATATGTTTAATGCATGTGTGTGTAAGCAAATCCTGTTTCCCAAGTGAACTGTTCAGTGTTATGCATTGTGTATAAGCTGCAGACAGATGGCCACTGTTTCGACCTAAAAGGTCTCATCAGTGCAGCTGGTGTGACTATAAGACGACTTTGTCTGCAGCTTATACACAATTCATATTATTGGCTCCACATTGCTGTTCAGTGTTAGTTCAAGATATTGCGTAAATTATTTTCTATGCTCTGGGCTACCTGTGTTGCAGTCTGGTATTTGTTCATTCTATTCTGATTCTATACTTAGACTCAATGCGATTCGATGCTAACTCTGTAACATATGCTGTTTGGATTCACATGGCCTAAAAGAATAAACATATTTTGATTGGAGGAACTACTGAGAATATTATATTACTAAAGAAAGTAACAGGAAGCCAGGTATGTTGACCCGAGGGATGGTTGCCTTGAAACAGACATTATATATACTCAAAATTAAGTTTCACTAAGCTTGCCTATTGCAGCATACGTTGCAGTCTCATGGCATTACACTGTTGGTCTGGTTAGCTTCCATGCACAAAAGTCATGTTGTGGCAATTACATACCTTTTATGAGAAGGATGTTTTTTCTGCTTTAGTGGAAGTTGCTCATTTATCGAAGATCCTGTCTTTGATTTCATTTGTGAACTTTCAGATTTGAATTTTTCTGGATCCATGTTGGTTTAAATATACAAATCAAATCAATTGCCAGATTAACCTTTACAAAATCTGCATTGGAAAACTGTATATACATTAAAAAGAAAAAATTTTATCAGTGCAAAAGAAAGACAAAATATGTGTATATATATTGGTAAAGCCCCTTTCGTGCATTTTTAACTTCACAATCGTAGTTTTGTGTCAATGTTCGTCAATAATTAGTTGGGGGTTGATGCGAGGTAATTCACATTATAAATGTGTGTTAAATAACAATAATGTTACCTAACCAGCTAACGCCACGACATACATAATTTAGCGTTTTCAAATTCTGTTGAACCGCTCCGGTGATGTCATTTCCTTTCTATCTTTTGCTTTGCAAGTGCTATGCCTGGCATTTTCTTGCATTGAAAATGCCTTCCATGTCAAATGCAATGTAAAAATTTAAAAGTTATCCTTTCTGTCTGTTGTGAATGAAGTCATACTTTACGACTGGCAATTAGCACCGAAGAAAGAGAAGTGCCACCTAATGTGCTAATCAGCATCCATACATAGACCATTGCATTGTAGCACACAATTTTATGTCGTTACGCACGAGCCATATTGGAAAGTTTGTTTTTTGCGCGAAGGATTTTTTTCGACGATCGTTAATTGCGCGGACGATCGCAACGTTTTTTTGTATATTTATACTTCAGCTAATTAATATTGCGCGGATTATCGGCAATTTTTACACGACATTTTTTCCAATCTGGCGCAGGAGTTCAAAAAGGGCATTTCCCACCAAATAATCTTTCTTCCATAGAAATACACAGAAAGCGTCTTCAGAGTTTGTATTCGTTGTTTATAAGAGTAATTTAAAGAATTATTGTTACGACAAGGAATAAAACATGGATTCGACAATTGTAATTAATTGGGAAATACAAAAAAAAAATTAATGCAGCATTTTGCGGTCTGAAATGTCGCCAAACAATTTTATTTTCAAATTTAGACAAACACATACCCAGATAAGCAACTTTAATGTGTTTTTGTTTGTACAAGAAACCTTGTGGCCGATACCACCCTTAAGTTTATCGAAAAGTTATCTTTCCCTTGCCTTTTTCCTTGTCTCCTCCGAAAAATAACCAGATCGACTAAATTTACTCCCCTGTTTTTTTTAACATACTAATTTTGAAAAATATTTGTAAAAGCAAAGAGAAGTTTTGAAATACCCGAACAAGATTGCATCACACTTAAAAAAAAACACTGCAGCGAAGCAAAAAATATAATGTAAAAATAACTAATGTTTTTGCCAAAACATAACTGTTCAAAAACTACACTACGAAAACCACCATTTTCTTCGTCGTAACGAGATCGGTAAGCGACAAAAAGTCAATAAAAACATACGTAGGTCAAGCACTGACGACCCTTGACGTTTTAGACTTAGACAAGGAAACTACTGCCACGCACGCAATTACTAGGAAACTGCCAACGTTTGGGAAACAACAGCCTATAATATGGTTTCAGCAAGTCGAATCCCAGTTTGCGCTAAGAAGAATATCTGCTGATGACTGCTAACGATGTGGTTTCTTCCCTAGATCAAGCAGGCACTATTGGATTGATTGGAAAACCCACCAGAGCATGATAAGTACAAATGTCTAAAACAACCGTTAATAAGCACTTCGTGTAAAGCCAAAATGTCATCTACATTTATTTGTTTCGGCGCAACGTTCGAACAAAAAGATGTTTCTCAGTCGATGCACGGCAAAAGAATTTATGAAACGCGTACACAACCAGCGTCGTCGTCACGAGACGTTTTCTACGATTCCATACATCGTCCACACTATACACACATACATGATGGCTTTAGAAATGGCGAATACATGCTACAAGTGGAATCCAACAGACAAAGTTTTACCTCATCAACTTCTGTTAAGATTATTACAGAAGATCTACGGATGAATCGCGGCTACAAACAATTATTGCAGAAAGCTTTTGCAAACGAGGAGAATTATTATATAGCTTTTTTCAATGTATTTTCCTGCTTCTAATGGTTTTTGCCGAATTTCGCACAATAACACACGTCACGTTTCGTTTTGTACTTTGCTGTTTATTGCACAAGTCTGAAAACTCTTAGTGACACCTATATTCATGAACCAGATATGCTTTTTCTTTCTGACCCTTTCCTGTAGCTCCTACATTTTCCAGTGTGATAAGTTCAGTTGATTATGCACTGCATCATACACAGCGTGTTTAAATAAAGTGCCTGAAAGTTGGGCATAATAAAATATTAGCTAGGAGGCTTTTGTCCTGGAACGTAACGACTTTAACAAGGCGAAATGTTGGAGTCTGGCAAACACAATCTACCTCGTCCTGTTTTAGGTGTTGGTAAATGGGAAAGTTATTGCTACGAATCTTGATTTATGATCGTGTGGTGGCATGGTGCGTTGGGTTCGATACAAAATCTTCATAAAAGAGAAGCAACTCTAGTACATTGTTTCTTAACGATACCTGCCATGATATGAGCATGGCCAATCTTAGGATGCTTCGCCATTCGGTTTCACGGAAATTTTCACGGAAATGGAAATTCATGAAACGCGTACGAGCGTCATCGCCAAGAGACGTTTTCTACGATTCTTTGCATCGTCCAACGCACAATGGCAACGACATCACGCTACCATGCAGACACCAACGCAACGACATCGATCACACCTACGTCATTACCGGGGTGCACTGAAAGCAATGTTATCTGCACATCATAACGTACCTAATCGCAGGAGGCGACATCTGAAGACCTACGATAGCTTAACTCTGTACCAACGCTCGTTGGAGAAGAAATGAAATAAATACGCGCGACACCTAGACGACGGCACAAAATGGTAATCACATGCGATGTACGCTATTTCACACAATCAACCAATTAGATGCAGTAACAGCGGTGACTTGGTCGAATACCCACAACCATAATTGCTTGTACATCTGGACAAGTGGGATCAAACAACAATGTTTTATCTCAACAACTTCTTTGAAGATTGTAACAAAAGAGGAGAGTTATTGTTGCCCTTTTCAATGTAGTTTATCGCTTATAATGGTTTAAATCGAACTTCGCACAATAACGCACGTCACTTTTCGTTGTGTACTTTGCAGTTTATTGGACAATTCTTAAAACTGGTCTTAGTGACATCTTTAATCATTTTACCAGAGATGCTTTTTCTATCTGACCTTTCCTGTACCTCCAATGTTTGTAAATCGATCAAATTAAACTCTGGCAAACCAGTTGTTCATGCACTAAAACATATACAGCGTTTCAAAAGAAGTTGCCTGCAGGTTAGGAATAGTAGAATATTGACTAGAAGGCTCTGCCCTGGAACGTAACAACTTTTATAAGGCGAAATGTTAGAGTCTGGCAAACACAATCTACCTGTTCCCGTTTTAAAGGTCGGTAAATGGGAATTTATTGCTACGAATCTTGATTTATGATCGTGTAGTTGCGTAGTGATTATTTTGGTTACTAATAACAGGACCCAATACAAGACGGAAGAATGTCTTCGGTATCGTTTCACCATCTAAGTATGTCACCAACTTTGAACTGAAACTTTGTTTATATGAAATATTTGATATCGAAAGCAACGAGCATACGTGAATACTGTTTCTAAAAACACAAAAACTGCACAATAATCTCAACACCAACGTATCTGTAACATAGATATTATACGTGACAGAGCCCACCCCATTAAATTGGCATCTTGCAAATGACTGAAAAGCAAACAAAGTATTAGGCAAGCAGAACGTCAAATCAATAGAGTACACCCACGCTCAGTGACTTTATGGTGGGTGGACATGACGCTCAAAAGAAGTAATTGACGACCAAAGGGTGTTTGGACAACTTGCTGCCACTCTATGGCAGACAGGGAGTGTGGAGCGTCACGTGTTCGATGTTGGTTTTAAGGTCGCAAAAAAGCTCTCTGTCGTTAAATCGCTTGTTTTGTTCCTCGTGCGTGAAGCGAGTCTTGGCAAACACAACTTACTTCATCTCGCTTGCTTAATTAGTTGGATTTGATACAAAAACTTCACAGAGATAGTCAACCCTTCTACATTGATTTTAACGGTGTAAAAAGTTATATACCTGCTTCGATAGGTCTATGACTATATAACTATAGGATTGACGATAACACTTCTGTTAACCAGTTTATGAGGAACTAACGATATAACCACAAATGTTGTTGTTTGTTTTTTACGGATTTAAACGAAGCTGACGAATGAGGTTGATGCGCATAAAAGTCATTAATTTGTCCCATCATTGCAAAGGTTCAAGGGATAATCGATCCGATGGTATTTGACATTCACTACAAATTTCTACAAAGTGTTAGCCAGATCCTCAAATAATTATTGTACATTCAACGTGTATTTCATAAGGGACTCATTGTTCAGACACCAATAATAGGTCCGACAACAGAACTCTGCTGGTAAAAATCCAAACAAAATACATTGGTTTAGATTTAATCAAAAAAATCGCGTGTAGTCCAGCAATAATTTATTGGGGTACAAATTTTACATTCAGGCAGCAAATGCTGGAAAATACAGACATCAAGCACCAAAATCGAAAATTTTTGCTTCGGCCAAATAACAACGTGTTGAAGTTAACGGCAACTATCGCATCAGGGAAATACTTAGTAATGCTGTTCTCCTATCTAAGGCAATGCGTTTTCAGCCTAACTTTACTTGAAGTTGGACCTTGAACAACGAACTTCATTTTCTATCTGCGCTTGTGCTCTCAGTAATGCCTTTTCTCTATCCTCAGCAGTATTGTTTCAACGTTACGTTACACCCAGTTCGTAATCTCTCCTGACAAAAACGTTCAAGAACTAGACAACTGTAAAACTGAAACTAGTTGAACAGAAGATGGGGATAGGATTAGGAATGTTTACTCAACAAGCGAGCAAACAAACCTGCAATTCAAAAAGTTTCAGTGAGGACAAAAAAAACTACATGATTAGTCGTATTGACAAGAGAGTCATTTGTGCACTTTTCCCTGAATTGACAAAAGTAAGCAATAAAATTCCATTTTAAAGTCGCTTGCTTAGGTTCGCTTTAAAGTGCATATGCCACGGCCATGGCAATTTTGCGTAAAACTAAAGGTACATCTACAACAAACATATATCTAAAGTTTTACGGTTCTACGTCAACCAAAAAAATGTACAAAACTGCACCCAAAGTAACGGCGACCAAAAATCGTAAACCTTAAGCGCTGAGGAGAATAGCACATCACACAAGGGACTCGCGTCGAAAAAATGCACTGTTTAGATAGGGGAAAAAGCCGTTTTTGCAGATATCGGATAGTTTAAAAAAATAGGAGAGTCCACAGATTACGTTACCTTAAATGTCAGAACAGGGTTATGCATCACACAAAAATGTGTCACTGTTACGTCGCAAACCAAAGGCTTATTTGTCCCTAATTAACGGAATACCACAGGGTATAGCAGAAACGACATTACTCTGTACTCCGATAAGACGGAAATTGTGCGTTTCTTTGCTGAGTGACATTACATGACGCCATTTTGGGTGTTAAGTCATAACTTTAACCTCCCCTTTGTGTTGACTTTAATTTGATGATTCCAACATTTCTTGTTTCGCACTAGTAAGTAAATCATTTGTGACGCGAACTCGTAGGCAACGCTATACTGTCGGGCAAAAAGTGGTATTACGACGGAATAACAGCTAATTTGGTCGGCCAAAGTTCAATTAACCTACTATCTTTTGCTGTAAGTGGACAATATGACAATGGTAAACTAACGGTTTGTCCCTGTCGTGTTTTCAAAGGTTTATGTATCACGTTAGCTATCATAAATGCTGTAACAACAAGAACACCCTGTTCCAGTAACGTTTATTGCACTAAAAATCCGTTTATTGCACTTGTTCATATTTTGTCCCCTGGTTAATGCAATATTATGTTTAACCAGTTTTACAATGTTTTCCATTCCTACGCATAAGGCTTGCTGTCAGCACTCACGCACGACCGCAGCGCCTTCTATGACGTCACGCAACAATATCTCGCTTTTGCACGATTTCGTTCGCAGCGACAAAAGTGCGAATTTGATCAGCTGTATCTCAGAAACCAGTCGCCGTATCAAGCTACTTTTTTCGCTAAAAATGTTCTAAAGTTATGAACATTTCTTAGTTTGATTATTAGAATGCTTCATTTTTACGTGTCATATGCACTTTAAGAACAAAGGATCGCGATGCGGCAAACCGTTTAAATTTTTACGAGCGTACTTTTCTACAAGTAGAGGCATTAGGCTTCAAATGTGCTAGAATGTAAGCATTTGTTGCGCACGCTTCAATGCCATAGAATTTGGGGTTCACTTTAGTTTTTAATAACCTTTTTAATTTGTCTTGCAACACGCAATTTCCATAAACGCTTCGTAGATATTTTAAATTGTTTGGGCATTTTACTGCCGGTGTTCTTTTGTACACAGAAAAAAAAAACGTGACAGCTTGCAACCACGACGGAAACACAGACGATGACCAGCAAAACATTCAAACGATTCAACGCAACTCACAGCACAACAACCTAACGACAAGACGATATTGGATTTCGGATAGAAACTATCAATCTTTACAAGGAAGGGGCATGTGTAGCATCACGCATGTTTCCCTTCTTAATTCTTCACACACTTGGAACACAGACGGACCGAAGGCTGCAGACGGTGTTAGGCTTTCCTGGCAGAAATCGCACAGTCTTCTGGCATCCGGCTCGACGACAGACCTTTTTTTATTGTGACTTGTTAAATACCCGTTCACACTTTTCTCGGTCTCAACTCTTTGCTTAATTCGTTGTCATTAGTTCGTTATCATTCTCTTTTATTTTACTTTGCCACCCAACCAGTCTTGGTCACTTAACTAACAACTGGCACTCGGTAGGAGTTACTCGCTCAGTCACTAACGTGCTTGGAACAAATTTAAACTTTACGCCGCCTGGCATTGCAAAGATGTCTTTCAAGTAATAAATAATTCTTTTAAAAATTACGGAGTTCAGTAATAACAGCTAGAACAGGGAAGCAGTCTTAGATTCAGCTAAAGCAGCCGACCTGGAAAACAAGTGGTACACTGCAGACCCTTGAATTTACTGTATCTCATCCGAGAGCACAGGTGAACAGACAAGTCAGTGGCAACTAGCCATAACAGGTCAGCCGACCTTTATTGATTGTGGTAGCATCATCGAGACAAATTGTCAGGGAAGCCGCCAAGTACCCTGCAAATTTTTGTTCGTGATGTAACCACAGAATACACACTGTTGAAGCGATAACACAATAACAATACTAAGGAGAACAATACAAGACAATGCCAAAATCAAGACCACTGTTTATCAACGAAACTAGGCAAAGATACGTTGAAGTAACAACAGATACACCTGGTCTACATTGCATGAAACTGGGGTCGCCAAACACTTTTAAAACCGTCTTTTTGTGTACAGGGAATTCAAAAGTAGCGTCCAAGCCTTGCGAGCCTTCCACATAGCGACACATAGCTCCACATAGTTGCACATAGCTCCACATGGTTGCACACAGCTCCACATAGTTGCACATAGTTGCACATAGCTCCACATGGTTGCACACAGCTCCACATAGTTGCACATAGTTGCACATAGCTCCACATAGATGCACGAGCACATTTTAGAAGGACCGCTTCACTTGTATTACAAATGGCAACCATTTTAATGCAAGTAACAATATAAAAGTTATTCCTTGTGAATGAAGTCATACTTTACGACAAGCAATTAGAACCGAAAAAAGAGAAATGCCACCTACTGCGCTAATCAGCATTTATACATAGCCGCACGAGTTCACGCAGGGAATTTCCCACCCAGGATACTTTCTTCTAGAAATACGAAGGCCTTTACAGTTTATATTCGTTGCTCATAAGAATATATCAAAGAATCATTGATATAACAATGAAAAAAGCGTTGGGTCGACAATTATATTTAAATAGGAAACGAAAAAAAATAATTGTTAATACAACATTTTTGGGGTCCAAATTGTCACGGTAAACACAATAAAACTCCTGTCATGCACGCACGCAATTGCTATGATACTGTCAACAATTTGAATTTTCTAGCAGTATTATCTCAGCAAGCCCAAGCACAGTTTGCGCTGCGAAGAATATCTGCTGATGACTGCTAACAACCTCGTTTCTTCCCTAGATCAAGCAGGAACTATTAGATTGAATGGAAAACCCACCAGAGCATGATAAGTACGAATGTCGAAAATATTTGCCTTGGCACAGTAGCATTGCAAGAGGTCAAAGTTGTTGTTGCTTTTGTCACTAGCCCATTCAATACTGTTGTTGTTTTTCAGACATTTTTATAATCATTTTATTGTTTTTACTGTAAGGAACTGAAGATGCCCATGGGGTGAAATATATATTCCTGATAAAAAGCCAGGCTGGTCCAGACATTAAACAACATTCGTTTGTTATATTAATGATAACTTATTTGCAAACTTCTTACACGAGTCGCTTAAAATCAACCGTTCAAATACTTCGTTTCCATTAATTTCGCGCGTTAATATTACCCAAGTGGGCTGAAATTTTTGAAAGAGAGGTGGGTGTGGCTAGAATCATAGAAAGAAACGCTAGCGCTCCACTGCTGCTCAATGGACAATCGTTATGGTTACAAATAAAATCAGGTGTGCCGATAGGAATAAAAGATTCCATTTCCCTGGTGAACATAATGTGCCTGAAGTTTAATCTTGTTGAACGATTCGCTCGAGTCGTCACATATTACAATCACGCATTTTTATACCAAATGCAAATACTTGAAGGGCGAAATTTAGATTTGCGTCGGTTTCAGTGCAAACTAATCCAATTCGCTTTCTGCTCAACGCATCGAGTAATCACTGATCAGCGCCATCACTTATAAGTAAAAATGTTGTCACATTCAAGATTGCCGACGCTCCGAGTTCTTGCGTTTATGCTTTCTAGTCTGTTAGAATGGTCAAGTTCTAAATCACAGGGACCTCTTAATAGCCACCTTCCGCAGGGCCTGACCTGCCAAGGGCTGAATGGATTTTGCAAGTGACCTTTCACTAACCTGACAGGCGGAGCAAAGTTTCGTTGCAAAATAAGACGGGTGATTATTTACTATAGGGGATGGCAACACGTAACCGTCAGAGCTTGCTAACAGCGTAGTCCACAGGCTTGGGTCACAATCACCGAATAAATCACGGTGATCTGACAATGATTACTTTAGACTATCTTTGCCGAAAAAGTTCCTCCATCGATCCAGGAATTGATTCCTCTCCGTAATGTCGCCACTTCACCAGATACTGCTTGACACCGCGCCTTTTCCTGGTTCGCAGGACTTTCTCCACCTCGAAGGTATGTTTGTTCACGCGTTGTAACTCCTGTTCATAGAACGTCCCCCGAATAACCTCGCCGCTGTAATCGCACACTATGTATACATAGGCGGGCGTTCGCTGTACCGCAAAAAAACTCTTCACTCTGCGCGGCAGTGCGCCAGTGAAATTATCACTGCCCGTGTGCGTGAAATGGCGCCACAAACGTTCTTTCAATGTGCGGATAAAGCGCTGCACGACGGACACTTTCGTTTCCTGATTGTACGTCGAGTAAGTTTTTGCTTGGAAAACCACTTTTGAAAGACACTGTTCACAAACTCGCGACCCGCATCTGTCTGCAGTTGATCCGGTCGTCGCCCGATCGCACGAATTACACGATCGACGGCCCACACTAGATTGGAACCGGTTTTTCGCTTAATGCAAACAACCCAAGCGTATTTAGAGAATACATCGATAATCGTTACTAAATAGCGCACCGAGCAAGTTTCTGTACTTCGATGAGATGTATTTGCCACAAAATTTCGATTGACTAAACGACACGCGAACGCCTAAAATTTTAACGACGCGGGCTATGCAACGAGTATCTGTCTTGACCGCCCAGCCAACGTTCAGCCGTTGCATGGCTTGCGCCTGTAGCAGTCCGTAACCGGTTCACACCACCAAGACTGCCGGGGTGCGCGAGGTCGTAGTAAGCTCGGCTTAAATCTCTTGCGACAACGACTCGCGAACAGCGCCCCGACGCGGAATTTGTGAAGTTTTTTTGGTCAAAGCGTCGTGGGCGCGTTCGCGTCATTCAGTGCTGCGATGAATTTAGCTTCGCCAATCGGTTTCACGTCTCGAGGAGATTTTTGCGCAACACACCGTGAATCAACAGTTCGATATTTCGACGATTTCACCTCAAAACAAGTTTTTATATCTGAGATGGAAATTATTAACAACAAGATCGTTTCTCGGTCACTCCACCATTCGCGTGATGTCATCGCGACGTCATCTGGAAACGATCGCATTCGAGAAATAAATCAACAGATAAACCCACATTGATACGGAACGCCACACGACCGTGGGAATAAACTCTACCTGATTCAATAAACAGAATTAGAACGAATGACCAAACGCAAAACTGCAACGCAGGCAGACCAAACATAGCAAGCAATTTACGCTGAACTAGCATTTAACAGTTCACATGGAAAACAGGATCTACTTTATATTTTAGCGTGGTAATTATAAGATCGTTACATATTCCTCCCCGACGAGTATTAAACGGACACAATATGTTTGGCAAAGTCGAAGTCTAAACAAAACACAACGAAATACAAGTACGGTCACAAAAAGTTGCACACAACAAAAACGTTTCTGCGAAATCTTTGTCTGGAAAAAACGCACAAGAAAGCACGATTAGAAATTTGTTGAAAAAGGTTTTGTAGTTTTAACATTTCACATTGGGTTTACACGATTTTTATAATTTTAGTGGCAACGGCAAACACACATTTACACATCACAACGACACATACATGAATTGCAGCGTTTGTTTTAAGGTTTGGATGTTCATTGTCGTATTGCTCTACATACAATGGACGTGTCGCAAGCAAGTTCGCATATCGCAAAGATCTTTGACTCACCGACCTGAGCAACCAAGTTTTTGGCACAAATTGCAGTGCTTTATTTTTTCTCCGTTTCAATCTTGCAACCTGAACCACGCAAGTTAAATTTTGTTTAACTTGTGTGGTTCAGGTTGCTGAAAAAAAGCAAAAAAAAGTTTTCAGTAGGATCACTCTCGACCAGGAACATGCGTCAGCCTCACGTGGATACATTATATGTCAATATGGAGAGTTGGATTTACTCTTGTAGTTACGATAACAATTACCATGAAGCCTCAATTCGACTTACATACAGAATAGAGACGCTATTGAAAATTTTTACTGACATTTCGCTTTTATCCGAGTACAAAACGTCAATGTTTGATGATGGTCTGTTGTGGTGCCTTTGTACTCGTTTATTGCCAACCCCACTAATCATACAGAATTCAAACATTTCTTAAATCATTCAATAATTTCGCTTGTACTAAAACAATAATAACGTTTCAAAAATGAATGAAAAACACATTAAATGTATTACTCGTTTACATTGCATAGCTGAGTAGCAGCAAATAAGGCCACGGAAGAGCAAACTTAACAAATCACAGTAAGTTTTAAAAAAATTCTGAGAATTATGGAACATGTAAAAGTGCATTAAATGTTAACAAAGTTGATACTCAGCCAATAAAACAATAAAAATGCATTTGTTGCTGAAACTTGTTACATATCAAAATGTCAAAAAACAAACTGTTTTGCAGAAATAATGTCAGATATTTAGGCTGCAAAGATGCAAATATGGTGTCAAATTGCATAAAAAGGATTTAAATCTACATCAAGGATTAGAAGATGAAACTAGTAATCTTTGCTGCATGAAGGCTCAGCATCTAAAATATATTCAAAATATTATCTTCAGTTTATGCCTGTGTACAATCAGTATGAAAGGAAACAAACACCATACAAACCTGGTGATGAAGTTGACACTGGTTGTTGAGTGTTTGTTTTGTTAACTGACCCTCCTGCTATGATGATGTGTGGTTCAATCAATGTGCAATCAGTAATTGCAGTTCCTGGAAATTAAAATTAAACGTAACTGGCTTACAACTTCAAAACTAATTAGTGCTTATTCATACTTGCTTGCTGCAAGGGGATTTGTGACTTGGCATTTTCTAAATCAGATTGCTGTCTTGTCTTCTGTAAATTAACATGTACAAATTTAATAAAAAATCAAAATATAAAAAGTTAAATCTTGCAATCTTGAGTGTAAGAGGTTATGTTTTTACTTACTTGTTTTTCCTGTGCGTCTTCTGTCTCAACTTTAACACCAAACTTTGTAGTGTGTAACTCCCCATCAAAATCCAATTTAACATCAACCATTTCATATCCATTGTGAATGGCAAACTTAAACAAAACCTCAACTTTCATCCAATTGTTTGAAAATGTATTCTTTAACTTAATTTGATTTTTATTGAAATTATCTCGACCAGTTTCACTTTCATCAAATGTAACCCGGCCACTTTTACCTTCAAGTGAGAGAGTTGCTTCGTTTTGTCCTGATCTGGTAAACGAACAGTAAAGAACATTAGGCATTAATGGAACTTTCAGGAAAGGAAAAGTAATTGGAAAGAAGTTTATTAGAACAATCAGTATTGTTGTTAATTGACTTGTTGGAGCGTTACGTGATGGGCGGCATTTCACTGTTAACAAAGGGTGAACCCCTTTTGCAACATTTTGGTTTTACTTGATAGTAACCAAACTACTAAGGTGAATGCTTGTAAATGAAAACTTATGTTCATTATATCAGATATTTGGTGATGAAATAAGTTTGTTTTGTTTGTTATAATTTACGTTTTGTTTTGTTTATAAATTGAACTTTGACGCTTGATGTTCTGGCAGGGATTTGAATATCGGTAGACTTACTAAATACTCAAACCATCTCTACAACGCATTATTTTAAGTAATTGTTTATCAACACAATCGTACCTTTTGAAGTAGTGATTCATTACCTCAAAGCGAAACTAAGCAACTTGTCAAGGTTATCTTCAGTCTTTAAGTTGAACTGCAAGTTGTCACAAATAACAAGTCTCCAAAGTCTTTCAGCAGAGTCAGAACTTTCCTTTAATGGAAATCCACCCAGGACCATTTTCTCCTTCAACCAACCAAGTTGTGTGTAGATCACATGATACCTGTGAGTACGATTATCAATGTAACATAAAAAGTGTTTTTGAAACAAGAATGCTGTCAAACAAAACAGACAGAGAAATGTTACACTTACCACGTAAAGTGAGTTACTGTAAATGTAATCTTCCCCTCCCCATTGTAGGATAAAGTTTGATAATCTTCCCACGTTTTACCATCTTGGCTTGTTGCAACCTTCATATTTTGTGAATACATCATCATTTAAAATAAAAGTTTCATTTCGTCAATACACAACAATCACAAATTACTTTCAGCACTCCAATGTACATATTAATAATTGATTTGGTACTTATTGGCTATTGGCTGAACAAAATCAAAATGATATAAACTTAGTTTTATTGCAGGGTATGGTTCAACAATCTCAAAGTTAAGAATAATTATAAAAAACTATTAGAACTTCATTGGCAGTTTTATTCACTTTTGCAAGTTGATGTGAAAGCACTTTTAAGTGAAGGCCACAAGATGAATGTTTAAACTTACCACAACAAGTTGTGGGTCTTCACACACAAAACATGTTGGTAAAGTGACGGTGACATCTTTGGTGAACTTCGACCCACTTGGCCCACAATACAACAGTGGAGTAATTTCCTTCTGTAAAATAAAAACTAATTATTAAAAATTTAAATCTAATTGTTGTACAATGAAACATTTTACATTTTGTAACAAACATAAAATATTTTATATGGTTGTAAAAATTGTGATTTTTAATGCAACAATATTTTTTTTGTCTGTATATAGCTGGAAAAATGAATAAAAATGAATCACAAAATCCTCATCCAATATGTAACTCAACATTAGCCCTACCCTTTACTATGTTATAACAAAAACAACTTTGATAGCCCCTAGGAATACTTCTGCTATCTTATGGGACATAGGATCCTCCTGCAGGCTCCACAAATCCCTGTTGTGTATTGTTTGCAGTTACAAATATAGCTATAATCATTATTTTTTCAATTGTACTAGTGAACGTTCATGGGTAAATGACTTACAAGTCAGTAAATTGGAAATTTAATGAATTAAATCACAGGAATAGGTTTGGGGACAAAAGCCAATCAATCATTATGTGCATTTCGATAAGCTCAGATACGTGACTTGTGGGATTTAATGTTGATTTTGAAACTTAGTACGATTGCAGTCTCAACTAGCAGATATTGTGTGGCCTAGTCACCCACATTTGGGGTAATCACTCGGGTCAGCCAAACCTAAGTGTAATGGCTAAACGCCGCTCTGGGCCCACCGCCGGCCTGATAATGGTGAAGGCCCCGTCAGGTAAGTTTATATTGAGTCTTAGAAAACATATAATATCCTGTATTCAAATCACTCTTGTATAAAACCAGTGTACCTTGGCCACAATATACCCCGTGAAACCACTGAGCTCCTGTAGCTCAGTTGGTAGAGCGTTGGGCCTGGTTAGCCCAGAGTCGTGAGTTCGAACCTCACCGGGAGCTTGATTTTTCAAATCTTGCTCCGACTTGTCACGAAAAAGTGGTTGATCCAGCTAGGTTGCAACGCCTGGGCTGTCAAGCCTGCAAACCTAATGATCGCGATACGATATCTGTGATCGCCAAACAAGGTCCTGCGCAGTGAGGCGATCCTGCCAATCATGCCATTGCATGAAATATTACTGCGTTATCTGATACGGTGGTAGAGATCCCATACGTATATGTGAAGGTTGCCTGGCAAGTTGTGCGCTTGCGCACCAGTGTACCTTGGCCACAATATACCCCGTGAAACCACTGAGCTCCTGTAGCTCTGTTGGTAGAGCGTTGGGCCTGGTTAGCCCAGGGTCGTGAGTTCAAACCTCACCGGGAGCTTGATTTTTCAAATCTTGCTCCGACTTGTCAGGAAAAAGTGGCTGATCCAGCTAGGTTGCAATGCCTGGGCTGTCAAGCCTGCAAACGTAATTATCTCGATACGATAGCTGTGATTGCCAAACAGGGACCTGCGCAGTGGGGCGATCCAGCCAATCATGACATTGCATAAAATATTACAGCGTTGTATAAAACCACTTACATTTGGCTTGATATTTCCATAGTAACTTCTCAACCAAATTTTGGCATTTGCATTCAGTGCATTAGGAGGAATATCAACAACACAACCAACCACTTCAAGTTTGCCACCTTCCACACCAACCACTGATGACATGGTTTGGATTACTTCATATTCTTCATGCTTCTGTAAAATATATAAAATATAATTATTTGTCACACATAAGTTATTAGAATGTTAGTAGTAGTATTTATAGTAAGATTCTTTATAGTTGTAAATTAAACATTTTATAAAACCTTGCTATAGACAAAAGCAATTTTTGGATCAAAAGAAATGTGTATTGCAATGAATAGTTCAATACACGCAGTAATATTTCATGCAATCATATGATTGGCAGGATCGCCCAACTACGCCGGCCTTGGTTGGCGATAACAGCGTATCACGATCATTAGCTTTGTAGGCTTGGAAGCCCAGGCATTGCAGCCTAGCTCGATCAGCCACTCTTTCCTGACAAGTCGGAGCGTGATTTGAAAAATCAAGCACCCTGTGAGGCCTTGGACTTCATGCCTGGGCTTCCAAACATGTAAACCTAATGAACAGTTTAGTCCTTTGCTTTTATCAAAAAACATGCAATGTTATTTTTCTCACTTTGGAATTGATGAGATCCTCCCCCGCCTGTGTAAAGTTCCTACTATTGACCGACAACCTTTTAACTTTGTGCTTACATCCAGCCAATGACTCAGCACTTTCATCTGTCAAATTGTTGCTGTGTAGAACCACAAATTTCATCTAAACAACAGATATTACACAATAACTTTAAAAAAAGAATTGCTCCAAAAAGCCTGTTTTCATTGACACATACTAATGCAAACAATAATTTTACACAACATTGGTATAAAATCACAAACTATTCCAAAATAAACAATTAATTATTGTTTCTAACTATATCTTTTAATATTAAATCACTATGTCAACAGCAGAAAATGGACGATATCTGATTATTTTATATTTACTGTGGGTAACGAAAATAAACTACCACAACAAACATGTGTGATAAAACAATCTGAAATAGTAAAAGTTAATTTTACAGATGCCTGTAATGTTTTATAATCTATTGAGAGAATTTCAACACCATGATCTCCCATGTCACAAAACAGAATATGAACAATGGAACAAAGAAAAAGGACCAAACTTTGTTCCTAGCACAAGTGACAAGTTAACTAACTATGTCTTACAGATTTTTGTAAATCTTTAATGTTCTCTGACAGAATTTCCACACCCTCATCTCCTATGTCACAAAGCCTCAAATCAAGTTCTTCAATGTTGAAAATGCAATGAGCCAATGCAGCTGCTCCGCTATCTCCTATCTTGTTCCAGGAGAGACTGAGATACCTCATCTGAATAAAAAAAAACAAATTTAAAATTAGAATATTTGTTGGAATACATATAAGGAAGGGGTACATCCCTTTTGGTTTTCAACGCACATTTATATCAAGCAAGAAATTATAAAGACCACACAACCTGAGTACTGAAATAGTTAAAATTTTACAAAATTTTCAATGTTATTTTTTATATTTTCTTATTGTGGTGATACAAAGTTACTACACAACCAATAGTTACTTGAATTCTGATCTTACAGGTGTTTTCAAATCTTTAATCTTCTCTGAGAGAATTTCCACACCCTTATCTCCTATGCCACAACTATCCAGATCAAGTACTTCAATGTTGCGAATGCAACGAGTTAATGTAGCTGCTCCACTATTTCCTATCTTGTTTAAGGTGAGATTGAGTTTCCGCATCTGAATAAAAGAATGAATTTAAATTAGAACATTAGTGAGAATACAAACAAGGAAGGGGTGCACGGTTTTCAACGAACACGCATGTCAAGCAAGAAAGATTAATGGCCACCCATCCTGAGTACCGAAATAAACTCAATTTTACATGGTCATCCAATGATTTACATAATTTCTGGTTTGTATCTTACAGGTTTTTGCAAATCTTTAATCTTCTCTGAGAGAATTTCTACACCCTCATCTCCTATGCCACAATCATCCAGATCAAGTTCTTCAATGTTGTGAATGCAACGAGCCAATGCAGCTGCTCCACTATATCCTATCTTGTTGAAGGAGAGAATGAGTTTCCGCATCTGAACAAAACAATAAACTTGAAATTTTGAAATTGATTAGAATACAAACAAGGAAGGGTTGCATGGTTTTCAACGAACTCACATGTCAGGCAAGAAAGTATGATGACCTCACATCCTGAGTACCGAAGTAAACTCAATTTTACAAAATTTGAATGTTAATTTTTATTTTTTCTGATTGTGGTGATATGAAATTACACAATAACAAATTGCCAAGCTTTACTTGACTTCTGATTTGTATCTTACAGGTTTATGCAAGTCTTTAATCTTCTCTGAGAGAACATTCACACCCTCATCTCCTATGCTACAATTACCCAGATGAAGTTCTTCAATGTTCTGAATGCAACGAGCCAGTGCAGCTGCTCCACTATCTCCTGTCTTGTTCCTGGAGAGATTGAGTTTCCTCATCTGAATGAAACAATGAATTTGAAATTGGAATACAAACAGGGAAGGGGTAGATGGTTTTCAACGAACTCGCATGTCAAGCTAGAAAGTATAAGGACCACACATCCTGAGTGACGAAGTTAAACTCAATTTTTGCAAAACATGAATGTTAATTTTTATATTTTCTTATTGTGGTGATATGAAATTTCTCAAAAACCAATTGTTATGTTTCACCTGGCTTCTGATTTGTATCTTACAGGTTTTTGCAAATCTTTTCTATATTTGCTTATTGTGTGTGTAAGAAGGTTCATAAACTAGAAAATGATACCGATTTGTTTCTTCTTTTAATAACAAAGGAGAGGGCTTCAATCTCTTCCTGAGTGATTCTACACCAGTGTAAGTCGAGGCAATCAGGAAGTGAGGAAGCTACTGAAGAAATTATCTCCTCATCATTTGCTTCATGTGCCCTCATGCAATCTTGGATTATTGCATTTTGTTCAGGTTTCCTCTGATTGCCTCTATCCCACAAACTCATACTTAAGGTCATTGGATCTAATCTCTTCGTTGGAACTGTAAATTTACACTTATATATAAATTATGATTCACTCTGATACATAACATCAAGCAATGGTTTAACATTATTGTATAAAACTGCAGTAAGTTGCTTAATTAAAAGTTGTTTATCATGTTTTATCCTATGTTGGGGCAAAACTCATGTTGTATTAAAGACAGAAAACTGTTGACCTTTGCGAGGAGCTTTTATGATATAACTTGCTGATATCGATGAATATCCAGAGTCTTGTGTCCTCGTTTCGGTATGTGATAACACTTCCCAATCATCACCAGCATCATCATCAAACCTGGAATAATGCAAATTTAGGGCTGAAAATTTTACGCAAATTTATGTGTAAAATGGGCAATTTTCATCTTATTTTCGGATTTTACTGAAACATTTGTTTCTTAAGAAAGAGAATTCGTTTGTAACTAAAAATGTTGTACAATTAGGTGGTATTGTTTAATGTGACGATTATTAATTGAACTTTTTTTGTTGAACACGCTACTACACTATCTCTTATTAAGAAGAAATCTACATATAGGCTACTGCATGTTTGTGTGAAAATGTTTATTCGTATTTAGTGTAAAAGTTTGTGATGTCAAACCACCGGAAATAACTTTTAATTTATCATTTCCACACAGAAATTTTAGGAATACCACAAAAATGGTTTTGAATAAGTGAAAGCATATAACTGGAGCGTGGCTTTGTGAACAATTTAGTGCAGGAAAATCCATTTAAATCCGGATTTCGGTATGAAAAGGAGCTTTTAACAGGAATTGGCAACAATCTAGTTCAAATACCTATTTGAGATTATCTGCAGATTTTCTTGAGAAAATTATTTGATAAAAAAATGAATCTTATGTATATACCTAAAAATTTATACAAATTAGGTAAAAAATGCAATTGGAATTGGCAGAAAAATGAGTGGTCAAAAGTATTCTATGTACTGTCGGTTTACCCGTTGTCGGGGTAAGTCCCCGCTTGGTGACCGTGGGGTACGACTGCGTCTCGGCCTCGCACCTAACGGATCCGACTGAGTCTCGTTGGCAACTCGGCCTCGTAGGCAACTTGCCTTCTCTATCTCAAGGTTTACTGTTGGAGTTAAAGAACTCCTTTACACAAGTCTGTGCGTCTTCTAAATAGTCTAACTCCCGACTAAACACATACATCCACCAAGCTTCAAGCCAGTCCAAAGTTGTTCATAAATCCATTTATTGATATAATCCAACGAATAAATCCAAGTACAGTACAGTACAATTGGGGCTCCTATACAGTGTACTAAAGCAGAACCAACAGCCTAGACCCTTATACAGCAACAGTTAAAACACACTGATTTGGCAGGCGCTAGTCGCTCTGCTTATATAGTCTGCGGTTGTTGCGCAACTTGAATGCAACTTGAAGTTGACCGATTTGGTCGATTACGTCAGTTATTTATATAGCTTAATTAACTAAGTGCCCTAATAGGTTATTTATGTATAGGTAGACTTTGTTTTCAGAATAACTAAAAGTAGTTATGTTTATTTTAGCTTTATTTATCATTTGCGAAAGAAGTACTTGTGTTTAAATCAACCTTTATTTATTATTTGCCAACGAAATGTCTGTAATTATTTTAACTTGATTTACATAGTTAGTTTGGTTGCCTAAGTTACCTATATGACTTTATTGCCCAAATTACATGGTTTATAACACATCTATAATGTGGCTGCTTCTACCGGCTACAATTTTTTCACCTGCCACCAGCTCGGCAGGTTTTTCCTATTAAATTGTCCGATCAGGAATTGACCTAAACCGGAAATGAGTTCTTCTTTTTTTCCCATGTCGTTTTATTGGACATCACAACTTGGACATGCGTTGAACGCGTGGTTACAATGACTTTGGTTTTAACTCTCGGTCATAATATAGTTATACGCTTTGGGCCTTTTTTAGTATATACATGTGTTGTGCGGCGACATAATACCCCCCCGCATGTCTGGTACTTGCGGTCCATATATGAACGCAAGTTGTTGGTTCTGTTGAAGAGAGCGACGTACAAAGTACACACACAAATATATTTTATAGTACATCAAAATATATATATATATATGTGCAAAAAAAGCCATAATATTGCAAAGCTGCAGACAGGGTGTGTACACGCACTGTTTCGACCTGTAAGGTCTCATCAGTGCAGCTGTTGAGTGGCACTGTGCTAGCTTTCACACTAGCAGGCACACTAGTTTCCACTTTGTGGTACCTTTCGGTCAACGTCGATCTGCAGGGTACCCTATACTAGGTACCGAACAACAGAGACGACGAACCACTGTGGAGCGCACTATGGCCAAACGGAACTGCTTGGAAACCGATAGCGCAAAAGGCAAAAAACACCAATGTAATATATGTGCAAAAAAAGCCATAATATTGCAAAGCTGCAGACAGGGTGTGTACACGCACTGTTTCGACCTGTAAGGTCTCATCAGTGCAGCTGTTGAGTGGCACTGTGCTAGCTTTCACACTAGCAGGCACACTAGTTTCCACTTTGTGGTACCTTTCGGTCAACGTCGATCTGCAGGGTACCCTATACTAGGTACCGAACAACAGAGACGACGAACCACTGTGGAGCGCACTATGGCCAAACGGAACTGCTTGGAAACCGATAGCGCAAAAGGCAAAAAACACCAATGTAATATATGTGCAAAAAAAGCCATAATATTGCAAAGCTGCAGACAGGGTGTGTACACGCACTGTTTCGACCTGTAAGGTCTCATCAGTGCAGCTGTTGAGTGGCACTGTGCTAGCTTTCACACTAGCAGGCACACTAGTTTCCACTTTGTGGTACCTTTCGGTCAACGTCGATCTGCAGGGTACCCTATACTAGGTACCGAACAACAGAGACGACGAACCACTGTGGAGCGCACTATGGCCAAACGGAACTGCTTGGAAACCGATAGCGCAAAAGGCAAAAAACACCAATGTAATATATGTGCAAAAAAAGCCATAATATTGCAAAGCTGCAGACAGGGTGTGTACACGCACTGTTTCGACCTGTAAGGTCTCATCAGTGCAGCTGTTGAGTGGCACTGTGCTAGCTTTCACACTAGCAGGCACACTAGTTTCCACTTTGTGGTACCTTTCGGTCAACGTCGATCTGCAGGGTACCCTATACTAGGTACCGAACAACAGAGACGACGAACCACTGTGGAGCGCACTATGGCCAAACGGAACTGCTTGGAAACCGATAGCGCAAAAGGCAAAAAACACCAATGTAATATATGTGCAAAAAAAGCCATAATATTGCAAAGCTGCAGACAGGGTGTGTACACGCACTGTTTCGACCTGTAAGGTCTCATCAGTGCAGCTGTTGAGTGGCACTGTGCTAGCTTCTACACTTGCGTCAACAGCTGCACTGATGAGACTCCACAGTGGTTCGTCGTCTCTGTTGTTCGGTACCTAGTATAGGGTACCCTGCAGATCGACGTTGACCGAAAGGTACCACAAAGTGGAAACTAGTGTGCCTGCTAGTGTGAAAGCTAGCACAGTGCCACTCAACAGCTGCACTGATGAGACCTTACAGGTCGAAACAGTGCGTGTACACACCCTGTCTGCAGCTTTGCAATATTATGGCTTTTTTTGCACATATATTACATTGGTGTTTTTTGCCTTTTGCGCTATCGGTTTCCAAGCAGTTCCGTTTGGCCATAGTGCGCTCCACAGTGGTTCGTCGTCTCTGTTGTTCGGTACCTAGTATAGGGTACCCTGCAGATCGACGTTGACCGAAAGGTACCACAAAGTGGAAACTAGTGTGCCTGCTAGTGTGAAAGCTAGCACAGTGCCACTCAACAGCTGCACTGATGAGACCTTACAGGTCGAAACAGTGCGTGTACACACCCTGTCTGCAGCTTTGCAATATTATGGCTTTTTTTGCACATATATTACATTGGTGTTTTTTGCCTTTTGCGCTATCGGTTTCCAAGCAGTTCCGTTTGGCCATAGTGCGCTCCACAGTGGTTCGTCGTCTCTGTTGTTCGGTACCTAGTATAGGGTACCCTGCAGATCGACGTTGACCGAAAGGTACCACAAAGTGGAAACTAGTGTGCCTGCTAGTGTGAAAGCTAGCACAGTGCCACTCAACAGCTGCACTGATGAGACCTTACAGGTCGAAACAGTGCGTGTACACACCCTGTCTGCAGCTTTGCAATATTATGGCTTTTTTTGCACATATATTACATTGGTGTTTTTTGCCTTTTGCGCTATCGGTTTCCAAGCAGTTCCGTTTGGCCATAGTGCGCTCCACAGTGGTTCGTCGTCTCTGTTGTTCGGTACCTAGTATAGGGTACCCTGCAGATCGACGTTGACCGAAAGGTACCACAAAGTGGAAACTAGTGTGCCTGCTAGTGTGAAAGCTAGCACAGTGCCACTCAACAGCTGCACTGATGAGACCTTACAGGTCGAAACAGTGCGTGTACACACCCTGTCTGCAGCTTTGCAATATTATGGCTTTTTTTTTGCACATATATTACATTGGTGTTTTTTGCCTTTTGCGCTATCGGTTTCCAAGCAGTTCCGTTTGGCCATAGTGCGCTCCACAGTGGTTCGTCGTCTCTGTTGTTCGGTACCTAGTATAGGGTACCCTGCAGATCGACGTTGACCGAAAGGTACCACAAAGTGGAAACTAGTGTGCCTGCTAGTGTGAAAGCTAGCACAGTGCCACTCAACAGCTGCACTGATGAGACCTTACAGGTCGAAACAGTGCGTGTACACACCCTGTCTGCAGCTTTGCAATATTATGGCTTTTTTTGCACATATATTACATTGGTGTTTTTTGCCTTTTGCGCTATCGGTTTCCAAGCAGTTCCGTTTGGCCATAGTGCGCTCCACAGTGGTTCGTCGTCTCTGTTGTTCGGTACCTAGTATAGGGTACCCTGCAGATCGACGTTGACCGAAAGGTACCACAAAGTGGAAACTAGTGTGCCTGCTAGTGTGAAAGCTAGCACAGTGCCACTCAACAGCTGCACTGATGAGACCTTACAGGTCGAAACAGTGCGTGTACACACCCTGTCTGCAGCTTTGCAATATTATGGCTTTTTTTGCACATATATTACATTGGTGTTTTTTGCCTTTTGCGCTATCGGTTTCCAAGCAGTTCCGTTTGGCCATAGTGCGCTCCACAGTGGTTCGTCGTCTCTGTTGTTCGGTACCTAGTATAGGGTACCCTGCAGATCGACGTTGACCGAAAGGTACCACAAAGTGGAAACTAGTGTGCCTGCTAGTGTGAAAGCTAGCACAGTGCCACTCAACAGCTGCACTGATGAGACCTTACAGGTCGAAACAGTGCGTGTACACACCCTGTCTGCAGCTTTGCAATATTATGGCTTTTTTTGCACATATATTACATTGGTGTTTTTTGCCTTTTGCGCTATCGGTTTCCAAGCAGTTCCGTTTGGCCATAGTGCGCTCCACAGTGGTTCGTCGTCTCTGTTGTTCGGTACCTAGTATAGGGTACCCTGCAGATCGACGTTGACCGAAAGGTACCACAAAGTGGAAACTAGTGTGCCTGCTAGTGTGAAAGCTAGCACAGTGCCACTCAACAGCTGCACTGATGAGACCTTACAGGTCGAAACAGTGCGTGTACACACCCTGTCTGCAGCTTTGCTATATATATATATTTACACAAATTTCCGTTGTTCGATTGTAACATATATACATATAACAAAGCAATCACGGGACACGATTGTTTAGACGAGGAGACATTTACAAAGATATAATTGTAGATCCACAGATTATTTTAGTACATTATGGAGAGCAACGAGAATACATATACACAAATTTTACATTGATACATAGGCGATAGCTGGTGTTATTAACACAGTAACAAGCGTATAATTGATGTTAAGTAAGCGTCTGATTATTAATAGTTGCCACTATGTGGACTATATATCTCTTTTATTATTTCGCTTTGCGAAACTGTTTATAGCGTTATTAGGCTTTACACCATTGAAATTGCAAGCAAGGTGTAAGTAGGTACACACGCATTCGTTGTTTGTATCGTGAAATGGCTTGAAAAATTGCTTCAAAATTTTGAACTGTGGAAGAGTGATTACATAGGGTACCAACTACTTCCACGTTGGTGCCATTTGATATCAGAAAAAGTGAGATATTGGACAGAAGTGTCCTCATGAACAAGGCTGTAAATGGCTGTAAAATGCCTTATATGTTGAAGATAAAAACGCTATTCGCATTCCTCGAGGTAAATACAAATCGCGAAATGAAGTGAAGATCTACGTTATTTATTGCAAGAAGATCCATTCCACGTCACCCGACTGGGCCCAAATCAGGTTCAGTGGAACGGAGTCTTGTCGCGAATAGATTACAAACGTAGGGATCTCATGACTTATATTTATTTGAACAGCACAATTGCATTAATATGTCGGCTGTCGCAGTCGCTGATCGAGTGACCCCATTCAGTTATCATAAGGTTTTGTGGGGTTGATCACTGCTGATGTTTACGTGTTGAAGGATGCGCGTCGCATGAGATAGCTGCCTCAGGAATTTATATCCTGATTTGAGAGTTGCAGAAAGAAAGGCGATGCACGTTGCATGAGATTACATTGGCGGAGTGAAATTGTGTTGTGAAAGCATTGATTCGGTTCTTATACATATATAAACACATACAACGTTTCGGTGGGTCAAACATAAAAAATGTAACGAATCTATGTAAAAAGTGTGCTTTGTTGATTTATCAACATTTGTGCAGATGCCGGATGTTGGAAATTTTATGCGGCCTTCAGTAAACACAGACGGCTCACTATATTTGTAAATTGTAAAAGTCTTGTGACTTTATGGATGACTTCACCAAGACCGGAGTAGTCATACCTTGAAATTTCATGGCGATCATTCCGCATGATGGTCGCTTCTGATTGATGCATACGGAACTGTTCGCAGTTGAATTTGGAAAAATATTTCCTACTTCCATCACCGGAAAAAGGAGAGTTGAAATGCAGTTTTTGTTGCGGTTCAAAAGACTGCTTTGGGAAGCGAGGATTGTTTCCTCCTGTAATTGTTGCATTGCTACTTTGGCGTTTTCTGACGCTTGGGTACCTGGCCTTTTTGGTTTTGTACTGAGGCAATTTATCTGCAGTTGAAGAAGAGTGAAGTTTAGTTTTTTGTTGATGTTGGGGCACGTCTGTTGAGCCAAGTGTGTTTGCCACAACAATACTAGGCTTGTCCTTTGTAGTTGTTTTGATAAGAGTGTTATTTGCATGACTGTCTCGATGCGGAACTTTTACAAGGACTGTATTTATTTCCTTCGAGCTTTCTTTCATGTTAAATTGAACTGATTTCCTGTTTTGTGATGACTGCAACAGATTTTTATCAGGTCTGATAAACAAGTCGTGCTTTTGAAGGAAGTAGTATCCGAGCACAGGTTTTTTAACTTTGCAAACAGAGAAAGTTACAGGCATGTTGCCGAAGCCAATGTCAATGTTGAGTACAGTTTGTCCGAAGTAGGGTATGGACTCTCCGCCTGGTCCAATAAAATCTGATTCAACTTCTTGGGTGTGGTGCTGTGTAACTGGGAGGAAATTTTTGGATGATCCAGTGTCCAACAGAAATGACATTTTATTATTTTTGTCGTAGACATGCGGCAAAGAGTTTGAGGCCGACTCGGAATATTGCCGTCGATTTGGTGCTTTTGGAATCTGATTCGGTTCGTTCATAGGCCTACCAATGTTGATATTATTGACTTGATTGTAACTGCAAGGTTTGTTGCATTTTAACGCCTTGTCACCAAAGCGTGCATGATAAAAACACAAGCCATCTGTTGACTGGTGTTGGTGCTGGGTAGACTGAGTATTTATTTGCCCTTGCCTTTGGCATTGTCGGAAGGGCTGTCTGTGATTTCCTTGTTGTTGCTCGTAATAACCGTTTTGATTTCTACACTGTTGTGCATATTCTTGTCTTGTCGGGTGGTATGAAAACTTTCGTCGGTTGGTCATATTGTTACTTTTGTTTTGTTCAACAAAATTTCTGCGACTTTGTTGTCTTTGATTGCTTATATCAGACTTTAACTCAGTAAACAGTTCTTGTATCTGAGCGGTAATTCTCTGCATTTCATTGTTTTGTGTCTGATCTTCCGGTACACTATAATCAGTTGGCGTAATGATTCTGTCAGCCAGCAACCCCAGCTCTTCTAGAGATATGTCTGGGTGTTGGGCGCGAAGTACATTGCTGACGTCCCTTGGCATTTTATCAAGAAAATTGTCCACCACAATTTGGCGTGTTGTCTCGTCATAGATTGGGTCTTTTGCGCACACTGCGCATAATCTTCCCATGAAAGTTGAAGGAAGTTCACCTGAATCTAACCTCAAAGATTTTAGCTTTGAGAGCCAAGCTGTGCTGCTTGTTCCAGTGGACAAGCGAATTAAAGAATTTTGAGTTGTATAAGGGGTAAGTGAAATAGCTGCCTGTGCAATAACGTGCTCATATCTGGCACATTGTTCTTGTGAAAATCCTGACAAAAGTTGAGCAAATTTGTCTCTGTCGTCCATTATATTATACGTTTGAAAGTATCGGTCGAGGTATAGAAAATAAGAGCGGTAGTTGTGTTGCGACCATAGTTTTGGAATTTTAATTCCAGCTGTGAAGTTAAACGTTTGACGTGGAAAAGGTGCGTTTGTAAAAACATGTTGGTCGGTGTTGGATGGCCTTATGTCAGCATGCTTATCTTGGGAGGGAGGTATACTAAATGGGTTTCTGCCCAAACTTTCTACATCATTTGTGTTTGGTCTGGGGGAAGTGCGACCTGAAACTGTGGGATTATCAGGTGGCAGTGTTTTTCCTTGATTTTCAGCCCACAAGGTGTCGGCCGGGGTTTCCATACTTGCTCTTATTTGAGTTTGATATCTAGTTCTAGATGCAATTGAGTTACCAGGTGGAACAGTTTTGCGTTTTTTATTGCCTTTCTCTGCCAAAGTTGCGGACTTTACCACGTGCGGCAACGTGATGATTTTATATTAGCGTTTTGATGCTATAAATGTTTGTTGAATAAGCTGTTCTTCCTGATGGCACTTTCCTGTAGTTCCAGTGTTCTTTCTCCTTATGGGATGTAATTAGGAACAAGCTGTAGTAAATCCAATAGTAAGGTAATTCCGTTTGGCGCCTGATAAGGGTATTCTTTTCTTTAAAAAGGATGAGGGCAGACCAGTTGCGGGTATAATCCGTAATCAGTATAAATCCGTATAATTCCGTATAAATCCGTATAATACGTATAAATCCGAATAATTCAAACAGTTGCCGGAGGTTGTCTTCTTGTTTGTTAATGACTGGTGCAGTTGACTGCTTGCTGTTGCTGTGCTAGGTAGGCTGCTGGAACTGGAACGGGTGTGAATTAACCCGTTCGGCGGGAAATTTGACTGCTAAATCCGGAGATAGTCGGAATAATATCCGAAGAAGTTTTGATGAAACTGACTTGTGCAGTGAACTCGCCAAACTTCTGGGCACCAGTTGTCGGTTTACCCGTTGTCGGGGTAAGTCCCCGCTTGGTGACCGTGGGGTACGACTGCGTCTCGGCCTCGCACCTAACGGATCCGACTGAGTCTCGTTGGCAACTCGGCCTCGTAGGCAACTTGCCTTCTCTATCTCAAGGTTTACTGTTGGAGTTAAAGAACTCCTTTACACAAGTCTGTGCGTCTTCTAAAAAGTCTAACTCCCGACTAAACACATACATCCACCAAGCTTCAAGCCAGTCCAAAGTTGTTCATAAATCCATTTATTGATATAATCCAACGAATAAATCCAAGTACAGTACAGTACAATTGGGGCTCCTATACAGTGTACTAAAGCAGAACCAACAGCCTAGACCCTTACACAGCAACAGTTAAAACACACTGATTTGGCAGGCGCTAGTCGCTCTGCTTATATAGTCTGCGGTTGTTGCGCAACTTGAATGCAACTTGAAGTTGACCGATTTGGTCGATTACGTCAGTTAATTATATAGCTTAATTAACTAAGTGCCCTAATAGGTTATTTATGTATAGGTAGACTTTGTTTTCAGAATAACTAAAAATAGTTATGTTTATTTTAGCTTTATTTATCATTTGCGAAAGAAGTACTTGTGTTTAAATCAACCTTTATTTATTATTTGCCAAAGAAATGTCTGTAATTATTTTAACTTGATTTACATAGTTAGTTTGGTTGCCTAAGTTACCTATATGACTTTATTGCTCAAATTACATGGTTTATAACACATCTATAATGTGGCTGCTTCTACCGGCTACAATTTTTTCACCTGCCACCAGCTCGGCAGGTTTTTCCTATTAAATTGTCCGGTCAGGAATTGACCTAAACCGGAAATGAGTTCTTCTTTTTTCCCATGTCGTTTTATTGGACATCACAACTCGGACATGCGTTGAACGCGTGGTTACAATGACTTTGGTTTTAACTCTCGGTCATAATATAGTTATACGCTTTGGGCCTTTTTTAGTATATACATGTGTTGTGCGGCGATAGTACTGTGATTTTATGCAAGGCCTATCTCTCCTTTATACAACGACACCAAAGTTAGTTTACAGTGGAAATCAATAAAAATCATAAAATATTAGAAATTTTTGAATCTGCATCTGTTGGACAGTCTTTAGTCCTTGACAGTATGTAAAATGCAGTTTTTGGCCTTTGGGAGTCATTACCCAATATTCCAGAAATTTATTAACATATCTTATTCAAACAGAATCTTTTTCCTATTCAAATAGAATCATTAAACAAGTATATCAATTTATATTAACAATAAAGTAAAACAACTTGCCACAACCATGCACATAACACAAAGCACTGAGCACCAGCACATTGACCTCAATAGCATCAACCCACAATGTCATAAGGTCACAGGGTCACATGATCACATGGTGAATCCCATCCAAACCAGCAGGGTAAGGAAACATAAGGTACAACAACAATTAATATTACCACTACACATTTCTCCTCCAAAGGTAATTGTAGTTTTGAAGTTTCTTCTACTGTAGGCTATTTGACCCTGTCTGTAAGTCCTAACATGTCAGATGAAAATTCAAAACACGCTTCAGGGCATTTCTGGATATTTTGTTTTGGAACTCAAACTCACTAAATATTTATAACATGTTCACTGCAACCCAATGCTAATATTCAAAAGAAAAAATATGACTGAGATATTTAAGCCAGTGCATTTTGGTGGCCCATAAGACATGCTTACTTTCACCAAATAATTTAAAAGTCATTCAAAACCGACAGGTGTTTGGTCATTTTATTCTGATTCTACACTTGCGACTCAATGTGATTCGATGTTAACTGTGTAATGTATACTCTTTGGATTCACATGGCCTAAAGAATAAACATATTTTTATGAGAAGGTTCAGGTATGTTGACCTGAGACATATTAGCTTCAAAACAGACAATATACTCAAAATTTAGTTTCACTAAGGTTGCCTAAGCACATGTTGCAGTATCATGGCATAACACTGTTGGTCTACATAGCTTCCAGCCACAAAATTCATGTTGTGGCAATTGCATACCTTTTATGAGAAGGATGTATTTTCTGCTTCGGTGGAAGTTGCTCATCTGTCCAAAATCTTGTTTTTGATTTCATTCGTGAACTTTTCGATTTGGATTTTTCTGGATTCATTTTGGTTTAAATATACAGATCACGTCAATTGCCAGATCTACCTTTACAAAATCTATATTGAAGAATCTGTACATTGAAATAAAAATATTTTAACAGGACAAAATATACATAATGTATGTGTATATAATTGCTAAGCCCCTTTATTGCATTTTTGCCTTTGCAATCTTAGTTTTGTGTCAATGTTCGTCAATAATTAGTTAGTGGTTGATGCAAGGTAATTTCCATCATAATTGTGTGCTAAATAGTCATAATGTTACGTAACCAGCTACGACATACACAGTTTAGTGTTTTCAAATTCTCGGCCATCTTACGAGGTAGCGACTCACACAAAAACAGATCATAGGCAACAAAACATATTCGAATATGAATATGTATTCTATGTCATAACCATGAGTAAACATTGATTTCCGCTGAAATCCTTCAAAGTAGATACTGAAAGCGTCAATACTATCTATCCAAAAATATTAAAGTTTTTCGCAAGAAAACACGCGAACCTTTTTTACATTTGGCGGAAATTAACCTTACTCCCCATACTTTCCTACGTTTCGCGCTCGCCGCCAGTTAACAAAACTTTGGCCGTGCTGTGCCTGACCTTTACTTGTATTGCAAATGCCAACAATTTTAAATGCAATGTAACAATATAAAAGTTATCCTGCCTGCCTTGTGAATGAAGTCATACTTTACGACTGACAATTAGCACCGAAGAAAGAGAAATGCCACCTGCTGCGCTAATCAGCATCCATGCATAACCTATTGCATTGTTGCAAATAACGCATGAGTTCACATAGGGAATTTCCCACCCAAGAAACTTTGTATTCGTTGCATATATTATAGAAAATATCAAAACATTGCCCCGACAATTATTTGCCCAACAAATAACAGCTAATGCAGCATTTTGGAGTTTGAATCGTCGCGATATGGACAACGAAACTCCTGTCACGCACGCAATTGCTATGAAACTGACAACGTTTTAATTTTCAGCAATATTTTCCCAGCAAGCCGAAGCACAGTTTACGCTACGAAGAATATCTGCTGATGACTGCTAACCACGTTGTTTGTTCCCAAGATCAAGCAGGAACTATTGGATTGAATGGAAAACCAACCAGAACATAATAAGTACAAATGTCTAAAATAACGGATTGCAACACAGTGGTTTGTGTTGGCACAACAGCATTGCAAGAGGTCGAAGCCCTTTCTTTACTGTTGTTGTTTTTCAAACGTTTTTTACATTGTGTTTACTGCAAGGGACTGAAGATGTCCATGGGGCGAAATATATATTTCTGATAAAAAGCCAGGTTGGTCCAGACATTAAACAACATTCGTTTGTTATATTAATGATAACTTATTTGCAAACTTCTTACACGAGTCGCTTAAAATCAACCGTTCCAATACTTCGTTTCCATTGATTTAGCGCGTTAATATTACCCAAGTGCGCTGAAGTTTTTGAAAGAGAGGTGGGTGTGGCTAGAATCATGCAGAGAGAAAGGCAAGCGCTCCACTGCTGAACAATGGACAAATCGTTATGGTTACAAATAAAATGAGGTGTGCCGATAGGAATAAAAGATTCCATCTCCCTGGTGAACATAATGTGCCTGACGTTTATTCTTGTTGAACGATTCGCCCAAGTTTCAACGTTCCCATTGTTATGAAGATGTTTAGCGCCAACTTTCCAACCCAAACAGTACTTTTAATACATACTGGTTTCTTTCCATTTGCTATGCGTTACACCTGAGCAATGCAACGAAACCAATCAACCATTAACATCTTTTTGTAAACAACTTGACACAATGAAATGTTGCGACGCCACAGCAGTGTTTTGACTGGGTTTGATGCTTCAATGAACACAGAAGAAAATAACAGTTAGGTTAAACTATAGGGTTACGTCAAACGCAACTTTTTAAGTAACTTGATTTGATCTTAGTCTAAAGCAGGGGTTCTTAACCTGGGGTCCATGAACCCCCAAGGGGTCCGAGAAGATGCATTAACGGGTCCATGAAACGAAATACAATTATTCCGAAAATCCACCTATTTTCCTCTGTCCATAAGGTTTCACTGTCCACGAAATTTAATTTTTCGACATTTGCAATGTGTTTCTTGCAAAGGGGTCCATGGCTTTACAAAGAATGTTTTAGGGGTTCGTGATTCAAAAAAAGAAACAGTGGTCTAAAGGAAATGTTGGCACACTTTATCCAACATATTAAAAATATAAACTTGCGCAAAACAACCCGGAAGTGAGAAACATTAAATTAAAAACAAAAACATGCAATGGTGTAATAACCCACAACGTTCTTACCAGATAATTAATGTTCTATTACTAACATCGAGCTAAACTGGCATAAAATTAATAATTTTGTCAACAGTGCAGACACGAATACATAAATTAAAAAACCTTCCTACCTGTTCGTTACTGCTGAAGTGCCAATGTTGCTGCAGTGAGACTATCTTCATCGCCTTTTTCCTTTTCGCGCGTCACTTGTTAGTTGTTTCGCTTCATTACTTACGTGTTTTCAGGGACAAATTCAGTTTATAAACGGAAACTTTATTTCATTTTATTTTCTTAACCGCCCAACAAGAAACAACATTCACTGTTAAAATCACGTGTTTGTTTCAACTGCAGGTGCCGTACACATAGTTTATTTGTTTTTTGTTTCAGTTACCACATATTTTTATGCCAAAATGCAAATACTTGAAAGGCGAAATTTAGATTCGTGCGTTAAGGCAGACTGTTTATTTAAATGTTGAAGTAGCCTTGCAGTGGTACATGCTTGATACTGGTTTGTGTCGGTTTCAGTGTAAACTAATCCAATTCGCTTTTTGCTCAACGCATCGAGTAATCACTGATTAACGCCATCACTTCAGTGAAAATGTTCTCACATTCAAGATTGCCGACGCTCCGAGTTCTTGCGTTTATGCTTTCTGGCCTGTTAGAATGGTCAAGTTTCTGAGTCGCAGCCACCTTCCGCAGGACCTGACCCGCCAAGGACTGAACGGATTTTGCAAGTGACCTCTCACTAACCTGGCTCCAGGGAAATAGAGGCGTGTTGATTCGTTGTAAAATCAGACGGGCTGTTGTTCGTTCGCAAGATTTTCTCCAACTCGTAGATATGTTTGGTCACGCGTTGCAACTCCTGTTGGTAGAACGACCCCCGAATAACTTCGCCGCTGTAATCGCGCACTTTGTATGTTGGCGAGCGTTCGCTGTACCGCGAATGAACAAGAAACAACTCATGGCTCCACTAGGGAACGAAGTCTTTTTTTTAAGCACATGGTGGCGGAAACCAAGTTAACAGATGCACCGACCGGCAACACACAAAGTATCTGGACAGATTTGTGCGCCATACAAATTACTCCAAATCTCCTCCTCATTAGCATGAGTGACTTTTGCGGGACTCATGCCGATGCTACGATGATAACCACGATTGTAACTTTCCATTATGTGCGGCAACGCGCCGGTGAAATTATCACTGCCCGTGTGCGTCAACTGGCGCCACAAGCGTTCTTTCAATGTGCGGATAAAGCGCTCCAACACCGACACTTTCATTTCCTGATTGTACGTCGGTTAAAATCGAATCTTATGCTTGGAAAACAAACTCGCGACCCGCGTCTGTTTGCAGTTGATCCGGTCGTCGCCCGATCGCACGAATCACACGATCGACGACCCATAGTAGATTGGAACCGGTTTTCGCCTAATGCAAACAACGCAAGCATATTTAGAGAATACATCGATAATCGTTGGTAAATATCGCACCGAGCAAGTTTCTGTACTTCGATGAGATGTATTTGCCACAAAGGTTCGATTTCTGACCCAACGACACGCGAACGTTTAAAATTTTAACGACGCGCTATGCAACGAGTATCTGTCTTGACCGCCCAGCCAACGTTCAGCCGTTGCATGGCTTGCGCCTATAGCAGTCCGTAACCGGTTCACACCACCAAGACTGCCAGGGTGCGCGGGATCGTAGTAAGCTCGGCTTAAATCTCTTGCCATCGCGACAACGACCCGCGAACAGTGCCCCGACGCGGAATTTGTGAATATTTTTTGTTCAAAGCGTCGTGGGCGCGTTCGCGTCATTCAGTGCTGCGATCAATCTCGCTTCGCCAATCGGTTTCACGTCTCGAGGAGATTTTTTGCGTAACACACCGTGAATCAACTGTTCGATATTTCGACGATTTCACCTCAAAACAAGTTTTTATATCTGAGATGGAAATTATTCCCAACAAGATCGTTCCTCGATCACTCCACCATTCGCGTGAGGTCATCGTGACGTCACCAGGAAACAAATCAACAGATAGAGCCACATTAATACGGAACGCCACACGACCGTGGGAATAAACTCTACCTGATGCAATAAACAGAATTAGAATGAATGACCAAACGCCAAACTGCATTACATGATATTTTTGGTGGTTTTACAAATAACGACAAACACACATTTACACATAACAACGACACATGCATGAATTGCAGCGTTTGTTGTAAGGTTTGGATGTTCATTCTCGTATTGTTGGCAGACCAAAGAAGCATCGCTAGACGGGTTCTTTCTAGCTCTACATACAATGGACGTGTCGCAAGCAAGTTCCCATATCGCAGCGATCACCTAGTTTGACTCACCGACCTGAACAAACAAGTTTCTGGCACAAATTACCGTGCTTTATTTTTTCTCCGTTTCATCTTGCAACCTGAACCACACAAGTTGAATTTTGAGTTAAGTTTTCAGTTGGATCACTCCCGATTAGTGTCAGCGTCACGTAGATACATTATATGTCAGCAATAATATAGTGAGTAGGATTTACTCTTGTAGTTACGATTACAATTATCATGGAGCCTCAATTCGACTTACATACAGACAAGAGAAGCTATTGTAAATTTTTGCTGACATTTCACTTTAATCCGAGTAAAAAACCTCAACGTGTGATGATGGTCTGTGGCAGTTTTGCCAGATTTTTTTTAACAAAAGCGCCTAATCTTTTGTTTTAACACGCCCAACAGCGCCAATTTGTGCAAAAACAACACGTCCAAATGCGCCCAATGTTAATGAAGTTTACACATATCAGTTATGTACACCAATGGTCATTTTATGCTTATGGTTGAACACTTAAACCGTAAACTAAGACCGTGAGCAGGACGCAACACTTGTAACACTCATTATTTTGATCACAGTTGTCTTTGCAATATGATTATGACGTCATATTTCGTTGTGTGGTCACTTTGCAGTATTTTAAATACGGCTGAAACAGCGTTTTGTCACATAGTTATGCAGATAATTATCAAAATTTTTAAATTTCTAAAACACGCCCAAAGCGCAAGGTGCAACAAAAAAGCGCAAACACCCAAGCGCCCAACTGGCAACACTGGTCTGTTAGGGTGCCTTTGTACACGTCTGTTGTCAACCCCATCATCAGAAGTTTAAGAAAAAGAGACCAACCATTACCCACTAATCATGCAGAAGTCACACATTCCTTAAATCATTAAATGATTTCGTTTGTGCTGAAACGATAAGAACGTTACAAAAATGAATAAAAAACAAAAAAAATTAAATGTACAACTCGTTTACATTGCATAGCTGAGTAGCAGAAAATAACGCCACGGAAGTGCAAACTGAACAAATCAAAGTAAGTTTTGAAAAGACTCTGACAATTATGGAACATATTAAAGTGCATTAGATGACAACAAAGTTAATACTCAAATAATAAAACAAATAAAATGCATTTGTTGCTAAAAACTTGTTGCATATCAAAATGTCAAAAACAACACATTACAGCGTAATTGCAACGCTGCAAAGATGATGCAAATACAATTTAGTAAAATTTACAACAAGGATTGGAAGGAACTAATAATCTTTGCTGCATGAAGGCTCAGCATCTAAAAATATATTCAAATTTAGTATTTTCCTCAGTTCGTGTCTGTGACACAACATATGTTTAATGCAATATTCGGCAAACACCATACAAACCTGGTGATGAAGTTGACGTCGGTTGTTGAGTGTCTGTTTTGTTAACTGAACCTCCTGCTATGATGATGTGTGGTTCAATCAATGTGCAATCAGTAATTGCAGTACCTGGAAATTAAAATTAAACATGACTGGCTTACAATTTCAAAACTAATTAATGCTGAGTCATACTTGCTTGCTGCAAAGGGATTTGTGACTCACATGACTCAGCAATTTTTAAATCAGGTTGTTGTCGTGCGTCCTTCTGTAAACAAACAAACACACATTTGATGTAAAAACATCATGGGTAATAAAGGCTATGATATAACCTACTTGTTTTTTTAGTGGGTCTTCTGTTTCAACTTTGATGCCAAAGTTCGTTTTGAATAACTCACCATTGAAATCCAATTGGACATAAACCTTTTCATAACCATTGTATGGGGCAAACTTTAACACAAAATCAAGTTGTGTTAAATTGTTTGAGAAAACCTTCTTCAGTTCCATATGATTTTCATCAAATGTAACTCGGTTACTTTTGTTTTGAAGTGTGAGAGTTGCTTCATTTTGATCTGATCTAGTGAAGAAATTAAAAAAATGTTACAGGCAATCTTGTTCCAATTTCAAGTAAATATTTAAAAACTAAAGTGAATGTTTGCACATACAATATTTTTGTACATAAAAGGTAACCTTTAAATACCTTCCAATGAAATAAGAATCAATGATCTGTTACAGTAGTTTTGAATACATGTGTGTTACAGAAAGTAGAAAAAAACAGTTCCATATATTTGTGCAGTGATTAAATCACTGTTATAAGAGATGTTATTTTGCAGATCAGAAAATAATGGTATTCATTGTCAGTTTAATATTTTTTAGCAGGAAAAATCTTCAAATTAAATGTGTGATTTCAAGCAATTATTTATCACAATATGCTTATATCCTTTGCGATAAATCATTACCTCAAATTGAAACCGAGTAATTTTTGAACATCGTCTTTAAGTGTCAAGTTGTATTTCAAGTTGTCACAAATGACAAATCTCCAAAGTCGTTCAACAGAGTCAGAAGTTTCCTTTTTTGGAAATCCACCCAGGACCATTTTCTCCTTTGACCAACCAAAGAGTTTCTTCCGAATAACACGAAACCTTCAAGTACAAAAACAAGACTCAGGCAATTTTTTTACATTTCTTCAAAAAAAAACTACACTTACCAGGTAAAGTGAGTTACTTTAAATGCAATCTTCCTATCTCCACTGTAGGATAAAGTTTCATAATATTCCCAAATTTGACCATCTTCACTTGTCTCAACCTTCACATTTAATTAAACAATATTATAATAAAAGTGTATCTAATGTTTCAACGTAAGAATTATAAATTACCTTCATTACTCCATAATACATTTTAATACTTCTGTGTTGACTGAATTAAATCAGGATGATTTTTTTATTAGAGAATATGGTTGTTACAATCAATAAATGATAAAAGTTAAGCGTAATGATAAAAACTATCAAAACTTTGAAAATCACCATAGCTTGATAAACAGTTTTAGGTTGGCATTTTTAAGTGATGGTCACAAGGCAAATGTTTAAAACTTACTACAACAAGTTGATGAGGATCTTCACACACAAAACATGTTGGTAAAGTGATGGAGACATCTTTGGTGAACTTTAACCCACTTGGTCCACAATACAACAATGGAGTAATTTCCTTCTGTGGAACAAAAACATAATAAAAAAAATAAAATAAAGTTTGCCAACTAATGAATGACAACTAAACATATTTGTAGTTTTTTAACATTTTGCATTTGATAAATCCAGCAAAGAAGACACAAGAAAAAGGATTGACTGAGACAAGTGAATAATTTTTACATTGTTGATTACTTGGCAGGTACAAAAATACAATATTTTGTTTTTTTATAAAACGGCATAAAATGTAGTCTCAGGTATTGACCATCATTGGTTACTTATTTAAGTATCTGTTGATGGTAACGGATTAGTTATGCAATATTTATTTGAGCCTAATGTACTATGAAGTCAATGCAACAACTTACACTTGGATAAGTATTCCCATGGTAACTTTGTATCCAAATTTTTACATTTGTCTTCAGTGCATTAGGAGGAATATCAACAACACAACCCATCACTTCAAGTTTGCCACCTTCCACACCAACAACTGATGATGTTGACTGGATTACTTCATATTCTTCATGCTTCTGTAAAAAATATAGTTGTTTCCATATTGAAAGTCATGGCTCAATTTTTAGAAAAGTTGTGGCAATATTCATAAAAAGACTCTTTTCTTTTTACTGATAAAGTTGTATATAAAACATAACTTAAAATCTTGCGACTAAAAGCAAGCAATTTTCGGATCAAAAGAAATGTTAATTAACATGTTATTGAAGTTAACTCTAAAATTGATAACAGTTTAGTACCGTGTTTTCAACAAAAACATGCAAATGTGATATTTTTTACTTTGGAATTGATGAGATCCCTTCCTGTCTGTGTAAAGTCCTTACAACTGACACCCAACCACTTAATATTGTGCATACATCCAGCCAATGACTCAGCACTTTCATCCGAGATATTGTTTAAGTGTAAAGTCAGATTTTCCATCTAAACAACAGATATTACCCAACATATTTTGTCATAGAATTCATTCAAAAAAGCCTGTTTCAGCAAAACATTATCTGTATCTTACAGGTTTTTCCAAATCTTTAATGTTCTTGGAGAGAATCTTTACACCATGATCTCCTATGTTACAACCACTCAGGTAAAGTTCTTCGATGTTGTAAATGCAACAAGCCAATGCAGCTGCTCCACTATCTCCTATCTTGTTCAAGGAGAGATTGAGATTCCTCATCTTAATGAAATAACAAATGTGATATTTGAATATGATATAGATTACATATAAGAAAGTTGTTGTGTGTCCCCTGGTTATTCTCAAGTATGAAAACTGAGGTCAAGTTTATTATTTGAATAAATTGCCAAACATTAAACTTTGCAACTAACATTGGTTCTAAGTGAGGGATTACTTGTATCTTACAGATTTTTGTAAATCTTTAATATTCTCTGAGAGAAATTCCACACCAAGATCTCCTATGTTACAACTCCACACTTCAAGCTGTTCAATATTGTGAATGCAACAAGCCAATACAACTGCTCCTACATCTCCTATCTTGTTCCATGAAAGTTTGAGCTTCCTTATCTGAATGAAACAACAAACTTGAAATTAGGATATATGCAAGAATACAAAAAAGGAAGTTGTGTGTCCACTGGTTTTCTGCTGACATACATATAAAGCAAGTAAGTGTAAGGTCAACACAACCTTAGTACAGAAACAGCTACAATTAAAAAAATATTAAATATTGCGGTGTTATGAAATTACACAATCACAAATTGCCATGCTTTACTTGACTTCTGATTTGTATCTTACAGGTTTTTGCAAATCTTTAATCTTCCTTGAGAGAATTTCCACTCCCACATCTCCTATGTTACAATTACCAAGATGAAGTTCTTCAATGTTGTGAATGCAACGTGACAATGCAGCTGCTCCACTATCTCCTATCTTGTTCCTCGAGAGATCAAGTTTCCTCATCTGAATGAAACAATCAACTTGAAATTAGAATATTTGTAAGAATACATAAATTTTTAAATTTGCTGTTTCTGGTGGTTGGAAATTGTACAAGTAATTGTATCACATTTACTTTCTTCTGATTTGTATCTTACAGGTTTTTGTAAAACTTTTATCTTCTTTGAAAGAACTTTTGCACCATGACCTCGTATGTTGCAATTAATTAGACGAACTTGGTCAATCTTGTGAATGCAACGAGTTAATAAAGCTGCTCCAATATCACCTATGTTGTTGCCACTTATATCAAGTTGACACAACTAAAAACAAATTTTTTAAAAATGTGTAAAAAAATAAAGATAAGTTTCACAAACTATACAAAAATACCGGTTCGTTTCTTCTCTCTATTACAAAGGAGAGGTATTTAATCTCTTCCTGAGTAATTCCATACCAACTTAGATCGAGGTAATCAGGAAGTGAGGAAGCTATTGAGGAAATTATCTTTTCATTGTTAGTAAAAAAAGCTCTCCTACAATTATGAAGTAATGCTTTTATGTCCGTTCTCCTTTTCTTCTTTGTTTGTAATGTTGTCCAAGGAGCTTTTCTGAGAATAAGTATGGGGGTCATTCCGTGTCAAATCACCCAAAAACATGACATTCTAAACCTGTGAACTTTTTATGAAACTTGCCTTATGCGCTAATTGCTGTCACATGCGCACATTTTTTTGTGCAATCACAGTGCACAATTTAAACCCAGCTGAGTCTGGGGTTACGAAGCTATGCTTTCAGAAGTTAGGATTTGGGGCAAAAGTCAGCATACATATTTTTGAACCTGTGCATTTCAAAAATTCGATTCTAGTAATCAATGGAAATACTTTTGCCAGCAACGCTTCTTTGGGGTGACATAAGTGAAAATTTGAAATTGTGTTATTCCTAGTGTTATTGTGAGAGAGTAAAAAAGTCATTCAAATTGGACCGAAGGCAATTGGAAAAAGAAACAGTCCAGTCAGTAAAGTAGTGGCCTGGTAGAGGGTGATTGGTCCGAACTTCTTTGAGGGTTTGTTTATTTGTATGTTTATTCAAACAGGTAAACTAGTAGGTACACAATATTAGGGTGGACTGTAAGCTACAATATTAGAGCAGGTTCTTCAAATGATGCATTATTAAAATATTCAAATGAAAATAAGTTCTTTACAGGTGTTAGTTACACTGTAACACACTCCAATTGGTCTTTACAACTCCAGACAGTTAAACAAAGTTTATGTTGAGGCAATTACATTAAAAAAGTTAAACCTTTTTTCAGAAGCTCTGTGATGCTGGACGTTTTTATTAAACTTTTCTCGAGAAGATGGAAATCCTTCATTTATCCAATATCCTGTCTGTGATTTCATTTGCACAATTTCAGATTTGGATTTTTCTCGATCCATGTTTGTTTGAAAATGCAGATTAGGTCAATTTTAACCTCTCAAACCAGATCAATCCAAACAAAACGTACGTTGCAAAATCTATAGATTTGAATGAAAATCGCTTATATTTTTTTTAATCTAGCAATTTTTTTATTGTGCGTATGAGTTGTTCCGGCATAATTGGGAAGATACTTTTACACCGGGTCACAAAGTTTTTACCAAACTTGATCCACATATAAGCCTATATAACATAGAAATCCGTGCGAATATTAACGCTACGATTTCGTGTAGTATTTCAACTCAAATATATAAACAAAAATAACAGGTGGTTGCACTGTTCACGCCTAATCATTAAAATTCGCACAGATTTCTGTTTTACACAGACTTATATGTGGGTCAAGTTTGGAAAAAACTTTGTGACCCGGTGTAGTAGTATTTTCCGCATAATTGGCATGTAATTACATGGAAATCATACTCAACAAAAAACACATTTATGAAAACATGTATTTCCGACGTTGTTATCTTTCGTATCAGATAAATATATTTCGTTAAAATCGTCAGTGTCTCATTCAAATACAATCTCGCCAGTCAACAGATTTTAATCTTGGAAATTATTATATTTATTCCATAAATGAGGTCAAACAAAAAAGATTGAAATAGTTGTGATTTCCGGATTAGTTAAATTGGCATCAAAAACATAGAAAAAATTCTCATGAGAAAAGATTCTTAAAATAAATTAATGGAAGTGTCACGGATGACTACAGGAATGCTTAGTGGTAGATGCACAACAGACTGTCGGTTTACCCGTTGTCGGGGTATGTCCCCGCTGGGTGACCGAGGGGTGCGACTGCGTCTCGGGCCTCGCACCTTACGGATCCGACTGAGTCTCGATGGCAACTCGGCCTCGTAGGCAACTTGCCTTCTCTATCTCAAGGTTTACTGTTGGAGTTAAAGAACTCCTTTACACAAGTCTGTGCGTCTTCTAAATAGTCTAACTCCCGACTAAACACATACATCCACCAAGCTTCAAGCCAGTCCAAAGTTGTTCATAAATCCATTTATTGATATAATCCAACGAATAAATCCAAGTACAGTACAGTACAATTGGGGCTCCTATACAGTGTACTAAAGCAGAACCAACAGCCTAGACCCTTACACAGCAACAGTAAAAACACACTGATTTGGCAGGCGCTAGTCGCTCTGCTTATATAGTCTGCGGTTGTTGCGCAACTTGAATGCAACTTGAAGTTGGCCGATTTGGTCGATTACGTCAGTTATTTATATAGCTTAATTAACTAAGTGCCCTAATAGGTTATTTATGTATGGGTAGACTTTGTTTTCAGAATAACTAAAAGTAGTTGTGTTTATTTTAGCTTTATTTATCATTTGCGAAAGAAGTACTTGTGTTTAAATCAACCTTTATTTATTATTTGCCAAAGAAATGTCTGTAATTATTTTACCTTGATTTACATAGTTAGTTTGGTTGCCTAAGTTACCTATATGACTTCATTGCCCAAATTACATGGTTAATAACACATCTATAATGTGGCTGCTTCTACCGGCTACAATTTTTTTACCTGCCACCAGCTCGGCAGGTTTTTCCTATTAAATTGTCCGGTCAGGAATTGACCTAAACCGGAAATGAGTTCTTCTTTTTTCCCATGTCGTTTTATTGGACATCACAACTTGGACATGCGTTGAACGCGTGATTACAATGACTTTGGTTTTAACTCTCGGTCATAAGATAGTTATACGCTTTGGGCCTTTTATAGTATATACATGTGTTGTGTGTCGACAAGACGACCACGCTACAGAAAGATATTGTAAGAAATTCGGCTAGTCATGTTTCAGAACATTTTATTATTTTGTTTAAACTTGGTCTTTTAAACCCGCTTTCTTTTACATTCACACCTCGTCTTTCTGACGTCTTCGCCAGTTATCTCGCTTGCTTTGCGTCTTTTAACTTGCAATACTTCTAAGTCTTCTTTGACGTCTAATCGCAGCAATTAGGCCTATTCTTTTGTTTTTGTCTCGTCTTTGATATCGGCCTAATATTTGCGACTCTTTCCACAAATAAACAGATCATGGCCTAATAGATCATCACTTAAAGGTCTCACATCTCGGTTTGGGTCTCACGCCGAACTTTGATCCAAAAACAGTACATCGGTGACGGGTCCTGCAGCCATCGTGGTGTTAGACTGATAATTTCTTGACAGTGTTAATGTGGGGTCCTCGGAAATGGAAGCCTCCCAAAAACTTCAATTGGGGACAACTTAATATTTTAATTTCCATTTAAAAAGAACAGACAATGTGATCTGCTTTGACACAGTCAAACTGTTGAGACGGTCAAAAGCTGGTGAAACATTGGGTCAACGACATTAAAAGTCATTGCATTGGAAATTTGAAAAAATTAGGTAGCCTATATTGTGGAGTGCTTTCCAATATAGCGACAAGTGTCATTTTCTGCACAATAATTTGTCGGTATGAGTGAATGATTACTGACAAGTAAACTACAAGTGCCATGGACAAGGGATTCACACTGTCATGTGGTGCTTTGTGGTGTTATATTGCTTGTTTCTTATTTATGTGAAAGTGATTTCTGAGACTAAATTGCATGTATTTGATTCTGTGCCTGAAACAGTCGGTGAGCCTTATATTCTAACTAGTTTTTCATTTAAAATACAACTGTTTGATGCAATGCCTTGTGTAGAAAGCGTCCCCTTGTAAACATATGTTGCCAAAAAATTTGTTGAAAAGGATATTTAGGAGACGACTTTCGGTTCCCTCCTAGACCTTCTGCGCTAAGAACCGGGGTGAGTTCAACGAGCGTTACAACCAAACTTCATTGGATAACTCGCATGATGTTCACTGAGCGTTAATTAAAACGTGTACAAAATTCATAGGGCATTAATTAAAACGTGTACAAAATAAAACACTTCCGTGCATCTGATCCCTGACAAAAAGGCCACTAAGCCCAAAGTCAATCGATCAGTTTAATACTTTTAGTTTAAATTTGTAATAAAGTAATAATCGCACGAGGAGTAACAATAAAACGTTACAAGCCACGCGTAGAAAAGTCTCTCCAACTTATATCTGTCCAATCTGTCCGCTTTTATGCAAAATATGGCTTATATAGAAAGTGTATACAGGGTTATTTGAGTTCGGATTACCCCGAGACTCATTTGAAAAGGCGCTGAAAGTTAGTCATAAAATAGGTCGACCGGATATTTAATTATCTCCCGTGCATACGAACATAGCACGTTCGCCGTAAATGAGTTGATTGGACTTAAAGCGTGATTATTGCCCAACGTTAAAACGGGTGGTGTCAGAAATAGTGTAAAACACAAAATAATAATTGCAAATATTACGTTTGACCATACACACACTTACCCCTCGTTCAAGATGCTTTCCGAGTTAAAGTGAGTTTCATGTTCATTTAGGTTGGTTTGGGTAGACGAATATCGTGGAATATTGTGGTTCGGTGGTGGTTCGCGTTATTTGTTCGATTTTCCGAATGTTGATCCGATTGCTCGTGGATGAGTTGTCCTCGTGTTTTGACGTGGTTTTCTGATGAACTCCTTTGTACTCGTATAGAGATCATAGTTAAATGATTGACTCCCGCACGTGTAAAACCGGTGGTGATCGTTGAAATGTGAAAGATTGCAGACGTTTTCAAGTATATGCGTTGATCGAACAAAACCGTCGAGATCGTTCTGTTGTCTAATTGCACATATTTCAATGGCGGTGATGTGAACGCTCCTAGATATCAATGTAGGAGGATCTGGACATCTGGAAAGAAAACTCGAACATCCTGCCATTGCATCTAGGCCTTATATTATTTTATTAGAATACCCAACACATGAAAAGTATATAACACATACAATAGCAGGGAAGGGGATACCTCGGACGAGGTATTTTACGTCACAATTAGGTATTGTTTCACAAAAGCTTTATGTCCCCATGACACGTTAACAGGAACTTTAAAATTAATTCATGCCTACTTGGAAAATTATAATTTGTATGTGGAAGGTTATATCAAAGTCACAGTTAATCAAAAAGAAGTAGTGATTGGTTGATTGCATATTCAACCACGTATTCTTGGATGGGCCAATGATGATTTTGCCTAACGGTAAAAAATACGATCATATTTTTGTAATTTTTATATCGTCACGTGGTCGGGAATACTTTTGACATCATGGCAAGAAATAGCGAGGAGACCACACTATTTGAGTTTTAGGCAAAATAATCAGGTCATAGAAGAGAATATACAGAGGCTGGAAAAAATGGTCGGATTTTGGCAGTAAGAAGAACCCATAGATAAAAATTCGTTTGTTGACACGAAAATACATGATATCCATGCTGCCGTGAAAATTACACGAGTTACCCAAAATATTGGAAAATCCTGTACGTGTGGAAAGGTCGAAACCGCAAGTGGCCACGCAACGATTCCTGAAAGCTTGAATTATATTTTATGCGCTAATGCCCCAATGCTGGTATTGCGCCAAGTTTGATTTCAGTTAATTTTTAAATAAACAAAAAAACGTCTGTTAAAACTTGATGTCCGAGCTATCACCAGTAACGTCCGATATTACCCCGAGGTGACTTCGGACATTATTGTTTAAAAAATGAGCTAAAACAAAAAACCTTTTCTGCTTTTTGAGCAAAGGTACACATTATAAAAAACACATATGAGCAATTTTCTAAAAATAACGTGCGAGTTATCTCCGGTCTCACCCACAACCTAACGAGGTACAATGTGTCCCCAATAATTTATTTATTACTTGTGTTTCGAGTTTCAAGTAAAATGATTCATTTAACATCCTGTTTACAACATAAATAGTTCTACTATGCTTATGTCACACCACATCCTTATTCTTGTATTATATTAACCCAAGTGATGTATAACGGCACGTGACTAAACCTACCAATAAGCTTTCGATAATCCAAGTATAAATAGTCATGCGCGCCTGTTAATTCAGCTCTTTATATTGGGCTCAATTCTATTCTTTTCGGAACCATCGTTCTATCTTTCATCTTTTATCTGGTGACAAGACACTGCTATTATTACTGAGACTCTACAAGCTATTCGCCGGGTTGGGATTTATTCCCACAGCCTGATAATAAACTGTTTATTCGGATTTAACCGTTTGCAAGCGAAACCGACAAAGAGACAGTTCAAATGATTTTGGATCAACAAATGTTGGAGACTCGCGCGTTAGCGCCAATGAAACGCCGTTAAGAGTTAGTCTATCGCAATATAATGACTTTTATTTCTGTTGTTTGTAAAATAAGCTAAAAAACGTTTATGGAAGTTTATTGCGGGCTATACCAAGTCACAACTGAAAACTGTTAAGCAACGAGCTATGCATTTTCAGTGAGCTGGAACGAAGGAAATTCCTTCTGATGGTTGACCAATGCCTTGCAACTTTCCGAGCTAACCAGGTCTGCCTTCTGGTTTCATTTTTGTTGAATTTATGGCATTAGGTTGTCGACGTTCGTGTCATTTGCCATTGAATATGTTTCACAAACAAAGTATGTAAATAACTTGGTAACATTTTATTAAAACTTTAATTTAGTTAAAAAATAAAAATTAAAAAAAAGGCATAAAAAACTTCGCAACAAACAGTGATTCACTGTAACTTTTGTCATCTGCGCATTACGAAGGAAAAACACAAGCATTGGCAACCAATTAATAGTAGTATTTACAAAAGTGTCAAATCAACAACACAAGCTGAGCACAGGAAATGGTAATGCGGAAATTATACAATCCATGGAGTAAAAGAACACAAGAAGTTTGAAGACAATAATACTAAACAAGCAAGCTTTTATTTTACGACATGTTTTTAGTCGCATATTTAAGATTTTTGTATCAATTTGTCTTGCAGCTATGTTGGTTAACGTTAGACAACTTGTTGCAATTAACATTACATTGGTTTAAGTGGATATAATTGTAACCAAACAAAAGCACAGCACGGATTGGAAGATGATTTTAGCAATCTTTGCTGCATGATGGTTCACAATCTAAAAATAAATTAAGACCATAATTGTCTAGTTACTGTTTCCCTGACACAATTAAACGTAATTTTTATTGACCGACGTTTCACCTGTTCTTACACTAAGGAAGCCACTAGCTGAATAGCAGGGGAAAGTCGGTCAATGAAAATTACATTTAACGAGTCAGACGAACAGACTATTGAAGTATAATATACATTCCTGGCAGCAACATTGTACATAAAAGTTGTTCCGCAATTTCGTTTGCGTTAATTTAGACAATAATTTTAATCTTGTTTACTGATAAATATAACACACTCAGAGTGACTTGATTGTTTATTAATTTATGGCCATTTAATCAAATGACTTTCAGTGAGATTTATTACGGATGTGTTACGCTAAACAAACGAATTCCCCAAAAAATAACATATTTGCCGGATTATGTAACAAAATTGTGCATCTTCACTACAATCGATGTGACTTAATGGAAATCATTTACCTTAGTTAACAAAACTACAAACCTTCTGATGAAGTTTGCATCAGTTGTTGACTGTTTGTCTTTGTACCTGAGGTTTCTGTCGCATTGATTTTTTGATTTATGAATATATTTACCCCAGATTGGTGTCCAATGTCCTGCAAACAGCAAGCGTAGTTGATATAAAATCCAATATAAGTCGCAACTGAAGTTCAACATTATAACGCAGGCTACAGATAAATACACTTAGCGATGTTTGCATTCATTACAAACATTCCGCATAGTTCACACATAGTATAATGATCTTACCTGTCTGTTTCCAGAATGTTGATGGACATCACCCTGAACTCCAACTATACTTTCTGTTATGTTTGAGTGTTGTGCCTCTATGCCCAGATATTGACCTGGTGTAAAAGAACAAGCTGATTTACCATTATGAAGCTTGTTCTTCTTCATTATTCTTAACAACCCAAAATGTAAAACAATTTTTTGCATTAATTAATCTACTTTTGAAAAATGCGCTTTTTCCATACTTGATTGTTTTTCGTCATTTCTTTGCTCAGCACTTTTTGGAACATCCTACAAACAATGAATAAACAGTTTTAAATGCCAATTGAACAGCTAGTGGCAATGAAAGTTCTTTTATCTCACTTGATTTTGTTGTTCCTCCTTTATGTTAACTTTCGCACTAAAATCTGCTTCTTGTTCCTCGTCAACAAACTTCAATTTCACATTCACTGTTTCATAACCAATGTGTGGAGCAAACTTCCAACTAATATCACGTTTTGTTGAATTGATTGCATAAATATTCATCAAAATGACTTCATTTTTCGAAAATGTAACTCGACCACTTTCACTTGTAAGTATAAGAGTTGCTTCAGTTTGATGATATCTGGCAATAATTAATACAAAAAATTGGCAAATCTGGCAATAATCAATAGAAAAAAATCTAATTTCACGACCTCTTGTGACCAAAAGGTGTATACACAGGTGGTTATAAAACAAACAAAGCAAAACGTGAGTGTGGACCCGGTCCAAAAGGCATAATTTCTATTGAAAAAGCCTACACAGGAAAATGCCTTTTTACAACACACTGATCAATACAACATAAAATCATAACATTTGCTAGGTTTTCACCTTAAAGCAAAATCAGTTAACTTTTCCAGATGTGGATTTTCCCCTTGATTGAATTTCAAGTCATCGCAAATGAAAAATTTCCAAAGTCTTTCATCACAGTCAAAAGGTTCATTATATGGAAATCCACCCATAACTATTTTATTTTTCGACCAAGCAAAGGCATTTTTTAACAATGATTGGAACCTTAATGCAAACAAATTAATTGTCCTGTATTTATTTTGTCATCAGTTTACATTTACCAAGTAAAGTGAGTTACTTTAAACGAAATCATTCCCTCCCCACTGTGGTTTAAACTTTGATAATATTCCCATGTTTTTCCATCTTGACTTGTTTCAACCTTAAAATTGTGTTAAACGGTTTTATTTCGTGTATCTTACCTTCATTACTCCATAATGCATTTTAACACTTCTACTTCTACGTTGACTGAATAAATTTAAGTGGATTTATTTTTTTATTTATAAATATGGCCTTAACAATCAATAAATGCTGAGAGTTTAACGTAATGATAAAAACTATTAGAAAAACACCACAGCTTAATAAACAGTTTAGTTTTTTTGCTAATTTATAAGAAAGCACTTTTAAGTGAAGGCCACAAGATGAATGTTTAAACTTACCACAACAAGTTGTGGGTCTTCACACACAAAACATGTTGGTAAAGTGATGGTGACTTCTTGGGTGAACTTTAACCCACTTGGTCCACAATACAACAATGGAGTAATTTCTTTCTGTGGAATGAAAACCCAATTAAAAAAGTTTAAATAGAATGGTTGAATAATGAAACATTTTCTTGCTAACAGCCAAGAAAATACATCTTGAATTTGTTAAAACAACAAACATAAAATATTCCATATGTTTGTACATGGTTGTAAAAATTGTGTGTTATTGATGTATGTTTAGTACAGAACATATGCAGTTGTTGATAGTGGCACTGTGCTAGCATTTACACTTGCGGCACACTAATTTCCACTTTGTGGTACCCTTCGGTCAATGTCGATCCGTTGGGTACCCTCATCCATTTGGTAATTCAAAGTTAGCCATGCCTTTCTCTATGCAATGTCAAAAACACTCGTCATTGAAAAGATGTTTCGGCATCCTCCGGGGCTTTTTCTGCCATCTCATAAGGCATATGAACCTCCTGGAGGCTCCACAAATCCTTGCTGTGTTTTGTTCACTGTAGCTGCATTAATTATATTTTCCTCTGAACTGTACTTGTGGACCTTCATGGGTAAATGACTTAAAAGTTAATAATTCAAAATTGATGAACTGAGCCACAGTAATAGGTGTATGGGAAAAAGTCTATCACATGTTGATAACGTTGATAACTCACAAAAATCATTTGTTGGATTTAATATCGATATTGAGCCTTTTCTCTCTTTTAGAAATTGTACGCCTGAGTTACCCAAATTTGGGAGTAATCGCAAGGGTCAAGCTGAGCCTAAGTTGGCTAAGCTTAGCCCTGGTCTAACTGCCGGCCAGATTCCGGCGAATACCCCCGTCAGGTTAGTTGATATTGAGTCTGATCTCTTTTGACAGTAAAATCCTGTATGCAAATCACATGTGTAAAACCACTTACATTTGGCTTAGTATTTCCATAGTAACTTCGCATCCAAATTTTTACATTTGTCTCCAGTGCATTAGCAGGAATATCAACAATACAACCCATCACACGAAGTTTGCCACCTTTCACACCAACAACTGATGATGTTGACTGGATTACTTTATATTCTTCATGTTTCTGTAAAAAATCAGTTACCCACATAAAAGTTAATTTCTTCAATTCGTCTTGTCCGTCTCTGTTCTGTACCTATAGGCCTAATGATTGCTGGTGAACTGCTGTTGTTAGAGATAAGACTAGTAAACAACTTTAATAGCACTTTCGCGAGCTTGATCTTGCTTCATCAGGTGTCGCAATAAAAATGTTAGTTCTTTGTCCGAAATGATAACAGCAGTATTTATGGAATTTTAAATTAAATACGGTTTATAACCCAGCTGCAGAAGCAAAGACTATTTTGAATTCTGAAGTAAAGTTTGTTACAAATATTTGGTATATTGACTTGTACAAAACCATGAAAAGTTTCCTTACTTTTGAATTTTTGAGATTTTTTCCTGCTTGTGTAAAGTTTTCAATATTGACAAGCAACCACCCGATTTTGTGTCTGCATGCAGTCAATGACTCAGCACTTTCATCGGTCAAATTGTTGCAGTATAAATACAAGCCTTCCATCTACACAAAATGTAAACGTTGTATAAATCTTGCCAAAAATGATTCAAAAACACAAGTTAACTTAAAGCCGTTCTCACATTGAAAAACATGTAAAACATTAATTATCGTCAACCAAGAAAATATTTTTTTGCCTAAAGAGCTTTAATTTATTTAACGTCAATAAAACTGAGAAAACTTTACAACAGACATGAGTGGGAATACAAAATGAATTGCCAATAATTCATAAAAGAAATCTTACAGGTTTTTGTAAATCTTTAATCTTCTCTGAGAGGATTTCCACACCCTTATCTCCTATGCCACAATCACTCAGATAAAGTTCTTCAATATTGTGAATGCAACGAGCCAATGCAGCTGTTCCACTATCTCCTATCTTGTTCTTGGAGAGTCTGAGTTTCTTCATCTGAATGAAATGCCAAACAATAAACTTTGCATAGGTGCTACATAAAGAATAAGTCACCCAAAGTTTTGTTAGGGTAACAGGAACTTACACCTATATAACTAAGCACACAAACTTGTTTTGTCACAGTTTCTTTTCACTTTCTTTTTGCATTCAAAAACAAAAACTACATTGTTGTTACTATCAACCTCATGTTTGAAATGACCCTATATCAGGTAAATATGATGTTAACCATGACTTCACAGTGTAGACATGAACTAATGGGGCATCCATGGACTTTGTGAATCCTACTTTCCTAAAGTCGAGGAAAATCTGAATTTGGTTTTACTGCATCATAAAGAGATGGCTTTACAAAACAATTGGAACCATTGTCTCAAAGTTAATTTTGTTTCAAAGTTAGTATTTTAACATCATGTGATTCGATATTAAACAGCATCTTTAATGTTTAAAGTTGTTGCCACTTGCAATTACAACACCAAACACTATTTTTAATTGTATCTTACTGTTTTTTTGCATTGATGAAATTTTCTCTGAAAGAAATTCAACACCACGATCTCCTATATCACAATTATTGAGAACCATTGCTTTAATATTGTGTTGAGGCAATGCGATCTTAGACCTATATGACTATGTACATAACCTTGTTTCTTTCATCACTCAAATAAATATCACAGCAGTTTTCAAGCTCTTTTTGCTTTTGAAACTAACAACTGCTTGGTTGTAATCACAAAATCATGATTTTGTTTGAAATACCTTTAAATTGACTTAGATGACTTAATCACGATCTTACAGTGAATGCAAAAACTAATGAAGCATCACTACACTTGCAATTTGCGAATCCACATTTCCTAAAGCTCTGTAATATCTGAAATTGCTTTTAATGCATTAACTAGTGATGGAACAACAAAGCAATAGAAATCATTTCCTCAAAGTAAACAATATTTCAGTCAGTATTTTAACATTATATCAGTATTTTAACATTATGTGATTTGATATTAAACAGCACTATGAATGCAATTTTATCTTACTGGTTTTTGCATGAATGTGATTTTCTCTGAAAGAAATTCAACACCACGATCTCCTATATCACAATTATCGAGAACAACTACTTCAATGTTGTGAATGCAATGAGCCAATGCAGCTGCTCCATTATCTCCTATCCTGTTCTTGGAGACATCGAGTTTCTTCATCTAAATAATATGCCAAGCTATAAACTTTGCGTGGGTGCCAAGAGGGGAATGCAGCTTCTACCAGTGTTCTGCTGACAAAATGTTAAGATAGTGCACCAAAATTTTAGACCTATATGACAATGTATATCAACTTGGCATTTTTTAAATGAACATTTTACTTTTTGTGATTTGATATTTAAGCAATAAATCCAAAGTTTCGGAAGTTTTCCACTTCTTGCTATAACACCAAACACCGTTTTATTTGTATCTTACAGGTTTTTGTAAATTTTTAATTTTCGCTGAAAGGATTTCCACACCATGATCTTCTATACCACATTCACTCAGGTAAACTTGTCTAATCTTGTGAATGCATCGAGCCAATACAGCTGCTTCAATATCTCCTATCTTGTTGGTTTGGAGATCAAGTTGAAACAACTTAGAAAACAAGTCTCAATCAAATTAATTATTACATGCTTTATGATATTTGACTATCGGTTTCACTCCGAAGAATTACTAATATAATATATATATAACGTAATATGTAACTATGTAACCTAAGAAGCACCAAAAGAAAGTATTTGATGAAATTTGAGCATCATTTTTATAAATTCTATTAAAGTATACCGGTTTGTTTCTTCTTTCAATTACAAAGCAGAGGCTTTTTATTTCCTCCAGAGTGAGATCACACCAACTTAGATCGAGCTTATGAGGAAGTTTGGAAGCTACTGAGGAAGTTGTCTTCTCATCATTTGATTTATGTGCCCTCCCGCATTCTTTAAGTATTTTTTCCACGCTTGGTCTCCTCCTCAAATTCGAGCGAGTAGATGTTGGATCATAACTTGTTGGACCTGTAAAGTATGATGGTATTTTAATAAAATATAAATTTATATCAACAAACTCATGTGGTTGATAATTTTATTTTGAAAATTAAATGGCGTTGACATTCGTAAAAAAAGGGTTAAATCATCGCTTGTAAATATTGATAAATAACCATTAAATTTTGCATCTTTTTATTCTAGTTTTTTTTCCCGAAATTTCAAACATGTTTATTGCCATGGTAACCATCATTACAAAATCTGTTTGTAAAAAGTAAATTTTAATAGATCCACAAAGCAAATTGAATAAATGAAAGTATAAACTTGTAATTAAAACGATAAAACAAGTTTTACCGGTTCCGTTTTATTTTTTATGTTAGTTTTAGTAGAGTTCGTTTTACTGTCTCTTACCCTGTCTTTGATTTCTCTTGCCCATCATACAGGTCTTATGGTGAATATTTAAAGACTTGCATTGTTTGGTCCTACAAAATCTGTGGAATTATGTATTTTTTACTTTTTTTACAATTTTTTTTTATATTGCAATTTTGCAGGAATACTTTACTGGCTTGATTGCCTAGTGTAACTTTGTTGTTAACGAATGTTCTGGTCTCGGGTTGCAAAATTTATGTTTGTGGTCCATATGACAGGGTTTGAACTATCACGAAAATTTCAAATCGTGTAACGATTAAATCCTATGGATGAAACACGAAGAACATTCAGTCCCAAAGTATTGGTGGTAACTTTGCCGAACGGCAAGTTTTAACAAACAGAGAGGGAAATAAATTAATTGTTATTATTATGCACAAAATTTTAAAATTACATGACAAATTCGGTCGGTGTCAGAGTGAGATCTGAGAAATCAAGCTCTTGGTGAGGTTTGAACTCGAGACTCCAACCTAACCAATCCTCCAACTGAGCTACAGTGGTTTCACTGGGTATATTGTGACCAAGGTACACTGATGTGCAAGCGCACAACTTGCCAGGCCACCTTCAGATATACGTAGGGGATCTCTGCCACTGTAAGCAGACAACGCAGTAATGTTTCATGCGATGGAATGATTGGCAGCATCGTAGCTCACTTGGTAGAGCGTTGGGTTATCCCAGGCTCGTGAGTTGAAGTCTCACCAAGAGCTTGATTTTTCAGATCTCGATCCAACTTGTCAGCAAAGAGTAGCTGATCCAGGTAGGCTGCAATGTCTGGGCTGCAATGCCTGTAAACCTAATGATCTTGATACGATAGCTGTGATCATCATGTAAGAACCTGCGCAGTGGGGCGATCTTGCCAATCATGCTTTTGCATGAAAGCTATCATAGTAAGGATACAAAATGCGAAATTGTTTTTAAATGTTTCCTAAATTGTATTAGGACGTGACTGGTCTATAGGAGTATTTTAATAAAACATGTGTAGTGCAGTGACAAATTATTTTTTAGGAAATATTTTACTTTTAGGCAAAGCAGAATGGTCCAGGAATATAAGTACCAAAAACATTTATAAAAATAAAAGAAACCTGAATTTAATAGCAACTATCACGCCAGACTGCCACTTGGCTTAGTTGTGGGCTTTTACTGCGGTGAACAAGTCTCGAACGTCGCAGTCAGTTTCGATAAAATCAAAACTTAGTTGTACGCACTAACAAAAAACAACACAGATGAGCTTTTGTGTCCGTCTGCTGTCAGTTTCAACACCATCAAGATTTATTCGCCGCAGTAAAAACAGCTACACGCGCTTTTGTAAATAACTCCTATCTAAACCAATTCATTGTCAGCCAATCTTTACCAGGCAACATTATTACGTCAGACCCATTGTGACGCAGAGTCGGAATCACTTCTTGTGACTTTTTACACAACATTATAGCTCAAAACAATAAGTCACGTGACAACCCCATGCGTGGTTTTGTTCGAGATATCGAGTTCCTGCGAAACACTACACCTTTGTGACGTAGACAATATCTCCAGGTAACAATAGATGGCCCGTGGTACGACCCCTACCTTAGGCTCCCAGAAAGTCCTGATAAAAGCCCTGGGGCGTGCCTCGCACGGAATTGTGTTTTTTTACTTTGCAGAATAAAACTTAAAGGTAGTTCGCACACGCTTCTGGAACAATTTACCTTGCAAACGTTATTCTTGTCACAGGCACTGTACAAAATTTCCCTTCGGCCCCACTTGGATTAGTATTACATTACAAAAAGTCCCCGTGTGTAAATGCAGTTAATTTTATGAATATGATGGTCGCTGGAAACAGCATCCACATCCTTGTTCTTTTCGCTTTTTTAGTTAACTACAAAATTGTTTCGAAAAAATAAAATTGCTACTAAATTAAAAATCGTGTTCGGGGGCAGATCGTGAAACACTTCAGAATTGAAAATAAAACTTTTATGATGAAGAAAAACCACAAAAATAATGTACTGACAAAACTCTGTACTAATTCTGTGCTGACGAAACTCTGTACTGATTCTGTGCTGACAAAACACTGTACTGACTCTGTGCTGACAAAACTCTGTACTGACTCTGCACTGACAAAACAGAATCTGATATTTGGCACCTTCACAATACACTGTGACGTCACAATGAAATAGATATTCCGTCGCTGTCCTCTTCTGTAATTCGATCGCGAAATGATGGAGGATAATAAAGAGAGAAGGAGGATCATTCTCCCCTGCAGATTAGTGTTTCACCGATCAAACGAAACGGAGCATTTTTCATGAGAAATACACATAAGGTAAAAGCAGCCATTTCACAAACAGATTGTTTCTAAAAATTTAAGGGATGTAACATCGTAAACGAAATTTTACAACTACTTAACATTTTTTGCAATAAAATCTAATCGTTGACTTGGGGAAAGCTACTCGGAAAACATATGAACCTTTTGAGGTCTTGTATTTTTGCCTTCACAATCTTATAAATGGGAATTGAAAACATTGAAAATGAAATGGGAATACATTATATGACGTTTAGTGCGCTCGTGAAAAATTTCTACTAAAATCTCTTGCGACCACAGCATGGATACTGGAAGATGACATGCAGCAGCGCTCCGCCCAAATTTCCTTTCACCGCAACGTGGTCGACGTATTGTTCATCCTGCATAATCGCAAGCGGTTCTAATTTCTGCTTGGAACGCCTACCCTGATCGCCGCGTTTCGAGCCTTTTTTAAAGTCTCATTTTAACCTGACAAACTCATCCACGTCGCACTCGCCACAACAATCGCAATCATCGCGCACATCAGTCAAACCTGTTACCTGTTCGTTTACCCCTTCCGAAAGCACAGCTCGGGCGAAGGTTTGTGCAAGGTTTTATGGACGAAAGTGTATGTAACGAATTTTCTTTCCTCCACGTCACCTTACACTTTTGTTAGTTATTGTTATTGTTTGTATTTCATTGTTTTCACTTTTCTTCCTGGCACCTTGTAATTTCACTGTTTTCTTTCGTTGGTACCACTTTATTTATTATATTGTTTTACCCACGCATATTGCTTTTAAGTCTCGCACTTCACACACTTTCACCACACTATTTTATTACCTTCGTCTCCCCTCCCTTTCATATTACTCACGCTCCGTTTATTTTTGTATGCCCCGGTTGTGCCGCGTGTCGGGAAGGCGCATCGTGATTGGTTGGTGATTTTTGCGTAACGAACGATTTCTCTAAAACCGGGGAGTTTTATTCTGGGTGTTAACATCTCTGGTACAGTGTTGTGTGTGAGTTATCGAGATCTTGGCCAGTAAATTTTTGCAGTGTTTTTAATCGCTTTTAGTTTAACACGACGTCCAATAAGTTAAATCAGCCTGGGTAAATTTGGCTTTGTGGTGAGCCGTTATTGCAGGGTTTCGGGCAGTATCAGAATTAGGGAAGCAGCTTTGTGAAAAGTACCGAATTAGGTAGAAGGGTTAATTGGGGATTAACATCCCCACCTAAAAACATCTAGCAGCCGAATTGCAAAGCTGCCAAAATAATTCCGTAACATGTACATCGGACCACCGTTTTTTCATGTTTGCAAAATATGAATTTATATTTTTGCAATTCCCCGATCGAATTTTTTTAAATATTTTAAAATCGTTTGAAAGGGTTAAGTGCGTAGAATGCTCTTCACCAAATTTTTTGCCAGCGAATCTTGTTTTCGAATATTAATATGTTTTTTTGATATTTTTTGGTATCGTTAGAAAGTTCAGGCTATGAACTAAAACGTGTACAGAAATCATGCTGCTACCTCGTTAGGTGGCCGAGTAACCCGCGTTCAAAGTTTTGTTAACTAGCGATTTTTGTTTGTCAACTAGCTTCCCTCTGGTGTTTCGAAAGTGTTTATTGAAACCGACGTTTCGTCCACCATCCGGCGAGACTTCCTCAGGGTTATGTCACACGATAATGCATCAAGCGTATAAACACTAAAAACGCAAGAAAAACGCTGGAGGACGACCATCCAAGTCCTAGAGATGGAGAAGAACCACACAAAACGTCTATTCCTGGAAACGCTACACATTCATAAGAACAACCATTGCGTGAATGACAAGGAGCAATGCGTCTATTTTCCAGCTGTTTACAACAACTTGTTGTAATTGTAAAAGTGGTCACGTGATAATACAAGCGGTGCCAATGCTATCGTTTCCCCTTTTTCTTGGGTTTTCCTTACGATTTTCTTGCGATTTTATTGTTTATGCCCTTGATGCATTATTGTTGACACAACCCTGAGGAAGTTTCACCGGATGGTAGACGAAAAGTCGGTTTCAATAAACACTTTCGAAACTTAAGTGCCAGAAGAGCAATTCCCATAAATTACTATGCCTGGCAGCAAAAATAACATTATATTCCAAATCTTAGTTTTGTGTCAATGTTCGTCAATAATTCGTTGGTGGTGGATGCGATGTAATTCCCATCATAAATGTGTGTTAAATATCTATAACGTTACGTAACCAGCTAACGCCACGACATACGCAGTTTAGTGGTTTTAAATTCTGTTCACACGCTTCCCTGCTTGGATATTTTCTTTCTTTCATTCGCTTTGCAAGTGCTGTGCCTGGCCTTCTCTTGTATTGAAAATGACTTCCATGTCAAATGCAATGCAACAATATTAACCTGCCTGCCTTGTGAATGAATTCATACTTTACAACTGGCAATTAGCACCGAAGAAAGAGAAATTCCCACTTACTGTGCTGATCAGCATCCATGCATTGCATTGTTGCATATAATTATCTTGACTCACCAGCCAACGTCGCGCCGTTGGATGGCTTGCGCCCACAGCAGTCCTGCACGGGGTCGTAGTAAGCTCGGCTTAAATCTCTTGCCATCGCTACATAGACTCAAGAACAGCGCTCCGACGCGGAATGTGTGAAGTGGACGGCGCCGGTGCAGTCTATTTAACCAAAAGCGTTTTGGGCGCGTTCGCGTCATTCAGTGCTGCGATGAATTTAGATTCGCCAATCGGTTTCACGTCTCGAGGAGATTTTTTGCGCAACACACCATGTATCAAAACTTCGATATTAATATTAGCGACGACTTCACCTCAAAACAAGTTTCCACGACGGCGAAACATCCATTCCGGGTGCTTCACGAACAAAGAAATCAGTGATTCGGCTTTAGGTTTTAATGTTTTCGAAATAGCCCAGACAACGCGTTGCGCGATATGACGCGGTTGTGTCGTCGTGCTCGCGATCGACGATTGTCATCTTCATGGGTTTATTCGCCTTCTCCTCGCTAATACATTATTTTATCGACCCTAGTGAAAATGTAAACATTTCTTACACCCATTCTGTGCTAAGAAATTAGTGATTACTTTGAGCGCATTAATCACCTTTTTGGCATATCCCAACATGTGCGCCATTTTCCTTATTCGATATACGGCAAAGGAATTTCATGAAACGCGTACACAACGAGCGTTATTGCCACGAGACGTTTTCTACGATTCGATGCATGGTCCAGCGCACAATGGTGACGTCATCACGCTACCATGGAGACACCAACGCAACGACATCGAACACACCTACGTCATCACCGGGGTGCACTGAACACAACGTTATCTGCACTTCATAACGTTGCTAATCGCTGGAGGTGACATTTGATGACCTACGATCGCTCAACTCATATATCAACGCCCGTTGAACACATATACGTCACCACTTTTCGCACAATAACGCACGTCACTTTTCGTTGTGTACTTCGCAGTTTATTGGGCAATTCTGAAAACACTTTTAACCACTTTACCAGATGTGCTTTTTCGATCTGACATTTTCCTGTACCTCCTATTTTTGTAAACCGATCAAATTAAACTCTTGCAAACCAGTTGTTAATGCACTAAAACATATACAGTGTGTCAAAAGAAAGTGCCTGCAAGTTAGGAATAGTAAAATATTAACTAGAAGGCTCCGGCCTGGTACAAAACGACAACATGAAATGTTGGGGTCTGGCAAACACAATCTAGCTCGCCCTGTTTTAAAGGTTGGTAAATGGGAAAGTTATTGCTACGAATCTTGATTTATGATCGTGTAGTTGCGTAGTGATTATTGTGGTTACTTATAACAGGACCCAATACAAGATGGAAGAAAGTTATTTCTGCATCGTTTCACCATCTAAGTATGTCACCAACTTTGAACTGAAATTTGTTTACATGAAATAATTGATATCAAAAGCAATGACCGTACACGAATACCGCACAATAAACTCACCACCAAAATAACTATAACATAGATATCATACGTGACAGAGCTCTCGCCTTTAAATTCGCCTTTTGCAAATGACTGAAAAGTAAACAAAGTATTAGGCAAGCAAAACGCCCGCTCAAATCAACAGAGTACACCCACTCTCCGTAACTTCATGGTGGGTAAACATGACGACCCCCACGCGAGAAACGTGACGACAAATGCCCTCCTCTTGTTCGTCGCTTCCATCAACAACATTTGGTATCTCTTCTTGTATTGACCGTTTAGCCGACCGTTAAACGACATGACCTCCACCCGAAAATAATGCATATGTGGCTGGATTCGATACGTCGATTTTTGTATTGATTCTTTACCTTCACCAAACGGACCAACCCAAGGTTTCCAGAATTTCCTGCATTGACCTTTGAGCATCACCGTGTTTGCGTTTGCATACGTTAAAACAACGCCCCTGCACCAGCAAGAGAAGCCCAGTTTGCGCTACAAAGAGTATCTGCTGATGATTGCTGACGATGTGGTTTCTTTCCTAAATCCAGCAAGCGCCGGTAGAATAATGGGTTTCTCGGTAAACCTACCAAAGGATGATAAGTACGAATGTCTAAAACAATAGTTAATAAGCACTTAAGACTGCACAGATTATAAAAGAGTGCATAAACTGTTATATACATTTAAACCTGAATTATGGATGAGATGCTCTCATTGTTAGGCCGCCGTAAACCTGTTTTTTATGTAACGTTTTACAAAGCATGACCCAAGCAGCCCAGTTATACTCTCAAAAAAAGTAATTGGCGATCCTAGGGTGTTTGGACAACGTGCTACTACTTCCTGTCTGCCACAGAGTGAGTGTGGTGCGCCATGTGTTCGATGTTGGTTTTAAAATCGCAATAAAGCTCTCCGTCATTAAATCGCTTGTTTTAATACTCGTGCGTAAAAATACAACTTGCCTCATCTCGCTTGCTTACTTCGTTGGATTTGATACAAAACCTTCACAAAGATAGCCAACCCTTCTACATTGTTTTCTAACGGTGTTAAAAGTTATATACCTGCTTCGATAGGTCTATGACTATATAACTATAGGATTGACGATAACACATTTGTTTCAGTTTCTCGGAAACTGACCATATAACCACAAATGTTGTTGTTGTTTTTTTAAGGATTTAAACTAAGCTGACGATTGAGGTTAATGCGCATAAACTCTTTGATTTATGCCATTATTGCAAAGGTTCAAGGGATAATCTCAGCAGCAATGTTTCAACGTTACGTTATACCCAATGCGTAATCTCTTTTAACAAAACCGTTCAAGAACTAGACACCTGTAATACTGAAAGCAGGTGAACGGAAATTTTAGACGGGATAAGGAATGTTTGCTTAATTGCTGCATTCCAACAGCAACTTACCCAAGTTGGCTTAAACTCAAATCAAATCAAATCATGTTTATTTTGAGCAAACAAAGCAACTACGCATATGAACAATATACAAAGAAATGAGATGGCATGGGCACCGATAAACCATAACGGTTATCGAGTCAGGCGCCCATGCAACGGTGATTTCCTCACGGAGAATCACCGTCTGCCGTGGGATCGCAGCCAGTCGCACTGGGAGGTGATGGGTTGCGACAGGCTGCATGTGACGAAAGATGGCCACCCGGCCGTGTTGGCCAAAGCAAAACCCATCGAAACGCAAACGCCAACTCGATTCTCAGAACGTTTCCTTTAATCAACATCGGCAGACCTTAAACGTCCCTAGGACAGTCCAATCGTGGTGGTTTTAATTGAAGATGGTCGGGATCGTCTGGAGGTTGCGTTTGTTGAATCATCGTAGGTCTTGCTGATGGTCCAGCGCACGTTGTGATGTTGCTGTGCAGCGCTCTTAGGCCTGAAACGATAACGGATCCTACGGTAGTAAATTATTCATTTAGGCGTAGAGTGTACAGTGGAGTAGATAAAAGACAAGAAAACACCAGGAAAATAGGACAGGAAAAACGCAATAAAAGACAAGAGGACTTGAAAGAAAAAGAGAAACTGACTGTTAACAGGATGGCTGAAAATGGATGTTACTGAGATGTCAAACATAGGCGGCCTTATTTTAAATAATGGACGGGAGAGCGATCTAATGGAAGGGTTTATTTACCAAATTGATTTCGGACGGCTGCTATACCTGAAACTATTTCTGCTAGCGTGTTCTTGCTGTTGATACTAAATTCGACTCCGAGAGCAGACTTATTTATTAATTGAAACTCAGGTTTGCAAAATCAGGCGGCCTAAGTTTAATTGTTCCAAGCACGTTAGTGACTGAGCGAGTAACTTCTACCACGTGCCAGTTGTTAGTTTAGTGACCGAGATTAGTTGGGTGGAAGAGTAAAATGACAAAGAATAATGACAGCGAATTGACAGAGTAAAGTGCGAACGGGTATTTAACAAGTTACAATGAAAAAAGTTATGTCGTCGAGCCGGATGCCAGAAGACTGTGCGAGTTCCGCAAGAAAGCCTAACTCCGTCTGTGTTCCAAATGTGTAAAGAATTAAGTTGGGAAACATGTGTGTTGCTACAATACCCTCCACCAACAGACAGTCTGACTAAAAACCATACTAAAACTGCCCAAAACACGCTGAAAATCGTCTCAGCAGCAGCCCGTGCATCTGTTCTCATTCCACCTTAACATTGGCACCCATTCGTCAGCCACCGCATTGTTACTCATAATATTACTCTGTTACGCAGGTTCGGGAAGGGCATTTTCCGAACTAGAAACTCTCTTCCATGTGTAACGTTTATTCTGTGACGTAGTGTTCACATTTACGTAATTTTCCATTAGGTAATGCAGAGTGACTTAGCAGTTCGTACCAGGAAGTGTAACTCCTATTTTCTGAAACGGCACAGGAGATCGCTCGTAACACGTAATTATATATCGCGGTTCTCACGCAAGCCGCATAACTGAATTGCCTATAAATTTGTGGTTTCTGTGGTTGATTTCATTCTACAGTTTGGTTCGCCTTTAGCGTAGAATCACCGTCTGTATATTCTACTCTGGGGCTCAGTTGTATTCTGAACATATATCTTTCGTCTTTGGTGAATAAAACAAACTAACACAAGTTTGGTTAGTTACGAAGAGGAGTTAGGAGTCAAGGAAACGCCTATCGCAGTTGAACACGCAGTTCAAACAAACAAACAACACTCATTCTTACACATGGAAATACAGAGATGGGACGTGCAGTAGACTTGGTAAGAAACAGAGAATTGTACCGAATATACATTCGTTGTGCCTTCTATGACGTTGGACTACATAAAGCCTTACCTGGTACCGGAGTCACTTTAAGTCAGATGGAAGATATTGAAACACCAAGACACAGAAATATCCGGCATCTTGGATCCCAATACAAGTATGTGCAATAAAATAGCATGAGTCGTTAAAACTATAAAAGGTATGAAATCCTACAGCAGCAAAATCCCAAATCCAAGCAGCAGAAGATCAACGTAAATATGCCAGCAACAACCCATACTAATAAAACAGAATGCACAATCGTGAGATTATTTCGCTTGAACTAAAACTTTACAAAAATTCACAATTCAATACAAAAAACTTAATCGCAATACTCGGCACAGCTAAACGAAAAATCGCCAGATAGAAAGGATGCTGGCGAAGTTAGATTTTTTTCGGACACATCGTTATGAAAAAAACGCCTTCGTCACCTGTTTGATTCTTTTGTATTAATCCGCCCTTTGTGGGTTGATACAAGTCCCTTTGCAATAACTCGCTCAGTCACTAACACGTATAGGCATATTAAATAAATAATATTGCAACTTGTCCTTCTATCAAATAAATGCTCGCGGAGTCCAATTCAGCAACACCTGCTGATTTTTGGACAATGCTTTACTACTAACAAACTGTTCCGGTCCTTCCTTATATGATGGTTTCAATTTTGTTGAATTTATTGAAGTAAGTTGCGGATATTTTTGTCATTTGCCCATATGTAAGTTCACAAAACTTTTTCTTCACATGTTCTTTAAGTACTCCAACTGCTCAAATTATGTATTTAACTTAGATGTAAAAAGGCGTAAAATTTTTGCAACAACAAACAGGGATTTACTACAACTTTTGTCTTTTGTGCTTTCATAGGAAAAACAAAAAGCATTGGCGACCAATAAACAGTAGTATTTACATAAATGTTAAATCAACAGAACAAGCTGAATTGGATACCGGATTTAAAAACACAAGAAGATTGAAGATAATAATACTGTACGCAAAAATGAAAAAGCCTTCAACGTAACAAGTTTTTGGTCTTTTCAATAGTAACTTTGCATATTCAAAATTTTTCAACTAAATTGTCCGTTAATGTAAGGATAAATATCTTGTCGAAATTGCCATTATCCTGCATATCACAGATTAGCACACATTGGAGAATGGAACTAATTACTGCATGAAGGTCCGGAGTCTGAAAATAATTTATATTAAAAAAAGGTACTACGCTATAATTGTCCGGTCACACAAAAGTTAAAAATCAATAGTTTTGACCTTCGTTTACTTGTAAATATAACACATTCACAGTGATTGCTTTGTGCATTAATTTACTGCCGTTGAATCAAGAAATTCCTTCAACGTGAGAATTATATGGTTTATGTTACACCAAACAAACTAATTTCCATTCGTAATAATGAGGTGCAATGCCACAAAAATAAACATCATTGCCGCTTTATTATGAAGCAATAAGACTATTTCCCGTCAGCAAATTTAATTTTGATCAATCGATTACACTTGAGTTGGTTAGTGTAAGCATCGTCAGTTTCTGCCAAATGCCGGATTACATATGACTTAATTGCGCCCCGCCCCTAAAATCTCGGTGACATATTCAAAATAATGTGTCTTAGTTGGCAAACAAAATACAAACCATCTGATGAATTTTTCATTAGCTGTTGAGTGCTTGTCATTTTTCCTGAGGTTCCTGTTGCATTGAAATTTTGATGTATGACTACTTTTACCTCAGATTGGTGTCCAATGTCCTGCAAACAGCAAGCTTTATTTTCCAACATTCCACTTAGTTCTGATATATAGAGCTTACCTCTCTGTTTCCAGAATGTTGATGGACATCACCCTGAACTCCAACAAAACTGTCTGTAATGTTTGAGTTCTGTGCCTGCATTTCCTGAGATGGACCTGCTTTAAAAAGTTGCTTCAATAAACTGTGGCCTTAGTACAGTTCGCCTTCTATTCCAAGGCTGTTCATATAATTTTAATTCTATAACAATGCCTTTGCATTTGCATTGTCAAACTTAAAAGAATTATGTTTTGTTAAAAAATTCAAAATAAAGATATATCTGTTAGGCCTAACTTGGAAAAGGGTTAAATGTATAAAATTAATTTAATGCTTTCTACGTTAATTATTCAGATTGGTGGAAAAAAAATTAAGATAGGTAATATCATACTTTTGTTGGCCAACAATCGTTGTGACTCTGAACTTATTTGTCGCACTGTGTCTTCCTGTAAAAATATATATAACTACTGCGACCATCAAATGGAACTTGTACAATGGCCTTATCTGTTTTAAATGCAATGAAGTCTTACTTGTTTGTCTTCTGTGCTAACTTCAACAATAAAGTTTGTTTTGTGATTCTTTCCATTAAAATCCAGATTAACATCAACTGATTCCATATCATTGCATGGTGCAAAGTTTAAACGAAAATTGTATTGTATTAAATTGTTTGAAAAAACATCCACCAACTTGATTTGATTTTTAGAAAATGTAACTCGACCTGTTTCACTTTCAAGTGTGAGCGTTGCTTCATTTTGATCTGATCTATGAAAAGTATGATCGATATGTTAGACCCAATTAGTTTACATTTTGTTTTTAACTGCTGGTCAAAATTTTTTTTCACAATGTTATTTTATGAATTCAATTTTGTTGACTACAAACAGTTGTTGTACAGAAATATCCAAATTACACTACATATGATGTTACTACAAACTAGATGGGTTTAGTTATTGAAAACCTGAATGTATTTGAAATGTTGTTCGTTTACACATCTATTTATTAAACTGTAGCTTTTAAAGAATTTAATTGAGTTGCTTAAACTGAAAAGAGATTCTTTTGTAAAGTGGTTTTAGTTTAGGCTATGCACCATAATTATATTAAAGCTACTAATTTAAATGGACAATATGTAGTTAATGTTGGCAACTTGATCAACAAGAACCTTTCATGAACAATGGAAAAACATTCAATAATCCACACAGACAGACCCTGACATTGTGTAGGCAATCCAGTTTTATTTAAAATTCCATTATTATAGCTTTTTCTAAAGTACAAATTTTACCTAAAATATTCAGGTCAATAAACCTGTATTTGTTAAAAGTTAAGACTAGAATGATTGCCTCGTCTTACTTACAAAGACGCAATTAAACCTTCTAGATAATAATTGCCAAAACCTATTCACATAATTAGGCTACTTAATTTCTGTAGTTCGTTTACTTTAATTTCAGACCAAGCATCAGTTCGAGATTAGGATTTGCAGGTTTGTTGAACTCTAAGTTGTCACAAATGAGAAATTTCCAATGCCTTTTCAGACAATGAGAACTTTCCTGTTTTGGAAATCCTCCCATGACTAATTTTTTCTTGGACCAACCAAAAATGTTTTCGGTAATCACATGAAACCTACAAACAAAATACAGAAAAAGAAATATCGTTCCTGTACCTAGGTATACTTTCTGTTGCTAAATGATACATGCATAAACTTGTTACACTTACCAAGTAAAATGAGTTACTTTAAATGTAATCTTTCTCTTCCAACTGTAGGATAAAGTTTCATGATCTTTCCATGTTTTATGATTTGCACTTGTTTCAACCTTAAAGTTTGTTTGTTTAGCGTTAATACAAAATTATTCATCCAACTTCCTATACATCAATTATGAATACTACAATGTACACTTTAATACATAATTCTTAATTGGCTGAACTATTTCAGGAAAAATAAAATTTGCTTTTATTCCAAAATATGGTCGTATCAATCAATAAATGAAAAGTGATTAATGATTAATATCAGTACTTAATCAGCAGTTTATTGTTTTCCTAATTTATGTGAAAGCATGTGAAGGTAAAAGATAAATCTTTTTACCACAATATGTTGTGGATCTTCACGCACAAAACATGTTGGTAAAGTGATGGTGACATCTTTGGCAAACCGTAACCGACTCGGTCCACAATACAACAATGGAGTAATTTCCTTCTGTGGAATGAAAACTAAATAAAAAGTGTGGTACAAAAAGAAACAGTTTTGTGCAATTTTTTGCAGAGACTTAGAAAAAATATACATTTCAGTTGCAATAATGTTTTACCAGCTTTTGTCATCTTATTTTCTGCGTGCAAGTTGGTATTTTAAAATTATGTCGGAGACAACAAGTGGTAACCAACATCATCCAGTTAATAAAAAAGTATCTATTTTGATGTTTACGTCCATTAATAATAAATCACACAAACTAATTACACTTTGTTTGATATTTCCATAGTAACTTCTCAACCAAATTTTTACAGTGGTATCCAGTGCATTAGGAGGAATTTCAACAACACAACCCATCACATCAAGTTTGTCACCTTTCTCACCAACAACTGATGATGTTGTTTGAATTACTTTATATTCTTTGCATTTCTGTGAAAATCAGTTTACAGCATTAAAAGTAAATTTTAGTTGTTCATCAAAAAATGTTAACAGTAGTATTTATGCTAAGAGTCAAGTGTTGGAATTGTGAATTAAAAATGGTTCAAAGCTGCAGAAGCAAAGGCTATTTTGAACACTAAAGTAAAGATTGTTATAAATATTTAGCACATTCACTTTTGAAAAGCCATAAAAATTTTCCTTACTTTTAAATTGATGAGATTGTTTCCTGCTTGTGTAAAGTTTTCAATATTGACAAGCAACCACCCGATTTTGTGTCTGCATGCAGTCAATGACTCAGCACTTTCATCTGTCAATTTGTTGCGGTACAAATACAAGCCTTCCATCTACACAAAATAAAAAACGATGAATAAATCTAGCCAAAAAAATTATTGCATAAACACAAGTTTACTGAAACCTTTTCTCTCATTAAAAACAAATATATAACAATAATAATTGGCCAAAACGTCGATCTAGTAAATTATTTTTTTTTGCCAAAAGAGCTCTTTAGTCTATTTAATAAAACTGAGAAAACTTCACAACGGACATGAGTAGGAACATAAAATGACTTATAAGTCATAAAATCTTACAGGTTTTTGTAATTGTTTAATGTTCTCTGAGAGAATTTCCACACCCTCATCTCCAATACCACAATTACCCAAATAAACTTCGTTAATTTTGTGAATGCAACGAGCCGCTGCAGCTGCTCCACTATCTCCTATCTTGTTCTTGGAGAGACTTAGTTTCGTTATCTGAATAAAATGTCAAACTTTGCATTGAAGCCACATAAAGAATGAAGCATCCAATGTTGTGTTAGGGCAATAAAATCACAAAAAGGACACAAACTTGTTTCATCACAGTTTCTTCTAACTTTCTTTTTGCTTTCGAAATTAAAGACATCATGATTGTTACTAACAACCTAATGTGCTCACTTAAAATGTGCTTAATTCAAGTAAAAATTATGTTAACTATGACTTTACAGTGTAGACATGAACTAATGGGGCATCCTTCCATCACAACATGTGGACTTTAAGAAACCCACTTTCTTAAAGTTTAGGTAAATCCGAATTGGTTTTACTGCATCAAAAAGAGATGGTTATACAAAGCAATTTGATCCATTGCCTCAAAGTAAACATTATTTCAAAGTCATTATTTTAACATCATGTGATTTGATATTAAACAACAAGTTTAATGTTGTTGTCAGTTGCAGTTACAATACCAAACACATTTTTGAATGTATCTTACTGGTTTTGGCATGAGTGTAATTTTCTTTGAAAGAAATTCAACACCACGATTTCCTATATCACAATCATCGAGAACGACTGCTTCAATGTTGTGAATGCAATGAGCCAATGCAGCTGCTCCATTATCTCCTATGTTGTTCCTGGAGAGATCGAGTTTCTTCATCTAATTAAAATGCTACAAACTGTACATGGGTGACAACAGAGGGATGCAGCCCTCCTAGTGTTCTGCTGACAATATGTTAAGATAGTGCACCAAAATTATAGACATTTACATAACAAGCATTTTTTCCATCTGTTAAATCAACACTTTGCTTTTTGCGATTTGACATTTAAGCACATCCAATATGTTTCGGAAGGTTACCATTTCTTGCTACAACCCCAAATACTATTTTATTTGTGTCTTACAGGTTTTTGTAAATTTTTAATTTCCTCGGATAGGATTTCCACGCCATGATCTTCTATACCACATTCACTCAGGTAAACTTGTTTAATTTTTTGAATGCATCGAGCCAATACCGCTGCTCCAATATCTCCGAAATTGTTGCTTTGGAGATCAAGTTTGAACAACTTAAAAAAAAAAATTTAATCAGATTGCTTATCACATGCTTAAAGAAATTTGTCCATCGGCTTCACCGAGAAGGATTACAAACATGTTACTGAATATCATGCAACCTGTGAATTTACGAAAATATTTGATGAAATTTGAGCATAATTTTTATAAGTTCTATTAATGTATACCGGTTTGTTTCTTCTTTCAATCACAAAGCAGAGGTTTTTAATTTCCTCCGGGGTGAGATCACACCAACTTAGATCGAGCTTATGAGGAAGTTTGGAAGCTACTGAGGAAGTTGTCTTCTCATCATTTAATTCATGGGCCTTCCCGCATTCTTTAAGTATTTTTTCTATGTCTGGACTCCTCAAATTGAATCGAGTAGATGTTGGATCATAACTTGTTGGACCTGTGAAGTATGATGGTATTTAAATAAAATATAAATTTATGTCAACAAACTCATGTGGTTGATAATTTTATTTTGAAAATTAAATGGCATTGACATTCGTAAAAAAATGTTAAATCAAATATTGATAAATAACCATTAAATTTTGCATCTTTTTATTCTAGTTTTTTTCCCGAAATTTTAAACATGTTTATTGCCATGGTAACCATCATAAGAAAAATCTGTGTGCAAAAAGTAAATTTTAATAGATCCACAAAGCAAATTGAATAAATGAAAGTATAAACTTGTAATTAAAACATTAAAACAAGTTTTATTGGTTCCGTTTTATTTTTTATGTTAGTTTTAGTGGAGTTCGTTTTACTGTCCCTTACCCTGTCTTTTATTTCTCTTGCCCATCATACAGGTCTTATAGTGAATGTTTAAAGACTTGCATTGTTTGCTCCTACAAAATCTGTACAATTATGTATTTTTTACTTTTTTTACAATTTTTTTTTATATTGCAATTTTGCAAGAGTACTTTATTGGCTTGATTGCCTAGTGTAACTTTGTTGTTAACCAATTTTCTGGTTTCAGTTTGCAAAATTTAAGTTTGTGGTCCATATGCCAGGTTTTGAACCATGCTATTTCGAAAATTTTAAATCATCTAACCATGTATTCCTATGGACGAAACACGAAGAACATTCAGTCCCAAAGTATTGGTGGTAACTTTGCCGAACGGCAAGTTTCAACAAACAGAGAGGGAAATAAATTAATTGTTATTATTATACACAAAATTTTGAAAATACATAAAAAATTCGGTCGGTGTCAGAGTAAGATCTGAGAAATGAACTCGAGACTCAGGGCCAACCTAACCCAATGCTCCAACTGAGCTACAGTGGTTTCACTTGGTATATTGTGACCAAGGTACACTGATGCGCAAGCGCACAACTTGCCAGGCCACCTTCAAATATACGTAGGGGATCTCTACCACTGTAACCTATGGGCGGCCAGAAGGGTCATAATGCGTCTGAATCAACACGTTGCTTATTTAACCAACATGTTCCTTATTTAACCAACATGTTGCTTATTAAGCAACGTGTTACTTGGCGCCAGAAGGGTCAAAATTCACACGTTGCTTATTTAAGCAACATGTTGGTTAAATAAGCAACATGTTCCTTAAATAAGCAACGTGTTAAAAAAGACGTTGCTAGAAGGCGACCGTGGTCGGCCAAAAGGGTCAAAAGTCTGCTTAAACAACATGTTTGCCGCCCATATATGTACCCTTCTGGCCGCCCATATATGTACAGCGCGTACTATAATGTTTTTTTTGCGTGATACACATAAAGGGTTGTCTGTCGGGGTTATCGCTATTCACGTCGGATGTTACACAGTTCCGTGGCGACACTGGGCAACTAAGACCTGTTAAAAAACGAGCTTAATAGGCATATTTAGTGAGCTAAAACGAATGAAACACCTTCTCTTTAAGTGCAATGTTTCCTACAAACATTAACATGAAATTAAGGAATATGGTGCTTAAGTTCAGAAAATATGAGCAGTTTACAAAACAAAATTGTTCGAGTATACCCCGGTCTTCCTTATACATTGCTTGATTGCTGACCACTGTCAAATTAAAACACACCAAGAAATAGGTCATATATAAGTCATCTTTTTTTATTTAAAATTGTTCCACTTACGTATACAACCACCAACTTTACCTGTTAATTAAATGCCTTCAATTGACAGCATAAATTTATGTGACGCAATATCGCAACTAATAATAACTCGTAGGCTACGTGGTTTTGGAGCCCATAAGCACGTGATGCAACACAGAAAAAAAGCTGCAGTGGCAGACAAAATACTTGTCATTATATTAACTTTTCTGACCACACTACCGTTTTTTGTCGGCCGCATGAATGACTTTCGCCCAAAGTCAAGATTAGTATAGTCATAGTAAGCTTTAGAAACCGCCTTAGCGAAAGGTTAACCAAAACGCTGCAAAAAACACAGCACATTTGAAGAAATATTTGTGTTGAAGAAAATTACATGACATGGCAATAAAACAACAAACCGGAACTGGTTTACGAATAAAAACATTATGCACAAAAGAATTACAAACAAGACTGAAGCTTTTTACAACATACGACACGTTAAAATGAGTTAGTAAACGGATAAACGGTCGGAGGCAAGTAACAAACTATGGTTTGAGAATTTAATTATTAGGGCAATTGTCGTTAGCATTTATGACCGGATTGAGGTTACTCGACAGGGACCGTATAAACAATATTGTTCTTGTAAACAATGCGAACAGGAAACCGCCGGACTGGATGGTAATTGACTAGACGATTTGGTTGTTTTTATACCCCCTAAACTTAAAGCGTTCTTTAACATGGTATGAATTTTGGCAAGATTTTTACAATGCAACAACACATGCCCCATAAACTGGTTTCTCCATTTCAAAACATTCTCTCCATTCATCACAAATTGGATTGTAAACCTCCATTGTTTTAAGGTCATTTTTTCCATTGTTTCTAAAAAGCAATAAACTGGTAAGTGCTAGATTAAATCCGAATACACATATATATTACCCTCCAACAACGTATATCTTATTCCCAATCACACAAGCAGAATGTACATATCGAGCGTTTAGAAGTGGAGCAATAAATTGTATCTATATTTATACACCATGGTTTCAGAAAATAAACACTACATCTATGTGAACAACAGACCATGCAACCACTCCAGCCGCACGTGGTCTTCTGAAACTGCTGAATAATGTTCAATTTCCCGCCAGGGTTAAAGGTTACCAACGTGACAAAGCGCGCCAGAAGGGTTAAATAAGCAACATGTTCGTTATTTAAATAACATGTTGTTTAGGCAGACTTTTGACCCTTTTGGCCGACCACGGTCGCCTTCTAGCAACGTCTCTTTTAACACGTGGCTTATTTAAGGAACATGTTACTTATTTAACCAACATGTTGCTTAAATAAGCAACGTGTGAATTTTGACCCTTCTGGCGCCAAGTAACACGTTGCTTAATAAGCAACATGTTGGTTAAATAAGGAACATGTTGGTTAAATAAGCAACGTGTTGATTCAGACGCATTATGACCCTTCTGGCCGCCCATAGTAACCAGACAACGCAGTAATGTTTCATGCAATGGAATGATCGGCAGGATCGTAGCTCACTTGGTAGAGCGTTGGGTTATCCCAGGCTCGTGAGTTGTCTCGAAGTCTCACCAAGAGCTTGCTTTTTCAGATCTCGCTCCAACTTGACAGCAAAGAGTAGCTGATCCAGATAGGCTGCAATGCATGGGCTGCAAATTGTATTAGGACGTGACTGGTCTATAGGAGTATTTTAATAAAACATGTGTAGTGCAGTGATAAATTATTTTTTAGGAAATATTTTACTTTTAGGCAAAGCAGAATGGTCCAGGAATATAAACACCAAGTACCAAAAAACATTTATAAAAATAAAAGAAACCTGAATTTAATAGCAACTATCACGCCAGACTGCCACTTGGCTTAGTTGTGGGCTTTTACTGCGGTGAATAAGTCTCGAACGTCGCAGTCAGTTTCGATAAAATCAAAACTTAGTTGTACGCACTAACAAAAAACAACACAGATGAGCTTTAGTGTCCGTCTGCTGTCAGTTTCAACACGATCACGATTTATTCGCCGCAGTAAAAACAGCTACACGCGCTTTCGTAAATAACTCCTATCTAAACCAATTCATTTTCAGCCAATCTTTACCAGCAACATTATTACGTCAGACCCATTGTGACGCAGAGTCGGAATTACTTCTTGTGACTTTTTACACAACATTATAGCTCAAAACAATAAGTCACGTGACAACCCCATGCGTGGTTTTGTTCGAGATATCGAGTTCCTGCGAAACGCTACACCGTTGTGACGTAGACAATATCTCCAGGTAACAATAGATGGCCCGTGGTACGACCCCTACCTTAGGCTCCCAGAAAGTCCTGATAGCTGGGGCATGCCTCGCACGGTATTGTGTTTTTTTTACTTTGCAGAATAAAACTTTAAGGTAGTTCGCACACGCCACTGGCACAATTTACCTTGCAAACGTTATTCTTGTCACAGTCACTGTACAAAATTTCCCTTCGGCCCCACTTGGATTAGTATTACATTACAAAAGTCCCCGTGAATAAATGCATTTAAAATGGTCGCTGGAAACAGCATCCACATCCTTGTTCTTTTCGCTTTTTTAGTTAACTACAAAATTGTTTCGGAAAAAGATAATTGCTACTAAATTTAAAATCATGTTCGGGGGAAAATCGTGAAACACAGAACTGAAAATAAAACTCATACGATGAAGAAAAACCATAAAAATAGTGTGCTGACAAAACAGAATCTGATATTTGGCACCTTCACAATACACTGTGACGTCACAATGAAATAGATATTCCGTCGCTGCCCTCTTATGTAATTCAATCGCGAAATGATGGAGGATAAAAAAGATAGAAGCAGGAGCATTCTTCCCCTGCAGACTAGAGTTTCACCGATCAACCAAAACGAAGCATTTTTCATGAGAAATACACGTAAGGTAAAAGCAGCCATTTCACAAACAGATTGTTTTTAAAAAATTTAAGGAATGTATCATCGTAAACGAAATGCAAAAGTACAATATCAAATAGCCTGATGTCAACGAATTTATTTTCAAGAATACATGTTTCGCTAAATAAGCATCTTCAGTTCTAAAATTTTCGTGTGTAGATAAAGCGTTTCGTGTGTAGATAAAACGTTGTGCGTATCACATGATCGCAGGTAGTACCATTTTTTGTATGTTAATTCGTGCGTTTAACATTTTTTGCCATTTGTTTTCACAAAATGTCCAAATGCTCCTTTGGGGGTTGTTAAAGAAACACCAAGTAGCATGTAGCCAAATCAGGTCTTTTGTAGAACGTTGCTGGGTGATGTGCCTGAAAATGGCGGAGTAGCGCACTTTTGTCTCCCGCTTCATCGATGTTGAATGTTCTCCACATCTGCGTATGCTTGTTCCACCTGGTGGAGAACTTATTCTTTGTTTGTCCCACGTATTTTGCACGACAAACCCTACAAATCGCCGTGTATATTCCATAGCTTGCACAATCCAATTGGTCGTGAAGTTTGATTGTACCAGACGGTGTTTCAAACAGGTGAAGTTCGTCGACCATGCTGTCAAAGCCTTTGAAATGTTCACTTAGGCCACATTTCCGGCATGGTTTTGAACACCCTGGCACTGTGTGGGTATGGGTTGCAATAGACCTGAAAGCAGTAAGCCAGCTCTGTAGTGTCCGGGGCTTTTTAAACGTCACTTTGGCGTTTGGCTCCAATTCTTTTTCCATTGACGATAAGTCACATAGCCGGGGAAGGATGTAGCCCAGTATACCGATGGATCGGCAATTTTCGTTTTTTCCTGTTGGTTCTTGGGCCCAAACCTTTCCTCCCAATTTCTCGCAATGTCAATTAGTCTTTTGGTGCTCTTTGGTGGGAATTCAGACATAGCGCACTTCCTCTGTAGCCGTTTGAGACTTGCCTGATAGTCTTCAGGTTCTTCATTGAGGCGGCGCATCCTAACAGCCTCCTCATATACAATGGCTTTGAATATATGTTTGGGATGGTGTGATCTTCCATTGATAAATATTCTCCCTTTGCTTGTCGGCTTCACGAAATCCTTGGTTTTAAAACCCAGCAAGGAATCACTTGTAATCACGTGGAGAATGTCCAAAAACTCCAGTGCACTGCCTTCTTGCGTCGTATTTATTTGTCTGAAGGTTAGTATTAGTCCTTGGTCATTAAAAGCTGTTTTTGATGCATTTTTGTGACCTCTGTTGATCTTTCCCCATACGAGAGAAAAATTATATCGTCTATGTAGCGTTTAAGATTTCCGTTTTTTTTCTAATTTCCGTTTAATGCGGGTTATAATTTCATGGACTGCAATGTTTGCAACTGAGTCTTGAGTGGTTGTCTCCGGTTACTATTCCATCTATTTGGACGTAGTATTGCCCCTTGTAGGTAGTAATAACACTTTTCTAGCAAAATAGTGTAAGTTCTACAATCATACCTCGAGATCTTGCTGAATATTTGGCGTGTTTTCTGAGTGCGTTGTTTAGCGCTGTGATCACCAAGTCCCTGTGCAAACTTGTATATAGTGCAGTGACATCGGTCGCAACTAGGTGGAGAGGTCTTCCGCGATGCGATTCAGGGTGTTGTTTGTGCTTCCACAATGCCAACGCATGTAGGTAGTCCTTGCTGTCTCTGCAGTACTCGTTGAATACGGATTTGCAGAATGCAATGCTAATGGGCTGAAGGATGCTTTTCAAAAAGGCAGTAACTCTTGAGGTAAATATGTTTCCAGCTGCCTGCAGCAGTCGTGTTGGTATGTCTTTGAGAAAGGTTTCTTTTAATTGCTGCTCGGAGAGCTTATGCGTCTTGAATAACGGGTATGCATAAGCCGCGTTGAGGTTTCCAAAATGCTTAGCTGCTGAGCCACATGTGTGTTTGAATTTCGTATCATGATATTCGATACCCGTTGTGTGGTACAAGATGCCATCGTTAACTGCTTCCTCAGAGTGCAGGTGTTTTATAATGTCCTCACAGTGCAGTTTGACAGAGAGCGCATGTCTGTGAAAAGTAGCTTCATCCATGTCAAGCTTTTGAACCTTCTGCAATTCTCTCATCATGGTGTGGTCGTAATCATCAAAGTCCATAATAATTAATTTCTATATTTTTTTTTCTCCGGCGATAGCGAGCCCGATCTCGTTGGTTCCTGGTTTGCATTTCTGAGGGGCCGGGCAGAAACTTTTCTCTAAAATAACTTTGATTTTTCCAAAGCCACAGAATTTTTTCCGGTGTATTTGTTTTTCCATTTTCAACATGGGTCTTCGTCTGCAACATTTCCAACATTGCCATCCATGACAGCAATTTGTTTCTTAATTCTTCTTTCTTGCTGCACCAACAGAAGATCAAGATCAATTCCCTTTTTGTTGTTAGAGGGCAAGAGAACACGTTTTGCAACACATTGTTTAAGAAAGAATTTCAGGGCCTGCTGTTTAGCCAATTTTGGCCACTACCTGCGATCACGTGATACGCACAACGTTTTATCTACACACGAAACGCATGCTTGCGGCCGCGGTGCTACACCACGCAAGTAGTTCACCAGACATTGCATGTCAGAGTGACTTGCTCGGTCAGTTTTAGCATTTGTTTTTCAGCTTTTTATTTTGTTTTCCGTTTCATTTCAGAACTGAAGATGCTTATTTAGCGAAACATGTATTCTTGAAAATAAATGCGTTGACATCAGGCTATTTGATATTGTAATTTTGCAAACGTGAAGTTTCCTCCTGTGTCACGCACAAGTGGCGTTGGGAAAAAAAAGGTAGATTTCGGAATATATACATTGGATATCGTAAACGAAATTTTACAACTATATTACCAATCTCTACAATAAAATCTAATCGTTGACTTGCGGAAAGCAATTCGGAAAACATCTGAACCTTTTGAGGTCTTGTAACGGAAACGCGACGGCAAAACAAATGTTTGTAAGAGTTTCAAAGAACAACAAGTTTTTCATAAATTACTAATGATGCTGCCAGGCATGTTCTATTTGATTTTTCGATATAACTTTTTTTATAACTTTCCCACGACCGAACGAAAGCACGTAAATTAAACTTTCCAAAACATTTAAACTTGTCTAAAAACACAGTAAACCGCTGCTGTACAAGCCGAATACAGTTAAACGCATACTCCGGATGGCCAGGTGTACACTTACGCCGATAAATGTTCGTGCAAACTTCGGCCCGAGCTGTTCTTTTGAAAAAATAATTTTATACCATCCTACTATCGAAAGAAATCAAGCATTAACAAATCCAGCTGTTAATATGGCAGCAATAACCCAAACTATTAATACAAAATGCACAATCAAGAAATTGTTTCGCTTGAAATAAAACGATAAAAAATTCCACGAATGATAGAAAAAAAACTATATCGCAATACTCGCCTAGGATACACAGCTAAACAAAAAGTAAAAAAAACGACATTGATCGATAGAAGTAAACAGAAAAGTGGCAACGAATCAAATCAAATAATAAACAAAGTGGAGCCAATAATATGAATTGTGTAAGCTGCATGCAGATGGCCACTGTTTCGGCCTATAAGGTCTCAAAGTTGAAGTCTTTTCTTGGCCGTTTGGTCGGCAGAGTCATCTGATAGGCACACCAGCTGCACTGATAAGACCCATTAGTTCGAAACAGTGGTCATCTGTATGCAGCTTACACGATTCAAATTTGAAATATATACATGAAAAATACAGTATAGCAATCTCCCAACAGTCCTATAATTCAGCATGAACTATCTGCATAAAACGTGGTATATTTAACACCCACTAATTAAAAGAACACAACAATTGCCTAAAAAATATTGAACAATGAACGTGCATCCACAAACTATGGCATAACTTTTTCCAACAAGGTCGTGTTTGGGATAAAAATAGCATTAATGGCCTTACGCTTAATAATTTTACTTAATTCTAAAGGGTTAAATCTACACCATGGATTAGAATTAGAACTATGTAAATAATAAAAAAATTGTTTTTTTTTGTTAATAAAAAAAAAATATTTCACATAAAAATCTGCTGATGAAGTTGACATAAATCCATGAAAACGATTTAAATCTTTAATTGTAAAATTTACAACAAGGATTGGATAAAGAAACTAATTATCCTTGCTGCATGAAGGACCAGCATCTGAAATATATTTAAATTTTAGCATTTTCCTCAGTTTATACCTGTGTGCAATCAGCAAACACCATATAAACCTGGTAAAGAAGTTGACATAGATTGTTGGGTGTTTGTTGTGTTAACTGAGTCTCCTGCTATGTTGATATGTGGTTCAATTAATATATTGCCAGAAAATGCAGTACCTGGAAATTACATGAAATATGAGAGGCTGACAACCTGGTTGATACAAGCCTGGTCATACTTGCTTGATGTGAAGTGTTTCTTGTCTCAGAATCTGAATTCTGCTTTATGTCCTCCTGCAAACCAACAAACAATATAGTAAAGTCTTAAATTCAGTTAAAGATAGCAGAGATTATGTTGTAACTTACTTGTGTTTGTTGTTTTTCTATTGTTTCAACTTTGACGCCAAAGTTTGTCTTGTAAATCTTTCTATTAAAATCCAACAAAACATCAACTATTTGATATCCTTTACGTGGAACCAACTTTAAAATAATGTTATGTTGTGTCATAAAATTTGAGAAAACATCCTCGAGCTCAATTGTTTTTTCATGAAATTCAACTCGACCACTTTTGCTTTCAAGTGTGAGTGTTGCTTTATTTTGATCTGATCTGGTGGCAAAAGGTTGGAACACATCCAGGTTTTATTTGCATTCTTTATTATATTTTTTAAAACTTTTTTAATATTTTTAAAAATTTTATTAAAGTACTTTCCTTTATGTGGCAGACCTTTGCTTCTGCTTTTACGTTGCTTTGCACACTTTCAGAAACTGATGATGCCCTTTTCAGGGCGAAATATATTTTTCTGATGGAAATAAAAACATCTTTCAAAGAGCTGTCTAACAGATTGATTTAAAAAGGCCTTACTAAACATTAGTTTCAATTCGACCACAGTAATGCTTTTTTACACGAGTTTGTCGGGCAATCACTATATCATGCTGTTCATCATTTTTGAAATCCCATAACTTTTTGTGAGACTTGGGGACAAAAACTACAGACAATCTTGTTTCACACATATACATATTCTGAATGTCTGATGTTTCATTCAGCAGTTTTAAACATCTGCCAATAAACGCCTTTTACCTACCACAGTTTTTGACAATTATTTCATGTGTAATTTACTACCTTAAAGTGAAACCAAGCAACTGTTCAAGGGTATCTTTATTCTTGTAGTTAAATTTTAAACTGTCACAAATGAAAAATCTCCAAAGTCGTTCATTGCAATGAAAACTTTCCTTTTCTGGAAATCCACCCATGACTAATTTCTCCTTTGACCAACAAAATAGAGCGTTTTGAATTGTATGAAACCTAGAAACAGGTGTTAAAACACTAACATTTTTGTTGTGCTGTTATGTTAAACAGCATGTAATAAACTAGTTGAAGGTGACTTACCAAGTAAAGTGAGTTACTTTAAATTCAATCTTTTCCTTTACTCTATAGGAAAAACTTTGATAATCTTCCCGTGTTTCACCATCTTGACTTGTTTCAACCTTCAAGTTAGCTTCGTTTAATGTATTTGTTTACACAAACCATCACAAACTGATAATCTGTTCTGACTTTTATTGATTTGTAGTCACAAGGAAATGTTATAACTTACTACAACAAGTTGTGGACTTTCACACACAAAACATGTTGGTAAAGTGATATCATTAAACATCTTTGGTAAACTTTAACCCACTTGGCCCACAATACAACAATGGAGTAATTACCTTCTGAGGAATGGAATAAATCTCAGTTTGAAAATGCATAATTTGATCTGACGTGTCAATAAATCATTCTATTTTTAACAGAGAAAAAAATATTGTTTTAAAAATATATTTTAATAAATAAAAATCATGTTTCTAAATATATTTAAACATTCTTAACATTAAATACTGTATAGAATAAGGTTTATTAAAAGTATTTGGTACTAAACGAGTTTGCACTTTTGTTTGTCAAAAGGATGAGTTTTACCTCAATCAAGCACTGTTAAAATACATCATAAAAACCTTTAATCAAAAAAATATTTTAAATTTATGTGAGAATGTTTGTTACAAAACATGAAGATAAGTTCACTATGAACTATCTTGCAAATAAAAAATAATAGCAAAGAAATTAGAAAACATCGTTTGAAGTTAACACTTAATGCAAAATCCACTTACATTTGGCTTGATATTTCCATAGTAACTTCTTAAACAAATTTTTACATTTGTATCCAGTGCATTAGGAGGAATATCAACAACACAACCCATCACTTCAAGTTTGCCACCTTCCACACCAACCACTGATGATGTGGCTTGGAGTACTTCATATTCTTTATGCTTCTGTAAAATATAGAAAACATAATTTTTAGTCATGCCTCAGCCATTAGAATGTTAGTGGTAGTATTCATGATAAGTTTCTTTATAGTTTTAAACATAGGCGTCGATATTTTAACGTTAGAAATATGCAAAAAAATATTTCTCCAGTCATAACGCCCTAAATATAGGCAAGACACCCGAATTTTGTTTTGTGTTACTTTGTTTTTACACCGAATCATGTTGTTGTAGAACTAAGTTTTGAACCCTTTAATTACGGACCACCTTTACCGAAAGCACCAATTGCTGCGCTGCGTAACAACCAATGAGACACTTGTGTTTGTCATGATTGTGACGGCGATAATACGAGTGGAGTGAAACTAACTTAACTCATAGTATAACGTATGTGGTTTCTCTGACAATAATTTTTAATTTTAAACGAAATCCAGGGGTGACAATACATGCGTTGTTAGTCCTGTTTGTTTGTGAGGGGTGACAGTCACCCTAAATCGACGCCTACGATTATGAGCATTAAGCAAATAGGGAAAAAAAACTACTGGCAAGTTTTGATGTTGTTTTGTGGAAAGATTCCATTTCACACAATCTCTTTCTGAACCCTTTCCACCAAAAACAAGAAATTCTGACAAATATAAGTTTGAACGATGTAAGTTTTAATGTTGATAATTAAATTGTTGAAAACTAATTGTTCCACTGCACCTCAGACATTAAGAGGGAAACACAATAAATCTCCAAACAAATGTTTTGCAAAGTAAGGACATGCGCAGTAGGGCGATCATGTCAACTAGTGATAGCATGAAACACTTCTCCAGGTCAAACTTATATTTTTTTATGTGACTACTGTTTTTTTTTCAACTGCTGTAATTTACTATCGCAGAGAAATGGACAGTGCCGAACCGAGGGCCAGATTTCTCTACAGTTATTGAGCCTGATTAAAACAATTTAACTAATCTATGACCAACCACTAATTCATAACAAGTTGGACATTAAAATTAGATATCACTGTAACATCCCATACACATCACAACAGACCAAGAAGCAAGTTTCAAACTCTGATATTTTTTGAGGAAGTTTCTCTATTTACAGTTTAGATGAGAAAACTAAGCATCCAAGTCTAAAATTAACACTTTCCTTAAGAGTAAGCAGGGTTCAACTAGTTAACAACTCTGCATGTCAAAGCAGCAATTATACCATATAACAACTGTTATCTTTTATTTGATCTTACCTGGTTGAGCTGGTAGTCGGTTGGATGAGTGAGCTACGGCTTGATCTCTCACCAGGCTTCTGTCACTAAGTGGGGTATGGTGAGAGGCATCTCGAACAGTTCTAAACTTTCCTGAAATTAAACAGAAATTAAAATTTACCACAATAAAATAAAATGATTCTATAAGCAAATCTATGATAAATGATTATTAAAAAGTAAATGGTTTTGTCTTTTTAATCAGTGCAACAGCTGAAAGATCACATATTTGATATCGAAATATAAGTCATAAATCTAAAAATAAATAGACTGGCCCATACTGTTGTTAACATTGTCATGATTAAAACGTTTCGACAAGGACCTATGCCATCATCAGTTTGAATGACGCGGTTGACAATGTTAACAACAGTATGGGGCAGTCTTTTTATTCTCAGAATTATGATTATGAGTAAATTTGTGTTCCAAAATCATAAAGCTCATGAATGCTAATGGCTCCCTAGCAATATTAAAACAGCACAGTAGTCTGATGCAACAACTTTTTTTCAAAGTAGTAGTAATAAGGCTACGGTGAAAGCACTACCTCAAAAACTCACATAGAGTGTTCCATAGCATTACACAATTGCATTGGCCACCATTAATGTGACGATTTGCGCTAATATAGGCGAACGTGTTTTGCAATGCACGGTCACAATTCAATTAATTTTAGATAAAAATAAAAACATAGAATTCTCAAAAATTTTTCAACCTCCCCCTTTAAAAAAACCTGGATACGCTTGTGTGATAATGCTGCACTGCAGTTATATTTATGTAAACAACAAAGGAATTTAAAAACTAACTTCCGCTTGGTGGCAAGTCACGATGCTCTGGAAGGTTTCTTTCACTGGATGAGGTTTGTGGTGTAACATCACTTGTAGAACTTCTGTTTGCATCTAAATAAAAATAAATGCAAAACTGCGTAAACACAACTGAAAAACTAATAAAGAATCAATAAAATAAGTTGATTTTAGGCTTAAGTATAAATTGACTTTAGGTCTACAACAAAAAATTATATTGTAAAGGAACTACACAAAAAAGTGTAAAAAAGAAAAAAAGAACCGTAAGAATAGCATTTACCAACAAATTTTCTAAGTTCGGTTGAGAATTAATTCAATGGAACTGTTGGATTCTGTGGTGGATGTTGAATATTCATCCCTCCAACAGCATCTGCAACCTGTTGTGCAATGACTGCATGATCTTGCTTAGCCATTAGTTCCTGGAACTCATCTCGAATAGAGATCATATTTGGTCGATTGGATGGATCATGATCCCAACATCTCATCATTGCTCCTTCAATGCACTCCACTATTTCTCTGTTGCTCTCATTGATTTCCTCTTTCATCTCCTGGATTGCTTCACAGTTTGGGTGAAGGCCAAGTTCTAACTTTCTTTCAAACTCATGATCTGACAAGTAGGGGTTTTCACGTGTGAGTGTCATGTGTTGAATCATGCCACAACTGTATGTGTCCTGTTCTTTCTTCGGTCTAGCACCATGGCGAAGTTTCTCTGGAGCTTCATAGAACAAGGTTAATGCCTGCCTTTCTCTTCTTTCATCAATGGTTGTGGATCCTGGATAACTGGCAAGCTGGGCACTTCCAAAATCTGTAATCTTACAAACTAACCAAGCTGTGAGAAGAATATTTTCTGGCTTTAAATCTTATTTAGCCTGCAATTGTGAATAAATGCAACTCCAGACGCTATGTCCAAGTTCATTCGCAGAATTAAGCCAGGCCATAAAACAATAGAATCATCGAGCAGTAAAACTTTTAAGTTTCCTCCTTCGCAAAACTCCATCAAGATTCCCATCGACCCTGACCACTTGGTGATGCCAAAGACAATGACATCATTTTTGTGCCGATATTCTTGCAACTTGTTGTACTCCTTGAGAATTCTAAATACAACATGACATCAGGCATGTTATATATTGCAAAATTGGTTCAGATTGTAATGTCAAAAAGGTAATAGAAGTACTTTTTCTCAAGTGCTGATTGCTGTCTTTCACCACCAGTTACAGTAAAACATTTGGCTGCATGATCACCAATAATTTCATGCCATGCATGTAAAACTGTACCAAAAGATCCACGTCCAACCTCAAACAAATGAACTTTTGGTTTGCGCTGTATATCCGCAACTGCACACATGAAACAAATGTGAATGTTTCAGTATTTTCATTGTTTTGTTTTTCAATCATTTTTACAATGAATAGTTTGCAAGTTTAAAACACAGAAACAAAAAGATTTTGTAATCAATCTGTTTCATGTATGTTGCTTACTATGATTAACCAACGAGACTGCAGCGTACAAATAGGATTCCAGGCTTGCTGCTTTGCTGAGGCTAAAGTCTGCTTGCGTGTTCTTGCTGAAGACTATACTTGATTGGAAACTCCGTGGCAGACTTGTTTATTAATTGAAAGGCACGATTGCAATTACCAGGTGGCTTAAGTATAACTTGTTTCAAGCGCGTTTAGCACGTGACTGAATTGCAGCGAATTTAACTATTAAAAGAACGTGCGAACGTTTACAGCGCGATGGCAAGAATAACGACAGGGCCGAGAGAGTACGAGCGACTGAGAGAGAGTAGATTAGACTAGACTGGATTACATAATGGGCGTTTTATAACAAAGTGTCAGAAAAAATGTGTTGTCCAGCAGGACGCCAGAAAGCCTGTGGGAGCTCCGGCAGGAAATCTTAACACCGTCTGCATCCTCGGTCCGTATGCGCTCCAAATGTGCAAAGAACTAAGTAGGAAAACATGCGTGTTGCTACAAGACGCTAGTCGACAAAACTTTTTTTCCAGTCGACAAAACTTTGAACGCTCATAACTTTGCCGTTTCTTAATAGATCTCGATGATTTTTGCACAAGTTGCATGGAATGGCATGTAGTTTCAAAAAATATAAAAAAATTAAAAAATTCTGACGATTTATGGAACGAATATTAATGTATATTGTCATAAATCAGTCATAACTACTTTTATCGAACCGCGGCCATGACTATTCATACACCGTTGGAAACTACATTAAAAACCCTTTCCAACCATACCAAACTTGTCTAATTGTCGCACCTGAATGTACGTCTACTGATCAAATATTATTCATAACCGTCATAAAAAAATACACTTTTTCGTTAATAAGTCTTTTTACAGTTTCGGGGCCACGACTATTCATACACCGTTGGAAACTACATTAAAAACCCTTTCCAACCATACCAAACCTGTCTAATTATCGCACCTGAATGTACGTCTACTGATCAAATATTTTCCGTAACCGTCATAGAAATATACACTTTTTCGTTTATAAGCCTTTTCACAGATTCGCGGCCACGACGATTTATACACCGTTGGAAACTACATTAAAAACCCTTTCCAACCATACCAAACTTGTCTAATTGTCGCATCTGAAAGAACGCCTACTGGTCGAATATTATTCATAACCGTCATAAAAATATACACTTTTTCGTTTATAAGTCTTTTCACAGTTTCGGGGCCACGACTATTCATACACCGATGGAAACTACATCAACAACCCTTTCCAACCATACCAAACTTGTCTAATTGTCGCACCTGAATGTACGTCTACTGATCGAATATTATTCATAACCGTCATAAAAATATACACTTTTTCGTTTATAAGTCTTTTCACAGTTTCGGGGCCACGACTATTTGTACACCGTTGGAAACTACATCAAAAACCCTTTCCAACCATTGTACTTTTTTTTCAGATGCGATAATCAGACAAGTTTGGTATGGTTGGAAAGGGTTTTTAATGTAGTTTCCAACGGTGTATAAATAGTCGTGACCGCGGTTCGATAAAAGTAGTTATGACCGGTTTATGACAATATACATTAATATTCGTACAATAAATCGTTAGAATTTTTTTAATTTTTTTATATGTTTTTAAACTACTTGCCATTCCATGCAACTTGTGCCAAAATCATCGAGATCTGTTAAGAAACGGCAAAGTTATGAGCGTTCAAATTTTGTCGACTGGAAAAAAAGTTTTGTCGACTAGCGTCTCGTTGGTGACTTCACGACATTCACTTCAGCATAATTCAAGTCAACACTACATTGAAATCCTGTAAATTATAATGAAAATAAATTCCCAAGTTGAAATCACTGCTATAAACACAACTTCCTTTTTTATACTAAAAGGGGTGCAAAAGGTGACCAGAGGAATGTTAGTGGACAAAAAAAATCGCCAGTTGACAAAAGTTTGAACGCGGGTTACTCGGCCATCTTACGAGGTAGCGACTTACTTTCTTCACACAAAGATAGATCAGCTGAACTTTCCAACGAGAGAAAAAAAAAAATTGGGAATAGTCAAAAGCGTCGCGCCGAATCGATGTTTATCGTTGGTTTGTTAGTAGCCGCAGATGGTATGAAGGAAATTGAGGAAATTTTCACATGACTTGCTTTATAATTCAAAAGACGCAAATCAAGCTAAAACCAGTTGGGATTTGTTAAATGACAAAATAAAGCGCAAAAATGTTGACCAAATAATTAATTTAACTGGAACTGTAGAAGACATTGACGATACCTTTTCCACAACCACCACCGATAATCCATCTAAAGATCATTTTGGACAAGTGATTAACCGGGTTAATTTAAATGTCACCCATTCCTTTTCAATTAAAAATGATTTTTATTGTCCCGAATTTATGACAAAATTTTCCGAAAATTTCCTTCCGAAAATACCTCTGTGGAGCGCTTTACTGTTGGGGGAGCTAGGTCGTCACGGAAGTAGTGAACCGTATCGCGCGTATTCTAAATACGATCTGAAAGTCCAACAACGCGGAGTTGGACAAACGTTGCTCGCCGATAATCGCACGCAGGAAATCATGGAAAAAAGTCAACAGGAATTAAAGCGGACTCGGTTCAACGGCAGAAAGCTTAACGGACTGCACGAATTTGCGAAAATTTACGACGATAAACATAAAGCGCTTATGGTGGAGTTTATGGACAGTGGGTACCGCCGAAAACCCAAGCGCAAACGCGTTAGACAGGAAGCTGAGGTCGAGGAGAGATGGGGGAAGAAGGCAAAGGTTGTTGGGACGGACAAAAGTATAGGAAGATACTTTCAAACTCCCAACAAAACTTTGCGTGCTCCCAGCAAATCATCAGAAAAAAACAGGAAGTCACGCGTGTAGAAGTGAGCTCGATAGAAATAGTTTGGCACGGCGGTGCTGCGCGCGCAAAATGGAAACGGCGAATTGTATGAATACTTCAGATTACGCGGAGCTTTCGGCAGACAATATTTGGCTTAGTGACAAACATTTAGATGCGGCGCATTGCGTATTACTTGATCAGTTCCCAGGGATCGACGGCATGCAGAGCACGTTGGCGTAATCACGTGAAATGGATAGGGTACCGACGTACACCCCACAAAAGAAGTTTATCCAAATAATTAATGTTCGTAGTACCCATTGGGTAACAGTTTCAAATATTTTCGCATTAAACAACTAGTTAAACAAAGTTTATGTTGAGGCAATTACATTAAAAAAGTTTAACCTTTTTTCAGAAGCTCTGTGATGCTGAATGTTTTTATCAAACTTTTCTTGAGAAGATGGAAATCCTTCATTTATCCAATATCCTGTCTGTGATTTCATTTGCACAATTTCAGATTTGGATTTTTCTCGATTCATGTTTGTTTGAATATACAGATTAGGTCAATCTTAACCTTTCTAACCAAAAAGCCAGATCATTCCAAACAAAATGTACGTTGCAAAATGTACAGATTTAATCGAAAATCGCTAAAAAATTTCTTCAAAATCTATCATTTTTTGCATTGTACGCATGAGTTGTTTCGGCATAATTGACATGTAATTACATGGAAATCATACTCAACAAAAAACACATTAATGGAAACATGTATTTCCGACGTTGTTATCTTTCGTATCTGACAAATATATTTCGTTAAAATCGTCAGCGTGTCATTCAAATATAATCTCGCAAATATGCGGATTTTAACCTTCAAAATTATTACTTTATTCCACAAATGTCTTCTTTGACGCCTAATCGCAGCAATTATCTTTTGTTTCTGCCTCGAATTTGATATCGCCCTATATATTCTGTTTCCACAAATAAACAGATCATTTGCTGCTGATGCTGCCAGGCATACTACTTAGTAATTAAAAGCTCTTCTGGTTTTTTGCTTTATGTGCGCGTGACTATTTATCGCCGTGTTGGCCTTTTTTTCCTTCGATTATCCTGATGAATTTCAGTTGAATAACGACCGAAACGTCGTACAAACAAGTTTTTCTTTTTTGCCAAAAGAGCTTACTAAACAGATCATGGTTATCGGTCTAAAAGAACACAATGTGATCTCACAGATCATGGCTAAAATCTCATTGACCATGGCTTTCGGTCTCACAGATTGGTCCAGATCTCGACTCTCAGGCCGAATTTTGGTCCTAGAACCAGACTGATAATTTCTGTGTCAGACTGATAATCTCTTGACAGTGCTGATCCCTCAAAATCATCAATTCGCGACAACTCAATATTCTATTTTTGATTTGAAAAGAACAGACTGTGTGATTCAAGCTGACACGGACAAAACCTGGCCAAACATCGGGTCAACGACTAAAAAAAAGTCTTAAAATTCACTGCGTTAAAAATCATTGCATTGGAAATTATTGCACCTCACAAACATTTTCGTAATGGAAATTCCTGTATCGTTGCAATTTTGCCTGACCTGGTGCGTTTGCTGAACTGTTTTAGCTTCTGTTCCCAAAATGACAGTCGGTGAGCCTAATTGTTAAGGAAAAATTCAACTGTTTGATGCAATGCCTTGTGTGCAACCGTCTCCATGCAAACATATGTTGCTGAACAAGTAACCATAAAATTTGTTAACAAGGATATTTAGAAGGCGCCTTTCGGTTCCATCCTAGACCTTCTGCGCTAAGAACCGGGGTGCGTTCAACGAGCGTTACAACTAAACTTCATTGGATAACTCGCATGATGTTCACTGAAACAAACACGATTCTGAAAATTAGGATAACAACCGAGCAACAGCAACTCTTGTCTAACTCAAATCCGTGAACACTCAGTCGCCATTACTTGTTACAAACGCAAGAATTATAGTTCCTGATGCCAGACAACTAGACAACATTTGCATGATGTTAGTCCAGATCAAGACCCAATACAAAATATTTTACTATAGGACACACTACGAGTATTACCATAAAACGTTACAAACCACGCGTACTAAAGTCTCTGTCTCTAATCTCTGTGCGATCTGTCCGCTTTTATGCAAAAAATGGCCGATATAGAAAATGTATACAGGGTTATTTAAGTTCGGATTAATCCGTGACTCATTAAAAACGACAGTCTTAGGTGCAAACGAGCGTAGCATGTTCGTCGTAAATGGGTTGATTTAAAGCGTGATTATTGTCCGACGTTCAAACGGTTGATGCCAGAAATAGTGTAAAACACAACATAATAAAATATGACGTTTGACGATAAACACACATTTCCTCCCCGTTCAAAATGCCTTCCGAGTTAAAGTGAATTTCATTGTACTCATATAGAGATCGTAGTTAAATGATTGACTCCAGCACGTGTAAAACCGGTGGTGATTGTTGAAATGTGAAAGATTGTGAACGTCTTCTAGAATATGCGTTGCTCGAACTCCCAAAACCGTCGCAGATCGTTCTGCTGTGTAATTGCACATATTTAATTGGCCGCGATGTGAACACTCTAAGGAAGATCTGCACTACTGGAAAGAAAACTTCCTGCAATTACATCTAGGCCTAATGCTATGTTATTACAATACCCAACACGTGAAAGTTATAATACACATGCAATGGTAGGAGAGGGGATACCTCGGAAGAGATATTTTACGTCACAATTAGGTATTGTTTCACATAAGCTTTATGTCCCCATGACACGTTAACAGGAACTGCTTAGAAAACTATAATTTGCATGTGGAAGGTTATATATCAGTCACGGTTAATCAAAATGCAGTATTTTTGGTTGAATGCATATTCAAATATATATTCTTGGATGGGCCAATATTGAGTTTGTGTAACCTTAAAAATACGGCCATTATTTAATAATGTTTATGTCGTCACGTGGTCGGGGATACATTGGACATCATGGTAAAAAATCACGAAAAGACCACACTTTTTGAGTTTTATGCAAAATTATCGGGTCATAGAAGAGAATAAATAGAGGCTGGATGAAATGATTGAATTTTGGCAGAAAAAAAAAGAAAAAGCCCCAAAGATAAAAATTCATTTGTTTACCCAAAAATTTATGATATCCGAGCTGCCGTGGAATGTACACCAGTTACCCAAGGTATTGGAAAGTCCTGTACGTGTGGAAGGGTCGAAACCGCAAGTGGCCGCGCAACGATTCCTGAGAGCTTGAATGATATTTTATGCGCTAATGCCCGAATGCTGATATTGCGCCGATTTCAGTTAATTTTTAAATAATCGAAAAAACGTCTGTTGAAACTTGCTGTCCGAGCAACAACAGATGTTGCTCGGGTACCGGGGTGACTTCGGACATTTGAGCCCTGTTTAAAAAATGAGCTGAATGGGCAATTTTCGTGAGCTTAAACGAACGAAAAACCTTCTGTTTGTTGATTTTCTGAAAATAACGTGCGAGCTATTCCTGGTCTCCCCTAAAGATTTCAATTTGTTTATTTTTTCGTCATCATAAATTTCACAATTTTTCAAACACCAATATGGGGCCCTATGTGAGACGAAAGGGTACAGCTAAGAACCAAATTGATTGTCGAGTAGCTGACTTGTTACAACCTAACAAGGTATAATGTGTCTTCAATAACTTATTTATTGATTGTGTTTCGAATAAAGTGATTCATTCAACATCCTGTTTATCACATAAAATGTTTTACTATGCTTATGTCACACCACATCCTTATTCTTGTATTATATTAACCCAAGTGATGTATAACGGCACGTGACTAAACCTACCAATTAGCTTCCGATAATCCAAGTATAAATAGTCATGTGCGCCTGTTAATTCGGCTCTTTACATTGGGGTTGATTTATATTATGTTCGGAATCATCGTTCTATCTTTGATCTTCTATATTCGGTGAAAAATCATTGAGATTCTACAAGCTATTCGACGGCTTGGGATTTATTTCCGCAAGTCTGATAATAAATTGTTTTTTTCTTTTTAACAGTTTGTTGGTGAAACCGATAAGAGACATTTCGACAGATTTTGAATCAACGAATATTGGAGACTCACGCGTTAGCGCCATTGAAGCTCAGTTAAAATCTATCCTACTGCAATATAGAAGGCAAAAACCCCAGTGGCAACGCTCCGACTTATTTAGAAACCTGAATGATATTTAATGCGCTAGTGCCCATATGCTTATATTGAACCGACTTTTATTTCTGTTGTTTGGAAAATAAGCTAAAAAACGTTTATGAAAGTTTATTCTGGGTCACAACCCAGTCACAACTGAAAACTGTTGAATTTTTCTGTTAGTCCCGACCCTTGTCTAGAAATTCTGGTCAAAATTATATTCTATATAACTACTTTAACCGCTCCCCCAGGGGCATTCCCCCTTCCCCCTGTTGGACATTATTTATTTTGGCTAAAAAAGCAGAAAAAAGTGTAGGTTTGTTTTGTGAAAAAATGAATCACATGAAGTACCCTCCAGTTACAACAAAGTTAAGTCACTAACCCTCCTCTACACAATGCATTCAGAATTAGATATCTCATAACTGTTTAGTACCAATTGGTCTTGCAGCAATATCGGTCAACATTAGACAACTTGTTGCAATCAGCATTACATTGTATTGAGTGGATTTATATGTAATCAATCAAAAGCACACTACAAATTGGAAGATGGAATTAACAATCTTTGCTGCATGATGGTCCAGAATCTAAAATTAAAGTAAACCATAATTGTCAAGTTACATAAAAGTTTTTCTGTTCGTCTGGCACAAACGTTACTTTTATTGACCGACGTTTCCCTTGTTATTCAGCTGGGCTTTCTCTGTGTAATAACAGGTGGTACGTCGGTCAACAAAAATTACGTTCAATGAGTCAGGCGAACAGACTATTGATGTATAATATGCTTGGTGATGTATAATAATCGACGGATTATGTAATGACATTGTGCACCACCATCACATCAATGTGACTGAATGGAAATCATACATCTAAATTAACAAAAAAAATTTTAATGAAGTTTGCATCATCTGTTGAGTATTTGTCATTTTACCTGGGGTTTCTGGTCGACTCAAATGTAGATGCATATGTACTTTTACCTCGTATTGGTGTTCAATTTTCTGAAAGCACCATGCGTAGTTGAGTATAAGTCGTAACTCATGTTCACCAGGATAACACGGGCTACAGTTAATCTGACTTAGTGATGTTTGTATTCTTTTAAACATTCTACTTAGTTCTCATATAGGCTATAGTATAATGATCTCACCTGGACATCACCCTGAACTCCAAGTATACTCTGTGATACGTTCGACTGTTGTGCCTTTACTTCCTGAGATTGAGCTGTTGTAAAAGAACAAGCTGATTTATCATAATGAAGCTCGTTCTTCTTTGTTTTTCTTAAAATGTCAAAATGTAAAACAATTTTTTGCATTAATTATTCTACTTTAAAAAATGCGCTTTTTCCATACTTGATTGTTTGTCGTCGTTTCTTGGCTCAGCACTTTTTGGATCATATTGTTGATTAATGTCTTCCTACAAACAATGAATAAACAGTTTTAAATACCAATTGAACAGCTAGTCGCAATGAAAGTTCTATTATCTCACCTGATTTTGTTGTTCCTCCTTTATGTTCACTTTCGCACTAAAATCTGCTTCTTCTGGTTCTCCATTAACAAACTTCAATTTCACATTCACTGTTTCATAACCAATGTGTGGAGCAAACCTCCAAGTAATATCACGTTTTGTTGAATTGTTTGCATAAATATTCATCAAAATGACTTCATTTTTCGAAAATGTAACTCGACCACTTTCACTTTTAAGTATGAGAGTTGCTTCAGTTTGATAAGACCTGGCAATGGGAAATAGAAAAAAAAATATTTTAAAATTTTTGTGTTACTGCAGAATGTTTCAAAATTATGTATTGATTACTAAAACATCTTAAATGCCGGGTCCAAACATAATGTTGCAAGCAAGCCGTTCGCCTGTGAGCTCACTTTGGAATGCAACTTCGAAAAGAATTGAAAGTCAAAGAAAGCGGGCATAATCCGCTGAACGCTCGCGACCTCTTGTGACCAAAAGGTGTTTATGCAGGTGGTAAAAAACAAACAAAGCAAAACGTGAGTGTGGACCCGGTCCAAAAGGCATAATTTCTATGGAAAAAGCCTACACAGGAAAATGTGGTTTTACAACACACTGATCAATACAACATAAAATCATAACATTTGCTTGGTACTTCACCTTAAAGTGAAATCAGTTAACTTTTCCAGATGTGGATTTTCCTCTAGATTAAATTTTAAGTAATCGCAAATGAAAAATTTCCAGAGTCTTTCATCACAGTCAAAACCTTCTTTGTATGGAAATCCACCCATAACAATTTTATTTTTTGACCAAGAAAAGATATTTTGTAACAATGATCGGAACCTAAATGCAATAAAGTTAATTGTTCTGTATTTAGTTTGTCATTAATATACACTTACCAAGTAAAGTGAGTTACTTCAAATGTAATCTTCCCATCTCCACTGTAGGGAAAAGATTGATAATATTTCCATTTTTCCCCATCTTCACTTGTCTCAACCTTAACATTTTAATGAACAGTTTTATTTCGTGTATCTATGTCCCACATAGGAACTACAAAACTACCTTCATTTTAAAGTGGTTTTTAAACTTACCATAACAAGTTGATGAAGATCTTCACACACAAAACATGTTGGTAAAGTGATGGTGACATATTTGGTGAACTTTAACCCACTTGATCCACAATACAACAATGGAGTAATTACCTTCTGTGGAACAAAAATCCAATAACAAAAAGTTTAAAAATAATTGTTGAATATACCAGACGCGATTGACGGTTGCGGATGGCGATGCGTAGCGGTCGCGGATTTTTCCTGCGCTGTTAGAAGCCTCAAGGGGAATTACACCTGCAGTGCAGTTGGCGCCAACGCGACAAAGCATTTCAATATCTAAAATACCTTAAGCGTATTTGTTTCGTGAAACGTTGATATTAAAACTTCAATTAGTTCTGCTATACGACAATTAACGTAATAACCTATCTAATATTCATATACGGAGCGTTTACTGACACACTGACACCCACATCTTGTTTGCACATTCAGGTCAAAATTAGTTGCGTGGTAGTTGCTTAAAGCACCCTCAAAGGACATAATTTTAGCTAGAATGGCTTAGGATCCTCCTGCAGGCTCCACAAATCCTTGTTGTGTATTGTTACAAGTCAGTCATTAGAAATTTAATAAACAAAGCTACAGGAATAAGTTTTGGGGACAAAAGCCAATCACTCAGTATGTGCATTAACGTTGATAAGCTCCCAAGGTGATTTGTGGAATTGAATGTTGATATTAAAAATTTGCACGAATGCAGTCTCCACTAGCAGCAATTGTGTGGCTGAAAACCCACGTTTGGAGTAATCGCTATGGTCAGCTAAGCCTAAGTGCAATGACTAAGCCTCGCCCTGGGCCCACTGCCGCCCTGATCAATGCCCCCGCCAGGTATGATATTGAGCGTTAGAAAGCAGTTAATATCTTTTGACAGGAAAATCCTGTATTTACATCACATTTATAAAACCACTTACATTTGGCTTGATATTTCCGTAGTAACTTCTTAACCAAATTTTTACATTTTTATCCAGTGCATTAGGAGGAATATCAACAATACAACCCATCACATCAAGTTTGTCACCTTCCACACCAACAACTGATGATTTTGACTGAATTAATTCGTATTCTTCATGTGTCTGGATAATATAGAGTTGTTTCCATATAAAATGTTATGCCTCAGTTGTCAAAAATGTTAATTTGTGATATATATGAAAAGACTCTTTTTACTGTTAATGTTGTAAATAACAAAATTTTAAATCTCTAGATCAGGTGAAATTGTAATGCAAACAGTTTAGAACTGTGTTTTCACAAAAACATGCATATGTTATTTCTTTACTTTGGAAATGATGAGATCCCTTCCTGCCTTTGTAATTTTGTTACCTATTACCGACAAACTTTTTATTTTGTGCATACATCCAGCCAATGACTCAGCACCTACATCCGTCACAATGTTGAGGTTTAAATCCAGATCTTTCATCTAAACAACAGATACACAACAACTTTTGCCACAGAAGTTCAACAAAGACCTGTTTTCAGTGACAAGTTTATTCATGTAAAAAAAATTCTAAACACTTAACATTGTTACCATAATGGCTACCACGAAAAAAATTAATCGTATCTTACAGGTTTTTGCAAATCATTAATCTTCTCTGAGAGAATTTCCACAACCTCATCTCCAATGTCACAAACACTCATATCAAGTTCTTCAATGTTGTGAATGCAACGAGCCAATGCCGCTGCTCCTCTTTCTCCTATCTCGTTCCAGGAGAGTATGAGTTTCTTTATCTGAATGAAACAATAACCGTAAAATAAGGATATTTGTTAGATTGCAAATAAGGAAGTTGTTTGTTCCCCGGTTTTCTGCCAACACAAATGTCATTCAACAAATTATAATGAACACATGTCCTGCGTACTGATATACTTACAAATTTAAAAGAAGTTTAGATAAAGTACAAGACGAAGAATTTTTGTGGTAGTGCTTGCGCAGTATTTTTATTACTACTACTTTGAAAGAAAGGCTTGAATATATTTGTAACCAAAAAGGATAAAATGTGGGCTAACGTTATCAAGAAAACGTGTAAATAAAACTATTTTACATGCGGAGGCCTTGTATGCCTCTTTGCGAGCGCTAGCAGTTGTTTTCAACAAGCGTAATATTGGCAACGTGTTCACCAATTAAACTAATTGACATGGGTGGTGTCCGGACCCTGGATACGCCCATGAGTCTATTGCACTATACCGAAACTTGCTAAATTATGATACCATGCAAACAGCAGTTTTATAATTTTATGATGGAATACCGGTTTGTATCTTCTTTTAATAACAATGGAGAGCGCTTCAATCTCTTCCGGAGTAACTTCACACCAACTTAGATCGAGGCAATCAGGAAGTGAGGAAGCTTCTAAAAATTTTCTCCTTATCATTTGTTTCGTACGCCCTCCTGCATTCACATAGTATTTCCTCTATCTCCAGTATCCTTGTCACCTTTCTTTCTAATGTTGTCGAATGAGCTTGTCTGGGAATAGGTAAGAATGAGCGTTAAATCAACCCAAAAATACAAAATTTTTAATTTCTATTCTTTGGATTTTGATGAAATATATTTCGCCCAACGTGGCATCATCAGTTTCTGCAACTGCTAAAGTTGAAAAACAGACACATAGAAGTCAGGGTTGCTACACGCAAAAGTCTGTATAAGCACATACAAAGGTTACAATATAACCATGTACATGTGTACAGCAACATGTGCAAAATATTAACACAATTAAAAAAGGGGTTACCCTGTTTGCATTTAGAGCCAAGATTAGCTTCCGTTTTGAATCTGTGTATTTTAAATCCCACTTGGTGTGTTCCATATTTGCTATTGTCAAATGAAACTGCACGCAGGTTTCAGAAACATATCGTTGTATTGTTTTGAAAATCAAGTCACCATGATAGATTTTTTCAAAAAATATGTCCTGTGTGATTTAAGCCAGTGCATGTGGGCATGTTTACTTTCACCAAATTAATCAAAGGTCATTCAAAACAGACTAAATGACGCTGGAAACATCTCAGTAAGTAAAGTAGTGGTATGATATGACTAGGACCATGGGCCAAATATCTCTGAGTGATTGTTCATTTGTATTTTGCTCTGATTTGTCATAAAAAGTTGCTCCAAAGCAAAAGTAATTTGTGGATTTTACAAAGAGACTGAACCTGAGAACAATTTCGTATGTCTGTTTCAGCTGAAAATGTATCTACTTGATGCCAGGACAATCGTTCAAAGTTGAAATTTTCATTATGAAATAAATAATCACTCAATCTAAATGCACAATAACTGTTTTTTAATGTTGCATTGTTGAAATATTCGCATGACAATACACTTTAGTGTAGTCTATAGAGCACTTGCTTATTCGCATAACGCTGTTGGTCTAAACACCTTCTGACACAAAACTGATGTTGCGGCAATTGTATACCTTTTGTGAGAAGGATGTATGGATTTTATTAGAACCATGCTGGTTTAAATATACAGATCAAGACAATTCCCAGATCGTCCTTTACAAAATCTACATTGGAAAATCTGCATAAACATTAACATAAAAACAATATTTAGTGCAAGAAATACAGTGTAGCGAACACAGCGTATATTAATATGAAACATGTATTATTGCCATTGTTTATATTCGTGACCGGTTTCCCACGTACAAAAGGTAAACCCAAACGGTACTAATTACAGACTTTTCAACAACCACCGCCCTGGCTCTAAAACAATAAAGGACTCTAAAGTGCCGTAACCTGTTGGTCCGGCCTGACATGCCTAGCGGGCACCAATGACTTGTGTTCATGCTTTATATGGGCCATATTGGCTTGCATGATTATTCCATTCAACTTGTGGTTTCATTTGGACTGCTGCCGTACGTTTCAGCCATCTTAGTAAAAGATTGTTTTCCTGATTGGTGTCGGATACAAGGAGTCAATACAAGAACACGCTTTAAAACGCAACATATATAATATATTATATAATATTGCTTTACCCTTTTAACGCATTATTGGCCTTGGCAATCTTAGATTTGTGGCAATGTGTGTTAAAAATTAGTTGGTTTTCGATGCGAAGATTGGTAATTACCATCATAAATAAGTATTACGGCACCAGCCACGGCATTCGCAGTTTAGTGTTTTCGAATTCTGTTCACACGCTCCGCTGCTGATGTCATTTCCTTTCTATTATTCGCTTTGCAAGCGATGTGCCTGGCATTCTCTTGTATTGAAAATGCCTTCTATGTCAAAAGCAATGTAACAATAGAAAAGTCTGCCTTAGGTACTAACGGCACTTCGCAAGAAAAAAATTGTACATAAACTTTGTGAAACTGAGATCATTAGCGATCGAAGGAAGGCAGCCTTAACGACTAAAAATGAGCACTGAAGAAAGAGCAGTGCCACATGCTGCTGACCGGCATCCATTCATAGCCTATTCAAATTGTCACACATAATTTTTTTTCTGTTTTGTTGGAGTTCGAAAAGGGCATTTCCAACCCACCAAAACCTTGGAGTATAATGACCCTGTATGCATACGTTTTGTTTTTGTTAGTACTCGTGCGACTGTTACTTATATATTAAACTGATCGATTGACTTTGGGTTACAGAGCAGCCTTTTTATCAGGAGTCAGATATACGGCAGTATTAATATTTTGTGTAGACGTTTTGAGGTCTTCCTCAGGACTTGTGCGATTCAGTCCTACATAAAAATTTGGTGACACCTTTGACGTGATATTTGAACGGGCATTTAAACCTTCTGATTTAACATTTTTTTTATTTGCTTTAACTATGTCGCTGAAGGCTTTTGGTGTAACTCCCCAATTTATAAAAAGTACGAATAAATTAAAATGGGCTGGAAAGTGAGACCCGTTGATCACGCCAGGTAATTTCGATGCTATATCTCATGCAGCTACCCAGGCAGACATGCCAGACATGAGTTCGCACAAGTTAATTAGTTAATTATGTTGAAAAGTTGCCAGGTAAAGATTTGTTCGGTTGCACCAGCGTTTTAAACGCTATAGGGAGCGCCACGCCGCAATATTCTACCGCATTGTTAAACGCTATTCGGAGTCCCGAATCATATTCTACAGCTCAGCCTCGCTCGAGTTATTTGTTCATTCCCTGGAATTAATGACCAGGTCGCATCCATGTTTTTGCCTCGGGGTCAGCCACCGTTTTCGACGCCTTGTTATCCTGGTGTGTCCGCATCGCATTTCCCCCCTAGCCGAACTGCACCTTTCACAACTATGGCAGCGAAAGTAAAATTACCCTCAATGTGGCAGGATGCTGTAAAGTTGTGGTTGGCCCCTCTTTCATCACATTCCTACAAAATGTCAATTGTGCAACAAGTAAGAAGAGTAAGTGTGTGGTAATGGAAATAAATGATTTCATTTGTTTGATAGATGGTAAACATAAAATGTTTGAATTTGTCGATGGATTCACCCGGGTGATGAAATATTACCATTCATTTTGAAGAAAAAGTTTTAACATCGCAATCGTTCAGTTAAAAACGCACAGTATGTTTAGCTATTATTGTTTCTTTTCTCCGCGCTACGCGTCGCAACGCTACGATATTAACCAACCACAAACACTTCTTTCCAACTCGACATAATGAAAAGATGCGACGTCGCAAAAGTGCTTTGTCTGCATTTGATGCTTGACTGCACATAAGAGGAACTAATACAGTGGCTTCACTGAGTATATTGTGGCCACGTTACACTGGTGCGCAAGCGCACAACTTGTCACGCGACCTTCACCACCGTAATCAGACAACGCAGATAATACCTTGCTTTCGCATAGCAACAGGCTTCGCAGCCAAGGCATTGCAGCCAAGCTGGATCAGCCACTTTTCCCGACAAGTCGGAGCGAGATCTGAAATATCAAGCTCCCGTAAGGTTTGAACTCACGACCCTGGGCTAACCAGGCCCAACGTTCCACCAACTGAGCTACAGGAGCTCAGTGGCTTCACTGGGTATATTGTGACCACGTTACACTGGTGCGCAAGCGCATAACTTGTCAGGCGACCTTCACATGCGTAGAGCATCTCCACCACCGTAATCAGACAACGCAGATAATACCTTGCTTTCGCATAGCAAGGCAGGGCCTTTATATTTGGCGATCACAGCTCTAATATTCTAATCATGAGGTTCACAGGCTTGATTTTTGAGATCACCGTCCGACTTGTCGGGAAAAGTGGCTGATCTAGCATGGATGCAATGCCTTGGCTGCGAAGCCTGTGAACCTACTCATATAAGGATACGTTTAAAACAGTGGGTATTATGATTTAGCGTGCCACACGCTGGCTGTTTCGGTAATTGATAACATTTAACAACGAACTGTTTGACACGTTAATAACCGGTAACGAAATAAAACGATTACGAAGGAGAAGTATTTACACAGAACATGGCGTATACTGTCAACTACTTGTGTTACGTGTTAATTTAAAAAAAATAAAACTGTTTTAAATCAATGAATTGATTTGCTCATGGGGGAAAGTATAAAGTTTACCGATTGCTAATACACTGGAACAACAAAATAAGTTGCAAAACAAAAGTTGAACAAACATGGATACACATAATCTGACACGAAGTTCAAACAAGTTTAATGCTACGTCATTTTTGCAAGTTTGAGAATATATTATTATCATTACCAACCTCGACCTAAATTGGCACAAGTTGCCAAAACTGATAATCAATACTATACAAATGATATAGAAATGTTGATGCTTCCAGTAACTTTTTACTTCCAGTAACTTTTTTTTTAAGTTTTAGAACCTGGAACAGTTTTAACTAAAAACATTCAAGGATGAAACAGCATCTCTGTACAAAGCATTACCCTGCAGCCAGTTTTTACAGAATTATTCCAACAACCAGCATTTCACCTTATAAATTAACTGTTACTTGACACCAATGTTTTGTTTACGTTTGATGTGAGCTTCGTTATGTTGCACTACGCAACGTTAGCCACAATAATTCTTGGCGCTGATACGAAACTGGTGGAGGAAGACTGCTGATCTACACGAGGAGAATCTTAAGAAAAAACTTCATTCATTAATAAAGACACACCAGTATGCAAATACAACCTAACAAATTGAAATATCAAGGTTGCATCAGTGCAAAATCACAAATAATTGCCTAAAAATGCAAAGGCAAAAACCTACATTTGTTTTTCTCGCGTTTGTATCAATTAAAACATTATCCAACTTTAGATAGTAGTATTAATAATAAAATCGCCTTACACGAGTCGGCCAACCGCTCCATTGAGTCGCCTTCAGTAATTTAGCGAGACATTATACCCAACCTGGCGTTTAAATGAAAAAAATAATAGCGCCTCGCTGCTTCTCAAATGCCAAATCGTTCCTGCTTGATGGGTTTTGCCCTTCTTTCATCACATTCCCAAAATGTTAATTGTGCAACAAGTAAGAAGAGTAAGTGTGTGGTAATGGAAATAAAAGATTTCATTGGTTTGATATATAGTGAAAATAAAATGCATCAATTTGTTGATGGATTTACCTGAGTGATCAAAATTTAATTAAAATGTGCTCTTGATCGTGGTTGCTGCAGGAATATTACCATTCATTTTGACTGTCGAAAAGTTGTTAAATGTATCTAAATTTTAACATCGCAATCGTTCAGTTAAAAACGCACAGTATGTTTAGCTAATATTGTTTCTTTTCTCCGCGCTACGCGTCACTCATAACAATGCTGAAATGTTGCGACACCATAGAAGTGTTTTGTCTGCGATACACTGGAACAAAAGATTGCGCTGGAAAACAAAAGTTGGAAAAACAAAAATACTCACGATAACCGAGTCTGGTGTTCAGACAAGTTGAACGCTACGTCATTTTTACAAGTTTGGGAAATCAGTTTATTATACCAACCTCGAGCTAATCTGCCAAAACTGGTGAAACAGAAATCTTACAGAATTATTCGCACAACCAGCGTTTTACATTATGAACAACTGTTAATCGACACCAATGTTTTGTTTACGTTTGATGTGAGCTTCGTAATGCTCAACTACGTAAGGAAATCTTGGTCCTGATGAGAAAATGCTCAAGGTAGACCAATAAACTACAATAATTCTTTAGAAAAACTTCCTACATCAGTAAAGACATACCGGTATGCAAATACAACCTTGGGAATTGACATATCAAGGTCACGTCGAAGCGAAATGGCAAATTAGGGACTTATTCAAAGCAAAAGAAAAAAAAATTAGAGCTTTCAACCTGAACGTTTGCTTTATCACGAAAAACTAAAACAAACTACAACGCGAATCAAATATAATCATTCTATTTAGCCGTCTTGTTTTATACATTAGAAGCAATGTTGGCATGTGAATAGGCTAGGCATGTGAGTGGTCAAGGATAATAAAGCTCATTTGATCGATCGTTGACGTCGCTTAAACTGTATTATAGTTTGCTCCAATTTTAGTCTAAACAAAATGTTTACAATCTCCTTTACCGACATGATGATTTCTATCTCAGTACCAAAATATTCGTATAATCTATGATATTTACTTGTCTGTATAAACAATTCTGCGCTACTGGTTGTGGTTATCATAGGAATGAATATTGTTAAATTAAACTAAAAACACCTACTTTACATTACCCACATGGTGATTCGCAATAAAACTTGTCACGGAATTAATAAACCGTAATTTGCAATTATGACCGATTGCGACGTCACAATAGTGTTTTTACTACGTTTTATGCATGACCGAACTATGGGGGAACTGAAGCAGAGTTTACACAACTCATGCGAGTTTGCGTGCCAAAATATACGAAATTTGACTACTTGTTAATACACTTGGTAAACATATTACAACACAAACAAAAATGACAACAACTTTGAGCTTAACTTGCTGGCAGATTTTGACAACATCTGATTGCCAATAGTAAAGACCTGAATTACAGAAGCTGAAAACCTCGGTTTTATCGATTCTTTCAACTTTATCGTGATGCTGCCACTAACTACACCCAAGAATGTATGAAAGGTTGAAACACTTGAGATAAAAAAATAGCGTTGTGTGAAAATAGATTTCTAACGCCCACTAACGGTAAGATGAAACCGCTGTAACCTTATATTATTTATTTGCATAGAAATGAAAGACCTATGTAGGTTTTTCATAAAGCGCTGCACTATTGCGTTAAACGCCACATCTTTCCTGTCGCTATCATGGGATTTTGTTTTACGTTCTTTCACAAACATTCCTACAAACTGTCAATTTTTATTGAAGTAAAAATAGAAGAATAAGCGTTGAAAACAAAAGATCCATTCAACTTTACTATTAAACCGAAGATTAATGACTGTGCGCTACCAGGTCGTGGTTGCGATGGGATTGTTAGCTTCCTTGTAAGGACTGAAAAGTTTAGCAAATGAACCTAACTTTATGACACTTTCCAGAAAGTTTTCATCAGTGAAGTTAACTTTCTGGAGGGACGTCGAGATCTTCTCCGTGGCCGGGGTGCACAACATTAGCTGGCACTGACAAGTCAAGCTTCTAGCTTTAGCTTATCTATTGCTATGTGTTGATGTCGAGCTTAAACGTATTCAATCGACTTACGCAGACGTTGTTGAGCATCGGCATGGGCGTCGGAAGCAGATATTTGAGCAAATTCCTGAGTGGAATTAAAACGTTGTTGACTCTTTTTTAATTAGATAAATAAACAACCCAGATACCATCAATGATATGCCATAAACCATCACAGCTGAAGACTTTTGCCTGTCTTCTTTTTGGGTAGTCCTAATTAAGTCCTAACAAGGTCGAAAGTTGCTCGACAACCAGATGGAGTTGTTGGGACGATTCATGACCCCACTTTTAAGGTGACAAGAAACTCTCTATTATTCCATTGGGTGTGGGTGATAGGAGGTGGTTGAATTTGAATTCCCAAAAGTTGGTTGATGACACCGAAGTGAACTGCGTCCTCGATCGGAAGACATGTGGGCTGGAATACCACAACGGTAAGTTCTATAGTAGATAAAAGCGTAGGCGCAGGTTATGGCGGTGGCAACTTGAATGGGAATTACCTCTGGCCACCGTGTTTGCGTGACAAATCTGTTGAAACAAAATTGAAGGCAGTGAGCTGGTTGACGATGCAGATAGAAGGGCGAGAAAAACCATGAATAATATGGAACACTTTTTGTCGATGTTGCCGAGATGACTGTGGATAACCGAGTAAAAGCGTCAAAATATTCTGAAGATGGAGGTCGTTCAACTCTGTGCGATGTGTTTGTGACTCGTTGGTGTGCTGCACAGTATCCAAAGCCTCAGAACCAATAGATGGTGTTGGCAACCAATGCCTGTTTACTCAATGGTATAAGCGAGATAATTGCTTTCCCGTTAATGCGCTACACATCATCAGTGAACTTCAAAATCGTCAGAAGAGTATCCATGTTTTTCAGCTCTACGACAGTAGCTGGAAATAGCAAATTCCACTAACTGACAGTCAAATTATTCAACTGCATTCCGTAGGTGTGGCAGCAAAATTGTTTGGAGTAAAAACCGCCTTCCTCTCAAAGCAGGCGTTGCCTTTCGTTCTTGCCTTGTGGATTTCTGTCCTTGCGAAGCTGCCTTAAAGCTATTTCTATGTCGTGCAAGAGTTCGCATAATCGGATTAAAATCGCACGAGTCGTGACGAGCCGAATTAAGAATAACGTGCGTTAATGAACGAATGTTGGTGAAAACAATGAAAAGCGATAAACATACGTTATAATTCACTACACATATGTTCTCAATCGGGGAAGATAAGATTGAAATTTCACTGTAATTTATGCTGTACCTTCGTGCAGCAAAGTTTATTAGTTCAATTTCTACTCTATGGTGTTGATTTGACAGTTAGCATTAAGTAAACTTTATTTATTGTGAGACTATCTATACATACAATATTCAGCCAATAAATAAAATGACAACTTCGTTGAAATGTTGATTATGTCATAGTTTGAAAATGTAAGAATTTAAAGCCGAATCACTGATTCCTTTTATTCGCGAAGTACCAGAAATCTATTTTTTGTCGTTGCCAATAGGTATATCGTGGATTTGACACAAGGTTTGTTTCAGAGAGCTTTTGTTATGCCAACATTGACGTAGTTGGTCGAGTATTCATGTGCTGTTGCTGTGGCGAATTTGAGCGTTTGGTTTTGGATTTTAAATAAATTCAGATAGATGAAAATGAAAGAAACAAGTCGGACTGTATATGTGCTAATTGAGCCACACTATTCATTAAGAGTTGCATACTGGGTACATACAGTGTTTCGACTTGTTGATTGTGGCAATGCGCTTGCTTTTAAAATAACAGGAACACAGATTTTCACCTTTCGGTCAACGTCGAACTGTATTTATGGAAATATGAACCCTTTAATTGGCCAATTATTCGTGCTTTTATGAAATGTCCATCCCCGATCTAAGTTACGTAGTATGTGGGTGACAGATAAGAAAATCTCAGAGACTTCCTTCCTGTCACTTAGATACTCTTTCCGTTTCATACGTATGCATTATTAATGTGGAATTGTCTCACGGAGACACTCGCAGATACTCTGTGTTTTCCTTTCTTGACTGGGAGTACGATAGAATTCTCCCTCAACCGAAAAGAGGGCAGAGAGAGGGAGAGGTCTTGCCTGCGTGTGATTCTTTTTGTCTTCACCAAGGTCTCATCCCGCTTCTTCCGATTGTTAGCTGTTCCGTCCTAGTGTATCTATGCTTGGCTGATCTTTATCTTCGCAAATCTCTTGTTTGGCGGGTAAATTGCTTCCTGTATGATTCGATCGAAATCTCACGTATTTCCTTTTCTGCTTTCTATTTTCCATATTTCTTATTTCTATGCGCAGCCTGTTTGTCACGAACCAGGCTGCACGTTCGGTCCTTGTTTTGATACCTTACCCGCGTATGTTCACAATTTGACCACAAAAAACCCACGGGTTCGATACCTACATACGCATCTCCGCATTTCTTTTTTCTTGTTTCATCTGATAGTTTCATATTTTGCCTATTTCCCTTTTCAAAGGGGCGTGTCCATCTTTGACAAGCTTGCAAAGGGTTGAGCCAATTGAGAGATTTCGGAGCCCACGATTGGAGGCGGTGCGGCACACTACAAATCGTAGCTTTAGATTTATTATCGCACATCTTGAAAGCCGGCAAAAACATGCGTGCAAGATTTCATTGCGGATTTTGTGACATGCATTCAATTAAAACCGATTGCATCAGTCTTTTACATTAGTTATTTCCTTTAACTTTCACGTTCGTATTAATGTTTCCCTTTTGTTTTTTGTTGTTTAAGTCATCAGGCCACTGGTGACGCTCGGCATCGAAAACCTACTGGTTTTCCAGCGTCTCCCTGCCCACACTTTAGCGCTTTCCGATTATTTTACACTGCAATGTTCGTTGTCGTGTTTGGGCAAAAATAAAACCAATGAATGAAATAATCTTTTTCTAATCAATAGATTGAACTTTACAGAGTTTATTTACAGAAGACTCACATTCCTCCAATTATAAAATGATTTCGCTTGTTATGAACCGATAAAAATGATACGTAAATGAATAAAGGGTTTATTTGATGCAATATTCGACTAGTTTGCTTATACAAGCAATGGAATAAATCACCAAAAGATTATGACCAAAAGACAAAACAAACAAAAAAGAAAAATTGGGAAACCATTCAGAGAATTGTTCATCTGAATGATTGCCAAAATAATAATAAAGCAAGCAAAAATGTAAGGAGTGTACTGTTGTCGAAAATATGGTGCATCTAAAAACAAAGACACATTTAACGTCTTAGAAAATGATTTCGAGAAATAATGTCTAATTTTGAGGTCAAATCTCATATAGTGAGGTAATTAGTTTACATCTTGCAACATCAAATCTAATAATCTATGCCAAATGAAGCTTTGTCAAGAAAACGACCTCAAATTATAATAATTGTGCTCTGGTCAGATGATACGGTACATACAACGAAATACAAACCTGGTTGAATGTTTGTTTTGTTAACTGCCCCTCCTGCTACAGTGATGTGTGGTTCAATCAATGTACAGCCAGTAATTGCAGTCTCTGGATATTACAGTTAAACATAGGAGACATAAGACTTCAAAACTAATGCGTGCTTAGTCATACTTGCTTGCTGCAAGGGGATTTGTGACTTGGCATTTTTCAAATCATATTGCTGTCTTGTCTTCTGTAAACCCATATATACATATTTAATGTAAAAAGCAAAAGATAAAAAGTCAAATCTTGCAATGTTGAGTGTAAGAGGTTATGTTTTTACTGACTTGTTTTTCCTGTGGGTCTTCTGTTTCAACTTCAACACCAAACTTTGTAGTGTGTAACTCTCCATCAAAATCCAATTTTAGATTAACCATTTCATGACCATGGTGTTTGCTAATCGTAAGTAAAACCTCATCTTTCATCCAAAAGCTTGAAAATGTATTCCTTAATTCTGTTTGATATTTATTGAAATTATCTCGACCAGTTTCACTTTCATCAAATGTCACCCGGCCACTTTTACTTTCAAGTGTAAGAGTTGCTCCATTTTTATCTGATCTGGTAAACAAATAATAAAGAATATTGGGCATTAAATAAACTTGCAAGAAAGAAAAAGTATTTTGAAAGAAGTTTATTAGCACAATCAGTATTGATACTAAGTATTTTACAACACTTAGATTTTACTTGATGATAACCAAACTATTAGTTGAACGCTTGGGAATGAGAGGAGGCTCAGTTAACAAACAATATATTAGATATCTGGTGACGAAATAAGATTGTTTTGTTTGTTACAATTCACGTTTATTGACTTGCCGTTTTATGGTTGACTTGTTTGTTTTGTAAAGTTTTTCTGTATGTTTCTTCAATGTCAAGTCATTAAAAAACTAAAAGTACTAAAAAAATTTCGTGCTGAAAAGAGAGAAAGACCCTAAACTATTGTGACTCTTCTGTGACCTTTGATGCTTGATGTTTTGGCAGGGATTTGAATACTGATAGACTTAATAAATACTCATACCATCTCTACAACGCATTAGTTTAAGTAATTGTTTATCAAAGCAATTGTACTTTTAATGTGGTGATTAATTACCCTAATGTAAAACCAATCAACTTGTCAAGATTATCTTCAGTCTTTAAGTTGAACTGCAAGTTGTCACAAATAACAAATCTCCAAAGTCTTTCAGCAGAGTCAGAACTTTCCTTTAATGGAAATCCACCCAGGACCATTTTCTCCTTCAACCAACCAAGTTTTTTGTAGATCACATGATACCTGTGAGTACGATAATCAATGTAACATAAAAAGTGTTTTTGAAACAAGAATGACGTCAAACAAAACAGACAGTGAAATGTTACACTTACCACGTAAAGTGAGTTACTGTAAAGGTAATCTTCCCCTCCCCATTGTAGGATAAAGTTTGATAATCTTCCCATGTTTCACCATCTTGGCTTGTTTCAACCTTTATATTGTATTAAGTGTTTGTACATCATCATTTAAAATAAAAGGTCTTTATGCCACTACACAACAATCACAAATTACTCTCAGTTCCAATATACGCTTTGATACTTGTTTTCATACTTATTGGCTATTGGTTGAACAAACTCAAAGTAGTATAATTTATAAAATTAGTTTTATTACAGGACAGTTTAACAATCACTAAATCTAAAAGTTAAGAATAATTATGAAAACTTTCAGAACTTCGTTGGCAGTTTTATGCACTTTTGCAAATTGATGTAAAAGCACTTTTAAGTGAAGGCCACATAGTTAATGCTTAAACTTACCACAACAAGTTGATGAGGATCGTCATGCACAAAACATGTTGGTAAAGTGATGGTGACTTCTTTGGTGAAATTCAACTCACTTCGTCCACAATACAACAATGGAGTAATTTCCTTCTGTGGAATGAACAATTGTCGAATAAAGAAACATTTTACTTGCAATTTTCAACAGCCAAGAAATTACATCTTGCATTTATAAAGACAACAAACATAAAATATTTCATATGTTTGTACATGGGTACGGCAGACATGGTTGTAAAAATTGTGTATTTTTGATGCATCGATATTTTTTGTCATTTGTTTAAACGGATTAAGTGTTTGGACCAGAACATATACTTTTGGTCTGTACAAAAAGCCTGTCATAGAGAAAATAACAAAGCAACCTGGTGATGCATGGGAATCAAAATTAAAGGGTGGGCTCAGGAAAGCAAGTGCTTTTGCAAAGCTATTTTGAGCGTGTTTTGGCAATTTTATTGCATTTTTATCCAATTCAGACAGGTGGTCATTTATTGTAGGGTGTTGTCAAAAATTATTTTAAAAAAGCATAAAAATGTTCAGAGGTGTAATCGAAACCGTCCTCTGAACATTTTTTTAAAAAAATCCGTCAGTTGTCTTTTTTGTTTTATGTTAGACCCGCTTCTTGTTTGCGCGTTCAGGTCTGAATTGTACTTGGGAAAATTGAAAGTTCTGGAAAAGGAGTTAGACCACGCCACATGGCTCTTCGTTGAGTTGCCTCACATTCACAAAACATTAATGTTGATGAGATTTATATTGATACTTTTGATATTAAGCCTTTTATTTTTTTTTTAGAAATTGACAAGTTAATCGCAGGGGTCAGCTAAGTCTAAGTGCAATGGCTAAGCCACTCACGTTTGGCTTAGTATTTCCATAGTAACTCCTCAACCAAATTTTAACATCTTTATCCAGTGCATTTGGAGGAATATCATCAACACAACCCATCACTTCAAGTTTGTCACCTTCCACACCAACCACTGATGATGTTGACTGGATTACTTCATATTCTTCATGTGTCTGTAAAATATAGAAAACATAATTATTAGTCATGCATCAGTCATTACAATGTTATTAGTAGTATATATGATAAGTTTCTTTATAGTTGTAAATTAAACATCATATAAAACCTTGCAACAGACCAAAGCAATTTTGGGATCAAAACAAGATTTAATTGTAATGAACAGTTTAGTACTTTGTTTTCAACAAAAACATGCATTTTATTTCAATCACTTCAGAATTGATGAGATCCTTCCCTGCCTGTGTAAAGTTCCTACTATTGACCGACAACCTCTCAATATTGTGCATACATCCAGCCAATGACTCAGCACTTTCATCCGTCAAACTGTTGCCTTGTAGATTCACATATTTCATCTAAACAACAGATATTACATAACAAATATTGCCAAAGAATTTTAGAGAATGTTGAACAAAATTACAACTATTTCACGATAAACAACTAATTTTAGTTGTTTACCATATCTTTTGGTTATTCACAATGTGAACAACAGAAAATGGACAACATCAGATAGTTGCATAGTTACAGTGGTTAATGTAAACAAATTACCACAAACAAACAAAAGTGATAAAACTGAATTTAAAAATGAAAAATTGGGTTCTAACCAAAACTGGAGATGCAGGCCAAGCAATCACTGTAAACTTTTGTAATCACACTAAAAAGAGCAGTAGCTTTTTACTACAGGATAAACCTGGCTTTTTATCAGAAAGTTCCATACAGTAAACACAATAAAATGATATTAAAAATGCTGAAAAAACAACAACAGCAAAGAATGGACTATTCATAAAAAAAAACTTACACCTCTTTCACTGCTACTGTGCCAAGGCAAAACAACTTTCCTAATAAAAGCCAGGATGATCGTGTAGTAAAAAGCTACTTTTTTTTAATGTAAGTGATAAAGCAATCTGAAATAGTGAAAAGTTAATTTTACAGGTGATCTAATGTTTTTTATTCTGCAAAGAGAATTTCATGTCACAAAACAGAATATGAACAATGGAAAAAAGACCAAACCAAGCACAAGTGAAGGACTAACTGTGTCCTACAGGTTTGAATAACATGCAGTCAAAGCAAAAAAGTATAATGACCACACATCCCGAGTACCAAAATAGACCCAATTTAACAAAATTCAAATACTAATTTTCACATTTTTTTATTGTGTTTATATAAAATTTCTCAACAACCAATAGTCATGTTTCACTTGGCTTCCGATTTGTATCTTACAGGTTTTTGTAAATCTTTAATCTTCCCAGAAAGAATTTCCACACCCTCATCTCCTATGCCACAATAACCCAGACAAAGTTCTTCAATGTTGTGAATGCAACGAGCCAATGCAGCTGCTCCACTATCTCCTATCTTGTTTGAGGAGAGATCGAGCATCCTCATCTGAATGAAACAATGAACATCCAATTAGAATATTAGTAGAAATACAAACCAGGAAGGGGTAGATGGTTTTCAACAAACATGCAGTCAAGCAAGAAAGCATAATGACCACACATCCTGAGTAGCAAAATAGACCCAATTTAACAAAATTCAAATAATAATTTTCACATTTTTTTATTGTGATGATATAAAATTTCTCAACAACTGATAGTCATGTTTCACTTGGCTTCTGATGTGTATCTTACAGGTTTTTGTAAATCTTTAATCTTCCCAGAAAGAATTTCCACACCCTCATCTCCTATGCCACAATAACCAAGATGAAGTTCTTCAATGTTGTGAATGCAACGAGCCAATGCAGCTGCTCCACTATCTCCTATCTTGTTTGAGGAGAGATCGAGCATCCTCATCTGAATGAAAAATGAACATCCAATTAGAATATTAGTAGAAATACAAACAAGGAAGGGGTAGATGGTTTTCAACAAACATGCAGTCAAGCAAGAAAGCATAATGACCACACATCCTGAGTAGCAAAATAGACCCAATTTAACAAAATTCAAATACTAATTTTCACATTTTTTTGTTGTGATGATATAAAATTTCTCAACAACTGATAGTCATGTTTCACTTGGCATCTGATTTATATCTTACAGGTTTTTCCCGATCTTTAATCTTCTCTGAGAGTATTTCCACACTGTGATCTCCTATGTCACAATCCCTCAGATCAAGTTCTTCAATGTTGTGAATGCAACGAGCCAATGCAGCTGCTCCACTATCTCTTATCTTGTTTAAGGTGAGATTGAGTTTCCTCATCTGAATGAAACAATGAACATCCAATTAGAATATTAGTAGAAATACAAACAAGGAAAGGGTAGATGGTTTTCAACAAACATGCAGTCAAGCAATAAAGCATAATGACCACACATCCTGAGTAGCAAAATAGACCCAATTTAACAAAATTCAAATACTAATTTTCACATTTTTTTATTGTGATGATATAAAATTTCTCAACAACTGATAGTCATGTTTCACTTGGCATCTGATTTATATCTTACATGTTTTGCCCGATCTTTAATCTTCTCTGAGAGAATTTCCACACCGTGGTCTCCTATGTTAGAATAACCAAGATGAAGTTCTTCAATGTTGTGAATGCAACGAGCCAATGCAGCTGCTCCACTATCTCCTATCTTGTTCCTGGAGAGAATGAGTTTCCTCATCTGAATAAAACAATGAACTTCAAATTAGAATATTAGTAAGAATACAAACAAGGAAGGGGTTCATGGTTTTCAATGAACATGCATGTCAAACAAGAAAGTATAATGGTAAGACAACCTGAGTACAGAAATAAACTCTTTTTTTCAAATATATTTACTTATTGTTTTGTAGCAACACGCATGTTTCCCTACTTAATTCTTTACACATTTGGAACACATACGGACCGAAGACTGCAGACGGTGTTAAGCTTTCCTGCAGGAGCTCCCACAGGCTTTCTGGCATCCTGCTGGACAACACATTTTTTCTGACTCTTTGTTATAAAACGCTCATTTCGTAATCCTTCATCCACTTAGTCTTGTCCAGTCTACTCTCTCAGTCGCTCGTACTCTCTCGCCCCTGTCGTTATTCTTGCCATCGCGTTGTAATCGTTCGCACGTTCTTTTAATAGTTAATTCGCTGCAATTCAGTCACGTGTTAAACGCGCTTGAAACTAGTTAAACTTAAGCCACCTGGTAATTGCAATCGTGTGTTTCCATTAATAAAGAAGTCTGTTCACGGAGCTTTTAATTCAGTAGTCTATATCAGCAAGAACACGCAAACAGACTTTAGCTTCAGCAAAGCAGCGACTGGGAATCCTACTTGTACGCTGCAGTTTCATTTTGTGGTGATATGAAATTACACAACAACCAATTGTCAAGCTTTACTTGAATTCTGATTTGTATCTTACAGGTTTTTGCAAATCTTTAATCTTCTCTGAGAGAATTTCCACACCCTGGTCTCCTATGTTACAATAACCAAGATCAAGTTCTTCAATGTTGTGAATGCAACGAGCCAATCCAGCTGCTCCACTATCTCCTATGTTGTTCTCGTACAGATCGAGATTCCTCATCTGAATAAAACAATGAACTTCAAATTAGAATATTAGTAAGAATACAAACAAGGAAGGGGTTCATAGTTTTCAACGAACACGCATGTCAAGCAAGGAAAGTATAATGACCACACATCCTGAGTAATAAAGTAAACTCAATTTTTTGAAATTTTTTTTACTTGTTTTAACAATCAACTTGAAATAGGATATTTGTGAGAATACAAACACGGAAGGAGTACATGGTTTTCAAAAAATTAAATATAATGACAGCACATCCTTGGCACTAAACTGTGAGCGCTTTACAAAAAGTTGAAACATTATGTATATATTGTATATATTTGCTTATCATGTTGTTGAGAAGTTTCATAAACTATAAAATAATACCGATTTGTTTCTTCTTTCAATAACAAAGGAGAGAGCTTCGATCTCTTCCTGAGTGATTCCACACCAATATAGATCGAGGCAATCAGGAAGTGAGGAAGCTACTGAAGAAATTATCTTCTCATCATTTGTTTCGCAGGCCCTCATGCATTTTCGGAGTATTGCATTTTGGTCAGGTCTTCTCCAATTGGGGGCAGAGAACATTGGATTTGGATCTAATCTTTTTGTTGAAACTGCAAATTTACACTGATATATTTCATTTTGATACATAATATCAAGCAATGACATAACATTATCGTATAACACTACTATAAGTTTGTTATTAAAAATTATTTATCATGTTTTATCGAATGGTGGGATAAAATATATGTTGTATTTAATTTCACTTAAAACAGAAAACTGTTGACCTTTGCAAGCGTTTATGTCATCACCATAGGCGTCGATTTTGTAATGTTTTTTAAAATATTAAGGGTGACTTTCCAATTTATAGAAACACGCAAAAAACATTCATCAATCGTATCGCCCTGAACATATGTAAACGACGCAAATTCCCTTTCGTGTCATTTTGTTTTAACACGAAATCATGTTGTTGTAGCACTAAATTTTAATCACTTTAATTATTGACATCCTTACTGAAAGCAGCACATTTTTATTTTACTCGGTCTATTGCAGATTTAGTAATTATGAAGTGACAAACAAATCTATTACGCAACAATGCTGATTTTTACCATTATGCTACAACAACTGCTGCGTTGCGTAATAATCCACGAGACACTTGTGTTTGTCATGATTGTGACGGTGATAATACAGGTCGTTTGAAACTAGCTTTATGCTTAGTATAAAGTATGTGGTTCTTCTGACAATAATTTTTAATTTAAACGAAATCCAGGGGTGACAATACATACGTTGTCACCCCGGTTTATTTGTGAGGGATGACATGTCACCCCAGTCACCCCTAAATCAACGCCTATGGTCATCACCTGCTGATATCGATGAATATCCAGAGGAAAGTCCAGAGGAATGTCCAGAGGAATATCCAGAGTCTTGTGTCCTTTTTGGTGATATTGTTTAATATAAAGATTTAATTACACCTTTTTTGTTGAACATGACTTAGCTACTACACTATCTCTTACCAAGGAGAAACCTACATACAGGCTACTGCATATTTATGCAATAATAGTTGTCAGATTTAGTGTAAAAGTTTGTGATGTTAAACCACTAGAAATAACTTTTACACCATAGATAACCTTTAAAATTTTATCAGTACTAAAAAATAAGTTCTACAAGCACATACTGTGGTGTTGTGTAAATTTCCAATACTACTTTATGATGACGCTGGCTCAACTATGAACATACAAACACAAGCTTGTCTTAGCCTCCAATGTAAATTTGTTATGCACACCTGATATTCCCTATCTGACCATGGCCTGCATTTGCAAGTTCTGTGCTTGGCATTCTATTCTGTACACTGCCCACCATACACAACTGGCTTGAAAAGTTGCCTTTGTCTCCATTTCTGTCTGTGATTCCATCTGCTCATCACCACATATACCTTCATCAAACCTTTTAGGTTGGTAATTTTTATATATTAAACTACCTATATATGGTATTAAAAGAAAAAAAATTATTTTCACACAGAAAATTTAGGAATATCACAGAAGTGGTTGTGAATAAGTGAAAATTATTTGATAAAAAAGATGAGTCTTTTGTATATACCTGAAAATTTATACAAATTAGGTAAAAACTGCAATTGGAATTTGTAGAAAAATGAGTGGTCAAAAGTATTCTACCTACTGTGGTTTTATGCAAGGCATATCTCTCATCTATTCAATGACACCAAAGTTAGTTTACAGTAGAAATCAATAAAAATCTTTTATAGAGAACATGAAATTTCTAAGTCCCAGACATTTCCCTCCAAGGAGTTTTGGTAAAGTTTCTTCTACTGTATTTGATCCTGTCTGTGAGTCCTAACGTGTCAGATGAAATTTAAAACATGCTTCAAGGAACAACTGTGTATTTTGTTTTGGAACTCAAGGTCACCATGATGGTTTTTATGAAGAAATTAATAACATGTTCACTACAAACCAATGCTAATATTCAAAAAATATGACCTATGAAATTGAAGCCAGTGTATTTGGGTGACCATCATGGAGGCATATTTACTTTCACCAAATTATCCAAAAGTCATTGAAATCAGACTAAATGCAGGTGAAGACAGTTCAGTCAGTGAAGTATTGATATGGTATGGCACCATGGGCCAAACTTCTCCGAGTGCTTGTTCATTTGTATTTTGCTCTGACTTATCACAAAAAGTTTGAAGCAACTCAAATTTGGCGGATTTTATGCTACTTTGAATAGATCTTTGGAACAATTTCAAAGAAACATTTCAGCCTAAAATACAACTGCTTGATGCCAGCACAGATTGTTAAATTTTCATTTGGACATAATAAATCGGCTCTATCTAAATGCACAATAGCTGGTACACCAAGATTTGGATGAGCAGCTTCTCTTAATTTTGCATTATTAAAATATTCACATGACAATAAGTTCTGTACATGTTTCAGTTACACTGTAGCCTGTAATGCACCTGCTTGGTCTTTCAATGATCTTATAAATACCAAGCTAAAATATTCTACATCATCACCACGACAGCAACTCGATGAGTTGAGCAATATGTTCATTGCATGTGTGTGTGAGCAAATCCCGTTTCCCATGTGAACTGTTAAGTGTTAGGTCATGATATTGCGTAAATTATTTCCTATGCTCTGGGCTACCTGTGTTGCAGTCTGGTATTTGGTCATTATATTCTGATTCTATACTTAGACTCAATGTGATTTGACGCTAACTCTGTAACATATGCTGTTTGGATTCACATGGCTTAAAAGAATAAACATATTTTGATTGGAAGGAACTACTGAGAATATTATATTACTAAAGAAAGTAACAGGAAGACCGGTATGTTGACCCGAGGGATAGTTGTCTTGAAACAGACATTATATATACTCAAAATTAAGTTTCACTAAGCTTGCCTATTGCGGCATACGCTGCAGTCTCATGGCATTACACTGTTGGTCTGATTAGCTTCCAGGCACAAAAGTCATGTTGTGGCAATTACATACCTTTTATGAGAAGGATGTTTTTTCTGCTTTAGTGGAAGTTGCTCATTTGTCGAAGATCCTGTCTTTGATTTCATTTGTGAACTTTCGGATTTGGATTTTTTTGGATCCATGTTGGTTTAAATATACAAATCAAATCAATTGCCAGATTAACCTTTACAAAATCTGCATTGGAAAACTGCATATACATTAAAATGAAAATATTTTATCAGTGCAAAAGAAAGACAAAATATGTGTATATATATATTGGTAAAGCCCCTTTTGTGCATTTTTAACTTCACAATCGTTTTGTGTCAATGTTCGTCAATAATTAGTTGGGGGTCGATGCGAGGTAATTCACATTATAAATGTGTGTTAAATAACAATAATGTTACCTACCCAGCTAACGCCACGACATACATAATTTAGTGTTTTCAAATTCTGTTGAACCGCTCCGGTGATGTCATTTCCCAGTGATGTCATCTTTTGCTTTGCAAGTGCTATGCCTGGCATTTTCTTGCATTGAAAATGACTTCCATGTCAAATGCAATGTAAAAATGTAAAAGTTATCCTTTCTGTCTGTTGTGAATGAAGTCATACTTTACGACTGGCAATTAGCACCGAAGAAAGAGAAGTGCCACCTAATGTGCTAATCAGCATCCATACATAGCCCATTGCATTGTTGCAAATAATTTTATATTGTTACGCACGAGCCAGATTGGAAAGTTTGTTTTTTGCGCGAAGGATTTTTTTCCACGACCGTTAATTGCGCGGACGATCGCAACGTTTTTTTGTATGTTTATACTTCAGCTAATTAATATTGCGCGGATTATCGGCAATTTTTACACGACATTTTTTCCAATCTGGCGCAGGAGTTCGAAAGGGCATTTCCCACCAAATAATCTTTCTTCCACAGAAATACACAGAAAGCGTCTTGAGAGTTTTTATTCGTTGTTTATAAGAGTAATTTAAAGAATTATTGTTACGACAAGGAATAAAGCATGGATTCGACAATTGTGATTGATTGGGAAATGCAAAAAAAAATTTAATGCAGCATTTTGCGGTCTGAAATGTCGCCAAACAATTTTATTTTCAAATTTAGACAAACGCATACCCAGATAAGCAACTTTAATGTGTTTTTGTTTGTACAAGAAACCTTGTGGCCGATGCCACCCTTAAGTTTATCGAAAAGTTATCTTTCCCTTGCCCTTTTCCTTGTCTCCTCCGAAAAATAACCAGATCGACTAAATTTACTCCCCTGTTTTTTTAACATACTAATTTTGAAAATTATTTGTAAAAGCAAAGAGAAGTTTTGAAATACCCGAACAAGACTTAAAACACTTAAAAAAAAACACTGCAGCGAAGCAAAACATATAATGTAAAAATAACTAATGTTTTGCAAAAACATAACTGTTCAAAAACTACACTACGAAAACCACCATTTTCTTCGTCGTAACGAGATCGGTAAGCGACAAAAAGTCAATAAAAATATACGTAGGTCAAGCACTGACGACCCTTGACGTTTTGAAGACTTAGACTCCTGCCACGCACGCAATTACTATGAAACTGCCAACGTTTGGGAAACAACAGCCTATAATATCGTTTCAGCAAGTCGAATCCCAGTTTGCGCTGAGAAGAATATCTGCTGATGACTGCTAACGATGTGGTTTCTTCCCTAGATCAAGCAGGCACTATTGGATTGATTGGAAAACCCACCAGAGCATGATAAGTACGAATGTCTAAAACAACCGTTAATAAGCACTTCGTGTAAAGGCAAGATGTCATCTACATTTATTCGGTTCGTCGCAACGTTCGAACAAAAAGATGTTTCTCAGTCGATGCACGGCAAAAGAATTCATGAAACGCGTACACAACCAGCGTCGTCGTCACGAGACGTTTTCTACGATTCCATACATCGTCCACACTATACGTACATACATGATTGCTCTAGAAATGGCGAATACATGCTACAAGTGGAATCCAACAAACAAAGTTTTACCTCATCAACTTCTGTTAAGATTATTACAGAAGATCTACGGATGAATCGTGGCTACAAACAAATATTGCAGAAAGCTTTTGCAAACGAGGAGAATTATTACATAGCTTTTTTCAATGTATTTTCCTGCTTCTAATGGTTTTTACCGAATTTCGCACAATAACACACGTCACGTTTCGTTTTGTACTTTGCTGTTTATTGTACAAGTCTGAAAACTCTTAGTGACACCTATATTCATTAACCAGATATGCTTTTTCTTTCTGACCCTTTCCTGTAGCTCCTACATTTTCCAGTGTGATAAGTTCAGTTGGTTATGCACTGCATCATACACAGCGTGTTTAAATAAAGTGCCTGAAAGTTGGGCATAGTAAAATATTAGCTAGGAGGCTTTTGTCCTGGAACGTAACTACTTTAACAAGGCGAAATGTTGGAGTCTGGCAAACACAATCTACCTCGGCCTGTTTTAGGTGTTGGTAAATGGGAAAGTTATTGCTACGAATCTTGATTTATGATGATTGATGGCGTGGTGCGTTGGGTTCGATACAAAATCTTCAAAACAGAGAAGCAACTCTACTACATTGTTTCTTAACGATACTTGCCATGATATGAGCATGGCCAATCATAGGATGGATTATAATATTTTTTTTCAGCCACTATGATAGGCAAAAACGATAAAGCAAAAACATTGGATGCTTGGTTTTTCATAGATTAGCCAGCAATTCACAAGTTGCACTAATAAGTCCTTATTGGGCGAAAGAGTGTGCACTCTTTGCAGCTCACTGATCATTAGTTTCTATAAAGATTATTTTGGTTACTAGTAACAAGACCCAATATAAGATGGAAAGTTTTCTGTATCTTTTTACTATCTGAGTTTCTCACCAAATTTAGAACTCAATTCTTGTTTACATGAAATTCCATTGTATGTAATATTACTGCGTTGTCTGATACGGTGGTAGATATTCCCTACGTATATGTGAAGGTTGCCTGGCAAGTTGTGCGCTTGCGCACCAGTGTACCTTGGCCACAATATACCCCGTGAAACCACTGAGCTCATGTAGCTCAGTTGGTACAGCGTTGAGCCTGGTTAGCTCAGGGTCGTGTGTTCAAGCTTCACCAGGAGCTTGATTTTCAGATCTCGCTCCGACTTGTCAGCAAAGAGTAGCTGATCCAGGTAGGCTGCATTGTCTGGGCTGTCAAGCCTGCAAACCTAATGATCGTGATACGATAGCTGTGATCGCCAAGCAAGGACCTGCGCAGTAGGGCGATCATGTCCATCATGCCATTGTATGTAATATTACTGCGTTACATGAAATAATTGATAGTTACCAATGGCGATGGCCGCATACAATAGCAGTGTGAATGAATTGACATGGTTCAAAACGTTCTTCTTGCAGCACGAACGCGAAATCGTTTCAGCTCGACAACATGGATATCAGCATTAAAAGTGGCAGAAGGAAGTTTACGACAAGCGAATACCTGGGAATCATTTTGCCGTGGGTGCTTTGGTGTATTTTGACAAACCTGTGATGCCCAAAGGTCAACGTAAGGAATTCTGGAAACGGTGGGTTTGCCCGTGTAAGGTGGTGTAGGTAAAGAATCAATACAAAAATCGACGTACAAAATCCACTCACATACTTGGTGGCGGAGGTGGTTGCTTCTCAGTTTTTACAAATTAAAGTTTTATTTTCGGATAGAGGTCATGTCGTTTAACGGTCGGCTAAACGTTCAAAACAAGGAAAGATACAGAGCCAGTTCATAATGAAACAATTCAATTACTCTCGATATCAACAAAATGTGTCCGAAGACAGTCCTTTGGCGACCCAAAACCGCGAAGTAATGCCAACACCAAAATATCTATAACATAGATAACATACATTAATGCTACCAACAAAAAGCTAATTTTTCTGGTCTACACTTAGTTCTGTATTTCGTTTTTCAAACAGATTCAATTATTGTTTCAGTACTTGGGCACAGAGGTTGCTTTGTAAAGTGGTTAACGACGTGTTTAACTGTAGTACAAATGTCCAAGCTATGCTACATTAAACCATTATCTAACAGGCAAGTAAAAAAAAGCTAAAGAGCCGAATTGTTGCTCCCCAACACATGCTGGTGGTGTGGGCATATATGTTAAAAGACCACTGGTTTACCGTAGAAGCGACCAGTATAAAATTCATATACCTCGTTGCGAAAATTTGTGGATTGAAGTTGACCTGAAACAAAAAAACAAACAGAAATCAATGGTAATTGGAATAATCTACCGACACCCAGATCACAACATAACAATTTTCGCTTCACATTTAGAACACACTATCCATACTTTAAACAAAAAAAACAAAACCTTTTACATTCTTGGTGACTTTAACATCGACATTTCAAGAAAAACACCTCATGTACAAGAATACAAACTGATGATAGAGAGCCTGAACACCAAAATTATAATAGACAAAGCATCCCACACAGCCCCATCACAGAGACAATCCACTATAGACCATATCTACACAAACAATTTTTCAAATGCTATTACACCTGGTCTCATTACATTCAACATATCAGACCACTTGCCTATTTTTGCCATTATTCACAAGTCCGAACCCCAAATCATGGAATACCCTACACTTACTAGAAATTATTTCAAATTTGACACAGACAGTTTCCTACTTATGATTGAAAACAGAGCCGGCATTATTTGGAATGAATCAGATGTTCAGGATCAATTTGCAACCTTCATCCACATTTTTCAAAACACTGTAGAAGAGCATGCTCCATACACACTACAACACAGAAGGCGCAAGGCAAAGCCTTGGATCACCAAGGGTATCCTAAAATCTATAAAACATAAAAACAAACTTTATAACTCATTCAAAAAGGAAATCTCACACCCAACTTCAAATTATATTCCAATAAACTAAAATCAGTTATAAGAGCAGCCAAGCAAAATCACTACAAAAACTTATTTAATGTTAACAAGGCAAACCCAAAGCAAACCTGGAAACTTATTAACAAAATAACCACAAATAACGCCACAAAGAAAACACCCATATCACAAATTACCACACCCAATGGCACAGTTAAAGATCCAACGCACATTGCAAGTGAATTTAACAATTTTTTCACCAACATTGGGAAAAATATGGCACTACTTGTTCCTCCAACTCTCACAAAACCAATAGACTACCTCACAAACAGTCCATCAGCATCCTTCTTTTTCCACACTGTGGAAATAAACGAAGTATTTAACACCATTGCACAATTAGACATAAATAAATCAACAGGCCCTCATGACATTCCCATTAAACTAGTTAAATTAGCAGCACCAGTTATTTCACCAATCCTTTGCCAATTGCTAAACCGCTGCATCCAAACAGCAACATATCCTAAATGCTTAAAAATATCTAAAGTGATACCACTATTCAAGGGAGGGGACTCTGAAAACTTAAGTAATTACAGACCAATATCATTAATACCAATCTTTGCCAAAATATTTGAAACAATTATACATAAAAGGATGATGGACTATTTACTAAAATTTGACCTACTCACCAAATTTCAAAATGGATTTAGACCTGGACATTCAACCGACTTAGCCATAGCACACATCTATGATCACATAGCCAATTTGTTAGACCACCAACAGAAAACATGCGCAATATTCCTTGACCTCCAAAAAGCGTTCGACACAGTCAATCATGACATCATACTACAAAAACTAGAATTTCATGGTTTTCGGGGTAAAATTATAACCTTCCTTAAGAGCTACCTAACAGGCCGACAGCAATATACAAAAATTGCCAATTCACACTCCAATGTTTCCAATGTGGTTTGCGGCGTACCTCAGGGATCGCCTTTAGGACCCCTCCTCTTCCTTATATACATCAATGACTTGCCTTGCGCCTCCACATTCCACACAACATTATTTGCAGATGACACATGTCTAATCATGTCACATAAAAACATAGAGGATTTGGAGAAATATACCAATATTGAAATTGACAAGGTCAATACATGGATGCAGTCCAACAAACTAACAGTTAATTGCCAGAAAACCAAGTTCATGCTCTTCTCCAGATGTAAAAAATTAAACAATAAGTCATTTCACCTGAAAATCAATGGCGTCACACTTGAACAAGTTGAAACAGCTAAATATCTTGGCATTGAGTTCGATAGCCAACTTTTATGGGGTCCGCACATCAGCATGCTCTGCAAAAAAATAGCCAAAACCATCGCTATCATGTACAAGCTCAAGCACCACTTAGGCCAAGACACACTTCGAATTGTGTATCATGCACTAGTACACTCTCACCTAAGATATGGTCTTCTAACATGGGGTTTTGCTAGTCCATCACTGCTACATTCTCTAGTGGTTATGCAGAATCGGGCACTGCGCTTAGTTACCAATAGTCCTTTTCGCACCCACACCTGGCAACTACATTTAAACACCAAAATTCTGCCGATTCACTTAATGCATAATTTACAAATTGGAAGGTTCGTACACAAGTACAAAAATCAACGTTTGCCACCAGTTTTCAAAAATTATTTCACACCAGTTGCTAGAGTTCATGCCCACACAACCAGAAGTCATACCAACCTCAAATATTTTCTTCCACGTGCATCAACGGAATTGGGCAAAAAAAACTTAAATTACAAAGGCGTAGAAATTTGGAACAACATTCCTGAAAACATAAAAAAGTTCAGTTTGGTCGGATTCCACAAAGCACTGCACGCATTCCTCATCGAATCGCTTGACAAAAATCTAAACAACAACACGTGGGCGAGGTAAACACCCCCAGGAATGTTATAATTCAATCAGACACGACACCAATTAATCAAATAATTATCGCAAACCTGCCGCCAGCACGTGCCGCCATCACGTGCCTCAACATAAGTCCACACTCCACAGACGTGCCTAGATATATCTTCACACCGTCTAATGTGTTCTGCCAAGCTTATTAATGATAGATACGTAACACATCTTTTGTTGTTGTTGTTTTGTTTTTTTTTCAAAAAAAACAAAAAAATATAAAACTAGTTGATATAAAAGGAAAAAAAAATAAAAAGTTTTTCTTCCAGTTGCCGATATGTGTTTGTCTTTTTGCAACGCCCGTACCTTCCATAGGGCCGGTCATATGACCAAGAATGGTTCCACCGGTCCTTCGTCACGTCACCAGTCGAAATGATTGCTGCAAGTTGTTGTGCGTATTCGATGACGTTTGCGAGAAATAAAATGAATTGAATTGAAATTGAATTGTTGTAATAAGTCAAAATCTTGTATTTTAATATCGCTTTATGTTCTTTCACATTTACAACAGCTTTTGTGACGGTTTGGCTAGTTATCTCGACTGTCTCTATGCCATATATAAAAAAATAACAACAAACTCGGACTTTTTAAGACTCTGACAAACAACGGTTTTCGCAGACTGATCTAATGTGTCATTGCATTCAAAGAAACTCATTAGTTTACATGCTTACCTATACGCAATGACAATGAAGGTCATGGCCCCTTATTGACTAAAAAAACAAGAAAATTTGAAAGAATTAGTGGGATTTGCTACAGGTATTATCTACTGTCGTAGAGCTGGAAAACATGAATACTGTTCAGACGATTTTGAAGTTCACCGATAATGTGTAGCACATTAACGAGAAAGCAATTATCTCGCTTATGCAATTGAGTAAAAGGCAAGGGTTCTTTGCAAATGCCATCCTTGATTTTGAGGCTTTGGAAGTTCAGCTCACTGCCTTCAAGTTTGTTTCATACAGATTTGTCACGCCAACATTGGCATAGTAGGTTCAGTAACACTATGTCAAGGCAAGATGTATTTCCAAACGGTGGTGGACTGTTTCACTCGCTGGCCAGAGGTAAAATTCGCCCCATTTTGTAATGGCCGCATTGAGCGTGTAGCGCAGCGTGCTGCCACCTTGCATGATGTCAAATCAGCCCTCGAATTCCCGATGTTATTTCGCGATCCTTAAATAAATATTATCTCGCTTAGGCTAACCTCCCAATCGCGACTGACGAAAAACGGTCCGACGCGGAATGTGTGAAATAAATCTCGGTAAATCTAGCTTCGCCATTCGGTTTCACGAAATTTTCACGGAAAGGGAAATTCATGAAAAAAAGGGAAATTCATGATTCGTTGCATCGTCCAACGCACAATGGTAACGTTATCACGCTACCATGCAGACACCAACGCAACGACATCGATCACACCTACGTCATCACCGGTGTGCACTGAACACAATGTTATCTGCACATCATAACGTTGCAAATCGCTGGAGGCGACATCTGAAGACCTACGATCGCTCAACTCTATACCAACGCTCGTTGAACACACATACGTCACCAGCGGTGACTTGGTCGAATACCCACAACCATAATTGCTTGTACATCTGGACAATTAGTGGGATCAAACAACAATGTATTACCTCAACAACTTCTTTGAATTAATCGGAATTGCTCTTCTGGCACTTAGTTTCTAAAGTGTTTATTGGAAACCAACGTTTCGTCTGCCATCCGGCGAGACTTCTTCAGGGTAGTTTACATGCCGGATCCGCCGGATGTTAGACGAAACGTTGGTTTCCAATAAACACTTTAGAAACTAAGTGCCAGAAGAGCAATTCCGATTAATTAGTATGCCTGGCAACAAAAATAGCAGTAACTTCTTTCAAGATTGTAACAAAAGAGGAGAGTTATTGTTGCCCTTTTCAATGTAGTTTATCGCTTATAATGGTTTAAATCGAACTTCGCACATTAACGCACCTTTCGTTCGTTGTGTACTTTGCAGTTTATTGGACAATTCTTAAAACTGGTCTTAGTGACACCTTTAATCATTTTACCAGATTATGCTTTTTCTATCTGACCTTTCCTGTACCTCCTATTTTTGTAAACCGATCAAATTAAATTCTGGCAAACCAGTTGTTCATGCACTAAAACATATACAGCGTTTCAAAAGAAGTTGCCTGCCGGTTAGGAATAGTAGAATATTAACTAGAAGGCTCTGCCCTGGAACGTAACGATTTTAACAAGGCGAAATGTTAGAGTCTGGCAAACACAATCTACCTGTTCCCGTTTTAAAGGTCGGTAAATGGGAATTTATTGCTACGAATCTTGATTTATGATCGTGTAGTTGCGTAGTGATTATTTTGGTTACTAATAACAGGACCCAATACAAGATGGAAGAAAGTTTTTTCTGTATCGTTTCACTATCTAAGTATGTCACCAACTTTGAACTGAAACTTTGCTTATATGAAATATTTGATATCGAAAGCAACGAGCATACGCGAATACTGTTTCCGAAGACACAAAAACTGCACAATAATCTCAACACCAAAGTATCTGTAACATAGATATCATACGTGACAGAGCCCACCCCATTAAATTCGCATCTTGCAAATGACTGAAAAGCAAACAAAGTATTAGGCAAGCAGAACGTCAAATCAATAGAGTACACCCACGCTCCGTGACTTTATGGTGGGTGGACATGACGCTCAAAAGAAGTAATTGACGACCAAAGGGTGTTTGGACAACTTGCTGCCACTCTATGGCAGACAGGGAGTGTGGAGCGTCACGTGTTCGATGGTGGTTTTAAGGTCGCAAAAAAGCTCTCTGTCGTTAAATCGCTTGTTTTATTCCTCGTGTGTGATGCAAGTCTTGGCAAACACAACTTACTTCATCTCGCTGGCTTAATTAGTTGGATTTGATGCAAAACCTTCACTAAGAGAGTCAACCCTACTACATTGTTTTCTAACAGTGTAAAAAGTTATATACCTGCTTCGAAAGGTCTATGACTATATAACTATAGGATTGACGATAACACATATGTTAACCAGTTTATCAGGAACTAACGATATAACCACAAATGTTGTTGTTTGTTTTTTACGGATTTAAACGAGGTTGACGAATGAGGTTGATGCGCATTAACTCTTTAATTTATCCCATCTTTGCAAAGGTTCAAAGTGTTAGCCTGATCCTCAAATAATTATTGTACATTCAACGTGTATTTCATGCGGGACTCTACTCATTTTTCAGACACCAATAATAGGTCCGACAACAAAACTCTGCTGGTAAAAATCAAAACGAAATACATTGGTTTAGATTTTATCAAAAAAAACGCATGTAGTCCAGCAATAATTTATTGGGGTACAAATTTTGCATCCAAACGCTGGAAAATACAGACATCAAACACCAATATCGAATATTTTCGCTTCGGCCAAATAACAACGTTTTGAAGTTAACGGCAACTATCGCATCAGGGAAATACTTAGTAATGCTGTTCTCCTATCTAAGGCAATGCGTTTTCAGCCTAACTTTACTTGAAGTTGGACCTTGAACAACGAACTTCATTTTCTATCTGCGTTTGTGCTCTCCAGGTACAATAATGAAACTAGTTGAACAGAAGATGGGGATAGGATTAGGAATGTTTACTCAACGAACGAGCAAACAAACCTGCAGCAATTTAAAAAGGTTCAGTGAGGACAAAGAAAACTACGTGATTGCGATAGTCGTATTGACAAGGAAGTCATTTGTGCGACAGTCCTATTGCCACGAGAGCCATTGGGCACTTTTCCCTGAAATGACAAAAGAAAGCCATAAAAAACAAAGGAAAGCAATAAAATTCCATTTTTAAGTCGCTTGCTTAGGTTCGCTTTAAGAACCAAGGATCGCGATGCGGCAAACCGTTTCAATTTTTACGAGCGTACTTTTTTACAAGCAGAGGAATTAGGCTCCAAATGTGCTGGAATGTAAGCATTTGTTGCGCACGCTTCAATGCGATAGAATTTGTGGTTCACTGTAGTTTTTAATAACATTTTTAATTTGTCATGCAACACGCAATTTCCATAAACGCTTCGTAGATATTTTAAATTGTTTGAGCATTTTACTGCCGGTGTTCTTTTGTACACAGAAAAAAAACGTGACAGCTTGCAACCACGACGGAAACACAGACGATGACCAGCAAAACATCCAAACGATTCAACGCAACTCACAGCACAACAACCTAACGACAAGACGATATTGGATTTCGGATAGAAACTATCAATCTTCACAAGCAAGGGGCATGTGCAGCAACACGCATGTTTCCCTACTTAATTCTTTACACATTTGGAACACATACGGACCGAAGGCTGCAGACGGTGTTAAGCTTTCCGGCATAACTCGCACAGCCTTCTGGCATCCGACTAGACGACAGATCTTTTTTTATTGTGACTTGTTAAATACCCGTTCACACATTTCTCGGTCTCAATTGGTTGTCCTTAGTTCGTTATCATTCTCTGTTATTTTACTTTGCCACCCAACCAGTCTTGGTCACTTAACTAACAAGTGGCACTCGGTAGAAGTTACTCGCTCAGTCACTAACGTGCTTGGAACAAATTTAAACTTCACGCCGCCTGGCATTGCAAACGTGTCTTTCAGGTAATAAATAAGTCTGCCACGGAGTTCAGTATCAACAGCTAGAACACGGAAGCAGTCTTAGATTCAGCTCAAGCCGCCCACCTGGAAAACAAGTGGTACGCTGCAGACCCTTGAATTTACTGTATCTCAGCCGAGAGCACAGGTGAACAGACAAGTCAGTGGCAACTAGCCATACCAGGTCAGCCGACCTTTAATGAAACTCATTGTGGTAGCATCATCGAGACAAATTGTCTGGAAAGCAGCCAAGTACCCTGCTAATTTTTGTTCGTGATGTAACCAAAGAATACACACTGTTGAAGCAATAACACAATAACAATACTAAGGAGAACAATACAAGACAATGCCAAAATCAAGACCACTGTTTATCAACGAAACTAGGCAAAGATACGTTGAAGTAACAACAGATACACCTGGTCTACATTGCATGAAACACGGGTCGCCAAACACTTTTAAAATCGTGTTTTTGTGTACAGGAAATTCAAAAGCAGCGTCCAAGCCTTGCGAGCCTTCCACATAGCGACACATAGCAACACATAGTTGCACATAGTTGCACATAGTTGCACATAGTTGCACATAGTTGCACATAGTTGCACATAGTTGCACATAGTTGCACATAGTTGCACATAGCGACACATAGTTGCACATAGCGACACATAGTTGCACATAGCGACACATAGTTGCACATAGCTCCACATAGTTGCACATAGTTCCACATAGTTGCACATAGTTGCACATAGCGACACATAGTTGCGCATAGCGACACATAGTTGCACATAGCTCCACATAGTTGCACATAGCTCCACATAGTTGCACACATCGACACATAATTGCACATAGCGACACATAGTTCCCTATAGCGACACATAGTTGCACATAGCTCCACATAGTTGCACATAGTTGCACATAGTTGCACATAGCTCCATATAATTGCACATAGCTCCACATAGATGCACGAGCACATTTTAGAAGGACCGCTTTACTTGTATCACAAATGTCAACCATTTTAATGCAAGTAACAATATAAAAGTTATTCCTTGTGAATGAAGTCATACTTTACGACAAGCAATTAGCACATAAAAAAGAGAAATGCCACCTACTGTGCTAAAGGCAAAGAAGAATTCGATACACGTGCGGAAGAATCAATCTGCTTCGAAGAATGTAGATAAAATCAGCGTCACGTCAAAACAAACTGGCGTGACAGTTTCTACTGCGCACACCTCGAATACCCGATCAAGTACCAAGCGCACAGAGGCTTTGGTTCGCAAGGAAATGGCCGTTTTAAAGAAACGACAGTTAGCTGAAAGGCAGATGATAGAAGCTGAAGGTCAAAGAATTGCAAACGAACTTGAGTTGTTGGAAGTGGAACATGAGGTGCAAGCAGCGGAGGTTGAGGTTGAAATGTGGGAAGCGTGATCGATAACTGGATCTCAGCATGAAAGGATGCCAGATCGTTCGGTTTTGAATGCAGTTCAACCGCGCACAGTTCCGTGCCGGTAGGTAATACCAATCCAAATATACTCACGAATCTTCCAAGGAAGGCAGCATCACTTCTGCCGGAACACAGGCAAAATCCAGGTCCTTCTGGTGGGCGAGAACAAAGTTCAGCTGTAGCAAGAGGGTAACGTGCCGAAGCTAGCTATGCGCTACCCGCACAAAAATCTTACACAAAACACATTTTTGACTGGTCGTGTAAAATGTTAACATTGATTTTGACGGCTGTAAAAATTGTCAAATGAGTCTAAATTTCATGACTGCAATCGTTTAGCTTCACATCGCACAATTTATTACTGATCCTGCCAGGCATATTATCAACTCTTCTGACCTTGCTATTCACAAATAACAACGATTCGGTTGATATGGATTTATATTTACCGAATGATCGTTTCTCTTTCCGCGCTAATGACACGAAATCAATCTACCATCATCATTTCCTCACAACTTGCTACACAGCTTTTGACGTCACAATAGCGTTTTGACTGTTTACTTTTTGACTGTTTCAATTCATTTGCTTCCGAAATGTACAATGAAAACTTGACCGAATTCAAACACAAACGTTCACACAAGTTTAACGATAGGTCCCGTTAAAAAGGTTCATATTAGAACAAAATGACAAACAATCTGTTTAAAACGCATTAGCAAAACTAGCATTCGTTACTCATGTGGTTCCTAATACAAGGTTTATGTTACAGTTAGTAACGCATTGTTAGATGTTTGGAAATTCGTTTGAGAAAATCTATGAATTAGAATTGTCTGTTGCAGGAACTAGCTTGGTTCTTCGCGACTAATTTAATAGTTTTACGAACAAGCATCAACACCTAATCTTGCAATAAGAGTTTAGCATCAAAAGGGCTGATTTCATTCTGTTGATTTTGTTGCTAACCCGAGCGTTTACTTAAATTATCATGAAACATTTAAAATAAAATGCCATTCGAAACAAATTATTCTGTTCAGTCGTCTTATTAAATTAGGAAAGTAAATGAATAGACTGAGTTTGTGAGTGATCAGATTAATAAAGAGAGAGGAAGGCGCGATCCTGTCTTGCTCATATCTGCCACCATCTTTAGACGGAAGTTAACTCAAAAATTTTCCAAACAAAATGTTTACAATCACTTTACTACATGATGATTTCTATATCTGTACCACGCACGACTCTGCGATAAACACGTAAAATTTTTTCTACAACCAACGTTTGAAACATGATATAAAGCAAAAAAGTTGCAGCAATGTTTTTTCTACGTTTCACGTTTTTTGTCTGAATACCGGAGGGGCAAAAGAAACGTTCTGCTATCACACTACACCAAACACTTGGGCTCGACTGGTCGTGTTTTCTATAGGAATGTTAACATTCATTATTGACGACTGAAAAAATAGTCACACGAGTCTAAATTTCAAGACTGCAATCGTTTAGCTTCACATTGCACAATTTATTACTGATGCTGCCAGGCATATTATCAACTCTTCTGACTTTGCTATTTACAAATAACAACGATTCGGTTGATATGGTTTTATATTTACCGAATGATCGTTTCTCTTTCCGCGCTAATGACACGAAATCAATCAACCATCATTATTTCCTCACAACTCGCTACACCGACAGCTTGTGATGTCACAATAGCGTTTTGACTGTTTACTGAATACAAGAGGAACTGATGCAAAGGTTGCCCATCTCCAATGCATTTGTCTCCGAAATGAACGATGAAAACTTAACCGGATGCCATTACATTTGAACAACAGAATACATTTTAACGTAAAGGTTGAGGACGTTCAAATACAAGCAATATCATACTACGGCCTTCACAAAAGTTTAACGATATGGCACTAAAAAATTTGTTCATAATTAATCACTATCAACTTCTACATGAACTAGCAAAGTAAAAAAAAGCTGATTGAAGACACATTAAACAGAAACACAGGGGCTTCGTGGATTTCTTAGACCTAATGAACCGAAGCAATAATTTATTGCAGTGAATTAGCGAAAACAAACGCTGTTTAAAACAAAATGACAATCACTTTACTACATGATGATTTCTATGTCTGTGCCACGCATGACCCTGCGAAAATCTAACAAAACTATTCCTACAACCAACGTTTGAAACATGATATGAAGCAAAAAAGTTGCAGCATTGTTTTTTCTACGTTTCACGTTTATTGCCTGAATACCGAAGGGGCAAAACTGTTCAATTTTAGGTATATTCTGCCTTACTTAAATTTGAATGATATAAAAAGGAAAAAATGATTACTGTCTGCTATCACACTACACCAAACACTTTTCTCGACTGGTCGTGTTTTCTATAGGAATTTTAACATTCATTTTGATCACTGAAAAATTGTCACAAGAGTCTAAATTTCAAGACTGCAATCGTTTAGCTTCACATTGCACAATTTATTACTGATGCTGCCAGGCATATTATCAACTCTTCTGACTTTGCAAATACCAACGATTCGGTTGATATGGATTTATTTTTACCGAATGATCGTTTCTCTTTCCGCGCTAATGACACGAAATCAATCTACCATCATTATTTCCCCACAACTCGCTACACCGACAGCTTGTGACGTCGTTTTGACTGTTTACTGAATACAAGAGGAACTAAGGCAAGGATTACACAGCTCCAATGCATTTGCCTCCGTGTACGACGAAAACTTAACCGGATGCCAACATGCTTGATTAACAGAATACATTTTAACGTAAAGGTTGATGATTTTCAAATACAAACAGTAACCTAAAATGCCGTTCTTAAAGCAAAGTAAAGAAAGCTGATTGAAGACACATTAAACATCAACACAGGAGCTTCGTGGAGGTCTAAGACCTAATGAACCGAAGCAATAATTATAATTATTATTATTACAGACACGCCATTTGCAGCACCTGAAGAAGCGTGATCAAGCTCGTGCTATATTAAAGTTTTACTATTCAGTCTTTTACAAAAGCAGTGCACCAGCAAGCATTATTATCACAGTGTAAACATTGCAGTGACTTAGCGAAAACAAACGCTGTTACGACATGTAGTGGTTCAGTTTGAATCAAAGATTTTGATAAAGGCATAAGTGCGAGCTGGCTCAAAAAGTTTCACAAACACTGATCTACATTAAGGAAATCTGTAGAACATTCTTCACACATATATTAAGTCTTGCCGGTATATTCCTGAAACTTAAGAAATTGAATTTCACAGTACACATTAGAACAAAATGACAAACAATCTGCTAAAAAACGCATTTGCAAGACTAGCATTCGTTTCTTTTGCGTTTACCCAACTTACAAGATTTATGTTACAGTTAGTAACGCATGTTAGACGTTAGTAAATTAGTTCCGCGCTAATGACACAAAGTCGATCTAAACTAATCATTTCCTTGAATCTCGCTATGCTGACAGTTTGTGACGTCACGATAACGTTTTAAGTACTGAAGGATAAAAATGCATTTCTGAAGTAGAACCAAACATTCTACACAATCTAAAATATTGTTACGTCACATTATTATTTTTCTGCATTTGTGGTTTTCAATTTCGGTCTGGCATAAATTAGGTGGGACGTGCACGGCCCTGAGAAAAAAAATAAATGAACCTTAAATAAGCACACTGATAGGTTTTAAAACATGTTCCAGAAGAGCTGTGATGCGTGACAGCGACTTTTAAATAGGGCAAAAAATGACGGACCTGAGACATGGTCAAAACCGTTGCCGGTGGACTTTGGTCCCACCATGTGATAAAACATGTTCTTCTAAGTCCTGTGGCGATTTTTCAAAACAACTTCGCATTCACTGTAAATATGTCTTCGGTAGCTATCTAAATCTTTGGGGCTTATTGGCAGTATGGTAAACTTCCCAAGCTCCTTGCGCATTATGGTATAGTAGTCAAAGCGATCTAAAACCACATTTTTTTCAGTCACGCGTAAGACTATAGCGCTTTTGTCAACCAGCTCTTTTAGTTTTCTTAGGCTGGAGCGGTAGTGGAGATATACATTATTCTATGCTCTGTATAAACAGCGCACAGAAGCTCCAAGAGCGCGCATTTTTTCACGTATACCTTCTGTGTACGCAATGGTTTTGTCGTCGATCTCGAGTGTTTAAAATTTTTAGTTCTGTTTACCCCTTACTACCCCACTATCCCTTTGCGACGAAGTGACACATGCAAAAAATACGGAATCGTTTTAGCATGAACAGGTGAAATTCACAACGTTCAATATGGCGAGCAGGACGTTTTAAAGATGCCAAGGGGGCAAGATGGCGCTGGCAAAACACTATCAAAATAACCCCGACATCATATTTAAAAGCGAAATGAACATTGCAGATTGCTTCACGGTAATTTTTGTCCAAGAACCTCCCATGGTTCATTCAGATATTTGTAAAGACAAATGGCCAAACCACTTCAGGGCGTCAACAAACATTCAGCCAATGATTCTACCACGTTTAAAATGAATGTCTTTGCGTTCTCCCATCTTTTTGTCTTTATTTCCGTCACAGCGTTATCGCCATGTGTCTACGTCACTGCCCTCTGGCAAGTTGAAATCCTTACACCTTGTCCCCCCCACCTTTTTACAATGGTCTACTAACACCTTGACCAGTCTCTTGGTATTTCTTGCGTACGTGTTACCGCGGCGGCTTCTCGCAGGAAAGTTTCATCGTTTTTGTCGCTTTGGTTTTTTTCTTGACAGTCCCGAAAGTGGACTTATTTGTTTTGTTTCTGTTGTGGTTTTTAATTTTTTTATTTCATTGCTTTTCTCTTTGGACAAAAACTGCAGGATGCCAATAGGCGAAATTAACATCTTTGTTGAAAAAAAAGATTATGCATAGGCGCTGATCGTCTTTTGCTTCTTTTGGAGTTCCAGGATTATAACATATTAAGAGCTGCAGGCACTGTGTTAGCTTTTACACTAGCTGGCACACTGATTTCCACTGTGTGGTACCTTTCGGTCAACGTCGATCCGTTGAGTACTCAAAACCAAGCAACAGAGACGAACCACATCAATTATTATGGCTTTTTTTGCACATATAACATATTGATTTCTACAGAAAGATCCGCCGGTCATCGACTTGCACATGCTAATTCCTGTAGTCACTTTTGACATTTTCTCTATTGATACGCAATTAGGCGTTAAATGGAAAACACCAATAGAGCTGGGTTCTGTCCGGTTACGACCCCACAAAGCGACCGCGTACGGTACGAGGTGTGCGACTGGGCCTCGGGTTACGCACCCGAAGGGGCCGACTGCGAATCGATGGCAACTCGGCTTCGTAGGCAACTTGCCTTCTTTATCTTAAGGTTACTGCTAGAGTAAAAGGACTCCTTTACACAAGTCTGTGCGTCTTCTAAGTAGTCTAACTCACGACTTAAGACATAAATCCACCAATCTTTAAAGTTTGGAAAATGTTCAGTAAATTCTTGGAAACACAAAACTGCATCAGAAACTAACAAGTGCAAATATAGTAAACCAAGAAAACAACTAAAGTGCATTTGTTGCTGAAGACTGGCACAGAGAAATTGTTTGACTATAGCAGGAACAATGCGCAATATTTTGGCCACATTCCTGCATAGATGATGTCACGATACATAAAGACGATTTAAATCTTAAATCGTAAAATTTACAAAAAGGATTGGATGTGAAACTAATAATCTTTGCTGCATGAAGGACCAGCATCTAAAAATATATTCAAATTTTAGTATTTCCTCAGTTTATGCATGTGTGCAATCAGCAAACACCATACAAACCTAGCGATGAAGTTGACGTCGGCTGTTGAGTGTTTGTTGTGTTAACTGAGCGTCCTGCTATGTTGATATGTGGTTCAATAAAAGTACAGCCAGTAATTGCGGTACCTGGAAATTATAGGTGAATATAAGAGGTTTACAACTTCAAAACTAATAAGTGCTTAGTCATACTTGCTTGTTGCAATGGATCTTGTGACTCAGCAAACTTCAAGTCAGATTTATGTCTTGTCTCCTGTAAACCAACATATACATATTTAATCTAAAAAGCGAAATGCACTATGTCTTACAAATCTTATAATTATGGGTGCAAGGGGCTATGTTTTCACTTACTTGTTTTTCTTGTGTGTCTTCAGTTTCAACTTTTATACCAAAATCTATTGTGAATAACTTGCCATTAAAATCCAATTCAACATCAACCATCTCATAACCACTGTATGGAGCAAACTTAAACAAAACCTCATGTTGTGACCCATTGTTTGAAAAAGTATTCTTCAATTCTTCAATTTAATTGGATTTTTATTGAATGTTACTCCACCAGATTCACTTTTAAGTGTGAGTGTAGATTCATTTTGATCTGATCTGGTAAACAAATAATGAAAAATATTATGTACTTTGTTTAAACAAACAAAAAAATGTATTGGCATAGAAATTCATTGAGATAGGTGAAGCAAAATCAGTATTGTTATTAATTGACTTGTTACATCATGGCTGCACTTCACTGTTTACCCTTGTTGTAAATGAAATTTTTTTTTTAAATTGTTGTGTTCTTTGATGGCATTGGGATTCATTACCCTAAAGTGAAACCAAGCAACTTATTGAGGTTATCATCAGTCTTTAAGTTAAATTTCCAGTTGTCACAAACAACAAGTCTCCAAAGTCTTTCAGCAGAGTCAGAACTTTCCTTTGATGGAAATCCACCCAGGACCATTTTCTCCTTCAACCAACCAAGTTTTTCGTAGATCACATGATACCTGCAAGTATATTAATTTGTCTAATCATGAAAATTCAAGTGAGACAATAATTTTGAGACAAAAATGACGTGAAACAAAACTGGAAGTAGAAAGTTGCACTTACCATGTAAAGTGAGTTACTTTAAATGTAATCTTTCCTTCTCCATTGTGGGATAAAGTTTGATAATATTCCCAAGTTTTACCATCTTCACTTGTTTTAACCTTAACATTTGGAATTGGATAATGTAAATGTTGTTACAACATTATTTAATATATGTTGAAACAACCAACTACACAACAGCTACTATTATGTCACGAATATATTAAAAAATTTAGCAGTTACAAACTGGTAAATCTGGTCACAAAACCAGTGTTTAAACTTACCATAACAAGTTGATAAGGATCTTCACACACAAAACATGTTGGTAAAGTGATGGTGACATCCTTAGCAAACTTTAATCCACTTGGTCCACAATACAACAATGGCGTAATTTCCTTCTGAGGAATGAAAACTTAATAAAAAAAGTTTAAATATATTTGTTGAATAATGAAACATTTTTCTAATCGGTGAGACGTATTGCATGCTGTGTGAGAGGTTAGCCGGCGAATACATTCTCAACAGATCTACATATATTTAAACTGGTAAGAAACAGAGAATAATTTCGTATATATTTTGTTGCGCTTTATTTGGAGTCAGACTGTTAGTATATGAAGGTTCGGTTTTTGTCGCTTTACTAGCATTGGACATCTTGCATTTGTAAAGGCAACAAACATAAAATATTGTACTTGGTTGTAAAAATTGTGTATTTTTGATGCATTGATATATTTTTTTGTCATTTGTTTTAACAGATTCAGTGTTTAGAACAGAACATATCTTTTTTGTCCATATAAAAAATCTGTCCTACACAAGGACGACACATAACTAAGCAACCAGGTGATGCATGGGAATCAAATTTGAGAGGTGGATGCACAGGGAAGCACGTGCTTTTACAAAGCAATTTTGAGTGTAGTTTGGAAATTTAAGAAAAAATTGTATCCAGTTCAGTCAGGTAGTCATTTGTTGTAGGGTGTTGTCAAAAATTATTTCAAAAAAAGCATCAAATTGTTGAGGGAAAATTGGATCTGTGATTTGTCCTTTCTGACCTCTCGTTTGCGCGTTCAGGTCTAAATTAGTTGCAGGGTAGTTGCTTGTTGTTTTGGCATCACCCGGGGCTACTTGTGCTATCTTATATGGCATATGGACCTCCCAGAGGCTTCACAAATCCTTGCTGTGTTTTGTTTACTGTAGCTGCATCAATTATGTTTTCCTTTATAACTGTACTTGTGGAATTTCATGTGTAAACGACTTAAAAGTCAATAATTCAAAATGTATGAACTGAGCCACAGGAATAGGTGTTTGAAAAAAAAAAAGAAAATCACATGTTGATAACGTTGATTGGCTCACAAACATCATTTGTTGGATTTAATATTGATATTGGGCCATTCCTTTTTTGGGAAATTGTACGCCTGAGTTACCGACATTTGGGAGTAAACGCAAAGGTCAGCTAAGCCTAAGTAGACTTAGCCTTTCCCTGATCCCAATGCTGGCCTGAATGTGGTGAAGGCCCCGTCAGGTAGGATGATATTAAGTCTCAGAAAACATTCAACATCTTTTGACAGTGTAAAAACTGTAAAACCACTTTACTGCAATATTTTAAATCTCTTTTGACAGTGAAGTCCTGTGTTCACATGCGTAAAACCACTTACATTTGACTCAGTATTTCCATAGTAACTTCTCAACCAAATTTTTACATTTGTATCCAGTGCATTAGGAGGAATACCAACAACACAACCCATCACATCAAGTTTGCCACCTTCCACACCAACAACAGATGATGTTGACTGGATGAATTCATATTCTTCATGCTTCTGTAAAACATGACTCAGTTATTAAAATGTAAGTAGAAGTATTTGTAAGTATAAGTTTCGTTATAGTTGTAAGTTAAATATTCCAAAAACCTTGAAAGCAATTTTTGAACAGAAAATATGTTAATTGTAATGAAGAGTTAGTATAAACTTTGTTTTGAACAAAAACATGCCACGTTATTTTTTTTACTTCGGAATTAATGAGATCCTCCCCTGCCTGTGTAAAGTTATTACTTATGACCGACAAACACTCAATTTTGTGCATACATCCAGCCAATAACTCAGCACTGTCATCCGTCAAATTGTTGCCGAGTAGATTCACAAGTTTCATCTAAACACCATATATTACACAATAAATTTTGCCACAGAATTGCTCCTGAAAAGCTTGTTTTCATACATATTTCAGCTAGTTATGTGTAATTAATAATTTTATAAAACGTTGGCAAAAAATTATGAATCATTTTACGATAAACATTTAATGTTCGTTGTTAATTATATCTATTTGCAATTCAAAATGTGAACACAATATCAGATTATTCAATATTTACTGCGGTTAACCTCAACAAACCACCACAAACATAAGCGATAAAACAATCTGAAGTAGCAAAAATTTAATTTTACAGGTGCTTCTAATATTTTTATATTTTGTTGAGAGAATTTCATGTCATAAAACACAAAATGAACAATGGAACAGGGAAAAAACACCAAATATTGTTTCTAGCACAAAGGACAAGTGAAGGACTAAATGAGACTCACAGGTTTTTGTAAATCTTTAATCTTCTTTTAGAGAATTTCCACACCCTCATTCCCTATATCACAATCACACAGGAAAAGTTCTTCGATGTTGTGAATGCAACGAGCCAATGCAGCTGCTCCACCATCTCCTATCTTGTTCAAGGAAAGATTGAGTTTCCACATCTGAATGACACAATGAACTAAAATTTTGAATATTTGTAAGAATAAAAACAAGGAAAGGGTACATGGTTTTCAACGAACACACATGTCAAGCAAAAAAGTATATTGACCACACATACTGAGTACAGAAATTAACTCAATTTTACAACATTCAAATTTTTATTTTTTGTCAATATGGTGATATGAAATTACACAACAACCAATTGTCATGCTTTGCTTGACTTCTGATTTGTATCTTACAGGTTTTTGCAAATCTTTAATCTTTTTTGAGAGAATTTCCACACCCTCATCTCCTATGCCACATTCAACCAGATAAACTTCTTCAATGTTGTGAATGCAACAAGCCAATGCAGCTACTCCACTATCTCCTATCTTGTTCCAGGAGAGATCGAGTTTCCTCATCTGAATGAAACAATGAACTTGAAATTAGAATATTAGTAAGAATACAAACAAGGAAGGGGTACATGTTTTTTAACGAACACACATGTTAAGCAAGGAAATATATTGACCACACATTCTGAGTAATGAAATAAACTCAATTTTACAAAATTTAAATATTTGTTTTTTTATTGCGGTGATATGAAATTACCCAACAACCAATTGTCATGGTTTGCTTGACTTCTGATTTGTATCTTACAGGTTTTTGCAAATCTTTAATCTTCTCTGCGAGAATTTCCACACCCCAATCTCCTATGCCACAATCACACAGATAAAGTTCTTCAATGTTGTGAATGCAACGAGCCAATGCAGCTGCTCCAATATCTCCTATCTTGTTCCAGGAGAGTTTGAGTTTCCTCATCTGAATGAAACAATGAACTTGAAATTAGAATATTGGCAAGAATACAAACAAGGAAGGAGTTGATGGTTTTCAACGAACATGCATGTCAAGCAAGAAAGCATAATGATCAAACATCCTGAGTAATGAAATAAACTAAATTTTACAAAATTTATTTACTTATTTATATATATACGTATTGTGGTGATATCAAACTACACAACATCCAATTGCCATGATTTTCTTGACTTCTAATTTTATCTTACAGGTTTTTGCAAATCTTTAATCTTATCTGAGAGAATTTCCACACTCTCATATCCTATGCCACAATTATGCAGATCAAGTTCTTCAATGTTGTGAATGCAAAGAGACAATGCAGCTGCTCCACTATCTCCTATCTTGTTCCTGAGGAGACGGAGCTTTCTCATCTGAATGAAACAATGAATTTGAATTAATCGGAATTGCTCTTCTTGCACTTAGTTTCCTTAGTGTTTATTTGAAACCAACGTTTCGTCTGCCATCCGGCGAGACTTCTTCAGGGTTGTGTCAACAGTGAAGCATCATGCGCAAAAAACACTAAAAACGCAGGAGAACGGAAGAAAAACACAAGGAAAAAGGAATAGATAACATTGGCACCGCTTGCATCGTCACGTGAACCAGGTGTGTGAATTTGAAATTAGAATTTTAGTAAGAATACAAATAAGGAAGAGGTACATGGTTTTCAACGAACACGCATGTCAAGCAAGAAAGTATAACGATCACACATTTTTGGTACTAAAACATGAGCAATTTTACAAAAACGTTGAAAGATTAATGTATATATTGTATATATTTGCTTGTTATTATGTTAAGAAGTTGTATTGACTATGAAATAATACTGATTTGTTTTCTTCTTTCAATAACAAAGGAGAGGGCTTTAATCTCTTTCTGAGTAACTTTACCCCGATATAGATCGAGCCAATCTGGAAGTGAGGAAGCTACTGAAGAAGTTGTCCTCTCATTATTTGTTTCGTAGGCCATCATGCAATCTTGGAGTATTGCAGGTAGGTCTGGTTTAAAAAATATATTTAATTCTAATACATAATAGCAAGCAATGATATAACATTACCATATAACACTGCTGTAAGTTGCTGAATTAAAGGTTGTTTGTCATGTTTTATTGAATGGTGGGTCAGAATTCATGTTGTAGGTAATTTCACTTAAAATAGAAAACTGTTGACCTGTGGGAGGAGCTTTTGTGACATCGCCTCGTGATATCGATGAATATCCAGAGGAATGTTTAGAGGAATATCCAGAGTCTTGTGTCGATTTTCTTTTTGGAGATATTGTTTAATGTGAAGATGATTTAAAGTTTTAGTTGATGATATATCGTAGATTAGGTTTGGTTTGGTCATTCTATTCTGATTCTATACTTAGACTCAATGCGATTCGATGCTAACTATGTAACATATGCTGTTTGGATTCACATGGCCTAAAAGAATAAACATATTTTGATTGGAAGGAAATACTGAGAATATTATATTACTAAAGAAAGTAACAATAATCCAGGTGTGTTGACCGAAGACATAGTTGCCTTAAAACAGACATTATAAATACTCAAAATTGAGTTTTACTAAGGAACTCTACGCCTAATCTAAAGCATTATTTATTGCAGCATACGTTGCAGTCTCATGGCACCACACTTTGGTCTGGTTAGCTTCCAGACACCAAATTCATGTTGTGGCAATTACATACCTTTTGTGGTAAGGATGTATTTTGTGCTTCGGTGGAAGTTGCACATTTGTCCAAGATCCTGTTTTTGATTTCATTTGCAAACTTTCAGATTTAGATTTTTCTGGATCCATGTTGGCTTAACTATACAAATCAAGTCAATTGCCGGATCAAACTTTACAAAATCTACATTGGAAAACTGTATATACATTAAAATGAAAATATTTTATATCTTGGTTACAAAATCCAAATCTGAAAGTTTGTTAAAATGAAATATTTTCGTTGTTACCGTCTTCATTCAAATTGTCCACCGCAGGTTGTGCTGATTTTTCGCTGACGTTCACGAAATAAAATGAATTAAATGTTAAAAGTGCAAAAAAAACAATATATGTATATGTAACGCAGAAATATTTCATGCAACGACATGATAGGTAGGATCTCCTCACTGCACAGATCCTTGTCTGGCAATCACACTTATCGTATCGTGATCATTAGGTTTGTAGGCTTGGCAGCCCTGACAATGCAGCCTAGCTGGATCTGCGTTATCTGATATGGTGGTAGAGATCCCCTACGTATATGTGAAGGCTGCCTGGCAAGTTGTGCGCTTGCTTACCAGTGTTCCTTGGCCACAATATATCCCGCGAAATCACTGAGCCCCCTGTAGCACAGTTTGTTTCTAAAAACTCTGGTAACAAAAACAAATAGTAATAACAAAACCAACCATATGTAATTCCGGCAAACTCATTGCTTTGTCACTGGATTTAATACAACGTGTTTTAGGAAAGCCGTCGTAAATTCGACAAGCGAATTAATAACTCCAATGTTTGTCCTGGCAAAAATACATAACTCACAAAGGGAAATGTTGGATTTAAGATCGCAATAAAGCTCTCTGTCGTTAAATCGCTTGTTTTATTCCTCGTGTGTGATGCAAGTCTTGGCAAATACAACTTACTTCATCTCGCTGGCTTAATTAGTTGGATTTGATGCAAAACCTTCGCTAAGAGAGTCAACCCTACTACATTGTTTTTAACGGTGTAAAAAGTTATATACCTGCTTCGATATGTCTATGACTATATTACTATAGGATTGACTATTACACATTTGCTAACCAGTTTATCTGGAACTAACCACAAATGTTGTTGTTTGTTTGTATGGATTTAAACGAAGTTGACGAATGAGGTTGAAGCGCATAAACTCTTAATTTATCCCATGATGGCAAAGGTTCTAAAGATATTCGATCCGATGGTAATTTGACATTCACCACAAATTTCGACAAAGTGTTTTTATATTCAACGTGTATTTCGTAAGGGTACTCTACTCATTGTTCAGACAACAACAATAGGTCCGACAACAAAACTCTGCTGGTAAAAATCAAAACAAAATGCATTGGTTTAGATGGCATTTTATCAAAAAAAAAACTCGTGGAGCGCAGCTATAATTTTTGGTGGAAAAAAATTAAATTCATGCAGCAAATGCCGGAAATACAGACATCAAGGACCAAAATGGAAAATATTTGCTTCGAGCAAATAACAATGTGTTGGAATTAACGGCAACTATCGCATCACGAAATATTTGGGAATGCTGTTCTCCTATCTAAACCATTGCGTTTTCAGCCTAACTTTACTTGAATATCTGCGTTTGTACTCTCCAGGTACAATAATGCCTTTACTTTTCTCTATCCTCAGTAGTAATGTTTCAACGTTACGTTACACCCAGTTCATAATCTCTCCTAACAAAACCGTTCAAGAACTAGACAACTGTAATACTGAAAGCAGATGAACAGAAGTTTGTGACAGGATAAGAAATATTTGCTCAACGAACGAGCAAACAAACCTCAGCAATTTAAAAAGGTTCAGTGAGGACATAAAAACCACACGTTTGCGATAGTCGTATTGACAAGGGGGGCATTGTGCGATTGTCCTGTAGCCACGAGAGCCATTGTTCACTTTTCCCTGAAAAGACGAAGGCAATAAAATTCCATTGTAAAGTCGCTTGCTGAGGTTCGCTTCAAACACCGAGGTTCGGGATGCGACAAACCGTTTCAATTTTGTTTAACGCACTTCTTTACAGAAGCAACATTCGTCAAATGTCGTTTAGCGCTGAACTAGAGCAGACGTTATTAGTCGTGTATTATAAAGGACATTTTTGGGGCGGAAGGATACTTAATTATAGTTGATTTCATGAAATTACATAATCCCGTTCACATTTTCAGTAAACTATGGCAAACTGCTCTCTCAGTGTTTCTCCACATGCTTTAGTTCAAAAACAACAATTAACAACAGCGCATTCGACAAAGACCTGGAAATTTGGTGAAAAATTTAGAGCTTAGGCCGGGTCCACACTCACGCTTTGCGCCGGCGGATTCTTTGTTTGTTTCATTGCCGCGGGCGTACGCTCGGGACAAAGCTTGGAAGCGTGAGCTTTCGCTCACAAGAGGTCGCGGGCTTGCGAGCGCTCGGCGTATTACTCCCGCGACTTGCCGCTGAGCGTATACGTCGGCGAAATCATTTTGATTTAGCTCACGCCCGCAAGCTTTGGAATTAGGTTGTGGGTCGAAGGTGTAGGTGTTGTAAGTGGAAGTTTGATGTGGTCTAGAGTAATTTTTTAGTTTAATTACTTTCGAAACTTAATCACAAACTGTTTTTTTTAAACTTTAATTAACAAGACATTTTACCTTTGAAACCAAAATAGAAATTTGTTAAATCATGTTAGCTTTATAAAGTTGTGAGAACAGTTTTAATTGAATTAACGCTTCAAAAGAACATGCCTAGTATTATGTAGAAGGGCAAAATTAACTTATTTTGTTAATTTAGACATTGATTATATGGCACGTTTATATCTTACAGCTTTTGCATAGTTCAGGTATTTACATTTAGCAAGTGAAAAAGCTGTTTAAATAGAAAATGGAAATTGTGCTCTTGCTGGCCAATTCACCTAAAAACCAAACAGCTTTTTGTTGTACAATATACTAATGCAGTGGTTCCCAACCTGGTGGTCGCGACCCCTAAGGGGGTCGCGGGAAGGCTATCTGTGGGTCGCGACATATATGTGATGTTTTTATAACTTGTTACAACACATAGGCTACAACTAGTTGGGCCTACTATCGCTTTGTCTTGTCAGGGACGATAAGCAGTAGGCTATGTGCCACTAACATTGTGCACAGGCATTTTCATTGAAACATCACAGCAATTATTGCCATCAACAATGAAAGTATCAAAAAGCAGTTTAGGGCGTTCAGTTGTAAGTAGCAGTGAGATATCAAGGTGCAGTGTTTTTCTTTAACTCTGGTCATGGAGAAGAAGCGTAAATATGTTGAAGAATATTTGAAGTTTGGATTTACCCGCATAATCTGCACTTGCACTGAAAAGCCTCCGTGTGTCTTGTGCAATGTGGTGCAGTGCTGAATCAAGCCGTCTAAATTAAACCGCCATTTACACACCATGCACCCCCAACACGTGAAAAAAAGATTAGGAATTCTTTAAACGTCATGAAGCCGGTTTGAAACGTCAGAGATTTGACTTGGGAGGTAGTTTTCAGATTTTAGCGTTGTCAAATACTTAACCAAGGATTTCAAACTTGGCTATGAAGTTGCAAGTCAGCCGTCTTATGGAGCAAAGTGATTGCCAATAAATGATATACTGTAAAATGCACTTTGATTGATATTGCTGTTGGAAAAAACATGGTGGGGGTCGCAAGTTAGTTTAAATTAATATAGGGGGTCACCAACCACAAAAGGTTGGGAACCACTGTACTAATGGATATTTAGAGATTTCAATATCTTTTGGAGCAGTATTTCATGTGGTTTTATTTGGAATACTTTGAGCAAGCCTCTTTTCTATTTTAAAGTGAAGTATCTTTCATTGGAATATGAACATGCATCCACTAACAATCAACATGTGTAAGAAAATGTTGCTGGTTTTGATCATACCATAACAAAGGTTGCTCATGTTTTCAAAATGTTGAATTGTTATATTTGGTATAGTTATCTTTTGCATCATCTACTGTTTAGTTTTAAAAATTGCACGTGATGTGTTGCTTTAATTAAGTGATACATTGTATGGTTTTATGATACTCTTATTTCTTTGGGAGGTTCTCTTCAATGTTGCCTATACATTTTTCTGTGTTTATTCAGCATTCGTTGCCAAGACTCAGCAGCATTGTTCAGAAAAATTTAAAAAGGAACCCAATAAATTCAATAACATGAAAGAATACCAGTTCACCATGACAACTATTCCAGTGGTTAAAGTAGTAATAAACATAATGATCATAATATCCGCCATTGATACCAAACCAGTAACTTCTTATTTCATTTCTCGTATTGCTTGCTCATTTGTGTTTTAGTCAACTCCACAAAATAAAAAGGTTTCATTTGTTCCTTTGTAGATGCAGGTAAAAGTTTAAACAGAGCCTTGTGAATGTGGTAATTGCATGAGTTGTGCAAACCAGCCAAACATACTTCAGTCGATCTGGGTTATGTTTTTGACTAATGCAGTACTTTTTGGCAGTTGGTACTATCTCGTGATTAACTCCATTCACCACGCCGTAATGTCTTCGGTGATAAACAGCACAATTCTTGCGTTTTTGAATGCAAAACAAAACAAAGCACCAAGTGTGATAACTGGAAGCAAAAATACGCCGGGCGTGAGTGAGGAGGCCGATTTTTTCTTTCCGCCAGCGCGCGAGCTCGTCAGCCCAAAGTTTCTCTCTCTGTGTGGAAGCCAATGCGTCAGCGCGAAAGCGAGCGGGCGTACGCTACGCTCGCGACAGTTTCTGTGTGGACCCGGCGTACAAGAACATAAAATACAGTACACATTGAGATTATATGTGTGAACGGATATAGATGATTCACGCGTGCTGCATTGGGAGTCACTGGTTCACACGTTCTGGCGCTCACTAGCGGGTGGAGTTGACCCTTTTTGTATTATTAATACAAGAGTTTGTATCCTGTGAGAACACTCTACATGGCAAACAGGATATTAAATGACTCGCTTTACTCGAGAACATTCAATGGCTAAATCATTTGAGTCACATTATGGGATTCTGCAATACTTGCAATGCTGCACACAAAACATTACGCAATACAAGCACTGGTTTCTGTGACACACAGTCTAATGCCTCAGTTAAAGATAACAGAGGACATTTCCAACCTTACTCGTGTTTATTGTTTTTCGATTGTTTCAACTTTGTCACCAAATTAATCAAAATCGTTCTTCTGGCACTTAAGTTTCTGAAGTTATTTATTCGAAACCTACGTTTCGTCTGCCATCCGGCTAGACTTCCTCAGGGTTATGTGAGGAATAGACGTTTCGAAGGGTCCTCCTTCACCTCTAGGAGTCGGACCTCGTCGAAGTTAACTCGGTGGCCGAGTGTGGCAGCGTGTTTCGCCAGTGCTGTCCTCTGGCTATTCTTCGTTGCAACGTCGCGGCGATGCTCTTTTAACCGCGTCTGCAACGCTTGAAACCGGAAGAGTTCCTACCCCACAAAGCGTCCGCCTACGGTACGAGGTGCGAGGTGCGACTGGGCTTCGGGTTACGCACCCGAAGGGGCCGACTGCTTCTCGATGGCAACTCGGCCTCGTAGGCAACTTGCCTTCTTTATCTTAAGGTTACTGCTGGAGTAAAAGGACTCCTTTACACAAGTCTGTGCGTCTTCTAAGTAGTCTAACTCCCGGCTGAACACACACATCCACCAAGCTTTAAACCAGTATTAACTTGGTCATAAATGCGTTCATTGTCGATAATCCAGTGATGAAATATAGCACACAGCGAAGCAGTTACGTCAGGACTTAAAGCAAAACTAAAGCAGAAGCAACAGCCAAGACCCTGTTACGACATAATATGTTGTAAAGATGTACCGTTGCGGGTTGTGTTAATTTCAGTGCGTGTTGCCTTTTTCTTGCGATTCTCTCACGTGTCATGTGTCACGCCATGTTCGCATCATTCGACTTACTACGAATAGAGAGCTAGCACGCCACATTTTGGTGACCCCGCGCGTCAAGATACGATATTTCTTGGACAATGCAGGATCAAGAAGAAGTACTACACACTGCTGTTTCTTTGAAACTACCCACGTTCTGGATGAACAACCCCGAGTGTGCTTTCAACAAACCGAAGCACAATTTACGCTGCGCAAAATATCTTGCGATAGAACGCAGTATTATTATGTGGTGTCAGCATTGGACCAACTAACAGCAAGCCGCCTTTTGGATGTACTTGAAAGTCCGCCTGAGCAGAACAAATACGCAGTAATTAAGGAACGCTTTAGAACATTTGGACTTACGGAGTATGAAAGAGCTGAACGATTGCTTAACATTACCGAGCTTGGAGACCGATCACCATCGCAGCTCATGGATGAAATGTTGTCCCTGATGGCCGGTCATAAGCCATGTTTTTTGTTTCACTACATTTTTCTTCGAACCTTGCCAGAAGAAATTCGGCTCGTGTTGACTAAAGAGACGTTGGTCGAACCAAGGCAATTAGCACAACGTGCAGACGTACTTTGGAAGGCAAGAAACAGCGAGCAATTTTTCGTTTCAAAAGTCCGCAAGCGTGAAATGCCTTCAGTAAGACCTGCGCAGCAATCAAGTAAGAACGGTTTCTGCTTTTATCACCAACGTTTTGGCGACCGTGCCCTTAAATGCCAGCAACCTTGTGCTTATCAGGAAAACTTAAAGGCCGGCCGTTGTTAACTGCAGCAGCGGCCGGCGTTCACAAGAATTTGTTTTTTCTATGGGACAGTAATTCACAACAACAATTTTTGGTCGACACTGGAGCAGAAGTTAGCGTTTATCCGGCCTCCAGTAGGGAACGATTGCGTCAATGCAACGACTTCAAGCTTATAGCCGCTAATCGGAGTACCATTAAAACGTTTGGAACAAAAACAATTTCGCTCGATTTAGTTGCCGGCAAGTTTTCTTGGAAGTTTGTTTTAGCCCACGTGCCCAGGCCTCTTCTCGGAGCAGATTTCCTGCGCGCAAATTCCTTGCTTGTCGACCTGAGGCACAAATGCTTGTTAAACGCTCGTTCCTTTGCGAGTGCACCACTTCATTGTACCAATCACTCACCAATGCAACTCAACGCACTTTCGACAAGTAACAACATTTACGCACAATTGCTAACGCAGTTTCCTTCCATAACTACTCCCAAGTTCTCCGCAGTAACGCCAAAACATCAGGTGGAACACTATATTCCAACTGTCGGTCCACCAGTTCACGCAAAAGCACGACGCTTGTCGCCAGAAAAATTGCAAATAGCGAAACGCGAGTTTTCTAAAATGTTGCAACTGGGAATTATTCGCAGATCTTCGATTCCATGGGCATCACCATTACATATGGTGTCGAAATCCTCCGGTGATTGGCGACCGTGTGGCGATCATCGCCGTCGGAATGCTGCTATAATACCAGACCGTTACAATATACTGCACATTCATGACTCTAGTTCTCGTCTAGAGGGAGCAAAAGTGTTTTAAAAAATTGATTTGGTGCGCGGATACCATCAGGTGGCAGTTGCTAAAACCGACATTCCAAAGACAGCCGTCATCACCCCCTTTGGTTTATTTGAGTTCCTTCGCATGCCTTTTGGATTAAAGAACGCTGCTCAAGCTTTTCAAAGACTTATGGATTCTGTTTGTGAATCAATGGATTTCACCTTTGTTTACCTAGATGACATACTGGTTGCGAGTTCCTCGTTAAAGGTTCACCGCACACATCTCAAACAACTATTTCAACGACTTGCAGAAAATGACCTTGTCATTAACGTGAATAAATGCGTTTTCGGAAAAACGTATATTGATTTTCTGGGACATCGAATTGATTGCAATGGTGCTCAGCCACTTCCGGACAAAGTTTTAGCCATTCAACGTTTTCCGTCCCCAACTACGATTAAGGGCCTACAAGAGTTTGCTGGTATGATTAATTTTTATCATCGTTTCATTCCTGCGGCTGCTAAAATCTTGTCCGCAATCTATAAATAATTTTATGGTAAAAATTTACAGCTGCAGTGGACACCTGAATTAAATGCCTCCTTTGAAAACGCAAAAATGGCTCTGCAACGTGCAACCATTTTCTGCCATCCGCCACCACGGGCTCCAACGGCATTAACCATCGATGCGTCGGATAAAGCTATTGGAGCGGTATTGGAGCAGCAAATCAATGGAATTTGTAAGCCGTTGGCTTTCTTTAGCCATCATCTGCGACCTGCAGAAACAAAGTACAGCACTTTTGATCGTGAGATTTTGGCGTTGCATCTTTCTGTTCGCCACTTGCGATATTTTCTTGAAGGTCGAACGTTCACCGCGTACACTGATCACAAGCCTTTAACATTCGCTCTGAAGAAGCAGTCGAAACCTCTTTCTGCTCGACAGCAACGCCATTTAACTGCTATATCCGAATTTACAACGGATGTTAGACACATGGACGGAAAACAAAATGTTGTTGCATGCAGATGCATTGTCCCGGTCGTTCATTGCCTCTGCAGACCAAGCATATATTGACCTTGATTACAACGCCCTCGCTGCTGCTCAACAAAGCCAAGAAGTACATACCGCACAGCGCTTAGCAAGTTAAAGCTTCAGGACATAAAGTTTGAACCCGGTTTAACGCTCTTATGTGACATGTCAACCGGTTCCCCTCGACCAATCATTCCACAACCATGGCAACGTCGCGTATTTGACGTGATTCACGGGTTGGCATCCTTCTGTTCGAACCACACAGTAGCTGGTATCAAGTAAATTTGTCTGGCATGGCAACAACCACATTACACATTGCATAAAAATAGTGGTGTAGAAGTGCCGTCCACATTGAGCTGTGGTTGTTGCTGTTGTATGGACAGAGACTCCATCAGCAGGAGACGATATACCTGTCTCTCGCCAGCGCAAGGATTTGTGGCTCACTAAACAAGTAGGTGACCGCTTGTGTTATATTTTAAACTCCTTATTTAGGCTACAGTGTACAAAAGACATCTTTTACTGCAATAACTTTTTATGTTTTGCACCACGACCTGCTGCTTCATTTATGTTGAACACATTACGTAAACCGCGAACAACTATCCTACAATTTCGAGGTCTGCTCACACCCAATTGCATCAGTCCTTTACATTAGCTATTTCCCATAACTTCCACGTTCGTCTTAATGTTTCCTTTTTATCTTTTGTTGTTCAAGTCATCAAACCAAGGGTGACACACGGCATCGAAAACTAAAAGGTATTCCAGCGTCTCTCTGCCCACACTTTAACGCTTTCCGATTATTTTACACTGTAATGTTCGTTGTCGTATTAGGGCAAAAATGACACCAATGAATAAATGAATCACTCAAATTCCTGTAATCATAAAATGATTTCGCTTGTTATGCACCGACAAAAATGGTACGTAAATGAATAAAAGGTTTATTTGATGCAATATTCGACTAGTTTGCTTCCCAAAAGATCATAACGAAAAGACAACCCCCAAAAAAATAAATCAAAGAAACATTTGGAAACCATGCAGAATTGTTCATCAGAATAATTGACAAAATAACAATATAGCAAGCAAAAATGTAAGGAGTGTACCGTCGTCGAAAGTATGATGCATCTAAAAACAAAGACACGTTTAACATCTTAGAAAATGTTTTTTAAGAAATAATGCCTAATTTTGGAGCCAATTTTCACATTGTGGGTAATAAGTTTACATCTTGCAATATGAAACTAATATTCTTTTCCAAATGAAGCTTCGGCATGAGGAAACGACTCCAAATTATAACAGTTGTGCTCTGCAACCAGATAACAGGGTACATATAATGAAATAGAAACCTGGTTGAATGTTTGTTTTGTTAACTGAGCCTCCTGCTATATAGAAGTGTGGTTCAATCAATATGCAGTCATTAATTGCAGTACCTGGAAGTCGCAGTTAAATGTAAGAAGCTCACAATGTAAAATTATCAAGTGCTTAGTCATACTAGTATTTTGTGACTCACCATTTTTTGAATCAGATTTCCGTCTAACCTCCTGTAAACCAATATGTACACATCAAAATGCAAGCAAAAAACAGGTAAAGAGGCTATGTTTTTACTGACTTGTTTTTCTTGCATGTCTTTTGTTTCAACTTGTACACCAAAGTTTGTTGTAAATAAATCCCCATTAAAATCCAATTTAACATCAATTATTTCATAACCATTGTGTTTGGCAAACGTAAACAAAACCTCATGTTGTATCCAATTGTTTAGAAATGTTTTCTTTATTTCTATTTGATTTTTAATGAATGTTACTCCACCAGTTTCACTTTCGAGTGTGAGAGTTGCTTGATTTTGATCTGATCTGGAAAATAAATATTAAATATTATTTCTTTATCCTTGCAAGTTGCAACAAAGAAAAGTATTTGCGGGTGACTTTATTAAAATGGGTAAAGCATAATCAGCATTGGTTTTTGAGTGACATGTTAAGTGTTACTTAATGGGCTCTATTTTAACCATTGAAAGTTAATTTTACTTCCTGAGTTTTACTAAATAGTAACCAAACTTGTGATTTGTAAATAAGTCATTATTATATGAAATAGAAATAAGCTTGTTTAACTATTAACCTACTATTCACATTTATTAACTTGTTTGGTTTCTTGTTTGTTTTGTGAAATTTTATCAATGTGTTTCTTCAGTGTTAATCATTAATAAGGAAAGATCTACAATTTCAACAGCATGCTTTAGTAGATTGTCAAGTGATGTAAACGGAGAAATTTCCAAATCTATTGTGATTTTTCTGTAACCTTTCATGTTTGATGTTTAGGGATTCAACTACAGATAGACTTACTGAAAACTCACCTCTAAAACACATTTTAAATTGTTTATCAAAGCAATCGTACTTTTTGAAGTAGATTAATTACCTTAATGTAAAACCAAGCAACTTGTCAAGGTTTTCTTCAGTCTTGAAGTTAAATTTCAAGTTGTCACAAATAACAAGTCTCCAAAGTCTTTCTGCAGAGTCAGAACTTTCCTTTAATGGAAATCCACCCAGGACCATTTTCTTTTTCAACCAACCAAGTTTTTTGTAGATCACATGATACCTGTGAGTACGATTATCAATGTAACATAAAAAGTGTTTCTGAAACAAGAATGACGTCAAACAAAACAGACAGTGAAATGTTACACTTACCACGTAAAGTGAGTTACTTTAAATGTAATCTTCCCCTCCCCACTGTAGGATAAAGTTTGATAATCTTCCCATGTTTTACCATCTTGGCTTGTTTCAACCTTCATATTTTGTTAAGTGTTGATACATCATCATTTAAAATAAAAGTTTTATCATGTCAATGCACAACAATAACAAATTACTTCCAGCACTCCAATATACATATTAATACTTGTTTTGATAGATATTGGCTATTTTCTGACCAAACTCAACATAATTTAAATTTATTTTTATTCCGCAATATAGTTTAACAATCAATAAATCTAAAAGTTCCGAATAATAATTAAACTTGCCGAACTTCATTGGCAGTTTTATGCACTTTTTTGTGCTGGTTACAAGGTGAATGTTTAAACTTACTACAACAAGTTGTGGATCTTCACGAACAAAACATGTTGGTAAAGTGATGGTGACATCTTTAGTGAACTTTAACCCACTTGGCCCACAATACAACAATGGAGTAATTTCCTTCTGTGAAATGAAAACTAAATGACAAAAATTTAAAAATAATTGTTGAATGTTGAAACATTTTACTTGCTAACAACCAGGAAATTATAATTTGTATTTGTAAAGGCAACAAACATAAAATATTGTATATACATGGTTGTAAAATTTGTGTATTACAACAATATAATTTTTTGTCTATAAATGGTTGAAAAAAAGGATAAAAAATGAATCATTAAATCATATCCAATATATAACCAAGCATTAGCCCTTTTCTATGTAATAACAAAAACTTTGATAGCGCCCAGGGCTACTTCTACTATTTTATGGGGCGTAGGATCCTCCTGTAGGCTCCACAAATCCCTGTTGTGTATTGTTTGTTGCTACAATCATTATTTTTTGAATTGTATTAGTGGACGTTCATGGGTAAATGGCTTACAGGTCAGTCATTCGAAATTTAATAAACAAAGCAACAGGAATAGATTTGGGGACAAAAGCCAATCACTCATTATGTGCATTAATGTTGATAAGCTCATTTGGGGCAATCACAAGGGTCAGCTAATGCAATATCTAAGCCTCACCCTGGGCTTATCGCCGGTCTGATTACGGTGCGGGGTAAGTTGATATTGAGTCTCAATATCTTTTGACAGTAAAATCCTGTAATCATGACATTGTATACACATTACGTGTGTAAAATCACTTACATTTGGCTTTATATTTCCATAGAAACTTCTCAACCAAATTTTTACATTTGTTTTCAGTGCATTGGGAGGAATATCAACAACACAACCAATCACTTCAAGTTTGCCACCTTCCACACCAACCACTGATGACATGGTTTGGATTACTTCATATTCTTCATGTTTCTGTAAAATGTAGAAAATATAATTATTAGTCACACCTAAGTTATTATAATGTTAGTAGCAGTATTTCTGAAGTATCTTTATAGTTGTAAATTAAACATTTTTTAAAATCTTTTTACAAACCTAAGCAATTTTTGGATCAAAAGAAGTGTTTATTGCAATGAATAGTTTAGCACACGAAGTAATATATGATGCAACTACATGATTGGCAGGATCGCCACACTACACAGGCCTTGGTTGGCGATAACAGCTATCGTATCATGATCATTAGGTTTGCAGGCTTGGTAGCCCAGGCATTGCAGCCTAGCTGGATCAGCCACTTTTTCCTGACAAATCGGAGCGAAATTTGAAAAATCAAGCACCCTGTGAAGTGTTGGGTTGGGCTGCCAAACCTGTAAACCTAATTATCACGATACATTACCTAATGAACAGTTTAGAACTTTGTTTTCAACAAAAACATGCATATATAATTTTTTTACTTTGGAATTGATAAGATCCTCCCCTGCCTGTGTAAAATTGTTGCTCATGACCCATAACCTCTGAATTTTGTGCATACATCCAGCCAATGACTCAGCACTTTCATCTGTTAAATTGTTGCCGTGTAGATCCACCCATTTCATCTAAACCACAGATATTACGCAATAAATTTAAAAACAGAATTGCTCCAGAAAAGCCTGTTTTCATTGACACATACGCAAACAATAATTTTACACAACATTGGTATAAAATTACCACACATTTCATGATAAACAATTAATTATTGTTATAATTAATTCACTATGTGAATAGCACAAAATGGACGATATCTAACTATTTAGTGGTTACTGTGGTTAACGCAAATAAATTACCACAAATAAACACAAGTGATGAATGTATCTGAAATGGTCAAAGTTATTTTTACAGGTGTTTCTGATGTTTTTACATTCTTTTGAGACGATTTCAACACCATGATCTCCCATGTCACAAAACATAATATGAACAATGGAACAAAGAATAAAGACCAAACTTTGTTCCTAGCACAAGCGACAATCAAAGGACTAATTGTATCTTACAGATTTTTGTAAATCTTTAATGTTCTCTGAGAGAATTTCCACACCCTCATCTCCTATGCCACAATTCCACAGATCAAGTTCTTCAATGTTGTAATTGCAACGAGCCAATGCAGCTGCTCCACTATCTCCTATCTTGTTCCTGGAGAGATCGAGATACCGCATCTGAATGAAACAAGGAACTTGAAATTAGAATATTAGTAAGAATACCAACAAGGTAGGGGTACATGGTTTTCAACGAACACGCATGTCAAGCAAAAAAGATTAATGGCCATACAACCTGGGTACAGAAATAAACTCAATTTTACATGGTCATCCAATGCTTTACATAACTTCTGATTTGTGTCTTACAGGTTTTTGTAAATCTTTAATCTTCTCCGAGAGAATTTCCACACCCTTATCTCTTATGCCACAATCACTCAGAACAAGTTGTTCAATGTTGTGAATGCAACGAGCCAATGCAGCTCCTCCACTATCTCCTATCTTGTTCATGGAGACATCGAGATTCTTCATCTGAACAAAATAACAAACTTAGAATTTAGAAATTTGTTAGAATACAAATAAGGAAGGGGTTCATGGTCTCCAACGAACATGCATGTCAAGCAAGAAAGAATAATGACCACACAACCAGAGTACCAAAATAAACTCTATTTTACAAAATTTGAATGTTAATTTTTATATTTTCTGATTGTGTTAATGTGAAATTGCACAACAACCTATAGTCATATGCTTTACTTGACTTATGATTTATAACTTACAGTTGTTTGTAAATCTTTAATCTTCTCTGAGAGAATTTCCACACCCTCATCTCCTATGTCACAACAACGCAGATCAAGTTCATCAATGTTGTGAATGCAACGAGCCAATACAGCTGCTCCACTATCTCCTATCTTGTTTGAGGAGAGATTGAGTTTCTTCAACTGAATGAAACAATTAATTTGAAATTAGAATATTAGTAAGAATACAAATAAGGAAGAGGTACATTTTTATTGAACGAACATGCATGTCACGAACAAACATGCAGGTTTTTAAACGAACACATATCAAGCAAGTAAGTATAATGACCACACAACCTGAGTAACGAAGTTAAACACAATTTCACAAAATTTGGATGTTAATTTTTATATTTCTCATTGTGTGTTCTCATAAACCAATTGTTATGTTTCACCTGGCTTCTGATTTGTATCTTACAGGTTTTTGCAAATCTTTTCTATATTTGCTTATTATGGTGAAGTTTCAAAAACTAGAAAATAATACCGATTTGTTTCTTCTTTCAATAACAAAGGAGAGGGCTTTAATCTCTTTCTGAGTAACTTTACAACAATTTAGATTGAGATAATCAGGAAGTGAGGAAGCTACTGAAGAAATTATCTTCTCATCATTTGTTTTGTATGCCCTCATGCAATCATGGAGTATTTCATTTTCTTCAGTTTTCCTTGTATTGCCTCTATCCCTTAAATCCATGCTAGAGGACATTGGATCTAATCTTTTTGTTGAAACTGTAAATTTACACTGTTATAACAAATTATAATTCATTTTGATACATAATATTAAGCACTAATATAACATTGTCATATAACACCATAAGTTGCTTAATTGAAATTGTTTTTAGTGATTTAATGGACAGATGAACAACATTTGGGCTGGAAATAAATCTACTTTCAAAATGGAACACTGTTGACCTGTGTTTGAAGGATTAAAAGCAATGCTTGCAGGTTTTAAAACATATCCTTTTTTGTCTATTTTAATACTTGATTCAACTCCACCATCATCTATGTTTTCTGTAAACCTGTAAGAGGGCAAGGTTAGTTCATAAAATTCAACCCAAACATCAGATTATGAGATGTAAAAAAAACAATTTTTCCACGGATTTTTCCTATTAAAGGAATTTTTGTCAAGAGAAATCATTTGTACCAGCAAACTTTGTACAAATTAGGTGATATTTCCTATGTGAAAATTTAGTTACACCTTTTAATGAACATGACACAGCTACTATCTTTTAATAATGAGAAATCTACATGGGCTACTGCATATTTATGTAAACATATTTGTCGTATTTAGTGTAAAAGTTTGTGAAGTTAAACCACCAGAAATAACCTTCACACCTCACTTGATAACATTTAAACATTTATCAGCACTTAAACCAATTTAAAAATCCTACATAAATTAGTACATAATTATTGTGGTGTTGTGCAAATTTCCAATAATAGTTTCTGATGACGCTGGTTCAAGCCAGAAAATACAAACACAAGCTTGTCTTTGCCTTCAATGTAAACTTGTTTTGTACACCTGACATCTGATCATGGCCTGCATTTGCAAGTGCTGTGCTTGTAATTCTATTCTGTACACTGTTCATCATATACAACTGGCTTGAAAAGTTGCCTTCCTCTGCCCAGAATAAGGACCGGGGTCAGAAATAATTGAGAAAAATAATCACAAGTACCAGAAGAATTATCACTCCATCGATGTCCTTACTATTGTCTCTGTTTCTGTCTCTGATTCCATCTGCTCTTCACCATATATATCTTCATCAAACCTTTGAAGTTGGCAATTTTACATATTGAACTATCTGTATATGGCATTAAAGGAAAAAATGTAATTTGTAGAAAAATGAGTGGTCAAAAGTATTCTATCTACTGTGGTTTTATGCAAGCCTATCTCTCTATTCCATGACACCAAAGTTAGTTTGCAGTAGAAAATCAAATTTCCACATTTCCCCCTCCAAGGAGTTTTGGTGAAGTTTCCTCTGCTGTATTTGATCCTGTCTGTAAGTCCCAACGTGTCAGATGAAAATTTAAAACATGCTTCAAGGAACTTGTGGTTATTTTGTTTTGGAACTCAAAGTCACCATGATGGATTTTATGAAGAAATTAATAACATGTTCACTGCAACCCAATGCTGATATTTACAAAAAAATATGACATGTGAGATTTAAGCCAGTGCATTGGGTGGCCCATAAAGCATGTAAACTTTCAACAAATAATTCGAAAGTCATACAAAACAGACTAAATGCAGGTGAAGACAGCAACGTCAGTAAGTATTGGTATGATATGACTAGGACCATGGGCAAAACCTCTCTGAGTGCTTGTTCATTTGTGTTTTGCAACACAAATTTGGCGGATTTTATGTTACTTCAAAAAATGATCTTCGAAACAATTTCAGAAAATCATTTCAGCCTAAACACAACTGCTCATTGCCGGCGCAGATTGTTAATTTTTGATTATGAATAAAAAATTGCTCTATCTAAATACACAATAGCTGGTACATCAATATTGGATGTGCAGCTTCTCCCAATTTTGCATTGTTAAAATATTCACATAACAACAAGTTTATAGGTTTCAGTTAGTCTGTAGCGCAACTGCATGGTCTTGCAACAATCTGATAATTACCAAGCTGAAATATTGTACGTCTTCACCTAAACAGCAACTCGTTGAGTTGAATTGAGCAATATGTTCCATGCATGTGTGTTTAAGACCGCATATCAGTAATTATATTAAAATAGTTTTGCCCGCGGGATGCCCGTCTTGTACTCCTGCGTCATAGAGAGTCTCAGTCTCGTCACAAGGCAACCGGTGATGCATTGGGGTCAATTTTCTGGTTGAATGAGCAAGAAGTCACGTGGTGTAGCCAGGGCGATTTTCAACGTGTTTGGTGCAGTTTTAGTGCATTTTTTGCTCATCTCAGTTAGTCAGACGTTTGGTGCAGGGTGCTGTGAAAAGTTTAGTTGAAAAACCATCAAAATGTTCAAGGGCATGTAGCTCAAAATTGAATCTGTAAGTTTATGTATTTCGAGGAACATGAAAAGGTTTTCAAGCATCTCCAGTCACTTATTGCCACCTAGTGACAAAAAAACATTTTTTCAGTGCTTTATGTGCATGAATATGTGTGGCCAGTTCTTCAATCACAGGCATTTAAATGGCCCAAAAAATTGGTTTGAGAGCATGAATTCTATGCATGAACGGTCCACAACACATTTCGGGTTGATTTTACCACAGAGCTTTGATGATTTTTCTTTATTTATCATGGCATTTTTGCATTAGCTGTCTTTTTCCCAATATCAATTTGGCTTATGATAACGCTTGCAATTGCTCAAATAAAATGTTACTACACTTTACGTTGTCATAATTAATTAACTAAATTACTTATTTAACTCTGAGCTATATTTATTACCCCAGAGAGAAGTGGTCCATCACCATATGAATGGTGCTTCATCCGAACAGATTCACTGCTCACGCCATTGAAACCGAAGCAATTTTCAACATTCTGGGTATGTGCTACTATTTTACCAATAAAGTAGCTCCTAGTTTGGTTTATCAATTGATTTTAAGCAAATAAATGCATTGAATGGTCTTGTATGCAAGTTAATAACACAATTCTCATGTAATTTTCATAGTGTTGAGATGTTCATAATTTCCTACCACAATGCATGCCCCCTAATTGGCCTTTGGATGTTGATTAATTAACACCTGTGTCATGTAATTAAGTATTGGACATGCAGATAATTGTTGCATGACTGCCTCGTGATATTTGGTTCCATTTTATGTGACCGGTTTGGGGCTTGAAGCATCATCCTCTGCCTATCAGTTGTCTTGGCGGTAACTCTGTTGACAAGGCCATTTTCTGTTGTCTAGGTGGTGTTAGTAAAACAGCTACAACTCTGGATCCGATGATCAAACAGGTGTGAAACTTCACAATGTAATAGTTGAATGGCTCATGTATTGGACTTCACAGAACAATTGCGATTCTGGGCGGGTGCGCCACTATTTAAGACCGCATATCAGTAATTATATTAAAATAGTTTTGCCCGCGGGGAATGCTCCTGCGTCATAGAGAGTCTCAGTCTCGTCACAAGGCAACCGGTGATGCATTGGGGTCAATTTTCTGGTTGAATGAGCAAGAAGTCACGTGGTGTAGCCAGGGCGATTTTCAACGTGTTTGGTGCAGTTTTAGTGCATTTTTTGCTCTTCTCAGTTAGTCAGACGTTTGGTGCAGGGTGCTGTGAAAAGTTTAGTTGAAAAACCATCAAAATGTTCAAGGGAATGTAGCTCAAAATTGAATCACAGAAGTATACCTTAATTTGTGATTTTATGTTAGGCCCGCCTCTTGGCTACGCAGTAAGGTCAAAACTAGTTGCAAAATAGTTGCTTAAAGCACCCCCTAGGGGTCATTTCGGTCCCCGATCAGTCATTATTTTAGCTAAATGGGCTGCAAAAAATGTAAGATGGTTTTGCGAAAAAATGAATCACAAAAACCTCATCCAATTCGCAATTTAATGTTGGCCCTAACCCTTTTCTACGCAATGGCAAAAAACATTGTCACAGGAAAGTTGCGTTGGTTGCCCCCTGGGACTGTTTTTGCTATCCTGTAGGACAAAAGATCCTCCTGGAGGCTTCTCAGATCCTTGCTGTGTTTTGGCGGATGCAGCCGCAATCAATTTTTTTTCTCCATGAATAGTACCAATAGATCTTCATGGGTCACTGACCACAGGAATTGTTGTTGGCAAAAAAGAAATCACTCAGTATGGGTAATAATGGTGATAGCCTTCAAAACTAGATTTTTGGGATTTAATACTGATATGCGGCCTTAAACAAATCCTGTATCCCATCATTCCCATGTGAACTGTTAAGCGCTAGTTCATGATATTGCGTAAATTGTTTCTTTTTTCTGGGCTACCTGTGTTGCAGTCTGGTGTTTGGTCATTCTATTCTGATTCTATACTAGACTCAATGCGATTTCATGTTAACTCTGTAACATTTGTTGTTTAGACTCACAAGGCTTAAAAGAATAAACTTATTTTGATTGGAAGAAACTACTGAGAATATTATATTACTAAGGAAAGTAACAGGAAGCCAGGTAACACTGTTGGTCTAGATAGCTTCCAGGCACAAATTAATGTTGTGGCAATTACATACCTTTTATGAGAAGGATGTATTTTCTTCTTCAGTGAAAGTTGCTCATTTGTCCTTGATCCTGTTTCTGATTTCATTTGCAAACTTTCGGATTTGGATTTTCCTGAACCCATGTTGGTTTAAATATACAGATCAAGTCAATTGCCAGATTACACTTTACAAAATCTGCATTGGAAAATTCTGTACATAAAAATGAAAATAGTTTAACACGACAAAATATACATAATGTATGTGTATATAATTGCCAAGCCCCCTTCATTGCATTTTTGCCTCTGCAATCTTAGTTTTGTGTCAATGGAACGCCACGAAGACAAACGCATACGCAGTTCAGTATTTTCAAATTCTGAAAGGGAATTTCCTACCCAAGAAACTTTCTTCCATAGAAATACAGAATATAATAGCGTTCCGAGTGTATCTGACGTCACATTTCTCGTATGTTATGTTGTGTTTACGTGGCATCTGTATTTTTATTAACGTCGAGTAATACGCCACGAACCCATTTCAACATACGGCGAATAACGCGCTGTTTATTGTATGCACGGAAGACAGCCTAATATCCGGTCAGCCTATTTCGTGACACTTCGAGCAACAAGCTGTCTTTTTCAAATGAGTCACGGATCGGGCCGAACCCAAACGACCCTGTATGCATTTTCTATATAAGCCACACATCTTGGGTAAAATAATATATATATAATTCAGTCTTTGAAGAGGACGTTATTTCAATCTATAACTCTATTCCATGATTTCTTTATAGACTCACAGACAGAGACTTTAGTACGCGTGGTTTGTAACGTTTTGTTGTAATACTTGTGCGACTTTTATTTATGCATTAAACTGACAGATTAACCTTGGTTTAGATAGTAGCCTTTTTATCAGGAGTCAGATATACGGCAGTGTTAATATTTTGTGCAGACGTTTTGACGTCTTCGTCAGGACTTGTGCGATTCCGTCATACATAAATTTGGTGACACCCTTTGACGTGATATTTGAACGGGCATTTAAACCTTCTGATTAATAATCTGCGCAAATTTAACTGCAAATATGGGTAATTCCTTGTGTCTAAAAATTAACATTTGTACTAACCATAGATTTTTAACCATGTCAAACAAGTTTTTCAGACATTTCTCGATGTTCTCCATCAAGGACAAAGATCGAAACAAACATTTCGAACAATAATGAGGTATGACGTTTGTTTTTCTCTTGATTTTATGCGCCTGATTGTGTAAGAAAATGCCAAACTGCTGTTAAGTATGTTTTGTCAAATGTCAAACCGTTTTTATAGTTATAAGCATAAGCCTGACCGCAGTGGTTATGTCAATCTTATTTTCGTTGATATTATGATGTTGTAATAACGCTTGTATCTCAATAAGTTTACGTCACACGCGAATTCACCTTGAGAAGTATTTTTAGATTTAATTAAATCATTTACGAAACGTTAGATTATTTTCTTTAACATACGTCACTGCTGGCAACTTAGGGTTGATTGTGGAAAAATGGTCATAACATTGTCTGCTTAGAAAGTCCTCACGGAGGCATGACGTCAGCTAAGGGGCCTGACACGTTATTTCTTACATTGCGCAAACGAGGTCGCCCAGCCTGCATGCATTTTTTACTCATTTTATTTTGTCCCTTATTAGGAGAAACCCTCGTGCTAGTTTAGGGGTTGTTATGGCTATTCGAAGCAAGAGATCACTAATTAACAGCTTTCATGTATGATTTTTCGGCCCATTTAATAATTGACATGAGCTTAATGCAAATCTAATTCACCACCATTTACGTCTGTAAACACAAACATTTCCTTCATGTGAGGTAGCTGTAACGATATATTGATTTGCAACGAACCGCCTGACTTTACCTTGTGTCCCTTGTAAGTAACTGCCAGAATCGTTGAAGAAAATTGTATAACAGTTATTCTAGATTCGACATGGCTACGTGTTTCCAAAACGTTAATGTTTATGTAATTTTTGAACTTGCTGAAAGAAAATAGCAGGAGAAATGCACAAAATGACGCGAAATTGGTGTTATAATGCTAAAGCATTTGGGCAAGCGCGACATCTCGCGACCGTGTTTCCTCGACACAGACTGAATCCTTTTTTATTCACCGAGCAAAGACTCGAAGAGCATATAACTGCTAGTCGCAAGGCACATTAACACGCCACAATTTTCGCAAGTGATCAGACGTTACAAACTTGATTGCTGAGCACTGAAGCCAGGCTTGGGAGCCGTAGGTAAAAAATAATTCGCTGTGATTAACCTACGAAGTTCCAAATGCACTGGTAAAATTAAAAAGCGACTTATTTTACAGACCGCAGAAGGCATTCATCACTCTCTAAATACTACGTGTCTATACAATGCAATGTGGGAGATTTGTGCATACGGCCAAGGCGCAAGTTACATTTCACATTTGCAAATCCTTTTTAGCCCACACTGACCGTCAAACTTTGCCAACTCTGCTCAGTACAAAAGCTTGTTCGTTTAACTAATTGGGATTTTTGAACACACGCCTCGTGTCGAACCTATCTGTATTGGTATGCACGACCTTAACGGACAGTATGGTTACTCAGAAGTCATGATAATCGTATTGTTTAATTTTTCGCTGTGACGATATTAGCGCTATAGTGACCTCACATGGCAGCAATAAAGTCCCTTATATGACTCGTAAACACGAGCAAATCAATGTCACTCATTCATGTCCCCTGCGCAACAGAATATCTTGATGTACTATATTATAAATTTGTTTGTGAATTATAACTTTTATGTGTTTTATTTTGTGTTAACATTAGGCCTAGATATAACGGCAGGATGTTCGAGTTTTTTTGACAGATACGAGAAGATCATTATACGTTGATGACATCTCAATATGTACGATTTTGACAACTCAACGATCTCTGACGATTTTCGGAGTTCGATTGACGCATATTTCGACGGCGTACGCAATCTTTCAATTTTCAACGATCCCCACCGTCTACACTCGTGCGGAAGTAACCACTGCGATCTTATACGAGTACAACGAGGAGTTGAACAAGGAAATCGCATCACAAGATATGGTCAATTCGCAACAAGAACATATATCCAATCTATCAAAGGTCAAGATTCATGTTGAGGAACCATGAAACACTTGTTCGGAAAACATTTACGAGGACGGGGAGTTTTTATGTATCTGACGTCACATTTCTCGTATGTTATGTTGTGTTTACGTGGCATCTGTATTTTTATTAACGTCGAGTAATACGCCACGAACCCATTTCAACATACGGCGAATAACGCGCTGTTTATTGTATGCACGGAAGACAGCTAATATATCCGGTCAGCCTATTTCGTGACACTTCGAGCAACAAGCTGTCTTTTTCAAATGAGTCACGGATCGGGCCGAACCCAAACGACCCTGTATGCATTTTCTATATAAGCCACACATCTTGGGTAAAAGAATATATATATAATTCAGTCTTTGAAGAGGACGATATTTCAGTCTATAACTCTATTCCATGATTTCTTCATAGACTCACAGACAGAGACTTTAGTACGCGTGGTTTGTAACGTTTTGTTATAATACTTGTGCGACTTTTATTTATGCATTAAACTGACAGATTAACTTTGGTTTAGATAGTAGCCTTTTTATCAGGAGTCAGATATAATATTTTGTGTAGACGTTTTGCCGTCTTCGTCAGGACTTGTGTGCTTCAGTCATACACGAGTTTGTGATTGTTGCTCATAAGAATGTATTAAAAAAATCAGTGATATGACAAGAAAAGAAACATTGTCTCGAAAATTATAATTAATTAGGAAATGAAAAATAATAATTGTTGACGCAGCAAGTCTGAATCGTCGCGATATTGACATTGAAACTCCTGCCACGCACGCAATTGCTATGAAACTGCAAACGTTTTGGAATTTTTGACAATATTATCTCAGCAAGTCGAAGCACAGTTTGCGATACGCAGAATATCTGCTGATGACTGCAAACGATGTTGTTTCTTACGTAGATTAGTCAATCGCCGGCAGACTATTGCATAGAATAAAACCCACCAGAGATGATCAGTACAAATGCCCAAAACATTGGTTACAAAGCACTTAGGACTGCACGGATTATGCAAGAGCGCATAAACTGTTACATACATCTGAATTTGGAGACCAATCTCCAGCAGAATTAATGGATGAGATGCTCTCATTGTTAGGCCCCATAAACCTACTTTCTTTTCGATATATTTTCTGCATAGCATGACAGAAGTAACTGAATTGTATTCTCAAAAGAAGGTTTTGACGAACCACGTGTTTTTGCACAACGTGCTGCCATTCTGTTGCAGGCAAGGAGCGCCACGTGTTTACGACTGCCGCAAAGGTTAGCAATTCTCGCGGCGTCCACACGTGCATCGACACGAACTACAGCTGCTTGGTGGTTTTGTTTTTATCATCAGATTTTTACAATAGCTTATGGACCAGGTATGTCAACAATTAGTTTTAGTGTTACTAGGACGACATACCGGTGGCCAGCACTTCAGTGAGTCAATATAAATTACACCTAGAGCTGCAAACTTTCCGCGCTTTCAAACAGATAATTTCATTCAATTAAATGAAGTACAACGCTTTTGACCGAGAGTTGCTGGGGACACATCTGGTTATTCCGCTACTTTCTAGAGGGGCACCCTCCCCTCCGACCACAAACCGTTGACTTTTGTGTTACAAAGGGCATCGTATCTATGGTTGGCATGACAACAGCGTCACCTGTTCACCATATCCGAGCACATAACCTTCGTCATGTACAAGGTAAATACAATTGAGTTACCGATACCTCATCTAGGGCAATATTTGGCTCCATTCAAAATCCTGCAATCAATCTGGATCACATTGCTTTTACCGAAGCACAGCAAGTTCCCGAAGTGCAATCTTACCGCACTGCCGTACTCAACTTACAAATAAAGGAAGTAGTAATGGACACCTCATTAGTGGGACTTTTATGTGATGTGTCCACTGGTTTTCGCACACCAATTATCCCACAATCAGGACAAAGAAAAGTGTTCTATTCATGGTCTAGCCCATCTATCAGTGAGAACAACAAGCAAAATTATGTCGTCAAGGTTTGTGTGGCATGTTTTAAGCAAGCAAGTTGCGGATTGACCTCTACAATCTTTACAATGCCAACGTTCAAAGGTTCAAATACACGTACGTTCTCCTTACTACGTTATGTTCTTCCCGTGAGATGCCAAAAAATATGTATTTCTCGAAATACTCCTGCTTCTATTTTTATTATTCTCATTATTTAGCGATTGAGTTACAGAAGGCGGCGGTGTTTTTAACTTCTAGCATTTTTTTTCTGAAACAAAGCAAGCAAGAACCGTTTGCAAGTTAAATTGTGCCAGTGGCCTGTGATCCACACTAAAAGAGCTGCCCTTGGTTCTGCTCAGTATACATGACATGCCAAAAGTAGTTCTGCCACCACGTCAAGCGCGGAAATTACGGTTATATCATTTCCCAGTCTAAAGAATTACCTGTAGCTGCAGACTCGGCTTTCGAGTATGTCGAGTTTGTACAAACTTCCAGTCGTGCGATTCAGGCAATGTTACCGCATTCTATGTCGCGACATTGTATTGGTGCTGTATCAAAATTTATATTATTCATTGTTACATTTCGTACCAAATTATAATCACATCGCGTTCATCCAAAATAAATGCACATGGAAATTTGGGATAATTATTTCGCTTTTCCAAGACTTGGTACAAATCGGCTTTGATTTCAATAATCCAGCACATATTACTATTTTTTTAATTTCACGTATGTTATAAATACCGAAATGGCAATTAGCTAAACGGGGCTCGGGCCTTTTAAGGATTAAGGACCGTAAACTCTGAAGTGAGGTTCACCTAGCAACTCTACGCCTAACTAAACGCCACGTATTACGGCATTTGTTGGAAGCGCTTAAATTACGTGTTGTGATATGAGGTAGGTATCTTGTTTGTCATTTGTTTGTATTTTAATTAAATGGTCGGAAGGTTGATATGTTTTCAAGTTATTTGGCGGCAAGTAAGATAAAAACGGAGTAATCTATTTTGTACACGTGTCAAATACGTTCCTGCAGTGCCACCTTCCTTATGCAATTGTATGATGGTCATTTTAAATTGTGTGCACATCACTAAAAGTATTTTGTGATAAACATTTTAGGTGTTGAGCATTCTATTTCCATTGATCGCCTTAAACTTACTATTGTTGACTGATCCAAACCGGTACCTGCTGTGCAAGCAGGCAGAAGATGGCAACCAATAAAAACCTTATCCTGCCGCCAACGGACCAGAGTGTTGAAAAAACCTGAAATAAAGGTTACCTTGGTTACCGATAATATCTCACAAAGCGAGTAAGGTTACATTGGCAGCGTCAATCTCTGGATTCTTTTACTGCTACAGTTTCTCGTGTACTTTGGAAAAACTGATTTCAAAACAACATTATAGCTCAAAACAATAAGTCAAATCACGTGACAACTCCATGCGTGGTTTTGTTCGAGATATCGACTTCCTGAGAAACACGACACCGTTTGTGACGCAGACAATAACTCCTGGTAACAAAGGATGACTCGTGGTAAGTTGACGACCTTTACATTACCCTCATACAGTTATAGACATTCCTTGACAAGCAATAATATTTGGGTTCGGACAAGCAGATGAGCTCGCACGGCTTTCAAGTTTCTACTTTTCAGGACAAAACTTTCAGTGTAGTTCGCACACGCCACTGACACAATTTAACTTGCAAACGTTTCCTGTATGTTTTGTTCTTGTCACAGCCAATGTACACAAAAAAGACCTAATGTCTAATCGTGAAACACTTCAGAACTGAAAATAAAACTCATATGATGAAGAAAAACCATAAAAATAATGTACTGACAAACGCTGTACTGACTCTGTGCTGACAAAACCGTACTGACTCTGTGCTGACAAAACTCTGTACTGATTCTGTGCTGACAAAACTCTGTACTGATTCTGTGCTGACAAAACTCTGTACTGATTCTGTGCTGACAAAACTCTGTACTGACTCTGTGCTGACAAAACTCTGTACTGACTCTGTGCTGACAAAACTCTGTACTGATTCTGTGCTGACAAAACTCTGTACTGACTCTGTGCTGACAAAACTCTGTGCTGACTCTGTGCTGACTCTGTGCTGACAAAACTCTGTACTGACTCTGTGCTGACAAAACTCTGTGCTGACTCTGTGCTGACAAAACTCTGTACTGATTCTTTGCTGACAAAACTCTGTACTGACTCTGTGCTGACAAAACTCTGTGCTGATTCTGTGCTGACAAAACTCTGTACTGACTCTGTGCTGACAAAACTCTGTGCTGATTCTGTGCTGACAAAACTCTGTGCTGACTCTGTGTTGACAAAACTCTGTACTGACTCTGTGCTGACAAAACTCTGTACTGATTCTGTGCTGACAAAACTCTGTACTGACTCTGTGCTGACAAAACTCTGTACTGATTCTGTGCTGACAAAACTCTGTACTGATTCTGTGTTGACAAAACTCTGTACTGACTCTGTGCTGACAAAACTCTGTACTGATTCTGTGCTAACAAAACTCTGTACTGATTCTGTGTTGACAAAACTCTGTACTGACTCTGTGCTGACAAAACTCTGTACTGATTCTGTGCTGACAAAACTCTGTACTGACTCTGTGTTGACAAAACTCTGTACTGACTCTGCACTGACAAAACTTTGTACTGACTCTGTGCTGACAAAACTCTGTACTGACTCTGTGTTGACAAAACTCTGTACTGACTCTGCACTGACAAAACTTTGTACTGACTCTGTGCTGACAAAACAGAAGCTGGTCTTTACCACCTTCACAATACACTGTCCCGTCACAATGAAATAGATATTCCGTCGCTCCCGCCTTCTGTAACTCAATCGCGAAATGATGAGGATAATAAAGATAGAAGCAGGAGCATTCTCCCCCTGCAGATTAGAGTTTCACCGTTCAACCGAAACGGAGAATTTTTCTTCGGAAATACATTGTAATAAGGTAAAAGCAGCAAAATTACAAACAGATTGTTAAAAAAATCACAAACGAAAACTTTGAAACTATATTACCAATCTCGGAAATAAAATCTAATCGTTGACTTGCAACCGGAAAGCGATTCGGAAAGAATTTGAACATTTTGAGGTCTTGTAACGGAAACGCGACAGCATCGCAATTATTTGTAAAACATATCCTTATTTCGAAAAACAACATCTTTTTAATAAATTACTACTGATGCTACCAGGCATGTTTTTTTGCTGTTTCTCTCTTCTGGCAATAATTTTATTAAATCAACGTTTCGGTTGCTATGCAGCAGTCTACATCAGGATGTAGAAACGTAAATACGCAGAATAATGCAACGTGGACAATGTTGTAGCGCAAAAACGAAGAAAGGTATGAAGAACGTTGAGGAAAGGCGTGGGCGAACACATCTGCATTACAAATATCGGCAACCACGGGTTGACGTTGTTTTTGGAGTGCAAGAGGTGCAGAGGAAAAATTGCCAAGCAAGTCCTACTATTTCGACTGTAGCGTTTTTTCTCAGTTTGTGTCCGCGTTGTATTATGAGCGTTGCACACCTACGTCACAATGTGCGGTTAATCATCAACAAGATCTACGATGATTCAACAAGCGTAACTTTCATACGATCCCGACCATCTCCAATTTACACCACCACGATTGGACTGTCCATCAAAGGAAACGTTCTGAGAACCGAGTTGGCGTTGGGTTTTGCTGTGGCCAGCACGGCCGGGTGGCCACCTTCCGTCACATGCAACCTTTCGCAACCCATCACCTCCCAGTGCGACTGGCTATTTTATCGGAGCCCATGCCATTTTATTTCTCTGTATATTGTTCATCTGCGTAGTTGTGAGGAAATCACCTTCACATGGGCGCCTGACTCGATAACAATCATGGTTTTGATCGGTGCCATTTTATTTCTGTTGTTCATCTGCGCAGTTTCGTTTTGCGCAAAATACATTTGATTTGAATTATATACATTTTTCTACATCCTGATGAAGGCTACTGCATGGTGGTCGAAACGTTGATATAACAAAATTATTGCCAGAAGAGCCGTATTGCAGCTACATTTTTTATTTAATTTCTGAAATGAAGCCCGATTTTTGTGACCAACACCGAAAAATTTCGCACCAATCACTACAGTTTCATGAAAAGTATTGTAGGAAAATTGTAGTCTTTCTGATTTTGGGTTTCAGATCGATGACACTCGTGTGTAGGCGGTTGGTGCCTCTTCATGGTTCCGACCTCAGGTCATAAATGGGTCTGACGTCACAATGCTGCAGATAAAAATTTGCTGAAAATGCGTTGGTGATTGGTTCAGATTGGAGTTCTTCAATCAAACGCGTGTAACGCTGCAGTTGAATCTGCAGTGACGTTAATTGAAACGTATGCGAAACACACTAACACTGCCGTATACCTAACTTCAATAAACTGCCAATAAATCAACCTAAATGAGGGTAAAATCGCAAATCCTTTTGAGGAAATTTTTTTTTTTTTTTTAAAAAAATTGACGTTGGGCGAAGGAAAAAGTCTGAAATTAATCTCTATTATAGCAAGTTGCTGCCAGGCGCGCTAGTCTAAGTTAATACAAGACGATTTTCTTCGCCCAAGCGTAATTTATGATTTTAGTGCTTGAAACTTATACGTTTCTACAATTTCTGCTTTGCATAAACCCAAAATTTTTCCCACAAAAGGATTTAGGGCTGCGCTACACGCGTTTTAGTAAATAACTCCTATCTAAACCAATGCATTTTCAGCCAATATTTACCTGCAACATTGTGATGTCAGACCCATTGTTGGCAGTATGATTTTTTTAAATTTTGGACAGAGCTTTTGCCTGGAGCATGCAGATGAACGTGGTATAAGTTAAAATCCCGACATTTTTCAAGTTTCCCAGCGAAAAGAACTTAACCGCAGGTCACCGGCTTGCTTGACACTTGTTTAAGCACAAATCCCCTATTCCAATAAATGTTGTAATATTTTGGGGTACGTCTCAATAAAAAATGCAGTCTTCAGTACATAGGGTCACTATGAGGCAACGGCTGAAACACAATTCAAGGATACGAATATGCGTCCACAATGGGTTTGGCGTCACAATGCTGCAGGAAATTGGCTGAATACAAATTGGTTAAAATCAGAGTTTATCACTTAAAGGCATGCAGTGGTAATTTCACATTGTCGAAAAATTTAACGTTGAGGCGAAGCAGAAATAATTAAGGATTATAATGACCAAGCGCTCAAAACGGAATTCCACGTGCAGGCTAAGATAACAACGGGAAATATTGGCAACAAGTGGGCCAGGCAGATATATAGTCTTGGTGTGCGCTTTTGTTTTAATAAAGTCCTATCTATAAATCAATGCATTTCCAGCCAATTTTCACCTATAACATTATGACGACAAACCCATTGTTGACGTAATGCCGCATCCATGAATAGGCAAACTTTCTTTATATAATCACATTTAAGGTGGGCGAATTGCACCATCGGGCAAGGCGCCCTATTGCGTATGACAAGCTGAAAACCTGATCAAGATTCTTGCCAGGATTACTTAGGTTCGAAATAGGTATGTACCAAGGCGAACCCGAACCCGAATAGATTCAGCACAGATTTCATATTCGTGCGAACCCGAACAATAAGCAAGATTCGTATGCGAATATTTATTGGAGCGTATAATGATGGTTGTGTGATATAGCAGCTAAAGTTTTGTGCTTTTTTGCATGATCGATAACAGTAGAACACCGCTTAAAACTCCGCGAGAAGAAGTGCAGTCGTTTCTGCTATTGGTTAATCACCAAAACATGACAAAAATACCGTTTCATGTCTAACATCGTATCATGTTATGATGGGCGCAACAAAGTAAGCCTATTCGTGGCACGAGTTTGCGTAACTAAAACATAGAAGCGCATTTGGCAACAAACCAAAGTCCAGCGATGTTTAACAATAATTAATCTGAAGACACTATTACGTCACGTCAAGTCAAAATATCGTTTTTTTTTCAAACACAAGCGGTAGCGGCCATTGTTTGCCCAAAGTAGACTGTGGTTGTTGGTTTCTGTAAGTTCGTCATACTTTGCAGACATCAACTGTTTGTAAATATTTTCTCGTATGACAGCAAAACAAACCTACTTGTGCGCATGATGGAACCGACCAACTATTGGTGACGTCATACTCACACACGAATATATTCGGGTTCGTGCGAATAATGTTTCTTGGTATATCAAAATAAATTCCTAGTTTTTCTGAATCTGTTAAATTTATATTTTGTCGTACTTTAGCACCTAAAAATGAAATACATCTTCCCTGTACACAATGACAATGGAGCACGAACAAAAAAATGACACACAGTTTCCACCCGCTTCTTGCAAAAAAACGCACGTGTTACTATTTATTTTCCTAAAGGAATGTAAATGCTCGTTGGTTGTCACGGCATTAAGATTAAGTTTGATTTGGAATCTTCTTATGTTGGTTTCTATGTAGACACGTTTATTAACAAGGGGCCTTGGAATCTCGTCACTTAACCTTTTGTCCCGATTTTTTTTTTGTCCACAACGGGACTTGAACCCAGGATATCCTGGCCACGAATCCCGATCAGGTTTTTCTTCATGGTACTTGTGTCAGGCGCTAGAACAATGTTGCCAATCACCCGCCCCAACCTTTAGTCCCGTTGCCCTCGAGACCGTCCCGTATTGGGCGATGCGCGACAACTAGTGGCCCGCTCTCGTCTTGTGAAATCAACCTTGGTGTAGTGATAAAAATGGACTCCGGGATGAACCTAAACTTATTTTGCCTAATCTGTCACGTTTCCCATAGGATATGTTATGGTTGACTGGGTTTGTGACAAAAAACAGATGGTCAAGAAAATACAGAGAGAAGCAAGAGCGCTTAAACGCTGCTCAAAATGCCAGCTCTATGCTGTCGTTAAAAATAGCACAGTATTGGTTATTTACTCTGAAAGTAGGACTAAAAATTTCGTTTTAATTCTTTGCTTCTTTGTACTGTGAAAGCACTGCATTATTTTAAATTTAGCCAAGTACAAAAGCTACATTTATTCACAAAACTACATCGTGAAAGCTTTGGTTTCCTGATTGGAAGAACACAGAAGAAAGAGTTGAAAAGAAATATATTTACAAAATTTCTGTAAATCCGTGGTGGTGAAAATCCAATTGTTCTTCTAGATTCTCCAATATTGTATTTTTTCCGTTTCTTTGTTTCTGTTGCTCCCTAAAAATTATCCACTGAAAAAAATCAACGTAAATGTCGTTTCTGGTGTACAGTTTGAGAAGAGCTAGACTAAACCACGGGGTGGCTAACTATGTAAGCAGAATATTTTTGGGTGAGAGGATGCCTACCGCTGGTGCAGTAATTATTTTTTAACTTTGAAGAATATGTGGTCCCCATATGAGTTACAATACTGAGCAACGGTAAACAAGCTGAATAGTCGGCAAAAAACATTACTGCAGAGGACCATAAAAAAAAAAAATTTCTTTGGTTTAATTGCCATATAGGTACTAAATTCAGCTGTAAATGCTCCTAAACGGTAAGTCACGTGATATTGCTATAACAGCATAGTATACTCTTATGGTAGTGCAACCATTGTCTCCGTCACGCATTACTTCCAGGAGATCAAATGCGACTTTTTGCATACGAAGAGATAGGAAACTCACAAATAAATTGGAATTACTTAAAACGTGGGTAGAGTTTCGAGCTGAATTTTTATTATGTTAAACTTAGTACTATATTTGGGTGCAAAATATTTGGAGTTAATAACTTTGAAGATGAAAGCCAAAGCTAAAATGCTGTTATACATTAGAAATAGTAAACGTTTCGAACACTAACTGCGTTCATCATCAGTACTACAATGAGTGCATGCAAGAAAAGCGTCAGGGTAATAAAGGACTGAGCAGGCAGAAGGGAAACAGCAGCAGCACCAACGCGCAACGACCTGACGCTTTTCTTGCATGCACTCATTGTAGTACTGATGATGAACGCAGTTAGTGTTCGAAACGTTTACTATTTCTAATGCATAACAGCATTTGAGCTTTGGCTTTCATCTTCATAGTACTATATTGATTCCAATAATTAAAAATATTAAATATTTCCTACCCTTCTTTCCGACGTACGGTGATGTTTTGTCGAATAGTTTTTGGACACCATGTGTAAATTGGAAGTTTTAAAGTGTAAGTATACCACCTTATGTAATATTTGGTTTAAGTATGTATGAACATACCTGTGTTGACGTAATAAATCTAGTGACGTAATCATGACGTCATTTTACAAGCATAAATACGGTTATAAGGTATCCTATCGTGTAAAAATGCGTTGTTTTTAGGTATTATGATTTTCATGCAAGATTCAATTCTTAACTACAATGTACATTAACAGATGACCAAAGGTCGAAATGCTTTGGGGCTGCTTGCTCTGAAATAATGTTTGTGAAACTGGTGAAGTTAAGTAGCCTACCACACGCAAAAATATTTTTTTGAAGAATATACATACAAATTTATGTAATATGATATGTTTCATAATCACCTACAGTTTTTTCTATGTGAGTCAGTTTGTTATGTAGATGTAATCTTGTGTGTATTTGCCATACATAAACATATTTATGAATTCTTTTTGGTTGTTGTTAACAAAATTCACAGTGTGGAGAAACAAAACTAGATAAAAAATAAGCAATACATAATGTGCCTGTTAACTTAGATTCAAAAATGTATTTTTCAAAGAAGCTTTGGGTTTCATGTTGTTGAAATATATTCTGATGCTAGCATGACATGAGTATTTCCTTTGCAATTGTACATAAACAAAGTATCCTGTTTACTTTTTGTGTGGTGATTGGTTTTTGCTAGACAAGAGTTAGTCATACATTTTGATTTAGAATTTATTATCATACACCATAAAATTTACAATAATTTTAATATTTGAACACATTAAATGTTTTCATCAGAGACAGAATTCAAATGATATAAATTTGTGGAGATTGGTACAAAAATCTTGCTTCTTTCATCTGAGAATCCTGAAGATTGTCTGAAATATATTACTTCTGTCAGGTTCTGACAAAATAGGATGTGATAATTTGGACATACAAATTTAGGCAAGGAAGACAGATTACGTAGAGTTTTACTTTAAATTACAACATGCGAACTTGTGACATAATACTAAAATCTACTAATTTTGTTTGGTCACTTAGTTTGTGGAGTGCATTGATACTGATCCAACGCATAAAAATGATCAAACCTTATTTTTGTATTTTCGAATAGCACAAAATTATAGAATGAATGTAAGTACAGGGAGACCTGCCTTTATAGCAGGAACTTCGATTAACATTCCGGCACTGGAATTCTGCGAATGCAATTTAACGCAGGGTACAAAATAAACACAGAGTGCGGAATGAGTATTTTGTTGCGTACCACAACACCTCCCCAATAAAACACAAAACCGCGCAATGCACAAAAACACACACAATTTTAACAACAAAATTGTTGCGGCGGTTTACGACGTCTAGAGGACCGTCGTGGATTACCCGGGCCATACTCGGGTGTATCTGAGGATAAAAATTGCGAACCCACGTTTTGTACACGAGATTCCCCACATCCTACACGCTCATCTTCAACATTACTGCCGTCACGTATCGATGTTGGAAGTTCTCCGGGATCTTCGTCTTCATCCGAAGCATGCCGTGGACGCAATTGCTCAATGTGGCGAC